>NC_041023.1:4039978-5239978 GCF_900634625.1 Parambassis ranga | reverse complement strand
AAACACACCCTCTATAATTCAAAACATAAACACAAAGGCACATACATACATGCAGAACATGTACAGTTTACACACATTAGCATACATGCAGAAACTACATATGCTAATGCCTACTAGGGCTGTGTATTGGCAAGAATCTGGCGATACGATACATATCACGATACACATGTCACAATACAATACAATATATCCCAATACTGTAACAAAGACGTTATATATTGCGATTTTATATATATATAATTTTTTTAAGAGTATGGAAACTTGTTTGGAAAGCCTCATCTGAATACTAGTAATACATCTTTCACAAGAACAAAATGTTTAATTATAATTATTTTATTTATAAGAACATTGCACAATGCAATTGTATCTCACATTTAATTTGTTTTTATGCTGAAAGAGAAAGTGTGCACCACAAAAGTAAGATGTTGAAATTAATGTTTGCTGATAAATAATTAATAAAAAATCAATTTGGCCGCAACTTAAATCAATACCAGTATCTCCAAATAAAATATTGTGATATATCACAGAATCGATTTTTTTATCTTACACCCCTAATGCCTACATTAGCATATGTGATTGCATCAGTAAAAAATTAAAGCAACCAGCATACAGTGTTCCAGCATAGTGACATAATTACAATAATTTTGTTGTGTAAAGTTTTTTTTTGTGGTGTGTGTGTGAGAGAGAGAGAGAGAAAGAGTTTTGTTTCCAAAGCAACAGCTCTAATTACAGGTACTTATCTTTCTGGCATCAATACATCTAAAAGCTCATTACAATGCATGCACAGACACAGAGACGCCTTCTCCCTCTGCATCCTCACACATATTAGTTTACTGTTTTCACTTGTATGTCATGTACATTGATGTGTACCTCACCGACATTGATTTGCACCTGGTTGTCATTATGTTTTGCTTTTGTATTTCTGCACCACAGTGTAGCTTGTATGTTTGAGTTTGCAGGCAGGAGGCCGGTAGGAACGGATGTCTGTCCTGCTGTTCTATTAGAAGCAGATCAATAACATAGAGGAGAGGAGTAGGGGAGGAGAGGGAAGGAGAGGAGAGGAGAGAATCCCCCTGCAGCCTGCAATTTAAGGGCTCTTCAGGATCTGCAAAAATATATTACACCAGCAGTGTGTCTGATCAAACTTAAGCACTATGGCTACTTTGCCTGTTGGGAGCATAAAGACTGACTTAACACTGCACAAAGCAATAGTTGTCTCATTTTCTAAATGTCAGTTTCATACCATCCCACCAACCTACTTACCTTTCTACCTACCACTGGTCTGCTTCATAATTATGCAAATTGACTGAAAAAGCTCTTTCTGAGCTGTCTGATTGTTTGGTGGAGGGTGCTATCCTTCACTCTGGGGCATTGTGAGGATATAAATCCCTGTAATTATGTTCCAAAGGCACTGCACTAATAGGGATATCCATAAACACGGAGATTTGTACTTGATTAGCTTCATTCATGGTGCATTAGCAGTGCCACTCAAATTAATACGGCATTGTATTCCTCAGAGGAAAAGGACACATTTTAATTTTAAAGGCCAGTGACACTGAAAAAAATAGACAGAAAACATGAAGCATCTTCTCAATCAATGTCAGGAATTATTAACACTTTAAAGTCCATAATTCAGCAGTTTGATCGGTATCATTTTCTCTCTTAGTAATAAGAGACATTTTCTGCACTACAAACTATTCTGTTTATGTTATTTTATAACGAAGTCAGGCTTCGGGCTATGCCTCAGTCTCAGCTTACTTATGAAGCAGAATGAATGGGGCTTTCTGTTAGCAGAGAGGCTGCATCACTTGATACAACTGTTGTGGTGAAAATGTAAGAAAACAACAACAGCAGTTGTCTCTTGGTGTTCTTATATGTCATGGCACTGCCCTAGGACAACGACTAGCTGAGGTTAGAGTTTTATTTAAGGCAATCTAAGAACTGAGGAGAATTATTCATGAAAAGTATTTGCTACATTGTGCCACAGTGGACCTATATATGTAAATAGCTCTGTGTGTATTAGCATTTCACATACATACAGTCGTACTATATAAATCTTCAAATAAAGTCTTTGTTTTCAACCCCTGCTGTCAAATATATACATAATAAAACACTATGGTTTAGTGCTTTGATCAGATCCCCCTTTATCCCATGTCAGCATGCACATAAACATTCACACAGACTCAACCTAAGTCTCTGACAGGAATGAATAAGTGGGAAAGAGGTGACGTCACCTCCTCACAGCTATCTGAACGCAACCAGAGAAAGTGGATGAGCAGCACACCGAGCCTGTGCGCTGGCTGGCTGGTGTCAGGCGTTACGGACCTCATACACCTACAAACACACAAACAGAAGTCATTCTGTCTCACTCGCAGCCTGCCTCTCTATCACATTACTCTTCCTCCCAGAGGCCAAAGCATGATTCTTCATTCAGAGAGATACGGACAAAGACGGAGAGCGTGATCGAGGCTACACAATGACTGCAGTGAGTCAGTGCTTGTAATGTGATTTGTCACTCCCTCTGCTCCCTCTCTGATGTGATTACGGGACGGGCTTTGGCCGGCCGTGTCAGATGAGATGGTGGCCTCCGATAGGAGAAGCAGAGCAGAAACCAGGAAGTGCTCGAGCGCCCAAGCACAATCTGTCACTGGACACAGGGAGAGCGGCTTTGAGAAGAGGACTGTTGAATAGATATCAGGGGACTGTGGGGGTGTGTTTTTTTACCTCAGTGTGTGTGGGTCTGAATGAATTAAATGGAGCTGACAACATTTGCTGTACCTACACTCGTTCCTCTCTCTCTCACACACACACAAAACAATGGATCAGTGTCACACACATCTATCTCTATGTGCCATTTCCACTGAGAAATCGGGAAGCTGTTTCTCTCTTCACCGCAATCTCTTCTCAGCTTATTTACATTGGTAGTAAGAACTTTTTTTTTTCTTTACTCTCTACTTTTTTCATCTGTGGTAATCCTGACCATTGTCTGCTAATTTATTTCTGCTGAAATTAGCAGACATGAACGCAGCAATGGCTGCCAACGGGACACAATACTCCCAAGGCCCCGCAGAAAGCTGATGAGCCTGAAGCTTCCTCTCAACCCCCACGCTCTCCCTCAGTAAAACACATCCTCTCTGATTTATCCTATTTTCACTGTCAATCCTCTTTTTTTGTCTCAATCTCCCCCACATCTACCATGCCATTTCTCCACCTTTTGTCTCTTCTTTCATTTTCTCTGTAAATCCTCATTATTGCCAATCTCTCTTTTTTGTTGTCTCTCTCACATGCTCAACACTCCCCCACATCCCCCACTTCACTCTCTCTCTCTCTCTCTGACTGGTGGCTTTAGGGGGCAGTTGGCAGCTGTGGACATGGTAGATTGGATGTGAGGAAGAGTAGGAGGAGGAGGAGGAGGAGGGGGCTGGTTACGCCTGGCATGGCTCTTCCACTTGGCAAGAGGAGTCATGGGTAAATTGGAAAGGTAACCTGCACCCAGTGCCAGTGTTCAAGGTTAGGCTGGCTCTGCATGGGTGCATCCAATTGACCCCCATCTGTTCAGCAGGGGTAAATTGACCCAATCTCAAGTGCTGGTACCTGACCAGAGGGTACAAAGGCTGTTGCACACATGTGTACACACACACACTAGGGCCACCATCGCATGCATGCCCTCATTTCCTGCCACACACAACCATTATATAGAGTCCACTCACACATGAACTCACCCAATGACACAAATCCACATGCGATCTTCTTTTTCCCCCCTATTCAGCTTCTCTCACATGCCATTGCCTCACGCACATAATGTTAACACCTCCTCCTCAGCTGGCATTGCGACTTAATCCTGTGCTGCTTGGTTCATTTTCACTTAGTTTGCAGCAACACGGCATCACGCCACAACCTGTAAAACATCACATACTGTAGCAAATTGCTGAGTTACCCAAATGTGTCCGTGCTTCATCCTTGACACACACACATTTAGCACACAGTTGGTTTCTGATAATGTGTGTCTTCATTTGCAGAGATCTAATTGCATTGCACTCACCCACAGGGGAAGTAAGTGGTGTGGTGGAGGTAGGTGGAAGTGGATGAATAAATAATGAATCTACTTCACCGCTATCTTTAATCCTTGCAACCCCCATGTGTGAGCAGACCTCGGGAGGTAAAGCCACGCACACTGGTTCAGGCTAAATATATACTTTATGTTTCTCTCTCAGTCATTCACGCTGCGGCACCAACGCTCTCTGTTCGCACACTGGCCTTTAGGATTCCACCAAAAATGAGTTGTATTGCATGCAGGGTCATACCTGCATCACCCCACCTACTTGCTCACAAATACAAATACGTGCACACAAGTCCTATAGAGAACAAAGCTCCAGCATCCTGGTGTCTTTGCCCGGCTAACATGAGGCTAATATTCCAAACAGTATCTGCGGCTCTCTGTGGTAGAGAGATAACGCTTTGGCCAAACATTAAAATCAACAAGCCAGAGAGGTCATAGCCTCACCCAGGATAACAACTGCAGAAAAATGTTTATCTCTCACTATCAGCATGTCAGCCACTCTCACCTCCTCCCCCCTCCCCCTCTCCCACCTTGCCCTCAGCCATCTTCCTCCCAGGTTTTTTGCCCTCGCCTCCATGACCTCCATGAATGCGCGGAGCAAAATTATTCTCAGTCGATCAGAAAATGCAGGAATAAGAATAAGAAAAAAAAAATCCAATAAAATAACAGAACAGAGGGAGGAATCCCATTTTCCACCTGCCATTCCCAGCGTTGGCAGGATAATAGCAGGCATCCCGGTGTTGGGATAAGCTGTGATAACAAATAGCTCAATCTGCTCTGTGTCTTCATCTGCTGTTCTATCTCTCGCACACACACAAAGCCACAGAATTATGATTAATGGCCAGGGCAGAGGCCTAGCTCAGGTATGTGTAAGATGCTCCACTATAGTGAGGCTGATTTCCAAAAAACTAAATACAAAAGATAAAACAGAATATATTAGCAGGGTATATTTAGGAGTCAGCAGGGGAGAAGATTCACTACTGTTGATACTTAAGTGAATATGTCTCAGACTGTCTTTCTAAATTGTCTTCATTAAAACATGAGAGACATTTAAAAAAGCAAAGCTTTTTTTTTGGTCCCATTATGACGGATATAGATCCAGATCCTGGTGTGAAGCAGGCTGTTCGCCAGACTATAGAGTGAAGTGGAGTAAACGGTAATAAAATTCTTCTAACAAGCCACTTTTATTGCCTTCCTACTGTTTTCATCTCATTTCAGCCTCTCGCCTCACACTCCTTAATGGCCTCTGATTCAAATTCACCCTAATGAGGCGAGGAGGAGAGGGAAACGAGGGGAAAAAGAGAGGTTTAGAGGATGTGGCATTCTGATAGGCACTTGGATAAAAAGGTCAAGGCTTTCTAGACCGCGATTCAATTCAGAAAAGACAGACGGGATCCTTCAGAAGCAGATGAGGAGTCATCACACAGAGATTGACGACTGGTGGCAGTTTGTTAAGATTATAAGCAGAACATTTTCAGATCTATCTGAAAGTTCTGAAGTCCAGGTTTACAAAAATGTTTGTGTGTGAGTGTGTACAAAAGGTCTTTTAAGTAGGTCTCTGCATTTGATCTGTTCATTTTAGGAAACAGGAGACAATAACTATATGTCTGTGGTGTCCAGCAGGAGTTTAAGACGGGCCTAACAATGTCTAGTTTAGTATAATTTAAACATTAACATCTGTCAGTAACAAAGTTAATTAGAAGCAAAAGGACAGATTTTCTTGAACTTGTCCTGTATTGACAGAAATGTGCAGAGGGGACTCTGATAGACATGAACACAGAGCATTTGTCATCCATCAACCAGGGAGGACAGCCCGCTGTCATCACCTCATGGGGCCTGTCAATTTCATTATTTCCCTCTCTGTCCATCCCTCTCTCTCTCTCGCTCTCTGTCTGTCTTTCATCTCATCTTGTGTGTGGTGTCTCACTCTGACCTATCTTCTGCAGCATATTGATGATTTTACATTATGGAGAGCAAGAAAGGTCACAGAGGGGCTGTGGACAAGCACAAACCCACACACACACACACACACAACCAAACACTCACAGTGTGATCATACGCAGACACACAAGCATGTTTGTAAGCGCACACAGACACACTCACTAAAGTGCAGGGAAATTTGAGGGTAGAGGTAATCTCCCATGAATATTCCATCTCAGCAGCAGCAAGCCATTTTAATTATCAGCCCCTCCCAGGCCCTCTGTGAGGTCTAGCCCAGGTAAATTAGGCTCAGCAAACACCCTGTCTTCAACCCCACCAAATTCAATATGATGTCAAATAGAGCACAGCAGTCTCTGAGCACACACCAGACATGCACTCTGTTGTGCGTGCGCAGCACTGCTGGTGGGTGGCACAATTGTGTGTGTTTAAGGGAGGTAGCGAGAGACAGAGAAACACAGTGTAATGTACAGATACTCACAGAGACACCCAGCGGAGCGTCTTCTAGGTATTAATATGCTATTCCATACATGTTAAGGTCAGAGAATGTTGCCGTGGCAGCAAATATAATTTCATCATATATCCCAGAGCTGCAGTTTTCACCTCACATTTAGCATCATCTCTGCATAATGTCTCTTCCTGGAATACATCAATCTCGGCCACTGGATGAATTAAATGTAAAGCCTCAAATATGTCCACAAAAAAAAGTCCAAAGCTATATGTAAAGCAGACATACATACATACATACATATGTGGTGAGTTTTTGGAGATGATACCATTATACTACTCAGCAAATTTTTCCCAGGCATCTCTTACAATGTTAATCCACCCTGGTAATATCTTGTGACATGTTTAGAAGCGATTTTCCTAAATTAAAAAGAGGAAATTCAAAACAACGATGGATTAGGGCTTGAAATCCGCCTGTTCATCCTTTCCTCTGATCTCACAGCTACATGAAAGTAACTCGGTTTGGAATCGGATCAGGTAAGACTCAGGTGCTCAAAGTAAAGATATCTATCATCTCTTATCTTCTTGATGTTTAATCTACTCTTTCCTCACTCTCTGCCTCGGCCCAATGGAAGAAAATTGAGTGGAAACGGGTCTTTCACACAAACACAATCTTCAATCTTCCTCCCCTCTCCCCAGTCTCTCTCTTAGGAGTGATCATAGCTGCTTCCTGAGTGGTGTTTCCACATTTAGACCTTCCAGTGATCTGCTGCCTGCTCCTCTCCAGCTCAGCTGATCTACTAATCAGAAGGACATCCTCCAGCTGATCTGCAGATACCTGCTTGCAGCTGATCAGGACTCATAATACAGGTATGTAATAAAAACACATATCAATACACACAGGGGGAAAGAGTCGGATACATTATACCACATTCACTGTACTTACTTAAAAAAAGTGTGGAGGTGTTTTCATCTGACAAAGCTAAATAAAAATATCAAGGAAATATATTTCTGACAGGCTTTGAGGCATTGAAGGTTCACTAAATTGAAAAGTTGTCCAATAAAAAAAGCAGCCATTTCAAATGTCCTATAGCTATAAATGTCTTGTTTGAGTCACTGTGGCAGCCTTGCAAATAGCAAAATAGTAATGTGTTGAGAGGTGAAAGCAAGCTGTAAAAGAACCACTACCATGCAGTTATTTTACAGAAGTACTTTCCATCAGTCACTACAGTCTGGTTGAAGAAAGCAGGAAACAAATGAAGCAATACAGTGCACAAAGTTTAATTTTAACATTACAACGTTAAACTCTCTTGCTTCTGCTGTCTTACCAGTAAATTTTCCATTTATTAATAAGATAGAGAAGATACACCTACCTATCTAATTATCATGTGAACACAGTATTGATCTAACACCTCTTATAACTTAAATATTTCAGCATGAATCTGTAAAAATTCCCACTGTACACATTATAATCAGTAAATAAAATCAAGCGGTATCCTCCCCATGAGGTGACCTCTGGCTGTCAGCATAAATGCTTTTAGATACAGATGGTGATTCTCACAGATCAGTGTGCCAGTGGGAGAGCGCTGTAATGAGTCTAATGAGTCTACTGTGTAGCTGAATGCGATTAGTTGTGCTGGATTTATTACTCTATATGCGCCATTCTGCATGTGTTTCCTGTTCAGTGCATGTCACAGTCACAAATGCTGCCTACAACAGGACTCAAAGAGTGCTGTGGTTGGGAGTGTATACTGTACATATATGAACACATTACTGCTTACCAGAGCGTAGCCAATCTCCTATAGCCCACCATATCATTATGTATTAATGTACTGGGTCACCTTACCCGCTTCTCTGCCTGGTGTATTCATATGTGCATAGGACCTGAATACCTGTTTCCTTATGGGGATGATAAAATGTTCCACATGCATTCACAACAGCTCAGGTGTGTAAATGAACACATGACTCTGGTGTGTTTCTACTGGAGGAAAAGTGTTGGTTTTGGTCACTTATTTGCAGAGAATTAAGCAAAAACAAAGAGATTTATCACTCCAACAGGACAGAGAGAGAGAGAGAGAGGAGGCCTCAGTGGAGTGTCATGCCATCATAAATATTCTGTTTTCAAGTGAGGCTGCGTCCCTCCATTCTCTCTCATGTTGGTCACTGTTTTGTATGTTTGCTGAATAAATCAGTTGGGTTGGAGTGGATTTAAGTTCACACAACTCAAGTATGTCA
The DNA here is from genome assembly GCF_900634625.1 of Parambassis ranga. Classification (NCBI taxonomy): domain Eukaryota; kingdom Metazoa; phylum Chordata; class Actinopteri; family Ambassidae; genus Parambassis; species Parambassis ranga. The sequence continues at coordinate 5,231,298 of NC_041023.1, read as the reverse complement.
CAGTTGGCATGCAAACAGAAGCTGCCTCTGGTTGCCTGCGAGTGCACACGATGCCTGCCTGAAGCAGTGTTTGCTTGAGTGTGTGTGTGTGAGTGTATACCTAAAGCATAATGTGCATAAACCCAGTAACACACGGTGCATCTGTTTTGAGCTTGCATGCAAACACGGAACCTTATAGCCCATGTGTGTGTGTCCTACATATTACAGCAGCAAATCCTTGAAAAAGACATCACCTCTCTAACGCTTTCCCTCCGTGTGGCATGATGTGTCGTGAGACCCAGTTCTGTTAGCATGGAGACAGATTGTTGCAGCTCTACTTCCCATAATTCCACTGTCACTTATAGTGTGTATACCATGCAAGACAAGACATACATTTAAGATACCCAGAACATGTTTGTTGGTCATTAGTTCTAATTAAAAGTGGAGCAGTGGTGTGTTTTTTTCTTTTGTAAATTGTTCACTTTGTACATAGTTGCAAGGTTTACACATCAACTATCAACACAAAGGCATCCGGCAGGAATAAAGAGACACATCAGAGAAAACAACAGGCCTCTGCCGAAGCATTCATTCTCTTGTCTTTCCCTAAAACTCGCTGCCTTTCTTGTTGTTTTCCCCCTTGGATACTTCAGCAGAAAACAACTCCGTCTCATCTGTGACAAATTTCATCAAAGGCTTCAGGCAGCAGTAAAAAAAGAACCATGCATACACCACTGATTACAATAGCAGTAGTTGCTGGACAAGTCTGTGTGTATCATCTGGAGAAAAGTTCCTGTTCTCAAAAGGGGAATCAGAAGTCAGAGTGGAAAAAAAAAAGCCAGAAGTGGGATTGGAGCTTGAAGATGAGACTTTTGGATAATCCGAGATAATCCCTCGGGCAGAATCTCGGTCAAAAAAGCAACATATGGCGTCAGACAGAAAGAGTGTGAAGGGGGAACTTCACAGCCGCAGTTCAGACTGGGACAACGGAAATCAGCTGTCAGCTTTACACGTCTGTGAGCAGTCAAACCTCTGACTCACACTGTAGCCGAACTAACTGCTGCTGAGCTAATTCATGCTTCAAAGCTAAGACATAAAGAAATCAGAAACATTGGTGTAACTTTTGTGGAGTCACTCTGAAGTCACTCTGGCTAACTTTCAAGCAAATGAAAGGCAGATCAATCTGTGAGGAGGCAAAATAAATGGAAATTGACTTAATTGATTACAGGGATTGGGGAGAGGCGTTTACAGCTTTTTTCATTAAGACAAATAGACATCTCTCAAACAGCAAGGACAACAAGGTGGATGCAGGACAGTTAGACAGGATGGGGGAGGGAGGATGAAAGACAGTGAGGAGCTTTTTTAATAGACGAGCAGTGCATTGTCTTTTTTAAAAAACAGCGTGTGGGTGTTAACTGTGCACAACTGCCTCATTATTTGTTTCCCATCAGAATCACAGCTCTCCTCTACACTCCGTCCACCCACTCATGATCTATAGTCATTAGCACAGAACATTATACTAAAGTCTACAACTAAATCACACCACACATATATTTGAACAGCTCGGCTTTTCACCTCTGTGTCTCTCCGTTTCACTTTCTTCCTCCTCTACTCTCTCACGCCCTGTACCTAACGGAGCGCCCTCCCCTCCGTTAATCCCACGGAACGCTTTAAAATCATCCGGCGCTCCGATTCTCTGCCTGAGATTAAGACGGACCTTGTCTCATTAGTGCCTCATTAACACATCAGATAGCAGGCTTAACAGAGCGTCAGAGAGGAGGTGTGGAGAGAACAGTGTTCAAATACTGGGAGTCAAAAAGAGCAAGAGAGCTTAAAGGGGAGAAACCTGAACACATCCTCTCATGGAGAAATATGAAATATGATCAGAGGCTGAGGATGATCACAGGGTGCAGAGAAACATATTGTTATATATTTATTATTTGAGATATTTTCAGAAGGATTTGCAGGTAGGTGGGTCAAAAGGAAACCAAACAAGAAAAGCTCACTGAGGATGATGTAGACACACACACACACAAAATAGTCCTCCTAACCAACATGGCTGTGTCATTACTCTGCAGCCAATCGATAAGAGCGCGGTCTCACTCATCATTCTTAATCATGTGTACTCCACAGTCATCTGGGATCCCACAGCAATCAGTGAGTGTGTTTACATGAAATAAACACAGGCCACCACTGGATCAGCTGCCTGACATGATTGAAAAGTGGTCACAGTTCTGCTTTGGATTAGCCATTAGTGTGACACAGGATCACCTTTACAAATTCACACATTAAACCTGCACAGAAATGTAGATTAAAAATTGTAATATGCTCATATTTTAGAAACTGAGCTCCATCAACAGGCAAATTCTGTGATGCCCACAAACTGAGCAAATATCCCAATGCATGCTTTTATCAATGAAGCTCCTCCAGTGCAGCCATACTTATATCTACCGTCTCTGACATATTGGGCTGAGTACCCCCCACTGCAGCCCTGCAGGCTTACTCTCTCCCAATTTAAACAAATCTTTCTCTTGTGCAATTAGTAGCTGAGGCCTAATTCCTGTGTCCTCAGCTCCCACTGCCAACCCATTTACGCCTGTAGGCCATTGCTGTGGCCAGCTCCAATATAAGTCAGCAGGATGCAGCCTGCAGGCTTAGCATAGAATAAATCCCCCACATATCAATGTGGTTTAAGCTGAGCGGGGCTGATATATCAGCTGCCGCTGCAGGGGGTCAGGCTGGGCTGGCAGGATGCCAGCTGGGACAGTCAGAACTACTAATGTAGAAGTCATGATATGCATGTTACACATTCTCAAGCAAAAAAAAGGTTTTGCCCAAGGCGGTCCAGCACTCCTTGACAACTGGAGGAGGACAGGAGGAGGGGGTAAAACATAGGAATTGACAGGTGTCCAGTCAGACGCGACTGTGATGTCGCTCCAGGCGCATCCGTTTCTGAAGCCCCTGCTCACACACTGTGATCCACTGTCAGGCACGTCAGGGACTCAGGCCCTCACCAGTGATGTACATTCACTCTAGGACCATAACTATTATGTTATTTTTTATGGTTTAACAATAAAAACGACCATCAATTCTGCCAGGCATCTTCACTATTTTTGTATTTACTTCTCACTCTTTGCAAATTCCATGTTGTGTCTGCACAAGGTGCCACAGATAAACACCACCACTTCCCTGACAAAGCGCTGCCAGCTTCATCATTATTGACGCGCGTGGAAAACTTTGTTTCTTATTAAGCTTAAGCCATTTCTCAAACTGGCGGACACCCACAGCTCTCTCCTCGCCCAGTTAGACAAACAACTCAAGTTAACGCTGCTTCTATAGGACAGGGCAGTAAAGTAAATTATGGCAAATAATCACATGGCGCTAGCAGCAGTACAATAACTGCCAGACTGCCATGATTTCTGCTGCACCTGTTATTGAATAATGACAGAAGTAAACACAGGTTTCACACCGGCTGCAATTTATCATCGCATATCGACAGCCAGCTCACAGATGAGAAAGAGAGAGAGAGAGGGAGGGAGAGGATGGGTGGAAAGAGAGAGAGAATGAAAGGAAGGTAAAGAGAGGAATGCAGAGGCATGAATAATGGAAGGAGTGTGGTGTGTGTGTGTGTATTCCCAGAGCTCACAGAATTACTCTCACTTTGCAGCATTTAATCAATGGCTCTCCCTCTATATTTTAAATCCCTCTCCCCTTTTCCTCCCTGCGTTACTCTCCCTGTGGTGGTTTTCATTTCACAGTGGGGCCATTTGTGTTGCAATATGCAGTAATATGACTGTCCGACACACATACAAGGATACATACAAGCCCACACGTAATCTGCTGGGGACAAGGAGGAGCGTAACAACACCTCAACTAACAAAATTAACTCTGAGAGATGAATTTCTGTTTCTGTTAAAAAAAAAATCAAACTAAAGAAGATTCTCTTTGTGTGATGGATCATTTACTATGTGATTTATTAATTTCTGTGTGTTATTGAAAAAGAAAAAAGAATGCATCTCAATAAAAAAAGAAAGAAAAGAAAAGCAAATGCTCCAATGCTCATAATGATCATAAATACCAGAGTGAACTAGGGTTGTGTAGAATATGCTCACTCGGTGTCAACTGTCCTATAATATCTGTGTTTACATATTGTATTTTAACACAGTCTAAATCCTAATAAAATGCAGCTGCCTTCATCTCTGTGTTGCCGCTTTGTCTGTTCAATTCAAGTACATTTAAATTTTGATTTTATTGAATCTCTTTAGTAATAACAATTACAATTCTGACCCAGAATTTAGCATGCTGCAACCTGGTGTACACAAAGATAAAACATTAAGACATTTGCCTCCCCTGTCTCTCTCCTACATGACCTTTTCAGTGAACTATTGTACCAACCGAGTACAGCAGCATTCCCAAAACATCACAACAAAAACAAGTAACTTACATACAGTACTGTTATGATCCTGTGTTTGTTCCTGGTTTTGTATTCTTATTGTTTATCCCTCTTGTCATTTATTAGTATTTTTGAGATTTGGTTCCTCTTTCTCTGCTCTTCCTCAGTCCTTCCCTCTCTCCTTCTGTTCCTCCCTCCTCCTTCTCTGCTCCTCCTCAGTCCTTCCCTCTCTCCTTCTGTTCCTCCGCCCTGATTATTAGCTCCCCCCTGATTGTGTTCACCTGTGTTTCACCCTCCTTATTTAAGCCTTGTGCTCCCCTTTGTCTTAGTCAGATCATTGTGTTTGTCACTCCCCGTGCCATGAACTTCTTCTCCCCAGGTTTGTTGTATTGCTTTGTACTTTTTGTTGCTCAGTCATAGTTTAGTTTGGTCCTTCTTGTACCCTGGACTGTATTTTTTGCTTCATTAAAGCTCACCTTTGTTTAAACGCTACTTTGGTCTGCATTTGGGTCCAATTTCCTCACTGAACACAACAGAATGATCTGACCTAAAAATGGACCCAGCAGACCAATTGGTTGACCCGGTGGAGCTCTTTTTTAGTTGGAGGGTCTTAAACGAGCACATGGTAAGGCTCCATGATGCCGTGAACTGGGTGGACCACATGCCATCTCCCCCCTCAGATGAAAGGGAGATTCAGCAGTTGTGTGCCCACCGAATGTCCCTGCTGCTGCGCTTAGGGGACCTCCACGGGGAGATGCAGAAGCTGCGGGTTAAGATGGAGGAGGTCCTGGTCACTGAGCCGTGGATGCACTCAACCTACCACCCTGTGTTCCAGAAGATGGAGGAGTTCCCCCCTCCGGTGGCTCCAGCACTCCCTGCCTGGGCCGTTCGCCCAGCCCCTGCTACCCCTTCAGCTACTCCTTCCTCGCCTGTTCCTGCTTCAGCTGGCAGGTCGACGATGTCGCCCCCAGCTCATCTCTCCCTGGGTGTTCCTGCAGAGGCCGAGGGCTCCGTTCAACCCAGGGGGGCAGGTCTCCCCGCTCCGTCAGAGCTCCTCCCCGCTCCTTCAGAGGGCGGACTCCAGACGACGTCGCTCCTCCCCGCTCCGTCAGAGCTCCTCCCCGCTCCTCCAGAGGGCGGACTCCAGACGACGTCGCTCCTCCCCGCTCCGTCAGAGCTCCTCCCCGCTCCTCCAGAGGGCGGACTCCAGACGACGTCGCTCCTCCCCGCTCCTTCAGAGGGCAGACTCCTGACGACGTCGCTCCTCCCCGATCCTTCAGAGGGCGGACTCCAGACGACGTCGCTCCTCCCCGCTCCGTCAGAGCTCCTCCCCGCTCCTTCAGAGGGCGGACTCCAGACGACGTCGCTCCTCCCCGCTCCGTCAGAGCTCCTCCCCGTTCCTGCAGAGGGCGGACTCCAGACGACGTCGCTCCTCCCCGCTCCGTCAGAGCTCCTCCCCGCTCCTTCAGAGGGTGGACTCCTGGCGATGTCACTTCCTCCCGAGCCACCCGAGGGTGGTCTTCCCTGTGCTGCCCCTTGTGAACTGTCCAACGAGACATTGGATTTTTTATTTTGTGGAACAGCTGTGGCTTTGACGTTGACTCTGGGGATAGTCTATTCGGATTATGTTGGACTTTCAGCCTCAGCCTCCTGTTCGGTCCTGGGTCACAGTCCTGACCCAGTAGAACCTTCAGCCGTTGTGACCGGTCTAGTCACCGAAGTTTCCTCGTCTCTGGTTTCCTGTCCGGCCCCCGGAGGGTCCTCGTCTCTGGTTTCCTGTCCGGCCCCCGGAGGGTCCTCGTCTCTGGTTTCCTGTCCGGCCCCCGGAGGGTCCTCGTCTCTGGTTTCCTGTCCGGCCCCCGGAGGGTCCTCGTCTCTGGTTTCCTGTCCGGCCCCCGGAGGGTCCTCGTCTCGGTCTTCCTGTCGGGACCCCGGAGGGTCCTCTGCCTTGGCTTCGTCTCGGTCTTCCTGTCGGGACCCCGGAGGGTCCTCTGCCTTGGCTTCGTCTCGGTCTTCCTGTCGGGACCCCGGAGGGTCCTCTGCCTTGGCTTCGTCTTCGGCTCTGGCCTCCTGTCCGGACCCTGGAGGGTCCCCGGCCCTGGCCTCCTGTCCGAACCCTGGAGGGTTCCCGGCCTCGTCTTCGGCTCTGGCCTCCTGTCCGGACCCTGGAGGGTCCCCGGCCTCGTCCTCGCTGGTGTTCTTCCGCCCGGACCCTGGAGGGTCCGCGTCTCCATCTCTGGTGGCCTTCAGCCCGGACCCCGGAGGGCCCAGCTCCCTGTCCCTGCTGGCCTTCAACCCGGACCCCGGAGGGTCCAGCTCCCTGTCCCTGCTGGTCTTCCGACCGGACCCCGGAGGGTTCAGCTCCCTGTCCCTGCTGGTCTTCCGACCGGACCCCGTGGGGTCCAGCTCCCTGTCCCTGCTGGTCTTCCGACCGGACCCCGGAGGGTCCAGCTCCCTGTCCCTGCTGGTCTTCCGACCGGACCCCGGAGGGTTCAGCTCACTGTCTCTGCTGGTCTTCCGACCGGACCCTGGAGGGCCCATGACTCCGCCTCCACTGGCCTTTTGCCCTTCTCCCTGCCTCTGTTGGGCGTCTGTCAGGACCCAGAAGGCCCCAACCCCTGAGTGTTTTGGCCTCCTGGCCATTTTGACTCTGTTTTGGCCCCCTGGCCATTTTGACTCTGTTTTGGCCCCCTGGCCATTTTGACTCTGTTTTGGCCCCCTGGCCATTTTGACTCTGTTTTGGCCCCCTGGCCATTTTGACTCTGTGGCCTTTGGCCATTTCTGTACCTCGTCGTCCTCCTGAACTTTTGCCCATTGGGTCACCCTTTGTTGAACTTTGGCTCCTTGTAATTTTGTTTTGGTCCCTCCTCCGGGCCTCCCCCCTCCCTCCCGGCTCAGCTGCGCCTTTTGGGTTTCTTTCCTGGGACGTCTGGGAGCCGTCCCTTGAGGGGGGGGTACTGTTATGATCCTGTGTTTGTTCCTGGTTTTGTATTCTTATTGTTTATCCCTCTTGTCATTTATTAGTATTTTTGAGATTTGGTTCCTCTTTCTCTGCTCTTCCTCAGTCCTTCCCTCTCTCCTTCTGTTCCTCCCTCCTCCTTCTCTGCTCCTCCTCAGTCCTTCCCTCTCTCCTTCTGTTCCTCCGCCCTGATTATTAGCTCCCCCCTGATTGTGTTCACCTGTGTTTCACCCTCCTTATTTAAGCCTTGTGCTCCCCTTTGTCTTAGTCAGATCATTGTGTTTGTCACTCCCCGTGCCATGAACTTCTTCTCCCCAGGTTTGTTGTATTGCTTTGTACTTTTTGTTGCTCAGTCATAGTTTAGTTTGGTCCTTCTTGTACCCTGGACTGTATTTTTGGCTTCATTAAAGCTCACCTTTGTTTAAACGCTACTTTGGTCTGCATTTGGGTCCAATTTCCTCACTGAACACAACAAGTACATCTCTCCCTGACTGGGACAAGGCCGTGCAGAGTTCAGAGAAGAGTCAGCTACTGCAGCTGCTGCTGTGTTTCCTTGGCAAGGCAGAAATCTTTTGCTTTGCCAGAGACTAAATGAACAAGGTCTCCCATAATTAAGAGAGTTTATTGGCCCCTAGAGAGCCTTCTTCTTCTCATATAATTCCCATTCAGCCTTGTTTATATCCCTTTCTTCTTCCCTCAACCAGGGAGTGTGCGATCTTCATGTTAGCACACGAATATGGACACACATCTATGCGTGCCCAAGAACAAAGATCCCCTCCGTTCACAGAGATAAACAAGCGCTGCTGACGGGAAATGCTACTTAATTGTCACAAATCAGCACGAATGTACACAAATATGTTTGCTCAAAATGCAAGGCAAACCTGCACAGATGATGAAAAACACTCACGCAGCAGTCATCAAACACTCTGTCCACAAAGTCCTTTGTAGCACACACACACACAAACACTGATTACACATTACACACGTGTGCAGGTAGGAGAAAGGAAACATTGGCTAATGATGCGCATTAGAATGCCTCAAAGGTTTGGACTCGAGTCTGAATCACACATCTGTCATCTGTGTCTCCTCCTCTTTCAATTATATATTTATCTCTGTACTGGTTGACTGATGTGTTGAGCCCCGATCTACCACTGATCCCAGCCCAGATCCGACAGAAATAGCACACTCTCCTTATGCTGCTATCAACCCTTCTACCACCGCCCTTCATCCTCCCGTGGGGTTTATGCAAATACTTTCTCTGTGATTCCACCTCCCTTCCTTGGTCAGGTATTGTGCCTTTCTCTTGCAATTCTGTTGTCAATGTGATGACAGACTAAAAAGTGGTAAACAACTAAAAGAATGCATGTGAATGAGATAGAGAAGACCGTTGGGGAAAAGAGAGTGGATCTCACGGAGGAGGATGCACATCGAGGGAGGTATCGCTCTTTAATCAAATCTTAGCTGGAGGTTGATTTGATGTTTGAATATTTGATATTTTTTTATGTTTGTGGATCCTCTTGGGGTGGGGAGGCCTTTTTGCATGGATCCAAATATACACACATATCTACAGTATAAACAAAATCAACTAAAGACCAAAATAAAAACAGATTGGTTTCAGAATACGTAAGCAGTGCCTCAGTTACAGAGAGAACGTTATCTTCAAGTCAAACAAGCTTATCTTATATATCATGGTTATAATATATATACATATATATCATGGTTACAAAAAATATATATATATATGTGTGCAGTGTGAGCCACATTTCTATTGTATTCAGTAATATTCTGAATTTCAATGAACTCACTGGGACTGACTGGACAGTCCCCCGCTGTGGTGATGGCGTTGAAAGACGCGGGGGAAGGTCACATTAGTTGGGCGCTAAAATGACAGCTGACAGCAGCAAAAAAAAAAAAAAAAAAAAGCCCTGTTTTGACAGTGAGATGATTGGCTCATGGAGGAGGTGGTAAAGAATTGACTGACTGCAGAGAGAAGTGTGAACACTGCCGCCAGATGCTTGAGGTGCAAGCCGGGAGGGAAAACAAATCAAACACTCTCATTGATTCAATTTATGCTTGCCATTTCTACTGATCAATAGCCTCTCTGTTTATTTACATTGAGTAATGTTCCAGTGACTGACCCATGAGTCAGCAGAGAGAGCGACTTCCTGTTGCTGCTGTGACCCTGACGGACAAAGCAATTCGGAAAATGGAAGGAATGGACTATACTAGGACATTAAATGATAAAACTCCACTATAAGTTTTTGCTGCTATTCTCCCATGTGCACCAGGTCAACAAACTCATTTCAGCTAGAAGCATTAGCCTACATTCACTGTGTCTGGGAGCGTTTGTCTTCAGGACAAAAACAGTTTGGAGGAGGATTTCCTCTCCTGTTTGACTCACAGTAGTTATTCTGATCACTTGGTAGCACAGAGACAAAAATATGTTTAATTTTAGAAGATATTATTCAGTACCAAAAATGATGTAGCAGCACCGACAACACACAGGAAGTGTTAATTGGCCCTGAAAGCTAACTGTAAAACCAGGTGACAGATTTCACATGCATCCCACTCACTCGTGTTCATTCTCTTACCTAAATCATCTAAAACTCACAACACAGTTCGATTTGTTAGTACAATGTGATTACAGGGTCAGAGTCTTTAAAAAGGGACAGAAACTGGACGGAGTACAGAGAGAGCAGTAAGAACAGAGTGAGAAACAAAAAGAAGGCGAGAGCCACAGGCAACATGGCATCCTTATCCGGAGGATTAGTGCAGATCTGACAGGTCGCCATAAAAACAGAGCAGCAACTACAGCAGGCGACAGAGTGAAACAGCGAAACGAGTGCATGGGCCTTGGGAGCAGCACACACACACACCAGCTAAAGACATGTCAACTGTGTAATGGCGTAGTGCAGCACACATTCTAAAGCCCCTGAAAGGCATGAGGCATACACAATGAAAATGCTGGTTAAAGTGCAGGTGTTTGTGCGTGTGTTTCACAAAGGCCAGGTGCACAGCCTGAAGGAGTGGGAGGTTGGGGACAGAAAAAGGACAAAACAGTGTGTGTGAGCTCATCGCTGTGTCTTTGCATCATGTTGTCATAATGCCAGAATGCCTGCAGTCCACAGATGTAAAAAACAATATGAGATAAAGACACATCTAGCGCCAGTTTACAGCATCACACACACAATTGCACTCTATGAACTGTTTCCACTCTTTCAAAGAAATTCTAAAGGTCTGTAGCACGTGACGGGATACAGTGAGTTTGACATTTTTTAAAAACCATCTTGAAATGTGTGTAATGATGAGCACGAGCTGTTTCTCCATTGATCCATTAGTCGGTACTGTACAGATCCGTGGTCATTTTTCACACTATTACGGGTCAAAGCCTTACAATGCAAGTAAGGTAAATGTTCATGAGATCCATGAACTTACAAGACAACATGACAAAACAGAGCTGGAAGGAGTAACACCTCTGAGATGGTAATGACAAGAGCATGAATGCTCCTCTTCACATATGGCTGATATGATCATCCATTGTTATCTACAGTCCTGTTTGAAACATCCAGTAACCCAACAGTTCCTTTTAGAGGTTGAGTAACAGCTTGTACAACAAGTATGGCAACAAACAAACAAACAAACTCACACACAAAAAAATAAGATTACATTAGATGAAATTAACTTAAAAAGACATCTTTGGAGTTGGGTTACATCCAAGGCTGTAAAAATCTGTGTGTGTGTGTGTGTGTGTCCACAGTCTGTGCGTCGATCCATCTTGCTTCCCTCATGAACACAACTTTGTTTGAACCATCTCATTTGACTTAATTCCTCCTCACTGCTTGGCTTAGGGCAATGAAAAGAAGAAGAGGTAAAGATGAGGTTATGAAACACATTTGGCTGCATGGAAAAATGATTCAAACAGCAAATAAAAATGAGATGACTGCTTCTTGCCGAAGGAGGGATGAGTTAAGAGTGCATACGTGTAGATAAAGGTTTCCTCTCATCTGACTTGGCAGTTTCTCCCCCTTCTTTTTTTTCCTTTCTCCTCCTGTGACTTTTTGGTGAACTCTCCCTGCTTTCTCTCTTTGGTATTCAGGAAAAACGGAAGACTCTCTTGAGGTCTTTTCTATTCTGTTCTCATATCCTGATTCTCAAAGGGAAGGCACATTTTCCCTCCTCAGTGGACAGGTTCTTGTCTCTTCCCTCCTTGCGATCTGTGATTCTTTTCTCTCCTGCCCTCCTTTGTTCCCATCTCCTTATTATTCTCCACTTTTCCTCAATCATCTCAGTGCTCAGTGTGAAAATGTGCCAAAACATTAGATGATGTAAAATTCCCTTCTGCTTTTGCAATCCAAACAATAATTCCTATATTTTTGTATTATGTCTAGACATCTGTGGCGTAGAGCTTTGGGATTATGCAGAGTCAAAGCACAAAGCAGAGATGGCAGCAGGTAGACTTCCACAGATACCCGGGAGCCATCGATGCAATGCATTCGTACATCAGTTGCAGCCTCTTTGTTCAAACCTGATACCTGAGAAAAGCAGAGCTGATTGCCCATGAGACATCTCTGCAGGTTAATGTCTCTGTTGCTGCAGCTTCAATGGCAGGAGAGAGACGACTGCCGGGGAAAAAAAGACATTCTTTAAAAAAAAAAAATTGGCTTTTGTAAAGATTTTCATTGACGTGTGCAGGCAGATGTGCCCCCTTGATGCTGAGAAGTTATCCGTTTGATGCTTTCAGGTTTTGAAGTTCTGATATAATTGCCGCTGATTAGCAGCACCAGTATCAGTTTGCGATTGAAATTTTTTCGTTGATCTCTCAGCACCCTGAGAGGCTCAGGTAATGACTGAGTGTCCGAGACAACGTAATAAATAAATAACTGTCAGAGGAGGAAGATCCGAGTGATGAAATACCGCTTTATTGTTCTCATAAGACTCGTCTTCTGTGACAGAGGCTGAGATGGTTTCACTGGAAAATTAGGCGTTTCTAATGCCGTCTAAGCTCTTAAGCTGCTCATTGCTGGTGCTTTTGTTACCTTTTTTCTCAGTCTTTCTTTTGTTTCTCTGTCTTATACACTTTCTCACCTTGCGATTTCTTCTGTTCTGTGTTTTTCCCCTTTCTCTCCTGCATACCGTCTCTAACTGTGTTGTCTGCTGAGACTAGTGTTGTTGTGGCCGGTGTGAGTTCGAGGACAGGAGCACGGTCAGGCTGAGGCAGCCGGCCAACACGCCGCTCCAACTGAAGTCAAGTCAAGTCAAGTCAAGTCAGCTTTATTGTCAACTCTGCTATATGTGCTGAACATACAGAGAATCGAAATTGCGTTACTCTTCACTCCGCAACATATAACATGTAACTAAAAACTAAAGATAAATATAAAGTGTAAAAAAATGTACCTACAATGAGGCACACACAAAATACAAGGCACATAATGAAGGCACAATGCAGTAAGAGTGCAAAAGATGTATAGTGCAAGTCAGTGCAGTTGGCATAATATAAACAGGAATGGTTTAACTTATAACAGCTTATTGAGACTGGTATGAGAGTGCAAAAGATGCAATGGTGCAACTCAGTGCAGTTGGCATAATGTAACAGTCCAGGAATAGTTTAAGTTATAGCAGCTTATATGAGACTGGTGTGACATGACAGGGTAAAAAGTGACTGGTGCACAGAGTTCCTTTGGTAAAGTGGCTGGTACAAAGAGTTCCTATCTTGGGTGGTGGTAGGGGTGAGGGGATGGTGGTAGGGGTAGGGGGTGGGGGGTGGTGTCAGGGAAGGGGGAGAAAGTGGGGCACAGCAGGTAGAGAGTTCAGCTTCCTGACAGCCTGGTGGATGAAGCTGTCCCTCAGTCTGCTGGTCCTGGCCCGGAGGCTGCGCAGTCTCTTTCCTGATGGCAGCAGACTGAAGAAGCGGTGTGAAGGGTGGGTGGGGTCTCCTGTGATGCGGAGGGCCTTTCGGGTGAGACGGCTGTCGTAGAGGTCTTGGAGGGAGGGGAGAGGGACGCCGGTGATCCTCTCAGCTGCTCTCACTATGCGATGAAGCGTCTTCCTGCAGGTGGCGGTGCAGGCTCCGTACCACACAGTGATGCAGCTGGACAGGATGCTCTCAACAGCCCCTCTGTAGAAGGTGCACAGGATGGAGGGAGGGGCTCTGGCTCTTTTGAGCTTGCGGAGGAAGTAGAGGCGCTGCTGTGCCTTCTTGGTCAGGGATGCAGTGTTGTTAGTCCAGGAGAGGTCCTCAGTGATGTGCACACCCAGGAACTTGGTGCTGCTCACCTGCTCCACAGCAGCACCGTCGATGGTCAGAGGGGTGTGCTGACTCTGTGCTCTCCTGTAGTCCACAACCATCTCCTTTGTCTTCTCCACATTCAGGGAGAGGCTGTGGTCTCTGCACCACCCAGCCAGAAGGTGCACCTCATTCCTGTAGTATGTTTCATCTCCACCGGAGATGAGACCCACCACAGTTGTGTCGTCCGCAAACTTCACAAAGATGTTGGTGTTGTGTGTTGGCGTGCAGTCATGGGTCAGCAGAGTGAAGAGGAGGGGGCTCAGCACACATCCTTGGGGAGCCCCGGTGTTCATTATGATGGTGCTGGATGTGTTTCTGCCGACCCGCACTGTCTGAGGTCTCCCGGTGAGGAAGTCCAGCAGCCAGTTGCACAGCAAGGAGTTCAGCCCCAGCTGGTCCAGTTTGTTGATGAGCTGCTGTGGGATGATGGTGTTGAATGCTGAGCTGAAGTCTATGAACAGCATTCGAACGTATGAGTCTTTATTTTCCAGGTGGGTGAGGGCTGTGTGGAGTGCTGTGGAAACAGCATCACTGGTTGACCGGTTGGGCCGATATGCAAACTGGAAGGGGTCCAGAGAGGGAGGAAGGGCCGTCTTGATGTGTTTCATGACTAACCGTTCAAAGCACTTCATGATGATGGGTGTGAGTGCTACTGGATGGTAGTCATTGAAGCAGGCGGGGGTGGACTTCTTCGGCACAGGGATGATCGTGGTGGCTTTGAAGCAGGTGGGGACAACAGCCTGGCTCAGTGAGATGTTGAAGATGTCTGTAAACACCTCAGCGAGCTCCTCAGCACAGTCTCTGAGCACACGGCCAGGTATGTTGTCAGGAAGCCACTTTTACAAAACTCTCAAGACCTCAACTTTTCTTAAGTTGAAGTAGATGCTACAGCTACACACTGTCTGGTTCTGACCAGCTGGTGCCTGAGTGTTGGCTCAATTATTACATGATTTCACTTCTGTAGGGAGGTCACTCCAATGTCAGCCTAGAGGGCAACAAAATGACCTTCTAGGCACATATTACAGACAGCGTACACAGTCACAATACAGAAAGCACAATGGGTGATTCTATTAATAAACAGCTTTTATCTTCTAGTTTTCAGTCAACAGACTTACACAGAAGTCCCAAAGCAAAGCAATGAGACAGGTCTCTGGTGGTACCATCCATGTTGCACCTTTTTCCGGCAGCAAATCTTATTTTTAGATCATGAAGAACTGCAGCAGCTGACACACAAACAATGTTTCCCCCAGTTTGAAACCACAACATTAAGTGACATAAAACAGCAGGACAAAACAAAAGTACACAAATCCTGCGTCTGACTGACCCAACAAGCCCCCGACTGCCTCTGTCCTGAAATGCAAACTCTGTCCCCCAATAGAAGATCTTTATGTGCATTTATTTACACAAAAAGACACAATGGAGGTTGCATAGTGATGCAAACTTTGAATACTACTACTGTTGTCTTTCCTGATGAGAACAGAGAAGACAGCAGTGACCTTTAAACCCTGTTTTCTTCTTGTAGAGTGTATTCATTAGTTATATGTAAAGAGTCTGTCCCTTGCATAATTGGAAAGAATCAAACCAATGGATGAATAGGTAAAATAATATATATGTATAAAATATTTGGAGTCAAATTTTACAAAGTGAAACTCTTTTTCATGTTTCATGTTACGGTGTTTTTTTACTTTCAAACAACAAAGCAAAGGGAAAAGGAAGAGAGAGGGGGGGAATCTGAATGAGAATGAGTTGTAAAGGAGAGGAAGGCGCTTTATCACAATTTCTCCCAAGGGTGCTTCTTTCTCTGACTCTCTTCGGCGTGGTGCACACTACCTAACGGCTGAGCGCAGGAATTTTAGTGAGCTCCGGAGGGAATGCATTCCTTGGTCAGACACACACACACACACAGGGGAAAGATAACATATAGCACCCAGAGCAGTGCAGAATCCCATTCAAAGGCTCCATATGATTCTCCTTCACACCGGATCGACGGCAGAAAAAGGAGAACGGAGAGAGCGCCTCAAAGCTCTTCCCCCCCTGAGGAGTTGAATAGATGGATGGATGGAAGGACAGAGAGGAAGATGAAAGTGGGATAAAGATGAACAGAGGGGACGGACAGAAGCATCAAACTGTGGCGGCTGCTGATGCCAGGTGCATAGGAATTTAGGCACTGAAAGGAACAGAGGAGGAAAGGTCAAGAAGACACAAAGAGATAGATAAATACATTGGTATAGAAAGAAAAGGGAGAAAGAGTCCATATTTGTCTACCTGGTTGCCAGTAACGTATCCTTATTGTGCCTGTGATTTCTTAAATACTAACATTTAGGCAAACAAATTTCCCCAAGGGAAGACAATTCAAGTACATGGAAACTCCCCCTGAGGCGTCCAAAAACACACTTTCCCACATCACTACTTTGACATTTTTACAAGATAAATTCTTTGCCAAGAATGTGAAATCTCTTCTTCTTGCCATTCAGCTTCTCCCACCAAAGAGAGATAAATACTGTTTAAAAAAAGAGTTATTAAAGCTGTTAACGTCTTCAGGCTGAAGAAGAAGAGGAAGAGAGTTGAAATCAACATGGCTGAACTCGCTGTGAACCCTGTCAGCACTGAGGCTGTGTCAGTGCTTTTCAAACATCCACTCTTGGGACCCAGATTTTTCAAAAAGAGTTCCTCTCATGCCTCAAACTATTTTGCATCTCTAACTTTTGTCTCCTTCTCTCTTTTCCTCTCTATCTTATCCAAACACCTGCAATGGTGACTCACTGAAGCGTGAGTGTCCAGGAACACACACACAAACACACTGGAAAAAAAAAAACAGGACACAACTTTCGTGACCTCTTTGTGAACTTCAGACAAAGAGACAGCAAGCAAGACAGAGAGACAAGCAGGCGGGCAGGTTGACAGAGTCAAGTGGGATTAGACTGCTCTTTGTGCCTTTCAGCGCCGAGTTCAAAAAGAATTTTAAAAGATTGTTTTCCCTTCACTGAAAGCTGTTTTATTGTCTGTCTTCTTTCCCAACTTGTCAAAAACATCTGTTAGAAAAGACAACTCTGAACACATGAAACGTCATTTCCTGCATGCAACAAACACCACTGCGTCTCTAACCACATCAGACAAGCAACAGCTGGTTTGATACAAACCACTTTCCTCCAAGTAAGACACACGCCATGGCAGCAGGGGACCAGAGGCTAACTGGAGTAAATGAAGAGGAGGATGGATTGTAGCTGTTTGTTAGCTACAATTAAAGCTGTCAATAGCCATTACAGGAAAAGAGGCAGGAGCCTAGTGGGACAAAACACACAAACATTTTCATAAAATGACATCCCAGAGGCGCATGTGTACCCACAGACAGACAAATAAAAGAATATGAAGGAGCTAAATAAAAATAACAAACATGTTTTTTTACATTCCACTTATTATTTACAGTAGAAATGAATTAATCTTGAAGAACATTTTTCATTGGACAATTTCCCAATGTTTAAATGTCAACTGATTTGCATAATTCCTGTGGAAATGAAATGAAATAATTACATGATGACACCACTTGCTCATCTATGATTATATTTGCTGATTTTTAATATATAAAAACACAGCAGCTGCTCGGAAACATCAAATTATTCATCCAAACCACTCTCTAAATGAATGTTTAACAAAAAAAGAGTCGTCCTTTGTCTATACGTTGGAGGTTCTCATGTATTTATAGAAAATATAAAAAAGTGTAAACTGGAGTCAGAACACTAACACACAGGCCCATAAACAAAAGCACACCAGCATAAACGCACAATCCCTCTGCTGTAACGCTAATGGGCGTCCTCAGTCTCCTCTACAAGCCATCTTTCTTTTGCTACCATGAGACACGATTAGCGCGCACATACGGCATCACACACACACACACACACACACACACTCTCTCTCTTTACTGCAGGGCGCTCCCTATCAGCAGTAGTCTAAATGCCAAGTCACCTAGCTAACCATGCAGAACTAACACTCTTCCCTGACATACAGCAACCCACAACAAAGGGACATTCCAACACTTACTGTGTAAGTGCAGGTATTAAGATTTAATGTAAAGCCGCCTACACACACACATAAAAGCGCACACAGTGTGCACAGACGTGTGTGTAGTTTAGAGATACAACAATAACAAAGTCTAAGAAAGGAGGCCAGTGTGTATCTGAATGTGTGTGTGCTTAAGTGCGGGTTTTGATGAGTTATAACAGTCCAGCAGCTTTGAGGCCAGAGGATAGACCCTCACTGAGGTGAGGCCAGGCCCGCCTGCCTGAGTGTGAGTGGATATGAGAGCACAGGGCAGCAGCAGGACGGCCTGCAGGAGGAGGGGAAGTGAGAATCTGGGCGTGTCTGAGTCTGAGACCACTGTGTTTAAGGATTATTATATTTCAACCTTAATGCCAGACATTAATTCAATAAAATATTTGTGGATCCTTTTAAAAAAAAAAACTCATATTGAAAATCAGATTAACCCCGTATTGAATTCTGGCTCATTTGGAAATGCCACAACTTAGAAAATGTGGATGGAATCAATAAAAAAAAGGATAAATTCAATGTTTTGTGTCATATTGCTGAAATAAAACCTTTGATAAAAACTCCTCCACAGTACAAACTTCATGTCGATGCGTCCTCCCCCCTCTGGAGCCAACCGCCCCACACACATCACAAACAGTGAAAGTGAGGTGAGATATTTCAGTCCTGCATCCCGCATTGAACTGAATCACCAAGGCTGAAGAGCTCTTTTTCAGTTATTTTCTGTAGACAAACATCGGTATGAAGACATTTTTATCATAGGGCTCATCTTTATAAATGAAACCTCTGGTGTGTGTGTGTGTGTGTGTGTGTGTGTGAATGTGAGACTCGCTCCTAATGAGTCACATAATGAGTGTCCTAATTTGTGGCAGCAGCGGTGAATCCAAATGTGAGTTTACGCCAACATAATATCAGCTATTTAGTGGAGGCTTTTATCCAAAGCACCTTGCGTTACAGTGGGCATAAATATTTTTAGCATGAGTGGCTCCAATGGGAATTAAAAAGGACCATTAAGAATGTGGGTCAGTGTTTGTTTTTCATGTGCATCCTTTTGATCTATGATAAGAGGAAAATATGAAACACAGGAAGCTCTAAAGACCCTTTAATGGTAGTACACAGGGTAATTTCAGGTGTCATTAATTTAACTTAGGTGGCTTACTTTCTATAAACCGAAACATGTACATGTAGTGTATGTGTGTATGAAAACACACATTACCTGGAGGTCTTTTAGGAAGGATGGGATTTGTGTCTCAGAAATCTTCTGCATTTATGATTTACATAGAAACATAATAAGCTACTCTATTTTTTTGAATTAATTTTAAAGTACAGATTTTGTTCTACTACTCTGTGATTCAAAGTATTTGTTTTGCAAGTTGTGCTAAAACTTTTTAATAAAAATATTTATCAAGGCAACAGATAAAACTACTCTGCATGACTAATGGCTGCTTCCAGTCACACGTTCTGGCCACTGCATTCATTTCTTTTTCCCCCTCTTTCTGTCTTTATCCATCAGTCTTTAACCAAGTCAATGGCAGCTGTATCCAGGCTATACATCACACACACTTCCTGTCATCTCTCATCATACTGGAAGCATCTGTCTCCAATTTATTAGCTGGGAGTCATCTAGTGTGGTGCTAAAAGGGCACCTCTCTGTGTCTGATCACCAGCTACGGCGAGGGAAACTTTCCTGGGTGTGTGGGTGTTCTCTGCCTACAAACTTCTGCTCTGGTAATTATCATGTGCTTTTTCACTCAAGTAGGCTTTGTTTTCTTTAAGTTGATGTGATCTTTAACACAAACAGAGGGCAAGAGAAAAAAGGAATCTGCAGCTTTCTCACTCTTGCTCTGAAAGCTGTGTGTATATAAACACTGTTGTTGTTTAATGCAATTACAGTACATACAGCGAATGTTGTAAATGCTGCTTTAGTGCTTTGTTTCAAACACGCCAAATGGTGTGGACTCATAATGCTCCAGCTTTAATACCAGCATAAACCCTCAGCGCTGTTATGTTGATAGGCCATTTGAGTGCAGGTGCAGACGTAAAGAGACCACGGCAGTTGTGATTAGGAATGTTTTTAACATCAGTTGTGGGATCCAAAGAACCAGACAACCATCTCTTTAGATGGAAACTGCAGTCAGCTGCAGATTGCTTGCAGGCAGCAAGCCAAACAGCACTGATGAGGCAGATGTTGAGAGGGAGAGCAGTATGTAAAAGAGAGAGAGTGTTTTATTTTAAGTGAACATGACACTAGAAAAAGGCCTACCAGGCTTATGCACACACATGAATCATATAACTGAACACTATTCTTACAGATGACCTACTACTATGTTGAAAAAAAACTCAAAACACCTCTCCAGGATCTGGGCCTGAACAATTCCATATCAACAATCAATTGTAAACTTTCATAACCAGAACCATTTGGGGATTTACTGCAAGCTGCAACCACCCCAGGTAACAGGAAGCAGTTCACAAACACATATAATCTGAAGAGCTATGGAACAAAAACCTACCTATCGACCCAAACTCAACCGGAGGACAAGAAACTAAAGCAGGACGTACAGTGAGATCTGTCCACCCCTGCTGCTGTCTGATTTTGTGTTGTGCACATATAATTAAGAAGACACACAGCTGTATTGTCTGTTTCAAGTTCTTCTAATAACTCCATTCAGATAAAGTGCTATCAAACACACATTAATCCATACACAAAATAAAGACAATTAAACACAATTACCTTTTTCTTATAAGCAAACGTTCACACACAAACACACACACACCCAAGCGGCCTTTGGACCCCATGCCAGGTGCAGCTGTGCTTTCACAGAGGAACAGCAGGACTCGAACGGGGCTATTTCAGGCTGTGGCGGCCAGATTGAATTAAAGCCGGATTAATCCCTGTAGAATTTGTGTCATTCTTCCAAGCAACACTAAATCCAAATCAAATTATACAACCCGATCCCCCGCTGCCACCACCGCCACCACCACCACCATCATCCACGGTAGTGTAGCAGCCTCAGTGTGCACGTGCCTCTTCCTTCCCTTAACTTTCTTCGTCTCGTCTGTCTCCTCATACGCACATGATCTATGTGTCCCACCCTCAGCCAACCTTTTGTTCCCTTCCAGCTGTGACTGATGTGAGGAAAGTTAGTTGATGGTGACAGCCTGTAAAGCCAGTGGAGGAAGCTTTTTTTCCCTTGTATTGACCAAACATAAAGCATACCATCACTTATTGCAATTACTCACAGTCACGCACACACAATCCAAATTACTAAAAAAAACAAAAAAAAACAACTACATCTTGGCCACCTGGCGCTGCTCCAGCTGACATCAAGTTTTTGGGCAAACTGCAGCTAACAAGACATTTTACACAATTTTATACCCTGTTGTTATCGTTTAAGGGTAACTGTCAGATGTTTCAACTGCACAACTACCAGTAACAATAAAATCACAGAGATTACTCTTCAGTGACATCCAACCACTCTCTGAGTCATTCAGTCTGTCAGTTGCGGCAGCAACAGAGAAACTCTGGTGTTCTCTTGAGGGATCCCCAGTCACACCTTGGGCAGCTGGGATATATAATCTCTTCAGTAAGACCTGAAAGTTATCAGGTCCCCACCTCCACCGGCTCCTCTACGTGTAGAAGGAGCAGTGCCTCTGCTTTGAGTCCCCAAAACAGGCTTTTAAAATGTCACAAACAATTTACATATTTATATCTTTTTTTTTGGGATGTGTCTTGCTGTGGTTTTAGATAAATAGCAGCTAAGTGATATGCATTAGAGGATTCTTTAATTTACTGAAGTCATATTTTCCTGTTTCCACTTCATAGCTCTGAAAAGATGAGAGTACAAGTAAGGACATCAGCAGGGGACTGGGTCAGTGGGTCTACTCAGTTTGTCCTGGTAGCGAGTCCGTCACAGTAACCCACTGCACTACTCTAATCTGGAAAATGTTAATCTGCAATCCCCTGAACCATTTTGTAAATCTCCTGATGAGAATTCAAGAAGCACTTTTTTTTTTATCCCCGCCACACAAGCCCACTCAGATTTTCAGTGTTTCTATGTTTGATTTGTGGGATAATAAGGATTGAAAGTGCAGTGACACCCAGCTGAGTTGGTATCATGCGATGTGTGTGGGTGATTAAGTATGCAAGTGTGTGTGTGTGTTGCTTCTCTCTCTCTATTTTGGTTTGATGGACGGATGCAGGCTATAGAGGATGCATGAGGGAGGAGCTGGAAGAGGAGCGAGCAGCCGGTGGCGTGAGGCAGCGAGATGAGTTCATTTCCTGACAGGGCTGACGTGCAAAGCCAACAGGGGAAATCTCGTCCTTTCTCTGTCTTACACATGTGAACACACACATATAGATAAACTCATCAATCCCTTTCTTACACAGTTTTACATCCTGTTAAGCAACACCCAATTTACATGTACATTCCAGTTTATGAAAAATAAACACAGGTCTGTATAGCTGTCCCCACACATGAATCTTATTAGCCTATTTTTGGATTACCTGGGAGACAGGCTAAGTCAGGCACTGACAAGATGGAACAAAAGCTAGAGACAAACATATTAGTTCAGACCCAGTATTTCCAGACAAGGAGGACTGGAACGTGGATGCCTCAGGAAGGAGGCTGGTGATGTGAAAATTATAGAGGAATGACAGAAAATGCAACACAGACAGACACAAAGAGGAAGAGAGAGTCCACTTCCCAGACAGCAGTGTCATGTCTTTTCTGTTGTACAAGTTTCATATTTCCTGGCGTGGGAGATAAAGGTAGGAGGCGGTACGTAAAAGATGTACAGGAGAGACAAGAGAAAGCAGTGAGTCAAGAGAGCGACTTGCTGAACTGAAGGCTACTGTTTTTCCAGGACTGAAGCAAAAAGTTAGATAAAAGCAAAGCAGAATGTGCTAGAGAAACTCAGAGAGATCAAAATTAAAAATTGAGGAGTCAAAATATTGTAACATGTAATGATAGTCCAAACCACAGCACAGCTTCAGACATCTTTCTAGCTCTGTCTCTGTGAAATGTTCCACATCTCTCGGGGAAAGAAAGAAGTGAGAGATGTAGGAAGAGAAACAAAAGAACAAGAAAGAGGCAGGAAACAGTGTAGCTGTAGGGAACGAAGATGAATAGGAAGACATGAGGGGTGGAGAGATCAAAAAAAAAAAGCAGAAGAACGGGACCACGGGGAGAGGAGAGGAGAGGAGAGGAGAATACAGCCCATCACCTAACCACCTTGCCTGCTATCATCCCATCCCATCTCAGCCTGTCATGGAACGAGCCAAGCAGAATGAAAAACAAGGGGGAGTGCAGACTACTGAGGGGGAGGCGAGACTGACCACACTGTATATCTGTATATCGCCCTCCTCCATCTCCTTTTTCCCACGCAGGTGAATCCTGGGAAAATAAAGAAGCATGTGAAGGAAAGCCTGTCTGCCATCTCACGTTTCTTGAAATCAATCATTCACACACACACACACATATATCATATCAACACAGAGGCCTTTCAGCAGGCTGGTATTATATGTAGAAGCGCCACAAATAAAAATAAAATGCTCATCTGAGCTACTTTGACACTTCAGTCCTAAGAGTTATCTGATGAGACTGTAATATATTTTAAGCCCTAGAAAACTAGAAAAGATTATATGACTAGCAGTAAAATTGATGATATATTTTTAGGTATTTCAGAAGCATAATGTGTAGCTTCATAATAAAAGAGTCACATTTCATAAGTTACATAATAAAAGAGACAGAAAAAGAGATTTAAGAAAAAAAAATCTTATGCACAGCTTTGTGCAACAGATCACTGTATCTCTGAGAGAGCTTGCTATTTGTCGAGAAAGGTCAGGTTGTTTATCATAGCAGGTTCTTACACAGGCATGTAGGGCAAAAAAAAGCTTTTAAATCATAAGGAAAACAAGGTCACCTACATCAAGTGCCCAATCAAAAAGCACTCATTGCTGTTCAATGATATGTCAACACATCTTTTATTCCACACATATGAGCTCTTACACAGAGAAGAGCAAGGGAGGGGAAAAAAGGGATGTAATATCAGAAAATGAGAGAAAGAAAGACTGTGTAATCCATGTGGCTACTTTATAATTAGCTGACAAAGCTGACAAGAACCTCAGCAAGTGACTGAAGCCTTGGATTAAACAACGTTCTGTATTTAACAGCCACGACCGCATGCTCCAGTGCTTGGGGAGTGCAATCAGAAAACCTCACATACACACAATCGTAGTCGTGTCAAACAAGCACCACGTACGCACACACCGGCCCTAACTGTCTATGGCTGCTACAGCACCGCACCACCACCACCACCACCACCACCACCGGCTCTTGACAACAGTCTAATTGGTAATTATACACACGCCCCCCTCCTGGGAAGCAGCGATCCTAATGAAACCGCTTCGGTGTCTGGTGTGCAGACAGGTCTTTAGCATGCACACACCCACACAAAGCAGAATGTTATGAGAAACTAGGGGTGTGTGCTTGAGGTCAGGAGGAAGGTCAAAGGTTAAGGATGGATGAATATCAGAGCGCAAGTACAGGGTAATTAACTTGACCCTTGGAACTGACATTGACCCTGCGCGCAAAGAGTGTATCAGTGGGACATTGTTGGTGACTAATAGAAAGAGATTCATGCATGAACTCTGCATAAATGATGCTATAATTACATGTTTGGCAGACATAGAAAACTTCTCCATGTTTTCTATTGAGGTCTGAGAATTTATTTCTAAAAAGTGACCTCCAGTGAAAAACTTACTGCTGTTCAGGCAGCCAGGACATGAATAATATGGGTTAAACGCCTCGTGCAAGTGTCTGCTGACTGTTGAGTCATAATCACATTGATACATAATGACTCACCCCATTTCTCTAATGCCTGGTGTTAGTGTCAGTTCTACTGCGTACAAGGAGCTTGGCAGCCATTTTTAGAATGTGATGGCTAAAAAGGGCCCTGCTGATTGCTGTCATATTATAATCAACTCATTTGCATGTCATCACATTTGATGAGGTAGATTACTTGGCAAAGACTTCTGTAAGTTACAATATCAAGGCAAGCGCCAGAGAGACGGGAAAGGATTGGCAGAGCGACAGCTGTGAGAAAATAGCCAACAGAAAGTAGAAAAGTAGACTTTAACTTCTGAAAGACAAGAGGACATCCTCCTCCTGTCACAATTAGAGGAAGACTTTATTAAAGCTTATTGCCAGCACATAGACGATGCAGAGGTAAAACTAGGTGTGCACAGTGTGTCTTCTAATATCGAGTCAGGTTTGCAACCTTAGTCACACCATCTCCTGATCTTCCTCATTCCTATGCTGCCAATGAGCATAGCCTTAGCATGTGATAAGATTACAGTAGGAAAAAAAATTAATTATTAACACACTAACCTATAGTAGTCCTGCAGTTTAGCCTTGCTAAATTGTAGATGAGGCTTTGTAGAAGACACTCTATGGTGAAGTGTGGGTAATATAGGAGAAAAAACATGTATTCTCAATCAGCCAAAAACAATATGGAGTTCATGAATAATATAGGAGCCTATAGGCAGACTGCGAACGAAAAATGAAAGCATGTATGGAGGGGGGCTGGAACCTGAAAGGAAAGGAAATAATGAAATCGACCGAACAGAGGAATGAGTTTTTACAGTCAGAAAAACGTCTGTAATTTAACCCATTAGATGTTAAATATTGTAAGCATAGCAGAAAAGCTACTGCTAAGATCAGACAGCTAGCATGACTGCAGAAATACATATGGCAACAGACACCTTTCATGACAGCTCACAGATGTTTGCATGTCTTAAAGAGTCAAAGTGAACACACACACAATGACACACAAAAGCAGATGAATCACTGTGTCATTCATTACGCCTCAGGGTGCCATCCTCTGCACCACGGAAATGTGGCGGATTCCCTCTTTAATAAATGTAAAGGCTTCTCCCATTATTTATATCTGTTTATGCACCTTGTTGGAAGCACATCCAGGGAGATTTCAAGCTATATGAGCTTACTTTTTATCTACTAAGACAACTGAGCATGCCAACCACCTCCTCTGCCTCCCCCCACCCTTCCTTTTCTTCCCTCTCTTCCCCTGTGTTCATCTCCTTCCCCCCATTTTTTTTTTCCATTTCTCCACACTGCAGAAATGGGATTTGAGCGTTTGGGGTTCACACAGCGGGCAACAAGGACTGAAAGTTTCTGTTGTGTTTCAATCGTTTAGTTTGGGGAAGTTTGTGCGAAACCCACTCACAGCCTGGAGACATACAATACGATAAGAAGGCTGGCTCACATCTGATAACCAGTTGCATAAACACAGAGCAGGAGAGAGGAGGACAGCCTATGCTGGCTGATGCAACAGAACTAAAGCAAGCTGTGTACAGAAGCTTATATTGTAGTCGTGTGTTGATATATAATACCACTTCATTTCCTACTGCCCGAGCTGAGATGTACATAAAGACACCCACGCTCCCTCTTCCTCTGTGAGCTATTCTCATCTCTCCTCATCTGAGAAAGTTCCAAAAGTATCATAAAGTCAGGTGGTACCTCGGGAGGTTTTACTTGCATGGTCAACAAACCAGAACCATGACTTTTTGTGTCTTACCTAAGAGCAATAGCAGAAATGAAGAGGGCTTCAGGACTCTAAAACCTCTAAAACTGTCCATAAGGATCCCAATGATACTAGCAGAGATCACTGGAACTAAGAGTTTACCTTCTCTTAAGTGCTTACTCGCCTTTCAATCACTGCTGAAGCCTCTTGACCCTCCTGGGATTTGACGTCCCTGAAGGATGCAGAAAGAACCTTTAAACAGCATTTATTTACCGGCCTCCGTCTGCCCCCTGTGAGGTCATCCTGACCCCCTTGACCAAAAGCATCTCAAGGCTTTCATCTAGCAGTGACTAAGCAGCATTTCCTTCACCATATCTGCCTGCAGTGTCTGGATTATTCTTCACACATTTCATGTGTGCGGGTTACTATGAAGGTGGGTGAAAGAGATGCTGACGTAGGCTGAGTTTGTGTATGATATGCCCGGAGTGACATTTACTCAGCAAATTCCTCAGTAGACAAGCCGTATGGTGGCGTGACTCTCTTTCTGTGCTTTCCTGTCATGGGAATTATTCCAGCTGTGGTTTGTTAGGATCAAAGCAAAAGAGAGAGAGAGAGAGAGAGAGAGGAGCTGATCTTTGGTGCTTCAGGGGGAAAGAAGGAAGCTGAGGAAGAAAGAGAGGAAGAGGAAGAAAAATAGGTCACAACAGTAAGACTAAAAGAAGACAGTCATGCCGCATCACTGTTTTCTTTTATGAGGCTACCTGGTAGTTACTCTGAATATGATTTTTCCTTTAATTATTAACTACTCTACCAAACACCAGCAGTGGAATGTGCAATTATTAAATACTGAACTACAGCACAGGTTTCATCTTCATTTCATAGTTCATAGTTTACACTGGTGGATTTATACCAAAAAAACAAGAGGGGCCTTAAAAACCTGACCAAGTAATGAGGGAGGTAAGAACTGCTTACTTCTGAATTTTCCATCTTCATACTTACTTTTTCATTTTTGTTTGCCGTATCATGGCAGACAAAGCCGTGCATGGTTTTCTCAAACAGTATATATTTTTATATGATTATTTTTATATTGCTGGAATTGCTAAGACCTGCCAGACCTGCTTTAACTCTACTTTTTTTTTTATTTTATTTTGAGTAATTCTGTTCTATTGTGTTCTTTGCTGCTGTAATAAAACATTTTCCCTCTGTGGGATCAATAAAAAAGTCTATCTATCTATCTGTCTGTCTGTCTCTGTCTGTGATGGTCAGTGCACAAAGATGCAGCCACAACAAAAATGTTTTTAGGTGTAAAAGTTTGTGAGTGTGAGAGTTAAGGATGATGATACTTTGCTGGAGTTAGCTCTCCGCTCTGTTATGATGCAGCCTTCAAGTTCTCAGCAGAAATTCAAGTCTTGCATAACAATGTGAGAGGAAGTGAGTGGGTGAATTAAGTAAATTAGTGACAGTGCTGGGGGTGAAAGAGAGTGCATTTCAGAAACAAGCAGAGGGTTGAGCAGTTTTCATCTGCATAGGTGTACATGCTAAACAGCCCTGTTTGAATTCATTTAACCAAACAGAAAAAGCTATAAGAATAATTATTGTTTATTTAATGACACTCACTTGTCACATGTCAAGGTAGCAAAACTTTGGCGCTGACCCTTCAAATGTATATTTTTTAGACTTCCCTTTCATGCTATTCAAGGTCGTAGTGTATGCATGTAAGAAGCTGAATGGCAGCCAGGCAGGTGGTGTCTGCAACAGAGGAATCTAATGACACTTTAAGGTTTCACCACAGGGGGTTCTGCTCACTGCTGGCTGCCTGCAGCACGCTGACATGTCAACTGCACTGCCCTCTCTAACACTGGTACCACATGTGTGTATGTAGAAGTGCACCGAAATATGAGAGAGCGAGTGTGTGTGTGTGTGTGTGCGCGTGTGTGTGTGTGGGTGTGTGTGTGTGAGAGACTGCGCTCCAACCCCTCCCTCCCTCCCACAGTGCCAGCAGGAAGAGAAAGGTAGAATTTATTCTGAATATCGATCGTCTGGCATCTCTGTGGGTGTTCTGTGCTGCGGTGTTCAGTTAGGGAGCAGAGATTGATGCCTTGTCAGTCTGCTGTCACAGTGAGGAGAGAGGTCCTGTCAATGATACATAAATCTACAGCAGAGGAGTCACAAGAAGGGCAATGAAAGAAATATAAACAGGGTGTATTGACTAATTTGTTTCCTTATTTGTTCTCAAGTTTGCAATACTAATGAGTTGGCCCCTCAGCAGGTGCAGTGGGGAAAAGGCCTAATGTGCAGTTTTTCTGTTTATTTAACATATGACCTAAAATAATTGTTGTTCTGAGTGTTATATATGCACCTAAAAGATCTTGTACTAATAAAAAAATATCTAAAATATTGTCTCAGACTTTCTTTCCAGACATGAAACCTCCAGTATCTCATCTGTATTCAACATGAATATTTAGTTTCCCTATTCTTATCCCAACACCTTTACCTGATACATGTGCAGATCTATGAATATGCAAATTACCACGTCTATCTTCAACCATTCCCCTGCTGCTCACTTGCAGTTTCATCATACCTGTTCACCTCTGACTTGGTTCAAACACTTTTCTGTGCTACAACAGTGCTTGATTTACTGGATTAAGATGCTAAACTAAATAAAATAAAGATGCATTATGGAGGTCTACGAGGGTTGATTCACTTTTGGATTCAATTCAATTCAATTCAATTCAGTTTTATTTATATAGCGCATATTACAATCAGACATTGTCTCAAAGCGCTTCACAGGAACCCCCCTAAGAGCACTGTGGCAAGGAAAAACTCCCTTTAAGAGGAAGAAACCTTGAGCAGGACCCGTCAACTTAAGGGGGAACCAGTCCTGCTGCTAGTCAGAGAGGATGAGGGAGGGAGAGAGAGAGAGAGAGAGAGAGAGAGGATGAAGGAGAAAGAGAGAGAGGGAGAGAGGAGCAAACATGATACAAACATGATACAGTACAGAGCAAACATGACAGCAAGATGAAACAGTGATTATATTGTAATAGATATCTATATATATCGTCGGTCCATAAGTAGGAATAGTAATTTGATAGTAAAGATGAGCAGCAGGGGCTAGTGAAGTCAATGAGCACAGGAGAGACTGCAGGTCAGTATGCAGGTCTTGAGACCTGCAAAGAGAGAGAGCGAGAGCGAGGCACAGAACAGAAGTGGCCATTCAGGGAACTGCAGCTTTTAGCACTTTGTCTTTCTTGGAGGCTGGCGCTCACATGAATTCTCAACCTAAATTTTAGCTTCACTTTGTCGGTGGTTTGTTTGCTCTACATTAGCAGCTCCTTCTGAGCAGATGTGCGCCGCATTCTCTCAGCAGTAGCTCCTTTTAAATTCAGAGAGCTTCCCTCACAGTTTGATAACACACCTCACAACCTGAGGCTTCAATGCATTCATATTTCATGAAAAAAATGTTTCTTTTCAAATAGTTTGGGACTCTGTGTGTAGTGTGTTTTGTTTTCACAGTGGCTTTTAGGAACAATGTTGCATTCAGTCATGCAGCTCCTTTGTGATGGAAGGAACCTCTTAGCAAAAACAAACAAATGTATCAAACTGAATCACTTACAGTTAACAAGCAGGGTGGTGTAAAGGTTTTCACCCCGTTTCAGCTAAATTACACAACAAACACAAACCTCCTCATTAACAGAGGGAATAGCGGCGATGATACATGACACAATCACTGAATGCCAACTAACTTTAATCTTCTTTTAAATCCCTCCTGGAATATGGTCTGTGACAGTGTGGTGCCTGCCAGCTGTTACCTCCATTAATATGCCTATCCTGACAAAAATGAAACATGTCATGTCAAAGTACTTCATAAAAACAAGTACCCAAAAAAAGCCCCTCCTCAAATGTTGCATGCCAGCAGCCTCTCTCTCCTCTAATGGCACAGTGAAAGCACTCACTGGCAGCAGAGAGGAAGAGTTAACCATGATGGGGTTGATGTAATGTACTATGAATACACCATTTTAGACATTAAATTCAATGTCCTAAATTATTCTGTGGAACTGAAGTTGGCGAAAGGAGAAAACTAAAGGAGGTCGCATAATGGTGTGATATGTGTTTTGGATGCAAGGGAATGCATCAAAATGTGAAGCTGATTTATTTTGGTACAGTCATCATTTTGCACACCTAGTTAGAAAACACACAAACACACACCAATGTTTTCAGACGAGCTATTTTGGGGCAACCTTAAATATTATGTTGGTTAAGAAGGTTGTACTTGAATACAAAGTTTTTTTGCTGCTTAAAGACCAGATTATTCATCATCACCATGCTCGAGCAAAAGAAACAAAAAACACTATCTATACATCCAAAGCACAGCTTTAAACCTGTATGCTATTATGCACTTGTCTATGAATTTATATAGCACATTTACCCAAAGCACTTTATAATTTGCATCTCATTCACAGTCTCATTCACACACTAATTGCAGCAAGCTGCAATGTAAGGCGTTACCCTGATCGGAGTGAGCAACGTGTGGTTCTGCATTTTGCTCAAGGACACTGTGATAAGCAGAGAGGAGGTAATGCACATCCATGTGCCAACCCTGTGAGTCTGTTTTAATGGGGCAGTGATTAGATGGTCTGTGTTAGATTCTTTACTTAAGTATGCATTCCACTCCATGGCTGAGGTGAGGAGGTACACATGAAGACAGTGAGGTACAAATGTCAAAGGACACAGACAGGTGGTGTAATCAGGTTTTACCCCTCTCCTCTCCTCATTTTTTCCTCTTCCTCCTATCACCCTCAGCCCCTAGTGCAATAATCTGTGATGTAATTTTGTGAGGTCTATTATAAATTATTCACGAATAAGCTGGGACTGAAAAAATATACATGCGCAACAACAGCAGGGGTCCAGAGATGGCTGATCACCAGGCTGAATACCATCAACAAGGTTACACATATGACCAACTCTATCATACTGTAGGTGCTTAGAGTGGACACCATTCCCGATCATTACAGCCTCCTGTCAGTGTTTGTTTAAAGGATTCAGGGGATTATCTTGTTGTCACCATCATTAATGGAAAGTCCTCCATGATGCTTGCTCATCTAAATTAATTTAAAATTTTATACATGTAATGTTCTAAATATATTGTGAAAAAACACAGTACAACAATAGCAATGATAACAATGCTAAGTGCACCGTTACCTCTCCCTGGGTGAGGCCAAAGAAGTTCCCATCTGGTTCCACACTTGCTTTACCCTGGTCGCCCTTCAGGCATCTCCAGATGACGCAAATGGCCTCTCTCCTGCAAAGAGACTGAGGATTTAGTGTCTACAACAGGTTAAAAGACAGGTCTTTGCACATGCTGCTGCAAAGCTGGTACTGTAATCTAAGTCTAGATGGTTCATAAAGTGAAAGACTTGTAGGGTATGGCAAACACTGGCATGTTTGATGGTCTGGCAACTGTTCACTTATTCTTAAATTAGCTGTTCCAAATCAACAAGATAAATCATTATAGGCTATCAAGTGTGTCTAGTGTGACAACAATGAATTTGCACAAAGTGCTCCTCCATCTCTGTAAACAGCACAGCACCGTCCCTGCTAATGGAGTGCTAACCAAACAATTTTTGGTGCTGATAATGTTGAAAATCATGAGCGTCCCCCTTTAATTGAAAAGGAGCTGTCAGGGGGTAAATATCTGTTTATTTTACCATTCATCACCTTGTAGCTCACAGGCTGGTGCTTGACATGGCCTTTAACAATAGGAGCCAATCATGAATGATTTCCAGTGGGGCTCCATGGAGACTGAGGATCTGTCATTCTGTGTGTGTGTGCGTGCGCGCACGTGCGTGCACATTTAAGGTTTCATCCATTTTTTCTGTCATTATGTTTGCCAAGGACAACACAGGGTGTCCTGATCAATGCTAATGGTTTGTGGTTTGAGTGTGTATTTTTGTGTGTGTGTTTACTTGTATTCATGTTGGGGGGGGGGGCTTGAATCTGTTATGCCTTTATACTTTGGAGAATCATCTCCCTCTTTTGAGTACAAAAAAGCATTATTAAATTTAAGCATGAAGATTAAATTCAAAGTTAGACAGGTATAATTTGGGTGGGATCCAGAAGATGAATTGATGTAAACATAATGTCCTTAGAAGTGATGGAAACGTGTGTGTGTGTGTGTAGTTTGTGCAAGGTTTTCAGTCCTTTCTGTGTTTAAGAAAATTGCCATTGATGAGCCGTACTGGAGTGAACATCCCTGTGCTGTCTGACAGGCTGTACACAGCGTTGATGTAGACCATCACAAATACAAACATTTCATACAGTCTTCGTGGTAGATAAGGACACCAATGCTGAACAGGTGTACTGGGACACAGAATCCCCTCAGAGATCAATGAGGAAAAAAAAACTTTTTATAAACATTTAGCAACAAATACACCAACTACAGCCTTTAATGTAAAACATCACATGCGGTCAGTGCATCTTGCTAAAAGCAGCCATGAAATGGAACAATTCTGGTGCAGTTTTGTGGTCACGAAGTCTAGACATTCTTTTGACATTATAGTGCAGGTAGTAGGAAAATGTTGAAAATACTTAAAAAGAATGAAGGAGAAAATCCTAAGAATCATCTGTGACAAAGCGTTTATTTTTACCTTTCAATGTGATAACAGAAGACACGAGTGAGCGTGTGAATATCTTCTAGACAAATTAGAGCTTTCTCTCATGGTAATATTAAAATTACCAGAAGTGGATAGAAAAGAATGAAATATTTCAGACCATCATTGAATTAATTTCGCTGTAGAGTGAAACACTAATAAGCCCTCTAGAAGACCTCAGACAATGTAGCCAAGCAGCCTCCAGACCTCATTAAAACCACAAGTCCTAATGTCTATATAAAAGAGGTAGGTGTGTGTGCAAGAATGTGGGCCTGCAGGCATGCCTTTGTGTTGCGCTCAAGACTGTAAATCCACGAGAAGACCAGAAGAAAAGTACCGACATACCTGTGTGTTGCCGTTCTGAAAAACCAAACTCATACGACTTCTAAACCAGGATTAGTCAGGATGTTTTTAAAATGAAAAGAACACTCTCACACTATTTCCTGTTTTATTCAACAGGATTTTAACTTCCTAAGAGGTGACGCCAGATGGAGAAACACCCACACATGACCTGTTGCTCAAATAATTTCCTTTTTAGGCAGTTCTGGCTTCATTAATATTTAAAAGCTGCCTAAAGGCAGACTACTTCTGTGGTGATCAGCACAAATGAGGCTATTTGAAATACATGTTTTCTCTTCCCTCCTAACCTCGTCATAATCCCCCCGGAGGACTTTAAAGCTTGAAAAACAGTATCTTAACTCAATCAATATTTTGTACCACAAGTATATTTCCTTCTCACAGTAAGAAAGTGAATGGTACAAAAAAGGGACAAAACAAAAGTGAAGGAGAATACAGGCTTTTTGAGGGTGTAGACCACTTTTGTTTTTTTTTTAAACCAAGGACATTACCACCATTCTCTCACATGCAGAGCCACAACCAAAATCCAGCGGCCAGTCCACAATCCTACAGATGCTCTATTTCGTGGAAAATCTGCCACCCCCTGCTGTCACAGAGGCTGTCCTGTACGCTGGGCCTCTGCAGGGTGCTCCGCAGGGTGCTCTGCATCCTGACCGGCTTGTCTGTCACTGATTGTGCGGAACACTGTTTGAATGAAATGTGTTCGGAGTTAATGTATGAGAACCCGGGCTGTTTTGGTGACTGACAGATTGACTGATTGCCTACAATGTTGACAAACATTGTTATTGAGCTGCAGCCTGGAAGAGACAATGAGAACGTGTTTTATGATGTCAGCATTCCTTTTCCAATCAGAAGGGGGGAGAGGAGAGAGACATCTCTTGTTTCTCTGTAATATTAGCTTTTGGGGGGGGGCTGACTAATTCTTGCAAAATAACAAACTTGAATGAGAATCCTCAGTTGTAGTGCTTGGGGTCTTAATGGTACAGCCACACAGACTGCACTTTACACTGAAGTGTCTGTGATTGGCTGTCAGTGTTGGACAAATCACCACAAAGATGAAATCAATTACTCATTACACACTACTCACTGGAAAAAAGTAATTACTAAACAACTACTCCTAAACTCTAGGCACATTATAAGCTCAAAGCTAAACTGATGAACCAGAACATTATCATCACAGCTGCCCAATCTGTTTCTGTGCCAGCTCTGCCCTGCTGAAATGTGGACTCTACATGACCTTCTGATGTGCGCAGAGCACAAGCAAATCCAGGCAGGCGCTTATGAAAGCACATAAACAACAATACATGCAACAGTATCACAGGTGCAGTCTACTATACAAACATTTCTAATAAGTGTTAACACAATATAACGTGACTGGAGACTGAAATAATCAACACACAATACACAGTTTTTACCAAACTATTATAGAAAAGTCCACCAACATGTTCTTACTAGTGCCCCGAGGAAGATGTTGAACATAAAGACAACAAAATTGTCATTAAATTGTGCTCGACCATTATCGTGGTGTTGTAATACTGATGCACTAAAGCAAAGCTTGAGTTTACATAATGAAACCGTATAAGCACAAATCTTTTCATGTGCTAACAGCAACAATCTTTAAACTGGTTTGGCTGTTTTTAGCTAAGGTCAGGAGTGAATCAGGCAAAGTACCTTCGAGCGCTCAACTCAATCTTCATAGAACTGTGAAATGATTTAAATAATAATTGTCTGGCTACATACAACTCCCCCAGGTTGTTGCTATAGATAAGAATGTGTTCTTAGTCAGCTCGCTTTGTTATGTAAAGGTCAAAAATACTGTCTGTTTGAAGTGAGTCTCTAACAGGGTCATGGAGGCGTTTTACATCATGATCACTTTTATATATTTATATGCAACTTTGCAGCAACAGTATGGCAGAGATTTCAGTATCCAATCAGAATGCAGATCCGCATCCAGTCAAACTTTTTGCATAATCCTAAACAAAAGGTTTCCACCTAGACTGGGTTAAAGGCGGGTCATACTGTAGGTAAACAACTTCAGGTTGTTCTTGTGTATATATACATTGTAATTTTGTCTCATTTTTTAAAAAACTATACTTTGAAACTCTGTGAGGGGAACGCTGCACACCTGACAGGCCTCTGCAGTGAGTGCAGATGATCTCAGCGTTCACAGTTTGGAAAACCACTGAGGTGTAAATGCCAGAGGATGTTGTTCGCTCTCGATGGCACCAGAGGCACCTATAACTCTGGCACCCCGAGGAGCTTCAAAGCATCCTGAAATGGAACAGAGTACTATCTCCACTGACAACTGTCATCTATATTTCAGACTGCAGTTTAATGACTATATTAAAAGCCCTATTAATCTCTGGTAATGATACTGCATGGTTATTACCTTGGTGCACTATGTGTGGAGGGTGGATTTGTGTTAGAGGAGATAGATCAAACAAATCATTTTTATTGTCAGCTGCCATGATGAAGAAGGGCATTTGTTAACATTTGGGGATGACAGTTAATTAATAGAGACAGTACTGTGGGGTGATGATAGTGGCTTGACCAGATATGGACCTCTCTTTTTTTTCCTGTATAGACATGTTTTCTATATGTGAGTCCAGCTACCATTGCTCTGTAGTGTTTAATTAACTTTTCTTTTACCTACGCTGAAGTGTCTGCAAGTCATGAAAAAGGCATCACTTTGTAAGAATTGATATTCAGCGATGGTGTTGTGTAGGTCTGAGTCATGTAAGAAAACAAAGAGAAGAGAAGAAGCTAGAGGAAGTCCAGGCAAACGCAGAGGGCAAGAGTTAAAGACAAGTGGCTCTCACAGATGACAAGGAACGGGAGGATAAGGAGAATAAAGATAAAGAACAGAGGTTGTGAAAGGCTTTCATGTGTTGTGTAACTGAGCTTGAAATCGCCCTCTATTCTAACTTAATGGCAAACTTTCTATTCTCCTCTCTACTGTCTTAATCACTTTCTCTCTCATCTTCTCATCCCTCCCTCTTTATCCTCCCCTCTTGTTTCCTTGTGCACATGAAAGCGACAGGCCCACTAGCTGCAAGTTATGAATATTAAAAGTTTTTTGTTTATGCCAGGCATTTTTTGCATTTTTGAGGGCACTGATTTTCTCCTCTCCATCCTCCACCTTGGGCCCTTACCTCTCTCTTCTCCTCAGTTTCCCTATGGCAGGATATGTTATTGGGCAAAATCATTTTTTCCCCCCTTCCCATAGGCGCAGATGTCTTTATGTTTGCCTCTGTGATTATGTGAGTGGCTGCAAGAGGGTGCTTTGCATGCCTGCTAGGCAGTCGCTGTGAGTAATTTTGGTGAGGAAGCGGGAGGACCCAGGTGTAGGGAAGATATTGGAAAAAGGCTCTTATTGAGCCAGTTCAAATTAGACACAGTTTAGGGTACTGCATTTTTGTCATGGCTGTTCCATCAGCACCACTTTTGTGGGCCTGTAATCTCTTTTAAATCTAAGATAACGCAGTTCTTTGACATTCTTTGTAAGGAAAAAAAGGCACTATTTTCATATCTGTAGAAACAATCAAATCCCTCCTGCAGCGTACAGTAGACAGAGCCTTGATGCAGCATGGATGAGGCAGTCTAAGGATTGCTTTTTTTTAATATGTGTGTGCAAGAGCATGAATGTTGTTTACCAAAAAAAAGCCAGTTGGTAAATTCCAACTGGCAAGTGCTTTGGTTTCTGAAATTCCCATCTCACTCTGTGCACCCTCCTGCAACCTATTTCCATGGAAATCAAAGCATAATGCCAGGCATTACAGCTTTTCCACTAAGACACATAGACGCTTAAAAGGAAATAACAGAGGATGTTGAAGTTTACATAGCAGAACATGGTGGAATAAAATCAGAGGTAGATGCTGGATTTATAAATATGGAGGGAAGATAAGAGGATCAGAGAAATAGAGCCTTTCTGGCTCACTGATCAGAACCCTGATGGACTTAATTCAGCTGAAACACAGTGAGAGAAGGTAAGTAAATGTAAATTCGATGGGGTATGACAAGGGTTTTCAGTCTCCTTTTGGTGCGCGGAGTTCAAATAAACAGGTGGAAATACATCCTACTATTGCTTCGGCATTGCTTTACACACAATCTACATAATTAGAAGTCTATTTACTGACTTGTTTAACAATCAGCCTTTCCTGCAGTATTAAGATGCATCTCACTTTCTGTGTCTGTGTCTTTATTGCTCTCTTCTTTGTTGTTGTGCTTTATGTCTTCATTTAAGCCTTGACATATTCTCACAACATTAGATGTCTCTCCAAGGCTTTAAAAGGCTGCCTGCACATCCCATTCAGTAACATAAAGCTACAAACATCCAAGATTCAGAGCAACTAAATCCTCTGCAGGGCGTAAGATATAAGGTGAATTAAAAAAAAAAGCTGAAAGGAAAGCCTGTGTATGTGCCACCCTATGCCATGTGGATATTACATAATGTGATATAAGGCGATTAGTTAAATGAGCATTCTGTGTTTATGACACATTATAGCTGCTTCTCACCTCCAATGGCATTTACTATGTTGGTGTAATGAGATCATTTGACTGCTCTGTAAACACACAAGTGATTCACTTGTACCAGTTAATCAATATTTGTTAATTTATAGTGGAGTAGATTGAAAAAAAATCTGTTGCACCCCCGGACAAATGCAGTGTGATATTTATATGTAAGCTATAAGGAAATCATATGATATGACACATCAAGTAAATACAGAGGTCCCACTGTATATGGGAACCTTCAGTCAGGTAGCTACACCCGACTACTTAAAGGGATGGGCTCAGAGGTGGAGTGTGAGTGCAGCTGAAGTGGGTGAGTGACAGCAGGCCGACAGGTAGCAATCTGTAAGAGCAGCCACCCATCACTCAAAGCATCCATGCCTTTAATAAGTAGTGAAATTAGCGATAGAGACTTCAACCTTTTTCAACCTACCAAGCAGTGAACATGTTCATTTCCGCTATAACATGGGGATATGTGGATTGACCCGGTTTTGGAGCCAGCCTCAAGTGGCCTTTTCAAGTAACTGCAAAATTTGAAGTACAATCACAATTCGCAATTAATCAATTAGTTCATTCACCTCCTAATCACAGAGGTGGAGGTTCAACAACCAGCTCCACATACTGAAGTGTCCCTGAGAAAGACACCGAGTATCCAGTCGCTCCTGATGGCTACCAGCTCACCAGTGGCAAAAACTCCACGCTCCACTAACTCAAGTTTTCAATCCAACTTTCAAATTCAAATCCAAATAAAGGGTAATCAGTACAATAACACACACACACAATGTGCACACCATCAACAGCCATATTGCTCAAATAC
Source organism: Parambassis ranga (assembly GCF_900634625.1). Taxonomy (NCBI): domain Eukaryota; kingdom Metazoa; phylum Chordata; class Actinopteri; family Ambassidae; genus Parambassis; species Parambassis ranga. The sequence continues at coordinate 5,192,772 of NC_041023.1, read as the reverse complement.
AAACTCTCTATAAACACACACATACACACAGTGTGTGCAGCACTAGTGAGCCCGAGGGAGACAACGTTGTGGTGTAACTAAACACAATGATTGCCCTGCCCACACTGCCTCTGGATCCTCTCCCATTATTGGCTTTAGATGAAATCAGGATCGATTGATCACTCAGCCCGAGACACTGCTACCGCTCAGCTGTGTGTGTTTGTTTATGTGTGTGATTAATTGAGTGTGGAACAGCACCTTCCTTATCTGACTCTGACATAAGTGTTTAAGAACCTTAAGCAAATTTTTGAGTTTCTCTGTCTGTGTGAGCTTTTTTTTTTGAGGACGGACAATTCATTCACGCATGTTTACTGTTATGTTTATGTGTCTCACAGAAATAAGCTCACTCCCCCTTTGTGAGTTGTTCCCCAGAGCGAGGGCTTCCTGCAGGTCCGAGCAGGAGGTATGAAGTACACACACACAGACAGGGACTAATCTGACACACTTCCTCAGGGCGTAGGACAAAAAGAATTTTTAAACATTGGGCTGTCTGAAGGACCCTCATACATATTTCATCCCACAGAACTCATCCTGCTATCATAAAGCAGATTAATTGGACATTTTACTCAGGCATCAATCGATTTGGATATGGAAATACATTTGGAAATACATCAGTATCACATTTTCGCTTCCTCACTTCCAAAATTGCTCTTTAGGTTTTTATCATCCCGTTAGCTCTCTTCAGGATTTAGAGAAGTGCTGGCCTGGAGTGGCAATTATGACTGCATGACTCCTGAGTGTTCAAATCCAGAATAAGAGCTTGTTGTGTGTGTATGTACAGTGCATGTCTGCTAACACACTAGCTGTCCGGTTTTGTATCCATAAATATTTGCTAGTGCATCAGTTCTGCAGATTTGATCGTGCAGGCCTTCCTTCTTGAAAATACTATTTTAAAATTAAGCACTATAAATCAAGCTCAGTTTTTTTTTCAACTAAAACTACAGGAAAAAATAAGGCCTATTAAAAAAACTAATTTCTTTATCAAAGTAACTGTTCAAATCTGTTAACATAAACTCTGTGCTACTGTTATGTGAGCATATGTAACTATACTGGCCACAACAGGAAGCTGTTAACAGAAATATGTAGAAGAGAATAAAGACAGGAAGGTTTTGCCCTTCCTCACATGGCCACTGGAGGGTGCGCAGCTATGTAAACAAGTGTTTACAAAAAAGCATGGCCTTCTAATGAGGACCTCCTGATAAATAAGCAGGTTTCCTAACAAGTTAACACAAATTATTGTGCTATTTTCAATTCATATTTATCACAAAAATGCTACTCATTGGTTTTTACATCTGGTTGAAGGACCTTCATGGCAATAATAACACTTCTAACTTCTACAGGTTGGATCCCAGTGCTGTCAGTATCAACAGTGCATCATCTTCTTTGGGCTTCCACTGTTTGAACTGTTGAAATGAAACCAGCTCCCAGTGGGGACACAGTCTCTGCCCTCCACTGGAGTCTGTTTTAGCCTGAACAGTGTGTAAGTGTTGCTTTAAGTTCCCAGTCTGAGTCTCTCTGATGGAGTGAGCAGGAGTAGAGTCTCAATCCACTGAGTGCTCAGGCAGGCAGAACAGGTAAAAGGTTTTTGCTGGAGGCCAAAACAAGTAACTCCAAGTTTAGTGGTGTGTATGTCAGATAATGAATGATCCTGTACATGTATGTGTCATGTGGCACAGCTTCATGCATACATGTAGCTTCTACAATTATGCTAAAGCTTTATAAGTTATTTAGGTTTCTCCGAGCCACTCTTGGGTACTGGAACCAAACAAGGGAGCAAATTAGGGTGCAGTGCCATTGCAGAAGTGTGTGTGTGTGTGTGTGTGTGTGTGTGTGTGTGTGTGTGTGTGTGTGTGTGTGTGTGTGTGTGTCTGCTGTCTCAGCCAGCAGTCTGAGGAAACAGGCGCCTGGAATCTCAGCTGACAACCCAGTGGCTTGAATGAAACTCTCAAAGTGCTCTCACTCCTTAGACCCTGCACTGCACCTGGCTTTCACTTCACACACAACGTACACAAGAATGTAACACACACAACAAGACTCACACACTCAATGATGAATTCCCCCTAGCAGGCTGACACAAAAACAAATACAACAATTAAATGTTCTGATAGAAGACATCTTAACAGAAGCCGCACCACTTAGTGCAAGTGGTGCATTCATCTGAACATTACAGACAAACGACCTAATTTACCTTTAATTAAATTTCACATCTTTGCTCAGGCAGCACAGTAACTTACTACAGCACTGAGATTTGCCTACACTATGGTCATAAATTCCAAGACAGTGTTTTACCTCCAGTGCACTGAGGCTGGCAGTTGGACTAACAGACAAAAAGTGACATTTTACTCAGCAGCAGAATCATCAAGGATGCAGAAACTTTTTTTTTTTCCCACATGGAGGACAAAGGTGATACAGTACCCCATCACAGAGGCACTCAATCATTTATCCTGCATCAATCCTGCATTAATACTTTACAGATTGTCCTTGGGATTACACAGCAGACAGCAGGAAGAATATACTTTCAAACTGATATTTAAGGACCTTCAAACAGACTTTTACTGATGGGTGAACGATGACAAACTTTTCATAACAGTTCATAGAGTTTTTCATGTCTGTGCAACATTATATATCCGGTATTAGGAGTAATATCAGGCCATCTGCGGTTGATACTAATTAAATTCACCTAAACTTTTTAATTAAATATGGCAGCATCTTCTGTCTCCAAGTTATTTTTCCAGCAGTGTCAAACAAGCAAATCTTATCCATTTTAATAAGATATAGATAGACAGCTGGATACTTTTGATCCCCAGGAGGAAATTAAGGAAAATGTTGTCATGCTTCATACACACCTAAGCAGCTCTTACCCAACATACTGTATGTTTCATTCGAGAATATAGACAAAGAAACACACATGACGGGCCTGCCGTGTGTCGAATCCACTTTTCTTGCTAATAATCCTTTTGTGAATCTCCTTTTCTGTCACACTGTCATGTTTGCTGTCTTTGTTTTCTCCTTAATCTGTGTAATCATCTGCAGTTAATTTGCTTGTCTTGAAAGGTAATCACAGAAACCGTCACAACACGTTGGCAAACAGTGTTAATAAGGAGAAAAACAACTTATTCCCCTTCCTGTATGTGTGTGTGAATGTGTGTATCTACATATTGGCACTGTACTTGATGCTAGATGTGTGTACAGCTCATTGTATTGTATTATCATCTAAATACCTAATGTAAATCATTTTAGAGTTGGAATTAATGTGCCCAGCAGGGATTTAAACCCAACACGGTGCATTAATATTCAGTCTCTCAGACCTGAGAGTTTCTGTCAAACATGATTTTGGCTAAATTGAAGTTTTGGTGCAACTACAACAGACTTCGTCATCTTCATTTATATAACATCACAGTTCAGACAACAAAAATGTGACAGACCTAGCAAGTCTTAACCCTGCTATACAGTCAAATTAGCTTAAATGTAAGCTTTTTATTCATTTTGTTAATTTGCTTATATTATATATATATATATTTATTTACAGGTATGTTCAACCAAAAATTGGCTAGCTCCTGAGGAGCAGCAGCCCAGTTCTGACGAGAGCAGTCCTCCTTTACCAAATGAATTAAGACAGGTGATGATAAATACTGTATGCATGAGCCTCTCAAGACAGGGGAGAGATGATGAGATAAAAAAAAACAAAGCAGCAGTTGAAGAACACCTAGAGATGAAAAGTAGAGTAAGAATGTGGGAGAAGGAGGAGGGAATGAGAGCAGAGAGCACGAACATGCCACAGCCAACAGCCTGTTCTTCTCGCATTCATCAGCGCTCATCCTTCCTCCCTCCATCTCCTCTCGTGTCAACAGCTTTTCTATTCACGCCACTGATCTATATATCATGGAAGCACCTTTCACTCAAAATTTCCATTATGCATCGCGTACTATGATGCACTGCATGAATTATGGAGATTGCCCCAACATTTGGCTCCAGAAAGAAAAGATTTCATGGGGCCTCGGTAAATGGCACTCATTCCTGCAGTGTTCATATAGCACAGGTTTGTGCGGAGATTGCATTTAGAAATGGAAAGACGATAAGACGCAGCTAGTTCATAGGATTGCACTTTCTGTAAAGATACTTTATTGTCTTTTGAATATTGTGAACAACATTACTTTTAAATAGGGTGAGCTAACTAAAGCAAGAAGTGCAAAGAGAGTGTGGAAGGAGGGGAACCGAAAGAGAGGAAGCAAAGTGACAAAAGACAATGAGAGTACTGGCTGAAGGGTGTTTGGAGGGTAGAGTAGGTAAAGATGGAGGGAGAAGGAGAAGGAAGTAGGGGGAGGAGAGGTAAGTGTAGAATAAGATGTGATATTGTTAATGCTACAGTAAATTAATATTCGTGTGAGGTCATCCATCAGGAGGAGAGCAGGCGAGCCGTGAGAAACATGATAATGGAACCTGTCACCAGGAGGGAGAGGGGGAGCGAACAGGGGAGAGAGGGAGGGACAGAAGAGGGAAGGATGTATAGGTACAAAAGCAAGAAAAGCAGAGCTATATGTATGTATGGGAGGCTGAGGAGGAAAGACGACAAAAGGAAGATGCAATATACAGAAAGATAAAAACAAGACAGGATAAAAAGTCAGAAAAAAAGATGTAGATGAAAGAAGAAAGAGTGAAAATCCCTGACATAGAAACAAAAGGCAGTGTGAAGAGAAGGGAGAGAGGAGAAATAAAGAGGCAGAGAGAGATGAAGAAATGTGTGTTTTGGGTATGTGTGTGTGCGCGCGCATGTGTGATGAGGGAGTAGCCATGCAGAATTAATCTACAAATTACAATGAATAATTAAGGGCTGGGAATCCCATGGGGATACGATGGAATAGTGAGGAAAATGGAAGGAGGAGGGGAGGAAGCGAGAGAGGCAGAGAGCACCCTGATGGGGAGGCTTCCTCAGGCAGCCTCTAACACAGAACCCTCAGGGAAGAACAGAGTGAGCAAAACAGGAGTCAAAAGAAAGAAACAGAGGTTGGAGGTGTTTTGTCTCAACACAGGCAGCACTGGGGAGATGTAAAGGGGAGAGAAAGAGCTGAAAGAGGGCCTGGACTTATTGAGAGCAGTAAAAAGGAGAGGAAAAAAGGTAAAAAGGTGAGGGCAGAGGGTGATAGAGAGGATGTGCCTTTGGCCATACTGAGGAAGAAAATATGGGGACACAGGGAGGAACAGCTAAGAGACAAAACAGGAAACAGTGGAGTTTGTGAGTGTTATTTCTTCTGTACAGTTGCTGCAGGCATCACTGTGAACCTGTCCTCCTGCTGTGACTGTGAGGTGGCCTCATGCAGATACAAAGAGCGGAGCAAAGACACCCCACCTTGAGATGTGCTGCCAGGTCTGAAGCTGCAACGGGCCAAGTGGCTAGATCCGCTGTGATGAAAGAGTTCATAGTAAAGGATATGTTGATGTATGATAACTAAATACTAACAATTGGAGCAGATGCAGATGAGCAGATAGTTGACGGATGATTTGTTTAACATTAACAACACATCCTCGCAACATTGGTTTGGTGAAACTACATGTCGGTTTAGATTTTTAACTTGAAACTTTACGAACACAGACAATATGCTTTAAGAGACACAACTGCATCCACTGATTTTAAAATGTGATATTCAGATTAAAATGCCTCTGTATATAAAGTAAAGTAAAAGATGACACCGTTTTGAAGATAGCTATCAAACTCATACACTGCAGAAATAAATAAATAAAAAATGCAAAAATTCAAGCTAATCTCCATTTTCCACTTCAGAAGCTGATCCAACAGCAACGGTTTCATCACAGTGTACACAGTACTCTTTCATCCTCACAGGTACTAGCCCACTATAGCAGGAACACAGCTGTCACTTGTCTGTATACTAAAGGCACATCCCGCCCTCCCTGGGCTCTCCTTGACACCTTCTTGGGATTAGAACAGTGCGCCATGCATTTCCTCAGAAACACGTTCACTATTGTTTTCACTTCATTAGGTATTGTAATGGAATATTTTGCATTTGATTTGAATTTCTACAGTACAAAGCAGCATACTAATGTGACACCTTTCCCCCCCACCTGATCCCTCTCAGAACCTTTGGGCTAAAGTCTTTCTGCATTCATCTACTCAGCTGTAATTAACATAAAAGTTGTTATTCTGTGCAAAGGATGCAATTTAGATATTTTTATTTGGGTAAACAATATCCTCTTCCAGCAAATACATGATTACTGCACGTTTTTCACCTCTGGCTCCTAAAATTCTTTAGGTTCACCAAATAGTTTTGCTTGCTGGGCAGGTAAGTTTTCAAAAAAGAGGCTAAAACACTCAATAGGTCAATGAGACTGGTGATAATGATTAGTGATTTTGTCAAGATGAGAACTCCTTTCTCACTACACACTTCAAACTTCTTGTCAGCCCCTGCTTACTACAAAGGACGCTACAAAACTTTCAATCAAAAATGTCCAGATTGCTACAGCTGATTGCATTCACATCAGTGTTATTCTATTTAGAGACAGAAACAGAACTTAATTATATTTTTTAAAACAATGCAACCAAAAGTCATTACCCACAAAACAATGTTTGAACACGTACATAAAACAGAGGAAAACTACCTGACTGCAAGCAACATGTTCCTACTTAAATGCTTGAGTTAGCAAGCAGCTAACAGCTAACTAGTTAAATTTAAAGTGTACCAGCATCATGACTGAGGAGCATTATATGTGCGCAACGCGGCACCGTCACTCTTCACCCTCATCCTCAGACTGAACTCCATCAGTCCGCCTGCACTGTCCTCTCTGTTGCCCGCAGCGCGCAGCTTTCTGTCCAGTTTGCTGACATGGCCCAAAAACTTTGAACAAAGATGTTGTATTGACGGTGTGAGCTCTCACTCCAATGACTATTCACCACCACACACATGCATATAACCACACAATGAGACAAGTGATCAGGAGAAAGTCAGACATCTGCTATATACAAGATCTTTGTTCCAACGAAGACAAAGATTTTTATGTGATTTGTTTTATCCACCAGAGTGAATAAACATGTGAAAGTACCGTCGTGTAATCCACTGATTTGAACAATGTAACTGTATTCTGATTACCATCCCTGGTGAGACTGTAACTGTAGCAGAATAGTTACTCATATTTTGTATTCTAAATACATAACACCAGCAGTGACAATATCCATAATATCAGCATATGAACAATCATTTAGAGGCTCAATGTTTGTCCAAGCATTTTCAGTTTTGTTTTAGTTGATATGAGAGCAATAATAGCGGTTTAGATATTTTTCATGAGGGACTGGATAAAAGCAAGATAGCAATGACATCCAGTTGGAAGAAGATAAAAGAGTATAAGTGGAAAGAAAGGAATATTGGAATGAGTCCTCTGTGTGCCAGTGGACCCACATTGATTTTGCTGCACTAAGACAACTTTCAGCACACTGGACATCAATACACCCACAGGACAAAGTAAGTGAGACAAAGTAAAAATGCAATAAAATGTAAACTCAAACAAAACCTAACAACTGTAGGCACATGCAAATAGAAATATAATACACGCATGTCTCTGGGCTTGTGTAAGAGTTCCCTTACAGGTCTATATGCTGGATCTTTGTCAGCCCTTCCAGGAGACTTGTAAAGATAACAATAGGCCAATTACTGCCTAATTACTACAGATAACTGGTTCAATAAATTCTTCTGGTCCAATTTCGCTTTAATTGTCCCAATTAGATTCAATTAGATGTTGCCGCTACAAAGAGGACAGTTAGAATGGATGCTCTGGCACCACAGGGTATATTATGCAGTCCCAACATCCCACATGTCGTTTCAGGATATGCATGAATGCCCATAAAACACATGTACATGGTTAGCAACACTGCACCTACACACACACACACACACACACACACACCTATAAACCAAACTTTCTTTCTGTCCTATTATTTCAGTTCTATAAAACTTATGTCTCAGTACCCCCTGCCAAGATGTAGCTTGATTACTCATAGCCTCTATGAGGATCAATAAAGTTTATCTTCATAGCAGAAAAATTTTATTTTTAAGTCCAAAAGTCCAAAAAGAAGCAAGAGAAAATGACCTGTGATAAAGTGCTCCAAAAGAATAAAATATATATATAGATATATATATCTATATATATATATAAATTGCTCCAGTTTCCATAAATAGTTCGCGTGCTGCAACCAAAGCATGAGGATGGAGCCTACTTGAGCATGCAGCGCTGCTCCTAAAATGCTTCACTTTGCAGCACGCAGTGCTGGTGTGGCAGGCTGAAAAATTAACATGGCAGCAGCTCAGCAGCTGCTGCTCCTGGTTTCAGCCACAGCATATTATTATGCTTTTCTTATATTTTACAGCAGCTCTCATGCATACAAACGCACTCCACAACACCACTCTGATGGTAAGCAGTGGAGTTTTACTCTGAAATAAATCTGTCTGCTAACCTATAACACTGCTCTGGTTTATGTATTGTTCATATTTATCAATGTGTGTCATCCAGCATAATTATAACAGATGAGCTAAAAAGCCTCCAAGGAAAAAAAGACTAATGTTTGGCGATGGGTTGCGTTCATTGGCTTCTTAATGGAAAGTGCTGAGGGGTTTTTATTGATTACCTTCATGTTATTTGCTTAATGTGAAATAATGGTTCATGAGGAAAGACCTAAAAAAAACAAAAAACATTTCTTTTCTGTTCAATAGCACCACAAATATGAAATCAGCTCATCTAGAGGTCAGACAGATTCTGCCATTTTACCCGCAGAGTGAAGACTGAGGGGATGAGTTTGGGTTTAAAGGTAGGGTAGGAGATTTCATTCTGATGCACTTTTTGTTAAATTAGTGTAACTTCTCTTTATAATCCAATAGCAACCAATTAGTTTGGCAGTTTCGCATTAAAACGAAAAATATGAATCATCTGTGGAAGCTATAAAAAGCTAAAAACATCAGCCAATCCTCCGGGACGACCCTGCACGGAGTATTGGCTGGTTGTCACTCTCTTCCTGCTCTGCGTGCACCAGAGAGGTACGTGCATGATGGCCGAAGTCACAGACCGCAGCTCGTCTTCAGGTAATGCGCGTCCATGTGATTGGGAGGCGTGGCTTCGGGGTGAGTGTTATAGAGTGTGTAATAAAAGTGAGACTTTGTTTGTGAGACTATGTAATAAGGAGGACGTTTGCAGGCAAACACAGGTAATGTTGTAAAAAGGGTGTATATATTCACCCAAGCCACAGTAAACTACATTCATATATGCTTTTTGTTGGTTGTTTTATGGTTAAACATCATGAAAGCATGCTGGTAATGTGTGTTTTTATATAATAAATGACTATAATAAACTTTCATCTTTAAATCTCTCCCTACTGTCTTCCCTTTCCTCTCTTTCAATCTCTTTCATCTCCTGTCTCTCCTTTATGCCTGCTGCCTCGGAGAACAGTGCTTTTCCGACTTTCTCCTGACACGACAACAGACGGCACCTTGGCTTGGCTTGCCCATGGTGATAAACGGGATGGCTAATTAAAAAGCTCTCTGATAGCTCTCCTCTGCCTTTTTAATTTCCCCCTCCTCAGTTACTACTGCCGTTTATACCAGTCTTCTCCCCGTACGCTCTGCCTCTGCTTCACTTAGGGCCCATCTTTTTTTCCTGGCAGCGTTATTGTCAGTGTGTCTCCGCCTGGCTTTCTTACACACACACACACTCAGATTTACCCAAATACAACAGGGTAAACTACATAAATACATGCACAAACACAAACAGGACAACACCATTCAAACAGGCAAACAAAAAAAGACAATTGTGTTTTGTTACACGAGTTGTAGCACTGAGGCAATGAGTGACAGCAAGGGAATTGACAGAAAAGTCAGAGATAGACAGAACAAGATGATTGGTGAACAAACATGCATTTGACAAAGCAGCAGAGGATGCCATTAAAAAGCAAACCATTAATAATATGCCGTGTTTGACGACTGAGGTTTTGTTTATTTTGGCTGGCATTCACTTTGCGAGCTCATCTAATGCTCCAACATGTTCAAGGGATTAGGACGCATTCAGAGGTGTGTGTGTGTTTCTGTGTGTCAGTAGTTGAGTGTGTAAGAGACGGGGAAGATGAAAGGGGAAAAAAAATAGACAAAAATTATGAGAAAGTGAAATGGGAGCTTGTAGGTGTGGGTGAGAACTGAGATTGAGAGAAAAATGGTCTTGTAAGGGAGAGAAAGTGAAACAGATAATTATGGAAAATATGAAAGACTCTCCATTCCTTCCCTGTGAACTTCATTTCACCTCCTTTTCAGCTATCCTCCTGCCAAATCCTCTCGTACGTTCACACCGCGTCCTTTCATCTCTCCTCCCTGGCCCTCCTCGTCAGATCCTCTCTCAGTTTGACTTTCTTTACCCCCTCATACTGTCTTACGGACCAACTCCCCCCTCTCTCACCTCCGACACATGCTGTCCTCCCCTTCTTCTCCGATCTCCTGCTTCTCTTTTATCTCTTTTGCTCTGTGCTATCTTTTCTTTCCTCCTCTTCTCCCCCCCACCCTCCTTCTCTCATTGAGCCCAATCAATAGCAGCTGAGAGAGAAGATGCCTCAGAGTTGACTCTCTGACACCCATCAAAGCTGATACCCTGCAACTCTGCTTTTCTGCACTCCACTCCTCTTTTGATGAACGTTCCACCAACCTACATTCATTAACAAACATCAAAACAAACTTTAAATCTTCCCCGTGTATTCACTATGAGAGCAAAATGGCAGAGAGATTACAGTTTTTTTTTTTATCATTGTAGTGCTCTTGAACAAGAAAGTGATGTTTTGGGAGTGCATCACCGTTCATTACAACACTTTAAGAAAATCACCTGGTAATTATCAACAAAAGCTCTTCAGCACTTGCCATTAACTAAACCAATCTGCAACCAATCTCAATAAATGTCTTTTCTAGTAGGCTTTTAGACTCATCACATGCCTGAGCGATCAGTCGCAATAAGCCATATTGAATTTAATAGTTCATCATTCTGAAGAACATGTATACAAGCTAACTGTTTCCTGTTTCCAGACTGGCATATAGTATTTTTATCTATGAAACACTGGGATTCCACCATATCATATAAAGACGTTCCCTCTTATTTAGTCATAGTGGCTTGTGGCAAAAACCTAGAATATTCCTCTAAGCCTGCTGTTTATCTTGGGATCTGTGTTTTTTTTATTTCAAAACATCAGCAGTGAGATCAGGGGGTGAATTCTGGGATTTTATGGCACTGCTGGTGCTTTAATAAATCCAGGAAGAGAATCTTCAAAACAAAGTTGTGAAAGTTTGAACGACTTACTGCAGTTATAAAGATGAACCTGCTGTGGGTCGAGGGAGGAAAAAGAAACATTAATCATAGTTCACATCCTCACATCCATCCTCATCACAGGGCTGGTCTATGTGTCTCTGCTCCTGAGACATTTCGCAGCATAGAAGCAGGACCACAGGCTCTTTTGACTAAATACACAAACTACCACCACACACACCTGTAAGTCTGCTGTAAGGCAGGTAGTTTAGGTCAGTCTACCTCATGTGCACAAAGCTGCTGCAGCACAGCATTCTGCCAACTCAGCTTTTCCACCAACCAAGTGACTCAGCATTTTTAACAGGCGTTTGGCTGGTGGAGTTTCTGTTGCGGCTGGCAGTACTAAAATCAAATGAGGGATAAAGACTTTTTTTCCCACCTCATGAATATTCCCTGAAAGGGCAATAACTTAAGCAATTTGAGCACAGCGTTAATTCTAAATAACTGCATCATTCAATAAAGACAGAGAGGAAATCTGACACACTAAGAAAAAAAGGGTTCATAATAAGAAGCAGACACAGACATAAAAAAGTAAACAGCGCATTCCCTACTCTTAACCCTGCATCAGTCTGAACCTGAAAGAGCTGGGGATCCTAACATTCCTCAGAATGCTAAAAAGCGAGCAAGAGCCCAATAAAACACCAAAACCAGAGCAAGTAGAGGACCAGCCTATGCATTACAGTCTCTCTTGCTTTGCCATGCAAAGATTTATACTTCCCACTGTTGACATATATACAGAAGGTCCAAGTGTGCCAACATGAGCAAGGGTAGCATGGGTATGAGCAAAGGGAAGGGGGACGTCTTTTTCCTCTTTGATTCAGCCTTCCTCTTTATTACTTCATTATGTGTGGTTTGTAAGATCAGACTATTTTATCTCCATATATTAGCTAAAGAGATCTAACATATGGAACAATAGGGGTGCATTCATCACAAGTAATGATGTCGTGAAGATGAAAAATGTTCTTCAAAGGGGGTCCTACATATTATTACTTCATTACTGTACACTCACATTGGCTCTGAAGGAGCACAGGGTGATGATGTGGTTAGAGTGGGTACAAAGATGGTCAACAGATGGGAGCCAAATCTGTAGATCTGTGGCGTAAAACATGGGCATTTACCAGACAGAGAGGGTCTTGCGAATGATGTCTTCATGACGCATTTATAGAAGTCCATCCACACAACAGACTGAAATCAGGACAAAGCAAACATCTGGTAACTTGCAAAGAACATTGCTGTTACTAATTATGATAGCAGCAACAATCATACACAACAAAAATATCATTAAACTTGGGCAACTAAGCTAGTAGTTGCAGAAAACAGTGTTGGGCAGCTCATTTTCAAAAAAAAAAAACTAGTTAAATCACTGGAATTATTAAAAAAATTAATCAACTGTGTGTTTGTCACCCTCCCTTCTCATCAAAGAAACAACTTTGCAGCTCCCACACATGCTCCGACACATGCTCGGATGTAACGTTGCAATTTAGTGTCAGTAACGGTTCTCTAAATAATTCGTTTGATTACTCGTTACTGAAAAAAAAGTAACACTGTTTATTTATAGCTCCGTTATTCCCATCACTGGCAGTAAACCTGAATCTTTAACCCTTACCTTATGCTCTTTTCAAAGGGATGATATGCAAAAGGAGTTTGGAGGATCGCTAGTTCTCATAGTGATAAAAGGGCAGGAACGCTTACAGACATGTACAGGTCAATAAAAAAACACACACACACACACACACACACACACCAAACTAAAACCTCTGTTCCTTTGCTCTAAAATGATGCAGCAGCTTTTTAAACCATCTGTCCACTGACAGCACTCACACACAAACATACCTTGTCTCTACCCTTCACCCAAATATTCATTAAAATGATATTACCCTCCTTTCTCCCTACAAATAGCAACAAGAACCTTCAATCACTGCCGTGAACATACGGGAAAATCAGTGGAAAACTCCAGACTAGTATAACCAGCCTGCAGAGAGACATACAGCTATACACACACTCTCATCTGCCCTCACCAAATTCACACAAATACACAAACACATCATGTGTCTCCCTCCTTCTCTCTGTCACTACACAACCCACCGGGGGACAGAAAAAGGGAGGAGATGCAGCAGGAGGCGGAGGAGGAAGCACAGAGTAAACTCTCATGACTGTCTCCATATCCATCAGGAAATGTCAGGATACTGGTACAGGAGGACTGTCAGGCTGCATGTAGTTTAGGGCATGGATAACCGCAGTATACAATATGTATGAATGTAGCGGAAAGGTAAGGTAGGGGTGAAGGAATGGAGGAGGAAGAGGGTAAGGAATGGAGACAATGAGCTGGTATGTGTCTTCAGGTGTTAAAGACAGGTCAAGGTTGAAGCAAAGGTTGGACAGAAAACAGAAACACTGCAAGAAAAACTTGCTAGTGTCGCTAGCACTGATGTGTTAGCTAAGTACAAAAACTATCTGGTTGTATTTTACAGCAATGTGTGTTTAAAAAAAAGGCAACAGATCAGAACAAAGGTGACAAATGAGCTCTTTCCAGTGATTGATGGTGATTTTTACATAACTAAATGAGGGCTTTATAATTAACAAAATGTTCATTTAATTTACACCTTTGAGAAGTAGCCTCAACAATGAATGTGCTTCGCAGGGTTCCTGCTCATTTATGAGGTCTAGACAGAAAAATATTCTACACCTCATTGTAACTACAAGACATCTTATCTGATTAAAACACGAGGAGCATTCATATGCAGAAGCCTGGAAAATACACACACAAACAATTAAAAACTTTGAGGCCTTTCACAGCCACGCGGGTGTTATTTAATTATTCCGCCCGACTGGACCTGAGTACAGGTATTAATACAACTGTAATAAAGAAGAGTGAGTATTCCCACACTAACAGGTGCAATAAAACTAACAGGGAGGGAATGAGATGTCAATCAAGACTGGTTTGTAGAGGCCCACACAGCCCTAAGAAAATGTGCAATTAGAGAGAATAAGTGAAAACTCCTGTGTGGGTGGACTATGAATGACTAGGACTGAAACCACATTTTTCTTCCATCACTGTTGAGTTAAAACAAAGAAACACACAATCCAAAACTATTCAGGCATCACTGTTACCAATCAGTGCAGTAGATGAACCAGTAATACAGATTATGGCTGCATATAAGCAAACTATTTAATTCGATAAATCCTTTTAATTAATCAGCTGTCACGCAGTCATATTGATAGTAAAGAATTTTTAAATACAACTTGTCATTTGTCATTTATCAATTGTAAGAGTTGACAGTCCCTAGCAGGTTCCCAGTCTGTTCTGGTGTTGGATGTTTGTTTGGCTGCACTGGCAGACTTTTCTGATTGGTTTCCCATTTTTTTTTTGTCTTGGCCTTTCTATTTTTATTTTCCACCTTCTTCCCAGGCTTTTTGACATTTCGTCTCTGTGCCTGATTGTCTGTTTTCACTCCCAGTCCTTCTCAGCCACCCTTCTCTGTCTCACCCACCTGCTCTCTCTCTCTCTCTCTCTTTCTACATCTTGCCATCTTTTCCTCTATCTATCACAGCGGGAGCTAATGTGACCTTTATGTGCTGTCAGCGTGGCCGTCAATCATCATCTGCTCCCATTAGAATGGCTCTATCAGGAGCTGTCAGCACCACAGAGCTGCCAGCCCACTCCTGCATCCATGCACGCCACGCACCACCCACCACTCGAAAAGTAGAAAGATAAGGAAAAAAAGAGCAAGTGACACTGAGAAAGAGACAAAAAGACAAAATGAGAGAAAGAATCTGAAAGCATGTCTTGTCTCTTTTACTTCACCCATCTCTTATCCATATACTCCCTCCATCTCTCACCTTCATCATGCCTCATTAAAGTGTTTACCTGAGTTTTGGTCCTTAAGGAGCCAACATAGTTAGCATCCCAGCCACTATCTATTCTTTTTCCACCCATCCCTTCACACGTCTCCAGCTTCCCTTTCCGTCTCTCATTATTACTTTTCAGTCCTGCTGGAGGAAGTTGACTATCTCTGCTCCTCCCTTCCTCTCCATCTCTGTGTTTACCTGCTGTGGGAGCTCACTATCTCTCCCTCTCACCTGTTTTTTTTTCCACCTTGACTCTACCTCCCTTCCCCTCTTGTGGCCCCTGTTCCCTTCACTTCCATCCCTGTTTGTTTACTGTGATACGTCCTTTGTTTTTCTACCCCTCCTTGTCTCACTCTGTCTCGCCATCCTATTTCACCCTTCTTTAATCCTCCCTTTCTTTCTTTCTTTCCTTCTCCTTTAATGCATTAATGTTTAGAAATGACACAATCTGGCTGGCTCACAGACATGCTAATGTAAGTCAAAATACTCACAGTTTACATAACACACATCATCACACAATTAAATGCAGGAGTAACAGCTGCTGCATGAGAGTGTCTTTGTGCCAGTTAATTGTGTTCCGGCACACAGAGTGTAAATGAAAAACTAACTACACCTGCTTCTCTTCTCGTGAATTAAGAAACAAAAACAAGATCTAAAACAGAGATTTACTTTTCATAGTGTGTGAGCTCTGCAGCCAAATTATTATTTCAGCACATTTTAAACTTTAAAAAAAAAGACATTATATACTACTGGGTCATACTGGTTGCAAATTTAAATGTCTGTAAAATATTTCAATATTTCTTATCTTTGTCTCATCTGTGTTCTCTTAAAATTATAATTATATTTCTGATTGATGCCAGTTAAAGAACAAGCTTCTCTCAGTCCCTTTCACACACACACACACACAAATGTGCACTCGGATGCCTAACAGAGAAATTAAAATGTGAGTTGGGGTAGGGGGGTGCGCAGGCATGGCAGAGAGCAGCTGTGTAATGCTTCTCTTTGGCATGCAAGGTCAGTTAGTGTTGTGAAATGGCCCGGTCATCGCAGAGAGTTAAAGAGGATGACAGAGCTACAGACAGACATGCAGGCAATGAGACAGACAGCTGTGTGACTGTGTCTGTGACAGAGGAAATCAAGCTCCACAGACACATTCCTTTTTTCCCCATTGTGCCCAGTCTGTCATCCCACTAAAATGAATAAAATTTGTATTTAAGCAGACAGAGGGAATGGCAGACAGGTGAGCCAGGTAAACAGGGGGGGGCGGGAAATGAAGGCGTGACTGACAGGCCATAAATCGAAATAAAGGAGGAACTTTGACCCTGTCAAATGGATGTCTCCCGTCAATACTTCCTGACTGCCTCTCAACTTCTCTTTGCACTTTCCTCTTAAGCTCAACTCCACTTTCATCTGAAGAAGATGAGCTGAATGAAGAGCGCTTCAGAGACGCGATGAATCAGCCATTAACTCTGCTGTATCTCCCTTTCTCTGACTGTCAATATTATCAGCTGACTCTGCGTCCTTGAAGCTGGGCTTGAAACTCACACATGTGCTTACATTCACACATCTCAAGGTGGCTGGAAGTCACATCACTGTGAGCTGAGAGTGTCGAGCAGTATTGTAGTTAAACAGCTCCAGTTTCTGCCCTTTCTGATCTTGTTTACGAGCTCTTGAGAACCTTGCCATCAATTTTCTGCATTTCATGAACTCATCTGAAAAAACACATTATATAAGTTGAGCACATATAAGATTCAGTTTAACCTAGAAGGCAGCGTAAGCCTTGAGGAGTGCTGTTTAGTCTGGTGGATGGACAGAAATGCAATAAAGAAGCAAAGTCATGTCCTAAAACGGTGCCAGCAGCGGTGTCACCTCTGATTTTTATGCTAACAGGTGACATCAAAGGAGCACAAAGGTCACAAAACTCCGAAACCAAGAAGGCCGATGGATGGTGGCATTAACTTAAATCCAGAATGAGCTCACTCTGCAACAGTTCCATACGGCATAGAGGTTTAAATAATGCAACGCACATGATAAAATGTATGTTAACAGCAAAAATCAGACCCTGTACATGTGAACCAGTTTGCATCTGATAATAAAAAGTTTCCATATTTGGGAACGCACTGAACGACCTTCACAAGTTTTTGCTAATTCAGGTACTTCAGCCACTGCTTAGAGATTAGATAATTTCATGGACAAAAACTAATGAACACAAACCGTATATGGCAGCAGACTCACACTTCACCAGTTTTTCCCTGCAGATTTTGGCAGCAATTGATATTGCATGGGGGTAAGCTACCTCCTCCGCCTCTAACAGACAAACACCACCTGCTGATGAGCAGGGTTAGGGTTCACAAAGAACCTTTAACTGGATATGTGTGTATGTATGTGCATGTGTGCGCATGTGTGCATGTTCAAAAGCGGAGCTGGACCCAAAGCAGAGCGTTGACACCGGCCAGCCGAACAGATGGCATTTCATGAGCCCGTGTGTGTGTGTGTGTTGTGTCCTCAGGTGGCTGAGAGAAGTGATGTGAGGTGAACTGATGATGATGTGTTGTTCTCATTACGCAGCCCGATGCTCATCTCTCTACTATTTCCCTCTGTCCTTCTTTTTTTAGCAAACAAATTAGGATGTTAAAAAAAAGCTCGATTAATTCTCCTTGGGTCTGTTGTAGGGCAATGTATTTCCTTCCGTTTACTTAATTACTGTGCCCTTTATTTCTCTTACCCTTCATTTTATTCATCCTCTACGTTATCTGCCACAATCTAACTCATTTGATCATTATCGGCTTTTATCCAGACCTTGTCTAAGGTGGATGAACCTTCTGTGATGTCACCCAAAGGTTTCCTGAATTGAGTGGTTCTGTCACCATCTTTCTTATAATGTATGAAGTCACCATTAAACATTCATTGTTTTCCAGGAAGTGACGTTTTCCTGTGAAGTTTGAGTGTAAATTTTATTGCATCTTTAAACAAACACACACGAACACTTGACAGCTGCCCCACAGAACCTTTAAGTGCTGATGTTTTTCTCGCCATCTGCTTACTCTTTTGATTGTTTCTGGTTTTCGTCCTTACTTTCTCTATTAGCTTAAATTTTTTCTTCTGTTTTTATTTTACTCTCATTGCTGTTTTGCACTTTGCCTGCCAGAAGGCACCTGTCTGTCAGTGTCAACACTGTGATGTCTGTTGATGCAGCTTCACTTTGTGTCAATCATGTTAACGCACCTACAGACCTGGTTCCCTTTATTTCTCATTTAATTCCTGCCTTTCTTTTTCTTATTATGTTCCTTCCTCACAAATGTATCCCCCCATTTCTCTGTCTTTACCTCACATTTTCATCATCTCAGAAATCCCTCTCCATTCTCTCCCCCTGCTTGTCCCAGTGGACAGCCTCAGCGCCCGAAGTCGAACTCAGACTGGTACATTGCGTCCTTACAGCATCTCTCACCTAGATGATACACACACACATAAACCTCCACACACATACCTCAGCTTGTTCCTGTATAGGCTGGGCTGAGTTAATGGGATGAGTTCTAATTAATTTTGCAGTGTCAGGGGAGTTTAGTGGATATCAGCAGAAGAGAGAAATTTGAAGGGTAAAGAGAGAATGATGTGATGGATAGAAGCAAAAAGACAAAGATGAAGAGAAAGTGAGGAAAGAGAAAGTCTAAGAAAGACAGAGGGTGAGATGTAAATAAATCAAATTAAAAAAAAACAGAAGAATAATTTATGGAGAAGCAGACAAGGAAACGAAGACAAGCCAATGACAGAGTAGCAAAGACTCCATCAGAAAGAGACGAGGGGACTCTGGAGGAAAGTCAAGTTTTACCAGCACTGCCTCTCATTTGTATTTTTTCTGACCTTGAAATGTGCTTTTTGTGCTATAAATGGTAGATCCATGCAGATTGGGTAAATTAGGAAGCGTCCCATGAATAAACATCAAAGGAGCAGGCCTGTTGCATGCAGAAAGACACTCTCCTGATAATATGATGATTGAAGCACGAAACAAAACTGTCGAGTTTTTATGTCCGTGGCATTTATCTCTTCTAGGGCTGAAACTTTAAAATAACATATACATTCCAATGACATTTGTAACCCAGAATAACTAGGCTCAGATCATGTTGTGTGTTGAAGACATGTTGTCGTCAAGCCCCTGACATCTCTAGCACATAATCTGTGGCCATGGCCACTATACACACACTGTTAATCTGCACCTTTGTAGTCCATTACTGATATTAGGTAGTTGGACTGGAAGCCAACAAGTGGACCTCTAACTGGCTGCAATACTTTCAGGTACATTCAATGTCCATGTTGAAGGCAAGATGCTTCCAGATGTCTTGTCAAAAAGTTTGACATAGTGATTTACCATTCGACACGGCTCACTTGTTTTCTCAACAACAACAAGAAGCTGGTTTTCTGGGATGCCAGGGGGGCTTTGCAAGAGCTCAGAGTGACACTACATTAGACACCTCTCCTCTCTTGGGTAAAAAGGCACAATCTCGTTGCACTTCACACTTTGAGCAGATCAAATATTTAATTTCAGAAATCTCATTGCATCTCTGCACATCAAATGCAGTAGTTATAATTCTATATTTTTCTGGTGAATGCACAACATCCTGATACACAGCGGACACAGTTCAGAGAGTTCACTGTGGAGAAAAAAAAATGTGCCAAGTTCCCATCCTCGCTACAGAGACTGAAGCAGAAATGAGATGTGACTGTGACAAGCATCCCAACATCAGAGCTGCACATGATAAGAATTTTAGTTTATTATGTCTAACTTCTTCACAGTTACTGTCGGCGGAAAACAACATCTAATCCCACCTGCACAAGAGATTTAGAGCATATAGATGTAGGTGTATTTGGCAGCACTGAGACACAGGAGAAAAGAAATGCAATGAGCAATATCTTAGTATGATGTCTTTATCTTAGGTTGTCTATGCTTCATGTACTGTATATTTTTTGCTCAGTGTTTAGCAAACAGCACAGAGTTTGCGTGACAAAGAAACATTCAAGAGTATAAACAGATTTCATTTTGTACATTCTTATAAGTTTGGACTATAGCTTAACATCAGAAATGCCCTCATTTCATCCAAAGGTTAATCTATTTTCATGTTTTGTGGATGCTTCTAAATCCCCTTACATATCACAGTGTTCACTCACACACACACAGAAAACAATGCCGTAATTAAGATTACTCGGTTGTCTCAACATGAATCACAATGTCTTTAACTATGCATACACAAAATGGGCCAAAGGCGTAATGCCTGTGGGTCCCACATGACAGGAGCAGTAATATGTTTTAATGAGCCTGGGACCCTGGTCGAGATTCTGAATTTGTCATTTAAGCCCTACACTGTAAAAATTGTACAGCTACTGGCATTAAAAAGCATGATGTTAAATCAAATGTCCCAAAAAAAGCTAAATAAATAAATTAAGGAATGCAGTGTAAAAACGATAGCGTGAGATTGTTGAGGTTTCTGTAGCATTTGTGTGATTGTGAGATTCTAGTTTATAGGAGATACTGAATTTTATCTTAACTTGCAAACTTTAGTTAAGCCGACAACTGAGCAAATTGAGAAAACGCAAAAATCTACCGCAGCTTGTTGCCTTGATAATTTAAGTTTTCCCAGCCTTTTTATTTGTGCAGACTAATATTACATGTTCCATTTCAACACTTCTAACAACACTAGTCAGCACTAATACACATTAATAAGTGTGTGCATGGATGGAAAGCAAGATGGAGTACTAAAAGGCATGGGTATAATTTACTGTAATCTACTTAGCAGCTGAGGCGCCTCAGGTGTAAGTGAGGAGAAAGGATTCATCACCCAAAGTGAACAGAATCCATTAATGCCCACCATTAAGATCGTTCTAATGCAGTAAGCATTAACTGACAGGTTGATAAATCTCTTTGTGTGGAGAAAGCTTCTCATAGTCATGGGACATCCATCCATCCATCCACCCCATGCATCCATTAGCTATACCTGCTTTATCCTGCAGAGGGTTTGCAGAGGGTGCTTATACTCCATCCCAGCTCATACTGGCCTCACCTGCACACCAGGAATCAATTAACTTAACATGCATGCCATTTGAAAATGCACACAGAATGTTTTAAAGGTGTAAAAGCGCATCCATCTTGAATCAAAATAAACTGAAGCAACGTGAAGAAAAGACTACTCCAGTTGTTTCAACACATGCAAAAGCAGCACTCAGATTTTGGCACATTTGTCTGATCTCTGAACCTCTGAACCACTCACTAACTAACTGATCTGTGTAAGTGAGGGTTCAGCATATGAGAACAAAAATAACATTTATGCCGAGTGTCAACACAGTTGCCACTTCAGCTACCACAAAGCTTCAGCAAACAATGTGTGTTGAACACTTTTGACATGTACTACACAGACAAGACCACAAGCACTGCAAACCAGCCTCTTTTTGATGTGGCTGCTCTGAGTGTAGAAGGAGTTAAAAAAAAAACCTTTACCTTACTGTAGGTTGGGAATGCTAGGTTGGCAAATCAATGAATAGTCATGCATAGTATCTCATGCAATCTGACTTAAACACTTTCAGCAATGTGATGAGTTTCCTGTAAGGCGCTGATTATATTTACAGCACACACATCACTAAAACACTCATCAGAATAATTTGTAGCAAGACGTCAGAGATGCTATATGTACATACACAGTGTGTTTACAGAATGCACCCCTGAAACTATAGGACAAATTTACTTAAGACTATAGCACTATGAATAAAACATTGAGCAACGTAGCCTTGGCTTGCACTTTTATGATTTGTGTTTATTTGTGCGCATTTTATTTTAGAATAAGTGGGAAAATATTGACCTCCCACTACAAGGTTATCTTTTAATTGCTTGATAGCGGTGGTTACATAAGATGAAACAGCATGCGAGGAGAGAATAAATTAACTTTTAATTAGAAACATCATATTCCAATTTACCCTGCTTGTTTGCTTGTTACTGTTGTTGTCTTTTCATAGAAGAGAAAAAAAACAGATACAAATGCTTACAATGGGTTTGATATGCCCCAGAAGCCTTGATAGACTCAATTATCGCACAATATCCCACTGTCTTTTCAACAAATAAACACTAATTTCACCACCACAACATGGCTAAATGGAGTAGTCATGATTGTGTCTTTTATTCAAACAAAACAAGGATAAGTGGAATCTGACAGTACAGGCCTAATGTGGTAATCATCACAACCCCCTACTGCATGTGGACACCAGGCAGTTATTCTTTGTACACAACAAGAATGAGCCTATAAATATACTGTCACACATGAAGTAGTAACTTCTGCTCTGCCTTTTTTTTAATCTTTTTTTAATTTCTTCAGCATTAAAGGTAGGGTAAGAGATTTTGAAAACTCAGGAAGAGTCAGCCAGATTTCAAAAGTAAACACACGCCCCTTTCTCTCGGAGCTCACCCCGAAGCCACACCTCCCAATCACATGGACACGCATTACCTGAAGACGAGCTGCGGTCTGTGACTTCGGCCATCATGCACGTACCTCTCTGGTGCACGCAGAGCAGGAAGAGAATGACAACCAGCAGACAACTCCACGCAGGAGGATTGGCTGATGTTTTTAGCGTTTTATAGCTTCCACAGATGATTAATATTCCTCGTTTTAATGCAAAACTGCCAAACTAATTGTTTGCCATTGAATTGTAAAGAGAAGTTACACTCATTTAACAAAAAGTGCATCAGAATGAAATCTCCTACCCTACCTTTGAAGCTATAGTGTGGAATCTTATCACATACAAAGTGGTGCTTTACATTCAAGCGCTTGCCAAATGAGTTTTCGCCCAATGCTGATTAAGCCAATTCTTCCTCACCAGAGCATAAAGAGGTCAATATTTCCAGACCTTTGAAATGACCAGTGTGTATATATCTTAAGCCACAATAGAAAACAGTACAGTGAGAACATTTCATCTGCAGCACGCGTACTGGAAGCTTGCCTCATGTTTGTCGCTGTACACTACACAGAGTGGCGTAAATCCTGAAACTCTGTTCTTTGAAAAACATGAGCAGATTAACCTGGAAACCACAGATCATTTTTATGGTGACCTCAGGTTGATATCACAATGAATTTAAAATCCATACACCCCCCAACTCACATAATCCATCGCGACTAATAGGAATTTTATCTTAGTAGGTCAAGCACATATTGTATGTATTGATCACCGGCTTGCTATCCTTGACATTGCAGTTATTTTTTATTTATTTTCTAATCCTATACTTGCCACTGGATAAACCGGTAAATGAGTGTAAGGTATTAAAGTGAATGAGAAAATGGTGTTTTATATTTCCTAGCCATTCCCCACTACCTGCTGTTTTAGAACAGCTGAACACATGGAACAGAAGAACCACAGTTTTACAAAAGAATATTAAAGGACCACCTTAAAATCCAGGACAGATATATTGATTTTTTACTCTAACTGTTCTATTGAGTGATACTAAGATGAGTGGAAGATTAATGGCATTTACAGATGTACCTTTAAATAC
Source organism: Parambassis ranga (assembly GCF_900634625.1). Lineage (NCBI taxonomy): Eukaryota > Metazoa > Chordata > Actinopteri > Ambassidae > Parambassis > Parambassis ranga. The sequence goes on along the minus strand of NC_041023.1, from coordinate 5,169,029 downwards.
TGAATGATGGCAGCCAGTTTGGTTGGTGCTTAAGACTGCTTTTAGCAAAATGCACCAGAAATGAAATAATACCTTTTTTTATTTTTGCTGCAAAGGATTCTCTGAAGTCTTTGACACAAAATGAGTCATGCAGCATGTGGAGGAAAACTGAAAGAATGGACAAGGGTGTCCTCAGGGAGTTTATGGTGTTAAAGGCCCCGTCACTACTGGACAAAAGTTGTGAAATTTAGGGTCAAAGTCTCAGGGTGTGACAGCTGCTACATTCAATGCATGCAAATAACTCAAAATATCACAAGAAATGCTACTAAACATACTGCCCAAAACAGAATTTAAGACAAATTTCATAAACCATGACTTGTCATCAGCAACTCTTTAAATTTAGTTCATCCTTGAATATAATTTCAGGTGCCAAATTAATGTTTTAACTAGACAGCATACAGCAAAAAATACATTCCAGCCCTTCCTGCAATCCTGCCACTGGTTAAACATTTGTGGCTTCAGGTGGATAATGAAGTTGATCTGTGTCTTAATGACGATGGCCCAGCTTCAGAATAAGTCAGCCGCAGGCAGTAGCGTCTCACAGGTGATGGATTCCAGTTCCCAGCAGACAGTGTGAAGGGTCTGTTCTCATTGATAAAAGGTGCCGCTCAGATTAAAGATGTTAAACTAAAATCCAGAGTTGGAGGATCAACTGTTGAACCTGGTGTCTTTGACTGGTTTTATAATATGCTCACCATCTGTAGCCATGTAACCAGTCTGTCTGATTATCTCTCCGACATACCCGTGCGACTGTCCTTTAAACTCTGAGGCAAACCAACGTTTGGCTACCATGGTGCTGTGATAAAAAGGGACTCTGACACCTACCAGAGCCCAAAGGCTGGATGTGTACCACCCCTTTTAATGTCCTTCACTCTGACTTTATCAAATATTGATTGCAGTGAAAGCCTCTGCTGAGACCAAAGGGTTCACAAACAAACAGAGTTTCTATCTGCTTTCAAGGGAAACCTAGTTCAACAAACATTTCAATCGCTGGTATTCCCCTGCTGTCTATTATAAAACCAAACTGCTGACAAATGTCCAAAAAAATTATAGAGATAAGCTTTATAGGTTGCATTTTGACACTGTGTCTTAGTGGTTCCTTGATACAGTAAGAGTATCTACGGCCCTGTCTACACCAATGAATGGCTGCTATTAAAATCAAACCTTCAGTTTCCAAAAGGTTAACGCCTCAGAAAACTTGAACTAGAGCCTCAAAATAGATAACCAAAAAATTGTAGAATTAAACCTCAAATTTAGAATGCTGCCATTTGTATAATATTTAGACAAGTTGCTATTACATCTCATCAAACTGGAACCTTTCTGGTGTCTTGATAGTATGTATTTTGTCTTCAGTATCCGTCTCTGTGTTTTAGACAGTTCCACTGCGTACACAGAGCTACAGTCGCCCCCCTTTTTGCTATTGTTGCACCAACACAAGAACATCTCCACCGACACCAGATTTAAAACATAAGATTGCTCTACCTGACCCTGAACCTGTTTGGCAATGGCTGGACTGTAAGGCACATTAATTTATAAAAGTCCCACACTATAGATTTTAGGATCTCCAAAGTCATTACAATTCATGAGCCTGTAAACACCATTTCTACCAAATTCCATGGATATATATATGTGTATCAGTTAAAGAGAAAACTGAGCGTCAAGGCAGAATCACCAAAATCATTAGGATTCTTTAATGGATCCCACAGATCATAAAATTGCAAAATTAAACTGTGATGGATGCATCAGATATGTGTCGGTCTGGATGAACTGAAATTGGATTTGTGCTTCTGTGGGCTGAACATGCACAGGTGTCATTTTATACTTGAGCGTAATCCTTGAAAGAGCCGAATCGACCAATCAACACATGACACCACCCTGCTCTGCACACATTTCTATGCCAGTCCAAGCCCAATGCATCAACTTCTCTTTTTATGTTTTTTTTCCTCACATCAGTGTTTAAAAATATCTGAAATGAGCAAAAGTGACATATAAAGATTTGTATGTGTGCATGAAGCACAAGGCTCAGAACGGGTGCTGCAACAAAAGAAAGGAGGAGCCGGGTTCAGTAAAGGTCCTTGAAGGTGATCTCTCTCTTGGACTTGTTGGAGGTGATTAGCTATTTCCCTTTGCTCCCATACACCCATACATCATATGGATTGGGTCCGTTTGACAGAGACAGAGCAAGAAACTAAGTATGCACACACACTTGCGAGGAAAGAAAGGCACATGTGGGTGTGGGCCGTGGTATGGCAGGGCACTGGCTTCTATCTCCAGGGTCGTTGGCTGGTAATTAGTTTTGCTCTAATGGCTGCCTGGTGAGGTCAGGGGATTCCTGTAATCCCTCCTCTATCTGTTCACCTCCTGCTCGCCTCTTACTAGTAATCTTTCTAACCTATCTCCTCCTGTCTGCCACCCCTCGCTTCTAACATCTCTCCTTCAAGATATCACATGCCTCTGCTCGCTTTTTCCGCTTCTTATGTCCAGCATGCCTTTCATTTGTTTACATTATGTAATGAATGCACTACTTTTCTTATGCTTTTATTGTCTCTCTCTTCATTCCCACCTTTCTCCCTCATTTCCTCTACAAGATAGTAATACAAAGTACCTCCTACACACATTTCACGCTATGCCACTTCTCCATCTCTCTTTGTTCAGTTCACTGTATCTCATTCCCTCTTACTTGGCCAGCCCTGCTCTACAGATCATAGCTGAGAACCTGCAGAGTTATTCTGTGGGTTTATTATTATTCAACTGGGATTTTTTAATTCACACGTTCTCTCCACTGATGGCTCCAACTGCGAAACATTATCAGAAAGAACAGACCATCTGTGCCCATATCACAAGCTACTATCCTCGCTCCCTCTTCCACTTAAAGCTAACAGATGGAACCGCAGTTATGCACACAGGAAGCTCACTCACTTTCAGTGAAATATGTATGCATGTCATATGCATGTTCATTGTTTTCCTAATATTTATTGACACTGTTTTGTGATATGCCATTGTAACATTTACACAGTCATTACTCATCAGTAGATGTGGTTCACTGAAGTTACCGGTATTCCTGATTGCTTCCAGATACCCGTTTTTGGCAAAATGTATACACTGGTAATAAAAAAATGCTACAACAACATGACACTGTTTACATTTTGTGGATGCAAAAAGCAGCCATGATGGATTTTTTTGGTCAGGGTATGAGAGGTTTTTCCAGTCTTGATGATAAGCGGTTGCTTATAAGTGATGTTATAAACAAACAATGAGATAATAGCTAAGCTCAAACACTTTTAGCTGCTGCTATATTTAATCCCAGTCTTCTCATTTAACATCAGACTGTTTTGAGCCAGTTGATCTTTGTCTCCATCCTGTACAGTATGAACCCACTGTGACAAATTGTCTCCTGGCAGCAAGGACAAAAATAGAGGAGACTGTCACAGTTAGTCAAGACTATTGTTTGGATGTGCGGCACCATTTCCACAGTAAAATTTGGGGCAAATTTGTCTCATCTTAATTATGATGCATATTGCATCTCCCTTACATTTTTATAAGGAGCACTTTACAGGACAGAAAAGAGCAGGACACTTTACACATTATCTCAAATATGTCAAAGAGGACACAAAGGCACATAAGTATGCAAATTTGAGAAAGAGCCAGTAAGTGAATGAATGAGGCATATTTGTCCTCCACCACTGCCTGGCACACCTGGCTCACTCAGGAGCTCATTTGAAGCCCAGGATTAGGCCTAATTACTGCTTTAATTAGTGAGTTGCTAAGGGCCGCATCCCACCCTGCCACCACCGCCAACGGCACACAGCGCTGTCAGACCGGGTGGCCAGGGAGGGAGCACATCAAATGAGATCTAATTGATGGCAGCTTAACATCATAAAAGCTGATGATTTGGGAGGCTGGTGCTCAGCTGAGTCAAGTCAAGGTAGGAGAGGGGGGTAAAACTCATTCATATTTAATGGGAGTTTTCAAAGGGAAAACGTGAATATTGAGAATTAATTAGGAGCTAGTGTCACTCATGAAGAGGGACATTGTGCATGCACATGAATGTGAACATTAAAAAAGCACACAAAAATATTAATTTCCCATGAGATTAAGTTGTAATGGCATATTTTCTTTTAGTGTGGATTTTAGGTTTGCCATTGACATCCATGCTTAGTGACATTGTCTCTCAAATAAACACAGAATAAAATAAATCAAATCATCTTCAAGTGTCCTCCCTCATGGTGTTTATCGTCATGATGAAACAAGAAAGACTCAAAAGTATTAATTCCACAGCATTCTGGCAGCATGAGTCAGACTTCTGCATCTGAAAAATAATTATCAGGGCACTGTATAATCATGGATCCCCCCTGCTCACCCACACGGGCATTGTAGCTGTGGAAAATCACTTACATGGCCATTTCCATTGGGATGAAATTCATTCTAGACTTACTGAGATAATAACTCAGTAATTATCAAGCTCCTTCTGGTGATACTAATGTTGACTGTGAAGGGCCAAAGAGACAGGCCAACTTACCGACTCACAGACTGACTGACTGACGGACAGAGATCCAGTAATAGACCTGGCTGTTGTTGAGTTGGTTTTATGGCCTCATCTTAAAGTCTTAATGGCTTTCAGAGGACAAGGCTGTTTGGCTGTCTGGTAGACAGAACGTCTGGGTTTCTTCTCTAATAACTCCCACAGTAGAGAGTTCCCAGAACCTTGCTGGCTGTAAGACATAATAATTGACTCATGCAAGCTTATGTTTATGGGTATTGACAAAAATCCGAACGTATGACCGCAACCTGCGATAAATCTTGCATTAACAACACAAAGCTTAGGTGAAAAGATATCCCCTCACTGAGATACAGCAATAAAAATAACAGTGCTCTATTTCTTATAAATTAACACTAAAATACTTGGTTATTGATTCATCATGCTTGCTACTGGATTCCTAACAGACTTTTTGACCAGAGTATCCATTATCTAATCCTGTAATTGATTAGAAGTTGCATACTGTGTTTCAGAATTCTTACATTAGCTTTAAACAATATTTTATTCCTACATCCCACAGTCATGCATTCACAAGCAAGAGAGGTATAAGAGGTTATTATCATTACAGAGCCAGAGCTGTTTCAAGACAAGCAAAGCTGCATGAAATATATCTTCACACACATTCAGCTCAGCAGAACAACCTTGAGGTCAAGGAAGTGGGCTTGCAAAGCCCACTGAGAGCTACAGCGAGGTTAAGGACACCCACAGCAGAAGAAAAGACCATCTATCTGTTTCACAGCTTTAAGTTGTTGTTCTTTTACTTCGCTCTCTTATCCTAACCGCCTGACCTTCTTACCATCCCTCCTCTCCTCTACCTCTTGACCTCCTGGTAGGGTAGGATAAAATAAGAAGTTGGAAGAGAGAACAGGAATCTCTGCAAATAAGCAGGCTAGTCTGAGAACTCAGGGTGGGAAGGGAGGCTGTGAGAGGAAGGGGGTGGAGCGATCCACAGGAATCAGGAAGAATGGAGGTGGGAGGGAGTCTCATCTCATTTTCACTCTTTATCGGTCTCTTTCTCCCTCTCTCCTCTGCTCAGATGTGACAGGTTGAAGCGGAGGAGGTGAAGCAAGCCCAGCAGGTTTCTGGCCTCAGCACAGTGAGGCCGAACTCCGCTGTGTGAAAGGTCTCCTCTGCTGAAGGCCCGAGCACACAAGTAAGGGTACACTTTGACATTTTGCGCCCTCTGTGTTAAGCTATTGATGTTCTTCCAACACTCAGGAGATTATTATTAAATACTTTGCTGCTTTCAGGTAAACTCTCTTGCATAAAACATGAGCAGCTTTGACCAAACAAAGCAATCGTCTTGCCTATGGTCTGTATGGCAGTATATTCCTCTTTTGTGATCTTCCTCTGTATTATTATTTTGCCCTTCATTTCAAATTTAAGTGAGCTGTGCCAGAGAACCTCATAGTGAGTGAGTTACAGGTGGCTGCCAAAACAAGGAAATGCACAGTAAATGGGGGCGGCCACAAAGCACAAAGTAGAAAGCGGGTATTTGGCAGGTCTTTTACTAGTGTGGTTCATGTCCAACCAAAACTTTTGAAGATAAGGCAAAAAAGAAAATAACGTCAAAGAATAAAAAACATCTTTTAAAAGAATTGTTTACAGTGTGTAAGGAAGCAGAGGCACACCAAGAGGACCGTGACACATTCACATCGCTTTTGTGTTAATGTTTCTCTTCAACAGTCACATGCCAAGAGCTCGATGCAGTTTATTAATTTCATCAGCCACAGGCGTAGGTAAACATTTAAATGTTAAAGACTGAAAATGTTTACTTGCCATCAACAGTTTTGTGGAGAATGTATAAACACAGTGAGTGTTTACACAATAGCAGTGTCAAAACTGCGGGCAGAGACAACCATTATACCTATGTTTGTACGGCAGATTTGGCTGTAGTTGATTCTGTATGGGTGCCTGTGCAGACATTTCAAGCGGAAAGGAGCTTTGCAAGCAAAAACGTGCTTCTCAACATCATCATTTCCAGAAAAGTAAGAGCCGAGCCTGTCAGCAGGCTTTTTACATCTTAACCCTGCATCCAAGTGAATCCAAATCCCAAGCAAGGCACTTTGCTGCACCTCAGGCTAGTATTTAGAGGCTCCTGTGCAGAAAGTCTAACCAGCAGGCACAACAGCCTGTAAGCCAAGCCAGCAGAGCCACAGCACAATTCACTTTCTCCTGATGAAGTTCCCTAAATTGAGCAGGAAATGGGGAGAAGCAGTGAGTGTTGTAACCTTAGCAGAAGTTAATTTAACCAACACTGCAGCTCTCATCTCCCTTCTGTCACTTTTTTTCTTCTATTTCTACCTGTTTCATTTTTTATTTTATTCTGAGTCTATGTCCATCTCCATATGAGCCTCTCTCAATATCACTTTGTACTGCACAGGGTGTACAAAGATCGATGTCGAAAAAGAGATCTGAGATGAAATTAGAATTGAGCAAAGGGCTCTTTTATGCCGAGCTCCATGGAGGAGAATGGGAGGGGTTAAGGGAGGGGTGTGTGTGTGTGTGTGTGTGTGTGTGTGTGTGTGTGTGTGTGTGTGTGTGTGTGTTTGAGAATGTGCTGTTGGCTCTGAGCTGAATCAATGTCCACATAGTGCAAAATATGCTGGTATGATTCATTAACAAATTAATTGATTTGTTTAAGAGCGTATTTATGAAGGTCACCTGACGTCACGCTGTAAAAATTGATTCTGTTGACATCCAGCTTCTCTAAGGTGTCAGGAAAACACACACAGAGGACAGATGGAGAGTACAGCAGTGATGGAGGAGCAGGAACAGAGACAGAGGCATTGATAGTTTCAATATGGCTTTTGTGCTGGGCGAATTGGCACTTAAAGAGCAGGCAGTTAACAAAGGTGACAGTGTCAAACTCACCATATGGGATGGGGGTGTGTAAACCTTTCTCTGCTCAATAACAGAGAGAATGTACCATTTTTGGAAAATAACACATATAATGAAAAAGATTTAAGCTTCCTTGGACTTCAAAATTGCTGTTTGGTCAGTCCCTATAGGTCCCGCTTTACTAGGCTTTGAAAGGTAAACAGGAAACAGAGGTTACAGCTGTGTAAAGCAAATATACATTTCTTAATGTTTTCTAGGAAAAATCAATTACCGGTATATTCATTGATTAAAACTACTATTTCAAAGGGCCATGTGCCCTCCTATCATTGTGTGAATGAACATGTTAGGTAAGTTGACTGGACAAGACTGGAACCCATCACAATAATAATCCAGAGAATGTCAGAGAAACTACCAGATTAGAGAAGCCTGCCAGATAACATGTTCACACACAGGCACCAGCATCTATTAGTGAACACACAGTGAAGATCCACGCCAAAAATAAGCATGTGTAAAAATTTAAAAATATCTGCTATAAAATAGGACTAAAGACTTGCTTCCAAAGACGCCTTCTTACATGTTGCACATGTTACGTTCGCCCTTCCATTTCTGACCGCTATAAATCTTTGCACGTGCCTTCACAGTCTAAAGTTAGTCATGTGGACAGATGACCTAATATTTCCTGTATAAACTTAAGGCTTCGGAGACACTGATTAGGAGTGAGTGCTTGATGACACTGAATGAGCACACGTCCTGCTTGAACTCCCACAAGCACCCTTTTATGAAAACAGATATTGCTTTTCCGCAAGTTTGACACCGGCAAGCCAATTTGTGACTAATTTGCCATTCCCATTTCATTGTCAGTCACAGATAACTTTGCATAATAGTATGGACATAATACTCCCAGTTTGTTAATCCATCATTGCACGGTCTGTTAGTTCTGTATAGAAAAGACATCATTTGCAGGAAGCTTTATAGGCAGAGAGCTTTTTAATAAAAGCACCCAGCAGGAGATACCATAAATGATTTTAGTGGGATGCACTTCTGATGTTTTGTGTGTTTAGTAATGTTTAGTGAAAAATTATTTAAGCCCATGATACTGCTTTATTTTAATCAATCCTTCCTATTATCATTTACAGAAACACAGGACAAGGTGAACTGTTTATGAGATGCCCATTTTCCCTCTGGCCCTCCTGCCCAGTTTAAAATGTAATTAAAATAGATTAGAACTGAAGATTAAAATGACATAAACAAAACTCTGTATTTAGGCCATGTTAAAGCATCAGCTATGATGCACAGTACAGAGATTGCATGACTACAGCACAGCTGGGACAAATCCTATTTATTTTTTTATTTCTTATTTTTGGCTCTGGCTATACTGATATCACTGTTGACCTCAACATAGGTACAAACAACTTTCAACCACTAAAGCAGTGATTGTCAACATCCAGCCCCCTTATGGAGGGAAAACCACATTTCTAGTGTCTAACCCAGGGACACATCAACACAGAGCCAGGGTGGAATCGATCCAACGCTCCTACCACCTGAGCTACGGCCACACCAGCCTGTCTTCCATCTAAAATTATATTGGAGGTAACATACAAATAATTAAAATTCTATAGAGCCATTATGGAAGATGTTAAATCTTTACCACTGCAATAAACTGCAATGTCTAAAGTATCTGACTCTAAGTTAAGACACGCACAGTTATCCTCTAGTTACTATCTACATAACTAATCCACTTTAAATAAAACCTTTTGTTAATACACTGTACAATATAAGAGACATACAAGCCTTTAATGTGCTCTTCCCAGCTGTACTCTCAGCTATCATACCTCACTGTGCAGCTACTTAACATGCATTGATAGCAGGCCTCATGTAGCAGACCTGCTAGCCTGGTGTGCTTTGTTGACTATCTATTGTAATTCACTGGTTAAGCCACTGTTTAATGCTGGCCTGCTGCCCAGCCATCCAGTCAGGTCTGCTGAGGTTGTGGTACTGGACCACAATATTGCGTCTGATTAACTTGTGGATTATTTATACCTTAATCCCTGCAGCCATCCCTAATGGGCAGCCTCTTTCTCTGCTGCCCTCCCTTTTTCTTGCCAGCTGGGGAGGCGTCTGTCAGTCTGACTTTTTTCATAACAACCTCCTCTATCTGTACTGTAAGGATGATGGTGCAGACGGTTAGAAGAAGATAAGTAGAATGAAGGGTAGGCTGATTAAAAGAGAAAAGAAGGCACAGGAACAATAGTGGCAGAAAATAATCTGAGTATGTCTACGACAGAAGGTGAAAGGGGAGATGGAGAGGTGGCATAGAGGAAGGGGATTGTAAGAGAGAGTGAAAGGCAGAGAGATGGACTGATGAAGACCTGAAAGAGACAGGAAATGGATTTATATTCACCACTCGTTTTGCGCTTCGTTTGACTTTTGGAAGGGAAGCAGATGTGCCTTCGTGCACACGGCAGCCTCAATAGTCGCACAGTGATTCACAGGCTTACAGATGAATATGGAACAAGCTCAGTTTGCCACATTAGCACGCTCATTTCCCACAGAGAGACAGACATTCACTCAATCCGTCACTTCTCCAATACTTTGATAGACAGAGGAGAGGAGAGAAAGGGAGGGATTGAGAATCAGAATGAGAAACGCAATGAAAGTGACAGAGAGAGAGAGAGAGAACATGAGAAATGGAGTTTGCTTTCTGATGCTCATATCTCTCGGGTTTACAGTGATGCTGGAAATAATGTGGTCATCTGCACTGAAGATGCATGGATTGTAATCAGGGGGACCGGTGTTTTTGTAACTCGGGAATGGCTGGGTTGTTGATCTACGCTGATGCCTTTTTCAGCATTGTAAGTTGCGTGGAAACAGAGCAAATAACTTGCACTGCCAGACAGAGCAAATATAAGACAGATGGCAAAATGCAAGAAGCAGCCAAGATCAACACTGGTACAAAGTTTCATTAAAATAAGGCAGCATAATTGCAAAGTAAAAAAAAATGAAATATGGTGAAGTATCAATGTTTCAATGACTAGTAAACATTTGTTGTCCAACTGTATTATATTATGTTCAGTAGTTTTCAAGATATCCTTAAGTGAGTCCTTAGACACAACAACAAATCAGAATGAATGGCCATGAGAAACTGTAGGGCGGGGCTTAATGCTGATTGGTTAAACACTCCAAGCAATGCAGCATTAAAAATAAAACAACCCAGCAGAAGCAACAGCTGAACAAAGGAAGGAGAAATAGAAGTGAGAAGAGGCATGCTTTACTGGCTTGTTACGTCACCAATAAAGTCAAGAAGGAGACGGACTTACAACAACACCCCTGTTAGCCTCGTGGATCCTAAATGTGGGCCACCTCATGACTGCCCAAATTCTTGCAGCATTCCTGCACTAAATTACGTGCTGTGATTCAACAGAGAAAAATAGCATTTTATACTGATTAGTATTAAAAACAAATCCATCATATAATGGTGGCTCAGTAGCAGCAAGCCCCTGAACCACCTCTACTCCTGCTTACAAATGGACAGTTAAATCTAATTTTGCTGAACATTCAGTCAAGAAGAAATGGGTTAAGGGGGTTGGAGCAGGAGTGAGATGATCCCAGATGCTGCTTATAGCATGAACACCCCGCAGCATTCAGCTATGATGCAGATACACTGAAACAGAAGGTCGCCCTGGTGCAGAGATGTAGATGGGGCTGTAGAAATGCTCAATGCAGCAAAACAATAGAGCTATCCAATGCGTCACATAGTGTGCAGCGTATAGCTATACCACTGAGATATCTTATGCTGCAAATGCAGGGATCAGTCCAGCTGCGTGCTGCAGCAAGCAACACACACACAAGTCTATATGTACCTATATACTCTCAAAGAAGCACACACACACTCTTGTTTTTGTTACTGTCTGTCACTCTTTCACATACTGATAAACACACACACACAGAGCTGGAATATGCACCCTGACACATTCACACAGCCACACACCGGACACACACTCCTATAGGGGCAGCAGCTTGTACTTGAAAAATAACTATACTGCTGAAGTCAACATCAGCTGTCTGCGTGAGAAAAGGTGGGAGGGGAGGGAGGGAAAAGGGGTGAGAGGAGTGTGTTGGGAAGAGAGATCGCAGATGGGCGAGCAACAAATAGGGAAAGATGGGAATTAAAAGAGAAAGATTTGGAGAGAAAGCTCCAGTGTTTAGTCAGCAGAGATGAGTGGCAGCTCTTCGAAGACAAATCTTACAGACTAAAGCAGTAATATCTCAGCAGTTTAGTCGGCTAAATAGGCTACTTAAGATACAGCATGAAGCTCATAATAGTTTGCAGACCTTTTAATATAAAGTAACACTAGTGACAGCTTACTTATTAAAGATATAAAGTAAATGAGCCAGAAGGTTTTAAAGTAACTACTAATAGCACAAAGGACCTAAGAGTACCATCATAACAGTTAAGTCAAAAGTGCACTTCCATGACAAATCTCTGTAATAAGAATAAAGTTAATATTACGTCTGCTTTCAATATACTGTGTGCATGTAATGAACTTCTCCTTGTGAACTGTATCCATAACTAAACTCTGTTGTGTTATTGCCACTTCAAAAGAACACAAAACATTACACACAATAGCACAATAGCAACATTTACTACTCCCACATTCAGCCTTCAATAATCACAGTCTCACCATATGGCACTGATGCAGAGTCAAGCTACAGAAAATGTCAACACTTAACGTGTCACAATTCTCCACCTCCAGCTCGGCACGTCACTGCTCATAACTGTATAACACAACAGACACACAGCTGCCATTTCCAATCCTACAACATAATAACAGACAATTGTCCTCGCCTCACCATATGGCTGTGACTCAGAAGCAGGGGAGCTGTGTGCTGTATGCCAACTCTGACACAGAGGACGGAGAACATCAGTGGAACATTAGTTCATGTTTAACAAGAAGGTTGGCATTTAAAATTCAGGACCACCTATGAATCATTTAGTTGACGAAAGTGAAAGGAAAAAGGCTCCAAAATTACTTGAGAGCTGCACGCTGTGCAAAGCCCATAAAGAGGGATATGCACAGTCATATTTGAGAGATACTTACACATCACTGGATCCTCTGGTTTGAGCTTCTATGGATCAGGCAACTACTCCAACAGAAGTTCAGGAGGCCAAAACTGTTCCATTACAAGTTTTTAGTGCTGTGCGACAGGATTTTTAATGCTGCTAACCCAACAACATACTCAGTGTTAAAAGAATTATAACATGTATTGTGGAATACAACTATTTTTAACAAAACAAAATATTTTTTCCTATTCTTGAGTTTTTTTGTCTATAAAATCTCTCCAATCAGTATGTGCAACACCATTAAGCACCTAGCTCATTATCTCCTCTAATTCCTAACTAAACTAATTATTTAATCACCATGGTAAATGTAATTTTTGATTTTCCTTATTATAATAACCACATAATCCCTTCTTGTTTCCTGTCAACTTGATCCTTGATTAAAATGTTAAAACAACCAGCAACATCACTTCCTCTAAATCACAGCAGCTCTCTGAAGACCATTTTCTTCCCTGAAAACATAAAAACTCTGCTTTTAGTTCCCTTTTAATATTCCATTGGGTACCTCGAAGCAGGAATCTTCCTCTTCATACATAATCATTACATTAAGTGGGGATCTAAATTTTGTAAAATAGAAAGAAAAATGAGATTTACAGGTTTTTGTAGCGGTGGTAGTAATGGCCAATCAGAGAGTCCTGGAGGAGCAAAGTAGAGCTGGTGGGCATGTCAACGAGGACAGGATGTAACTTTATCAATAACCTCTGCTGACACATAAGGGCCTCTTCAGCCGCGGTAACTACTGCCTTGTGTATGCTGCTAAAGACGTTTATGTATCCCCTGGATGGAGAGAAAGAGGGGAATGAAAGGAACGAGTGAGTGGAAGAGACTGCAGCAAGAAAGTGAGAGAGGGGGGGAAACAGAGAGAGACAAATGAGATGGAGGATGAGGTGGGGGTGAACTCAGAGGAAGATAGGTGTTCCACTCTCCTGCTTGGTTCTGCCTTAATGCTGATGTTTATTGGAACTGTCAGTCCTGCTGCTGCACAATGGCACAAACACACACACAGATCTCACACTCTCACTTTAGCACACACATAAACACATGAATACATTTAAGCGCATGGCTGGAATATACGCACCTGTCACATATGAAAGCGCACAGAGAGAGAGAGAGAGAGAGAGAGGGAAGACAGTGGCACACTCTAGAAAAACACTTCATCCCACGCTAGTGTGCAGAGTGAAAACGAATGCCACTGGTCTAGAAAATAGCAGTAAACACAGCCGGCCTCGGTCGGCCTTTCAACACCGATGAACACTGTACTGAGAGAAAGAAAGATGAGGTTTCCCTCCGTGTGTGCGAGTGCGTTTGGTAACACATGACTCAGAATTGGATCATTTTTGGCTGTAGTTGAAGGAGTCAGAACTTCACTTTGGGTTTATGGAAAAACACTTGAAAACATGTGAAAATATGTACCGAGCAAAACATTTAAAAACCAAATGATTGATCTAAAATGGGAATTATCGAGTTAATATTCACAGCAATGAGCAGCCAAAAGAACAACATTCAGTGTATTTATTTACCAACTCATATTTAAGTGCCTCAATATCACCACAGCATTTCCTCTTCTCCATCTGCCACATTGCAGCTGTTTCACATATTTGTGTTTCCAGATTTCATCTTAAATTTGTCATATTTAATTACTGTGTTGATAAACATCGTTAGAGGAAGTTACGAAAAGAAATGGAAGCAATTATTCTTCATAATAAAATATTTCATATTCGTAATTTTAAATATTATTGCTACGTTTTGCGGGAGTTATCTGTTTTGCCACCTATTTAATTCTGCTTAGGATGATAATCATAATGAGTCTGTTTTTTTCTGTCTTCTGAGCTGACACTGTGGAGGGATGAGTTGATGTTTGTTGTGTGCGATCCTCAGTAATATGGCACAGAGCTCTTGATTGTTGTATTCATACATCTTGGCCTTTGCTGCTACAATGAGCCAATTTCCCCACTGGGATTATTGAAGTTTCATCTTATCTCACCTTTCAGCTCCGTGTGATTGTCAATGTGCTGCCAACAACCAACTGCTGCCCTCACAGAGTGAAAGAGAAAGACATTTGACATGACGATTGCCTTCTCTGAATCACGTGCCCTTTGGCCTGTTGCTTAAAAACTGTTTTATTAGTATATCTTAAAATGCTTCATCTTTTTATGATCTGTCTGAGTGAGTTTGGTCTTGTCGAAATGTCTTATATTGCCCCTAAGTGATGCTCAACCACTGAACAGCATAGAAACGAGGAAGGCCAAGGATTCTTGTTGCTATTGATAGTGACAGTAGAAAATGGCAGAAAATAAGCAGTAGGAAGTGGTATGACAGGCAATAATGGTCTCCTGTCGGATTTTAACCAGAGACATTGAGCGTTTTTTCCCTGTGGGATTGTGGTGCAGGCAGACCTTTCAAAGACTTTCCTTAACCTGTGTGTACCTACCACAAGGTGACATTATAAAAAATATTTATTTGGATGTAAATGTGGCTTAATAAACCAACAGCCTGCATCGTATCATCATTTATGGTCTTAATTTAAAAGGCTGTGTAACTGCGCAGCATTGAAGATGCAGACCAGATTCTTCTCTATAGTTGGCTTAAAGGACAGAGCACACCTTAAATACACATGTAGGATATTTTACACACACACACACACAATGCCATGACCTCCCTCTGTCATACTACGCACGTCGTCTGCAGGCATAAATCCTTTCCTACCAGCTTGGTTCCGTCTCCCTTTCTTCCTCCCCCTCTAGCTCCATTACTCGCTCCTGCTCCTTAAAGAGGGTCTAAATGTGAAATCAGTACCGTCTCCCATCCCAGAACCAATTTAATGTCTCTGCATGGTGCAACACCTGCCTATCTGGTCAACTGTTACTTCCCATTAGCCAGCTCACCCCCCCCCCCCCCCTACTATATGAACCCATGGGAACACCTAAATGTATATGCAAATGCCTTTACTCTCAAACCCATGAGAGTCAGACACACACAGAGTGCTGCATGGAAATACACTATGAGACACTGCAGGTGGATGCCTTCAGGTAAAAAAGACATATTACAGTGTGTAACAGATGCACACAAGACAAAAACACCAATAAAAATACACTTTCAGCACATGTACAATTTAAACACCCACATACACACTCACTGGCAATCATTCATGAGCATGCAGCCCTCGTTTTCCAGCTTTGATCCCAACTGCTAGACATCAGAACAGTGCATGAATAAACCAATAAACAGCAAAAGAGGGGATGAAAGAAAGAGGGAAGGGTAGTGAAACAGACAAGAAAGGAAAGGCATAGTCAAGCGGGAAAGATTGAATGTGTAGAAGCGAGAGAGAGAGAGAGAGAATGAGAATGAGAAATGAAGCAGTAACTGTTAACAGAGAGAGAGATGTTGAAGAGAAGAGTCCTGACATCACTCGTCTCCGTTGGTTTTCAGAGGCAAGACAGCTGGACAGACTGCTTATGCAGCAATACCCTTCTGTGTCGGACTCCCTCACCAATGCACACGCACACATGGATGGACACACACAAACACACACACCGTCTGCTGTCTGCTTCCCCCTCTCCACCCTCCTCTTCTTCTTTGCTTATCCACACCTCGTCCACCTCTGTAAAACACCCCTCGCTTCCCTTCTTCCTATTCCCAACCTGTCTTGTCTATTGTTTGCCTGTCTACCTCCTCTCCTCTCCCGCCTGTCTCCCCCATCCTCACCTCTTGCCTTCCTCTACTATTTACTTTCTTGTTCCCCTTGTCCCTTCATTCTTCACTGGGTCTCGTTCTGTGTGTCAGCATCTCACTGATGTTTTTTTAATCTATTATACTCCCATCTCACCCTTCTCTCCCCCACCACCCTTGTTTTTCCTGTCTTGTTGACTCCCCCTTGCTCCCACCTCACCCTCCAACACTACTATCGTGTCTGGCAGTAGATGTCTCTCTTCCTGTACCCTGAAGAGATGAAGGATGAGGCCCTGGTGGCCTGGTAGAAGAAATCCATTCACATACAGAATGAGCACACAAACAAAATTCACCTATCATACTACACATTAGATTCAGGCTGCTTCAGCTTTTCCTGTTTATGTTTAGAATGTGGGGTGTGTAGAAAAATGATGGTGTTTTGGTGGCAGGTTTAAAGTAACTAGAATCATTAAAATAGATATGCCTTTAATCAAATATCAATCAAATGTAGAGCTAATTTATATGTATCTTCACCTATGGTGTGCACAAAGCAGGATTAAGACTTTTTTTCTACAGCTGTCTCTTTTTCTATTACCTGGATGTTTGTTTGAGCGCTACAACATTAAAGGGTTTGAGAGGAGGTTGTCTTAAAGTGTGCGCACTTATACCTGTTTCTACAATGCCACTGCAGCAGAAAGCTTACACTTTGCCATTCAGGGCACTTAATTCAGTATGTGTATTCAGTAAATACTTCATATCAGTTAGTTCATTTGAAGCTTACCGACCTTCTGTGGGATAGTTAAAAATCATGTAGATGTGACTACAAGAAGACTGATACCGTTCCTTAAAACACACCACTGTTTATCTATAAAACAGTGACCTGGCCTTGCAGAATATGCTTCCTGGGTACTCTCACCTCAAAGCGTATTTGTTTCCTCACATATATATTGCATTTATAAAGGCATGTTTGCACTTCGCTGTTGCACATGAATTACCCAGGATTTTTCCCCTTGTGCACTTTACAAAGAAAGTTTGCCTTGCCTGCTTCTCTGCACTCTCCGATCTGTGAACACAGGTCACAATAAGACCCACAAACTGGGAATTCCTGGCGTCTGTTGAATAAAAGGAAATCAATGTAGGTTTGACATGCTAAGTAAACTCGTGAAACAGCAGGGAATGCCAATGTGCTGCACTTTTCTATAAGTTAAGAACGTATCAATCAAACCAAAACTTTTCTGCACTCCTTCAAAGCCGCATGGTATACTGTTAGAAAATCAGGAACCCTTTAAAATGTGGAGGAAGTCAGTGAGAGGGTTTACTGAGTGAGCTGTTTAGACAGGAAGGGTTGAATGCATCAACACTCCTTGAAACAGTAGCTGCAGTATCTGCATTTGGTGTTGCTGCTATCCCCTCTCAACTATTTATAATACAAAGCATATTTCGAGTTCGGTATCAGTGTGTGAATGTCTTTTTGGAATACAGGAAGATATTTGAATAAAATTACCACCATTTGCAAATGAAGCAGATTCCATTCCAAAGTGAGATATCCAGCATTTGAATAATAGTCACACCTTTCAGAAAATAATTGCTTGCATGACAGTATATAAGTATAGGGGGAACTATTTTCTATAATTTCTGAGTATCCATGATGCCTTCAAAATGTTGCCTGAGCACAGGAGCATCATTTGTTGGAAATAATAATAAATCTTGCATAAAACCATGGTAATTATTCTAATTTCTTTTTTGGTCTTTCTGGGAATATAATTCCAGCTTCACCAAGGATTTAACAGTTCTGCAATTCATATTTTTTGTCCATCACAGTCATCGTCCTTGGAAACATCCACTGATCCTGATTCTGATCCTTGCGGTTTTCTGCAGTCAGCTAAATGTGCTGTGTTGAGCTTCTGACGGTTTCCTCTTCCTCTCTGAAGATTTAGACCTTGTCAGATCTCAGGGCAGGAGATGACCTTGGCTTAGTCATTGAGAAACGCTGACAAAGCCTAAGCCACCAGTACAATGGATTTTACTACTATCTAGGTCCAAGAACTGCACCAGTGTCCTTCAAAAATTCAACAAACAGTTTAACATAAATATTTTTCAGGGGACAGTTTCAATCCATTTTGACAAATTTGTATTACCTGATCACAGACCACAAAACACGCAGCATTGTCCGACAGACCTCAACAAAAAAACCTTAACCTTCAGGAAAAGGCTCCATCATCATAGACCATTTTATCTCATCAGGTAGCAAATTATACTGTCAATAGGGTGCAAGACTCCATTTTTTTGTGCACCTAACTAAGTAGTTTTTATACTTAAATCAACAAATCTAGTATGTGAGTTTGTTGATTAAAAACTGGATAGTGGTGATAAAATATTATATAATTATATATAATATTTATGATAATGACACAATATTCTCAGTCTCTCTCTTCATGTAATCAGTTCAGACATCTCAGTCTTTTACCCCATGTCACTGACTGGTGAAGTTATGCTGACATAAGAGGGGAATGCATTACCTTTATGCTATGCAGTGTCCAACCCTATTATGTAAATAACTTGCTACTCATGTCCTTTTCTTGGCCATGACCATTTGCATATGCATACGTGTGTGCACATGGCTTCGAGCCTGGCCTGGTATATATATGCACATTTATATTTTATCTTGTCATTTTGCATTTGTCATAAATCTACCTAGAGAATACATTGTTTGCATGCTGCAAGGCATGTGTTGGTGTGTGTGCATAGATGTAATTCTTGCGAACACAGAAGGACATTTGGAACAATTACAGGAAACAAAGGACATCAACAAGGCCACAAAGTATTGATGGCTCCCATTAGAGGCATGCCTGCCATATGCCTAGGTGCTGCACCTGATTAACCACTATAGCCGATTAACCACTCTTCTCCTCTGGTTTAATTTTAGTGTTCCTGTTATTTCTGTTAGCAAGTGTCATATAGGACACAAACAAATCCCAGTTTAGGTAACAGCGCCGTTGTTCCTCCCCTACTTTCTTTTTTCTTTTTGTGTCACTATCTTACTTTATTTTCCTGCAATGCAGTGCAAAGACGTCCGCGCAGCTGCGGGAATTTTTAATGAAGGCAGCTTTGGATAATATGGCCTCACCCAGGGGACCGCTTGTTTGGAAATAATTATCTCTTACAGCTGGCATAGAGAGGGAGGGAGAGTTATAGAAAGATGATATGTGTGAAGCAGAAAAGGGGGGCACAAAGAACCAAAAGGTACCTTCATCTGATGCTTGGGTGCTTGCCTGCACTGAGAGAACAAATAATAAAGAGAGACACAACTCTGCTTCATTTGCTTAATTTAGAGAGTACAGTTATTATACCCAGTATTTAAAGAGTGTCTACATCATGCACTTTTGTCTCTTACACACAAGGATCCACACAGCTCCTGCTCCTGAGTTAATAAGCTATCATGGAAGTGGAGCATGGCTAAATTCAGCTGCGTCTGAGCACACAAAGATGGGCTGATGGAAAACAAAAACAATCACAGAATGAGGATTTGCGATTAAATTAGAACTACTGCAGTTGTGTGTTGGAAATAAGAGCTGAATAGGTTTTATCTTTGTGCAGCCTCTCTGTGTGACTGGTTATTATATTTAACCCTCCTGACTTCAGTGTGTGTGATAGCACGCTACATTTGCTATATCTATTGTGGGTTGCCAAACACAAATACAACCACAGCACGCCGCATCAATCCCCCGCTGCTGGTACCGTTACCCTAAATCATCCACACACACACACAGGCATGTAAACGCACACTGATGCAATAGCACGCCAATACCCAGACTTGTCCCACCCTTCTTCTCTTTACATTTTATTTCCTTCAGCCCTATTTTTCTCTTTCATCTTGTTTTGCTTCTTCACTTTCCGGCCTGTCTGTCTTTTCCAACAGCTTTATATTGCTGACAAAGCCAATAGAGAGGCTTCAGGTGTGATGGGTCAATGCTACAGTTTTATCTCTACACAAAGACACCTTCAAACACAGAGCAGGGAGGAGAAAAGAGGTCAGAGGGGAGGCAGAGGAGGGAAAGTGAATGACGAGAATATTGAGGAAGAGCGCGAGTGATAAAAAGCGATCAACCCAAGGACAAGAGGGAGAGCTAGGGAGGGGGGACAAAATGGCAGGACAACAGGAGCAGGTGGATAAAGACATGATTATGATAAACCAACGGTATGAGTACACACAGCTCACCCCCCCCTCCCAACAGACAGATAGAGAGGGGTCTCTCACTCTGTGCATCATCTCTTTTCTGTGACCAGCCACTAATTTATGACATGATAGCTGCGGCCATGTGCCTGAGAGGCACACATAAATCTACTTCATCACCGTTAACCACAAGGGCACGTCAAGGGTAGCACCTACCATGCACTGCAAAAAAATGCCACCCCCTCAACAAGTCATTTCATCTCTTTGCAGTTTTAAGACCTGAACTGGGTTGATTGAATAATTTCCAGCATGGTTCCAGTATCTTCAAAAAAGCAGATTAATTGAAAAAAAAGGAGTTTTTCACCTGAATATTTAGTAGGCTTTTTCTCGTTTGAAGACAAACATCCATTGAAAAAAGCCCTGCAATTAGCTGATAAAACACAAGAAACATAAAAACATTCTAACTGCAGACTTATTTTTATAATGCTGACCTATCAGCAGTGACCTCTGAGAAAAGACGGCATTTTACAACAAGAAAAATGAGACAAATTTCACAAAAATGCGTGTGTTGCCTCAGTTGCCAACATTAAGTACAAGTAGAATTGGCCGAAAAGCAATGGTAAACTGTTAAAAACATAATAATTATAAAAAGATGCTCTCTGAAGACAGGAGCACGGCAGCACCAAGGTTAGTCAGCCTTGGCAAAGGAGTGAGATCAAGGAGGGAAGACAAAATGGATTATGGGAACAGAAAAGATCAGTCGGACTGATAAGCTTATTGTCCTCCCCTTCAGCGCAGTATGCCCTACACCACAGCAGGAAACTAACAAAGGCAAGCCAGGGGCACTACATTCAAACGCACAGCATCATATCACAAGGCATTATTGATTCATCAAGATACACACACAGTCATCATACAAAGTGTGCAATCATATAGCAAGTATGCACACACTTATACACACAATCATTTACATCTGATCCTGTATGCTGCAAAAATGAGGAACAGTACGACCGGGGGCATCAGTGAGGATCATACCATCACAACAAGCTTCCACTACAGGCTCAGTGCAGTTTTCACCACTATCATCATAGTTACAGGGACTCACAATCTCAAGAGACATATATGATCCTCCCTTTTTTCATTTTTTTTCCCCATGATGCAACTGTGTCTACTGCCAACGGATCGTGTCTAAACATTCTCTTCACTGCAGATAATCCAAGCATGTACATGTAATTAAATTTGCACATTAATCACTCACATACTACAGGCACACACGTTGGGAGAGCACATGCTCTGTCTCGCTCCCCATCTCTTCTCCTCATCGCCCTCCTTCCATTCTGTCTACACGAGATGCCGCCTTAATTGAGGCCCCTCTAATGAAAAAAACAGCACTGCCATGTAGACGAACGTGGATTAAATTCTGAACAATCAACCAGCCTTTGGAAGGAACGGCTCCCGAGGGGCACACCTCATCCCATCTAATGCAATTTCTTAGATGTTCAAGCGATAAATAAATAAATAAATAAATAAACTCCTCTCTGTATGTGGCGTAATTAATTTAGCACAGTGAAAATTAAATTATGGCTGGATCGCAGGCGACACACAGGGGGGTGTGTGTGCATTACGTTGAGATGATAAACCAAGTTTCATGTTCACCGGCTTGTGATGTGATGTAGGCAACAAGACGCATGTGAGAGAGCAAGGGTCCGGCTGACGGCTCTGGAGAATAGCTTGGCCTTTGACCGTCACATAACTGTGTGGCCCGTTTCTTGTTAAAAGCAGATAGATTTTATAAGCATGCAAGTCAATAAAAGAGTACACACATACTGTAGCCTAAGAACATGACAAAGGAGATAAAGCACCAGCTAGCCATTAGCTACCTCAGATAAATTAGTGGCACCTAGGTGGCAAAGTTGCAAAGATAGCATGATTTCTTAGAAAAGAGAACAGGCACAAGTATTTGTTCAAACAATACCATCATTCCAATGCTACATTCTTTGCAGCTATTATAAAAAACAGCTGAACTTATGACCTTAAATAGCAATGATGAGGCTTAGTGGACATGAAAACCGCATAACTATCCTCCGAGGATGACCATAAGACATCCTGAAGACTATGGTGTAAATTGCAGCAATTATGTAATGTAATGAAATCATGTTTTATAAATACTGGAGCTTTAAAGTGGGCTGGATCTAAAGTGGACTGAGAGCAGTAATGGTGGTTGTTAAGTTGTGGTAGCAGCTGTGATTAGTGATTTGATTTTTCACTGTAGCATTTTCATTTCTTGAGACATTCACAGCTGGGTGCCATGGAGCTAAACTAATTTTCACTTGCTTATTAGAATGCTTCTTTACTGCAGTTTAATAAAAGCAATAAGCTTTGAGGCCACGTTTTACAGTGTCATTGGTTTAGAGCTTAATTCTCCTCGTGATGTCTGCTTGCCTTTCATACAAGAGTGGGTATCAGCATCATGCAGAAAGCCCTCGCCGATGATTTTCCGTTTGATTTACCACAGCTGATTGATGGTGTTGCCCCAAATGAGAAGAGAATGAAAAATGAGTTCGGATTTTTTCACACCTGTCGGAATAGGAGACAAACTCATCTGCAGACAAAAACACCATCATCTTTTTGTGTGTCATACAAGCGCTCGCTCACTTGAACATCCACACACATGATCTGTTAGACGCACACCTACATATGTTGCTGCTGTTTGAACGGATGGAGTGAGAGGAAGGCCTCATTTGCCAAAGTGCCAGCCCTGGACTGATTGCAGCGGGGTGATGAATGACTGATTGAGGCTCAGCAGGGGTGCAGAGGAAACAATTAGTGCCATGTTGATCTCTCCTCTTCTTCTCCACCCTCCATCCATCCCTCATCCTCCTGTTCTCTCCCTCCGATTCTCTTTTGTGTTTGCTCAGTCAATCATTGTGTCTGGCTTCCTGTCCCATCAGCTGGACCTGTCTACAGCCTCTCTCCATTCTTCCTTCCTTCTCTCCCCCTCTCTCTCTCGTTCCATACCTTAATGAATTTGCACCTTATCGCCATTAGTATTAATACACATCTTGGGGGAAGAGAGGGGACATGCATAAATCAATAAAGATGGAAAGAGGGAACAGGTGGATGAGGGCTGGTGAGAGGACAATGAACTGTCTCGTCCTCATGATGCCAACATCATTAATGTTAGCTGCTGGTGAAGTCAAAGAGAAGGAGGGAGCAGGCACAAGGAAAAAAAATAAAGGATTCATGACAGGAATGAAACTGAGGAACAGGTGAGGCTTAGAAAACCAAGGTGGAGGCTTTTTCAATTCTTCATCAGGTCAATATGAGGAGCACAAGTCAGTTTGCCAGTATGCATCTCCATCTTTATTTATTCGCCTGGTTTACTGATCAATCAATAGGGCGCAAAGAGGTCAAGCTGCATTTTGAGGATGCCCACTGTTAGACAATCACATCATGACCGTAACTTTGGAATCTAAACTCTAACATTCAGTATTTTTACACGTAGTAAAAAGCAAAACTTTCAAATAAAATTTCACACCACTACTCTGTGAGTCAGAGTTTATTGGAGTGTACATAGGCTGCGCAGGACCAACAATATAAAGTGTCTCTGTCCCACAACGAGGTCAGGGTGATGAATGGCCACTCCTCCGTAAAAGAACAAGGCAGGACCGATCTGTTTATGTCACCCCACCACTCAGTGGACAACAATAAGTGTGTGTATGTCTGTGCAGACTAAAAACACTTTTGCATATTGTGCAAAACCTTGCGTTTATCTTTGCACACATGCATAAACTATAAGTGTTTATGAATGCATTCATGTTTTCGAATAACAGCTAGAGTGAACCTGTGGACAACAATCACAGCAGGTGTCAACGATCGTGCTTTGTAGTTACTGAGCGCAGGCAGATAAATCACTCACACCGAGTCACTGATCATCGCTACAAATAGGTCATGACATAAACAGGCTAAAAAGAGGGTGGAAGCAGCGGAGACCGCCCCATAACTGAAAATTTAAAAGTCTGATCACAGCATGAGGAAATCAGCAGCCATCCATGTGCACGAGTACTTTTAAAGTCTCATATAAGGCAAGACTTGGGAAATCAACTAATTTATGCTACTTTGCGACTGGGGTTTAAATTAGGAAAGTCTTACTTCATTTTCAGCATATTCATACTGGTAACACACACTGTTTGTCCATCCATGACCGTTTCTGTCTAGCTGAAGTGTCCTTGACTCAAAAAAAAAAAAAATCACTTACTGTTTTGTAAATTGCTTTAAATAAGATGTTCTATCAAAGTCTAACATTTTTGGTGAAATAAACATTTAAACGTGGCTTAGTCTGACCTCTACATCGCCACTTGCCAACAGGATTCATTCATTCAGATGTCTGCTTTGTGATGCTAAGGCATTTACTTTGCCAGATGTTTACTAGCCTGGAGACCAGATCAGACTTGGAGAATAAATTTAAATATACTCAGTATGTTTCTAGTATAAGGACATACGCTATAAGATATATATATATATCTATATCTATATATAGATATAGATATATATATATGGACAATTACTTTCTTAGAAATCAAACGAAAAATGTAAATTGGTAGCATGCATTTCTTGTTTTGGGTCATCACCTGTCTGTCCCATTTGCCATTAGTTTGGACTTCGTCAAGTAAATGTGAGGCTTACAGTATGATTAGGTCTTTGTAATGAACAGATATAACTTATTACATTATTTCAGTGCTATACGCCTGAGATGACATCTTTTCCTCATTCTTGGCAAAGGTACAGTGCTTCAGAATCAAACTGCTGAAACACCTTTTATATACCTTTGGGAAGTAGGCGCAGCAGTTTTCAGGTTATTATCATAAGCTCTATAATCTTTGTTAAATGTTTAATACGACATGGAAGATAAAAATGGAAGTAGGTTAAAGGAGAGAGAGAGAGAGAGAGAGAGAGAGAGAGAGAGAGCATCACTGTTATGAGAATCGCGCCCTAATTCATTTCACTCAGGTAGTTAATTCAATGCAATTCACCACACTCATACTTATGTGGAGTGCTTTGGAAGAATATGGTAGATATAAAATCTCATTCCACGGACAAAATGAAAATGGAGGGATAACAGACAAAAATGTTTAAAAAAGAAAAAGTAACAAAGGAATGAAAATAACCCAGATTTTACAGGACAGTTTCATTTCAACACTCTGGTCCACTTATTATACAAATTACTTTTCATTTTCATTTTCATGATTTACTGTAACTGTATTCACCGTTTCATTGAACTGCATCAGTCTCTGTAACTTCACAGTGATCTCATACTGCCAAATTCTACCAGTATGTCTGTTTCCTACTTCTCCACTCCTGAAACAAGTATATATCTCATGCTCAGATCGATTAAGTTGTTGTCGAGTATTATCTGTAAGACAGATGTTTTATGGTTATTAACCTGAAAATAAATCTTTGCAGACTTTATAGTCTACTGCACCCGCACAATCCTATCTGTCTATGTGTGTCTAAAAATAGACCTATTCTGATGTGCATGTGTCTTTCCATTAATCGATTCATATCATGCTTTCCAGGAAACAATGGCCTCAACTCACTACAAACCCCCCAAACCTCTGCGTAGCAGTGTCCAAACAGGAACACTGCTATGTGCATCTGCCATACATCAAATGTTCATGCATGTCTTATTCTGCAGTTTTTCAGAAGAATCTGATTTTGAAAAGATTTTTTTATAGAAATTTTAGGCCTAGCAAGCTTGGAGGACTTTAAACTCAAATGTAAAAACACAGAATTTTACCTTTTAAATCTGAGAGTTACATGTTCGTTAATAAAAGAGCCACACAAGTGGCCGCAGAAAAGCTCTCTGGACTTGTGCAGCCATTATGGGAAGCCCTCCTGGAAATACAGAGAGAGATAGAGGGGCTTGAATGGGCTCTTGTCATGGAAATGCGTAGGAGTGTAATGTGTGTCTGCATGTGTTTGACTACAGGCCACAGACTGAATGAGTGACTTAAAGAGTGAAAGAGAATCAAAGAGAGATAGACATCAGGGAGAGGGTAATCTCTGAGTAATCTCCATCTGAGTGCCAATGCCAGTGGAGGTCCCAAATCTTCTACCTTTGTGTATTTGCATGTGTGTTAGAGTTCTTCATGCACATATACATCTGACTCATCGCAGCCACTGTGTACCATATTGTGCATGTGTAGCCAACTGCCCATGTGTCCCCTGTGTGTGTGTGTGTGTGTGTGTGTGTTCCAGCCTCTGATATTTGTTAGTGTGTGTCTTTTGCACCCGCCCAGTGTGGGTGCTGGGAGGGCTGTTGACAGTGACAGAGAAGCACACTGGGTAATGGAGTTTGCACCAGTTGAAAGTGCATCACACTGACAGATGCTAGTCCCCTCTGACACTGTGGGGGAGGAAGTGCTCATTCACTCTCATTGCCACCTCGTGGGAGGGCCAAGTATACCACCACACACATGCACACAGATAGAGACGCGAAACAAGGCTAGATGTACCACAGTTATGGCCGAAAGTTTAGCTCTTAAACAATGAATGTCTGAATGTGGGACGATCTCTATAAACGACCTGTAAAACGGCCTGTCCCAGTGCCCTTTTGCAGTTTTCAGAATAGATACATGTAAATGCTGCATGGTCAGGAGAAGATTGTCTCTTACCGGGTTTACCATGACATTTTTCCTAGCAGTTTTGGTTACTAAACTGGTTGAAATTGCCTTCAAACTTCAAGATTATACATCTTTGTCAATCAAACCTTTCTCTCTTCAATGTGTGATGGCACACAAGGACAAGGATAAAAACTCTGGGAACAAAAGGTTCGTCCCCAAAAGAAGTTCACAGCCACCTTTCAGTTTAATATGGAGGCCAGACAGCAGCGTCAAACACAAAAGACACTCAGAGAAATGGGTCACATCCACTTTTGTGAAATACAAACTGAACACAGATGAACTACACACATTGGTACCAAGTCTCATTATCACAAACAGTACCTCTGACAACTCCACAAGAGCTCTTCTCTCTTATCTTGTCTGTGGTCTTTCTCTGTCAGGCATTTTATCAAATTCACACACCTTTATGCACATATACAGAAGCACATGGCACATTATGGCACCAAAACCTTGAAGACAGGTTCAGTGAAGTCTTAGGAGTACAACAAAAGTGTGATCTGATGAGAGTGAATAAAGGACTACTAACAAATGTTTTAAACTACAGCCCTGATTTTTTTTATATATAATTTCTGTGTCCCCCTTTTATATCTGTTGTTTCATAAACGTTTTGCAAGATCAGACGTTTTGTACATTGTGGACCTACATTTTTAGTCTTCCCACTTTGCATTACACAACAGATTTCATCAAAAGATGACATAAAACTAGGAGATGAGTTGCTATTTTAGGGAGGGTATATTAAATGTGGTCATTTCTGGTGCACTTTAACTTTTTTTCCATTTCAATCTCCCCAATTTTCCTGAAGAGCTGTATCGCTAAATTAATCTTACATAAGCAACTCTTATCTGGACTCAGGGCTTAAAGCTCTTATCCAATTACAAACGTATCCAGCCCGCACTGACAGACCACTGCACTTTGAGGACACTACTACTACTACTACAATTACTCGAGGAGAACACTTGTTCTCTCCGTCTGTATCGTGCCTCTTTCTCACTTTCTTTTAATATACAGATGTTATCAATGCTTTAAAACCACAGAGAGGAGAGAGGGCAACAGACAAAATAAACATAGCAGGGGGAAACTTGTTCTCTCTGTTCATCTATCCCTATGTCTCCACTACATTCAGTTAGATATTATCTATTATTTAGACCAGTAATGAGGCAGAAGGAGCTAAGGACTAATCACAGTAAGGATTACCTGGTTTTTAAAAGCAGCTATGCTATAAAATGAGCAGTAAAGATGCACTGCATTATCTCAGACAGTTCTGCACAATAGGAGGACGCTCCTTCTTGTCATCATTATCTATCCGTCTTTCAACAGAGAGATGAATCTGTGCATTACACCCTGTGGAGAGTCCATGTTTCACAGAGACAGCA
This sequence comes from Parambassis ranga, assembly GCF_900634625.1. Classification (NCBI taxonomy): domain Eukaryota; kingdom Metazoa; phylum Chordata; class Actinopteri; family Ambassidae; genus Parambassis; species Parambassis ranga. The sequence continues at coordinate 5,140,594 of NC_041023.1, read as the reverse complement.
TCTTCTGAGGAATCACAAGTCGACTAACAACAACAGCAGGACACTCGTTCATGTCATTTTATCTCCCCGAATTCATATTGACCAGATATATGTCACAAAATAAGTCGGAGAAGAAAAGACGCATAAAGTTTTTAGTTTGCATTCTCCGACTTCACAGAGGCAGTGGGATGCTTTTGTAAATGGGTTTTTCCTTCTTCATTGTCTCAACCTAAAAACCACCCTGTGGAGTTGGAGTTTTGTTGCTAAATTATAGGGTGTACCACAAGGCCTAACATATAGTGAACCCTAATATATTGACCTGGCAGTCATACTGTCTCTATACCAATGTTCACATGACAGGGGTAGAGTAGGTGAAAAACATGTAGAGAAAGAGCTCTGATAAATCCACATTTCCTAGTCTACAAACACAACAGAGACTCATCTTTCTGTCTCTCTAATTTCCTTTCTCCACCTGTCCTTACCTCTCATCCCTCTGTTGCTCCATCTGCCAAAAAAACAAAACTCATTCATAGCACAATGTCATTATACATGCAGCCAAACAAGGTGACACTCATACCTCTTTATATTCATTTTTTTTGTATTTTATATGTAATTCCATTTGTCTTGCAGATGTGTAATGCTTATCTTTTGCATGTGTGGCCATGTCCCTACATATATGCACACATCTTTCATGCATGTTCAGACACCACCAATGCAGGTATACACACACTATACCAAACACAACATGACACTATACAATCATGACAAACATCCACACACGCACACGCAAGCCAGCGGGAAGAGGAGCCCACCATAATGTGATTTTGTCCCGATTAAAATGGTGGGAATTGGATCTGAGGTAAAAGGCCATGTCAGGAGAGAACAAATGGGAACAGCGGCACACGGAGAAAGATGAACGACTGTCTGGGAGATGGAGAGATGAGATGGAGGGGAGGAGGTGATGGAGGGGGAGAGGGGAGCCAGAAAGGGGAGTGGGGTGCTATGGGTCTATATTAATCCATTACAGAGAGGGCTCCTTGCCTCATATCGGTAACCCCCCTCTCCACCGCACGTGGTGATAGCATTGACCTCTTTGTGGAGAGGGGAAGTCATGAGCACAAAGACCGGCCGTACATACATCCTCATCCTCTATCTGTTCTGGACCTTACTTTCATCTGTGCTGCTCTATGCTTCTTCTATTTACATCCATAAAATTTGACCGTTTCCACTGTCCTTTCTTTAGGAAGTTGTTTTACATGCTTCCAGGACATATTCTTTATATATCCTATGATTTTGTCACCTTGATTAGCAGTGTTGCTACATATTTTTTTCTGTACACACACTCATTCTATCAGGATAAGCCCTCCTCTTTCCAAGGACTCTTGTTTTTTCAGTGGTTTTTGGGGGGGTTGTTTTTCCATATCTAAATTATCCGCACCAAGGGCAGCGGGTGTTGTGAGCTGTCCTGACTGCAAAAAACCTTGAGGAAAATTTCTGATTTATGATATTGCCGTATATAAATAAAATTGCCTTGACTTGCAGCTATTGGTCCTTCAGGCCTCTCCATTAATTCAATTTGCCTGTCTTCCAATCTGTCTTTTTTCTTCTTTTACAAGGAAGTTTTCATAATTTCTTTTACATACACACACAGCTTTGATCTAGCTGTCACTTATCTGATGATTATATCCTGAACCTACACATAAAAAGATAAACCAGAGCTTGTTGTAGAATGCATGTATTCTGCGATTAACCTTTCTGAAATTTTTTTTTCACGCTCAGGATGAACATACGGATAACAACATGATATCTCTCTACAGTGTGCTGACCCAGACAGTAAACATGTGCACCGTCTAGACTAGAGGCACTACAGTCACTTGTATATTATACTGTTAGTATTAGGGGTGGGAATCTTCAGGTACCTCACAATTCGATTCGATTACAATTAATTAAATAATCGATTCAGAATCGTCCCCGGCTGAATCACGATACATCGAAGAAACTATTTTTTTCTCCCATTATACTAGCTTAGCTAATGTGACACATTCGTAGGGTTTAAATGTTGCCAAGTACAAACATTTCATTCATGTTCACATTACAGTGCCGTTGCTAAAACAACCCGTCTCACAAAGGACTCTCTCTTAGTGTGCCGTTACAGATCAACAGGTGTGCCGTGGGAAATCATCCAATTTCACTTAATTGTTCAGAAAATGATCATTCAATCACTGTGAATAGTTTATCTTCATTCGCCTATGCCAGCAATGTGCACCCACTTGATTTAGATAAGTTGTCGAACTGATTTTTGTGACACCTTCACGTAGTAAAGTGTGTGTGTCTGTGTACACACATCAGGGTGAAATCTGCCGCATGCGACACAGAACAAATTGAAAATGCGAAACCACGTAGAGACAGAAATGACACGCCATCCTACAAATAAGATTAACAAAAAGGCTATTATACAAAAAAAGATAGAGGTTGCTACAGAGCGAGAAAAAAAACATTCTATATGAAAAAAGATACATCAATAATCATTATAATCGCTAAATTGTCAAATAATCGAATCGCGAGGTGCCTTAGATGGCACACCCCTACAGTGGTGCACACATAATTCAGTATTGAGTATTAAAGTTGAGCATTAAAGTTTACACCAAAAAACACCGAACGTGTTGTTGCGATATAAACATGATCTGATCAACCAGACAACCTTTGAGGGAGAACTGGCTCACATTGAAATTGGATCTCAGCCATTGAGCTGCAAATGCAATTTACTGCAGTGTTCATATTTGTGAGGAACTGCCACCCATGCTGTAGAGATCACTCACAAGTGAAGTTTGTAAAGCCTATGCTTACAGTCACCAAAAGGCTCTTTTTAAATCAGCTCTTTTATGCCATCTAGCAGAGGCAATAATGTGATAACGTTAATTAAATTCAATTTACTGGTGCAAAATTATCTCCTGTCACATTAACTAAAAGGAAGATCTTTCATGTTCATGTCCATGCTTCACACTCACCTAATGTAGCAACAAGTCTTCAAAATTACATAACAAAATACAGAGTGTGTCCACATACTTGAAACGACACATGAAAGTGTCCTCTGATCTGATGCAGCTATCAGCAGGACAACATTAACTGGGTGAGCATTCAAAAACCAAAAAAACCATTAACTTTCAACATTAAAAAAAAAAACTCTGTCATGTTTTGCAACATGATAGCTTATAGTCTAACACTATGATCACAACTTAATTAAGTTTGAACTCGGAGACACATGACACATAGGCCTTAAGCATTTTGTTGTGGCAGCAGCAGGCTAACTACAGTATTCCAGACGTCTCTCTCCCTTGCAACTTTTCCAACTCCTCCTGGGGGATTCCAAGGATTTCTAAGGCCAGATGTGATATGCACTGTAATCCCTCCGGTGGGTTTTGGGTTTGATTCCAGCTGAGCGTGCTTGGTTAACCTCCAAGGAAAGTTGCCAAGGAGGCATCTTAATTATAAACAACCCCACTCTTTCAATGCAAGTACTGCCTCTACTACCAGCTCCCACTGAATGTCCTCTAACCCAACCACCCTACAAAAATAAAACTGAGCTCTTTAAATATAATATATGTTAGCCTGTCTATAGTCCTCAAGATCCTATCAATGGTGCCTGCTGGAGAGAATTTGTATATGAAGGATTAATGTAATTTATCAAACACTTCATTACCCTTCAGTATTGAACAAATTCCATTACAATTTCATCCCAATCAAACAGTTAAGAAACTGTTTTGTGTAATGAAATGTCCAGGTCTCTTTGACAAGTTCTAAATTGGTATTTGCCAAAATGACAAAGACACTTCATTTAACAAAGGCAAGACATGCAGTAATCATGGTATGAAGCATGATCAGCTGTTTGGACAGAGCCAGCTTGCATTGCACAACGCTCCCATGGGTAATTCTGAGCAGAGAAAAGTGATATGTGATGAATCTCTTGTTAAAAGGTCAATACAAAATATCAGCTGGCCAGATTGCTTGCATTGATTTGAAGCAGGATGTTCTGGAGACATTTGGCAGCGGCCAGAGAACAGAACCAGTGATGAAATACTTTGTTGAAAGGCCACACTGACAATGATATAGATTTCTAAGAGCAAAACAGCAGTAAATGAATCTGGGCTGTCATGTTAAATGAGCAGAGAGTAAGAACTATGTAAGGCACAAAAAGTGACCAACACAGGAAACAGTTAATCTAAAATATCCCGCTTCCTAATGTACTTTTCTGTTGAAAAAATACAGTGCACTGGACAAATGGAGCGTATTTTTGGCTTTAAGTGGTTATGGTCAATATGATAATGGTTTGAGCATATCCCAGCAGATAACTAGCAATGAAAATTACACCCATTGCTGCTTTCATTAGTGTGAAGAAAAGCCAGGGAGAGGGAAAGCGGGTATGACCTCTGAACCACAGACTTACTGCTGAAATTACTCTGGTGGTTGATTTCGTTTTGAACACAGCCAACTGTGTGGTGGCTCATAGACAGACATGGCTGGACGACATACAATCACACACAACCATGCACACGCACACACACTTAGTGGCACATCTGGAATGCACTTGTCCAATCTCACATAAGGAAAAAACATGAAAGCAGCACCTGTGGAGTAGAAAGAGAAATTTGAAGAGGGAAAAGTGAGAGGATAAGGAGACGGTAAAAGACAGAACAAAGCATCTGAAAAGGTAAAGAGAGAGAGGGAGGAGATATATATATAAAGAAGAAAATGAAAGAGAGACAAGGACAAGCAGTCATGAGGGTGAAATGGAGTGCAGCTTATTTGAATGGCTCTCGGATTCAAGTCTTTGACTCTCTTTCCCCTTGTTCTGCTTTGACTGTGCCTGGGCCTACTAATGTATCGATCTGGGACGGGTACTGACTGAAAAGAGTATGGAGTCATTTAAAGTTTAGTCTGACTTACTGTCACTCTCCAATGACAAGAGTTGGATATCAGCTTAAACTAGCTCTGTCCCCCTCCCCGTGTCTTTTTGGCACTCAGCTTTTTTCCTACGTTTACTTTTTTCCCCCATCTCCCATTGCTCCGTCTGTTTCAGCTGCTCTTGTCATTTCATATTCAGTGATCTGAGATCTGACATTATGAGACCACAGTGGGCATCTCCTATTTTGGCCTGAAAATGTCCGTTACAAGTCTCCTGCGGCTGCATTTTTTTTTCTTTTTTTCAAACTGAAGGAACTTTGTATTTTTAAACTCCATCTTTCCACTGCTCATGTGTAGTTCTGCATTCACAGCATGTCATGTTTTGGTCACAGCAAGAGAATGATCACTGATTGAACAGTTGGGAATGCAATGCAAGAATTTCACGTGTAGTATAATCTGCATCAGCACCTCATATCTACAGCCAAAAATATTTTAATCAAACTGTTTCTATCAATAAATTACTGAAATCGGTTTTGCAAGTTATAATTAGGGTTGGGCGATATTGGCAAAAAAATTAATCACGATTAATTGATGACAATTGAAGTGAAATGTTTTTGACTCTAAATTGCCACATTGTTCTAAAATGATACTGACAAATCATCAGTCAAGTTAACTATTTCATTCTAACAGGTTAAACTGGTGATTAGTCACCAACCAGCCATGTTTGAAATATGTATTGCTAACAGATGCACAAACTGCTTCAAAATAATAATGAAGCAAACATTTAAACCTTTAAATGTTCTTATCTTAAGGTCACAAAGCAGTGCATATCAACATTAAAACTAAACAGGACAAATACGTTCAGAAAAAAGTAACATCGGTGATTATTAAAGTTAAAAAAAATCTATTAGTCTAGTCTTTGCAAATTAACCTGTGACTGGAATATGTCACACACTAGTGCATGTTTTCACTCATACAGTAGAACAGCAACAGAAAAAACAAACAAACCGGACAGTTCCACATTTAACTGTATGTCTGTGCACATCAACCTGCGTTACGTTCGGTACGAGCAAACTGACTAAACGTATCGCGGATTCTCGGCTGAGAAACATCCAGTTACTATGGCAACGACCATCATTTAACTGCACACCACTGCCTTCCGCCATTATTGTTATTGTGGGCTCACATGTGTGCGCTTGCGGGTGATGGTGAGAGTACGTCGCACACAAAATTGCATCATCATGACGAGGCACTAATCGCCGTAATCGATAAGTGGCAAATATGAATCGGTACGATACGATTTTTCACAAGCCTAGTTATAATGAACCTGTCTTTTTTTTTAACTCAAGAGGATCAGTCCAGTTTGGCCTTCAAAAGCAACATTTTCCACTTAAATAGTATCAACTTAGTGTGATCAACTCAATGTTTTTAAACAGACTTGTTATCATCCCCCTACATGTTCCCAGCATTGCAGGAGTTATCTGATAACACCTACATTTGATTACCACTCTCTTTTTTTCAGTATTTGCAGCAGATTTCTGCCACAATATCACGTTACAGTAACTACATTGGACATAATTCTCAATGCAATCCATTACCCCTGCAGCCCTGCTCAAATTCCATCCTGCTGGGGGATGAGAACACTCAGTGTTGTAGGGGCATTAAGAGAGCATCACAGACACAATGGAAACCATGACAGGGAATCATCATTGTATGTTTTGATGCTATCATGGTGAACAATGAAGCATTTCCTCTCCTGAGGCTCTGTGGTGAGATACAATGAGAAACCATTGGACTAATGCTGCAAACGTCCCCGGAGGATGTTGAAGATGAGGAACATGTCCTCTGCTCAGAGGCATTTTTATGCAACACAGACCCAGACACACACCAACAAACTAATATACATGCTAGGAAAGCTGAAACAGTAAATTACATCATGTCTTTTCTGACAAATCCTAACAAATGTTTACCAAAAACCCAAAACAGGTTCCATCTTAAATTTCACACCTTACACACATTTATTTTCCTAGTCATGATAGGAATATAGTATCATTATATAATCTTATCCTAGATTTCTATAGCATGCAGTAGTTACATGCTTCCTGTTCTGTTCATCTGTTCATTGTTTTACTGCAGATGCTGTGAACACTACCTCTTCCCCCGTTAGTCTTCCTCCTTGTGTGTCTCTTGCTGGCAGGAGATAAAGTGGAAGTGACACTTGTGTGGGTAAGATAATATTTATGTAGCGCATGGGGATCATTTATTAAAAGGAAAAATGGCTTATTACTGGCCTTACATGATGACTTGATTTATTCTCTCTTCCTGTCTTTACCTGGGAAAAAAAATCCTGCCTCCCTGTAAAACAACTGGGATTACTGCTTCTCTCTCTTCCCTACATACTAAATCTATACATTTTTCTTCTTCTCTCACATGCTCGCCCTCCTTTCTCCCACTCAGGGCTGATTAACTCAGAGGACAAATTACAGCCTTGTATCTATTAGTGCCGTCCAGGTGCACTGGCCTATTGAGCGATCAGAACTATAAAGGTCTGCAAAATACACAGGCCCCTTAGATTTAGATGAAGTCTCTTTATGCACCAGAGGACAAAAGAACATGAAGGTTTGGAGATTACATCATTTTGGTTTCGCACCAGCTATCTGCTCGGCAGTCAGGTTGGGTGGCAGATTTACGATCTATTCATATTATTCCAGCAGGCCGCGCTTTCTGTCCTTCTAAAATAAATGATTGTACACAGGGAGTTCATTTAATTTGTGCCACGCTGAGTCCCCAGTCAAATTAAACTGAGTGTTTACTAGGGATAAATGCAAAATGGCGACTACACAAATGACAAAGAAACTGTAGGGGCTTTGGCAGCAAATAAATGTAAAGGAGAACAGTGTGAAGTCCACTCTCACTCAGCTGGGGATTTGTTGGGACAAAACATGATATTTTCCTTCTTTTTTTTTTTTTTTTAAACAAATGCTGTCAGATATGAGTTTACTGCCATTTTACATATAGACGCTGTAACACAGATTCCATGGGACAGTTTGAGTCTGTCCTACTAATCTCTTCAGCAACAAAATGTTTAATTGCCCTTGAAAGACACATATACATTTCCTGTTCCGACGTATTCTCCATCAACATGACAACATAACTTGTTGCTGCCTTCCACCATAAAGAAATCTAGTCACCTTTCTTTTTTTTCTTTTTTTTTACATTCAATTTACTAATTGGACGTTATATTGACCATGCATCTTAGAAACTGGTTTTCAGAAATTGAGTCATAAGCAGCTCATTATTCATATCAAGAACATGACACTACAATACACTTACAATATGTCTCTCTTACACACACACACACACACACACGTGACGTGTACAAAATCAGGTTAGATATACAGACAGGTTCTTTCATCTGAACGTCCCATGATGTAATCAACACATAAGATGAAATCCAATTAGATGGAAGCAAATCAAAGTCCCAACACAACACACTAACATGTCATTAAAATAACCTTAATGTATTGGCTTTTACATTCCTGTGAAGTCACACATAATCTGACATGGATGCATGCATTCGCAACGTCCAGCTCCTTCATTACTTATTAATACTTTCAGACAACCTTCGAAGCTGGAGAGCTATTTTGGGGGCCAGAATGATCTTCAAATCATCTGCCAGTGAGCCAATCTCTCCCTGTACTCATCACTCTCCGACCCGATCCTCATCACTTTTTCTCCCTCTGCTCATCATTTCTTTCCTGGGAGCAGGAGGTTGAATACAGCCAGGGCATGACAGGTTGGAGAGAGAGAGAGAGAGAGTGAGTGTGTGTGTGTGTGTGTGTGTGTGTGTGTGTGTGTGTGTGTGTGTGTGTGTGAGTGAAAGAGAGGGAATGAGAAAGACTACAGCATAATGTCTGGTTAGAGAATGCCAGGTCATGCTTGTCTTATACTGTGCGGTCAAAGGACACCCTCCATAGGTCAGTTGAGGAACTACATCTGGTTACTTAAGCTGGATCCATACTCCGCGAGACAAAGAGCGGAGAACGCGCTCCACGGGTGGTAAGAGATACAAAAAAAAGGTCTTTTCCGCACTGAGGTACCATACTCCGCGAGACGCGTGTGTGCAGAACTCCTCATACGGCCCGCCCACTAAACTATAAGGAAAGACTTTACTGAGTTTTTTAACACACCACAAGGACTTGTGCCATGGCAAGAGGGCATTACACAGAGAGGGTGCCTGCAACAGCGATGAGTTGTGAAAATGCGACATAACAATAGCAAAGATTCAGTGTTTGTGCCTTTATGACCACATTTGCACATCTACTGTGTTCCAATGTGCCTGCGATACTTCAAACTGTCCGGTGATGAGCTGTGAAGATGCGACATTAAAAGTAACAATAGCAAAGATATACAGACATTGTTAACGAGCCTATTATGCCCGGGTATGTAGGACTATATAGAATGGTAATAACATCTGGTATGTGTGAAGGGCTGTCTGGAGTTATTGGTGACAAATCACCCTGACTTGCCTCTTTCTTTATTTTATTGCTCATCATGCCAAACCGGTATGGTCTTATCTAAATCTGTTGAATCAGTGCTGTTTATACACCTACCTATATACCTGGAGAGGCTCTTGCGCTTCTCCACTTTCATCACGCCCACAATAAATTCCGACCAATCACAGCATGGTTGCCGCACAGCCTTGAAAGACAAAGTTCGGCCCAGGCCCTGTGCACAGGAGTGCGGATCAGCGGGCGGTCAGAGACAAAAAATGACGTCATTTTGTGGGCGTAACGTCTGCAGGGGGGGAAAATGTCTTTGTCTCGCGGAGTATGGATCCAGCTTAAGGGTCAAAAAGGTCAAAGCCAATCATGCAAACCAAAAAAAAATGTCATGTAAGTCCTGTAATTCAGAATTCAATTTACTTTAGAGAAGAAATATCTGCAATCTACAATCAACTTGTAAAATGACTTAACTCCTCTTTTCGCTAGTGAGTCTTTATCCAGTCAAATTCATTTCATTTCAAGCATCGCACACAAAACTTCAATAGAAAGATGTTTAAATGTCTCTTTCCTGCTTACTGATCATCTGCAAGACAACAATTCTTATGACTGACAGCTGAAAATGAAAAACAGTAAATAGAAGCAGAAGAGGGAGACATTAAAGTGCATTCCCAAGGCAAAGAAGCAGAAGAATGATGTGCAACTGTGTTGTAAGATGGAGTCATATCTGCTGTTGCCTGACTTTATTCTGTTGAATCACACAAACAACCAGAAGGTTTAAGAAGCAGCTGAAAATCTATCCCTTCATAAACCTGCATGCAGTGTCTCTGATGTAAAACAGAAGCTATCCCAGTAAAAATAACACAAAAATTAAAATGGAAATATCTATAAAGAAATAAACTCCAATATTAACTGCTGGAAAAACAATTTGAGTCCAAAACATCAGTTATAAAAGAGATTTTATTATCCCCAAATTAATTATTGCAAAAAACAACAACAACAAAAAACACACTGTCCCCAGACATTTTTTTCCAGACTGCATCACCACAATAAACAGTAAAGGGACAGTTTGCCCAAAACTCAAATATGCATTTTTTTTTTTATTGTTTCCTGAGTGTTATTTGTCGAGATTGTTTTGATGGTAGATGCCAAGTTTTGGAGATACCAGGCGCTGCGATTTCAGCAATTTTCTCTCCACAGGGATTCCTGCTGCGCTTTATAGTTAGAGCGGCCGCCTTGGCAACAAATGCCTTGACTACACCCACCCACAAAAAACAATAATTCTGCAGCATCCATGCATGCATAGACAGGAAAATAAGGCTGCATCGCCTAATTGTTTTACTCTGTACCATACATTTAAATCCTGCCGCTAACTAACAACTCACCACTAACGGGCACTCAAACTCTCTCGTCTTGTACACACTTTCTCCCGCACACTCATGCACGCTCACCCCCTCCCAGGTGCATGCACACACACACATACACTCACTGCCCAGTTTGTTAAAGGAGACATGCCACTCATATAACATCCGTTTCATTAAGATAGGCTATATGCTACTTGCTTCCCTCCCAACTGACGGTCAATCTCACAGTAAACCCTTTGATCTGTTGATGACCACTTTTTTTTCTCAAAGTCTTCAGATGAGTTGGTGTGTGTGTATTTGTGAGTCTGTGAGTCATGACAGAACACCGTTTCTTTTAGTTTCTCTCAAGGCGCCCTGCAGGTATCACTGCACCACTCCTATTTTGCCTCAAACGCACACTGCATCAACATCTTACAATCTCTCTCTTTCGCTAACACACACTTACTCATAAGTGTCAAATTGCCTAACTACTGAGTCCTCCGCACTGAGAAACTCCAGTTCTGCTAAAAAAAAAAAAATACCAATTTTTGTTTGTCCTATCAGTCTTTTGATTTGTGAAATAGAGTTTATTCAGCTTTGAAGTGACAGTAAACTCTTTCTTTTTGTATCTTGCCTGATAATGAAGAGCAACAGTGAAGATTTGCTAGCTCAACTTTTAATGAAATATCACTGCATTAAACAGTACTTTTTAATCATTTTCATACAAATGAGCAGACCTTGGGCATAACGCAGCTCCACCTGCATGGTAAAGAGAGAAAATTCAAGTAGCAAAGCAGCTTCTTAACCCCAAAATAACAAGACATAGGGTGATTTTGTGGCAGGGGGAAGCATGTAATAATTTGAATAAAGTAAACAGACACCCAGCTTTGTAAAAGTTTGTGTGTGAACTTTGTACACATACTCTTCCATGTCAAAAAACTCTGTGGAAAAGTTTGAGAAACTATGGAAGATGGAAGCTACTGCTGAAGAAGCCCAAGAGTAACTGAGATCTCCCGGGATTAGTAACAAAGCCTATTCTGTGTCCACCTGCCTTCCTGAGGAGCAACAACCTGTTGTGTTTGAAGGGGGACCTGCCAGTATTTTTTTTGGATGGAAGTCAGGGCTCATGTTGCCTGGAAACAGATCTCAAAGACCCTCACTACTAGCTCCTTTTGTTCCACAATTTGCACATTGGGATACTAAAACAGCTTCCACCTGCTGAGAAACATTATAATAAATGACACTGCACACAGAATGTTTACAGGATTCTTTTCTTGCTAAAAAAAAGCACCGGATTTCAAATGAAACCATTTATGCTCTATTGAATCACATCACATCATTCCACATGTCACATCATGCGGAAACTAGGAAATATCACATCACTGCCACTTCATGAACTGAAACATTTCCCGTATCCTAAAATGTGCATCTGTCACATAGGCAATGATACTCATCTGTAATCAGAAACAGTCCTTACTTCCTTACTGCAACTCAAACACACACACACACACACACACACACTGTCAGCCAACTATGGACATCAAATATTGCAACTTAATCAAGAACTACTCAATTCAAAGTCTAAAAATTGAAATGTGTCACATTTTTTCTTCCAGAATTTAAATAATTATGAATAACCTTGCTGCAGTAGCACAAAAAGTAATTCAAAAAGGCTTTGAACCTGTGCAAACCAGGTGGAAACTGTCACAGGCCTCACTCTCTCAGTGCCACTCATGAGCAGTCACAATCAATTTGCAACAAGGCCCTCAGCACTCTGCTAGCTGTCAGTGTGATACAAGAGCTATGAGAGCAGTGCTGGAAACCTGTCGCTTCTTCTCCTTCTTCATCCTTTTCTCCCTCTTGACTTCTTCCACATTAAACCTAATTCACAGGAAATTGCTCGTTCCCCAGTTCCCTATTGAAGACTGTGATTATCATGCTATTAGGCCTTCGGTCAGGCTGGGAAAGTAAGACAAAGCAGGACAAAGAAACTCACGGGAGAACTACGTCACAGACTGCTGCCACATGTCTGCCTATGGTTCTTTTAGTTTTTACTGAATCATGCCACCTTAACTGTATGAGGGCAAGACATCTGATATTTAGCATTGTTCACTACACAGCAACATCTTCGCCAGTTTTTAGAGGGCACTGCAGGGCAACAATAAACTGGAGCAAGAGAGAGAGAGCTGTGCTGTGAAAGAGAGTAGACAAAATGAAAAACAAGAGCGAGGCTCTCAAAAGACAGGGACAAAAGAGCTTTCTCCCTGCTGCCTGGTCCTCAGACATGACTAATACATCACCTTCACGCCATCAATCACCAGGCATCAAGTGCAAGACTCACATGATCGATTCAGATGCCTTCTACCTGAGGAAATACAGAGACCAAGCTTTGTGGTGTATGCATGGGAGCACACAAGGGGAACGCGTATAATGTACACAGTTCAAATTACAGGCATTGTGTCATGTGAGGCTTTCATCAGAGGAAACTCAGATTTTCAACATGTTCTCCAGACAAGAAAAAGAAAAAAATGTTAGTCCTTGTTAGCCTGGGTCTCATTCTTTAATTACATGTATGACTTTCTTTTACATTCTGTTGTTATGTATGTTGCTGCACCTTAACAACAGCATAACATCGCACCAGAGAATCTGCTGTCATGTAACGACTTGGAGGCAGGCTGCTAGTAATCTCTTTCCTCAAGGCAATATATTCTCACTTTAAAACTCCACCCACCCTAAAAAAAAAGTGCATACTTTCTGACCTCTGACCTCTTTATTCTCTGAGGAAAACAACCGGAACATTTTCCGTGAAATGAAAGTTTTCTCTTTACTGTCATTCTCCCTGCAGCAAGAGGAGAAGAGAAGGTTGAGCAGAAGGAGAGGACAGCGCAGCACTTTGGTGGCCTCGATGGATGTTGCCTTCAAACGCCTTATACCCATCGAGGCAAAAGCACTGAAAAACATGAGAGACTTTTATTTTTAACGCAGCTTTCCCTAATCTAATTACCTCAGCAATTAGACTGCGCTGACATAAAAATGAACTTGCAGAAGGCAGTGCGGGAGTTGTGACATGCTCTGTTTGCTTTGGCCAGCCCAAAGACAAAAAAAAAAACGCTTCTGAGAGTTGGCATAAAATTTCATCAGTTTTACTGCCTGTGGCAAGTGTGCGGCCAGTGCTTGTGTCTGCGCCAGTATCTGTCTGTTGGACACATATATATCAGGCTGACAGTATGTGTATAACTGATCTGCTATGAGCTGCTAGGCATTCATTTTTGTCAGCGTCAGTGACAGCTGAAGCTCAGTTTCACAAGTCGTCACAATCTCCATCAGAAAACACAGAGTCGCATTGTGCCATCTAAAACAAGGCTTTCAGGAACAGATCCATACCTCCTCAGTGTTGTGAGTCACGTGTTTGGACACCTGCCTGATCTTGTTGGCAAAAGGTAGAGTCACACACAGATGGAGAGATGAGAGGCAGCACACGGCTTGGTTTCAAGTACAGGCATGGACAAACATGGCGTGGAAACAGAAAGAGAGGACCATGAAGATATGGATGTTGACATGTGCCCAGGAGAAAAGAGAGGAATAACACTTACTTTTCATCATCTGTCTGTGTTTAGAGGTATATGTATGTGAGCAAGTGTGTGTGCCTCAACTCATCCCGGTCTCCCTGAACACTCTGTCTTACTACAAAGTCAAACCAAAACTGATTTATTATGCATTTCCCTTGACGGGACATTATGGCTGTTGATTAGCATACTGGTGGAGCACACGCCACGCTGTTCTACACTAAACACACACACATGCACACGCAGTGTTTATATCAGACAAAAGAAGACAAACGATCTGTTGTCAGGTTGATAATACTACTTACATATACCCCACACAGAAAATATCTGTATTCATTCAGGTAAAAATGGATGAGTTAAACTACATAAAGGTCTAACATGTAAATGCACACACAAATGTCTCCATTAGGAATTTGCAATCTGTAAACAGGAGAAACGTACAAATGCAACCACTGTAAATCTGTCTGCACACGTGACTGTAGCAACAGCACTGTGTGAACAGCAGCAAATTAACTGTATTTTTACTCTCTAATACAGTACAAGAAAAGTGATGCCTCTAAAATTGACATTTGGTTGCTAACTTCCAACACAAAGATTAGAACGTGTTGAAGATCTGCCGGAACAGATCGAATTATAGTTTATAGGGCACATACCGTCAAATGCCCTCCACATTTTACCCCGGTGTACAGAAATACCGTGCTGCTGTAGCCTACAATTCACGGCAGGTAAAACGCATTATAAACTGCCTGAAACATGTCAAGCGATCTTTTTCAGTTAATATAGTTTTTATTGAGGCCATTTAAAAACCTATATATGGAACAGACTTTTTTAAATTTCATGCTGTCAGCACACCACGGTATTAAACTGGTATGAGCCAGTCCCGATGTGTTTCGGCATGGGAGTCAATTGACGGCACTTTAATTTGACACAGCCTAAAGCCTGCTTTTCATTAAACGACTCTAATTGATAAGCTTTGATATCATTCTTATATATCCTGCATATCATTGATCATTTTAAGCTCCATAAATTCTGATAATAAAAACATTTGTCCAGTAAACTGAAAACCTGCTGGTCACGTTTTTCCCACTACCAAGTTTTTCTAATGGAAAAAATTAAAGTTATTTTAACATAAAGATCAGACGGCGGTGGACCAAACTGTTGGCTTGTGTCTACACTGTTCAGAAACTAAATACCATCTCAGTTCTGGCTCTAAAGCGCAGAAGTTGCGTTCTTTTAAGGGGACAGTCACAGGTGTGACCATAGCTCGCTCTGCCTCTCTCTCTCTCTCTCTCTCTTCTCTGCGCTGTCATGTCATGTTCATAAACTTTATCAAAAGCTGCAAAACGTCTTCAAACCGTGTTTGTGTGTGTGTGTGTGTGTGTGCTTGCCACCTCAGGAACACAAACAGTTTTCTCTGTTCTCGTAGAGTACAAGCTTTAGGCCAAAACACCAAATATAATGCAGGTGTTTGATAAAGATACTCTATATGACAACACTAGCAAATGGTGGAAAGAGGTGACAGCAGCAGTTCCATTTCTTATTGCAAAAGATATGATACCCATTGAAGTTTGATCATTTGTGTTCTATATAACAATGCACTTTAAGAGTTACTCAAGTTTGCTTTCTGATTTGACCGGATTGGAGTAATAATTCATGGAGGAATCCATGTTACCTTGCATACATAAGGAATAAAAAGTCCTCTGTAAACAGCACTGTTGGCCTTGCTACAACAGGTTGCAGCACCACATACAGTGACCATTTCATAGTTAGCGAGTCTGGTGTCACTAGTGTAAAACATAAGAAACAGACTTTTCTGAAATGTGTTTCTTCACCTCAATCACTGCTTCCTCCATCTTTTAATTAAATCCATTTCACCTCTGTTCTCTCTAGTTCTGTCCATGTCCTCTTCTCTCGCTCTCTCATTCTTCCCATCCATTTTGCGCATTCTGTCTTTCTCTCCTACTCTCAATCTCATTCGCTCGCTCTCTGCCCTGTGTGACTCCCCGACCGCAGTTGATTGATGATGAGAAAAATCTCCCAAGGACAGGCGCCTTGTTAAAGACAGGCCAGTGTGTTCTGTCTGTGAGAGCAAACAGAGACGGAGGGGGTGAAGATTACAATGAAGGAATCACCCCAATATCCACCTGCACTACTTTAGCCATTCCTCTCAGTTTCATCTTTCCCTATAAACTCTGGCTTCTATGCATTGTCTAGTTTCTTCTCTACAATGCTTTGTTTTCAAACCCTCCAATTCCCCAGTTTCACTGAGGCCTTTTTTGGAATTCTACTGAGAAAGAACCTCCTCACCAGAGGGACTGCAGGATCAGGGTGAAAGCTGTCAGAAAGAGGCAGAAGAGGGGGGGGCTCTGTAGACCCTGCAGGGCTCCCTTCAGAGACCCCTCCAGGAGGGGCTGGGGATGTTTTGGTCGGCGGGCCATCCCAGAGAGAGATGAGCTGCGGCCTGATTAATGACAGGGAAGCCATCGTATTCATCACTGCCCCACATCAGCCCAGAGAGAAGCACCATTTGCTGCCAAGACTGGTGGCTTTCCCGCCTCTAGATATGTTGTTTTTTCCCCCCTTTAAGTTTTCCAGCAATTAATTTAGAACGATGAGGCAAGCAAAGGCAGGATAAATATTAGATGAATGAGAAATACGAATAAATTAAATTCAAGATGAATGTATAAAACAAAAGGGGAAATAAGGATAGGAGGAAATGGAGGGGGGAAGAAAGAAAGAGTGAGAGAACAATGAAAGCAGAACCCAAATATGAACTGAATGTCCGGCTGGTCCAACAGCACAGCATTTTAAACGTTTTAAATTGAATAAATGAAACAAAAGGAAAAAAACATGAATTATTGCTGTAATGCTGCCTCAGTGCTCACAATTAAAGAGCGCACCAGCATTGTCCAATTAGGTGTATCTTTGGTAAATTGTCTTATGTGACATGTTTGTGGTACAGGCTGTCTACAAGGGGTTTTTAATGGATTCCCCAAAAAAATGATGTTACCCGTATCCAGGAACAAAATAAGACCACTTCAACACTACAAGCACCTGAACAAAATGTGATAAATAGATGCCTTCCGTGGTTAAATGAGAGAGCTTGTTGTGAAATCCATGGGGTGCTAGTGAATGCAAATGAATGTAAATAGCTTTGTTTTAATTTACAAGCAGAACTTATTGAGCCTGAGTGCCTGATTAAACCTACAGCAAGCAAGCAGTATACATGGTCATGCAAGGCAGATTATTATCATGTCCTTTCTCCACACAGACACACACACACACACAACGAGCATAGCATCTTGAACCCAAACACTCATTACAGCAGTGCAAAACAGATCAGAATGAAACTCCCTTTGATTCAGGAGACACTCTGTAACTCGCGCCTATATCTGTGATGTTTCTACACTTTTCAGTAATGAGTGTGAGAAGGTTATATTGAACTGAAGTCCAGATCATTTAGGAGACTTTTAATCCTGTAACAAGCACATACCAGTGTACTTACAACATTATGCCAACTCATGCACACAAACTGCACTGGCCTTGCATCTTTTCACCCTGAGTGTCTTTCCTTCTCAGTTTTTCCCCTCTTTCCTCACATTCTGTTCTCCTTTTCCTCCACTTTCGCGTCTTCTTTCCTTTTCTCCGTTCCCCAAGCCCTCAATAGACTCATACAACATTTATAACTGTCTGGAACATACGCTTGCAGCAGGAAACTGAAGGGCATATATTCCTCTCTACACACCAATACCAACACTGTCTAATGCAGCTTATCTGGCGTGTGACTGGGAGAATCCCTTTTTTTTTTGTTTTTACCCACTGGACAGCATTACACCAATTCTCGTGTGACAGTGACCTGTTTTCAACTTTCTGCTGGAGAAAATGCAGTCTGAAGTCTGAGTCTAATTTCCCTACAGGGGCATCAACCTAATCTGGTCGATCTGGCCTCCCGTCTGAATATAAATCCGAATCTGCCGCGTACCACAAATAGATTGAAGAGAGCATGAGCAGGTTGGAACAACTGTGCAGCTGCAGCAAAATAAGTTTGTGGGGGGAAAAAGTGACACCTCTGAGACAGATAAACAAAATCTGTATTGGTTTATTCTTTCGTTTTCTTTAAACCCTTTAACTCTGGTCTCATTCTGACTCATCCTTGAGTTCAGGGAAACCATTGCACCAATTGTGCCAACATTACCAACATTATAATAAGTTAATCACACAATCCAAGTCTCTATTCATGAAATATATTCAGCTTAACACAATTAAATAATTTGTTACATTCTATATGGTGCATTTCCTTCCACATTGCTATCTGCATTTCCTCTTCCTGCCACTCATATTTCCTGGTGGTAGTTATGTGTGTTGCCGACCTATAACCTGCCGGTTAGTGGTTTTGGGTGAGTTTAACAGAAAATATCCATCAGGTTGGGTTAAAAAGTGACTAAGCAGTGTTCCCACTACGTTATAAATAATTTACAGAAACATATACTGCAACAGGCCAAGCTGTGCAAGTCCACCATCTGTTCCCCTCTCTCTGTCACTCACCCTCCGTCAAAGGACACATGGTTACAGGTCCTCATATGCCCTGTCAACGTGCAGAAAAATCAAGTGAGACACACTGATGGCTGTAGTAACGCTATTCTTACAATATTCCTTCAATGTTTTTATGTTCATCTAGTAAAGTCAGAACGTGTGTTGTGTTGTTGCCTGTACTCCCTCCTAACCCTTCTTTTTTTTGGCTGTATTGGTCTCATGATCACACATGACTTATGGCAGTATACTCACAGTCATGATACGTTTCTAATGAATAGCCAAAAAAGTAATGATTTGTCATATCTAGGGGGAATAGTGTTGACATTGTTTTATTGTGAGGATGTGTTGAAAGATGTCTGATCTGAGTCGTTTACTCGCTGTGATCACAAGCATGCCTACACAGCAATGTGACTGCATGCTGTTCAGACATGTGCAGCAGTTTTTGAAAGCAACTGTTATTAATTCAAAGGTTTATATATTTATTCGTGTTACTGTGCAGCTGGGACTTACTGAAAAGATCTGTATGTTTTACAAAAGCTTTACCCTGAACAAGGCCACACAATAATATTACATTCATTCAGGGTTACAAGTGTGTAGAGCTAGTACCATAGAAACTTGTTACCTGTGACTCCTTAGCTGTAAATGAAACACTAAAAACTATCTGGAGAGGTAATTACAAAATGCAAATCACATCAAAAACACAGTTCAATAAAATCAAATCTGTACAAGTATAATAGACTGTGAGGCTACAGCATCCCAGAGGAACCAAGGTGAGCAATAATGACAAAAACCTCATAAGTTCTTTGAGTAAAAAGATGGAGCCGCTTTAGCTCACTGGAGCATTAAGTAAAGATTGAAGGAAGTAACTACAATGAGCCTTTTTACTGGACCTAACACTTATATTATGTGCTAAAGAGCCATAATTGACCCTCACTGAAGTCCTAAGTAAGCACACTGGTGGTGCTGAAAGGAGTTTAAGAAGATTCCACCGGTTCATATTTCAGAGGTTCTTTGATTTCACGCCTTTGCCCTGCACATTACCTTCAATCATTTGTGTTAATAATAAAATAGACGGTTTTCTTTTGTTGTTAATCTTTCTTATTTGCTATTCAGCCACTTAAGGCCATTTCAGTAGAACTCATATTAGAATACTGGGCCCAGTGGGCATTAATATTGGATGAAGTGGGAATATAATAACGCGAGTTCCTTTCACTGGAGGCGAACCACTCTCAATGCCTTTCTCTAGGGCTCTCCTGCAATATATACGGAGGAATATTAATTACTGTCAAGGCATTATGGTTATTATTATGATTTCACATTATGCAGCTTCTAAGGGCAATCTGCAGTGAGATACTAAACAGGTATGAGCCACTTAAAATGATGAGAAGATGGGGAAAAGGGCACTACCCTTTTTCTCATCCCCTCCATTTTCTAGGTTTTCTGTCCTTGGTGTCTTAGGCAACCTTCTCTTTCCTCCTCAACCTCTTTCAGCCTCACCCTGTTTTGTCCATCCCTCCCTCCCTCCCTCCCAAAGTACACTGGATCAGAGGATTTTAGGTGATAAATACCCTGGACCAAGGGCTCACCAGCCACCGATTCCTGCCACTTTACTGTGTCACATTGTGGCCGAGGCCTCATTAAAAAGGCATTAGCCTCCTCTTGGTCCCATGATGGAGGCCGTGTCTGGCTCAGTCACTGCCGCAGGGAACTATTTAAAAGTGGCAGCAGGAATGGATAAGGAAGAGAGTGATAGGAAAACCAAGACACAGAGAGAGTGAGATGGCTGTGTAATGAAGGGAAGATTTGCCTACAGAGAGGGGGGCACAACTTCAGGGTCGAAGAATGAACTGAGATGCAGGAGTACAAGGAGGAAAGAGAGGAGGAAAGAGAGGAGGAAGCGAAGATAACTAGCTGGAGCAAAAGACCACTTACTTGTCCCCTGTGAGTTCATGTGCTTTCAGAATTTAATTGATACTGGCCAATTAAAGCCACTCAGGTTTCACCTTGTGAGGGTCAGGAGAGGTGAAAACAGGGGTTGAGAACAGGATGAAGGGGATGTGGGGGAGGTGAGGAGACAGAGAGGGGTGAGGTGACGAGAGGAGGTGGAGAGTGCAGAGGGAAAACACAAGAGTAAGCGTTTGCTGCACATCATTAGTAAATAAGTAGTCTGGAGGTGGAAAGAGGCAAGAAAGGAAGAGGGCAGAGGCTATTTGGGGGGATGGGATAAATTATGTGGGGAGAACTATCAAACAATCTTACAGCAACAGCTGCAGTGTTGTAAAACAGAAGAAACATGAACCTTGTAAGTTAAATCTTAGCCGAAAAAAAAACCTGAAAGAAAAATCCATTTTAAAAAGTTTCGAGAGACATTCGCAAAGCTGACTCACCCAAAAAGGTAAACATGAAGTTATTCCAACGCTTCAATTAAAGCTCAATAAACCAAGAGATACCATGTGCACAGGAGTGTTGCTTTGAATGACGTTTTAACAAAACTGTTCTTTCACTTTAATTATTGAACCCCATCAACAACAACAGCCCAAACCGTAGCCTTAACAATCAATAACCTAAACCTGAACAGAACAATTTGGTTGATTGCTCCCCATTAGAGGTGGAGAGAGCTCCCTGACAGATTCAACTCGAGACAAGAAAGTCAAGTGAAAGACGTCTGGCCTTGAAAGTATATTTGCAATACAGGGAAAAGTTTAGTTTCCTATTCAGTACATTTTAACAGCACTTACCACTGCTCCGACATCACTCAATATTTTTTTAAATCGCTGTAATTAAGGATGCAGCAAAGGACATTTTGCAATGTACAACAGAAGCACAGTCGTAGCATGTTGTTGAAAAAGAACAAAGAAAAGCTGAGGAATTCCTTTTGAATGCAGGTATCAACTACTCTTTCCTATGTTGTTGTGACATTCACCAACAGCTGTAGTTAAATCCTGTATGCACAAAAGGCAAGGTATTTTTAGAGATAATGTCCAGCAGGATTATCAGCCCTACACTGAGTGCATTTTCAGGACTGTTGGATGGAGATTGCTTCAATTTTAAAACCATAGCCATGGAGTAGACCGATTAAAAAAATCCTAAAATATCCTGAAAGACACATAAATAGATACATCCAGGTGGTGTACAAGAAACATTGAGCGAGAGAAGCATAGACCGTTTGAAAAGCTCCCTCTTTATGAACAGAACAGATTCTAATGCAACTGCCCTCTGCCGTCTTTACGGTGATGGAGGAAGAATAAACAAGCAGACACCTGTCACCACTAACGCCTGTGTGTCTGTCCAGCCACTGGCAGGCTGAAAAAGAAGGACAGCAAGTGTGTAGGCAGCTTAATGAAAGAAGTCAGGGTCAGGCAGGTAAGTGTTACTCAAGAGTGGAATAATGTAATCGCTAATGAGGAACTGTGGGTAAAGTAGCAGCAGACAAACAGCATTTTCGGTGAAAAGAGAAGGCACGGGTGAGGAGTTTGTCTGCAGAGATCAACACACTGTCAGCTGAGAGATGAAGCACCAATGTAGAACAAACAAGAGCAAGGTCAGACAGGCAGGCAGGACACCGGTGGAAGAAAGCAGATTAACTAATGTATGTTTTTCTTTTGTACAGTAGCAAACAGATGATAAGCTGTCAGAGGGTTTTTACACGGCAAATAATATAAAATACGGCCTATAACGCTTTGAAACAGCAGTAAAATGAGCAACACACCATGAATAACTAGGTAGACAGGTTGCAAAGTGAAAGCAGTGATGTAACACTGCAGTTAGACAGACAGATTGTATTTTGTAATGATGCAAATCAATATACTGGCAAGACAAAACTTTGTTGGCTCTTTCTTTTTACCCTGCAAGGCCTTTTGTTGTGTTTAACTTATTCTTGTTCCTATATGCATTGTCTTGTTTCTGCGTTTGTAACAAGTAGTTGAGTTTTCAAACATTTGGTTCCTATTGTTTTTCTGATATGATCATAAAAAGAGCCACAATCAAAAGATGAGACGGCGTGTTTTCTTCTGTCTGCGCACAGTGGAAACCTCATGAGAAAACACACGTCTCCAACAAAAATCACATCTGTTGTTTACCACGCATAATTAGTATAATGAAGTTAAAGTTCTATTATTGTAGGATAAAAATGTTAACTATAGCCATGAATCTTCACACATTAGCTGCAAATTTTCACACTGCTCCCACAAGCTGTCGTGTCTTCAGCAAGAACTTCAGCAACACGTGTACTTTGTGTCTGGGACTGACTCATATTTTGTGTCTGACTAATATTTTGAATATCAAGTTCTGCTTTAAGGCCAGATCAGTTCACAGAGTTCTTTGTGTGGATGTTTCACAGTAGTAAATACTAGGATGCACTTCTGATATCATTTAAATGTGTATATAATATGATGTAAACAGTCCAGTCCCTCCTAAAATTTTTCCTTACTTCCTGTACTTGCCTTGTCACAGTACGTGGTGGCAATGCACTTTAAAGCTGGTTGCCACTAGCCATAAAACAGAACCTGACATCATTTTTTTAAACAGTATTAAAGAAGAAAGAGAGCCAGCTAGGTAAACACTGCTTGAATCAAACACAGAATAAACAAAGATGAAGAAAACTGTGCTGTGCCAAGAGAAAAACACCTCTCCTCCTTTACAAAATAGAAGATTTAGTGCTAAATCATATGATGCAACTATGAGGAAAACAAGTGGTGAGTGTGTCCTGTTTGAAGCTAAGGGACCAGACCAGGGCCAGGTGGCCTCTCAGACAGGCCAGTTAATTTCACACAGACAGTGGATGCCCAATTTGGCAGCGGCCTGGTTCCACAGTGTTTCAGTATTAACATTTAAAAAAGCCCCATTCCTCTGTCATACAACACAACAAACCTAGTATATTATATAAACCCAGTTCATTAAAATCACAGGCCGCAGAGTGAGGAATGTGGAAGTAAGTTTGCATTAATGTGTCAGCAAAAAGGTTTCTAAGGTAACACAATACATCAATTACAAAACCACATCCCTAAAATAACTTAAAGTGGAATGCAGGTGGCATCAGTGCTTGTATAGGTGTAGAAGCAACATCAATGCAAGGCCCCACGGTTGCCCAGACTATCACAGCGCCTCTGGCAACTTGACTCTTTTCACCCAAAGTGCAACCTGCTGCCAAAAACATTATTCTACTTCTCACTTAAAAACACTGCCAAGCAACCAATGTCTTTACACCCAACAATACATGTTAGGCAATGTAATATTTAAGATAACCTCAAAACAGGAGTAGACAGCAGACACAACACAACAGTTTGACTGCATAACGTCAAGAAAAAGCAGCCCGTTTTGCTCATTAGGTAAAGTGTGTGTGAATAAGGGGGAATTTCACTCAGTTTACATGGCGTATAACAGCGCATCGCTCTTTTTCTTGGACACCAGCTGCTCTGTTGTTGCTGTAAATTACCGAAGTCAGCCGTTAACTCCATCGCTGCTAGCTAACTTGTAGTTAGCCGTAGTCATTAGCATCGCTGGAAAACATTTTAAATTAACGGTTATTTTACTTATATCAACTTTTTCTGTTGCACTACACAATCCCTAATATTTTCTTAATTATTTTTAGTCTACACACAGTCTCCCAGTGGATAAGTGGTGGTTGTATATATATGTATAAATCCTAATAAAACTGCGTAGTGTTCTAATTAACTTCACCTGGCTGCTCCCCTGACGTAGATGACAGGCTGCTATACCAGTGTCCGCCTTTAAAATATAGAGGGGGCGCTGTTTCACCCATTTAAACAGCCAAGGTATGTGGAAATCTACAAGTATTCTATTAAATTGATTGTATAAAAATAGATATATTAAATCCAGCTTATGGTTAAATCTTCCATATCTGCAGATCTATCAGAACAATGCGTGGATACATTTACACCTAATACACCTAATACAGAATTGATAATACTAGAGAGCTGAAGGCTTCTGCAGGTCTACCACAGGAGACTTGAGTACGTTTTAATCCGCCTCAGGTCCCACAGCTACCCTGAACTTTGATTAACTTGCAAGTTAACAAAAGTCTTTCAAAGTTTTCTGTAACGTATCCCTGTTTAGGTGAAAACATCTTTCTAATCTTCTCTGGTAAACTTTAAAATGTAAAAGAACAGGAGGGAACGTTTCAGCATCTGGAGGAAGTTGCTGAAATGGCTGGACAGTAATGAGACGACAGCAACGCAGACATTTTGCTGATGCGTGTAGAACTCTCCAATCCAATTAATAATAAAATTCCACCCCCACCGCTTCACCACATCCCTCCATATTCTATCTTCATCCTATTATGAAACAGAGTTTAATTCATGCTCAGAGGGCGTTGAGTTCCCATGAGAACACTCCTTCAACAACTCCCCAAAAAAAGGTCACAGAAAGGTGAAGGGCCAACTGTCCCCAGCCTTATTCACTCATAGATGATTTAGGTCCTGTGTTTGCATGCAGGCACTACTCCAGGGATCAAACTGGGACAAGGGGACACAAAAGTCAGGCTGGCTGTTTATTAAAATAATAAATGGCCATGGGTCAGTGGAAGGGACCTTCATACAGGGTTAATGATATGTTATGCATCTGTGTGTTTTATAAGGAACTTTAAGATGATCTGAGCCTTTCCTCCTTGGTTTTTTAAGTAAAATCTAATCTCTTAACACTGTGAAAACAAAACAGTTTGTGGTGTCAGGGGGACCTGAACACTGAACAATTAACATATGGAAAAAAACATAACAAGGAGGACATGTTGTTTAAAGCATCCAAGAAATGTGTCATTTATTGTAATTATTTTACTGCATATTGTTGTTTGGTCAGAAAAGCTGCTCCAAAGGCCATTTTTTGCAGTACTTCTTGATGGTACTTATGTTGCTGACGATCAGCGATAATATATTGCTGCTTGGATAACCTCAGATATCATCACCTTAATGGTGCCCAAGGAGAAGGTGTCTCAGAGAACACGCTCTGACATGGAGGTCAGTGAGTGTTGTGTGTGTGTAAGTGGCTTAGAGTACAGGCATTAGGAAGGACAGACAGAAATTGCTGAGAGGGTTTGTACCATCAGGGGTGAGGAGAGGTTATATAGCCTTCTGAGCAGTAGTTTTGAGTAATGGACAGTGAACTGGTTGAGGTCAAAGGTTACTAGCTCTGGGCAGAGTAACCTCTAACCTGCTCTCTGGCAGATTTGTGCGTTTGCAGAGTAGTAAAGACCGGACCTTTAATACTTATACTGCCTCATAGAATCAGACGCATGATGGATTGGGACACTGCTGCCATCTGGGAGTGTACGATACAGAAGGGGGGGAGTGATTGACTGGAATTTAGTGGAAACAGACTTGACTGTGAGGTCTGACAGCGACTGATAGCCTCGCCATCATTATTCTGGGTCACAGTAGGGGAGGTCTGTACTCTATCTGGGAGGTCAGGAGGAAAAGGACAGCGGCAACATGGGGGAATGTATACAGACCACTGTTCCATGTGCATAGAGTAGTTTTCGTGGACATAATTTTAACACATTTACAGTGAGGAAAAAAATGGAGGCTGCCCACACATAATATAACAAGATCATATAGGTCGCATTTTGCAGCATGTGTCTGTGTGTCTGTGCCGCATTTCCAGCATCTGCTAGGGGCATTAATCTTTCAGGTTGTAAGGAAATCACATCTCAGAGCATTCCCACATTCCCACAGAATAATATGTAGTAGTGAAATTTGCCCACAGAGCCATATATGATAACTTCATAACTAGACTGGCAGTTCCTGGAGGATTTGCAGTGGGATTGCTGGAAGCAGATTGCTTGTTCTGCTGAAGCAAACGCATCTGCCTCCATAACAGTCAAGAAAATTGAGAGTGAAACGCTGGACACTCACTCTCACCGTGGCTGCCATCCATGTCACACACACACACAGCTGCATGGTCAGTGTCTCAAAGTGTCACATTCACAACGGAAGGCAGCACTTTGTAGTTAGATTTCAACCTGAAAATAGACTTCAAAGGAAGTGCTTTAGTAGTGGGAAGAGAACTATAACCTGCCTATGGAAACCAAGATCCAAACCTGGCCAGGTAAAGACTGAAAAGGGGATGAAAGTCTGACATATGTGACCCCTATACACCCCTCCAGGCTTCTGCTGTGGATTGAAAGATGTACTGCTCTTTGAAAACTGATGCAAATAGGACACCCACTGACCAGGTGTCCACATGTGAGGAAAAGGGTGTTTTTAATCACACCTGGATATGACATTAAAATACAAACCTCTTTTCCAAGAACAACGCATAATGTAAGCATCAGCTGTTGAGTGTCATGGCGCCGGCTGTGCACATTATCAAAATAAACAGAACCATAATGTCATTCTGTAAAGTCCTCCTGGTGCTTTTAACCCAACTTCAACATTCAATTAAAAAATCATGCTATGAACAATCCAACATTAACGTTTAAACTCTGATGACATTTTGCTTTAAGCAGCAATGCCTTTGACTTAATGATGCTAATACACAATGCAGTAATGAATGAGATGCTAATGCTAATGTGGGGATTTTGTGATTTATTTTTTGTTTTACATTCTCACACCCACACCTGCATTACTGCTCCTGTGTCTCTTGTACACCCCCACCCCACAGAGCCGATAAATCACATGGTGATAGATTGGCCCCTTTGGGAATGTCTCAACCTGAGCAAGGGTAGACTCCTCTTTTGTTCTGGAACCACATCACGGGGGGGATATTTACATGGAGGGCACATACCCTCGTCATCCCGGCTTGAACGTGGGGAAGAAAGGACTGTATTCAGGGAAATAGTCCAAGGACAATAGAAGGCTACGATAACAGATATTTTCAAGGGACCAAATTGCAGGTTATATTTGGACTGAGGCCTCTAGTGGGACTGAAGACAACGATTGTGTCTATTTATATTGCAGCTTTGCAACTTCACTGAAGCAAAGTGTGTGTTTGAGCTCAAGAGGCGTAACTTGAAAGCATGTTGCTGCTGTGTCGATGCACTGGATCATCATCAGCTTCTGTGCACAGGCCGAGCATGTTGACATCATCACTGCTACAGTATGTTGACACAAGTTCAGTTTAACTGGTGTTTCACACAGTAAATTAGACACTTCAGTTTCAAATGACCTTGCTGCAATCCTCTCACCAGCGATCCACCGCGGAAAGCGTGCGAAAATGACACGCTGCGAGGGGCTCGCACCATCCATCACACCTCGCAGGAAACAGCGAGGTGGCTGTCACACAATTCCAGACACACGTTTCACTTTTAACGTATTTATCTCTGCACAGGAATGCCAAAAGCAACAAGGTCACCTCGCATCATCCCAATTTGCCAAAAGCCCCTTCTGTCATAAGTCACTCATCCCAGAATTTCGACGCAGGCATCTCTCACAGTAGGATTAAATATTTATGCAACGCAGAGTGGGTTCACAGTCACAACAGCGGGAGCAGCACAGTTTAACACAATGTCAGGTGATGTTATCACCTCATTGTTAATGACTATAGACATTATAGACTCCAGGCTGCAGACAGGTAGGACACCCAGGTGTTTGGAGGGTACAGCCGACTTTCTTTGCAAAGCTGTCACTCTGGGATAAAGACGAACTCCCTGAAAGAGGCGACTGATGAGGGAAGCCTGTGATGGAGGCTGGTATAACCAATAAGTGGTCCTGAAACAGCGTTTTGATGTTTGTTTGTGGGTTTGTGCTGGTCTCCGGTGCTAATGTCAATCATTAAGTGTAATTAGAAGACATTTTTAGTAAAGATGTGTTAAAGGTAGGGTAGGAGATTTCATTCTGATGCACCTTTGGTTAAATTAGTGTAACTTCTCTTTACAATCCGATTAGTTCGGCAGTTTCACTTTAAAACGAAGAATATGAATCATCTGTGGAAGCTATAAAACACTAAAAACATCAGCCAATCCTCCAGGTGGACCCTGCGCTGAGTATTGGCTGGTTGTCACTCTCTTCCTGCTCTGCGCGCACCAGAGAGGTACGTGCATGATGGCCGTCACGTACCCTTCAGGTAATGCGCGTCCATGTGATTGGGAGGCGTGGCTTTGGGGTGTTTACTTTTTTGTGTTTACTTTCGAAATCTGGCTGACTCACTCCTTTTTCTTTACTTTTCAAAATCTCCTACCCTACCTTTAATGCCAATGCTATAGGCCTGCTAACACTGGGTTCACAAGTTCCATGCAATCTAAATGTGCCTACAAAGTGGACGGTGGGTGGAAGTGAACAAATATTAAGTGACCCATCAACAGGCAAAACCTCTGGTTCACAACAGGACAAACATGCACCAAGATGCTTTGAAGAATCCAATAAAATCTGACAGTGAAGTCAGTGAAACTATGAAAAAGAAGATTCTGCCCTTGACAACATGCATTAGACTTCTAGGACTACTGGGGTTCTTCGATAAATAAGAAGAAACAAACTCCCTTGCTAACGCAGTCTGCAATTGCTTTTCTTTATTAAGTGGTCAAAGGCAGGACCTCATTTAGCCGCCTGACGTTCGGCTCTTCCTTTCCTTTCCTCCATTAGCTTCAGCGTCTCACGGGAGATCACCCCCTCTAAGAAATCTGGTGCAATAATGTACAACGCACAGTGACAAGAAATAGGACTTTTTAATAAACAAGGACCCAGAACCATGTGTGTTGAAAGTGTCCTGATCTGTATTATACTGTATACTGAGTTTTTTATTATATATATATATATTTGGGGGGTGTCTGCTTCAGATAAGGGTAAATAAAGGTTTTTATTGCCTTGATTCCTTCAAAGATAGACTCAGCTGTGTAATATAGCCACCAAGATATCAAGGGATTGGAGCCAAATAAGAACAGGTAGCAAAGCAAGGAATATATCATATGAAGAAATTGATGCAAAAAAAATAGCTTGGAAGCAATATTTGAATGTTTTTTTCATCATATCAAGGCCAAAAATCAAAACATAATCAGTCTTTTTAATTAATACCTACACAGATAATGGTGCGTTTTGGGCCGTCGTAGTGTTTATCCTCTGCAGGCTGTGCTACAGGTAATGATTACACCTTATCTCATAACCTGCAGACACATTGACCTATCTAAACCCTGCTTGCTAATAAGGTCATATCTGACAGCAAACAGTTTCCTTTCATTGCCTGCACCTGTCACTTAATGTGCCTGTTCACATACAGTAGCCCTGACACCTATCGATCCAGTATTAAAACCGCTATAGGACTCAGCCTCAGATCAATACACAAATACTTCAGCAGCTCTCAGATAATTCCTTTTCTGTAACGTCAGGTCCTCAAGTGGTTTAAATAATTTCTGCCGGCACAGCTGAATGCTCCCCGAAATTACTTTTTGTGTGTGTGTGTGTGTCTTATTAGCAGTTATGCGATAATATGGCAGTGATTTATTTCTCAACTTGGCCTTTAAACTTGTTCACATTCTCTGACGCGGAGCTCTCATGCAGCAAGTGGAACGAGTTGTCATTCAGGAGCAAGGTCGCTGAAAAGTCGGCCCTCCCCTCACTTTCCATCTGAGTCAGTCATTTCAATCCAATCAAAGATGACAGCATTGCTCTCTGTTTGTCTGTCTGTCCCAGGTTATTATTATTCACGTTCCCTTTGGTTTGTTTTCAGAACACAGAACATACTGATCCCTTCTTTGTAGAAGTCCTTGACTTCCAGACAGGGACCGGTCAACAGGGCGGTTGTTGGATGATGGCAGCCATCACTACAGTGGAGTTTTGGGTTGGATGAGCACTCCTCTTGTCAGCTTCCCACGAGCAGAACTCCAGATGATAGAGGGCATCAACTACAGATTTCATTGATTTAGTTTTCTTGGGAGCCAGAAAAGTAATCAAGAAATGTCAATAAAGTGACAGACCATCTTGTTACACTGTGGGCTTATAATTTGCTGATCATCGAGCCCTCTGAGCTTTAGGATGCAGTAGTGTCATCCGGAGCCCTGTCCAGGAACAATACAAGGCCCTGCTCTGCATGGCAGCCTCTGGAGCTGAGACATAAAGCCCACACAGAAGTGTTAAAACTGCAGATCAACCAGTAATCAACCCCATGTGAATATAGCTTTAGAAGCAGAAGCACAAGCTTCCCCCTTTCAGGACTGCCAGACCAACTCAGCTCCACCTCTTTGCATGTATCGTAGGTTAAGACAGTTGGAGCCTTCCACAGGGACCGGTGACACTTCTTCAATACGTCAAATACATCTCTGTGGGACCTCAGAATGATCGGACATCGAGTGTGACGTATGTCGCCTACCTTCTTCAGGAGAAATGCCACAACAGTCACATTGAACTGCATATGTATTCCAGCTCACATGTTCTATGAGCACATGTCAAGCACTAAGATGAGTTAAAAAACCTCTCCGTCATTTAATCTTCAATCCCAAACTTTGTCCATCTGAAGGAAAAGCAAGCAGGGCTCACAGTTGGAGCTTTAATTACTGCCAAGCAGCTGTCCCAATAAAACAACAACATGTTTTAGAGGACAGAGTGCGGCACTGTGCGAGCTTTATTTATTGGATAATTTATTTGCCGATGGCCATATGACACTACATATGGCAGCATTACTCAAGCAAGCACCCACAACTACACTTTTTTTTTTCTTTTTGTATTCTGCAGGGTTGAATACTATCTATAAAATAGGTGAAAAAAATGATTCAAAAGACGCTTTAAAATGGATTAAGTTCTAGTATTCATTTTGTCGGGGAGGCTGAGAGACGAGCAGGCTCAGAGCAGGAGCCACCTGAGACACCACACTATCCTCAGTCAATTTAAATCACATCTACAGATCCTGTCTTTCCTAAATTGAAATGAGAAAGACTTTAACTTTTTCCACTGTGTTTTTAGTCTTTTGGGTTCAGTTGCAAGAATGTTAAACTTGTTTTACGTAACAGACCGTGTCAGCTGTCACTTCTTGTAAAGAGAGAACAAGGAAAAAAATGGAGGAGAGGGTCTTTCTGCAGGATACCAGCAATAATCTGTGTTAAACCTGCTGAGCTGCTGTATTACCAACGCTCTTGGCAGGTGCAAACACGCTGCAGCCGCGCTCAGTCAGTTTGAATAAGCTCCGAGATGATCACCGTGAAACTTTAGATTAGCATGACTCGCACTCAGACATGCCAGGGGAACGCTGATTCTGCTCTCTTGCTGCTGTATTATCAAAAGAAAACCAATCACAATGCAAATAAGGAACATGTTTTTGCAGCGCTGCAGTGTGCTGCCTTGTTGTTCCTACTGAAACAGCAGAGGGAAAATCATTCCGACACACAAACATGAGCTAATCATGACTACAAATGTGGCTTAATTGTAGAAATGTTGCCTTGAAGCCAGTTGGAAGTCATTTATTCCTATAATGCATTCCTTCAGCAGCGCCTGTCCCTCTCAGAGGCCACATAGATGAATATAGATGAATGAATAAATGTACCCCACCCACCGCTGTTAATGTGATGGAGGAGGAAAAGGAAAAAAAAATCAGCAATTCAGGCAAACTGTCTTTTAATGTCGTGTGTGTTTTTTCCAGGACAAATGTTGAGGAAATGGGCACCTGCTACCGCAGAGTCGAGGTCCGAGCACTTACAAACACTTTGCACGTTTTCTGCAGCTGACCGGACAGACATGGGGGTCTGAAGGTCGACAGCTCTGTGATGCATGACAGTGGAACAGGCTTTTCTGCTAACGGCATGCAGGTGTTGCTTACAGCGAGGTCAGCGTTTTACTCACTTCGCTCTACACACAATCTCTGGATTTCCAATGCGAGACACACATCAGCAGACTGATGGGCCAGTCACTCTCTTAGTGTTTAACAGTAGAAGTAGGGTGTTAAAGCTGCAATACTGTGTAATTCTGATCAAATTTTCCTGTGTAGGCGAACATGAAAGTTGTGTCTGGGGGACTCAAAGTCAAAAAATCAGGTTAAGAACAGAAAGGAACATTGAAGATTGACCAGTACTTATATTTGGTACATTTGCCTGAGTTTGTGTGTGAGGAAGGAGGGAGGGAGGGATAGAGGGAGGGAGGAGGACCCATGTGCAGCAGCTCCTAATCATATCACTCACTACTGCATCTAATAAAAAGGGAGTCTGGAAATGAAGACAAATTGATTCCCCACCTTACTCCATCATGTAGGTCTGCTGCTGTGAATCCAAGAGAGACAGGTGTTTCTGGAATGGTCCAGGATCAAGTGTCTCTCAGCATCAATATAATCACCACTAACTTCATCCCTGCATTCTTTTTTTGTGTCCAGAATCATAAGTAGGCTGCACATGTGGACAGGAGAAGCCGCCACGTCGTGCGAGCAAACATGACACAGTGTGCCGAGATGTTTTCTTTTTTTTTGGCAGCCACTAGTTAGGAAAGCAGGTGTTGTTTTATGGGTTACTTCAGTGAGTCATATGGGTTTTAAGTGTATCTTATAAAAGTCACATATGAGGAACTAATTAAAGAAACACCTCGGGGCAGAAGCTAAAGCCGAGCAGCAATATCAAGGTGCAGGTGACAGCAACAGTTTGAGAAAACCTATCAGATGTAAGCTGAAGCAATAACAGGAAAGAAATCTGTGAACAAACCCCGGCATCCAAGTTGAAAACCATCCTAACAGAGAGTGTCAGCTCAGTTCCTTTTGGTGGTGTTTCTCTATGAGTACCCCCAAAAACTCAATAAGAAACTGTCAGCTTTGTTTTCACGGTGTTTGACGCACTGCGTCAAAGAGTGTTCAAAAAAAAAACTCCAAAAAAAAAAACACACAAAGAAACATGCCACGGTGAAGACACAAGGTACAAACCTCTCACTGAAGATGCAGCAATACTGGATGTTTCTCTTATTTACTTGTAAAAATCAGCGCTACATGTCTATTAGCTACGATGTTAAGAAGCTAGCATTATAAAAATAGAGCCAGGCTACATCCATCCAGCACATGTTGTTATATTTTACTGGATAAGTAAAAACTCTGACCCTCTGCTACTAACTGAAAAGACAATAAAGTCAAATAATTCTTCCATTAGCAACGTTGAATAGTCAGGAGTAAATTTCCTGGCTCATCCATACCAATATTCAATATTCATCCTCAAAGGTGCTTCTGCAATTCCCTGAATGGCCACTTGAGGCTGTTTAAAATGCACTACAGTAAGCATGACTGCCTGGACTAATGGCCTTTCTACACTGTGCGATTTTTAGTGATCTTATAAGACCATTGCATGACACACTATGCGACGTGAATCTAATAAACTTTGGTACGATCGCCAAGTTTGATGAGTGCACATTGTACGATGACCATTTACTGAATCGCTGGCGATCGCAGGTTACGGCCATCGTAGAACCTGTCTCACAGCGCAACATAAGACCACCGATTTAAAACCACGACCAAAGATATGTCCACGATTCTCCTACAATGCTCGTCTTTTGTCTGCGACAGCCCAAAATCACACAGTGTAAACCGGGCATAACAGATGGGTGCAGTCAATGGTCACAAAGGTCACCCCCCCCTCCCAAAAAGCACTGCTCACTCTCTCCAGTGTTTTATTATTGCTGCTTTAAGTGCTGTTTTCCGGGACTTTCTGTCGCACCGTAAACACTATCATTGACTTGAATGTGTACTTTAGGATTCTGATCTTTCATCTGAGAGTAACTTTCACCTCATATTGTCCACGTCTGCACTGATGGGGTGACTTATATAATGTGATTAACACTAACAACAGTGGATTAACATCCTCTCCTTCTTACATATCACCCCCCCCCCCCCCCCCCCCCCCCCCCCCACATTATGAATAAAAACAATGCACTAAGCTAAAACAGGACATTTCTAACACAGTCTGTGACAAGGTGAACAGTAAGACATCTGAACTTAAAGCAGGATTTTCTGTTGGAGGACAGAAACAGACCCTTTGTCTCCTTCCCGGTCTCCTAATGAATTGGTTTTAGTCTGTTTTGGAGCAAATTATCCTTCCCTCTCTCCCTAATTTTCCAATTTGCTGTGTCATTTATACCTAATTGAGGACCGCACTGGGCTGTATTAGTCTCACAAATAGGGTGATATAGTTTATTGAAGGTCTGCTTTATACAGAGGAGCTGGTAAACCAAACATCAATTGTAGACCATACAGAAGATAGGGATTTTTCCTGGAGGCTGGGGAGCTGTGCAAAGAGGC
Organism: Parambassis ranga; assembly: GCF_900634625.1. Lineage (NCBI taxonomy): Eukaryota > Metazoa > Chordata > Actinopteri > Ambassidae > Parambassis > Parambassis ranga. The sequence continues at coordinate 5,105,635 of NC_041023.1, read as the reverse complement.
TTTAATTATTTCTCAAAGGCAATCCTGGCCACTGCTCCAGCACTCATTTTATGGTCACTTTCCTTTTCTTGCTGTGATGGAGGTAATGAATGGGGGTGAGAATTCACTTTATGTTATCCCTGTTCTGTATTTGCATCTCATATTCAAACCAAATTTAAAAAAGCTGCTTTTCTTCATGGGTAAGATTCAGCATCGGAATGAATACAGGCACAACACTCCAACTGTGGACCTTCTTGTAAGTGTTCTAATGCCAGAAATGACAAAGACAAAACAGGAGCTAAAAATCTCACCTGTTGTCTCTTGTAACAGACATATCAACTACCTGCAGCACAAACACAACATTTTCTTCTTATACTTGACACCGCAACTGCTTCTTTCAGCACTCTTATTTCAGCCAAATACTGAACAATAATCCATCCATCATCTGAACCCGCTTCGTCCTGCAGTGCAGGGTCACGTGAGGGGGCAGGGTACATCCTGGATAGGTCACCAGTTACTGTACAATAATAACACCAGTGAATTAAATTCAGTACAAAAAAACTTCACTAACAACTGACACTTCAACAGTGTCCACACAGACAGTAGACACGGCTCGGTTGAAATTTTAGCTGCCTACAGTTTACTTTTAAATGTACTTAAAGTATGAAAAGTAAAAGTACTTGAATACATATATTTGATTTCCATTGCAAAGGATCTGAACAGGTTAAAATAATCAAAGAAATCATCTTATAGTTAAAATGGACAATGCGTAGTTAATTTACATTATCAGTACCCAGAGCCAGCTATGGACAGGTCTGTGTGTCATGAGGCAGGCTGTGGGCATCAAGTGAACAGAGAGGCTGCTGATAACAAACAGGCAGTCACCATTTTTACTGTGTAAGTATTTCTGCTTCAAATTCATGTTAATCAGACATTAATGGATGGACCTGTGTTAGCAGACAGCAGCTAACTAGTTAGCTAACTGAGCCAGAGCACCGGCATCATGACTGAGGCTCATTATAGAAACACAGCTGGCAGCGTGACACCACCTGCATGCAGAGTCTGACCTCACATCAGTCCAGCACTGTGTTCATCAAATGGAACAAGTAACTACAGACAGTGTAGAGATGTAGTGGGGTAGAAAGTATAAAGTATGCACTAATATTTTTACTTAAGTAAAGTATAAATACATACAAATTTACTTAATTACAGTAACGAAGATGCCTGATTTAAACTCTTAAATCTTGACCCTTCCCCTGCTTTCAGCTGGCTCAGACGTGTGTGTTGCTTTCAGTGCTCAGATACATTACTTACACTTTTCAGAGCTCTTCGTGCTTCGACCGATTTCAACTGCTACCAGCTCCAACACTTGAACAGACACTTGAACTCCTTTCAGTGCTTATGCTCCTACACACATCAAACAATAACACAAACAGAAGAGCGTGTTTTCTTTAATCACAGCGCAGGTTTTAAAGTCTTAATTGTTTTTGTACCCGGTGCAAATAAATGTCTGAATTTCAAAGCCAACAAGAGGCCTCTCAGGCAAAAGGTGCGTCTCTGAGCAATCATCCAGCAGCGTCACCTTCTCGCCTCTCCTCAGAGCATCCTGTTATTTTCAGGAGCTAATTTCATCAGGGGTTTTATTTATTTATGTATTTATTTAATTTATTTGGCAGCAGATGTTGCTCTCCACCCCGGCTGCTGCCAGAGGTGCCTGAGTGTGAGAGGAGACGCCCTATCAAAATGCCATCGGGACCCTGCTGGCCACCAGATGAATGCATGCCTAGAATATAGTGTGTGTGTCCTGTCTTGTGCTCTTGTCTGTGTCTTCCCTCCATCAGGAAAAGCATACAAAGAACACAAGTGGGTGACTTTATTTCTTTCTGTGCTGACAAACCGACTCAGCCAAAGACAAGTCTCGACCCCTGGCTGGCTCACTATGAAAGACGGAGTGGCAGACGGAGGTGTGGGCACGTGAATAAATCGATTAGTGGCGCACTTGACGGATGGGATTTACAGGAGGCCTCGACGTACCAGAGAATTAATTTTGCTGGGAGAACGTGGCTCTGCCAGGTTCATTCATCTTGGCGGGAAATTTGGCAGGTTCCCCAGGTCTGGGGCCTCAATTAACCACCGGCTCCAGCAGTTTGGGGAGGGAACAGTGTTGTTGAGGAATACGCCACATTCATGTGTCAGACGTATGTTAATGATAACAGATTTAAGGAATTTAAAATGAGACTGAATGGAAGGGTGAGGTTAGAGGTTGGAATATGGGGCTGGGAGATAGAACAGAGTGGCACAAAGGGACAAAATGAGAGGTTATGGAAAGGTTTTCCTATTAAACAGCATCGGGAATGCTATTTGTTTGGTTTTTAGCTCTCAAAAAATCCAGTCTGCTCCGATGTGCTATATAAGAACACCCAAATATCAACTATAATGTCACGCATAGGACCTTTAAGGTAGAGGAAAGTGGTACCATTGAACAATTGAAATCATTTAGAGAAATGTTTTTAATCATCCTGTGAATCTAAGGACACTCTGCTCTGACTTCCATGTTTGTGGTGCTGAAGCGCCAAAATCTTCATTAGCTGGATGCTAACACAGACATTTGTTCAAATAATTCATAATATTTTATTTTTACATCGTTAGCTGTCTTTGTACCATCCCATCTTTCCCTCCCTCTGTCTCAGGTTCCAGTCCCTCTCATCCTGAACATCTCAGCGGATGATTTATGTAGCACTGTTGCTCTGTGACCTCAAAATCCGCCCCATCCATACCGCACCTGTCACTGCGCCACTGCCTGCATGCTTACTGAAAACCAAGCCATCCGTGCAAAATGGCAATTTTCCACCCACCCAGAGAATAAAAAAAAGAGGATCCAATTCATTCAGAGGCAAAACTAGGAAAATTCTATGATATGTAGAGCAGGTGTGCGAGGGCTCAGTCCTCCGCTAACGAGGGAGCTGAACTGCACGCACCGCTGACCACAACATCTGTCGTTTGCAGTGATGCAGAGTTTAGTTTTTTACCTCTGCAACACAGTTTGCACAGCAAGAGACAGCAGATGATAAAGCACATAAGATAGATACAGATGGAAGGGACCAGGTTTCAGCTGGGGGGCACAGGGTTCCCGCACTGTGGTTTGGTAGCATATGATGCATGAGAATCCAGCAGGGGTAGCAAAGAGTTATGCATGTCTGTCTGGGCCCAAGGTGAGGCCCCAGCCTGACCCAGATCACCATCCCAGGTGGAAACCCCTAACGAGCTCATCAGGCCTAACGAAGCCTAACAAGCTTTTAATTGGCAGCGTTATGATGTCCCTGAAGGTCAGAGTGCAGGTTCCTGTGCCAGCAGCGGGACAGGCTGTCACATCCTGCCAACAGAATATCACATGACTCCCTAATATCCCTCTGTGTAAACAAAGTCATAAAAGGGCAAAAGTAACTTCCTACATAAGCAAAAGCTTAAAAAGTTTGGTAACTTATAAAAGAAACATTTATTTTTGTATAAGTAGGAGAATATTTACCTGTTACCAGTTATTATAAATAACAGTGTAATGCATCAGAAGACAGCTGTAGGTTGTAGAGACTCCTGTAACTTGTAATAAACTCCGCACTCATTTAAAAAGTCAGAAACCACATTAAGTGTTTTTATCTACAAGACAACAAACAATAACAGCAGAGGCTGCTCTGGCTCCTGAAATCTAAAATCTCTGTGGTGAAATGCTGCCACCTTCTGGTCACTACGCAAAGGTACAGCCTGCATGTCACTAACACCTCCTCAATCAAACGCAACAAATTAAAAACACACTAAAAAGCTGTGGTCAAAATCCTTTAAGCAGTATTCAGTATGAAGTTATGTTACAAGTCTTTGACGGAGAAGTAAAAATCCACATTTACATGACGGAATAAAGGAATAAAAGTCTGAATACCACTACAATCAGACAGACGTTAAACAGAATCCCCAGAGACGGTTAAACCAAACGCTACAAAAGCAGAAAACATCCACAAAAAATGAAAGATGGCTTGACGGAACCATAGAAAGGTATCATTTTATACATTGTAGGGACTCTGAGAAGTTATGTCCAGTACATAAAAACACTGTTGTTTTTTAAAATCTACCCCAGCAGTAAGAAAAAAAAATGGAAGAAATGAAGAAACTTCATTCCTGGTGCCACAGAAAAACAATAAAACAGTGTAATAAAGATATATTTTTCTTAAAACTAATGTACACGCTAGCAGCAGAAAGTCTGATCACTCTGATGTCGAACACAAGGATGTGAGGCGGTTCTGTCAGAAAGAAAAACAATGAGCATTACAATAAAAAAATGCACACACATGCAGATACCCTCAATGTGATCTGGCTCATACTGGGTCTCAACACCCATGCTGACCACGCTGACCTGCAGTCCGGCCTCTGACCTCTCTCTAAGCCTACGTTGTTGGTGGGGTACAAACATGACCCATTGAGCAGTTTCCCCCTCACCCTCTGACCTCTCCTCTACTCTCCTTAGTCTGGCTCATACTGGTAATATCGTCTCATAATCTGTGTTCACTGTCTTCCTCGTAGTTTTGTGCCTTGCTCTCTCTATCTCTCTTTGCAGGTCTCAAGACCTGCATACTGACCTGCAGTCTGGCCCCTGATCTCTCCTGTGCTCATTGACTTCACTAGCCCCTGCTGCTCATCTTTGCTACCAAATTACTATTCCTACTTATGGACTGACGATATATATAGATATCCATTACAACATAATCACTGTTTCATCTTGCTGTCATGTTTGCTCTGTACTGTATCATGTTTGTATCATGTTTGCTCCTCTCTCTCTCTCCTTCATCCTCTCTGACTAGCAGCAGGACTGGTTCCCCCCTAAGCTGACGGGTCCTGCTCAAGGTTTCTTCCTCTTAAAGGGAGTTTTTCCTTGCCACAGTGCTCTTAGGGGGCTTCCTGTGAAGCACTTTGAGACAATGTCTGATTGTAATATGCGCTATATAAATAAAACTGAATTGAATTGATAAATATACCTGCAGTAGCCGAATGCTCTTCATGGCTTTCTCATCCAGCAGTGACAGGTCCACTGAGTCCATCTGACTGGCCAGGAGCTGAATGCTCTGCAACAACACATTACAGGACAGTAAATTAGCACCATGGCCCTCGAATCTAAAGTTTTCTTAGACAATTAAAACACTTTAATAGTAAACATATTGATCAGTAGAAGAGGTAACTGTGCACCCACCTCTCCATTGCCGATGGGGACATTGATGACAATATCCTCATTTCCTGCTGCAATGGGAGAACCGTTGACTGAAATGCTGTAGACCCTCTCTCTGTGGCAAGGAACTCTCACAGCAGGGGTCTTTGGAAGCCTGGGGAAATTGAAATGTCATTTAAAGCCTTTGCTGAAGGCTTTAAAATTCTCAGATTTGGAAAATGACCCAATTACAGCAACCACAAAATGTAAAACACTCAAAAGTCAGCTGGACATTTATTATTTTTGAAACACATCAGTAGCACCAGGGTGAGTGCTGTAACAATACTGGGATACAAAAAAGAATGAGTAAAGCTGAGTAAAGAGTAAAAGCTGTTACATACTCCACGACAACAGAGAAATCTGCTCCTGCCACCTCAGGGACACAAACAAATGTCTCTGTTCTCATGGAGTATGTAACAATCTTAAGTCTTACCTTGGGTCAAAGCGTGGGGTGACCAGAGGAGTAGGTCCCATCATGATGGAAGAATCCAGCATGTTCCTGGCAGGAGTTACCAAAGGCTTCCTGTTTGATCTGAATCCAGACAGACATACTAGCATCACACTGCTGGCAGATGAAAATGAAGACAGACAGTTAAAAAAAAAAACACGCTTACCGTCTGATTGAGGTGCTCTGCTTGCTGACTGTCAATGCCTTTGCTCTTTTTGATGTAGTTGGGGGCTTCCTGGTAGCTTTCCCCTAAATTAAGAACAAACATTTAAACACTCAGCATGTATGCACAACAGTGTTTGAGTATGATTGAATGAAAAACCACCATCACCTTTCTTGTTGTGCTCGGGGTGTTTTCATCCCCTGAACTGGATTTAGCTCCCTTTTTCTTGGAAGCTATGGGTTAAAATAACATAAAAACACAATCATGTCATGCTGACACAGGCTTGATAATTTTTTTTTTAAATGCTTACAAACACAACAAACCTTTCTTTACTGTTTTCAGAACATTCTCATCAGATATGACGCTCTCGGTGAGGACGGCTTCCTCATCTCTCTGTTATCAACAGATATGAATATATTGTTATTACAAAGACTATGCTCACGTGAATCTGTGAACCATGTGACACACACACACGGTACTTAACTCACCTTTGTATTGTCCACTTCTGGTGTTTTTGGTTTCACTGGCTCTACAGATAGACAAATGATAGAGAGTATGACACATGAGGTTTGTCTTCATTAAAACTATAGTGACAGTTTATACATCTACTTACTGCAATACTCCAACCAGGTCATTTGCCTAACAACCTTTGGGAGTGTAATCAGTGCCACGTGGTAGCTGTTGTCAACATCTTTTAACAGCTGGTACATCTTCTCTTTCATTTGTCCCACTCTGGTCCTCACTGGGAAAACATATGATTCATTGTTAACAGTACAGTCAAGTATTTGGCTTTATACTGCAGCATTGAACGGCTTCTGCCATATTTACTTTGCAAGTGGCAACTGGTAGAACGTCATATATCTACACTACTTCTTAAAGAGGACAATGGTTCCTGACCAAATCAACCAATTATTCTGTAAACTTCCTAACATTACAAATGCCTGGGACACTTTAAGGCACATCACACATAGGTTTAAGTCTTTCTGACATATTTCTATAATAAAATCTTCATCGACATGTACTATGAGAGAAGAAAGTGACCTTCGCTGTCGAAATCCTGGAGAAAAGCGTCCAGCTTTGTGTTCTTGGTGTTGTTTTTCATTTGCTTCGTGGTCCGTTTCCTGGGAGCCATGTCTGCGTGGACACGTAGAGCCAAAGAAATGCGTTTATACACAATAGACAACAATACACATTACTATGATTATTTTACAGTAATTTGGGTCAAGCTAGGACTGGTACTGGCTTTTAAAAAGAAGCCTCCGACATGCGGCTTGCTGATGAAATGGTGAAGCTAACGTTAGCAAGCTAGCAGTTACCTCCACCGACGTCCGTGTGTGCTAATAGGTTACTTGTTTTGCAATTCATCGGTCTTTGTTTACCACTATCACACGCATATACTGTTATTGAATCACTTTGAATTATTAGTTGAACGCGCCGAAAAGTATTTAATCGAGAATTTGTTACTTACTTGTGCTGTTCCTTCTCGTCTTCTTCTCTTCTTTCACAAAGCCGTTTTCAAATCTGCGCGCGGGGAGGGGCCCAAGCAAGAAAACAGCCAATTACAATGCACGTTTTTTCTACGTCACAAGAAAAGGAATATCAACCTATAGCAGCACCGAACGTCAGTGTTTACACCAGGAGACCGGAAATAGGCTCAGGCATCATGGTAGAAATGTGGATTTCTGACGGAGCGCTAAATTTTAAAGGATTACAGAGATCGCATAGAGTTTATAGATTATAGAAATAAAAATAAAAACGTATTTTGGTCTATTTTGCATACCGAGCTTTCATCTAACAGCTAAAATCGAATGCTGATATGTCTAAACTTGCGATACCCTCTCTTCATCAGGCGCTAAGGAAAAGCTTTACGAATCTAGAAAGCAATCAGAAAGTGTGGAAGAGTGTGTTGGCCGAATGCAGCCCTCTTATGGTGTCTCTCGGGAATCTGGCTGAACAGTCCAGAGCGTTGTCAAACGTCCAGATCTCGAACACACCGCTTAGAGACTTTCCTGACTTAGAGGATCGGCTGCGCTTCAAGCTCTCACATGCTACGGACGTAGTTCTGGGCAAACTCAACGAGAAAATGTAAGCAACAGAACAACCCGCATTGTGCATAATGCTTATAACGACAGTATAAACAATCTTTTTCTTCAAACTTATCATGACAGCAGTAAGGGTCAGTAATCTATGGGTCCTTTATTAACCCCTTCTTCTATCCCCTCCTTCAGGTCCTCTCTACAGTCTGTCAAAGACTCCATCAGTAACCAGGCGTCAGGAGTCCTCCAGCTGTACGAGCAAAACGCAGACAGTTTGGATATGGCTGCTGTAACTGAGCGATCAGCTACCACCCCATCAGTCGTTGACATGCTGGAGTGGCTTCAGGATGCAGAGCGTCACTATCGGCAACAGTATCCTTTCTGTTCAGGTCTGGATGTTTTTTATTTGTGTTACATTCAGGGTTTTTTTATTCTCCTCAACTCGTGTTCGGATTGTTAAGGAGGAAATATCTGCTACAAATGCTGAGAGCGGATGACCTTTCATCTCTGGAGTCTGCTCCCCACAGGTGGAAGTCTTTGGACTCTCCTGATGCAGAGGACCGCATCACAGGTAGGATAATGTTGGCTTCATGGTAACTTTGCTCTGTTTTAAATTGTAACTAATTAATATTTAAGGTTATCAAGGTTCATTTACACTATCAGTGTTGGAGATTTCAACTAATTCATCCTGTGCTTCTTTCAGATACACTTTGCAAAGTGTCCTTCTTTATGGAGTCACAGTGACGAAGGCCACAAGTGGATTTTATTTTATGACTTGAAAATATGACTGCAATTCCAGGCTGGAAAGAAAAACAGAACTGTTGAAAAACCTGAAAGTAAACCTGATGAAAAACATCATATGTACGGTAACTCTGAAGATGCCTTGAGGCAAGGCTGAGGACTGGAGTGCGAGGTGGAACTATCTGCACCAGACTGCAGATGAAGAGGAGAACTACCTCATATCTACACACAAGACAGGAAGATGATGCAGTGAAAAAACACTGCAAACATCTGCTGACAAATAAAGAGGAAGACAGGTTTAAGCATGTTTACCAAACCTTTTGTTTATTTCTCAAAAAATCACTGCAGTCATCACAACATAGGCCATCATAAAAGCCATCCTACTTTTTTTTGTGAATGGTGTTGGTTTGACTGTAAAGGCAAGAGGCTTTCTTCAGGCACTACTATAAATCACAGTGCAGTCAAATTTCAAACAAGGACAAACAAAGATATATACAAAATATATTGTCAATTAAATAGATTCATAAATATATAGATTTCAAATAAAACACAGATTTGAAATTTTTAACAGTTTAGGAAAGAAGTTTTTTTAACAGCATCAGCTCTTAAGACTTCAGTGGTGTCCGTCCCCGTCCTCCTACACATACTCCTTCAGTGGCAGGTTATTGGAAGTGATGGGTTTCGGTGGATCTGGTGCTGCAGCGGGTGAATTAGCAAAGCTCCGGCCTATGTAGCCTCTGCGGTATCTGCCTCCCCTCTCCATGAGAGGGCAGGTGCTGCTCAGGACAGCCCCACTGATCATAAGGATAACTGCTGCCGCCCAGCCCAGATAAATGGCCTGACCCAGCTCTCTCTTGTGCATCATGGGCACGTTGGGGTTGTAGAAATCCTGGACGACAGTGTTTGCAGTCCAGGAAACTGGAATCAGCACACACAGGCCTGTCAGAATGAAGAGAATCCCGCCCGAGAGAGCGATGCCCGCTTTGGCCCGGCGGTCGTCCCCAGCGCACGTGGTGCACTTCATGCCACAGCAGGACACGGTGCAGGAGAGCCAGCCCATGAAGATGGCCAGACACATAAGGGCGCGGGCCGCCTGGATGTCTGGAGGTAAGGCCAGCATGGAGTCATATGTCTTACACTGCATGTGACCTGTGGTCTGGTAGATACAGTTCATCCAGATGCCTTCCCACTTGATCTCTGAGGTCAGAATGTTGTTGCCGATGAAGGCTGAGACCTTCCACTGGGGCAAGGCTGTGACGGCTATCGCCATGATCCAACCGGTCACTGCACAGGTGAAGCTGATCAGCTGCATTCCAGTGTTCACCATGATGGCAGCGCTGCTTCGGACTTTGTCTCACACCGTTCTCTGTCTTTATTAAGTTTCTCCTCCTTAGTTTTGATATTCTACGCCTGCTGTCGGTGCTCCTTTTCTTCCACACCTGGCTAACCTCCCTACACTCCGTGCCCTAACATCACTTTGTCAGCATCCATGTTCTTCTCTCTTTCTTTTCCTCTTCAACATCTGCTCTCCGGTCTCACTTCCACGTGTCCTCACTTCGTAGGGTTATCCAGAGGTAATCGCTCCCTTTCTCCTGACAGCTGCTTTTTCCAGGGATCACAGACTCACACACTTTCTCCTTCTTTTCATTCCTGACTTTGAGTCAATGAATTATTGAGTAGCCAATAGCTGTGCAGCCACCTGTGGCAGCCCTCAGATGCAGGATCGATGAGCCTTTACAGTCCAGGCCCAGCAGAAGAGATGGATCTCTGCCAGACTTTTTTTTTTCCTGTGTGGAAGTGCTTCTTTTTCTTTAAACTCTGGTTCGGACCCAAGAAGGTGGCTGTGGCGCTGCTATTATTGTCAGTGTCACTCTGGCGGTTTGGTGTAGCCTTACGTAGATGGATCAGACAGATAGAACCTGATACCTGGATTCGAGGACACTGATGCTGCTATGAGTGTATCCTGTCACAGCAGGACTGAAACAGTGCCGCTTTTTACCTCTTGGTTGTCCAGTGTTTAGTCCATAAATCAAGCCTCCAGGGTGATAAGTGAAACATAAACCATGACCTGTTGAAAGTATCCACATCAAACCTCACAGGTGACACGTTTCCAGCTGAAAACAGCCATCCTCCTCTGGCTGCAGCAGTCTGAAGTGCCTCTTACTTGACAATGAACAGCGCTGGGGTTCCAAGCCTTGATGATGCCACTTCAGTCTTCAGCTGCTTGCTCGGGTTTTCACCCTTCCCCCTCAGCTGCTGCTCTTTGGTCGCGATGATGAAGCCCAAATGGGTCAATCTGGTTCCAACAAGGGTATAAATAACAAATCAGGCCCACATAGTCGGACTTCTGGGTAACGAGGGCATTAGTTCACTTCCTCCCATCTTCAGCACAACTGATGTCAAACCTGCGGAAAGCAACACTGAACCCCAGAAAAAAAAACAGGCGTGAGAGAGGGAGGGGGCAAAAGAGGGTGAGACAACAAAAGGAGGGAGGGATGGATGGAGCGGTGTGCGTAGGTGGATCAGTTAACACAAAGACAACATGGGGGGGCCTCTACAATGAGGATTACAGACACTGTGTCACTCCATGCCACTCTAACTTGTATTTTAAAGGAGCTTTCACAAAAATTACCTTTCTGTGGCCTTTTTTGTTTGACTGTGAGGCGGCTTCACAAAGGGGGCTCATAGTTGTCTTTCCTTTAACAATGATTGCAGCTAAACTGCTGAAAAGCACGTGGACCTCATGTAAAACCCTCAAAGTCTGAGAGGTTATTAGATAGTTATTAGACAATAGGACAACACTAAGCTTGAAAGACTTTTTCAGGTGATTTATTATGAGTTTTTTGTTAAATAAAAAGCTAAAGGAGGAAGAGAATAGACCCCATATGTAGCAGACGGACCTGACAGCATCTCTTTGTTTTTTTATTATTCAAATATTTTCCTTTACACTTGCAGAAAACCAATCTCTCTCTCTCTCTCTCTCTGTCTGCATTGAACCTTAGTACGCTAGTGTCGCTGATGAATTAAATATTGTGGCATCAAGATCTGTGGTTCAGGTTTCCCTTTCTTCTGTAGGCTCCTCTCTCCTTGGTAACGGTGGTCATGACAACCAGCCAGGACACAGGAAATGGGAGATGATACACAAAGCAAAGGGAAGCAGAGGAAGGTGACACATACCAATGATCCAGAGTGAGCGGATGAACAGGCAGATGTGTGTGTGTGTGCGTGTGTGTGTGTGCGTGTGTGTGTGTGTGTGTGTGTGTGTGTGTGTGTGTGTGTGCGTGTGTGTGTGTGTGTGTGTGTGTGTGTGTGTGTGTGCGTGTGCGTGTGTCGTCCATAATCCTTTAGATTTTTTTAGAGAATTTTATGTTGTCACAGTATAATTTCATTTATCCCATGAATACTATCTGGACTAAAATGAAAAAACAGATTCATTGTTTTCATCGCAGTGAGGTCACACTACCTGTTTGTGACCTCATTTACCTGAGGCACCAGTAGGGGAGGGTTGTGCTGCACATGCACACCTGCCCCTCCTGCTTTTCCCATTCAATACAGGAAGTGAACTACTTCTATTAATGAGTTTCTTCCTACATTTGCAGCTGTAAAAAAGGATTTGTGAATGCATTTTGGAACCGACACACCTGAAGTAGTCCTTATGACTGCCATGAAGTTAAATAGTGTACAATATTTACATATTAGCTATGCCAAGAGTCTTCAGTTTTCCCCCACACAGCATGAATAGGTGAAAAAGTTACAGTAAAAAAAGTAATACTTGCAGCAAATGAGGAAGCTGCTTGAATAAAAGCCAAAGGCTCATGTGTCGGTGCAGAATTTTAATGCGATTGCCTTTGCCAAGAGCTCATAGTCTGAGGCTTAGTGTGACGGCTCCTACACTGGTCTGCACGGGATACGTGTTAGATGAGCATCAAGGTCTGGAAATGTTTAATCATGAATGTTTTATCGCTCCCTTTAATGCTTTAACTTTGGTAAAGAATGCCATCTAGTGACACAAACTAAACGCACATAAAGGCTTTGGTTTTGCATCAATGATGAGAAAACAGCTGTGTTATAGGCATAAAATACCAATTTATTACTTTGCACATTAACACAAGAATTCCCTGCAGGCTAAAAAAAAAAATGTATTTGAACATGTCACATAATAGCAATAACAGCGAGTGAATGGCCCTCTGCTGAGGACGGGGCTACAACACACCCCCGCCCTCTTTACAACCAATCAGAAAGGGTTCCGTTCATTCACAGAATCGGGACACTCCATTCACAGAACTGGCGTGTGTTCCAATGCTGTGGTTCTATTGCTATCAGACAATCACACACACAGTTTCCACTAGCGGAAAGAAAACAAAACAAAAAAAAAAAAAAAAATAAACATAGCAGAGCTATAACAAACCCCCGAAAAAAGGAACCAAGAGAGGGAAAACAAAATAAAATACACAATACACAATGTCAAATTACAAATCTGTCAAGATATAACAATATATCAAAGTGAGAGGAATTTAAAAATAATTCATGCTCTCTTTCTATTGGGGCACAGAAAGAATTTTGGATCTTTTTTTAAAAAGGTTAAAAAGAGGTAATCCTGCTCCGCCGATGCCGCAGAGACCCCTCCACAAAGAGGAAGTGCATTTGCTAAGGGGTCAGCAGAGTTGCTATGGAAACAGGAGAGCCGCAAACCAAAAGGCATGGCCACAGGTACAAAAACCAGGAACCAGGAGACAAAATGGATGCTCGCAACAGTAACCCTGGCAACGATGAGAAAGGGGGGGGGTGGTTGGCTCTTTAACGGGTCCACGTTTGAAGAAAGTACCTCGTTTGAATTCGAACGCAACGCAAAGAGCCGCAGCCCCCCCCCCCCCTCCCCTCAAAAAAAAAAAAAAAAAAAAGCCCAAAACAAAACAAATAAACAGCTTGTACCTGCCAAATTACTGACGTTTTTGTGTAGGAATCTTTCAAAATAGAGAGACCGGACAAATATTGCTAGGCTAAAAACAGTCCCAATAAATTGATAAACATTTACCCACCCAATCCCACCCCAACCCCCCAAAAAAGGTGTTTATATTTTTTCTTTCCTCATAATAAATATGATTGAAAAAGGTTTTTTCTTCTTTTTTTTGTTTTTTTTTTTGTTTAAAAGGACAATACTCTGGCATGCAGGCGAGCAAAGTCTACATTTTGTTACTTGAAAAGAAAATTGTCTAAAGCCTACATAACTATTCCACCAAATGCACATTCCCACTGATTGATACAAGCAAATAAAATGAACCAAAGAGATAAAAATTCAAAAAAATAATAAAAAGTACAGACACACAATAGCGAGAGTAGACCAACAACCACAATGAGTAGAATTATAGCTTCGTTTTTCCACATTTGAAAACTTGAACTGGGTTAATATTGCTTCGTGATGTCGCGTTACAAACGGGGAGTGATGCGACTGGAGCTCAGTGAGTAAATACTGGGATTTTTGTTCCCGTTAGGAGACGGCAGATGAATATTCAATCAGAGCCTGGCTTGGTAAGACTAGTGCACGTTTTAAAAATCTGATCTGCCCCCCCATTTAAAAACAAAACTTATTGCATGCAATGCCTGGAATACACCCCCCCCCCCTCCTCCCCCGCCTCCCCCACATCCTTCACCAACGCTCACGCCTTCAACAGGAAGGTGCTCAAACTCATTCATAGTAAACCTGTTGCTTTACGGGTGGTTTATTACAAAAGAGTTTTCACTGAGCTGTCCCCCCCCTGATGAGGCGTGCGCAACATCTTCCAACCTCGCCTGTCCTGCATTGTCTGTAACACCAGGGGGCGCCACTTGGTTTGAACAGAGGTGGGGTCCAAGGGCAGTGCTGATGCGTATTGTCAATTTAATTCCAGTGTTAAAAATGCATAAAAATATGAAACAAACACTGTTAAATAGTAAGATGGGTATACTTCAAATACACACAGAGTAGTTAATAGAAACCATTTTAAAAAGTCTAAAAATTCAACTCACTGCCTATCGCAAGCCGCTTTTTTTTTTATATTAAAAAAAAAAACAATCCCTTTAATCACTCTGATCACGAGTCCTGATTGTCTCCATCCATTTGATCGAAACTAGCTGCCGAGTGAGCAGCACACACATCTACCACTGTGTAAGAATCATCATCATCATCATCATCATCATCTATCCTGGGGCCAAACTTCGTCTCACCGTTAACCAGAATGCTACAAAAAAAAAAAGATCCAACCCAAAGCTCTACCCCTCTTTAACCTGCAGCTCAACAACTGAAGTCTATTCCTGAAGTCACACTAGTTAACTATATAACTGGCTTTGATGCCAACCTTAAAATTTCATCACAATAGTAACAACATTGACAACAACGATAACAACAACAACATCAATGGTAAACTACTAAGTCTAAACAACAGTATTTTTTTTTAAGATAACCACAAAACATCTTATATTAAACTTTTACAAATCTGCTTTGTTGATTCGTATGTATAAATGCATAAAGGTAAGAGAGATTGAGAGTGCCCTCTGTTGCTTGCCTAGCGTCCCGGGTCAGTGCAATGAGTTGGCTAATATTAGCAAAGGAGACCTAGGAAAAAAAAAAAACAACTAAAAAAACTGAATTGTCCAGCAGTGTCATCATATAATCTTTCGCATAATCAGGTCCAAAGAAAAAAAAATAAGATCCTGCTTTTCCACACAGATAGAAAAGGCTGATAAGACCAGAACTTTGTGTTTAATGCCTTCGGGTCCCAATGCTAAGCCAGTCACAGGCCTAGACCACGGTTGCTACTGCTACACTTCAGACCTGGCTGCGGTTACGACATGAAATGCATCAAGTTACTTTCTCGGATTCAAACACCCCCCCACCACCACCACCTGACCCGACTGCACATGCTCACATGTAACTCAAAGCATTTCAGCGAACGAGCGACCCAGGACTGCTACAGATACCCACACCAGCCTCTATGAGGCCTGTTTTAAGTCATATGTCTCGAAGATGCTCTATAGATGTAAATATATGCTTATATGTATTTTATGTGTGAATATAAAAACAACAAATCTGAGGCATTTACAGCAGTTATTTCCTTGATTTCCCTTTACAATTCAGTGGCCTGCCATGAAACGACACACAAACACTCTCTCATACAGCAGTACATGTATATACAGAGATGCGCGCACATACACACACACACACACGCACACACGCAGACTTGCTTCGCTAAGATGGGAGGAAAGTAGCAATGGGCATGGACACCCAGGTCACCTCGCTTGTAAAAGACTGAAAAGGAGAAAAGTTAAAACACACGCTCATAAAAAGGAAAAAAAATATATATAATATATATATCATTCTCAAAAGGTCAGCTCCCCTTCATCTCTGTTCGTGTAGAGTTCCCTCCCCACCACCCGATAAACCCAAGACCTTGTGACAGATTTCGCCCAAAGGGGCTTTGAGGTAAAAGTAGATAAGAGTCCTGCTTAGCTGGGAGAGCTAAAGAGCTGCGCTGACACGACTTGTGCCAATCCACTCCCTCGCTCAGTGTATCTTACAAACACATGAGTGCAGACATTCAAATAGAAAAAACAAAAACAAACTCAAAATAATGGCTCAACTTGTAGTATGCGTGTCGTGTATGGTTTGTTTTTGTTTTTTCGTCTTTTTTTTTTCTTTTTCTTTTGTGCATTGGAAACCCTCTGGGTTCGCAGTGCTGGATTGCTGGTTGAAAAGGCGACTCGATTGGGAACGCTGGTTGGAGACTGTTCCGTGAAACAGAAGACCCCCCCCCCCTCCTCCTCATCTTCCTCCGCAGTGAGCCGCTTTGGTGCAGATTCAGAAAATGAAGAGTGAGTAAAACGAGAAGAGATAGACTACAAGGATAGAGAGAGAGAGAGAGATGAGGAAACGAAGAGAAACTGGCAAACAAGAGATTTAAAAAAAAAAAAATATATAGAGAGAGAGAGAGAGAAGAATCCACAGGTGGACTGGCGGACATGCTTGGTAGCTCAGGCAAAGTACATGGTGTGCTGGGTATCATAGTGGATCTGAACTGCCTTTGCTAATGCCTGTGGGTCTCGGCCGTTACTCTGGCCCGACACATGGCTGCCTTCAGCACTGCAGGACAGAAAAAGGAAGAATATTAGATCAATAAATGCAGGAAAACTGAGGATACATTCATGACAACAACTATCAGGATCAGTGGTGCAGGAGACAGGTGCTTGAGTCCACTTCCTGTAGCTACACACATGGATGCAAATACTGGCTTCCTGACCTGTTTTCATTTCACCAACTATGTGGTTAATACATTTGATGGCTGCTTACCTGTCGTGGTCTTTGTCCACCAGGTGGTAGCGGGCTCGAAAAGCCACTAGCCTGGCGTAGTAGGCCGGCGCCGGGATGGAAACAGACCGTGTGCAGCGGACATAGGTGTGGCACAGCTGGTAAGTGAGCAGCTGCAGTTCATCGGCCGTGAAGCAGTTGTCATCCCACAGGACGTGGTAGTGGGAGGGACGACTGGTTCCCTGTGAGACGTTAAAAACAACACAGTGTCATTTGTTTCCCTCCACTGTTTGAAGCCTTGTGCAATCATACACTATGAGGAAGGGGCTTTTAAATCTATAAAATGTCAAAGTTTGTTTAATCAGTTCTTCCCGTTTTTATGCCCTAATAAACCCTGGCAGTACATGTACTAGACCTAGTCTTGTTAATCTGATGAGGAGCGGGAATTGTCAAGGCTTCAGCCCAGAAGTGGTAGATCTGCAGTATGTTTGTTGGTGTCAGTTTTTTATTTGTATTGAGAAATTCCTTTTTTTTTATTTTTACAAACATCTAGCAGCAGCAAGGGAACTGAGAGAGAGAGAGAGAGAGAGTAGTGTGTGTGTACTGTATCCCTCACCTGAATCCCAGCATGGCTGCACAGGTAGAAGTCGAACTCGGACGGGTGTGTGATGGTGCTGTCCACTGTGGTGCCGGCTGGAACATTACCGCTCTTTCCAACCTGTCACGGCAGATTATAGTTAGAAACCCAAGTAATAACAGAATCCAATTAAATGTTCTGGTTGTGGCATTGTGATAGAATAAAGTCCTGCCAACCCGCTCAGCTTTGTCAGAGCAGAAGAGGCGAGTGTGGTGGCGCTTCTGGACTACGATGTAAGTAATGCCCGGCCGGTAATCCTCCTCCAGACTGATGCACGCCTTCCTGATGGCTATGAGCTCCGGCCACGCCACCTGCTTCATCTGTCCCTCCGACACACCGCCACGATAGTAGATGATGCGTGTGGGCTTAAAACGGGTCGACTTGTAGAACTGAATGAGCAGCTCCCGCACCATGTTGGTCAAATCTTGAATAACCTCCTGACTGAAGAGCTGCTCCTGAAGAGAGTGAACAACGAGCGGATTCAGGAACGTTTCTATTGATTCATCATACTTTAATTGAACACAATGTTCTGTTACTATATTGGCAGAAAGCAACCAAACGTTATTGTGTCAGACCTGGGACATGTCTTGTCGGGATGTTTGGACTCGCACTGTTGCACAGTAACGGCTGGGGTGGCCATCCATGCTGCCCACCACCGCTGCGATGGACGGCTTCTTCCCATCACCGGCAGGAGGATGTGTGACATCAGCACCCAGGAAAATGACCGGCTGCTGAAACACGGAAGGCCTGAAGATAAAAACAAGTAGAACAGATCAACATTAATTTAACATTTAAAACACTGCAGTGAAGAAATTAAATAAAATTATTTGCAGACCTCTGGTGAGGCACCAGGACGTTGTTGATGCCTCCTAGCTTAGCGTTGATCTTGAGGCAGAGGTTGGAGAGTGTCTGGGGGGACGTCTTCACCACATTCTTCACCTGCACGCACTGGGTGGCCATGCCGAGGAGGGTGTCACCCACCCGCTTCACCTCAGCTGTAGAGCAGAGGACAGATGTAGATCCATCCAAAAAGCTTGTCTTTAATCTGTAAAATGTCATCTTCTTACCGTAGACCGGAGTTTTGCCAGGCAGGATGACCACAATCAGCTGCAGACCTACATAAGACATCTTAAGGTGTTTG
The DNA here is from genome assembly GCF_900634625.1 of Parambassis ranga. Lineage (NCBI taxonomy): Eukaryota > Metazoa > Chordata > Actinopteri > Ambassidae > Parambassis > Parambassis ranga. The sequence goes on along the minus strand of NC_041023.1, from coordinate 5,086,961 downwards.
AACATGGGCTCTACGCTGTCAGCTCCTTGGGCATATTTACAGAAACATGGCTGCCCCTGAATGGGCATCCCAGCATCCTTTGAGATCTTTCGTAGCTGGTCTGTGAAACTCCTGTTAAAAAACAAAGCAGGCTTTTTAGCTACACAATTGACAGCTTAAAACCACTACAGAAGATTTGTTTAAGGCTTTCCTGATTGATCTTGGACCACAAACAGACACCAGGGGACACATTTCCTGCAGAGACTGAACTACATATCCTGCTAAGAAGCCTTGTTTGGCAACTGCACAGTGTAGGGATGCAGTTTAATAAGCATCTTTCTTTTTGGATGTGTGATAAAAACTGTATCATTTAAATCTTTACAGATTTTTTTCCCCCAGCTGCATCATTGCTCTAGTCGCATAGTATTTTTTACAGCCACAGTTTGATAGTATTTTTTACAGCCACAGTTTGAGGACTCACTTGAGCAGGTCCTCTCGACACTGTTTCTGTGGAGCGAAGCAGGCCACAGCCCAGACCTTGATCTCGATGCCGGCGTAGAACTGCTTCCCTCTCATGTCCCACACGCCCTGGTTGGGTGTGGCCACGGTTTTATTCTGCGGAGAGAGTCCCTACACTCTTAGTCAACCCCCCGGTTGGATGAGCCGATACAAAAGATACTAAACCTACAAACACTTTTGATTTTTTCACCTCACTATACAGACAAACATAATACAGTGCAAGCCCACATCGCTGGCCTGCAGGACACAAATTAATTTGAACATCTCCTGGCCTGCTGCTGCTGCTGCTGCTACATTAATCGATGTAAAAACAGACTTTTCTGAAGAAATTCTCACTACGCCTAACTTCAGAGGTCAAAACATGAACATGAGTATCATGTCAAATTTAAAATGGACATCATTAGTTGCTCCTGGATTCCAGCAGCGTTGTGAATACAAATTTAAAGGGCAGTGCCTTTCAATTAAATTAACAAGTTCTGCCCAAAGCCTTAAAGAAAACCTGATTTTACACAACTAAACAGCTTTTCATTAGGACACAGAACTTAAAGGTAGGGTAGGAGATTTCATTCTGATGCACTTTTTGTTAAACTAGTGTAACTTCTCTTTACAATCCGATAGCATCCAATTAGTTCGGCAGTTTCGCATTAAAACGAAGAATATTAATCATCTGTGGAAGCTATAAAATGCTAAAAACATCAGCCAATCTTGCGAGGCGCCCCTGCGCAGAGAGTTGGCTGATTGGCTGCTCTCTTCCTGCTCTGCGTGCACCAGAGAGGTACGTGCATCATGGCCGAAGTCACAGACCGCAGCTCGTCTTCAGGTAATGCGCGTCCATGTGATTGGGAGGCGTGGCTTCGGGGTGAGCTCCGAGAAAAAGGGACGTGTGTTTACTTTCGAAATCTGGCTGACTCGACTCGAAATCACCGATTTTTCAAAATCTCCTACCCTACCTTTAAGATATATAAACAATCAGTTTTAAAACATTATCACAGTGCAAAAGACTGAAACCCTTTCCCATCTCACATGCATACAGTCTCATTAGACTGTATTAAACAACAGCATGCCATTCAATAAAAGGACATTGTGTGTGTGTATTCATTCATACGAAGTGATCACAGAAATGGGAAAAGCTTTCAGTCCACATTTAAAGGCATTTCACTGGAAGCCGATTAGACTCAGTATCCCTGCAGGCAAGAGGCCAAGTCCTTCAGCCAGAGCGTGTGTGATACTATCTGAGGTTTAACTGATGTGTCGGATTTAAACTTGGCACCAGATCTTTTTTATTTTCTAAGAAAATCCAAGTTCTTCTGTGAGGGTGGGAACATGGCCAAAGCAAAAAGGATCATTACAGCTTTGTCTCATCTTAACAGAACCATTGAGCACAGCCTCTGGATGGACTGTCAGATTTCAGTCCACAGGATCTCAAGCACTAAAAGTGAATCTCTTTAGTCTGACTTTACTTTGTTGCTGGGTGGTTTTGAGTCTTATCGTCATCCCGTTGGAAGCACATCCACATTTTTCCGCTTACACACAATCCTTGAATCACAATTCAGCCGTTGACACCCAAAAAACAGGTAATAATGAAGACTGCTAAGATCTGTGTAATGAGCTCTGTTCATAACAAAGGCCAGGTCCATGCAGTGTAGCTAACTTACAGCTAGCAGGCTAAAATTTGCCTGCTCACAAATGTTCAAATACATGATCCAACTTGGTTGTTACATACACATGTGTGGATTTAAGCCAACAATAAATGACTAATCAAAGTAAATGTGTAGAAAGATTGACTTCTCATAGCCAAGAGTGGTTAGCCTTATGTCTGAACTAACAGTAAGTAATGTTTACACTTCTGAAATCTCTGCGGAGTGTTAACATACAGATTCCTACACGGCTGAATTGAAATCCAGCAGGTTCATCTCAGCTGTCCACAGTGTGAGTGGGCTTCTCCTCTCATTCCCTCCTTTTTAAAGGAAAAGAGCATTTTTTTAAAAAAAGAAAAAAGGAACGCACACTTAACTGAACAGACTGCTGAGATGCACCACAGAATTATAACACAGGGCAAGTTCCAGGTCTTCCAGGTCTGAATTTATTAAAGTTAAATCCTCCAGTATCAAGTCACTTCATCAACTAGCCCTCCAGTTGAATCAGCATGTAACTGTATCCTGCTCAGCCTCAAGTATTCAGTTTCAAGAATTATTTTTTGATCACAGTTTGCCCCCAATAATAATAAAAAAAACCTCTGCAGACCTGGAACTTCGCTTCTGTGTCCCCAGCATTCACTCTTTGATGCCCCCCCACCCAACCCTTTGCATTCTCAGTCAGGCTTGCGCCCCCACAGAGTGCAGCCCCTTTCCCAGTACTCACCCTGCCACAGTCCCTCCCTGTGTCTGTACTCACCCGGCCCCCATACTGAAGCATGGGCGCTGGGAGGACACGACCGGTTACTTCTGTCATGTCATTATGCACAACAATACCAAATTCCTTCAGGTAGGGATCCGGGCCCCCAACCATGCTGTTACTTTTGACCTGCAGGGAAAAAAAATATTACATGAACCACTGAAGTAATCAAGCTACAGAGGAGACATATTTCATGAGCGCTCACCAGTCTGCTGATCTCTTCCTGTCTGTCAGGGGCAGAGCGAGCTGTAGCTTTAATCATGGTGGATGTCTGGTTGTCTGTTAGTTTCTTGATACAGCGCTGGCCTGCTACAATGTTACAGACCTACACACACAAAAACAGCAGGAAATTAAAAATGGAAAATTCACCTTTTTTTTTAAATGCAAAACAGGCTCTGCTAGCTCACCTCCAGGGGAAGGTATGTGTGCTTCTGTTCTTGTCCCACTTGCAGACAAGGTAAGTGTGGATATTTGAGCTGGAGATTGTACTTCTGCTTGAAATACTGAGCTACTGTGCACTCCATAGCCTGGCCGTTCTCTAGCTGCAAGGGGAACCTGTGAATAAATATGGACAAAAAGCACACACATCAGTATGGAGGACACAACAACCTATTGCTACTACTGTACATGCAATAACACACGAGTGACACTTACGTTTGGTGACTGGCAGGTCGGCGCGTGACATTGCACACACGATATTTCCTCTTCATCTGACCACAGTGTGTTACCTCAACTTTCAAGCCTGATCGAAAAACACGAAAAATGTAAAAAAAAATATATACACAGTTCTGCTGCTGTTTTAAAGCCACAACAATGATTTAAACACTGACAGTTCTGCAGACTGCATGCAGCACTCTGCAGCTTCCTTTTTGACATTTTGGCACAGCTCTGCTGAAACCAGAAGGACACTGAGACACTTTAACAATGTCTGCAAAAAAAAATACAAATAACAGTACGACTTTAAATCAATGCCCTCAGATTTAATGGAATATTTTCATTTCTTTGAAGTTAGGTTGAAGAATATCAGACTATATACCAGTCTCCATTGACAGAAACAGTCATTTTACAATGCAGAATGCAGTCACTGTTCTTTAAATGTATGATTTAAACATTTAAAAAAAGCTACCGACTAATTTGTTGCTGTTGCCCTTCTTCACATTATTTGATATGCCTCCACACTGATGCTCCTGTGTACTACTCCAAACTGGAGAATTGCTCATGCCAACCACTGTGTACAAAAGATGATACACATATTATGGATAAAACTGGTCTCTTCAAGACTGACTAGCTTCCCCCCACATTAACAAGTGTTGATGTAGGTTAGAGTGTACATGTAGCATGGTTGTGTATCAAGAGTGGGTGTAGATTATTTTGTTCTAACACACTGCATAATAACAAAACACACACACACCTACATGTAATCTTTGCAGTGAACAGAAACTACACTGAGTCATAGAAGTTGTGTTTATATAAATGTATTTTTCTGTTAATAATCTTTGCACTCACCTCTTATTTCCTTGGTGAATTTGACACGCTGCGAGTCCGTCAGTGGTTTGGTCTGTTCGTTGATGTTCTGAATGTCAAGCACCTCACACATGAACTCTATCACAGGCTGAGCACGGTAGAAAGCAGTGGCCGACACTGTGGGTAAAAGAGACACTCGTTGAAATGGATCAGCAGAATTAAGCTGATTGTCCCTGCAGCTATTACTCCAGGGGAAAAAAAAAGAAATCAATTTTTGTACTCGACTACCTTAATTAGAGAAGCTAAACTTGGTAAAAACTCTGTAAATTTTATTGTTACAATTCCGCGATAGAAAGTAGATTAGCTGATGTGGCAAAAACCAGATAGCAATAGTCCATTTAATCTTCTTTATGACAGGCACATCAGTCAAACATCAGCCGCAATGATAATCTATCACTGCGTAGAGGTTTTTAATAAAAGTCTTACCATCGATGTTGAGCATCATGTTCCACATGGCAGGACGGACGGACTGATGGAAACCGAACCACACCTCCCTGCCTCCACCGAGCGGATGGTAATAACCCTCCGGAGGGGAGAAAAACGAACGCCCCACTGGAGTGTATCTGTGTGAACAAAAAAAACAAAAAAAAAATCAATGAGAATTCAAACACGGCCAAGTTTCTAAAATGCTGTTAGGTCTTAATTGGTTTGTGAATGATAACGTGCTTCAAAGAGAGACATGGCATAACTTTAGGATTACAAGTAAATCAATAACTGCATTCTAATCAGAACTGTCATAAAAAAGACAAATAGAGGGACAAAAGACAAGGACATGTTAAGAAATAGTCCCGCATAGCGTGAAAAGCAAGCGCTCGTTTTACCCATAAACAGGTTCATTGTTCTAAGTGACAACAGAAACTGTCCGTCTAACATGTAACAGAGGTCTCACCATGCAATCTGAGAGGAAGTTAGCTCATACTGTAAATATGGGTAAAAGTTAGAGCTGCCCAGGAAAGGGTACAAAAAAAACAAACCCCAGCTTACTGTTCATGCACTTCCTTTCACACAATGTCTGTTTAAAGCACAGATTCACCTTTGATCCACATCACAATTGTTTGAAAGACATGTTTGCAGGTTATTTTTGTGCCTGCAGTGGAGGCAGTCACAGCTCTAAATCAACAGCCGGTTGCACAAGAAAACACCGTTTGCCCTCTAAAGGCATTACAGTGCGAAAGGTGGAGCTACATTTGGGGGGGACACTGATACAGTAGACCTCACCAAAACACTCTTGTTCTTAAGAATTCCTGTTTCTAGTGCATGAGAGACATGCTGGAGACAGGGTGGACTTAGGCTAATGTAATTAGCTGAAGTTATTTTGTTTACGCCTTATCTGTACCCATGGAAACCAGGATGACTTTTCCCATAAAGGGGACAAGAAACAGGATCCATGTTTGAAAATATCTGATTTATCATTTGAATTCTTGTTTTAACTCTTACTTACTTAACTTGAAATTTTATGTCATTTACTTAATTATCTGTGAATGAAAATCATTCAGCAGCAATACTACTGCTGCCACTGAAAAACAAAATTTGTTGTGTCACAGCTTTATGTGTGCTGCGTATAGGGTGTTTATCAAAGCCAACAGATCTGAAATTTCATTTAGAAAAGAGGGATGTAAACATATCAGGTCATTACAGCGTGCTGTCAGGGAATCATCTCCCCGAAAATGCAGCCTCAGTACTGTATAATTACATCCATTATGGCGTGAGGTATGATTGGATCTACACGGCAGCAGGAAATTAAGTTACACAGACAAATAAATTATGAAAGCAATAACTCTGCCACAGGGAGGAAACAGGTGTGAAAACGTCTGATGGATGAAGAGCCGTACCTCATGGAAGGAAGGTGCCGCGTGATGACATCCAGGGCCTGAACGGAGTCCTCTGGAACCTCGTTAAGGTGACCCGACAGGGCTTCCAGCAGCATCTGGAGACTGACCACAGACACCCACTGCAAAGACACCTTGAACGTCTGATCTTTCCCCTCGCCAGGCAGGGTCACCTCCAGATCCACCTGAGGACAAAGAGGGAGGGAAATTGATTGAAAAACAGGTGATGGACGGAGCAATGTGCAATAAATATCCAAGGGCAGAAAAGATTGAAAGAGGAGAGAGGAAGAAACTCTGGTGAATCACTTCGTCTTTCAAGCGACAAAAGAGTAGTCGGCATCCAAAGATTTCATTAGAGAGCTCACGCCGAGTCAACAAGAAGCCTCCAAAAAGCAGAGAGGTGTACTTAAATCAGTTTAGTAAAAGGAGAGCGTCTCTTTTTTTTGACAGAAAAATTTATAATCACATTTCAAGGTTACATTGATTTGCAGCTTTACATATAAAAAGTCAATCAAAACACATTTTCGGGTCAGGTCGACAGAAAGAATCTTAAAAATGCTGTTAGATTTAATTGCTCCAGTCCAAATCTCATTTAACATATTCTCCCTTCAGCTCTGTGCTCAAAATTAAATCATACAGGGACAAATGAACTGATACTTTGCCACTGAAAAGATGGCCTGACAGAAATCTTGACTATCTATACAGCAGAGGGATGAAAAGAAATCAGTGCTACAGGCAGAGAGAGAGAGAAAAAGAAACAACATGGGCTGTGTGGTTCCCTTGTTCCCAGAATGCACCAGGCTCACTGTCTTGTTATTTTATCTCATGACAATATGCATTCTCTATAAAGCTCCTGATGGTCTGCTATGTAAATTGTGTCATCAGAGAGTCAACAAGAGGCCCTGGGGTTGATCGGTCTACAAAGACATAAATCTCACGACAAAGACGATGTTTGAAACGCTAACCCTGTCTCTCCCGATTGGCAGTGGATGTGCTGTGTACATGTTCCTCTTCCCGTCGTAACCAGGCTGTCTGTCTCCAAAGATCTGCATCTTGAAGTGCCGCACCATGGTATCCACCACTTCCCTAGAAAACACAGGCAGGCACTTAGCTTTCCATTAGCTACAAATGTAACCGGTATGTTTACAATGATCAATTTCTCTTACCTGTTAACCCTTCGAGGCCGTTTCTCAGGCTTGATGTCGATATCATAGTGATAGACATCAATCTTGGGAATCTGCACCTGGAAGTGGTTGGCAAGGAGCCGGATGGGTTTCCCCACCGTGCCAAGGCCGGGACGCCGAGGAGGCTGAAACAGAGAGGTAGGGGCAGGCGGGCCTGGAGAGAAATTTAAAAAAAAGGAGGATTATTATTACAACAGCTGTTTAAGGCTTTTATTTATTTTATGTGGCCTCCATTAATCATTCAAGCTTTAAATAAAAGAATGTTTGGCATTCAATAGATATGCAGTGGAGCTTGCATCAATGAGAGCATTTATCTTTCCACTAAATGTCAGATCTGAAAGACAAATGTGCACGGCATAACGCCAAGCTTGTTGCAAACCATCTCATCAATGACACCTGCTTGAATGCACTTAAATGGCCACACAAACACTCCGAAGAGAGCACATACATGCGTTGATTGATCTGTAACTCTGGCCCCTGACCTACATGGGTCAACAAGGGACTGGCACAAACAATGACCTCCAATTATCCCTCGGCACGCCCACAGCTCCACCCAGACACACGGGGCGCCCACCCCTCACACCGAGACAAAGACCGAGCTCTTCTCAGACAGACAGCATGGCCATATGGAGGGGGTGCCACGCACAGAGTCTGGGATTACCGTTACACACACACACAGTACACGCCACACACACCCTTCTAACTCATATACACATGCATATAGACATATGTGACTCCATTTTCCTTGAATTGTATCACAGAGTCACCAACGCTTCAGGCATCGAATAAGGTCTTAAGGTCTCATTTACATTGGCAGCAACTGATGAAGCCACTGTGATGCTTGCATCATATTAAAATCTTCCTACCATGCATCACTCAACACAAAGCATGCAAAAGACTCATAAGTCAGAAAATATATACATTAAAACTATACATCACTGGTGGTACTGAAGGAAGCTGCTTAACGCTTTTGTCAACTGACAGCTACAGGACTGTGGGGGTCCTTCTGAACTCCATGCACCCACACGCTCCAGTTAGCAACTGAAGCGCGAGAGCATGGACAATCGGACCCTCCCCACTGCTTCCTGAAAACACGCTTCCCTACATGCCCTCGTGTAGCCCGGGCCCCACATCACCTCCCCCTCTCCTCCTCCATCAGCTCTTAGAGATTTCCGTGGTGTTTACAGTCTCAAATAAGAATCTATTTGCTGCATGTATGCTCTTTGTTGTCACGACTTGGAAGACAAAACCCATCTGATGATTCATTCTACTTTGTCCTACTGGCCTTGTTACCGATGGCAACAACAGCCGTACCAAGTGTTCTACGATGCACTACATTGCGCTTTGTGTTCTCTCAAGTGCACTACAACACGTTGTAACTCCATAGTATTTCAAGTGCATCCATTTTGGCACTCTGCATTAATACTATATGTCAGAGTCCAGCAGGTTAAATATAAGAAATAGCACAAATATCAGAACAGTATTATCTTTTGATAACTCAGAGAAGCCTTCACATGTGTCACCTTTTGGAACATTGTCTTCTCAAATTCCTGTACACAAGCTTCGAGTCTTTTATGTTTTGCACACATTTCACATTTCCTACACAACAGGGGTGTTAAGTGTCAGCTTCAAGTCTGCTGACAAGTGTTTGTTGATTAAAAAAAAAACCACAAAGCAAACAGAGGGAGCAATGTTGTTTTTTTTTTTTAATAATCTCTATATGCACAGAGGTTGAAACTGACGTTAACTTCAAGTTCCGGCTTCCCACGTCTAAGTCTCTACATGACACGCAGGAGTTTGAGTTCTTCCTCCTTCACCAAAAACAGAGTTGTGCCTATATATAGCCTCCTCAGCTGCCATATTACACTTAGAAATGTGTGTCCCTCAACATGAAATGCCCGAAGCCATCCTTTCACTACTGCCAATCTCACCTTCTCCAACTCCGAGGGTCCTTTAAATGAAATAAACAAGGGTTAACAAACTCTTAAATATCCTGTCGGCATCTCCAGATTGTTTTTCTTGTCTGCCCAACTGTCAAAAATGCATAAAAGACCAAAACCCAATAAGTTCTGAGAATTATTACTCAAAACTGATTCTAAAAACCACTTATTCTAATCCTGCCCAATTAGATCAATATGTAAAACTACATTACATGCTTTAGGAATCAAAAAGGAATAAAAGAGGCAACTTTAGAATATGGTACTGCAGCCATGAGTTGAAAGTAGAAACAACTTGGCCTACATTCATGCAAATTTGGGACATTTTAGTGCCCAGGACAGGACCTGGGCACTCATGGGTAAAAGATGGACACAGTCAGGCAGAGAGGAAAACCTTCTAATCAGAAAATTAAGGAGAAGCATCTCATGACCCTCCAGACCACCCAACATGACAAAATACTGCTTATTATCAGAAATACAAAATACAAGAAGTCCAATTTAATGTGATTTCTGTCCTCAATCTTCTCCTTGTGTGCATGAATTAAAGTTCTTACTCCAATCTCAACAGAATTGTTTCCAGGCCAGAACAACATCAATAAATCTTTTGTTTAAATAGTTTAATACTCTTAAAAAAAGGCCCTGCAGACTCGTTAGAGTCTCACATTTAAGCCTTGATTTAACAAATTTGTCAAGCGAGCTTCCTCTATCATTTTATGCTTCTGCCCCAAGTGTGACAGAGCTGCAGCCACTTTTGAGTCACAGAGGAAGTGAAATTAGCTTTTTCCTGGCGCAGGGAGTGACAGATTCACAGGGAGGAAAACAAGTCTTCCCGCTCTGTATGCAGGCTGCGTGAAGCGAAGATCCTCACCTGATCATCTTATCGGGTTAATTTGGACCGATCTAATGTTTAAAAGCTATCAAATGTTGCTCGTGTAGTGTGGAAGCCCACTAATGCTATGCGTGTCCCTGGTAACCACAGTGTGATCAAGCAGAGAGAGACAGCTGGGCTTAAGCTAAGTATGAGGATGATGGCTTGGCCCGGCGATGAGTCAGACTAAGAGCACTGAGCGTGGAGCGCACTGACGCCCACACCTGCAAATCACCTGGATTAAAAGGTAGTAAACTGGACTGTGGAAAAGGCAGAAGCACTCACAAAAGCTTAGTGGTCATTCAAAAGATAAAAAATGATCCCACATCTGTTTAATTATTAGCTCAATCCAATGAAACACAATATTCAGTATTGGCATAACTTTCACCTCTGCAGTCCAACAGGAAATTGATGCATCACAGCTGCTCATGTACACAAATATTCCCAAATTTGACCTGGAATACAGTGTAGTTTGATTTAATTAGCTCAGCAGGATAATATTAGTCAAGCAGACTCTTCTTTGTTGCACTTCACACCACAGAACAAACAGCTTCCTGTGTGTCACCATTTACGCCTTTACTGTGACACTCTGCATACACCACACCTTCAACTTCACATAAACGTGGAGCATTTCTGAAAGTGAATAGTCAGATCGTCCTATCATCACCACACAAACCAAACCCAAATGGAGGGGGTGGTGTGGATGAAACCCAGTGATGTTCTTTGGGTCAATGATGCGTTCATCTTGGACTGATTTATTCTTTTTGATGAAGAAAAAAAATCAATCTCTACACCTACAGCATAAAACTACAATCTAGAAATCAAACCCATTGCATCAATTCCCCAATGTGTGCCAGTCAGCCGACCGGATGTGTATGAGCAACCCCACAAGTGCTGGTTATAGGCTGGACATGTCTGTATGAAACTATAGCGGGGTATTTCAAATTACTAATAGTAAACCAAGCCAAATATCAGCTATTGATTGTGTATATATCCCTATTAAAAAACATTAAAATCATATTTATCATGATTCATGTGTGTGAATGACAGCTTTGATTGAAAATGTGCATCCACACTCCACTTTGGACGGTAAACAAATGATCAATACTACTATTCTAAACAGTAGCTCAGCAGTAAAAAAAAATGTTAACGATGATGGCTTTTGCAGTCATTATGTGACAACAATGCTGCAAGGACTCTGGCAAACATACACACATGCACTATAATCCATCTCCAAAAATAATTCCTCCTGGACACTCACACACCTGCATCTGTTTAACATTTACATAAAGGCTGCTGCAAAGCAGAAACAAAAAATCCTTCATAAATAACAATGATATGATTTTTCTTAATGGCTATTGTGCTTACACAACAAATCAACATGCACACAGAAGTCAGAGCCATATTTATCAAAAGGCACAACTCTGCAGGAATACAAATGAGCAGGTTGTGACAGTGTAAAAATGCATTGCATCGATGGGTGTACAGGTGTGTGAGAGAGGGAGACAGGGAGAGACCGCCTTCCCCCTGCAGAATGCGTGCCTTTGTTATCATATAGGAGATGAATATTATGGAGCTGGCCCCTGCAGATCTGATCGATAAAAGCGCCATCCATAGCTGCTGTACTCTCACAGGCGCATGGCTGCTGCCCAGGGAGAGGCGCGTAAACCAATGACAGCCTCCAAAAAAAACAGCAAATTACGATACACACACACACAATACAAACGCCTGCAACATGTGTTTTATCGGCATTCATTTTGTTTTTTTTTTTCTTCCCACCCATCGCTGTCATCTTGGACGGGGGCAGCCCGCAGAGACGCGCTGTTCCTGATGGCGATGGTGCAAATATAAGATGGTTTGACAGAAAATGGAGGTGTGTTTTGTCAAATATTCGACGGTATTTGTGTTGGGTTTTCTCACCGAATTTAAGTCGTAGTAACGCGGGCAAGAAGAAACAAAACCGAGAACAAACATCAACGTAAACACACCACGACGCGGAAGGAAGGTCCCAGTTAAATCCCCTCTCACACAATGCCAGCCCAGACTCGACGAGCTGTGTGCGTGCTTCAAATAAATAAAGACCGCGCAGACATGACGGAATAACCGAGAAATACACCGACTTTCCTCAAACAGACGGCAAACATGGCCCCTCCGCTCGATGTAAATACAAAAAAAACCCCCACACACAGAGACACACACGGGCTGGGCCTCGGTTTGTTTTCCCGTCAGGACGTGGAGGCCTCGCTGCAGCCGCGGCCCCCAGTGAAGCGACGCATTTGCGCACACGCGTCCCACACACGGCTCACTCCCTCCGCTCCTCGCTCCGTCTCTCTCTCTGTTTTCTAACATTACTCACCTGGTCCGAGCGCTTCCATGGCCGAGGCCTCTCTCTCCGTCTCTGTCCCGGCCTGGCGGCTCCGTACCGACGCTGAAATTGGGGGCGGTATCGCGAAGCTTAAAGTGGCTAATTTAAGAAAAGGGAATATAGATAGATGCGTGGATGACTGCTGACTGGACTGACTGACCTGAACTACCGCTGCTGCTGCTGGTTCTGGGGATTTGTATGTGCGCATGCGCCACTTAGACCCCGAGCAGTCAGCTGTGCGCATGCGTAATTTACTTTACTGCGCTGGCAGATGAAACTTTGATGTCAGAGTGGAAACAAGCTGCAGGATACTTTTTAAATAAAATATGTAAAAATATTACACGTTGCCAAACAAACAATTTGGCATCTATCTATCTACACTATAAATAATATAAATATACAAATAATATTAAAGGTTTATTTCTGATATTTCTTTGCACAGCCTTCAGTTCTTTGAATACAGATTTGATAACAGATTTATTCCTACACCACATTGTACAATACAATATATATGTATTTAAATCTTGATGCATTGTGTACTGTTAAATCTACAAACCTCTCCTACCTCCACTCAGCTGTGCAATATCTGTTAATATGTGATTTTATTTTAACTCTATTGAATCTTTATTGGTAGTTTTACTTTATACTGTAAATTATTTTTTATATTATCCTATTTTTTACTACTACAGTTTGACAACTCAACATTATTCAAAAACACACACTGATTGGTCATCTCCCAACTCTTCAGATTTATTTTGTGACCCACTGACATAATATTAAAAACAGTTAAATAGCTCTGCTTTAAGCAGCTACAATAGTGCTGCTGTTGATGTACATAAACAACAATATGTCCCTCACATGGGATATATTACTGTGTGTTTGATGAGTACTTTTAAACTTCTTCCAAAACCAATAAACAACTGCTGATAAGCTTCAGGCTAAAGAGCTATTAAAGTACAGTTAGTCCCGCCCGCCTCAGCACGCCTAGTGTTTAAATTATTGTCCGTCAAACTGCGTCATCACGCAGGGCGGAAACAAATCTCCCGATCTGACCAATAGGAGAGCGGGAACAGGGCGCTTCATACGACAGTGACGACAAACCTGCGGGCCAGCTGTCACGGCGCGCGAAAGATCAAAAATTCTATTCGGTGTGTACGGAACAGGCGGGAGGAAGAGAAGTTGTCCGGTTAAACGCTACCTAAATGCGCCTTAAAACGCCTTAAAATAGCATTTGTCGCACAGACACGTACTTTTTGGCGTCTGTTGTGGCTTCTGCGCTTCGACGAAGCGTCGTCTCTTCTAGTTTTATTTCGCGAAAAGAAGCCATCACCATCCAGCGGACAAAGATGAGCCTGATGGTCGCTCAACAAGAGGTGATGAAGTGCTTCGAGCTATTAGTTAATATTTCTAGTATGTCATCTGCATGTTGGTGTATATAACTTTCGTGAGTGTAAGCTAAGAGGGACGACGTTTGTTTAAAAAAAATGCTTTTTGGATATTGTTAGCGTTAGCAACCTAGCTAGATGGCTAGATTAGCCTAGTAGATTGGCCTAGTAGCTTCGATTAAATGGTCACTGATCACTGCTACAAACCTACACCTCACTGTATTAAGATCAATCATGCTATAATATTAGCTTTCACTTGTGGCCGAGACTACATTCATGAAGAAGTTTTAGCTAATTTGATGTGTGTTTGGTGAGAAAAGCCATGTCGCTAGCAAACGTATGCGTTCATTGTTTGCTTTATTTCAAGGCGCCACCAGAGTAATTTAACAACTATTTGTGACACGATCAGCCTCCAATCAATGCTTCATTTACCGTGTGCTACATTTGTTTTCAGTGATTTGGCAAATGCAGACACGCTATGTTGAAAAATTCAATTCACAAAGTTTTGCAGCTGTTTGGACTGATGTGTGCAACAGTCTGTTGCTGATTAAAATATATTCCTGTTTCTATATTTTGGATGGATATGGTGTTTGTTGTTTTATTTTTTTCGTAAGTTTGACTTAAGAGACATTAGATGATAGTCCACAGTATTACAATATGCATTTTATGTGTTTTTGTACCCAGGCTGAGGCGCTCCCAGCTGTGGCCCAGACTACTGCAGAAAGTGATTCAGACAGCGGGGTTGGCTCTCCTGCGGAAGAAGCAATTACAGAGACGACAGAGAAAAAAGGAGAGCTTCCAGGTAAAGTAGCACAACAATAGGTGACAATCCGGCCAGAGAGTCCCTCCTAGTGTGTAAACGAGGGTTCTACTTATGCAAATGATTGTAACATCAAAACAAAGCTTCAGTCAAATTAGCATTCAGAAGGCATAACGGATTTGCTTATGCCAGTCTGATGCGCCGCCTTGAAAGATGTGTAAACACTAATCCTGCAGTATAAATCCATATTTAACAACCTAGTTGATGGCTCACATTAAACCTTAATTTGTTTTGAGATGACCATTGTGGTGTTTGTTTGCTTACAGATTCTGATGATGATGATGAAGACATCACAACTCACAGAAAACCCCATCGCAATGCCATCAGAGACAGCGACAGCGAAGGAGAAGAGGCCGCTGCAGAGAACAGTGTACACATGGCAGAAGCTCTTGTCCTGTCAGCTTCTAGTGCAGAGGAGATGGAGACTGGAGAGGCTAAAGAAAGGAAGGAAAAAAAGAAGGGCAAGAGAATAAGCCGTGCTCCTGTTGACAGTGAAGATAGTGAGAATGAGCAACAGAAATCTGGAGAAACTGAAACGCCGAAGAAGGAAGGGAAGTCGGCAAAAGAACGGAAGAAGAGAGAGAAAAGCCAGAGGCATCGGGACAAAAAGGAGAAGCGTAGCAAAGCTGTGGAGAAACTGAAGAGGAAAGAAAGATTCTCTGAAACAAATGAAGTGAGTGTTTCTGTCACTGAATACATGTACACTGTTTGTGGTTTGTGAAACATAAATTTACCCCTCCTTCTTTAGGATGCTCCTGTGTCTCAGGGTCTTAATGACAGTGGATTTCCACTGGGTGACACAGACCTGTTTGACAATGGCCTAAATGGTGATGAAGAGGAGGAAGAAGAGTCTCTGGATGCCATCAGAGCTTCAGTCAAACAGAAGATAAAGGAACACAAGGTAGATAAAGATCTCTACACATGTTACAGCACTATAAACATCTATGATTAGGCTTTTTGATGTCATTCCATAATGAAAGTTTGCAGGGGGAAAAAGTGTGAATGTTGGGTAGATGATCATTTTTCATTTGTTTATCTCGCTGTAGGGTCCTCTTCTGGAGGAGGAGACAGATGATGAAGATGATCCTGAGAAACCCAAGCGTGCAGTATGTAGTACTAAAATGCTCAAAGACAATTGATGCCAAAATGTTTGAACCCTGAAAGTGTTCTTATTGGGAGTATTTAATGTTCACAGGAAAGAAAGGCTGCCCGTGCCAGCAAAGAGGCGATGAAGCAGCTCCACAGTGAGTCCCAAAGGCTTGTCAGAGGTTAGTTTACCAAACACACTTGCTCAAGCGGTTTTAATTTTCTTCAGGTTGTATGTCTGACACCTTCCTCTGTCTTTGTAGAGTCTTCACTTGGCCTGCCCTACCATATCCCAGAGCCCAAGACCATCCACCAGTTCTTTAAGAGGAAGGCCAGACCAGAGGGTCCTGCTATGGCATTGTTGAAGTAAATACATTTTACATGTTGTTCTTGACTGAAATAAGTCACATGGATCTCGAAACAGAAGGATTTATCTCAATTTCATGCGCTCATGCACAAATTCAGGAAACTATTGCTTCTTTCAGATCAACAAAGTACTCAGAAATATTGTTGGAGACAACATCGGCAGCTCCAGCACCTGCAAACCCACCCAGTGAGCCTCAGCAGCCACCCACAGAGCTGGACCCCCCTCCCTCTCTGGATCTTTCATCCACTCAATTCCAGCCCTTACTTCAGCCTGCAGCTACCTCCTCCCCTCAGCAGGAGAGCCTCATCCAGAACAGTGAAACCACAGATCCTGAGCCTCAGGAATCAGGCCCAATGCTTTACCTCTCTGAGAGTCTTCAGGAGTCAGTCCCAGGTGATGTTGTAGGGAAACCTGTGACTGAGGAGGAGGCCTCTGCAGTGGCCCTGGAACACAGCCAGGCTGCAGCCATGTCTGACACAGAAGCCATGCAGATAGAGCCTCTGTCTGGGGCTTTGGGTGGGCCTGTAGTCCCTCGGTCTCGGAGTGAGTCATCTCCAGAGCCCTCAGTGCAGCAACCCACCAAGCCGAAGAAAGACAAATTGACCAGATTGAAGGAGCTTGGCCTGGATCCCCCACCTGTCGCTAAACTGTGCCCAGATGATGGATCTTTTGTGCAGCTCGAGCCTCCACAACACAACCCTGGTGAATTATGACTGCTCTTAGAGGATAAAATGATACAAAACAGATTTCCATAAGTCATACTGAGACCTTGTATTTACTTTTTAACTAGGTGTGGAGGCCCTGAAGGAGCGTTACCTTCGTCATGTGCATGCGCCCACACGGCCCCAAGGGGAGCGGACTATGCAGCTCAACATCATTCGCAAAGACAGCACCCCATCGGGCCAGGAAGAGCTGCGCACGGAGTCTGTTTCTGTCACTGTTAAAGAGGGAGCAGAGGAGCCTCTGGCCACCAAACCAGGTCTGAAGTCAAACTGTTCTTGTGTTTTATGCAATTTTGAAATACATTCTAAAGACATGATTGACCCCCCTGATCTTTATGTAGGAGAGAAGCTGCTGACTCTGAAGCAGCGCCTGCAGCTCGCCATGGCCCAGAGGAGAAAAGAGGAGAGGGCACGCAAGGCTGAGCTGAATCGCCTTGATAATGAGGACTGTGGAGAGGAGGAAGAAGAGGAGGAAGACATGACGGATGACTCAGAGGAAGAAGAGGTAAGAAGACAAATAATGACAGGATGTTTATTTTGCACCTTTGTGTCTGCGTGCGGTCAGGCCAATCCTGTTCACCTGTCTCACAGGGTGTTGATGACTTACTGGGATGCGATGATGGAGAGGAAGAGAAGGAAAATGAAGAGGAGGAAGGTAGTGTGGCTCCGAGTACCAGGAGCCTTTCTCCTGTGGCTTTGAGTGGACCCTCGCCAACTCCTGACCTGGTTAACACAGATGGCACTCTCATGTTGTTCCCTGGCAACTCCTGCTCTCGCACAGGGTTAGTCTAAAGTTTCTTTTCATGTGGATAAAATAAGATGGTTACCTACAACCTATTAAATTTGCACTATAATGTTTTTCCTTTTAGTGATGGCGTAAGAAGGTGTGGGCCTTCCGGACATGACAGCAGCAATAAGATGGGTGAGTAAAGTGGATCACAGTGAGAAAAGTTGCTTAATAATACATAACACAGCAGAGCACAGTGTGGTCACAGTTGGCAGGATAATCACATCCTTTTTTCTTCCTCTCCAGAAGAGGATGACTCTTCGTCCCTTATGAAGGACAACAGCCACAACAGCAGCTTTGAGCTTGCAGGATCTATGATTACCTCATACCAACCTGTCAATAATCAGCGCTCCACAGGAAGAGGCATCTCCAACTCCTCTATTTTCCGGTCCCCTTCGCCTTGCCTCTTCAGGCCCAGCTTCCTTGGTTCTGCCTCTAAGGTGATGAAAGTTTCCTTGTATCTTTCTGAATTTGAGCATCATCAGTGTGGGATTAAGAAACAAATTTGAAAACTCCACATTAAATGTAATTTTTCATCTTTCTTCCCCATCAGAGCTCAGGAAAACTCTCTGAGCCGTCTCTCTGCCTCCCTGTTGAGGACTCCCAAGACCTGTATGCACCTCCATCCCCTGGTGCAGATTCGGGACCCCTGGGTGGAGTGGCTTCTGGTCCGGGCCTGGGAGGAGACTCCCAAGGTCGTTTCTCCCTGGAGGATGACGCTCATTCACAGTTACTCGATGCAGATGGTTTCCTGAACGTGGGACCTCGCCCCGGTGCACCGCGCTCTCATAAAAGACAATTAATCCTGGACAGCCTGGATGAAAATGCAATGGATGCCAACATGGGGGAGCTGTTGGGGTTGTGCTCAGGGGTTTTTGGGACGGCAGAGAGCAGCTCTGGTCCACAGGGCCTCGGTGCAACACAAGAGGATGCGCTGGTCGGGTTGTGCTCAGGAGCTTTTCCACCAACACAGGCTGGAGAGGAGCAGATGGAGAGGGGTGAAGAGAAAGGGCAGGATGAGGAGTCAGACAACACCATGGAGCAGCTGCTAGGCCTGTGTTCAGGCAAATTTCCAAGTCAAGGTATGGGTGTGTGCTCAGTACTTTTTTCTAGCGAGACACATATTTAATTCAGCACAAGGTGCATTTTATAAAAAGTATTTACTTTTTTCTTTTCCTGTTAACACAATGCTCCTTCTCCTTTCCTTCTGAATTTAGAGTCTACTCACAGAGCTGCAGCATCAGACAGGTACAGTAGACCTCACATCTTTGTGATCTTTTATTACCTAATGTCTACTCCACGGAGAATATGACTAAAACCTTGATGACTTTTCTTTTTTTTATAAAAGTGAGAAAAAGGCGAAGGAGGAAGAGCAACAGGAGGAGGAGCAGGAGGAAGAAGAAGAGGACTGCGAGTTTCGTCTTCTGTCAGATGTAGAAAGTGAGAAGGTAAAAAGAGTTTTTGAGATATGTACGGGGGGGGGGTGGGGCATCTGTTGGAATCCAGATGTAAATATTCACTAATGTGCGTATTTAGGATGATGATGAGAAAGACGATGAAGGAGAGGATGGAGAGGAAGATGTCAGCGGGGAGGAGAACGATGATGTGGAAGAGGAGGAGATGCAGGGTGTGTTTGCACCTCAGGTCAAGAAAAAGAAGCAAATGTAAGTGAAATCAGACATAATACATTTGCCACTGATCCCCAACTTTACAAAGGTTTAACATTTTTCTTCCATCCTGTTCACAGGCGATTGATCGACTACGTGGATTCTGAGGCTGAGCTGTCGGGCAGTGAGGTCGGCAGTGATGATGAGGATCTTGATCGCGGAAGTGAATATGAGGAGGACGAGCTGCTGGAAGAGCTTCCATCTGATGAAGAGTTGCAGGACCAAGTCAATAAGATCCACATGTGAGTGAACAGCTGGTCTGTTGGTCAAATACAGTGTCTTCTGTGCATTTCTTTAAATAACCCACCTGTTGTGCTTACAGGAAGCACATATTGGATGATGACAAGCGTCGCCTGAGGCTGTACCAGGAGCGCTACCTAGCTGATGGTGACCTGCACTCTGATGGCCCAGGACGAGCTCGACGCTTCCGCTGGAAAAATATTGGTGAGGGAGAAAACGCACCGTTGGAACAACAGCCAGGGGGCAATTAACCCTAATAATTAGGATAAAGAAGCAAAAATGTGGATGTCTACAAACTCTTTTTTTTTATTCTCTTGTTCAGATGATGATTTTAGCATGAACAGGATGGGAGCTGAGGGTGAGGATGAGGCAGAGGAAGATGAGGACGTAGACCTGACTGAGGTCCAGAGGAGGAAAGAGAGGCTGGAACGGGAACAGTGGCTCAGAGAACAGGTATGAAGAGTTCACTCTTTATTCACCATTCTACTGCAGCCTTTGTGCGACTTGTGATTTCTCTTCTTCGATGGTAGCTGGTCCTTATTTCTTCCTCTCTTCTCAGTCTGAACAGAAAGCCAAGAAAGTCGAAGATTTGGATGTAGATGATGAGAAAATTGGAGATGAAGACAGTCATTTCATGAAGCTGGCTAAAAAACTGACAGCAAAGACTCTGCAGAAGAAAGGTTGGTTCGACACAAGGCCTCAGACTTAAAATCAATGATCTAACATCCATAATGGTCTCATATACTTCAGCAACATGCTGGATTTGTTTTTGAAGGTTTTCCTTTTATTTGTCATTAAACTAGAGCCCCCTGTAGCACTGCAACCTGAGAAGAAGACGTCGGCTCTGAATCCCTTCCAGAGACCCTCACAGCCTTCACAGGTAGCTCACTGTGAACCCAGTTTACTGCCACATCTGTTGCTAGTAGGAAACATGTTTGTGTAATCCTTGTTGTTTTTATTATAAATGAATAGCATCTGACTTTTTAAAAATAGAAGCACTTCATCACTTGTCAGTTACTGCCTGAAGCTGTTCTTCTGGCAGACAATATCTCATTGTTCTCATTCGAAACCTTGTGAAAACCTTTAACAGGGTCAGTGATGAATCTGTTGGTGTAACTCAAGACTTGTGTGTTTTAACCAGCATTATAAAATCTTTGAGTTGTTTGAAACTTTGATTTCTTCCAGGTGAAAAGAGGTTCCCTCCTCAGTCAGCCTCAGTCCGTCCTCCAGAAGCTGGCTTCCATCTCAGAGGGGAATCCTCTGGCTCCCAGAAACAGCCGGGGCTTCCTGTTTCAAACGCTGTCTCCTGAGAAGGGCAACACAACATCAGATGCTCCTCAGAAACAGGTAAGCAAAAAGAATTTAAGGTCTTAAGATATAGACTAAAAAACATTCCAAGGGCGTCATGTGAGTTTGTTTCTGCTGTATTCTCGATATGCAACACTAGGTGGAGCCAGAGTCCACTTTCCTGATAGATTTCTGAAGTTTGAATGTGTTTGCTCCTCAGGCAATGAAGAAGAGGGGGCAGGTGGGAGCGGTGAACCCAGCAGCAAAGAGGATCTGCAGGGAGGACAAACCTGTAGGACACACAAAAGGCTCCCAGAGGAGTATTTTCAACTTCCTGGGCCACTGAGGACACGGTGCACTAACTGCATGATAATCATCAGCAGGGTTATTTTTCCATCCAGCAGGTACAGTGGGAGGTCAGAGTACAGAATTTACTGCCTTGCACATTCTGTATTTCACTTGCTTCTGAGGTGTCTCGCCATGTGGAACGGGCGGTCATGTGGGTTTAACACTGCCTGAAAATGGCATACTACAGCACAGCACACCACGGAAGCACCTTTCGATGGCGCACACACGCCTGTCGCACGTCGACAGGTGTGTCTGAAGTTTTAATTATGCAGCATTCATCCGTTGCATCTTATACTTAATTTGGACAGAGTACAGATACAGATGATTAAATGTTTTATTATGTAAATAGTACTGATTTGGTTTTTAATAGTTAGCCACTTCTTTGTATAATGTTTAAAATGTATTTGTTTTACATTGTAAATAAAAGTGTATTTTAAGACATTATGCAGATTGCTTTCAAATTGTTGGGATAAACTCACATTACAAGCTACGTTGTGCATACATTTGATATAAGAAATAATTCCAATATAATTTAGTTCTGCTGTAATAACAGGACCTTAAATTAGACGCCCCCCTTTAGCCACAGACAGGCCCCTGAAGTCTGGCAGGTGGTATTTAGGCCCAGTCCTCCATACAAAACCCCTCCAGTTCAGTCGGGTTTCTTGGCTTTCTGTGTGTAGACAGTCTGCTTCAAATCAATCCATACATTTTCAATGATGTTAAACTCGTTCCAGAACATGGTACTGGTGCTTCTGCATGAATTCCTTGGCGGATTTTGAACAGTGCTTAGGATCCTTGGTCCTGCTGAAAAATCTTCAACTTTGAGACTGTTGAATCTCATTTGACCACAGTATTTTTCCAAAATGCTTTTGGCTTCTCCAGATGTGCTTTTTTTTTGCATAGTACGCTGGATTGTGGAATGATGAACAGCTACACCATCAGCAGCCAGATGTTCTTGTAGTCCTCTGGAGGTGGTCTGTGGCTTGTCTGTGATCATTCTGACCATCCTTCACCTGTGCCTTTCCTGTGGCGTTCTATTTCTGATAATTTCTTGTACCCTCCTCCTAATTCATAATAATGAATTATCTTAGTTCTTAGGTCAGTGGAGAGTTGTTTAGAAGCCCCCCCATGTTTCCACTCTCTAAGAAAGAACCTAGGACAAACACAGCCAGCAGTTTCCTATGTCCTGATCTTACGAGCTAATCGAAGCAGCCTCACTGCTGTCACATATTTAGTCATTGTGGGCAATATCACAGACCTGCACCTCAATTTAAATGACAAAATTATGGCTAGAAGTGAGGAGAACTTGAGTTTGTCTAACGTGCAGTATCAAATAGACCACTAACTTGTCACCTTTTTGTACCATTAACTCCAATATCTTTCCTTAAACACACAGCCTTCATACACATCAGTGCTTGTGTGTGTGTGTGTGTGTGTGTGTGTCGCTGTCTAAAAGATAATGTTTTCCCTTTTTCTTCCTGTTTTAGAGCATAATTGCACTTTAGAGACTAATGAGTTGTTAAGCAGCTAATAATAGGTTGGCATTAAAGGGATGGTCTTCTAACGAGCCCTTTCAAGTCTCTCCATCTCATTAGTAGCCACAGTGATTAGGCGGAGGTCCTGAGGTTAGGAATGGGCGCAGGAGGCCCCATTACACATCATTAGGGGCCAACGCCAAGAGGGTCTGGAATGAGCCCCATTGAGGGCCCCGTCTGTATCAAGCTGCTGTACCTGTAGGCAGGCAGGCAGGCTGGCTGGCTGGCTGGATTAAGAGATTACATTTTTCACCTAAGTCAAACAACAACTGAAAAATGTTCGGAGCTTTGAGCTAAGAATAATTTGATAGATCTTTGTGCGTATGATCATTTCGAGCCATTACTATTGCAATTAAAAGAGATAAAGACGACCTCGGGGTGTGTTTGCAGGGTCAGGAAATCAATTCTAATTAGAATTTAATAGGAATAATGTCTTTGCAAGGCTTCTACGCGCTTCTTTACTGAATTTCACAACTTTGTTTAACCCCCGAGAGGGAATTACGAGGTCAACACACTAAAGCCAAATCGCCCGTTCACTGCACACTTGAAAGAGGAGGAAGGTTACATGTTTTGGCATCGAGGCCCAGCTTCTAAATATCTAGAGGACACGGATCTGCCTTTATTCAGATTATGAGGAGGAGAAGAGGGCAAAGGGTGGAATAACTGTAGAGAAACATGAGCTGTAGCACCTAAGGGTGTATGTGTGTTTGTGTCATGACGTATGCACAGTGTGTGTGTCTGCTCACATCTAAGGCCTAAAATAAAAAGTGTATAATTAGTTGTACCCCCACCCGTGCTGGATTAATGCTTCAATTTAACACGTCTTGGCTGATTTAGCTGATTTTTTGTTGTTGTTGTTGTTGGCTGTAAGCTGGAGGTCCAGAGTGCTTCTCTTCACAGGCTCTGTGCATCTGACATTGTAGCCCATGGCTGCTGCCGGACGCCCTCGGCCGCTGTCACAGCCCGAGACTGGTGCTGGAGCAGATGTGGAGCTGAACTGAGGGAAGTGGGTCACAGGGCTGCAGGCTGTGTACAATTCAAACAAGGCCTTATTATGCACAAGGTAAGTCATGCTCCTTTTTGTATGTGTGTGTGTGTGTGTCAAAGGGAAGCAAGGTGGCTGTGTTAACATTACAATAAGCTCTCCTCCCTCAGGAGGCCTCGTAGACGACTGTCAGTCCGCTGAGTTCAGCCTATCTGGCTTCGTATCAGTGTCCTCTGCAGTTGTCTTTTGTTACTTGGTTTTTCTTTTCTTTTGGAAAGGGGAGAGATGGAAGGAGAGATGATTTTGCGCGTGACGAGGCCTTGGGCGGACGGCTGTGTTTGATGTATTTTTTATGTGCTTAGGCTACTAGTGAACGATGGGGAGGGCGAGGAGCGAGGAGGAAGGACGCCTGGAGCTGATGCACTTGAATGGGGATGTTGTTGAAGGAGAGAAGGGAGGGAGGAAAGGGAAAAAGTGTGTGTGTGTGTGTGTATGTGTGGATGAGGGGAAGGGGTGGGTGAGTTCTTTTCTGATGCCAGCAGCAACAACATGTCAGGGGGGATGAGAGCAGGGAGGAGAGAGAGACAGCGAACACTTGTTAAGTCTGTCTGATGTAGCCTCTCTGTACTACACACACACACCTACAGAACACACACACACACAGGGATTCAAATGCCATGCTCCTCTGATCTATCACAAAACCAGACAGTCACCAGTTTGGAGTAGAAACTGCTGCACAACTGCTTTTTTTCTGAGGTGTAACACTCACACATGTCACTGTTGCATTGTGGGAAACATTTTGTTTAATATGTAAGAATGACTTTAATCAATGCCATGGTGTGTTCAATGCCTAGCATGAACTCTGGGGATTTACAGTTGCAATTTTTCTCCATTTCCCAGAATGCTTTTGGGAAAACATTCATGGACATGTTTGGTAGATGTTTAGTTCTGCAGGCATTTTAACATGGAGCTTTATCAGGGTTTTACTCACTTTAGCACAGCCTCAAGTGGCCATTTGAGGAACTGCAGCTGGGAAACACTCCGGGACTTTCCCCCCATAAATTACACAGAAGCAGAATGACAGAATATGTTTCAAACACTGGTCACAAGTCCAACAAAACCTTAACTGTTTCCCTTGTGATGTAATTATACTTAAATGATCCCATTCACAGACACATATACATTTGACCTTATGAGCTACCTAAAAATAGCTTGAGTTATATAAGAAAAAAACATTAAGCACCATCTAGTCCAACTGTCACAGCATGGACAGAGCCTCACTTTGGTTATTTTAATAGACCTATAGCTTTTCAGATGGATGTCTTACATTAAAAGCTCTGCTTAATCTAAAAGAAGGTTTCTCTGTTCTCCCTGTAATCTGTGTTTATGGAGTATTATTAATCCCCATATTAATTTATATAAGAGAAAAATCACCCATTGACACCCATTTTATTATTTATATTATTATCAATAAAACTGTCATTTGTTTTGACCATTCGAATTGAAAATTGGAATATTTAATTTGAAGTAATCCAAAATTTTCAAAAATAAAATTTGTATTTGGAGATTATAGTAAACTAAATGTGAGACTATGAATAATCTAAAGTCATCTTGTGTTGTCACAGTACAGTACAGGCCTGGTTTACTGTTAATAAACATCACAGGAACATGACATCCATCTCTGTCCTCACATTGTTTCTCTCCATTCTCCGTGGTTTCCCCTCTTCCTCCCAGTCCCAGCCCAGTTTAGGAAGTCCTCTTAGTCACCCAGTCCGATTTTTTTTCCCACACACACACTCACAGCAGCGGGAGGAGGAGGAGGAGGAGGAGGAGAGGAAGATAAACATCACATTGGAGGGTCGGAGGAGGGGAAAAGATTGGGAGGGCGCAGTGTCCGGCTTCTCTACCGAACTGTTAAAACAGCTACAAAATAGGTAAGAAATACAAATAGATTCACATGATGGCTCTGACTTATGCAAGCGACGAATACTAGGAGATGAAAGGTGTGAGGCAGTGAGCTGCTTTTATCCGAGCAGGGCTAGAGAGAAGACGGCGCTGAAATGGGGTGAGCGTTACATAACGCAGGCATTTCTAGGCACCTTATGTCTTTTTTCTATCTATCATATTCGTTTTTATCTGCATTTATAGACGGATTAGGATGACGTATTTTATTTTTTAATCGCCACGAAGCTGTAAACATGCAGCATCTTAGCGCCATTCGTCGCCTTTTATACGCTTTCCAGCGCAAAAACAGACATCCGTTTGTAAAGATGGCACACATCCACCCAGCAGCAGGACTCCTGTGGTACTATTTTTCTTCCTTTTTATCGCGTTTTGCATGAGATGTCAATATTGTCACACATTGCGCATTGATTTTTAACATATTATTGAGCAGCTGTGGATGTAAATATGTGGATTTTTTTTTATCCTCGTGATCGTGAAACATCTGAGCGCTGCAGGCAGGCGCGCTCCCGACACAGCACTGTCGCTGTCCTTCAGCACTACGAGAACGCGCACAGAGCGAGAGGGGAGAGGGGATTGATTGACAGCAGCCTGAAGTCAGGATTAGAGAAATTTCCATTCTGAGGAGACATGTAAATATTTGATGCTAATAGAAGTGGAGTGCGCAGACCAGCCTGTAGTTATAGACATTAAAAACAAGGAGATCGAGAGTGTGTGTGTGTCTCTATGTGTGTGTGTTTCCATTATTGTTGTATTATGTCAATTGTGGTTTCTGAATCTCTGTTTGTGTCCTTTGTCGTTTCAGTGAGACTCAGTCGCGGTCAGTGATGCTTCATCATCAGGGCCAACATCTGAACTCGGCCTACTGTGGCGCCAACAATGGCTCCTCCAGTAAGTGCGACAAAGATGGCAACTTCAACTTCCTGCCCGGTAAAGATGAAGATGGCTTCACCAGCAATGGAGGAGGAGATGAGAACCGAAACCAGGTGCGTCCCCGTAACCTGAGCCCACTGGGTCGTGACCCTCCAAACTCCTCGCCGTCTTCTGGCTTTCATCACAACTCTGGGCTGATGTCGCCACGCTCACGCCTTCCCTGCTGGAGCCCCCTAGAGCCCCTGCCCGAAATTGAGACCGGGGATGATGGGTACGGTCGAGTGCCCCCTGATGGAGCGGAGGAAGGGAGGGTGGAGGAAGAGGAGAGAAGGATGAGCCGGAGCGACATGAAGCAGAGGGAGAAACAGGAGATGGAGAGGAGGAAGAGCAGCTTGGGATTCAGAGGAAGACCAGAAGAGGAAGATGACTTCCTGGGTGAAGACGATGACGAGTGGGGGGACAGCGACTCAGAGTCTGAGTCCGATGGCAGCATGTCCTCCCACAACATGGAAAGCGGAAGGGAGGGGATGCTGATTGGAGGCTGGGACCGCGTCGGGGTCGGAGAACCAAGATCCAACCACCAGGAAAGTGACCCAACCAGAAACAGGAACCGAGAACCACCTCAAAGAAGACTGAGCCGCAAATCCTTGACAGGAAGCACCCTGGGAAACGTCATAGAGGAAGGAACGGAAGAACAAGAAGAAGAAGATAACCAGTCTTCAGACTCAGATGGCGAGATGCCCGAGCTGATGGACACTGTGTGGACGCTGCGAGACCGCGAGCGCTTCAAGGCGCAGGAGATGGAGAAACACCAGGTGCAGCTGACCATGTACCGCCGCTTGGCCCTGATCCGCTGGGTGCGTACCCTGCAGGGCCGCGTCCAGGAGCAGCAGAACCGCCTGCAGTCCAGCTTCGACATCATCCTCACTCACAGGAAGGAACTGCTGAGAATGGGCGCCGCCGCCGCCATGGCCAATACCACTGCTCCGGCCACAGCTGTCAGCCAATCATAAGCATTGGTGATCAAGACAACCTCCCATCGACCTGTCCAGCCATTTTGTTGATTGTAATGTTGATTTTGTGCCCCACGCATCATTACTGCATCCGTCTCTTCGCTCAGCTGACTCAAGTCAAAGCAATGAACACTTTACTGTGACATTAATATGATGTTTATAAAATCCTCTGTAAGCTGTTGATGTTTGTCTTGACCAAAACATTGATTTATACCCTGAGATGCTGTATATAATTATGATAAATTAAACCTTATATCTTGACATTCTGTCTGTGTTTTCATTCCCATGTTTATCTGAGAAGGAGTCCACTTATCTCCACTTAAGATCAAGGACTCAGATGAGACTAAAGGGCCGTTCTTATCTTGTGGAGCTGTACTTGCTGTACTTGAGGCCTCAGGCAAACGACCTTTAAGCTCACAATTGCCTCTTTGTCAGCTGAACAAAGTTGTTTTGTATCTGCTCATCACACGGGGTCGGGGTGAGTGTGTGTTCTGCAGGGAGTGTGATAGCCGTGTGAGGCTCAGACCTCAATCTTCATGGGCAGGACTGCTGCTGCTGCTGCTGATGGTGCTGATGATGATGATGTTGATGATGGCAAAGATGATGATGGTGCCGCGGGCACTGCGAGATCATCTCACCCCTTTTTTTTTCTCCATGTGCGTGTTCACAGAGATACCAGCCGCGTTGCCACCCTATAATCTCGTGGAGGAGGAGGAGCCCCACGGGGAGGCTGTCAGTCTGCGCCCGGGGGCCCTGCAGGTCCTCCTGTTCGGCCGCGGTGAACAGACGCCGCCGTCCGGTGGCGCGCAGGAGCCAAACCCCGGGGCAAGTTTGGGATAATCCCCGACTATGTGCCTCCCAACCAATATATTTAAAAAAAAACGCTTATCGCCTTTCTTGGACGCAGACATGCTCTGAAAGTCTGAGTCGATTTACATATTGATCCCTTGTTAGCTGGCTGGAGCTGAGAGGATAACATGTTTACAGAGGAACAGTGACTTGTAAACAGCGCGCTGAAGCAAACCTCCGCTAAAAAAACAGGACGTCGAGGAAGAAATGTGCTTTTGATGACGGATTTGTAAACCAATGACACGTGATTTCAAGGTAGAATTCAAAAATGAAGGCAGCTACCGAGGAAAACCGATTAGTTTCACCTCAAAACGGTCTCAGCGGCCTATTTTTAGCGCATGTGTCCATAAGATTCTTTCAATTTTATTATAGAATTAACCCAATCCACGCTGAAAGAACACATTTCCCACCTTTGTGAAGCTCAGTGTGTGTTTCTAAATGTTCAAACACCAGCAGTAAATGACCAAATAATCAACCTTGACTCACCTTTCCAGAATTTTTCTCCAGGAGGTCAAAGGTCAAAGAGTCCCGTGAGGCGATCAGCTGTCACACTGGAGGAGGAGAGGTGCCACAAATTGGTCTAATAAGCAGCTGTTAATGTATTTTTGTGGCACCTTGATCGATAAAAATAAACTGTTTATGCAACTGACACAAAACCATGATTTTAAAACTACGCATGACTTTATAGGCTTCTCAGAATGACCGTCTGGGCCCCTGCTGTGAGCGAGTCAGTTAATATAAAGAGAAGAAGGTAGGTTGTTAGATGAGTATTTTTTCTCCAAAGCAAAACTTCCTGTGGAGCACAGAGAGATAGAGAGAGAGGAAGAGAGAGAAGGAGGAAGAGGTGTGCACAGCTGGGCCTTGTGGCTCCCCCGTGGCGACACAGAGCGCCACAAGGAGCGTCTGCATTCTGTCTGTAACACACTTCTCTCAGCCAAGAAAACAACAAGCAGGTCTGTCTGAACAAAGGAGTTCAGTGTCTTTTTAACTCCTTTGCAACTGCACTGTTATATTTCTCCTCATGAAAATCATGACATTTTACACATTCACTCCTGATTGGATGCACATCCTGTAGCTTGATGAGTTTTAAAGAGACAATTAAGGAGAATAAATGTCTGATTTCACAGAATTAAGTAAGAAAACAATACATATTCCATCATCTAACATAAAGTGGATCCTCCTGAGCTACACAAGGATTAGTTTTTAGTGTCACAATGCTGATTTGGAGCAGCTTTTCTACAAGGACTCCGCTGTCCACTAGGGGGCGATACTCCCCCAAGCTCACACATTTAACACAGATCAGACCTGCGCCTGTTTCTGTGTCTGGACAGCAGAGGGCAGCAGTGAGCGCACAGCCAGTAACAGAGGGACCACCTGGGATCCATGGAGGAGAGTCCCCATGGGGAGGAAAAGATTGTTTTTCACTACATGTTGAATAATATAATGCAGGGCACACCTGGGAGTCAGGGGCAAGAAAATCAGAGGGGTCATGGTATAAAAAATCAGGATGTCACACTTGAAACTTTTTGTTGTCGTCAAAGGGGAAAACTCACTGATCATTAGTATAGAAGGGTGCATGGTTGTTTTTAAAGCTTCCTCTGGTTACACCAACATTTAAAGCTTAAACCCACTATAAAAAAAATAACAATTCAATTAAGTGATTTCAGTATTAGTAGATTCTCACTCAGGCATTTTTAAAAGTTCTGTTTGCCTCCACACATTATAAATAAAAACAAACAACGTGGATATTTATTATTTTTTAAATGCAATTTTATTATGGACATTGATTTTCTATTAATTTGTGACAATTTAAAGTAATATCTGAAATAAAGATTTGATTAGTTTGATAATATCTAT
Source organism: Parambassis ranga (assembly GCF_900634625.1). Taxonomy (NCBI): domain Eukaryota; kingdom Metazoa; phylum Chordata; class Actinopteri; family Ambassidae; genus Parambassis; species Parambassis ranga. The sequence goes on along the minus strand of NC_041023.1, from coordinate 5,056,579 downwards.
TAATAATCTAAATCATTTTATGTTACATGTGAGCTTTTTTTGTCTAATTTTGTGTAAAAAATTACCAAGTTTTAGGGTCTAAAAACAAAATTTACTCCAGACTGAGTCTTTCTTTGACTCACAATTACTGTTATTTCCTATTTTACTGTTACTGGACTATTCACATATAGAATACAGCACAGGTACCAGCTCTTGTTAGCCTTGTTCGCCATTATTTTGTACAACCAGCGATGCATTTGTGAACAATTTAAGAACAATTTAAGTAATTATGAACTGTTGCTGCTTCTAATTCGGCAGGATGGTGCGGTGGTGGTTAGCACTGTCTGACTGTTTGCATGGTCTCCCTGTGCCTGTGTGGGGTTTTCTCCATGCAGTCCAGCTTCCTCCCACTTTCTAAAGACATTTGTTAGGCCAGTTGGTGAATCTAAATTGCCCGTATAGGTTTGAATGGTGAGTGGATTGGTGACCTGTCCAGGATTATACCCCACCTCTCACCTGTAGATAGCTGGGATAGGCTCCAGCCCCCCATGACCCTGCAGTGCATGTTTCTGTTTTAATGTTATTTCTAATCAATAATATGTATGTCTGCAGATTTAATTGTCATATTCACACATTATTGTGCCTCCCCTGATGACCCAGATTTGCCAAATCCATAATATAGATGTGATATATGATATACTGTATATAAACAAATCAAGTTACATTGCACTAAACTGGGTCAGTTCACATTATGTGGTTTAAAATGTGCTGCATTTATTTGTATGTGAGATAACTGTTACCATTCATAATGGTCTGAAAGTTTAAAGATGATCCTGTAACTCATCATGGTCGTGCAAAGCTTCTTCCTGCTGTCAGATTTACCTCCCTGTCCCCGCACTACAAGTCCTTCCTGATTAGGATTCCTCAGGACAGAGTCTGAGGTCCGTGCTCCTGCATTCAGATGCCCTTGACATGAAAAAAAAGTTTGGGAATCCCTGCTGCAGCCTCGTCTTCAGCTGTTGTGTCGGGCTTTTTGAACACAGAAATACATATATACCCTATCATACTCTCTTTCTACCCGTCTACCCTCTGCCTGATGTAGTGTGACAGTGTGTTCGCCCGCAGCACTCTGCTGGCGTGGAAACAATCAGCTTTGACAGAAAGGGGGTGGTGGTGGTGGTAGTGGGGATGGAGGGAGGTAGAGGAGGGAGGGAGGGATGAAGGGAGAGGGTGAGGAAGAGTGGGGAGGCTGGGTGGAGGGGAGTCAGCGGCCTGAGGCCTGTGTATGATGAACTGAATAGAAAGACCTGTCGTCAGAGAAGAAACACCACAGATAGATAGATAGATAGATAGATAGATAGATAGATAGATAGATAGATAGATAGATAGATAGATAGATAGATAGATAGATAGATAGATAGATAGATAGATAGAGTTTGCTGAATTGTTGCTTCTCTAAAAATACTACAGTGTCATCAACATATAACCTTTTTCAAATAAACAAAAAGCAGATTATTTGTTTAAAAGTGAACATAAGTGGCTCAAGACAGCTTCCCTGAGGGATTCCATGTTTCACATTTCAATAACCTGAATTTACTGTGCGTCTTTTATCAATCAAATGTTCAATGATACCAAAAAAAATCAAGATAAACGACACCTTCGATCATCCTCTCTTCAATAATACACAATTGCTTCCATTATCTTTCTCAACAACTTAAAGTTTAACCTTTGGAAAAAACACTTCTTTGTTTTTTTTTGAAGAATTTTTGAAGAATTGCAGTGAAAAGAAACTTCCCATTTTTAACCTAAAACAGAAGTTTAATTACTGTATTCAACCACTCACTCCTGCAAAGCAAAATAAATCATCAGAGTCTAATCAACAACAGATTTGAAAAATCAAATTGTTTAAATTTAAAATTTAAAATTTAAGTCACAAAAATGGTGGAATGCTCCTTTAGTGTGAGTACCTGTTGACAGGAACAGGAACCTTCACAGCCTCCCTGACCCAGTGCCACTCACCCACTTGACTCTCTTCATTAATTTACTTAAAGTCATGAGGGCCATTAAGTGGGCCCCTCTCTCAAGATGCAGCCTCTGATTCCAGAACTTGACGTGTGTAAGTGTGTGTGTGTGAGGAAGGGGAGGTGTGTGTGTGTGTGTGGATGGTTCAGCTGCCTCGTCTGCTATAACCAGCTAATAAATATGAAAACAGCAGGTTAAAACTTTTTTATTCGTCCCGTGCTTGAAAGGATTATACTCTTCTATAGAGTCCCGTGAAAAATCCCCCAAACCTCATAATGCCCAATGTTGTCCCATAAAACTGTGTCGAACAAAAGGGGCTTTTTCACGCATAAGGGGTTTTCTCAAGAGCACATTGAGGGGAGCCCCGGCCGGGATCCGCCCATAGATTATCTGGCTGTCGGTGAAAGCCCGGCTGGGAGCGGCAGGTGCGTGTGCCAGGCGTTGGGGGGGGTTCATGTTGGGAAAGGGAGAAAAGAAGAGGGTGGTGTCCCGGTGACCGTGCAGTGGGTGGTGGTGGTGGTGGTGGTGAACTATGGAGACTGCTGCGCAGCTGCCGGCAGGAATGTTTGCAGATTGTCACTTCCATTTAACTTGCTCTTTTTCTTCCCTCCCTCCCTCCCTGCCTCCCACCCTCAACATAGAGATGGAGCCGGTCTCCCAGGTTTTCCCCCCTCCCCACCTCTGAGATATAGGGGGCTAAACGGTGACACCCTGTCCCACAAAAGCGAGGAGTGGTGTGGGTCGTCTCCGCCTCAGTGCCGTGAAATCATGGATTAAACTGATAAGTGAGAAGAATGATACAGATACCAGATTTTTTTTTTCAGGGTGTTGTTGAGTACAGCTCATAAGGCCGGGTTATCACACTGTTTGATTCCCCAGAGGCTTCTTTCTTACAGGTTATTGGAGTTTTCAACATATGGTGGCCTGCAGACGATTAATAATGCAACTCATGAATTTATCTTTGCAACTTTGCCAAAATTTAACAAGTATGCAAATTGCAAGCTCCATAAATTCCCTTTAATTCTTACACCTCTTATCTTTATTTCTACAATGAGTATTATTACCAGAAAGCGTTTATCAAAGGAGATGCTTGTCCCCCATGTTGACCCACACACAGGCTGTATCTCTGCCTGGAAATGGCCTCTTTGCACCAAACCTTGGTGTCTAATCTCTGCCGTCCAAACCGTGTGTGTGCCCCCCCCCCCATCTGGTTTTTCTCTTTTCCAGACCTGTGGCCTCAGGCTATGTGTGGGTCCTCCACATAATCCCCCTCAAAAAAAAAACATAAAAAACTCTGCAGTCCCTGTTATTCCACTGGGGTTTGGCAAAAGTGCTGCATGTCAGAGCGGCACAAAGCTCGCTGCTTTTTCACACCACTTCCAGCAAAAAAAGGATTAATGTCCTCACCATTATGAATAATGAGAATGAATAACAAACAGCCTCCTGTTTAAGCCACTCCATTAAATAAAAGAGAGAGTGTCCATGTGCTTTTATTTCCATTGATCTGTCCATTTGTGGAAGTCACATGTGATTCTTTACACCAAAGTGATGCTGAGAAGTTCTTTTTTTTTTAAATTATGTATAAAACCTGACGAAAGACCCAACATAGCACTGGAGTTTAATTAATGTGAATAAAGGATTTTCACTAGTTTCATTTTAGCGTTAAAAACATTAAAATCCAACAGTGTGGAAACACCTTTGAGCTGAGAAACAAAGCAAAAAAAAAAGGGAGAAGTTAGAGAACTTGTGGCCTTCGAAAACTCCCAGTAATTGAAAAATATAAAAATAGACTTTTAATATAAGCTATAAAGGCTGCACAGGTACATTTAAACTACTTGAAGAGTAATTTAGTCCGCTGTACAAACTGCTGCTCAGTGAACTAACTGCTGGATGACAGCAGCCTGTTGGTAGCAGGCTTTAGATGACACTGCCACATTCATTTACAGTGCTACATGCAATAATATTAAGTATTCAAGATATCTGTTTAAAAAAACAGTCATACTAATTTTCTTCTGTGCATCTCTGTGAGCAAAAATAACTTATTGGTGATATCTAACATGTCCTTAAAATGTCTCCTCTGTCCTTCTTCTTTCCCTCCACAGTGGATCATAACTGCATCAACATCTGCCAACAATGCAGCTGGGACCTGGTGCCTGCTTTAATGATGGTGGTGATTCATCGAGTAATGAATGAGAGCAACATTCCTCTTGTGAGGAACACACACACACAAAAAAAAGTGGGAATACAGACTCTAAGTGACAAAACGTCTCATCCTAAAGTGTCTCCTCTGACCCTCCTTTACACCACCCATTCCTCCACATGCTGCGGATCATATCCACAGCTGCCAGAGCAGACAACGCTGCTCAGAATATATGAAAATGAAATATGAAACAGTGGTGTGATAAACTGGTAGATAATCATCTTTTCATTAAACTTTCATCCCCAGTGACTTAAATATTCAAGAGCCCAATTACAGAGCTTGTCTCTCTCTCTCTCTCTCTCTCATTCTTGCTTTTCTTAACAAGAGCAGTCAGGGTGAGTGGCTTAAGGGATGAGTGAGAGCATCATTATGAAATGGTCACAGGAGAGGAGGGTGAGATGACCCATCGTCCCCTCATGGAGGACAGGGAGCAGCAGGCTTGATGTGTGGCTGTCCAAACTGAAGAAGAAGAAGAGGAGGAGGAGGAGATGTAAAGAGAGAGACAGGCGGCAGACAGACATGCAGGTCTGACGGATGGAGGGACGCTGAAGAGAAAGAGACAGAGGCAGACAGACGAGCTGAGAGGGAGTATAGATTTTCCAGGCAGATAGTGGAAAGATGTGTGCATCCTGATGAGTGCCACAAACAGGGCGCATGACTCCCTTGTCTGCCTGTTTCTCTGTGTGTGTGTGTGTGTGAGAGAGAGAGAGAGAGAGTGTATTAGCAGTCAGAGCACTGAAGCCCACGGGCGATTCCTGTGTGTGCTTGCGATAAAGGGAAAAAGGGAGGAAGTATAACGGGGGGAAGCGGGGCGTAGAGGAGGAGGAGTGGGTGAGGGGAGAGATGAGGAAGTTGGGTGGGTGAGGGTGTTGTGTTTGTGTCTGTGTGTGTGTGTGTGTGTGTGCATGTGTAGAGAAAGAGAGAAGAGAAAGAGGAAAGAGCATCCAGCAGAGCAGGGAGCTTCCTCTGTGCTGTCAAAGCCTCTGGATCACGTCCCCATTGGTCCTTTACACACACACACACACACACACACGTGTACCCTCACCCAACTGCTCTCTTCTCCCTCAAACCAACCCCTCTCCTCCCCCCTCCTTCTCATGAAAAGAGTGTCTTGGCAGGGTAATTAAGAATGGCCTCTAAACACAGGAGTATGGCAGGAACGCTCCAGATGAAAGTAAATGATTAAAATAATTACAGGCTGAGAGCTGACGAGCCGGAGTGTGGGGTGGCCGCCGGACATTTGTCGGTAATTAGATAATTAATCTGAATGCAAATGATGAGCCCTAACGAAGCAGTCAAGCTGAACCAGCGACAACTGCCGTGAGTGAAATGTAAGGTGGGGGGGTGTGGAGAGAGACAGAGGAAGAGAGAGCAAAAAGCAAGAGAGGAGAAAAAACAGTGTAAAAGCTCCAAAAATCAGCATGAACTGCAGCAGCAGCAGCTTCAGCAGCAGCAGCATTGTAAATCAATAACTGTTTTCTGTGACAGCTCAAAAACACCCTCCTCACTTCTCCCTGTTTGTAACTTTCAGCTGTAATGACAAGTAGACATGAACATCTTGTTAAAAATATACAAAAAGCCGAGCTGAGCCGAGCCGTGTGCTGCACCGTGCTCTGCAAGCAGCTGAAATGGTAAAGGTATGAACATGAAATGGCACCTGAGGAAGAAAACAGAGCACGCTTTGCACGCCCTAAAATGCGTGAACAAATTGTGGATTTACTCGCTGGCTGCAAACACACACACTGCTCATTATTTCCCCGCGCCTCTTCCTCATAGACGCGCTCAGAAATACTATCAGCATGTGTACGTGCTCTAAGCAGAGGTAAACATCTCACTTCATAGCTGTTTTTATTCGTATGGTGTCTGTAACAGGTAAAGATATACTTGTCAGCGTGGTGAGCAGCAGTCTGGATCACTTCTTTGAATTTAAATAGAGGATCTTCAGGGTGTATTTATCCCAACTATACATAGGAAAGTCTTACACTTTATGATGATTAGCTGCAGTTGTGTCTTTACTGACAACAAGGGCTGTAAAGAGCATCCTGGCTTACACTGCCATATGGATAAACATGGGAATAAACATGCAACAAGGAGACAAGGTGGAAAGTGCTCCTCCTTACAGCGTGATGATGAAGACACAACATGACCTGGTTCCTGGAAGGCCAAGCACTGTCGACACAAAGTGTAATTACAGTGTAAATTCACCAGCAGCTCCTTAGGCCTGATGAGCCGGTGACATCCCTCCTTATTAGTGTTAATTACACAACATGCTTTTAAGAGACTCCAGAGAGAAATGTTTTTACCTGTCTGCCATTCACATCAAATCAAAACTCAGTCTGCCTCATTATGAACACTGAATGGATGACTAGTACCTGGTTAGGCTGGTATCAACCCAAAAACATTTGCAGGTTTGACATTATGCTTTAACCACACTGAGTCTATAATATAAATGTGTTGTTCCGTCATTAAAATGAACATTACCTCCTGAAAACAATAACAAAATAGCAAAGTTACTGACTCTGTAACGGCATTTATTTACAAGAAGAAGAAAGCAAAAAATAAAATATATATTCTTCTAAAGAAAGAACATCAATAGCCATAATTTTGAATTAGCTGGATGTGGATTAGACAGATTTTTAAATTGTTATTCAACCATCATGACATAAGGAGACCAATAAACTAAACAAGAGGGATGAAATATGGCTCCAGCTTCTACGTCATTAGAATTCAAATGATATTTTCTTCAAATGTATAATGCACATAATTAACCAGAGTGTGCCCTTTTACAATCAAATATGGGTTTTTGTCAAACTTTAACATGTCTAGTAAAATAATCTTCATACTAACTTCACAAGACTTTTAACTACGCCTAATTTTTAAAATAATTCTGCCCTGAATGTCCACAAACAACCACAGTAAGAGTATTTAAATGAACCAAACGTCAGAGTTTAAAATTTAACAATTAAATGAAATATAAACAGAGTTGACTTTTTTAGGAATGGAAAATACACATTTAAGAGTGTAGGTCTCCCAGAGTCCATGTTTTGCAGCATGCCAGTGACAAAACTTCACACAACGTAAGATCTTAGTCTTTTAAGTCTTAATATTTTACTCCACCAACAACTCAAACTCCTCCGCCTTCCTAAACTCTGCGTTCATCTGTGCAGCCAGGGCATCCAGCTCCGTGGTGTCTATCTGCTGGACCTTCTTCCTCCTCTTCTTCTCCTTCACCACAGCCACTCCGGGGATGTTTGGGTCCGGCTCCGGGAATGCAGAACCACAGTCATCAGCCTCCAGCAAAGATGTGAAGGAGTTCAGACCTGACATGGAGCCAGATACCTCCAGACGTGTCTTGGATTGTTCGACTCTTCGGAACACCTCGGGGGTCTGCAGCTTCTCAAAGCCGAACAGAGTCTCCCGAGAGCAGGGGCTGTTGAATGATTTGTCGCTGAGCCTGCTGTAGGACCGGCGCACTTTCTGCGACCAGACCGCATCCTCTGGATCCCCAGGCGGCTGTTGGGAGCGACAAGTGGGCGGCGGTGAGGAGGGAAGTATCGGTGAAGGCATAGCGGCCTTCTTCTTCTTCTTAGCCGAGGAGGAGCCACGACGATCTGAGATCTGACCGGGAGTAGAGACCTTCGGCTTTTTCTGCCGGATATCTGCAGTCTCTGACCGCCTCGGAGTGTTCTCCTTGTTGTGTTCCGTTGGTGCGACTGTTTTTCTGGGCGCTATTTTCCTCACAGTGATGGAGCGTTTAACAGCAACAGGCGCCATGTTGTCATTTTTAGCCTGTGGAGAAGAACCCAACCGCGCCGAGCGTCTTCTTTGCGAGCCATTTAGGTTTCCAGATGCCGCCATTGCGCTTCGAGACGTGCCCTCGTCCATTCTTAACTTTCCCCGATAAAAACAACAAATTCACAGAATAATGTATCTATAATCGACTTCTCAACGCGGCTCGGCTGTTACAACAACAGCACTCCTTTCAAATTGCCCGCCCGAGTCGCGTAGAAAAGACGACAGTATCCACCTGTGACGTCAACACCCTGCGCCAGCTATCTTAAACTTTTGCTGTGTAACCGTACATGCCAGGCGGAGAGACGCTTGCTCTTCTACAATAATTTAACCACATTTCAGCTAATATATAGCTGTTTTTCAGAATGGAATATTTAATTGGGATACAGGGACAGGACTTTGTCCTCGTCGCCGCGGATAATGTTGCTGCCAGCAGCATCATTCAGATGAAACACGGTATGACAAGGCATTAGCTTAACATTAGCCGATTGAATAGCTAGACGTGCTAATATATTTGTTTTGTTCTTTATTCTTGGCGGATTTTGCTACTAATAAACAGTACTTATTCTTGTAATGTATTAATCTTCAATGTGCAGCTCAACCTATTCAAACATTTCATTCACACACTGAATGTGTGTTCGGTTAGCAGCAACTAGCATATATAGCGAGGAGTAAATCTTTGTAATCCTGTAGTCGCAGAGTCGTACATTTGAATTATAATTACTTGTAAATCCGTGTAATTGTTGTGGCTACTTTATCTGTGTTAATCTAATAAAGTGTACAACATAATATAACATAAAAATGTCACTAATATTGCAAGGTTAGCATAAATTGTCCTACCTTGTTGCTGACAGTGAAAGTGAAAGTCAAAGACAAGGCAGCAAATGGACGCCTAAAAAAGATAGCAGCACATTGTTATAACAAACATTTCATGCTATTTGTTGTTCAGACTATGACAAGATGTTCAAGCTGAGTGAGAAGATTTTGCTGCTGTGTGTTGGAGAAGCTGGAGACACGGTGCAGTTTGCAGAGTACATCCAGAAGAATGTCCAGCTCTATAAAATGAGAAACGGTAAGGACCTAAAATTTACTGTTTTTGTAGCACTTTAACCTCAGAAAGTCAGTGGGAAGTAAATTGTCAAACATGTGCACGTAACTTGGGTCTCTGATGGCATTTCTTTACTCCTGTTGCTTAGGTTACGAACTCAGTCCAGCAGCAGCGGCAAACTTCACACGAAAGAATCTTGCAGACTACCTTCGGAGCAGGGTAAATATCCTGAACTATGAAACACATTCCCTTTCAAAATATGTTTTTTCTTTTAAGACAAATGACCTAAAATCTGTGATTGATGTTTAGAAATAAGCCCAAATGGAAAAAGTTGAACTTTGTTGCAAATCCACAGTGAAACATTGATTCAAATCCAACAATATGAAGACACAAAATACAACGAAGAGAAATGTAATGTGAGCTCTTTGCTGTTTATCTGGTTAAGAAAGAGTCATAAAACCTCCAAGAGAGGTTTTGGTTTCCCGTCTTATCCAGGCCTCTCATACTATAAAAATTGAAAATCCCATCCTCCCATAAAGCAGGGGTTACTTTTGTTTTATGAGATTTTCGTGTCATGCCTTGAGAAATTTGGTCAGTTTATAAACTGCATGACAAGAGATTGAAGGGATATCCTTAGCTGCGATTATTCTATGAGGTGAGGATCACATTTTCTAGATCTTGCAGCTTAATATACAATAAACATTAGGAATGCTGGAAGAAAGGCTTGCAGTGTACCTGGTGATGTACATTCAGACCACATTCTGCATTTTTTTTGTGTCTGTTGTCTGACTGGTTCGATCTATCTGTGTGTCTTCTTAAGTCAGCTTTACTACAATGACTTTCAGCACCTGTATCTTTGTGTATTCTCTCATTTAACAAAACAGTAGATAATGAATACCATGTTCCAGTGGTCACCCTCAGGATTAAGCATATTCATCCTGGAGTAATGAGTGAACATAGCTATAAATATTTTAATTTCTATTTTAAATTAATTACATCCCTCCACTAGCATTTACAATCTCATTTTGCTTTAGGGACCAAATGATAAAATCCCGAACTAATTTCAGTCAGTTAAAGTAAGAGTAACCATGTAAACTAGGTTTACTCAACCAATTTAAAAATGTGTTTTAATTTTATCTCTATTTTTTTGCAAGCAAAAAACAAAAAATTAAAACTCTTGCTTCTCTTTATGATGGGAAGTCCCATTTGAAAACACACATGTACTGGTGTCAGTATCAACTTGAGACATCTAAGCCAAACCAGCAGCATTGTGACAGAGGCAGGTACATTTGTCATCTTCTTGTAGTTTGCGACGGAGTTGTCCCCCTGAGATTTTATGACAACACCTGCGCCTGCAGTGCTGTCGCTCACCCTGACTACACAGCAGGATATTCAATATCAAAATACTGTTGCGTTGACCTACAGCACCTTTAATGCCATGATGTTACCAAAAGAAACTTGATAATAGGCAGAATAGAACACATAGATAGATGTTGGTGGTGCAAAACAAAGCCCACCTGTACACCAGAAAGAATATTATCACAACTTCACAGCCCCCCCCCCCCGAGTAGCTGGATCTAGAAAATATTGCTATAAAATACATACGTGTTATTTGAACAATGATTAAACGTATTTTACCTTGTACACAGTTCTTGTTTTTGTACACCAGTGAGTGCTTTTTCAGCGCAACTTACTCTGCGTAAAACACCTCTGCTCCTTCATGCGTTGCATCTTGTTCACTAATCTGTTAAGAGTGGTGCAAGTGTTGCCTGTCACAATAGCAGAAGGGTGAAAATAATTACAAAAAACAATTAGTGTGGCAGAGAAGGGAATGTGGGACACATCGAACGGGGGATAGGGGTAGAGCAGGAGCAGCAGCAGCAGCAGCAGGAGGAGGAGGAGGAGGAGGAGGAGGAGTGGTGATCCCAGGGGGAAACAGCCAGGCCCAGCAGACAACACTACAGACTGAAGTGTGAGAACGAGTAGGAGTCAACATACACACAAATACAATATTACATGCACACTGAGGGACCTATAGGATCAGGATCGCTTTATTCAGTCAAGGTTGTACATGTGGTGCAGGATAACATTTATATTCATGCCTTGCCATAAGCTGTGAGTGTATCGTTATTTTTGTGCCTCACGGTTATAAATTTGGTTTTATGAGTGCAGGATTTACTAATGCTGCGTTCTCAGGAGTGCTCAGAAACTGAAGCAATAGCACTTTCTCCGCTGCATCCCACACCTTCCTCCAGCTATGCTCCTCTTACATTCATCAACCTCCAGAGTACATGGACATTTGCAAATTATGTTGTATAAACAGATTTTGTGGTGTTTTTCCCCCCCAGAACATTGTGAATATGTAGAATATGTAATGCACGTTGTCCAGTTGAGTGTGAAACAGGGAAGGGGGATAATCTGACTAATACCAAGTCCAAGTGGCAGACGCTATATTTTGAATTGCACCTGCCATATTAAGGATGTGTTTCAAAACATTTAGTTTAGATTACTGTTCATAATTACTTGATTGATTAGTCTACTGGTTGCTTGGTTGATTAAATAATTAAAAGTCTGAACCTGTGACTTTCTCGCTTTAAAAAAGTGGCTGAAAATATTATTACATCTACAAATAATGTAAGAATTGCGATCCATAGGCAGGCATGTTTGCAGAGGTGTCGTTTTTACATGATGCACACTGTTAGCTTACGTGTGATTTTAAGCCTCACAGGTCAGTTACTCAGAGAGAGATCAGGCCCCTCTGGAATAAAACAAAATATATTGTAGACCAGTGGAAAATGTCTGTATTCTAAGGCCATGAGGACCCACAGATGCATATGTAGCTGCATATGTAGAAATGTATTTTAATTAATCTGATTAAATCATCACAGATTAAAGGTTAACTCTGACAGAAAGACAAGATAATGATCTGTCCTTTTTTAAAATCATTTTTGTCTCTACCGTACTTATATCATCTTCTGACCCTACGAAAAAAGTATCATGTAATCCCACTCTGTAATGTCTAGACCCCTAGGTTAAAAAACCGCTGGCTGAAAAATTAATCAGTGGTATATTGTTAATTCTGATGGCCATATTCCTGCAGGATAAATTACAGATGAATCTAAAAGACATCATACCCCAGTGGCTGCAGACCTCCGGGAGGTATAGTTAGCTAAAGTCAGCAGAGCATGTCAGCGCAGAGTAACCAAAACCCTGTTTGCATACGACTGTGTGTTTAACCAGTCTGCCATCCAGAAAAACAACTCTGCTAACCTCTGGAGTACAGCATTCACTCAAGCTTTAGAGAGAGAGGAGACAAAGAAAACAAAAATCTAGCGGTAAGCGTAATCACCTGAGGCCTGCCGAGGTCTCCTGCATGCATATCGGTAATGATACACATGAAACTCACCACTGAGCAACAACAAGTTTTAGGGGGTCATAGAAGCTCTGCATCTGCTCGGCTCGTATTTGTTTTCATTTCTGCTTCATGTGTATTTGTGTACTGAACATGAAGTAAAGTTATTGGGCTTTAAGTGGAACACGTTGAGCAGGATTCGTAGATATACAAGATTCATTTAATACAGCAAAACCTGCGAGAGAGGACTTGTAAATATCAAATTAGGTTTTTAGAAGTTCATACTGAAGCAAAAAAGCCTTACAGTCATCAGTTTTTGGTGCGTGTGCTGAAGAAGCACATTTTTTTTTTCCATCTGTGAACTTGTTTTTTTTTTCTATAAGGCTGCAGCAACAGTTAGCCTCTGTGCTGTGGTGATCCGCAGCTCGGCCCATATGGGTTTGTAAAATATTTTTTAGCGTGGGCACACAATGGGCACAAATAATTACTGGCGCCATATTGCACGCGGCTCCCCTGCTCCTGCACAGATGAACAATTAATACAGCAGATTGAGAAGAAATGCCAATAAAGAGAACATGCCCCGGGGCAGGGTGCAAAAAATATGGGGAGGGAGCAAGGCATGGGGAGGGGGTTCAGAACATAGAAGGAGGGAGTGTTGGAACGTAGAAGAGTTTGGGGATGAGTTTGTGATGTTTTTTTTAGCAGCCTGACCTTAATTTGTGTCACAACCGAAGAGAAGCATTTTTCCTGCTGCTGCCACAAAGGGTTAGATGAGAAGATTGATACCACTCTCTGGTTTTCACAGTAAATATAAAGATAGCACCAGAAGCTGGTTAAATGGTTAGCTTAGCTCAAAAACTGCATCACGCAAGTTGCACGTAAGCACATCTGGAAGATCACAGCTCAACTATGTTGTATGTTCTGTATCTGGAAATGATGCCAAACCAGCAGGTGGCTGTACTAAAACATTTCAAACATGCCAAATAGGTGAAATAACAAAGGTACATGTGCATTTAACCAGACATTTACGTGAATGTAAAAGTTTAGAGAAGAGTTAAATGCTGAGGTGATTCTTGGTTATTACTGATTGTAAAGTAGTATAATAGGCATCCATTGTGTCCACAGCTGTCTGATTTTTAGAGTACGGTAATGGAGATTTAGGTAAAAATGCAGCTCGAGCTAGCAGACAGTTGGGTTTCTGTAATGAGTTGGCAGAAAGGTACAGGTGAAGGTTTTGTTTTATGGCACGAAGGGGGCTGCCATCGTTTGCCTGCAAGCTGGAGGCACGGCAGGGGTTTGATATGATGCGTATTGTTTGCATGTGAACCTGGGTGTGAGTTCAGGTGGCAGGGTTAACAAGGTGCCTGGTTCCCTCCGAGGTGACATGGGAAGGGAAGGGAAGGTTATTTTGATGCCAAGTCCATATTATTGTTACATTGTAACCAGTGAGACAGCTGTATGGTGGGTGGGGGTGATGCCACTGGGGTGTTCACAGGCTCACAGAGGAGTTACAGCACACACACATTAAGATATTCATCATGAGATTCACGCTCATTGTGCTCTCTCACAAACACACTGTTTCTCTTTCTCACGTGTGTGTGTGTGTGTGTTTGTGCATTCATAACCATCGTTAACACACAGCAACACTAAAGCCTGCTCCACAGGGAGCATAGCGATCATCAATGCCCCCGTGGCAAAAACGGCGGTAACACACAAGTCACAGGAATAAGCAGGTCGGCTGAGAGATAAATTGAAATGAGAGGGCAGGTGTGTGTAGATCACAGCTCGCTGGGTGTAATGTGAATCCTGTTTGTCTGTTTGCACGTGAGAGAATGCAATTTAATGGCTTCTTTTTGCAGTCTAATCGAAAATAGTGCTTCTACTTCAGTCAAAAATTTAGGCCATAAGTTGTTTTGAAAAAGAAAATTAAAGAGATTTTTTAAAAATGAGAAACAGGAGCTCGCAACAACGGGGAGAGAAAGTTGGTGTTTTGGAGGAAGAGAAGGGAGAAGAGGCTGGAAGCGTAAAAGATGTAATTTGAAAAGAGGAGGAAGAGGAGGAGGAGGAGGAGGGGGGCAAGAGAAACGACTTTAGAAGTTTTTAATGAGCCCTGGCGCTACTCCAGGGCACAGGGTGAAGGCGGCGGCGGAGGGTGAGGGGGGGCGAAGGGATGAAGAAGGAGGGAGGGCGCGATGGAGGGAACGACAGGGGTGCTGACTTCCAGCAGATGTCACACTGCCAGTGACACCCTGATCCCCCCCCCTTCATACACACACTCGCCTCCTCTGTCCTGTAACGCCCTTTCACCTTTCCTCTCCCCTCCATCGCTCTCCAACAACCAACCCCTGGCCCCTTCTCTCCCCTTCCCTCTCTCACACTGCTGCTAATGTTGCTGCTGCATGCATCTTTGCACGTCTGTGCCAAGTCGAAAAATCAAAGTCGATAATTAGGAGCAATTTATGTGCGATAAGTTGAGAACAAGAAGTTGTACTTTTCAAGCGGCGCGATGTCTTGGATCGTGTGATGATGCGGTCTATTTAGAGGGGCAGTGAGGTGGCGTCAGTGAAAACCATCTTCATGCTGGTGGAGATGTTGACACCTCTAATTAGAGTGATATAGAAACTATTAATGCAGCATGTTTACAAGTGCAGCAGATCTGTTGTGCCTCGCGTGACACTGTTGATTCATTTTACATGTCGCGACTGCCTTTGTTGGCCACCTTAGAACTATCTGTGATAACTAGTGTTACTGTTATTTTAAAGTAAACATTTATACTGTCCAACAACCCCACTAAATGTTGCCATCTTGGACACAAACTCCATCTGTTGTCCTTCAGGTAATGCTCACACATTGTTCAGTTGTCAGTGAATGAAGTAAAACATGTTTTGTTGTTTGTTTACTACCATTGATTTAATGCATTAGGTAAATATAGAAGCAAGACCTTTATGGGGTTTTAAAAAGGTCCATGCTGCTTTATATAAGGAATAATCAATGCTAGTTGCCCTGTTAATGAACATGTTTTATTGGTGTTTTTTTTAACTTAAATTCAATATTAACCCTCCTCCGTCTTCAGACTCCGTACCACGTGAACCTGCTGCTGGCGGGCTACGATGACACAGACGGCCCAGGTCTCTACTACATGGACTACCTGTCTTCCCTGGCCAAGGCCCCCTTTGCTGCCCACGGCTACGGAGCCTTCCTCACTCTCTCAATTCTCGACAGATACTACAGACCAGGTCAGTGCAGAGAAGTGCCTTCTGCATGTTTTTCTCTGGTGCTTTGTTCGCGTGAGACTGACAGAGGAGGATAATGAAGAGGCTGCGCTGCAGCGGCTGAGGAGTTGATTCACGGTTAGGTCATAGTACAGACTCGGGGCACTGTGAAGCCAGACTCTTTTCACGTAAACTCTGACCCTGTATCACTTTTAATCATACTGCGGCATTCACTTTTCAACCTCGAAATCTGACCTTCTTTTTGGTTTCAGATCTGACCCGAGATGAGGCAGTGGATCTCCTGAAGAAGTGCATCGAGGAGGTGAGCTTATTTCAGTGTTTTTGTGCGTATTTCTCCTTTAATATTTCTGCTTATTTTTGCCTTGATGTTAAATTTCTTCTTCCTCCAGCTAAACAAACGCTTCATCCTGAACCTCCCCTCCTTTAACGTCCGTTTGATCGACAAAGACGGCATCAAGGACCTGGAGAAGATCACCCTCAGCGCCCAGCCACAAGTAGCAACAAAAGCAGCTGCTTGATAGGAGAATGACTTGTAAATGACAAAAAATATTCTAACTACCAAAAAATGTGGAAACTTTTGGTAGTTAGAATATTTTTTCAAAAACAAGTATACTTCTGTTTTTCCTGTACTGATATTTGGAAAACTTATTAGTGACTCTGCTTCATATCTTCCTCTGTGCTCATTCAAAACATGCCCAAGCAGAGCAGTCCACAAATACTTCATCCTGGTCCTTTCCCTCCTTTAACATCCATTTGATTGACAAGAAGGGCATCTGTGACCTGCAGAACTTCACCCTCGGCACCAAGTGACCGCTCGCTGCTCGACTACCAACCCTCACACCCTCATTTCTTTTTCTTTTTTATGTACGATTGACCTCCTTGCTCTTTCTGTTCCAATAAAAAGTGACACACAGTTGAGATACAAGCTCTTTGTCCCCGTGGTGCTTTCTCGTTCTCTCGTCTACTCATTTGCACATAGAGAGAGAGAGAGAGAGAGAGAGAGAGAACAGCCTCCCGGCTGTGTACTTTTGCACTTGTACTCAGTGAGAGGGCATGTGGATAATGTACATTTGCTTATGCTTTTTACATGTGTAGCAAAACACGCAAGCACATAAGGCCGTTTTCTCTCAAATTCACTGCGAAGAAAACCACGTTTAGCCTAAATGATGGCTCAGGAGTAAATGCTGCACAGCTGTGTGATTTACATATGATTTATAATACAAGTCAGTGTTATAAATTGCAACAAGCTTAAAATACCAATACAATTGAATCCGTGTAGTTGCTTAAATATGAACTGAAAATGACTGCAGTGTGTCTGAACACACCTCCTGGCTCAGGATCACACTCCACAGGTGTTCAGACTGTGCTCATAAGTAACAGAAAGTACATTTAAAAACAAAAAGATAGTGCACTTGTTCTTTTGGGTGCCCTCTTGACATTTTAAAATGCAGACCTCACTCACCCTGAACACAGACCTGGTAAAGTTCTGGAAAACAATAGCCTTAAGTCATGTTAGGATAAACTAAATTGAGCAGATATGTGTGAGTTGAGGATGTAGATAATTACAGCTGATTAAATTATTTTATACAAAACAGACCAAAAAAAAATTGTGGAAAGCCCTTTGACTCCCGTGGGAGGTGTCTGAACGGGGTGTTAGCTCACATAGGATAAGTTTTCGGACATTTAAACATAGCATGTTTTAAATTATTTGGTCTCTTCTTCATTGTTTATTACTGAGTGTGGTTCATGCTAATAGTGCTAACGGGCTAATCTGCAGACAGGAAGCAGTTTGACCTGCAAATGTTAAACTTAACTACACTTAAACTTTAGAGTGAATAATGCAGATTAATGTAGCACATAACTGACAAAAACAGTTTAAAAACAGTTGGTTTGATATAAAATTCTTGATGCTTCACACTCGGTACATATTTTCCCCCCATTTCAGTATTTAGTTATTTCGAGAACCAAACAGAATTCAACTAATTTTCCAAAATACTTTTTTTATTCAATTGTATCACGTCTGCTGTTCATCAATTTTGACTGTATCAGAAGTGTTAACACTAAATGAGCATGTTGTAAAAGGGAAAACCAGGCCAACATCGCAGCTGAATAGGTGTGTGTGAGATAGACTGTAAGCCTGTGTGTGTGTGTGTGGCTGTATCGTCTCCTCTCTCCGCCACAGACAGGTGATTAATAAACATTAAACAATCCCTCCTCTCTCAAACACACCGGAATCTGACGGGAAGAAGAGCAGCATATGTTTGCCTGGAGGCTCAGAGAGAGATGGAGAGCGGCCCCGCTGAGTGTCAGATAGAGGGAGAGAACGGGGGAGGGAGGGGGGGTTAGGTTACAGAGAGGGAGATGAAGGGATGGAGGGGGGGGGGGGGGGTGCTTGACACAGGAGGGTAATGAGATGGGAGGAGAGAAAGGGAGATGGAGCAGGTAGAAATGAGTGATGTTTGAGAATGTATGAGCAGGCGACACATGTATGTGTGCATTCCCTGGAAAGCAGTAATTGCATTGAGTGCTTAAATAAAGTGAAGGACTGTGCAGGAGAGGTGAGGGGTGGACGGTGGGAGTGGAACAGATGGGTTGAGGGGGACCTGTGTGTGTGAGGTGCATCACTTTTTGACACTGGGGGTCGCACCACTGCACCAGGTACAAGATTCAGGGTTAGCAGACATCTCCAAAGATTTCCCTATGAGTGGGGACGCACACATAAAGATAAGACACTTTGCAAGACATAGCTATGCTAATGTCGCTAATCTGTATTTTTTTACAACATTTTTTTTTTAAATAACTAAATTTATTTGGACAAACCTTCATAGACATTACAATGGATTAAAGAGAAATTGGCTGATCAGGTTTTTGGATTCCTCTATTTTCCTATAGGAGGATTATCATAGACAGAAGCTTTTCCAGTTTTTCCATTTAATCTCATTATTAAATAAATGTCTCTTAGACTGATGTCACTTCAGGTCATTTTATTCTTTATGGCATTTTCTAGACTCAATAATTAACCGATAAGTTCATCTCAATAAAATGTTTAGGGATTAATCAATAATGAACTTAAGTGTCAGTCGTGATGTTTCTGTTGCCTCTGGGGATCAATAAAAACATGTCATGATTGAGACAGACGGTAGGAGAAGCCATAAAAGAAAAATAAGGTGCAATAAAAGCTTTTCAATTTATCAACATAAAACCCAACCAATCAGTTCTTAATTCTTTAATAATATATTACATTTATGCCGTAATACAATAATAATAATAATAATAATAATAACAACAGTAATAACATTAATAATAAACATACACAGAAAGTACAAAATGATTTGTGTCATTTTCTTTAAGTTACCAACACGCAGTACTTCAAAATAAAAGGAAACAAATCTCCTTTAGCTGCCTTTCACTCCTCCCTGTTACACGGCTGCCAGAGAACTCAATTTCCCATGACCACCCACTAAAAAAAAAAAACTACACATGGAAGCTGTGCTTTGTCCACTCAGGAGGAGTTAAACGTCTTTCACAGTTCCAGAGGAGCAAAGAGCAGGTTGTTGTCTCAGATATGGCTTATGATGGTTCCCACAGTCCAGTAAGTGTGTGTGTGTGTGTGGTGTGTGTGTGTGTGTGTGAGGGGCAGGGGGGGTTGCTAAAACACACATAAAGATAATATGGTTACCAAAGTAAATAAAAAGGGGGTGAAATAAATAGAAGCCGTTTGTGGGAAGTCATCCTGCAGAGATGTGTTGATGTAGCCATCGTGACACAAACCAGCTACTGAGAAGAGAGGTCCATGCGTCATTTTGAGTGAGGTGGTTTTGGACACACATTACAGTACAGATATCATCATAAACCCCGCCTCCTCAACACGAGCAGGGGTTTCTGGGAGGTAAAAGTCTCAGTTTGTATCCTGAGGGCAAAGGTAAAGACGCAGAGGGGTGCGCCAGTCAGTCTTTCCTCCCTCTTTTTTTTTCTCTTCCCTTTGGCCTCTCATCCACGGGAGTTTGCCCTCCCTCTCCGTCTTATTTGCGGTGCTTCATCTCCTTGTCATGGTGGCTCTTCCCTCCTCCTTCTCCTTTGTCCAGCATTTTGATCGCCTCCATCAGGTAGCTCTGGAAGGCGGAGAGTGCTGCGCAGATGGCCGGAGTGCCGAAGCCGTGGGTGAGCAGGCTGAAGTGGGTGAGGCTTCCCTGGACGCCGGGCTCCAGGCAGGGGGTGGGTCGACTGCTGCCGAGCGGGGAGCGGTCCTGGGACATCAGGTCCATAAACTCCTTACAAATTTCCCTGAGAAGGAAAGAGAAGAAAACCTGATGATGAAAATCTGCCGAAATAAAAGCATGGCACCATCTACACCATTGAGGAAACATGAGAAATGATGTTGTAATCAGATTCCTTTTAGTTTTTAAGGTCAAGAATGAGCTCAGACACAGAAGGACAGTCGAATCTATACTTTAAATAGCAGCCAGAAGTTTTCAGAAACAGGATTAAAAGCTGTGTGAATGGGAGATGAGGATGGATGGAGGAGCCACTCACTTGGTGGCGAGCAGCATGCTGCGTCTTGTTGGGAGCTGGTCAGGCTCGCTCTGCCTGCACAGATACTCAGCCGTGGCTCTGGCCGGAAACTCTGTTTCACACACATAACCAAAGTCCCGCGCCAGATGGACGGCCTCACCTGCAGGACGTGGAGAAGAGAAGAGAAGGTGTCTGTTTATCAGGCATTCAGTTTGGAGCAGGACTTATCAAAATAAAAGCTTTTAAACGACACGCAGCGGTCTGCTGACTGAAGCGGCTCAGGTCGGCTCAGGTCATGAGACCGGCCATTTTTCTCACTTTCACTCCTCAGACAGTTAAGCGCTCTTTGCCTTTGTGCAGCAGCTGCAGCTTTTCAAACGACACCCTCCACACACTCACACACACGCTCACACAGCCCTCCACGCTTCCACTGTTTATTCATGTGTGCTCATGCGAGGTTATTTCTCTGTGAATATGTGTCTCTATCTGTCAGGATGTATGCAGGTCACTGTAGATATGTGTGTGTGTGTGTGTGTGTTCTTCCTACCCTCCACTAGAGATGTTAGCAGAGTGACGTTGGCTGCCTTGCGTCGCCCGGCGGGCAGGTTGAGGCCAATCTTCTCCAGACGCTCTCTCAGACAGCGGCCACCATTCTTTGACTTCGCCCTGAGGGAGGACAGGGAAACAGAGAGAGCAGTTTTTAGGAGATGCTCCTTGTGTGTGTGTGTGTGTTTGTCTTTATGAGGTTTGCTGTGGTGTGTTATCTCTTCATATATAAGGCTGTGTGTGTGGTGTGTGATGCTGAAATCTCCCAGTATGTTCCCTGTCAGCACAGATAGTGTCCAGTATGTCTCATTTTTTTTGTTTTTACTGTTCTCTGTCTGTTCTCATTTCTTCTTAAAATACACTTTCAAAACAATTTTAATATTATTCTAATTAAAAAAATATTTTTTGACCAACAGCAGGGAGTAAATCTGCCCATTTTGGGCATAAATCCCCATTTCTAACATAAGTACAGCTGTCAAATAGTGCAGCAAAAAGTTTAATTTCCCTCTAAGATGTAGTGAAATAGTGCCACAGTGTATTGTTATCAGTGGGGCTGTATCTTCCTGCAGAGGAGGGACTGAGGGTTTTTTTACTACCCTTTAGATCTTTTAATTACGCCCCCCCCCCCCTTAAAGTATTTCAGCCTGCAACCCAAATCATAAAGTTGTTCTCTCGCCCCGAGGCCGCAGTTCATTAAACCACGCTGCTTCTCTTGTGATTTAGTCTCATGACCCATTTTGGGTCCTCATCCCCGGCCCTGTACGTTAAATTAAAAGAGATCTCACTCTGAAAAGCTTCATTGAGGTAGAAAAAAAAAGGCAGAAAATAATCTCATGTATGGAGCATATGGTGGATTTAGAGCTCTACTGTACAATTATAACATAAATAATCATTTGTTTCATTCATAAACACCATCTTCTGTGTAGTTATCTACTTTGGTTATTTTAGGCAATTAAAATATTTAATAATTAAAACACAGGGATGGTGAGGAAGAGGAGGAAGAGGGGAAGAAGTACAAGAGGAGATGTAGAAGAAGATGAAGAGGAGGAAGAAGCTTTCTCCAAATCTCCTCTGACCATTAACCAATCACATTTGCTACATTTCTGAGACCTAAACAGGTAAAACTCTACTGTCTCATGTCACAAGAAAAGAAAGGGTTAATTTGTTGGCTTTTTAGGCCTTAAGAGTCCTAACCTACGGAGGACTCCACCCAGCAGAGAGGCGTTGAGGCACTCTGGCGGGGAGAGGCGTCGCTGCACCTCCCCGACCGTCACCTTGTACTTGGAGGTGGAGCTGAGCAGCGACAGGCGACCTGGGACTGAACAGAAGACCTCGGCCGGGTTGGACACACTTCCCATACCGAGGCCCTCCTTACCGATGGACAAGGCCGAGAGGGACGAGCCGTTCAGCTTGGAGGGGATGGGGACTGTGCAGAGATAAAAAAGGAAAAGGGCGAAAAATCAGACATGACAAACAACAACAAAAAAAAGTTCACCAGCGACAAACAATAAATAAAGATCGTCAGTCTGAACATATGTCATGTGCAGTGACAGTCATGTCGTGTGAATGACTCCTGATTAATCTATTCAGCGTTGTGCGCTCTCCCTTGAGTTGACAGCTCTAATTCTGGAGTGCTGCTTGTTGATTCTGTTATTTAAGCTGCAGGTGGTTACATTTTAACTGCGCATTCGCAAATAGCTTTTTAATTCACACCTTCAAGAGCTCAATTCACACCTCACCTGTGAGAGCTCACTTTTCTGCACTGCGGTAAACTTTTTTCTGTCTGTCTCACAAAGACACAGACAGACAAAACAATAAGGAGCAGGAGCATCAGCTTTGGACTCCTTCCCGACCTGTTGCAGGCCTAAAACATGAACATTTCCTGAACTTTTTAATGCATTTTATGCTCTTTTTATCTGCAGTTAAGTTAGTTTTAAAATCCTTTTACTTGACTTTCTTTAGGATCCAGGGTTAAAAGGGCCAGTTCACCAAATGTACACAAAAAAACGGTATTTTTTCTTGTTTATTCAGGCGATTTCTGCCTCTATAAAGCCAAATTATTTGTAAAATAAATCAATTTTGTGGAAGCAGAAAAACATTTAAATACATTTAGCACCAAGAGAGATGAGGGAAAGTAAGAAACATGCAGCTTCACAGCCTCCTGTACATCCTGCCTGTGTAAATATGGAAAGGCCGCCTCTGTAATCTGATATTATCTGTACACTGCAATGCAGTTTGCGCTCACGGTGCGGCGGGTGGCCTCTTTACGACGCCCTGCTGTGCAGCACAGATTCCCCCCTGAACTGAAAAAAACAAAATCCCCTCATCCAGAAGCCGGTCGGCGAGGCCACAGAGCAGCGGAGTTTCCTCTAAAGCTCTCTCTCTCTCCCCCTCTTTGTCATCTGCCTGCCCCTCCCTCTCTTTCTCTTATCATTCTTTTGCTCAACTCTTTATTGTGCCTCCCACTTCTCATACCACCACCCTCCTCCTCCTCCTCCTCTTCCTCACTCTCCTCTTCCTCCTTCCCTTCTGTGTCTCCCTGTTGGATTTTCTTATTCATGAGGGTGTTAAGTTTGCACTGCTATCTGCTGCAAGTGCTGCAGTAATGGATCAGATCTGAGCAAACAAGTGGAGTCACCGTCACTTCATCATGACGAGATCAGTGCAGCCAAGACGCTTCTCCTCTGGGAGTTCATCTGAAGTATTACATCCTTATTTTTTTTGACCTATAAGGCGGTTTGGATGTGAACAAAAGAGGCCAGAGTGTGTTCAAAATGGGAAAGAAGATACAGAAAGCTGCAGCAGGTGCCATCTTTACAGGGTGTCTATTGGGATTTTATATTTTTTTTTGTTATCACACTCCAGCAGCAACAAATCAAACATGAATTTTCTAATCGAGCCCCTGTGTCTCCTGCCACTCACAGTCTGTAATATTACAGTGATCATACTCTGCAAATTTCCTCACAACTCCTCTTTTATCATGTTCCCCTCCCTTTTCTTCTTTGCCCCACTTCTCTCTAAGCTCCCTCTCTCTCTCTCTAACACACACACACACACTTTCTCTCTCATATGACCATGAACAGTTCATTAAGAATGTGTGCCTTTGGGGTGAAGTCTGCAGCTGAGTATTAGAGGACTTCTTGACTTCAAATGAAATAGCAAAACAGAATTATTTATAGTGTGTGTGTGTGTGTGTGTGAGACTGGTGTTAGAGTGCCCCTAAACACAAAACCCCCTTCAGCATGTATAGCACAATTATATAGGTGCACAGTGAGACACAAATGCACACACACACACACACACAGAGTCACAGAGCTCTTCCACCTCTTACCTTTTTTAATGACAGAGTGGTCGAGGATGCCCAAGGCTGATCCTTCCTCCATTCCCTGTGTCAGACAGACAGACAGTCACTATCATTTATCCACTGGCCTCACACACACACTCACACACGCACACACACACTCTCTCTCTCTCTCTCTGCAGGCCAAAGCAAGATGGAGGGTCCAACATTTAGTTTCCCCCTCACAGCACACACAGACACCATCAATATCCAAACAAATAATAAAATCTGTTGCTCAGATTCAACTCGATTTGGCCACTTTGTGCAAAAAAAACAAGGGAAAACAAACAGTGGAAGTTGTGACACACATGGGTTTGCACATATCTATACACAGCTTCAATTATTTTAGTGTTATTTAGAAGCCTAACGCAGTAAAAATGTTTGGTTTAACAGAAGAGAACAAATTAAGATATAAAATAAATCAATAGGGAAAAAATATAAGGTATTGTGTATATAAAAATAGAATTGAATTACACAGCTCACATTGGCTGAAATGTATTTGATCTGTTTCTCTCTGTGGTCGCCTCCTTTGTGCTGCCTTTGTAAGAAGGTTCAAACGAGTAAGGATATAATCCATTAATCAAATAAAAGGTCCTTGTCAAGTGGGAGCGTTTAACAGCAACATGCCCGGGTTGACTCCTTGCCTGGCGCTCCTCTCAAACGTTTCTTCTCTATTAATGACCGTGCTGATCAATTTGTCTCGGTGTGTGTTTTTTTTTCTCTTTGCGAGGAGGCAACAAACAGCGTCTGCAGCTGCACCTGCTGCAGGGAACGCTGACTGCTCAATAAGCCATAGAAAGTATTCTTCTCCACTAAAGAACATGCAGAAAGGCGAAAGGCTGCAGGATCACGACGGATAAAGCTGCGTGCATGTAGAGGACATGATCATTCATCACTTCAAAAATAAAATGTTGCTTTTTTACTGACTGGACAGACTGCACAATGATGTGCCACTTAACACGGTATACCCATTTAAAATTCCTTATAAAACAGATTTATAATAATAAAATAATCATATCCAGTCTGACATGTTTTTTTCAGTCCTGAGTGTGCAACGCGTATCGTTTTTTTTTTTTTTTTTTAACTCATTAAATATCAAATTTCTTCGTGTGAATTTTTGGAAATTTACACAAGAGGCCCTGTGGGTGTGCTTTAAAATAAATGAAACGGGCGGAAATAAAACAAAAATAATCATAAAAACATAAAATACAATATTGTAGCTTTTAATCAAACTCTAAACATATTTTAATTTGGCTTGATTCGTCATTGATTGTAGAGGAAAGAGGGAAGAAGAAATAAATTGCCCTGAGGCCTTATTGCCACCCTGCATGTGTGTGTTTGTTAAGTATGAAAAATATTTTTAAACACCTTTTACGTTGAAGCTGATTGTTAAAAATGTGACAGATTTTTTTTTATAAAATCGAATAATAATTTTATGAACACTTTGTGCGCCTTCTTTATGCGGCAAATAACTTTTACGCACGGGGTTCCAAATGCGCAGCGCCAACTCAACCGGACCAAAATGCGTAAAATAAGTCACCTGAAGATCCTCCAGGCCGTGATGTCCCAGGTGCATCCCGAGAGGACCGTCTCCGAGCGCCGCAGCCCCTTCCCCGAGCCCGTGCAGCAGCCGAGGGACAGCTGGATACTCCCGGCGGGGGTCCAGGCTCAGAGCCCGGTGAGACTGTG
The DNA here is from genome assembly GCF_900634625.1 of Parambassis ranga. Taxonomy (NCBI): domain Eukaryota; kingdom Metazoa; phylum Chordata; class Actinopteri; family Ambassidae; genus Parambassis; species Parambassis ranga. Next base: position 5,030,866 of record NC_041023.1, on the reverse strand, counting down.
ACAGCAGCCCCCCTTCCTCGGAGCGCGACCTCTGCGAGTGCCATGCTGCTTGCTGATGCTGATGGATGGAGTTGATGGAAGGGTAGGGGTCTGACAGGTGGGAATACGCTGAGTCCTGGCTCTGGGAGTATGGCAGGGAAGACTGTGGGTAAGGAGGAGGGAAGTACGGAGGCTGGAAGTCGGAGGCCGGAGTGTGGCAGAGCGGGGGAGCCGAAGAGTAGGCTGCTTGGTTCAGAGAGGACAGCTGGGAGAGGCGCCCACTCGGCGAAGAGCCACTTAATCCGTCTGCGCGGTCCTGAGGAAAATTAAAAGTTTGGTTTAAATCAAAAAGTGTCATCACACTGTTTTCCCAAAGGTGGAACACAAGCCTGATTAGTACATCAAATGTCAAAGTGTAAGCTCCGGGAAATCTTTTTTTTTATTTTGAGCATTAGAAAGAAAAATGTCAACTTAACATAAAATACATGAAGCAATTTTAATGTAACACATGAGTCCATAAATACATAGATTTCCATTTTATATAAAGGAATGGAAAGCCGCAGCAGCGCTGGTGGTGATGCGCACTGGCAGAAGACGCCTTTGGCATCGCTGCTGAACAGTGTCAGAAAGGTCACGGCCACCAAGAAGCTGCACAAAGGACAGGTAATGCAAAACAACAACAACAACACGTCGCTCCCGGGAGGGGGGTCGCCTGTAAATAATGTGCAACTGTGTCAAAAAACACAAATTGACCCCACAACTGAACATTTTTAAAGTAAGAGGGCTTCATCCAGGCTGGCAGGGGCGCAGGGGAACAAATGTTAATTTAATCTGACTTTACAAGTTTGACCCCTCATATGAAACGAAACTCCACACAGTGTGTGAGTGTGTCTGTGTACAACGTGTAGTCCACTAGCCTACATTTCTGCTCACACACATCCTGATAAAATTGGATTTTGTTTTTGTAAAGCTGGGTCACCCAGATCGATGCTGTTGTGGTGGAACAATGTCCATTATCTGTCAGGCAAAGAAGGCCACGTTAGGAGAGCACAACTGCGAACTGGGATACTGATTTTTTTATTTTATTTTATTACAACAAAGTTTATATTTAAAGTTGCAAAATAATAAAATCATTATTTTGCAACTTTAATGGAAATTAGAGCATGTTCCGTGTCACAGTTTATTTCATTGCAGTGAATGGAGGCTTGATTGTCATTCGATGTCACTTGCTGTGACAAAGACCATCTCTGCGGACAGATGCGCGGCGCCGCACCAGTAAACTCAGACTCAGAGAGGCATATATAGAAGAACTTGCTTCGACTTAATTCCACCAGAAAGCACAGAACAAGCCACGATTTTTACACAAATGTATATAATTATAAGCCCTAAAATCTACTGTACTGAGATAGTCTCACATTTATCTCCCCCAAAATATCCTGGTTATATGGTGATGACACATTTTGCGCACGTTTTGTCACTTGTGCTCCTATGTTTCAGTGACATTAGTTATTAACAGACTGTAGGAGTTGAAAGATGTTCAGAACAAGAGTCCATATCACACTCACCATAGCCGAATAGGTGTGGATTAACATCTGGGCCACTCTGGATACCTCCTAAATGTAAAATTCAACAGGGCGCACAGGCTTCCAGCGGAGGAAAGATGTCACCAAAAATGTAATCCAAGCTGCTTCAACGGTCCATGCAATGTAAAGGCGTTGGTATTTACTTTCCCTTATCTCACTGTGTGTGTGTGTGTGTCTGTCTGTCTGTGAAGGAGCTCTTTACGCGCAGATGAAACGCTGCTGCCAGTTACGCACACGCGCACACAACACACATAAAGTCCTGCAGCCTCTCCATGAGCGCACTACTTATAGGTTTTGCGCGCACCCAGCAGAATGAGGGGAGGGGTCGACAGGGTCCACTTCTCTTAAAGAGATATATTCATTAAATGTGCTCGTTAATTCACACACAGCCTACTTCAATATTTAATTTGTGTTTCTTTCTAAGAGACATACATTTATTTTGGGGATTTTTACGCACAGATTGAGACCAAAACATAATGTTTTGTTCTTTTGTTACTTATAATATAATATTTGATCATAATTCACCTTTTCATCAAAAATATAAAAATTCTCTGATTTCCAAGGTTTAAGTCAAAGTTTTGTTGGTTTTTGACTCGTTTGTGTGTCAAAAATCTTACATTTAGTTGGTTACATTTGTCCAAAACTATTTGAACTCAGTGTGAATGTTTAATATGCTGCCAATGGGAATAAAAATAGACAAAATATACACACAGCACGCTCATATGTGTGTGTGTGTGTGTGTCTGTGTGTGTCTGTGTGTGTTTCCTTTACCTGCAATCCATCAGTCTTCGTTCGGGATTTCCACAGCATGGTGGCTCAGTCAGTGGGTGTCAGGCAGGCTGCAGCTGAGGGGTTAATGTGACGCGGAGGATGGAGAGGAGACGGGCTGAAGGTACAGAGAGGACTGAGTTAGTTTGAAAGATGATGCAGGAGTTTGTATGAGAGAAAAGAGACGGCTGTTTGGAAAAGAGGGGTGGAGGGGTGAAAAGGGAGAGGGCGGGAGGTGACATGTGTCGAGGAGGAGGTGGAAGGGGGGAAACTTTCCACGGCTGGTGCGTGGTTTAAAAAGAGGGTTCAAGAGAAGCTGATGCAAACAAAATAAAACTTACGGATTTGTAAACATTAGGTTTGTAGGTAGGTCTGAAAAATAGTCTCCAACCTAAAAAGTTTCTGCAAATAATACTGATAATCAACTAAACTGGCAACATTTATTTGACCAATTCCAGTCTGTATATGATCAAATATCTGTACCTGTGCTGGTTTATGTGGCAATCACCTGCCATTGTTGTAATATTAGAAAAAAAAATCTCAACAAAACTACACAGAAATGTGAATAAGGTCAGTTTCAGTTAAGAACGTCGCCACACGTTAAGTCTTTGTGCGCCATCTAGTGGTGCAGACGTATATGTGGTCAGGTCATCTGGTTGTTGGTAAAAAAAAGAAGAGAAAATACAACAATCTTCTCTAATACAAGTCTTTATTTAACACATTTTTAATTCCATCATTCTTGTGTGTTTTTCAGTTGTCTCTGAGGAGAATTACCTGGCTGTAGATATGTGGAATTGTCGCACACTTCTCAGATGTTTTCACTGATTCATGGGTAAAAAAACAAAAAGGCAATCCAGTCTGATTACACAGTTCGTTTTAAACCCAGTACAAAAATATCACAGGTGTGGCTTCATGATGTCCCTTTTTATTGTTTTTATAGTGTATAGTTCAGGAGCAGACTGGATTCATTTCACTCCCACAGACTTCTTCAGGTTCCTCATACTACTCAAAGCTCCTTTCTCACTTCTCACCATTACATCTCTGATTTCCTGTTTACAAACTGGGCACTGCTCCGCCATGGCACACAGAGCCTCCTCCAGTGCTTCCTTTGTGTGCTGGTCAGGTAGTGTGCTACACTGCCCCAGCATGGTGAGTGCGTGTTTGAGCCAACCTTCCTCTCTAATCAGGGTGGTGATGATGGGCTGCGTGCGGACGCAGCCTCCCAGAGCCTGTAAACTCAACCTCCACAGCTCGGCAGCCTCGTCCCAACTCTCCTCCCAGCTGAGGCTCACCTTCACTGGACCCGGGCTGGAGCTGGAGTCCAGAGCGCCACGGAGGAACCGGAGGGTGGCAGAAAAGAAACGCCTCTGACCTGCTTCCAAGGAGCCTGGAAAATAGAAAAAACACAAAACTTTGTTTGTTGAAACATTTTTTTATTGTCGCTGCAATACAAAAATGTGAAGGAACAAAACCTCTTTCACCTGAAGGAGCAGACTTGAGTCTCCCCATCATTAATCCCAAAGTGCAGTAATTTGCTGCAAGGACCTGCAGGCGGGGTTTATTCACCAAAACAGGAAGTGCTTCAGTCAGAAGGGCCTCCAGGGCTTTAAAACATGGGTCCTTTCTTAAAAACAAAACAAAAGCATGTCACATTTGCACAGTTCATGCACTATTTTCAGTACTGATGGATACGAAGACAAACAGGTGGTATGGAGTTATTTTAAAAGTTAAAGCAGCTACCTGACTCTCTCTGGCTCCGTAACAGTGAAGTTGAGAAGAGCTGAGCAGGCGGTCTCCATGCTGGGACCCCTGCCTGACACAATCAAGCTTTTCCCCTTCAGGGAAGTCCAGCTCCGTGAAAGAAAGTCCACCAGCAGGGCCGGCGTGTCGAGGGAGAGCAGCACCTTCCTGGGACCTTCCTCTGCGGACAGGTGGCACAGAGCTGGGAGAAGATACCTGAAGAGGAGGAGGATGACGAAAGGAAAGGAAGAAGGCAGCAAACCGATTAATTTCTAATTCCAAAGAACTTTCACTGAACACACATTTCCATCTTTACCTCAGAGCCTCCCTGCCTGCACAACTCCCACTCCCACTGACGGACATGCTGTCCATCCAATCAGAGAGGCCCTGTTCTTCCTGCAGGTGACTGCGGGCGTAGTTGATCAGAAACGGCAACAGAGCAGTCACCTCTTCTTTCAGACAGGAGGTCTCCTCGGCTAGCCACGAGCACAGAGCGCGAAACGTGGCGAAAATAAATGGGTCGCCATAGCGACTGGGATCCACCTGAGAGAACCAGAACAGGGGAGGCATATTCAGTACAATGACAGAGCTCTTGTTATTAGAAAACTAAATTAAATTTTTTTACAAAAAAGTTAACACTCTCTCACCTGTTGCAGGTGATACATCAAAGCAGAGAAGGCCTCCTCCAGGACTCTGAGGACCTGCCTGCTCTGCTCCAGACTGAGGGAGCTGTGAGGAGGGGCAGCAGGTGTCTCTGTGATGCCCACACTGCAGGCCTGCTCTATGGCAGCCTCCATGATTCGGTAACAGCCTGAGAAGAAGAATCAGACTCATTTTGGTGGCCTTGGGTTTGCAAATGAATTGACAAGAGTAGGTAGAATTACCTGTAAGCGTATGCTGCAGCTCCGGGCTCAGATCATTACCAGGCGGTTCTTCTAAACCCATTCTGACCTCCACACAAGCCCGGTTTACCAGTAAGCAGCAGAACTTGGGTGGACCCACCATCTCCCATCCATACAAATCCAGCAGGCAGGCGCTGAGGACCAGGATCGGCCCGATCTGTCTCGGTGTTAGCTTTGCCTGCATCATGGGTCTCAGAGTAGCCCACACATCTCTCATAGCTCCCTTCAAATCCTCACTTTCGACTGCCACTCCTGATGGCGGCAGAAACTGGACCAAGCGGGTGCACATATCCAGCCTGGTCTGGTCTTTGGACTGGCAGAAGTCTTTGGAGAGTCTGACCAGCAGAGAGATGAGTTCAGCAGTATGCTTACGCCATGTTTTGTCCTTGGTTTTACCTGAGAGGAGACAGCTAAGCAAGGCAAGTCCCCTCTCTCGACTGAGAGTCTGGTTTTGTTCCACTGCCTGGCACAAAGCAGGGACAGCTCCCCTGCTCAGAAGCTGGTCAGGACCTCTGGGTAGGGCACACACAGCTGTCAGCACCTGGTAGCAGTCAGCAGCCATGGCACCATCAAGCTTGGAGGAGCGGGAGGATTCTTCATTTGCTCCACTGCCACCATCAGCCTTTGGCTTGCTGCTCTCAGTTTCCCCTACTGTTTTTTCCACGCTGGCAGGTTTACATTGTGTGTTTGAAGTGTCGGCTGACTGGGCTGTACCATCTGGACTTTGCTTCGGCTGGTTTAACACAGGACCATTTGCTAAGATGCCCAACAGAAGGGGGACGGTGGTGAGGAGCTGGGGATGCGAGGCCATGTCTGGGTCTGTGCTCAGGGCAGCCAACAGAGCTGTGCCCAGAGAAAGGAGTTCATGTTGGGGTAGGCCAGAGCCGTCAGTCCCCTTGACTGCTGTCACTAAAAGCCGAGCAGGAAGGTTGAGTCCGACCGCTTCAAAGATGCGCCGCAATGTCGGTTTATCGAGCTGGTTTGCTGGACACAAGCGAGTGATCTGAAATCACAGAGGAAGGTTTAGTCAGGGTCTCAGGAACAGTGAAATTACATGTTTAGGCTGATGACAAATGTTTAATTTTGTGATGAGGATAATGCTTTGACTGATTCAAAAACAATAAAAGTTGTTGAATATTCACAATTGGGGTCAATGATCGATCATTATTCACAATGATACCTACCAGCAAAAGAGCAGCTAATGTGTGACTGTCGTTTTCAGCATGCCTGAGAGCATGAAGACATCTTTCCAACACCTCTCTCTGAGCATCAGTCAAACCTCCTGCTCCTGCTCCTCCTCCTCCTGCTGCTGCTGCTGCATCGCCTTCCGAGCCTCCACCACCTTCTCCTCCTCGCTGCTCCTCTTTCCCAGGAGGCTGGCTGCTCTCAGCAGCTGCATCGTCGGCACTGTCGGCCATTGTGACCCCAGTAACTATAAGAGAAATAAACAAAAAAGGGAAGCAAAGCTAAAACAAAAAAAAGCAACTGGAAATCATTCCGTTAGCTCCTCAGCGTTGGCGACACTATTTAAGTGTGGCCAAATAAACTAGTTTTCATTTTTGCTGAGTCATTCTCAGTAACGGTTTAGATTTTAAACCGTAAAACGTTTTTAATACAACTTACTTTTATTGACAGCTCTCTCTCTCTCACACAAACACACGCGACACTAGCTCCTCGGCGCTCCCCCGGAAGTAAACTGTCAAAATAAACTCCACGGTGACCAATAAAAACAGTCCAAGTACGTCAATGAACCAATCACAGCAGAGGTTGTTGGAAGGCGGTGGCGCCATTTTAGCCCGTTTTCTAACGTCGCAGAAACGCGGCTGTGTTACTTTGTAAGGTCAAAGAAGACATTTATTAGTATTCTGTTTATTTAAAAAAAACAGGGTGTTTAACGAAATTGCCAAAAAAATAGCACTGTAAATGTTCCCGTTAAGCTGAAAATGGTCGCCGTTGACAGGTTGTCGGTAGGTGGCGCAGAGCGGAAGTAGTCGGATATATGGTGTTTACATTGTCATTTAAGAGGCAGCACAGGAAAAAAAAACTACAATTGACTTCAGTGTAATATGGCTTCCACGCCTATATAACTAACTATATATTATGCCACAGGAGTATTGTTAAATTTGTGCATCTATTGACCGCAGCGCGGTCGAGCGATCGTGTCACTACGCACTTTAGCTTGAAAATCCAAACACCGGAAGCCTTTCCAATAACAAACTGGCTTGACAGTCACTGGTCTCACACACACACACACACACACACACACATCAGCTGTACCAGCGAGAGGAATACTGACCCAATTTATAGAGCAGGGGACCACAGCAGCAACCACACAACCCATCACAGCGACAGAAAGAAGGAGAAGACCAACATTTACTGCTACTGTGAGTACGCTTGGAATTATGTCGTGTTAGTTGCCATTAAAACGCTCCGTGTGAATCCGTGTTCCTGCACGGTGTGTATTGAATAAGAGATGCCACCAGCTGTTAGCCTCAAGGTGCTTTAAAAGCGGGTGATCCTGGATTATACAGGTGAAATACCCTCTGGTGTGTGTTACCTCAAGCTGCCCCAGTGTGTCTCAGAGCCCGAACGTCTGCGTGCCTGGTGAAATCTAGTCTAACAAGTACTAAATAAGAACCACATTACAGGTTCAGTCATTTGTAATTCTGTGATAGTGCTGGGGACTACGCAGGAGCTATCGGCCTGTATTAAATCCTTTGACAGCTGAAGACATCCTGTTTTCTCTGATGTTTTTCTGGCTCCTAAAATACATAATGCACGAACCCACCATTTTGTCTGAAATCTGTCAGAGATATTATTTCAGTGCGTTTACACTCATGCATTTCACTTGACTGACAGATCTGCTTTCATGCAGTCTCTCATGCACCAATTAATCAGTCAGTTACTGTCTACTCTGTCAAAAGAGAGGACACATTTTGTTTTCTGTTTACTAATTTGGTTGAGTTTTCATCTTTAATATAATTAATGTGTCATGTCCAGAACACAGCGGCACAGTTAACCAGATTACATGAAAATATGAGTAACATAATTTTGATACCACAAGAAGTACGTCCTTGGAGCAAAGATGATAACTTGTAATACTCTTCTTTGGAGGATTTGCTTTAGCGAGCAGATAAGAGCTCATGTCACATAGAAAAGCAGAGTTGCATCCCACAGAAAGCACAGAAAGAAACACACAGACAAAAACTGGCATTATGTGACTAGACAAAATCAGCCGATGAACAAGGCGAGTCTTCTAATCTCAGATTATCTCTGCCATTGCAAATGAGATTTTATTGTTTTCATTATTTTGTCTTTCTTTTCTCCAACAACAACTTAATTTTCTTTCCCATTTGCAGCCAGAAGAAACTGAGTGGGGGGGGGGACTTCTGTGTCATTACACAGAAAGCGTCACCAAGAGGAGACAAGAAGAGGAGGAAAAACCAAGAGAGAATGGGTCCCTCCTACATATAAGTGCAGGGCTTTGGTCACAGAGATCATTGTTCTGCAGTGAGTGTCTCGAGGGAAAACTTTTGAAAAAGTCTGTAATGGCTGAGCTGTCATCAGCCTTCGTGACCAAATGCACCTGAGCCTTTCTGTGGTAGCAAGCACACCAAAAGTCAGCAGTAGCCTCCGGGCATTTGCTGCACAGTAAAAATCTTCACTTCAGCAAGAGACTGAATCCCTTACATTTTTTTTGTCTTGGCTATTTTTACCTGGAGCTTTTTTCTTTTTGCTTCCCTGCGAGAGAAAAACACCCAAAGAAGCATCAATGACTGTTTGCGGAATTTTGGACTGAGCAAGTGGTGGATTATAGCGAAGTGGCTGGGCTTGCAAGAATGCAGATTTGTATGCGGAGGCAGACTGACGATACAGGTTTGTGGTAGCATGTCAATGAGTCTAATGTCATTCTAATATTGCTTGACATAATATTATAATAACAGAATTGACTTTGGAGTACTTGTTTATAATAATTAATACCTATATTATAATAATATTGAACCCACACTCTCTAATAATAAGCTGTAATAACCTGTGCATAAATTTATCAGATGTCCTCATGCCAACAGTGTGGACATTCTGCAGAGGTTAGCATGTATTAAAAGCTGGTAAAATGGAGATGTGGTAAAATTATGTTCCAACCATATGGATGTATTGCTTCTAGCTAACCTCTGCAGATTGTTCTCACAGCAGATGCTCATGAAAGCTTGCTGGCTTTATCACCATATTGGCCCACAGTGAGGCTTTATGAATGTCCTAAAGTCCCTATTCCAGGACCTGTACTGTTTACACCCTCCTTCTCTTGTGAGAACTTGAAACGGATGTACCGAGACATATCTCCGAAACACAGAAGCTGTCAGAGGGTTTCCTTTTTTTGTGAGTCAATCACCAAGTTAATTATTTTCTAGATTAATGTGAAATGTGAAGCCTCCTAGTCACATGTCCTGACAGGATATTAAACATTAGGAAGATAACTCCAAATGGCCTGAGAGTGTGATCATGTCTTCACTGTGCTCTTGCGTTAAAATAGCTTTGTATATAGTGATGGAACCCGGTTTACATCAAAGTTTCATGTTTGATGGATTTGGGCTGACCCAAGTCTGTCAATGGCTTCAATTTTCTGATAAAGCTAATGTTCATATAGCATAAGAGCTAAGGTGCACGTGAGGAATTTTACTTTTCCTTATTTATTGTGAACACGCATGCTGGGTTTTAGATTGTGTACCCAAAGTCTACAGCTGTGGTGAAACATGCGTTGCACAGCAAAGGCTGGTAAAATTGCATAATGTATTCAGCTGTGCCTTTGGCTGAGACAGCGACCTGCTGGTGCAGTTTTGTTTTTCCTTTCCTCAGCTCTGTGTTGCCATATAAAACGAAGGAGGTCACAACTGTGTGAGTCATGTTGTACTCCAACAGGCTGTTAACTCGATTGTTGTATAATGAAACAAAGTTGTTGTGTTTGTCATAACCTCAAACAAGGATAGTTTAAACAGTGAGCATTCGAAGCCATAAAATGTTGTTCAATTGTTTGCTTGTTACTCCGTCCTCTTAAAGAGAATCAGGAGGGATAGTACAGTCTATATGTGTATGTCTTTCAGGAGTAGTTGAATGAGTTGAGTCTTATTTGCATACTTTTTTTTATCAATTTGATAAGAAACAGGCCGTTAAATTCTTTAAATGTGTTTTCCCAGAAGAACAGAAGTCCCTCACCTCTGTCTTATATTATGAGTAAGTCAAGGATTTCATATTTAATGATGACTGTTCAACTAATTTCTCTCTCCAGCATAGGCTCAGCTGAGCCTGTGACGTCCCCCTTTAGGCGGCCATGTTGGATTTTTTCATCAGAGAGCTGGTGTTGACCTGTCTTCACCCTTCGCCTCACAGCACCTTGCTACCAACCTAACTCCCCAACGACTCCCTTACATCCTTCTTCTCTTTCTTCCACTGCCCGGCCTGGAGGAAGGTAAACCTTGTGTGTTGTGCAGGCTTTTTTTTCTTTTATTTGCATTTGGCAGAAAACCAAGTGTAGCCTCAGTTATATGAGTAAGTAGAGTGGTGTTTCTTTAGAGTGCACAGAGACAGAATGATTTTATCTTCTTGTAAATTAGGATCAAAGCTGAAAACAAACAAAAGGAAAAAATGTGTGTGTTGCTTTTTTTTTAACCAACAGGGTTTGGTTCTTATGTGCAAAACAAAGTTCTGGGGATTTCTAACAAAAATGTTTCTGAACAATAACTAGTATTGTGGCTGAATGCTTACTAAACCTGTAAAAACAAAGACAAGAGTGAACTATGATATCCTCCTGTGTCCATCCTCCAGGTCCTTGATCATTGTGGAAAATGTCCTACGCACACCACAAGTTGCTCACTTGGAGCTTACCTCACCTCCTCCTCTTGCCGCTGACCTACCTCTGGCTCTTGGCTCCTCCCGCAGGTAAAACAAAACCAAATGTCACACTGAACTTTAAAGGCAACAGATACAACTGTCAACTGAGAACTGATAGAGGGAGCACATCTGTGCTTGTTGAGCTGCCAGTGCTGCTATGTGCAGTACATTCACACACCTTTGATTGCACAGGGAGGGTCTGCATCCTTCTGAGAGTTTTATTATGACACCTGGATGGTTGGCGTCTAGCTCGTTGGTCGGTGTTTGCTGTCTTTCTTGTGTGAGGCGGTGAAACAGTCGACTGTTGGCACCCCTACTGTGTGTGTGCACTACTCTGCTCAGTGGGTTACAGTGCGAAAGAGGACAATAGGGGCTCTGTTAGGAGACATTGTGTATGTGTGTGTCGAGGGGTCGGGGACAGAAGAAGAGTGGACAAGGGGTAGGATGACAAAGCAGAGGCCAAAGGGAGGGCCCTTTCTCAAACATGTCTATAGTGCTTTTGTGTATTTTTGTATGTAGTAAGACCTCTTTTTTTCCTGACTTGAGTTACACTGATGTACCATGAAGTCTCCCTCCACTCCCATGTTGCTATGGTGACAGCTTTAGGGGTATAGTGGTGTCTGAGATGAACTCAGTAGTAACAGTAGTCTGTCAGGGGTTTTGCAATTTAAAAAAAAAAAAAAAAAAAAAAAAAAAAAAAACATTTCTCTGCGCCAAAGAAATGCAGCTCTTTATATGCAGAGACTTTATATCATGGATTAAACAATATTTAGGCTTAATATTTTGCAGCATTAAACTCTGATAGTTTGAAGGTCCTGACAATCTTTGATCAATGCTTGAAAAGGGTCCATATCTTTCCATAGTAATCCATGTTTAAGATGGATTCAATTGCAAAATATGTAAAGATGTAGATTGGATTATTTGGTCTCTTTGTCTTAGCCTCCATCTTTTCTCTGTAATTTCTATGGTATGTCATTGTAACTGGCTGCTCATGTGGTACAGAGGATGGATTCCATTTGATACTACTGTAGTCATTAAACTTACAGTAATGCTCTTGAAGATAAACACGTATGTTGCTAACTGTACCAGCTCACTGCATTGCTGATATGAGGGTGATATGTCTGCCTCAGAACGAGGCGTTTTGTGCGTACTGTGCACTGTGCTTTGGGTTTTAATCAGTGTCTTGTTTTGTCAGGGAAAAGCTTGACTTCCTCTCTCTGCTGCTGACTTGGCTGACTGCTCAAACTGTGCCTGTCTGTCGGCTTTTCTGAGAAATGTTCAGTCAAAGCGTAATCTGTGAAAAGTCTCACTAGCTGGGACTGGAATTCGCTCTGGGTTTCACTTTGCCCTGACTGGCTTTGACAATGCCAGGAGCATCCAACAATGCTGTGATTGATATAAACAAGTGAAATCTTGAAAAAAAAGCCTGGGAAGCACTGCCTGGTGGTAGATCCTTTTAATCAAACTACATGCTGCCCTTTCACCCACTTGGTTTCCTTCTTCTTTCCTTGTTGTTAGGTGAGTTATTAAACATTTTAATTGGTCGGTTTTACTTATGATATCATCATTTTGGCACAGGTGTGTCAGCAAATATGTGCAGAGTCACTGGTGGGGTGCTGGGGATCCACTGGAGCAGTGTCATCAGCCTGGGCTGGTACCCTCTGGCAGACGGGAGAGGCGGGGCGACGTGTTGGGAGTCCTGCTGCTTGGATCCAAACTGCAGAGCCGTGTGGAGCCTTGGCGGTCGCTGCGTGCTTCTCACCTGCACACAGAGAGGCGGCAGCTGCCCCATCGCCTACCTGCCTCAGCCTCACGAGGAGTCCCTCGGCCTCCTTCAGCTGCTCACCAAGGTAAGGAGGCTTCTAGCTGACTTGTGGTTTATCTGTTTAGAAACTTTGAGAAGAGCATGAGCTTGTTGTTTCACACGATAAGTTAATGATGCCAGGTAGGTTTTCTGTTAGAAGCAGTTGGATGTGTGGAGAGAAAAAGCTGAGACAGTGGGTGAAATCTCCTTCTAAAAATCATTTGTTGTCCGTGTCTTCATTTTAAGGGTCCCGTCAGAATGCGGCGTAGAAAGCCTCGTCACATAGTGCGCGCAAGAAGCCACACATCACACACAGTACAACTTACCAGCACGGTAATGTCACACAATAATGAAAGAAGGTTTTATAACCTCTTTCACACCAGGCTGATTAATATTTTTTTTTAAACTCTGCTTGCAGGAAAACTTCAAATCAGCGGCTCATGCAACACCAACAGTACCCAGCACCATCACCCTTCTGCAGATACCCAAAAAGAACCATAGCCAGGTAACGAATGGGAGTTCAGACGCCGCTCCTGCTTCTTCACCGCAGAACTCAACGGTTGACGACGCCATTGATTCTGCTGCGTCTTCCAATAGCAGTGATGTTAGCACAACCACCACAGCTGCACCGACCATCACCACGCCTCCAACACAGGCTGGTAAGTAAGTGAGGAGTCATCTGCAGCGGTACATGTCACACTATTTGCAGCTCGTTCAGTAATATGTCTTGTCTTCATGTATTAATTATGAACTAATAAATAATGTAACAGCACTATGCTCATGGCGCGTTAGACTGGAGGATAATTTGACATGACTTTCTTTTTCATATTTAGATCTTTTGTCCTTGTGCTAAAGATCCTCCTCTGTTCCTCTGTGCTTTTGACTCAGTTTGACAAAAACGTGAAGGTGTACTTTACCCGCACATTTTTTTTTTATGGTGTGCTGCTCAGATGTTATTTTTTTCCCAAATGAAAGCCACATGTGCTGTGAGTGTTAGGCTTAGATGAGTGTAAGCAACAGGAATGTGCTGAGACATGCTGGGCTTCTCTAAACAGGAATTACTTGTGTGATCAGTTTCTCCTCCCTGAAGGACAATAATGATAAAGATTGATGGAAGCAGACACAGCGGTGTGTGTCGGATGCAATCTTTTCATCACAGCTTATTTAACAGTTGTTTTACCACAGCAAATAAAAACAAGCTGAGCTGGTGCAAAAGAACACACAAGTGGGATGTTGGTCAGTTCATGAGGAGCTTAAAAAGAACCGTTTAGACCAGGGGTGGGCAATTATTTTTTTGCGAGGGCCACATAGACTTCCATAAGAGAGGCAAAGGGCCACATTTTTCATAAATAATAATATAAATTGGAGACCACTGGCACAGTATCTACCTTTTATAAATATGCTCCTGTTACATTTTCATCATTGTAAGAATCTGTTGTTATTTACTGCTTACTCCTCTGTCCTCTGTGTGTGTGTCCATGTCTTCTTTGAGTGTGTGCTGGTTGTATGTTGAAACACACACACACACAGTGCAGAGCAGCACAGATGAAGTAAAGATATTTTTACAGCAGATTTTTACAACCATTAGAGTGAAAGTTAAAGTTAAAGTAGCAAATCCCAGAGTTCTGAAAGTCGGGCAAGATCTGAGCTTTTTAAGAGCAGATGATGATGAAATATGTCGGCTGCAGCACCGCGGTAACATCTGAATGTGCCGTAGAGTTTCTGTGTGATTTACCGTACATTTCAGCATAGTCGTGCAGCATTTTTAAAGTGTACACAGCGTGACCGTGTCTCTCCAGAGAGTAGATGGGATTACGCAGTACAGCAGCGTGGAAGAGACAAGGAGGGTTGGAAAGACGTTACCTGACTTTTGCTGCCTTTGTTTAATATTGTGTGCACGGTCCGTGGGCCGCATTGAAGACGCAAGCGGGCCGGGTGTGGCCCGCGGGCCGTGCTTTGCCCAGGTCTGGTTTAGGCATTTGTTCGACACACTGTTGATCAAACATTGAGTGTAGCAGCTTCAATGCTGCCAGTGCATTGGGACACACTTGTTTACGTCCCATCTGTCTTAGAAGTGAGAGTTGTGTTCAAATGGAGAGAAATACAAGTGCATATTGAACTGAACCGGTCTGCTGTCTGACCAGCCCCTGTGTGTTTTTGGAATCATCTCTGATCCTGTGTTGTTTTGCCATTATAGTGAGAGAGCTGGTGGTGTCGGCAGGAGAGAGTGTGGAGGTAACACTGCCCCGCAACGAGGTTGAACTCAATGCCTTTGTCGTCCCAACACCCCCTAAAGGTAAAAAAACCCTTGACAGATGTTGACAGGACAGATGTTGAATGTTGACAGGAATGTATAAGTCTTGACTGACATTTTATTTCTGAGTCACCGTCAACATCCTGTACATCATATGTGCCAGAGAATTTCAAATGGAATTCTGGAAAAAGATTATACAGTTTCAAAGAGCGATGCACGTCATACTTTTGTTAATCCCTTGATCCCTCCTTGACAAGCTCCAATGACAGTAGAACTTTTCATCTGGGAATTGTTCTTCATAACTGATAGGTTTTAATGCACGAAGAGTTCCAACGTGCTTATCTGTTGCTGCCTCTCCACAGGGACAAACTATGCATTTGACTGGCGCCTGATAACTCATCCCAAAGATTACAGCGGGGAGATGGAGGGGAAGCACAGTAAGACACTAAAACTAAGCAAGGTACAGATCGCAACCTTCATATTTATGTTCTGCTAAAAATACAAGCATGCAGCTGGCGCTTTGATGAAGAGATCAGATCTTAAAAGGATCCCTTCCTCTTCCTCAGCTGACTGTGGGCCTGTACGTGTTTGAGGTGACAGTAGACGGGGATGGAGCACACGGAGAGGGATACGTTAACGTCACGGTCAAACCAAGTGAGTATGAAAGTTCAGCACAACAGAAGCCCTGATTTGTGTTAGATATTCAGGTTTCAGGTATTCAGGTGACCATTGTTTTCTGCATGGAAAAAAGCAGTGCTGGATCACAGTCCACTCTACACATCAACTAAATCAACTCACTGGCCTGCTTTCCTCCCACACACAGTTGTATTTGTGACATTTGCCAAAGCATCCACCTACCGAGCTGATGTACAGCTCAGTAAGCGGGTTAATTCCGTATTTTCCACCTGACAGAGCCGCGAGTAAACAAGCCTCCTGTTGCAGTAGTTTCCCCCAAGTTCCAGGAGATCTCCCTGCCAACCAGCTCGACGGTGATCGATGGCAACCGTGAGTCTAACACACGCACGCACACACACACACACACAACAAATACTTAAAACCAGCTCAAGAGAGAACGAGATTTGTACCCACGGTTTAGTTTCTCTTCCTCATTACTCATTTTTTCAGAGAGCACCGACGATGACAAGGTGGTGGCGTGGTACTGGGAGGAGGTTAAAGGTCCCCTGAGGGAGGAAAAGGTCTCTGCTGATACCCCTGTCCTCACCCTCACCAGCCTGGTTCCTGGGAACTACACATTCAAGTACACACAGACCTCTTTATGGATGTTAATTTCCATTTTTTCTCTTGCAGTTTTGTGTGTCTGACCCATAATATCTATCCATCTGTCCTTTTATCAGTTTGACAGTGACTGACTCAGATGGAGCCACCAACACCACACAAGCCACCCTCTCTGTCAACAAAGAAAAGGATTACGGGCCTGTAGCTAACACTGGCCCTAATCAGGTCTGAATTATTGTCTAGTGACTCTGTTTAGCAATGCAGAGAATGTAAAATATGTCATTTAAACTTGTTTACCAACACTTCTCTGTTTCATCCAGGTTATTCAGCTTCCGCGTAACTCCATCACTCTGTATGGCAACCAAAGCACCGACGATCATGACTCCCTGTCCTATGAGTGGTCCCTCAGCCCAGAGAGCAAAGACAAAGTGGTGGAGATGCAGGTATGACACATACTGAGATAATTCATGTTTTCCCTGCATGAGAATGATCAACAGCTTATTTTCTTTTTGTGCTCTTCAGGGTGTGCGCACACCAATCCTGCAGCTGTCAGCTATGCAGGAGGGAGACTACACCTTCCAGCTGACTGTGACGGACTCAGCTGGACAGCAGGACACCGCCCAGGTCACAGTCATTGTGCAGCCAGGTAAAGAAAGGCACTCATGTTTTATGCCCACCTATTTTCTCACAGCTATCGTGAATTAGCTTATGATTTTAAGACTGTTTGATTAGCAGTGTGCAGACAGGAATTACACTCCTTATCTCTTCATATCAAGTCTACTTCTTCCATACTTGATATGCTGATTACTTCTTGTTTGCCCTCTCTTTCTCCCTTGTTGGTTAAAACAAATATACGCATGGAGTGTGTAGAGCAGTGTGTACTGTAGCTATATTAATGCTTGACCTTTTACAATGTGTGAAGCCGTTGTCAGCACTTCAATTTCAGGGCACACTCAAGATGGAAAGCATAGACAATCAATCAAAAACACACTCAGGTCAAACGAAGAGGAACAATCACTGTTATGTGAACGAGTATCCACCTGTCAGTCCATGTCAACCATGTGAATAATGGTGTCTGGGAGAAGTGGGGTTGGCGGTATTTCAGAGGAAGACTGCTGTTTCTGCTTATTACAGTAGTAGTATTACAGTGAAACAGTAAAAATCGATAAAGAAAACAAGGGAAAAAAACTCTCAAATACTGATCAGCCTTTTAACACACCGCTCTGTCAGACACTGACTTAATTTGGTGCAGGTTGGCAGCTGTCTCTGGTCATGTAGTAAACTAAACTTTCATTTTCTCAACGTGGTCTCCTCGTCCTCCAGAAAATAATCAACCACCAAAAGCAGACGCAGGACCGGAAAAAGAGCTGACGCTGCCCATCGACCAAACCACGCTGGACGGCAGGAAGAGCAGTGATGACCAGAAGATCGCCACCTACCACTGGAAAAAGACCAGGTCAGTCAGACACAGATTACACTAAAGCAAAATGCTCTAAAGTTGGTCGTTGGTGTAATAACTGAGACACTGTTTTGTCTCTTTTTACACTACAAATATAATATGTTGGTCTGTGGCATCCCACACATCCTCCTCATTTCCGTCTGGTCACTGTCTCGCTGTCTGTCTCTGTGTTGCCCTTCATCACCAGTGGTCCTGATGGTGTGAAGATTGAAAATGCAGACAGTGATGTTGCCACGGTGACAGGTCTCGAGGTCGGCACGTACGAGTTCACCTTGACAGTAACGGATGAGAGGAAGCTGGAGAGCAGCGACACAGTCAGAGTCATCGTCAAGGAAGGTTCGGAGCTCTTGTGTGTGTGTGTGTGTGTGTGTGTTCAAGAAAATATTTTCAGAAATTCTCACATCAGCAAGTAAGTGTCTGAATTCAAGGTCATTTTTACTGTTTCTCTACCAGAAAAGGACCAACCACCAGTGGCTCATGTTGTATCCAGTCCGGCCATCACTCTGCCCGTCAGGACCGCCATTTTGGACGGATCTCACTCCACTGATGACAAAGGTGGAGTCAGCTACCTGTGGACCAGAGAAGAAAGCAGCCCAGCCGCTGGGGTGAGACCAGCTGACGCAATGAGGCTTTGAATGAATATTACAAGCGACTGTGATATGAACACACAATATTTTTCCCGTTAAATAGGACGTGCTGAACAACTCTGACCACCAGGCAGTGCTGTTCCTAGGAAACCTGGTGGAGGGGAAGTACAGCTTCACCCTGACTGTCACTGACAGTAAAGGACAAAGCAGCACAGACAGTGGCACAGTGGAGGTCAGGCCAGGTAAACAGACACAGACCTACAGCACAGGCTTCGATTAGAAATGTGATACTTTGGATCATAAACATACATGCAAGAAAATCAATAAAACACACCTGGACATTTAAAGTATTATATAGTTCTTCTTCTTTAAACATGTTGGTGCATTCAAATGGTTTCCTCTCAGCAAGACTCAACTACCAGCAGCAGAAGGTTGAACAGGTCAGCTCAGCATACGGTGCACAGACACATACTCGGCCAGAAACTAATCCATCGCTTGGTGCTCTGGCAGGTTTCCCAGATTTCAGCGTGTCAGATGGATCCAGCCTGTTTTTCCTCTCATGTCACTTTCTCCCTCTCACTGTGCACTGTGCTCACTGTCTCAGACACATGGAAACGTGACCTGGTGGAGCTGGTGTTGGAGGTCTCTGTGTCGCAGGTTTCCCAGCGGCAGCGCGACATGCTGCTGCGACAGGTTGGGGTTTTACTGGGTGTCCTGGACAGCGACATCATTGTGCGAGAGATCAGTGCATTCAATGAGCACAGGTGGGTTTGTCTGCACACTGCCTCTCCTAAATTTCTTGTTTTTAATTTATTCATGTCCTCTTTGTGTACAGCATGAAAGACACATCATTTTCCCTCTTATTCCTCCCCCTCCCTCATTAGTACTCGTTTGGTCTTCCTGGTGTCAGGCGGCCCGGGGCGCCCTCCTCTGTCTGGCCACAGCGTTGCACTTGGCCTGCGCAACAAACTGCGCAAACAGAAGAATGATTTTCTCATCTACAAAGCCAGACGAGTGGACACAGTCGGTGAGTATAAAGCTTTATATATATACTTGAATAGATCTTTCTAACATCTTTGAACCAGAAGCACCAGGCAGGTCATGATCTGTCTCTCCTACTAAAGGCACAGATATTAACGGTTAATTGATAGTCAGATTGTCGCTCCAGTTTTTGAGCTGTTCTCTCCCTTGAGGCAACGTTTTGTGAACAATACTCAGCGCTATTGAAGGCTGTGATTGATTGATGTTCTGCATCCTAAGTTTGCCAGCTGAACTGCTCCAACCACGGAGAGTGTGACTCGTTCACGCGGCGCTGCGTCTGTCACCCTTTCTGGATGGAGAATTTCATCCGAGCTCAGTTCGGAGACGCAGAGAGCAACTGTGGTGAGATGAATCACACTAGAAGGATTATTTTAAATGATTGCATGTATTCTGTTACTTGGCAATATATTTCTATTCTTTTTCCAACAAAAAAAAATGTGTGTTTTCAGAGTGGAGCGTACTCTATGTGACTATAGCATCCTTTATGATTATGGTTGCTGTGGCAACACTTATCTGGGGGATGGTGTGTTGCTGTAACAGGTGAGTTCAGCATGGAAACTATTTAATAATGTTCGTTTTCCTGCTACAACAGATGATATTTGATATGTGTTTTCGTTTCTTAAAGGCGTAAGAGCAAAGTTCGCAGAAGCAAAAGTCGATATAAAATACTAGAAGCTGATGAGCAAGACAGTCTGGAGCTTCAACCGCCGAGAGCCGGTGAGACAGACACAGCTATTCTCATTATAGTTCACCTCTGACTGCCCCAGACTGAATTCATTATCATTTATCCATTCTAAATCAGCTTCACTTTCACATCATACTGCTTCCTCCCTCTGTGTCCTTCTTTCTATCAGCCCGTCTAAAGCCCGTACCCGCTCCCACTTCCTCAGCCCTGATGCACTCAGACTCTGACCTGGACAGTGACGACGGGCAGGGCGGTGTCCCCTGGACGGAGCAGGAGCGCGGACACCTCCTGCGGTCCCAGAACGGCTCTCTGAGGAACGGCCAGGGGCCGGCGAGGGTCAAGAAGCAAAGAGAGGAGCTGCTATAGCAAGAGAGGAGGGGGAGAACTCGCAGAGCCCTCCTCCATCCGACACAGCCCTCTGTTCGTCGCTCCTCGTCTTTTGTTCTTCAACACAAAAACCTCGAGATTCTCATCCACGAAGACGGACTGTTTGATACCTGGAATTATGATGAGGGAGAAAAAAAACAGATGCTGCAAACATGTTGTCCCACTGTCACAGACAAAACACCACTATACTGAAATCTCCCTGCTCCTACGCTGAGCCAGCTCGGAGGGACAAAAGAAACCTTTACACTGAGAACTACAGGGGTGAGCACTGTGTTTTTACTGGTATAGAAATATAACCCCTATTATTATTTAACTCAGACATTAGGAATGTACTGCTACCCCTCTTACTGGCGGCTCTCGCTGGATGGAGACTGGTGAGAGGAAGTAGTAAAACTTGAGTTTATAAAATGAAAATCAACAACTGCTTCAATGACACGAAAACCAGCCACTTGACACGCTCTCACACCTTTGCCTCCCGCAGACACGCATGTAAAAAAAAAAAAAACACCTTGTATTCACTGTTTCAGGTCGACCTGATGCTACCAAACACTGCCATTTTCGAAACCAATGCTTAACTTTGCTCTGATGATTATTTTCTGAAGGAGGAAAAAAACAAAACCCACAACCAAAACAGAGCAATGGATAGACTCACCGCCAACATAACATAATTTAAAAGAAAAAAATGTGCATGAAGAGCGGCAGTCGTGGTCTGCAGTCTGCATGTTTGTGTGTCAGGTGTACATGTGGATGTTTTCTGGCTGCGGTGCCAACAGATGTTCCTTCAGAGCAGTTTGTATGGTTTTATCAACGCATTATAAGGAAGATGTTTTCAATTGTTTTCAAGAGCTGTGCTTTTAATCTGAAGGCTTCTCTGCAGATTAAGACACACTGGAGTACACAACGTTAATGAGTTTAGTCTCAAAGGGGGGAGCAGGATGAGTTCACAACAAGAAGGGACGGACAGGACGCTGTTTCCTCGTCACCTCAGTATTCATTAAAGCCGACCACTGAGGGTTTTTTTCTTTTTTATTGTTTTACGAAACCTTTTGGCTGTGACTAGACGTTGATGCACTTTTAATTTAATGTCCTCTGTCTCATTAAGAAGGGAGAAGCTCATCTGTGAAGTTTGAAGGGTTGGCTGCATTCAACATGTTTATTTTGTTTTTAACATGATTGCAGCTCATGCCCAGAAGCACCTTGGAAACTCTTAAATTGAATTCATGGGAAGGTTGCACTTTTGCTGTTGTTATAAGTGTGAGCATGTCTGTCTGTGCTCCTCCTTTAATTTTATCCAAGCTTCTCATTAAGCCCACTTTAAAACAACCATTAAGTGTGCATATGAACTTATGAAACAGGCTGTAATCCTTCCTTAAAAGATCCCTTCTTCATGTGATTTTTATCTTAAAGCTGCAGTGCAGGACAGATCTCCTCCTCCTGGTAGTAAAGGGGGCCTAAATAGTCTTGGAACTGTGAAAATCTCTCTGTAGAGTCTAAAACCTTCCTCTGAATGCAATTTATTCTTTATCTGGAGCACCAGATTTTCTTTTTCTTAGTTTTTTTTCCCTTTCTGTTGCTAAGTGTCTATATAGCTAATGTGAAATCTGTCAAATCACTGGATATCTTCCAAAAGCTGAGGTCTTTTTATATATTAAAGGGCAAAGCTTACAAACAGTCCACCTAGATTTTGTCCCTTATCAGTCACAGTTAAGTTGCATTAAGCTGGGATCTTTTAATGTATCTGAAACATCAATCTAAAGGATGTTTTCTGAGAGCAGGTTACCATAAATATTCCACAAACGGCACGTGGCAGGACGGCTCTATGTCTTTATGTGTTGGTGTTTCTCAGCTGGACTTCACCGAGTGGAAAACCAAACAACTTCCCTGTAACGGCTCACAGTGTGATCGCTCTGCATGCAGAATGTGAAAACGCTTCTTAGATCCTAATTTTAGTCTCTTTTTTTTTCTTTAGTTGTTGAATGTTCGAGTGCACCATTGATTCACTTCAATCTGTACTCCTCGGAGAAGCAACTCTACACAGAAATGTTGAAGTCATCTCACGCTGTTTTCAGGTTTTTACATGTTTCTGGCGTTCTGGCTCTATTTATTTGGACGTTTTTCCACTTTGTGAGGCAGTCTAGAAATCCAGTGCACCCAAGTGCCAACTCTGTGAAGTCTTTGGAAATCATCTCATGTTTGTTTTGCACAATATAGAAAGTGATTTCTGGGTTAAAGAGCCAAAATGTTGATTCACAGTCACTTGTTGTTTATAAGTCATTTTTATGCATGTTTGGCAAAACAAGACACACAAATGTGCATTTATTTCCATTTCTGTTACATTTTCCAGCAACGTTTGGGACTTATAGAAATAAGTGAAGTGACCTCGACTCCAAAAAATCCACTGTGAAGGCAGGCAGAGAAAATCAGGAGCAGTAAGGGGGTCTTATTTTATTTTTCTTTTCTTTAATAAGATTTTAGTGAAGGATTATCCCTCCTTTTCTTTCTGTGACCTGATGCAACTGGATAATCTGTAAATTAAAATAAAATGTTTTCTTCTTGAGTTTTCTGAATATTTTAATGATTATTTATTATTTAACCTTTTTTTTGTGGGGCTTTTATTTTGACAGGGTCCAGAACCATCCTCATTCTCTCATCTCTGACCTTATAGTCTGTCTTCTCTTTGACTTTTATAAGCCTGTTAAGCTCGATGGTTGATCTTTGCTGCTCCATTAGCGCCTCATGAGAGATAATAAGGGAGTCCATAACAGATAATGACAGAAGCTGGCATCACTCAGTCCTGTTATTTCACCTCATGGTGAAATAGAGGTAATAATAATGGCTGTTTTCTTCACAAAATGTTGCATTTTGGATGCATTTGTTGAACATTATAGTTTTCTGAACAGTGTTTTAATTGAATTATTGTAAATTAATAAACAGTAGATTCCTAATAATCCTGATTAAATGCATTCCTAATGTTTTAAGATCTACTATATGAGCATTTTAATCTATTGCATCAATATTTTCTGCAAGAACAGCTGACTTGTGACTGTGTTTTTTTGTTGTAGATACATAAGATGTGTGATATGTGCATAAGAGGAAGGAACGCCGTTGTTTCGTTTTTCTTATTTTGCTGCCCTCTGCCTCTCACGCTCCTTATATGGGAAAGGAATTAGTTGCGCGAACAAGGGCGGAAACGCGGCGCGGTGACAGCTGGGTAAATTTCACCGACATACAGGAAGAAAACGACGAAGCCCCAGTCTGCAACGGCGAGCCCTGCACACTGCACACTCCCACGGCGATATAAAGGACCAAATCACTGCGTGACCAGTTTTAGCAGGTAAGCGGTGTGCACGGTTCACCGAGCTGTGAGGTTCATTTTTTTAACGAGTTCGCCTAAAGCGTGAATTAAATAAAGCGACAGACAGAAAGAGAACAGCGCGTCGACGCTGCCCCTTCGCCGCGAATCATTCAGAAATTATTTATTGAAATCGGTGTGATGCTAACACTACCCGGTTAGCCCCGGCTGCTACATTGTTAGCAACACAAATCTGATGTTTCACTGTCAAAAAAACATATATCCATCTCCAATTTTATCCTCTCTGACTTCTTCTTTCTGACGCTCCTTCGCCGAAATGTGGAAACTTCTGTTTTTTTTTCTTCTTCTTCTTGCAGACTTATGTGTAACACTAGCTAACACAGGGAGGGGTGTGTGTGTGTGTGACAGAAAGAAAACCAGGAAATGCCGAAACAGACAGCAGACACTCAACAAGAGCAGCAGGGAGGGGAAATGACAGACAGTAGCCGGGATGAATAACTCTGTGGGCATTTAAACAAAAGGAGTTTATCTGGAGTTACGTTAGCTAGCTCTGCCGATGGTGTTTTGACAGTTTCTGTGGCGCGGTTAACTGGTTCCCATCCACATGAACAGCTTTGTAGCACGAGTGAAATGAAGGCTTGTTGTTATTTGTAATATATATATATATAGTCAGTTATATTTGATGTGTGATAGATGGGACACAACTTGTTTTGGACCCACCGGCTGTGCTAGCTAGCTTTAGCATGGCTAGCATCCCCAGCCGTCTGATTGAATGCCCGGTGATCGCATTATCATCAGCGGCTTGAACTTGATTTGTTGGAGCCTCCAAGGCAGACACTATGAGTGAGGTTTACATCCACCCTTAAACTGACTTACAGCACTGCAAACCGGGTTTTTTTTTATTCTATATGAACGGGCTGCATATGCGGAGCTTCCTGCTTTCATGTCTGAACGCCTGGCCCCCAGGCAGAGGCACAAACCCTCACACAGGCCCTGTAACCTACTTCACTGCATGCTGATGCTGCTCTGTGCAACAACATTTCAGCCATAAAAAAAGTAGGTCTGTCAGGCCAGTTGGCAGGGATTTGCATACTGAGGAAAAAGCTGTGAAACAGCAGCAAATCTTATTCAAATAAAGTGCATGCTTCTTTACACTTGGTGCTTTGTTTGAGCGGCTTTAATAGACAGGTAAACACCCTAATACAAGATAAACATTTAATGTAGCATATGAGCACCTTATCATGCTATCACAGTGTCTGATTTATGCATAAACACAATCTGTTTCTCACATTTTTGATTTTCCTACTGTGGCTGTTCTGCTTAATTACAGTTTTTCAGGTGCAGGTAATGCACTTTTATGCCAATAATTGCTGTACATGCCTTTGACAGCACTGAGCAAAAGTCTATATTAAACTTTGGATGCGCTTGTGGGTGCAGTCGACTTATTCAAAGAGCCATAAAAGACTCAATTTTACATTTTCCTTCAGCCTAGGGACAGCTTTTAGCTTCCTGGCTGAACTCGTGCCTGTGGAAACTTGTTTCTTCTTTAGTGACAGTAGAGTTTTCCTGTCAGTCAGCACTTGGCTAGAACATAAAGTGTGTGGTTGCTTGAAGGAAAAATGTACTTAAAGTTGTCTCACTAAAGGATTTGGAAAAAGTTGTTTTTGACCAGCACAGTTGACCATTTAAGGAGTATTTTAAGTGTTTTTTTCATGTAGTCTCATGTTCACCTTTAGGAGCCACTCCCTTCCTGTGTGGTGGGTGAGTCATCTCTCAGCTGAGACCAGGAAGTGTTGAACTCCATGTATCTGCAGGTAGAAGTGCTGCTGAATGAATGTAGGTCAAGGGTAGCGAGGGTGTGTGTGTGTGTGTGTCCTGCTGTGATCCAGTTCGTCTCCAGGCCTTGTGGTGAAATTAATTCGCAACTCTGACTGAAAGAGCCAGGCTGAAGAAAAGAGGAAGTTGCATAAGAACAGTTGTTTGTTGGCCATTGTTAATCTTTTGTGCTGCCTCCTCACCTGTTGAAGCTCCACATGTTTATGATGTAATGAAAGTGACTTCAGTTCCCGCTCTTAAGGGGTGACATTATCTGCCTGAAGATACATGATTCTGCACACAGCAGCTTAAATAATGCTGATAAGTTTGAGTCCTTGACATTCTCGGGTGCATTTCTGTTTAAATGTGACTAAATTTAACTTAAATTCCTTTCCTTAATGCATATAAACTTCTTTACTGCTTTCTCTCACAGCCAAAAAACACTAAGTGGCGCCTCGGTCATTAGATATCTGCAGATTTCATTGCCTGCGTAGTGAAAGTGAGATGATAGCGGCAGGTTCACCTTGCCTGGACTTCATTAGCGCGAGTGGCCTGCGTGGATCCATTCAGCATCAGCCAGGTGTAAGTACCTGAGACTGGAGGCACTCTCAGTCTGACAGATGAAGGCGGCGTCGGGTTACAGCCACCTTATGTAACGTTAGCTGCTCTCATTAGGTGTGTGTGAGTACTCGAGGTGTAAGATTATGCTAGACTCGGATTTTAGTTGGTTAATCATGTCCTTGAATGGCTCGGTTAGGTGTATGTGCATGTTTTGTTTGATTTTTTTACTCTGTAAGTGTGGCTGCCTTTAAAGTCTGAAGCCAATCTGTTGTGTAATGTATCAACAGGTTTAAATGGCATAGTTGGGATAACACTGCAGGTCTGCTCTCTGCAGTAACTTGTAATGATCGACATACTTTTACTCAGCAAGTTCTGGCCTGTGCAGGCTAAGTCATCTGTTGTTGTTCGACTGTTGGTCAAATACTGTGTGTTCTTTTAAGCTAAGGAGACAAATGTACAAAATTCTGATGAGTTTAGTCTGTGTGGGTGATTCGGGACAGCACAAAATCCAGCTTTTGTTACAAAACTACTTTAGTCTTCATGTCTAAATTTTAGATAGATGGATAACAAGGTTTTGTTTATAAGAAGCCATAATTGGCTCGGTTGTGACCAGCTGTCATGTGGCTGATCTGTGGTGGATGTGCAGAGTACAATGCTGTGTTAATCTGCACAGTGATCTTATTACGGTTGCATCCAGACTTCTGGACAGCAGACAAACACACTCGGAGTGCTGCTGTTGTTATCTTTCCAAAGAAGCAAATTTTTAATTGCAGTAATTTCCTTCCCTGTGTGTGTCCCAGGTGTAATCGGGCCTCCAATTAGAAGGCCAGAACAGAATGTACTGCTGAGCTTCAGAGCAGCAGACTTCAAAACAAATGCACAAACACACCACATCCATGTCTGGTGCGAGCAGAAGTGATGCTTTAAAATATGGTGTACTCGTTGTCGTGTTTATTCAGGACAGCAACTGAGCCTTTAATGAGATGCTGCTCATTAGAAGCTTAATACAAGAAGCAGTGGGTCACCAGTGCCGTGCAGCCAAAGGCAACATGTTGCCCTATTGTCTTAACAAAATTGTCCTTGATGTTCTACATCCATCTCCTGCTCTGACTGACAGGTATGGCAGAGTTGGCGAGTCTGGTGCAGCGGCTGGAGGTGGCGGTGGGCCGTCTGGAGGCCATGTCCGGCCCTGGAGGCAGCAGCGGAGGTTCTTCTGGAGGAGGTTCGTGTTTTTACACTCGTAATTAGTTAAATAACATATTTTTATTTTCTTTCAAAAATACATTTTAACACCGTTTTTGTGTTCCTGTCCAGCTGTATCTGCATTTGTGCAGGCATTTGATGAGATCGTCAAAGGCCCACTGGCTGAGTATCTCTCCCTCAGCCAGCAGATTGGGGGTGATGTCCAGAAACATGTAGGTGGCAGTTTTGTCTTTTATTAACAGGTGACCAAAAAAAATAGAAAACAAAAACACACAGTTAAGGTCATAACCTGACTTGGACTTGGATTTTGTCAGACCTCCTTTCACTTTCAGTGGTGTGTCATAAAGGATGTGTTCTTGAATAAATGAGTGAAACTCCTTGTTCCTTGAATTCCCTCTTTCCAGGCAGAAATGATGAAGCAGGGATTCTCGAGTCAGAGACAGCTCCTCATCACAGCCTCCTCCTCCCAGAAGCCCTCTGATGTGAGTTAAATGTGCTTTCTAATTGATGGGTCATTTAACTCAACAAGCACATCTGCATCAATTCACAATTCCTTCCTTGTCATAGTGCAGCCATCTTTGTCTCTGAAGATAAAATCTGCCACATGATTGACAGACTTTCGCCACCCCCCCTCTCCCATTTTCAGGCAGTGTTGACGACTCTCCTGCAGCCAGTGTCCAAAGCCATCCAGCAGGTGCAGTCATTCCGCGAGCAGAACCGCACCTCGCCGCTCTTCAACCACCTCTCCGCTGTCAGTGAGAGTGTGCCTGCCCTCGGATGGGTCGCCATGGTGAGCCCGGGGATGGGAGTGGTTAGAAGAAGAAAAAGAGAAATGTTTGGCACTGCTGTGTGTGTGTGTGTGTGTGTGTGTGAGTGTGGGCTGTTAAATGAGTGTAAAATAGGCGGAAACAAGCCATTCTTTGATTCTGTCAACACTGTCTGGTGAGCGACAGTTTCTTGGCTGACACCAGACAGCCAGAAACAGAGCCGCACTGTTAAGAACTCATTGTTTGTTATGAATAATACATCAGCTTTTCAAATATGCATAATAGATGCATTCAGTCTTTGCATGCTTACTTCTGTATCTCCAACATCTCATAAATTCTGATCAACACTTACTGCAGAATAGTTTTTAAGAATGTCTCAGACGTACAGCAAATAAAAAGCTATAGCTAGCATAGCGTAACATAATGAATTCAAATGATGCCAGAGAAACTAACACAGAAGCCGAGACTAGAAAAAAGCTAGAACTAGATGGCAAATGGGCATCATACAGAACCCAGGTCAGCTACATCATGAGCCGTACAAATACACAAAAACAACCTTTTTCTTTTTTCCTTCTACTTCTAGGCTCCAAAACCGGGCCCCTACGTCAAAGAGATGCAGGATGCCGCCATGTTCTACACCAACCGCGTGCTTAAGGAGTACAAGGACAAGTCAGTAAATCCTGAAACATCCTGTTTCCTACACTGTCAAGCTGCTCAAACACTAAATTTAGTTAAAACGTCTGATAAAATAAACCAGTCAGAAGAACTTTCAAACGTAGCCAAGATGTTTGCTCAACCCATCTGTCGTTAAATGCTTTTCTTCCTCTAGGCTGCTTTTTTTAGTGCCGAGTCAGCACTGCCACATGACAAGCTGACGCATAGACTGTCTGTTTAAACATAACATAAAGGCCTTTGTGTTTGAAACCTAGCTGGTATTTAAATGTTAGAGTGGAGGTTTTAGTTTCTTTTTTTGTCGGATGTAGGGATGATTAAAATAAGTGTAGTTTCAGGAGGTTAAAAACAAAGATTAAGTCCTGTCTCGTCCACACAGGGACAAGACACACGTGGACTGGGTGAAGTCCTACGTTTCCATCTGGACCGAGCTGCAGAACTACATCAAACAGCACCACACCACCGGACTGACCTGGAGCAAGACTGTGAGTCTCTATCACAGCAGTTCTTCGTCATATGTATTTGTTCCTATATCAGCTGAACGCGTCTGTAGACAAATCAGTAAAAATGCATCTTGTTGTTTTTGTTTTCAGGGAGCCGTAGCTTCAGCCTCTGCGGCTCCACCCAGCGCTCCAGCTGGTGGAGCTCCTCCCCCACCTCCACCTGGACCTCCTCCTCCAGCCCTGGACCTGAGTGGACCCGGAGGCGACTCCGGTGCTGACAACCGGAATGCCCTGTTCGCCTCCATCAACAAGGGATCCGACATCACCAGAGGTATGTCGCTGGAAGAAATCAGTCAGTGGCGGCAGGAGCTAATGATCCTCCATGTGCTGAGCAGCCATTTTTAAACATCACTGTAATAATAAAACTTACAATGTTCTCAGTAGTCTTGACTCATCCTTATAAAACTGCTCGTGTCATTTGTTTTTGGTGTCATATGTCACACTGATGGATTAACGCTTTGTTTCTTTGTCCCCCCCCTCCAGGCCTGAAGCACGTGAGTGACGACCAGAAGACTCACAAAAACCCTACCCTGAGGGGTCAGTCCGCTCCAGTGCGTACTGGACCCAAACCCTTCTCCTCTGCTGCCCCACGACCTGCTGCGTCGGCCACCCCGACCCGTACTCTCCCTCCTGTGCTGGAGCTGGATGGAAAGAAGTGGAAAGTGGTGCGTTGTTGGTTCAAAGTCACAGCAGAGATGTGTTTTTAAAATGATTCCTGTAAAAGGAAACGCCGGAGCAGACTTGTTGTCTTTGTTGCATTTGGCTGAGTTTTGTGTTTAAACCAGAGGCCAGAATGAGTCACTGAATCACAGTCACTTGCTTTTTATAGATGTGAACTCCAGTGTTTTACCCTGATTTACATTCATGTAACAGGAGAACCAAGAAAACGCACAGGACCTGTTGATCAGCGACACTGAGCTAAAGCAAGTGGTCTACGCTTTCAAGTGCAACAAGAGCACCCTGCAGGTCAAAGGCAAAATCAACTCCATCACTATAGGTAAGAACAAAACTGTCATCCACAGATAAAGAGATGGTGTGTGCCATGCAAACGCTAAGACTGCACTTCATACTTTTTTCATATAGAGAACCTGTTGTTAATTGGAATACGTTTCTTTCTCTTTGACAGACAACTGTAAGAAAATGGGACTGGTGTTTGACGACGTCGTCGGCATCGTAGAGGTGATCAACTGCAAGGACGTCAAGGTTCAGGTGTGTGCAGGATGGAGGGAGTATATGTGGCCCCCCTTCGGACTAAACAGCATAATATAATTGTTTGGATTCTCGCTGCTCTGAGCACCCTTTGCATATTTAATGAACACCTTGCTTTGTATTCATATAGTTAGACGCTCTATATCATCAGCTCTGCAGCTGCAGTTCACTTCTTTGTGCTCAAGAAAATATTTTATATATAAATATTATATATTTTTAACCATTGTGGAATTCTGTTGCCCTCGGTGTACAGGTCATGGGAAAGATCCCGACCATCTCCATCAACAAGACAGACGGTTGCCATGTTTACCTGAGCAGTGACTCTCTGAACTGCCAGATCGTCAGCGCCAAGAGCTCAGAGATGAACATCCTGGTACCCAACAAAGACGGAGAGTTTGTGAGTGTCTCTGAAAGAGATGTCGTCAGTTTTTGGTTGCTGTAGGCAGAGATGTAACACTCTTTATGCTAAGCTAACCTAACCAGCCGCTGTTTCTGGCTGTATATTCAACATGGATGGTTGAAGATTAGATAAGGTTTTTTTTGAGCAGGAAAAATCAACAAGTGTGGATTTCTAGTTGACCCCTCTGTCTTTGTGTCTGTCTCTTAGACGGAGCTCCCTGTTCCTGAGCAGTTCATGACCGTCTGGGACGGCAAGAAGCTCGTCACCACAGCATCAGAGATTGCCGGATAAACAGGGGCAGCATCTTAAAATGGCCACCCGTCTTTGACACCATTCCCACCCTTTTTTTTTTGTTTTTTGCAAACACATACCTGACTGATCGACCGCCCCACCAGCTAACTGTCACACCGTAGACAAGAGATGTGGACCTCACGGGTTGCTTCTCCTTCCCTTCCTCCACCTCGTCAGCCAATCACAGCTTAAGCTGTTCCTTCCATAAGCCAATGAGAGGACTGCTCGCTTTTATCTGGAGCAAATCCTCCAGCCAATCAGCAGGGAGCAGCTGGTCATTCAAATTCCCTGTGAGCACTTTTCAAAAACACAAGTTTTGCCAATAGATGGGATGCTCTGTATTGTTTTTTTATTATCTATCTGGATAATGTTAAACTAAATTTAGCACATAGATTAGCCAGCAGGGATCCTCTGCAGCAGAAGCACTGCAGCCAATCAGGGTGCTTGTGTTTGTCTCTCCTCTCAGAGGTGGCTGCCGCTGATAAGATTTCTGTTCCATTATATGCAATTCACCAGTCAAGCACTTGGATAGAGACATCCATATCACCTCCATTGATGTTGACAATATTAATATTCATAGTGGATGATAATATTTAAACTGTCGGCACATAAAGGAGAAAAAAAAATGCAGAACCACTGTCTCTTCAAATCATGAAACTTCATAAAATGATGTTGGAACAATTAATACCTTCCTTAAACCCACACATAGGACATTCCCGAGTATTAAAACATTCCATGCAAAGAGGCATGTAAGACCGAGTTTGCGATAAAGAGATATTTGTGGAAAAGACTAAGCCGTTTAATCAGCGAGTGACATCTTCACACCTCAGTCTGTAGACTGAAAAGCATCTGTATAAACAAAATAAATATTAGACTCGCTCGTAGCCACATTTGCTCTTTGGTTCGCTGATTTTTCTTTTATATTGTCTCTTTTTTTTTTTCTTTTAATTCCATTTTTTGGGTCCAAATTCAGAAATTTGCTCATAAGTACTGGACACATCATTAAAATGATGCAATAAAATTCAGTTTGGTTTGTCTTTATTGGCTTGAATGTAACATTTGAACAGAAATAGAATTCCATAAGCAGCTCTCATTATTAAAACATTTCTAGAAACATCACATTTAAAAGAACAGAAATTAGCTGTTAAAATTCGAGTTGTTGTTAATCAGTGCAAAAGGAGCCATGTGTGCTTTCTGTTTACCGTAGATTCACTTGCTTTAGTATTGCATTATGTTAAAAGTAAACATGCAGATGAGTTTTAGCGTAAATAAGGCAGCAGGTTTGCGTTGAACCACTCTCTGGAGAACTGGAGGTGGTCGCCTTCAGTGGCCAGAAAAACCAGCTTTCCAGCTTTGTCCATCGCAGCCAGGCCTAGACGATCCTGCACAACACAAACACAGTCAGGGACTGATGGACATGTTTGGGGAAAAGAAAAATGCTGCTTGCTGAGATTGAGAGCAGATCATTAGCTATCATTCTCCAACAGTTTCTTGTTTGCACCTGCAAAGCTTGATAGCTTAGCATAAAGGCTGGATCCCTTTAACCTCAAGACTGACAAAAATCAACCATTGAGCCATGCACAGTGGCCTCACAGGTGAAACAGTCCTGACACTATCAGCCGTTACCTCTTTGTAGAGGACGCTCTCCTGCAGAGTCTCAGTCTCTTTGGCCTGACCAGTTTTCAGGAAGCCGAACCACTGTGAAAAGATTGAGACACTTTTATTTGTGGCGCTGCTTTATTTAATTCTAGTTTTTACCATTTAATCAAAGATTACCTCAGTGTCCACGGGATCCACTACAGAGTCCTGCAGAAACTTCACCATGACGAACTTTTCCAGCAACTGAAGATTCTTCTTGTAAGTTTCATTCACGCTCTATAGAAGAAAAATGGAAATACAGGATGATTTACATAATCAGTCAAACTCAGGAATAAAACCGTTTCCACTCATATTCCATCACACCAGCTGGACTACGACATCATTATGACTCCAGGTCTGTGCTGCAGTGTCTGTGTACTGACCCTCTCCTGATTGATGTCAGCCAGGAAGATGCTGTGCTTCTTGTACAGGTCGTCATTTAAGGGGTCGTG
The DNA here is from genome assembly GCF_900634625.1 of Parambassis ranga. Taxonomy (NCBI): domain Eukaryota; kingdom Metazoa; phylum Chordata; class Actinopteri; family Ambassidae; genus Parambassis; species Parambassis ranga. The sequence goes on along the minus strand of NC_041023.1, from coordinate 4,997,731 downwards.
CCAGTACTGGGCCTGCACCAGGCTGATAACACACAGACGCATCGAGTCACAGCTCATTTAACAGCAGGATTACAGACTTCATGATAGTACACAGGCTGCTGTAGAAAGGAAAAAAACGTACTGTTTCTGGACCAGGTCAGTGTACGCCCCGCTGTTCAGAGCTTTGCGGATGATGTCACAGATATGGGAGTGCTCACCGGGACACCTGGGCAACCCGTACACACCTGAAGATTAAAAACAAACACAGAGAAGAAGTCAGACATTAGGATCATATCAAGTCTTGTTTTACTTTCAGCTTTTCTTAGGGAACTGAGTGGTGTTTTTTTCACCTTGGTGCTGGCCACCCACAGAGATCAGGGTTTTCATTGGTGGGGAGGGACAGCGCTGAGCCACAGCTCTCCTGTAAAGAGAGGAACCAGGACAAATCAGAGGAACCTTCCTCTTTATTGTCATGCAGCAGCCTGAGAATAAAACCTTTATGTACATTTGTGAATTATTTCCTTTTATGTGAGCAAGACAATCCTACAACAGTGTCTTTCACATCCACACAACAAAAGCATTCAGTGTTCAGAGACGCAGTTACATACAGAAATTGCGCCCCCTGGGAGAATCCCATAGCATTGTATCCTCCCTTCAACTTGGGATCCTGTGCCAGCTGACTGCACACCATGGACACCTGCTCATTCACATCTGAGAAGAACCCATTTTCTGTGTCCTGCAGCAGAGGAGAGACATGAAAAGGTCAAAATCACAAGAGACACATTACAAGAAGAAAGCGAGCCGGGTGATGAAGTCACGACGGATCAAAGTGGAAAGCGGCAGGAGTCATGCTGCTTTACTATGAATATTAACCCAGAGAAATGTCATAGTGAGGCTTGTAAAGGAACCATCTTTCTGATGCAACTCCTGTCAGTGCCTCTGCAAATACCACAGAAAATGGATCCTCACATGATCAAATGTTCAGTTTGCATGTGAGAGTCTTAGCTAAACATGTTGTGTCATAACTTCTATTGTGTGTTTGTACAAGAATAAAATACAAGACGATATCCTGACTCAGGTTACTTACAAACTTTTACTTGTATAGATAAAGGTTTAAATGTGAGAGTACCTCCACTACATTCTTCCCAATCATCAGTGAGAGCACATAGATGCCAGGGACCTCCTCCTCCACCATCTTCTTTATTGCACCCATGCTGAGTGGGTTGCAGCAGCTGTCACCTGGTGAAGACACGCACCGTGTCAAAGAGAGAGCAGGAGACAGTTTCATGCTTTATCTGAAAACAGCACAGTCACTCACCCATCCCATGCCACAGCACCAGGGGTACGGTCTCATTGTTGGAGTCATGAACTGGACTGGAGGCGACAAGCAGCACTGGACCAGCCAAGAGGAGACACAAGAGGACGGATGCCATCCTGAACCCTGCAAAAAAATCCAGAGCAGCATTACCCACCTTTTTTAAATAGCTGGAAGTCGTATACTGTGTTATAACACTGTACTTTTAAAGACTAAATGTTGTTGTTAGATTTAAATAATTCCATATCACCACTTGCACTGGTGTCCACACACAAAAAAAATGACATTGCTGTACCAACCGTCTAAGAGGAAGGCTGCAGTGGGAACAGAAAGTAAGCGTGTGTGTGTTTCCTGGTATCTACAAAGCTTTCAGTTCACTACAAATACAGTCCCAGGTTTCTTCGGAAAAAACAGTAAAGAATTCGTATTTACGATAATATAAGAACAAGATGGAGACACTTTCAGCGCATCAATAAATCGTTAAGCGACGAGCCAGCTATGTGAATTTATATAAAATAAATCAATGAGTACCAACCTTTTGAATGAAGCAGTCGCAGGTTTGTGCCGTTATGAACGTTTGACTCGACTCACCGTTTTGTTAAAAGTACCAGTTTTTAAAGTATTACGCTTAATTAATGTTTGAATGTTTTCTAAAAGCATTACTGTGTATACTTCCTGCTTGTTCTACTTAGTCACATGACAATGTTTAGAGCGAACAGCCAATCAAATTAAAGGGGCGGGGCCACCAGCCAAGTGGGCTGGAAATGTCTAACTTGCGACTTAGTTAGCTGTTTTAGCTGTCATTTAGCATTGCTGCATCTTAACCTGACCAGCCTTATGCCCATATTAAGCGCATTTAACCTCGCAACGTTTATGACAAACCTCATGTGGGTACGTTACAGTCTGCCCAGGCATTTTGACATGTAAGAAAGCTCGCTAGCTAATTAGCTTGCCATGCTAGCTTGTTGCGAAACGTCTCAACAACAACATTCCTGTCTGGATTATACAGCGAGTTACCAAAAAAGGCTTAAACAGTGGCTATGGTTATGAGATGCGCATGAATAAGAAGGAGGAGGTCAGATATTAAGGTACAGGATGAATATTCAGTATGAGGACCCTGCTTTAGCGGGGAGCTACGGCGTTGTGGGGTCGTTTCCTAAAAGTTTTGGCTATGGGGTGGAGGAGCCAGACATGGAGGAGAGCTCCACATCAGCTGACAAACCGAGGATCCTGCTGATGGGGCTGAGACGGAGCGGCAAGTCATCCATACAGAAGGTATAGTGGTTATTACTGCTGCCCTTAAACACATCACAAAACAGGGAAATACTGAGGTGGCATTAGGAAGAGTACTATGATCAGACCTAGTTGGCACTAGTTAGTGATCTGTACTGAGTGCTGGGTTGTTCCTATGTGTAAAGTTGTTCGTTTTAATCTTAATTACCATATAATTTCTATAATTATATAATGTGGAGATTTAGATTTCAGCGGTATATCTTAGAAATCTAGATTCTCATCCACTTCCGGATAAATCATCAGACACATTTTTTTGAATCATCGTGTCCAGACATGATAAACTGTGATAAAGTAACAACAGTCTTGCTTCTTCGTGCTTCTGCTCCAGGTTGTTTTCCACAAGATGTCACCCAACGAGACTTTGTTCCTTGAGAGCACCAACAAAATCTACAAGGACGACATTTCCAGCAGCTCCTTTGTCAACTTCCAGATCTGGGACTTTCCTGGCCAGGTGGACTTCTTCGACCCGACGTTTGATAGTGAGATGATCTTCAAAGGAACCGGCGCTTTGATTTTTGTCATTGACGCGCAGGTGGGAGTCACTGCTTACATTTTAAGGTTAAACAAACAAACACAGCCAGTGTTAAAAAGGATTAATGCCTGTCTTTCTGTTACTAGGATGACTACATGGAGGCTCTTGGACGGTTACACCTGACTGTATCTCGAGCCTACAAAGTGAATCCAGATATAAACTTTGAGGTGTTCATCCATAAAGTGGATGGTCTGTCGGACGACCACAAAATAGAAACACAAAGAGATATTCACCAAAGGGCCAACGATGACCTGGCAGACGCCAGCCTGGAGAAGGTTCATCTCAGGTGAGTGTCTGCAAAACTCAATCTGCTCATCTATAATCAACACAGACCAGTCTGTGTAACTGTATTGTCACTGTGAGTGGTTAGATTGATATGCTGTTTTCCAGTGAGCACATGGACTGAAAGTCTCCTCCTAACATTCTCTGTTTTCCCTTTGTCTCACAGCTTCTACCTAACCAGCATCTATGACCACTCCATCTTTGAGGCCTTCAGTAAAGTCGTCCAGAAGCTCATCCCTCAGTTGCCAACATTGGAGAACCTTTTGAACATTTTCATATCTGTGGGTTTCCACTTTGGTTCCTTTCACGTGTTTAAACACGTATCTTTGTATATTTTTCTTATAAATTTTCTTCCTGTGTCGCAGCACTCTGGCATTGAAAAGGCCTTCCTGTTTGATGTGGTCAGTAAGATTTACATCGCCACAGACAGCTCTCCTGTGGACATGCAGTCTTATGAACTCTGCTGCGATATGATAGATGTTGTCATCGATGTCTCCTGCATTTACGGGTGAGAAGATTTATGTTATTTTCATTTTAAGCTTTGGCAGAGATTATATGTCAGAGTCTAAAAGCTTTTCTTCCTCTGCCAGGCTAATGGAGGATGGCAGCGGCTGTGCCTACGACAAAGAGTCTTTGGCAATCATCAAGCTCAATAACACTACAGTGCTTTATTTGAAGGAGGTCACAAAGTTCCTCGCTCTTGTATGCATTCTCAGAGAGGAGAGCTTCGAGAGGAAAGGTGTGTGCTTTAACAGGGGTGATAGAAAAGTTTGTGGTCTACATGTGGAATGCAAATCTGTTTGAAATTGAATTTCTGTTTAAGAGAATTGAAAATTACAGTCTCCAGTTTCTGTTAGCTGTTTTTATAGCCCTTATGCTAAGCTAGCTGCATGCTGGTTGGGACATCAAATCAAACTGTGCTATGTTCTTCTTCTCAGGTCTGATAGAGTACAATTTTCATTGTTTCCGAAAAGCCATCCATGAAGTGTTCGAAGTCGGCAACTCGCCAGAAGGCGCCGCCTGGACACCAGCGAGTTCATCCAGCAGCAGCCAGATGGGCCGAAAGTACGCCGCACTGAACGGAAGTGCCATTTAACACGATGACGAGGAGGCGAGTGACTGTCAGTCTGTGGTTTACCTGAAAACCTGGCGAGCTCATGTGAGTATCTCCCTGATGAACCTGATCAGAGACAGTTTCGGGGAGCTGAAACCCGCCTGTGGACTAAATCTGAACTGTCCAGTGCCAAAAATACTGAAGTGTACGTACCATAGATTGGTTCCTGTTCTTGCACATTTATCTCTGTTATAAGGTCCAGTTCTGTCAGCAGTGTTTACCTCCTCGGCTAGTTACTTCCCATCCGCACAGCATCATAAAAACACTTGTGGGTCCCTGGTACCAGATAACCTGCTCCAACAAAATGTCCACAAACTGAAAAAGCACAAAAGTCTTTCATGTTCCTGCACATTTAGCGTTGAAATATTGAGTGCTCTTTGTGGATTGAATGCCTGCCGAGCACCATGTTTGTTCCTCTGCGTGTGTTTTGTTGATAATTACTCATGCGACCAGCGGCTGGCACACTTCTCAGGATCTCCTCAGACCAGACCTGTGGCAGTTGCACCATTAAATCCTTGGGAGATTAACAGAGAGGGTGACAGTCTGTTGCTTTTAAATGGAGCTTGGAAGTAAGTGATGATGCTCTTTAGTCAGACATCCTGCCAAACCTTTGGACTTTCTGTTGCTTAATGAGCGACTTGGCCAAATTTACTTTACAGAGATTGTTTTGTTTTTTTTCGCTGTGTGCGTTGAGAGGGACCTGAATCATTCAGAAACCACAAGGTTTTTGTTTTTGTTATTATTGTATGTAATTCTTTAATAAATAAAATATGTTTTGTACTTTTGAGTCAAGTTTAAATGCAAGAAACTGACATCGTCACTTAAGATTTAATAATCAATTCAAAAGACAAACTATAATTTAGTAATGATTTGGTATCAAGTGACCGGTTCTCCAGAGGTTCTAGACCTGTGCTGAATTCTGGTCCTATGAGAGACCAACAAGTTTGTTTTTAAATCTCACCACTTCATTTAAATTGCAGCTCTGGTGTTTGAACAGCAGGTGGCACTGTATATACATGTAAACATCTAAGATGGCAGGGTGATGAAGACCTCATTATCATCCTCACTTTTGGTCCTGGAAGTATACATATGAATTATTTTTTCAACAACTCCTCCAGCATGAGACTCAACAATCTCTCAGTGAGCTCCTGCAAATGATCCTTAAAAAGCCTTCATCACGTCCTGTAGTACTGTACATCCTGACTTAATGGGTAGTGGCAGGATGGAGCCACAGCTGAAGCCTCTAATCGTCCCCAGACCTCCTGCTCACCGCTGTGGAAAATGGAGGTCAATGAGAGGGAAAATGATATCTTTCTCTTTGGGCTTTTTTGTTTTTTTCCAGCACCCTGCAGTCTGTTTCTGACCACAAATAAAAATGCATACAACCGAGAAAACTCAGCAGATGTGGGGTGAGAGACAGTCTGCACGTCCGTGTGATGGATGATGAGTGTGCAGAGAGCTGATGGATGGACCTTTACTTTGATATCAAGTAGGATTTCACAATACAAGTCCAACTAAAAAAGCTCATATTATGAGATAATTATAGTGATTTTTTTCCGTTTAGAGAGATAATGAAGTGGTTTACAGCGCCAGAGGATCCTCAAAAGTCTAACATGTGTTTAAAATATTCAGTTACGTCCAGAAATCACTCTGCAGGCAGCCGTCTGTCCGCGCGGACGCTCCACAAACTGAGAGAATGAAAGAGAAAAGGAGGAGGGAGTGTACGGTGAGGAGAGGGGGCGGCGTTTGGAGGAATGCTTTGGTTTCAAGCACCAAATGCTTCTGTCTGTCAGTTGAAAGCCGTCTGAGTCCACGCAGGATTTTAATCTTGTCATTTTCATACAGCAGAGCTGGAGCGGCCAGAGCGCACGGATCGCGCAGAGACGGCGGAGTCTCCAGAGGCTGCGGATGCGCACAGCGGTGAGTTTGGCTTTATTGTATCATTAAGGCACAATTTACTGCTTTGTGATGTAACAACGTGATTACTAAGTGCTTTTAAAAGGTGTGATACGGTTGAGTTTGCGCGGCTATCTGCGTAAAAAGACCCTCACCTGCTAGAAAACAGCGCACACTGAACACCCATGTGTCAGGCTGTGAAGACTCTCTTTGCCTGGCTGCAATCTGGACTTAAAACCACTTATTAGTAAAATGTACATTCACAAAATTACTTAATTCAAGCTAAAAAAATGTAAAGTTTGATATTTACAGCATTTTTACACCCTGCTTGTTCCACATGACAACTCAAATGTGCCCCTATGATAGGCTGCTGTTACCTCTAAGTGAATACATTGTCAATAATAAAGTGCCATGTTAGAAAATGACCCATTAATCATCTTGAATGAAGGCAAAGGGTGGTTGTTGGGTCTGAGGGGGTCTGATCAGGGTCCAAAGGAGTAAGTGATACTGTGAATGAGAGCCTTTGAAGTAGGGTTTATGATAAACAGAGGGAACCAGGAGACCTTTGAGTGGACCGGCTCAGATGCAGGAGACAAACGAGCTCAGTATCTGAATACAAACATGTTTCGCACTGAGCCCTCCAGGCGGCAGTGAGTTATGGTGATGTCATGTCTCCTTCAGGTTACAGATTTTATTCTGGAGACTCAGCAAACCCGTCTTTCCCCCCACCACCATCACCACCACCAACACTCCAGCACCGCTCATAGTTTCCATCACCGCACATCTCCAATGTGTTCCAATCCATTGGGTCAAATTAAGGCATTTATTGAAACAATCAGCTGCATTTTCCTCCTAAAGGATTGTGTATGTGTGTGTGTGTGTGTTTTTTTTTTAGAAAACAGAGGGTAGAACAAAAATGCCACATTCTGACCACAGTCACATTCCTCCTAAATTCTTGAAGGTTGGTCAGGGACAAGCCTCAGACAAATAAAGCAGTTTAAGGAAGATGATTTCAGATTGCCAAGTGACAGACGGTCTCATCATGAGTCAGTCTCACACACACACACATCACTGTCTTTTCCATTTCCCCTGTTTGTACAGCTTGGGATGAGAGTATAGAGGGACATTTTAGGAAAGGAAATGTGTAGCCAGAGCCAACAGGCGGTTAGCTAGCGTTAAGAATGGAAACAAAGAGGGACAACAAAGCTAGTCCTATGGATGTACATCCACAGGACTAGCTTTGTTAAAAAGTATAGTGACGACTTTAAAAGATCATTTTGTGAAGAAAGTAGCACCGAACATATAGGTATACAGCTGCCGAGAGGTGCTCGTGTGTGTACAGAACCCAGCAGCTTCAACCTGTGTGCTAAGTCTAAGCTCTATCTAGTTATTTAGCTTAACTGTCCATCACTCATCTTTGTGTAGTAAGGTTTGAGTTTTGCCTGCTGTTTTTTGCTCTCCTCTGTATAACTGAATCCATCCCTTCTAAAGCTCTCCAACAGAAACTGAGGCCCAACACAAATAAATGCTGCACTAAATATGAAACACAGACAGCAGGTCAACAGTCTCTGTCGGAAAACAAACATTTGTTACCATTAACACCCAGGATGCAAACCCGACCAGCTGATAGGACGATGTGTTTACTCATGCATTTGTGTTGGATAGCAGCTTTCTGTTTAGGATCAGGGGGAATGTTTATTTACTTTAATAAGTCTTTTCCTGCTAATGGAATCCAAGTGCAACAACGGCTTCGCCAAAAGTCACTTAGATTTTAAGAGTCTTTGAGTTTCTGCTTGGTGTTTTTCAATCTTTCTTCTCACTTTAATTATTTTGGGTCTTTATTTTTTGTAGCATAATAATAGTCATAATCATAATCCCCAGAGGATGAACCACAATCTGTCACAGATTATATCCTGAAGTTTACCCTTGGCCCGCTGACTTTTCTAGAGTTTCTAGAATTCTAGAGTATAGTAACAATAGTTGCACACAATCACATCATTTCAGTAGTCCAGAATCAGCCCAGTATTCCGGTTCATGTATATTTACATGTTTTCTCTATGAAAAATCCTTATTTTTGAATACCTAGTATGTCATCTACAGAAATCCTTCTGTAAACTGACTTTAAAGCACATTGAAGTATCTTCAGCCTTCTGCTGCATGTCTTTACGATGTCATTTACTTCTGTAAAATGACACTATTAGAAAATTAGAAAATGCACAGACATGACATGCAAAGTGTGCCTTAAATTCCTACACAGCAGCTCTGTTGGGTGTTAGCAGCAGGGACTTTTTTAATTGTTTGAGAAGTGTTTGTCAGTTTGGTCGAGCAGCAGCAGCTGCAGTCCACATTGTTCCACTGGATAAACAAACAGCCAGATGGAGAGACAGAGCTGGACACTACCTTTAAAAGCACTTTGTTTCCAGCAAGGTTATGCGTCACTGATCATATTATGATTTTAGTGGTACTCACCATGGAAAGACTTCTGTGCATTTTTCCAGTGTGAATGGGGCCTAAGGCCTAAAATCAATCCGGCTAGAGCGGGATTCGGGCCATATCTAGATATATCGGATAGTTTTTTTTTGTTGAGTGTGAACACCGCAAATCCGGCTATATCCAGCTTTATTTCAATCCACCTCTCCGATGTGGATCTAGCTGGATTGGCTCAAATGTGGCTCAGGTCTGAACGCAAATGCAGCTAGCGAATGCAGCTAGCGACGTGATACTTCCGGTTCACAGGGACAGTGTCTGGGTCGTGTACAAAAGCTGTATGTAAACAACCGTCGAACTACAACAGCTTTGCCCTGAGTTTATTTACAACAGGGCTACAAAGAATTAAACTGCATTTTAAACCGGAAAAAAATGAAGGAACGGACTCTGTATATTACAAGGTGCCACCTAACAAGCCGAATTAAGCAGGATTGAGTGCGGACACGCGTGTGTGATAGCCAGATTTGAAAATAGGTCTGAACGTATCCAGCTTAAAGGCTATCTGGATTCAATCCTACTCTAGCTGGATTGACTTTCTCCAGTGTGAACGGGGCCTTACTAGACTGACACAGATTCTTACCTTGTGAGAATGTGGAATTTCTCTTGACAAACTGCAGCCATGTTTCATGTGACTACAATAATACAAAAGTGTTCCTTCCATCCTGGTGAGAGCTTTAATCACAGACTACAATGTGTCCTCATGTTGATTTGTGTGCATGCAGTTGAAATTGTCCTTGTGATCTGCAGGAAGCCACACCACATTGAATGTCTTTGTACTGGGGATGAAAGGGAGCGCAGTCATCTGACGGCCGTATAAGAGACCAGGCTTGTTTTTCTTTTTCTTGTTTTTTTTTTCTATAGCAGTGTATGGCAGAGGGTGTCACTTTCCTTCCCAGGCTGCAGGGCTCCTCTACACTTTCTACACAGCATTGTGTGTACTGTCAATATTCTCATTCACCACCCTTAAATCCAGGTTGTGTAACCCAGGAGTCGCACAATATGAGGGCTGTTCTGAGCTTCACAGGCACCCTAATCTATTTTTAGGGGCAATAAAGAGTAAAGAGGGCTGGTAATTAAAAACCAACAGTGTTTCCTGCATCAACTGAATTCTGCACAGTTTGTGGTTTTTACTGTAAAGAAGAGAAAAAAAACTGCAGCAGCACTTAAAGTCACAGGTTCATCTTGGGCTTGGGTTTCTTGGGCCAACCAGCGCTCTCAACATTGCTTTATTTGGAGCTGCTAATGTGGCTAAAAACCTGTTTTATTTTAAGTGTTGATGTTTTTACTGGTGTTACAGCACAGGAGAAAGCAGTGATTGTATGTCCAGCTCAGACTTAGAGGACTAAGGAGGGGGGAAAGTACCCAAAAAAGGCACTGAGGCTGTTTTATAATCCATGAATTAATAATTGTAGCTGTGACAGATTTAACACTTACCTACATATGTGCTCCACTTGGTTTTATTACGTGTGACAGTGGTTTTCATCATGGAATAATCTGGTTTGTAAACCCCCAGACACAAGTCTACATTTCTCCTGAGGGAAAATAAACAGTAACACCCAGCAGAGCTCTCGCAGAGTTCCTGGCTCCAGTCGTAAGAAACCGCCAGGTTGTCGAGGAGTAAAACAAGCCATGAAGGGACATGAGGCAGGAGGCCCCCGCAGGCTGATCCTAGGAGACAGTTGCCATTTGGCTGCATTAACAAAACCAAGTGAGCACACTTGCAAATCTGTCACCAGGACAGACAGCGTATCAGTGAAGAATCCAACATGTACAGTCATCAAGGTGAATTGTGGGTTTAAATAGTTTCAGCAACTGTGTGTCTGTGTGAGAGAGAGAGAGAGAGAGAGAGAGCGAGTACTCAGACAGGATGGATGACTGTTTGGTTTAATGTGTCATGAGGAGAACAGGGGTGACAAGTATTCCTGGGTGCGGTCCAAAAGAGGACACCTGTAGTAAAGTGAACGCCTCTTATGCAAGTGTGTGTGAGTCAGCTGATATTAGTCTGTCTAGACAGCGTGAAGACAAATAGATCATGCTGTTTACATCCACAGTCTCTACATTAGTGAGGTCTGCATAGGGGGAGTGCTGCTGGTGGACTACCTGGAGAAGGGCCTCACTATGGGTAACCATGCTGAGGTCTCCAGCCTAAAAGTCTGTAGTGATTCACCTGGTTAATCATCCTCTTCCCCAAGATGCATAGTTGCATTTTCTGGAGGTCCAAGGTGCTGATTTCTGGAGGAGGACCCCATGACAGCTAGGGTGGATGGGTGGATGGGTGGATGGGTGGGTGGGTAGTCCCCTAGGGAAATCCAATTCCTACATGTAGAAATCTATGCAGACATTTGCTCCTCCTCCTTGCTTCTCACTGGACTGCCTCCCTTACACTGTTATCCATTGTATACTGACTGTACTGTTACAATGGATCGTCCTATAGGAGTCATAAAATATTGGTTTGCAGTATTTTAATTAGATGTGTTGCGTTCTGGCTCCCTTCCCATAAAAATTCCCTGCTGGAAGCCCGAAGGAGGGTTTGATGAAAGACAACAGCTGGAGGCCATAGAACGTGTTTGCAGATGTTGTGGTCCAGGAAGAGAAACATAAAGCACAAAACCAGAGAAGACTATGTCCGGAAGGAAAACCATTGTTCTATCCCTGCATGGATGGACGAGAATAGAAACCCGAACTTCTTTAGATGTTTTAGGAGGGAAGCCGGGGCTGATTTCCCCGTCCAGACAGCAATCTGACAGAAAGCAGACATAGGATGTAATGTCTTCTATCAGTTTGCTGTGCCTCCATGTTTTGTTGACCCAGCTTGGTGCCCTGGAAGGAGGAAGCAGCGCTGTTATCTGCCGGGAGGGCTGCACTGTGAGGGATGTCCTCGGTCCAACCAGACAGCAGAATGTGTTTATCTGAAACTGTAGCGTCATTGGAGGTTAGAGTCAAAATGTTCGACACCAGGAATGTAAACCAGGCGACTCCTTTACAGACCGGATGCAAATACCTGAAAAAAAAAACATGACCAACACTTACGGCCTTCATAAGAAACATCTGGGTGATGTTATTGTTTTCAACCCAGCTGGTGATGATGATGGGGAGAGGAAGAAGAGGAAGGAGTCTGAGGAGGCCGGGGTTATCTGGAGTCTGTGCCCATTTAGCAATGACCCTAACGAGCCAAATTTCCACCTTCTGACCCAGGGTTTGACCTACAAATTATGGTAAATCTATGCTTTCATTCTGGGCCTCATTAGTGTGTTGTTATCCATGTTCTGGTCCAAACACAACCATCAATTTTCAACATAATCTCATTAGTCAGTTACACTCCTTTAATTCTCTCAACAACAACCAAAACAAAGCTTAATTATGATGATTACCTCTGACGACTCGGCGGGTCATCAATTACCTGAAAGCCACTCTTTAAACAGCGTCTACATGGAGGATGTGACGAGAACAGCAACTTTTGGAGGCTAACACATGCACGTCCCCAGTGGGATTGCGTGTTGTTGTCATGTGCGCAAGCAAGCAGGATGTTAAAAAAAAAATCATGAGGCAACAGAGATTAGGGATGAAGTCAGTCTCATTAGAAGACTTTTATGAGAATATTTGATCCAGTGTGTAGCCGTGAGTCTCTATAAAAGGAGCAGAACGAACTTTTAGGAACAATTCAATACAAGTTGGGGTGAACAGAAGACAAATGAAGGGTCTAGCCTCATAAATACAGCCCAGATCACTCAGGAAAGACTCTTTGAAACTGAGAGTGTCGTTTCAGTTCACAGTCTTTACAAGTAATATTGTTCAGTTGCTCAAAAGGTCAAAGTCAAATCGCCACAGGGGGTTTCGTTCAAGAAAAAAAGGGAGGGACATTTTAAGCTTTCATTCTGAGTGAGTAACGGTGAAATAGGAGAAGTAGTTATTATATCATTACTGATTTCTAATAAATCAACACTGACTGTGTGCTCATCCAGCCCTGTCTGCACTTTAAAGACATGTCTGTACTGTCTCTGCTGCTGTTGGTCTTGATATAAAAATGTCTTCCTGCTTTCTCTCTGTCTTCCTAATTTCACTCCTCTTCCTCCTTCTCCTCCTCTTCCTGTGAATACTCTGTTTTGCAGGACATCAACCAGAGAAGGACATCATGAGCGACCGGTTCGACTGCAAAAACTGCGACGAGTCCTTGTACGGACGCAAATACATCCAGGTGGAGGAAAAGCCGCACTGCATTCCCTGCTACGACCGCCTGTATGCCAACACCTGCCAGCAGTGTAAGGAAATTATTGGACACAATGCAAAGGTACACCGAGTCTCTCCCTCTATCATGCCATTAACAATATCTCATCTGGTCTCAAACACATGTGGATTATGAACATAAACAGGGAAAGAACCAATTTTTCTCCACTAAAACAGACAGGTTATTTCTAATGTTCACTTTTTAGACTTTTGTCTGGATCGTTTTCCAGCTTCATTAGTTCTAACTGTGTGGTGGTTTATATGTGGTGGAGGACTTGAGTGGGTGGGTCTAAATGTCTCCATACTTACCTGTGTTGGTCTGACTGTCTGAGTCACTGTTTCCCCACCACACAGTTAGAACTGATGAAGCTGCTCAGAGGAGCAGAGAAACGTCTTCAAGAAAACTCAGATGCCTCGCTTCAACCTTTTCAATGAAAATGACCTGGATGACTGAGAATCTTCCTCAGCATGCTGAAGTGGGAGGAATGAGGAGGAGAATATGAAAAGAACAATGAGGAGGAGAGCAGGAGAAATAGAAGAGGAAGACGAGGAGATGAAGAATGACAAAAATAACCAAAAAGAAACTGTACATGTTTGACTCCACTTCTCTTACAAACCACCATACTGTCAGTAATTCCCAAAAGCTCCTTTAGAAGTTTTTATTGAGTAAGAATGAAAAGCATGACCCCGAGGGAAACACCCACAGCATCAGACGCCATGAGGCCACCAGTGTCCTGTGAATGATGGACTTCCCTGTGTGGGAGCACATAAATTCTGCCTCTGCTTGCTTTGGCTGTCCCTCCTCCACACAACATGCTACAACATCCATCCTTCATCCTTCTCTCTCCCGTGATACCCCACGCCTCAAAAATCAGTTTTTCACCCACTGTTCAATGGGGACATTTGTCTCCCTGAACTGCACATGAACTAGAACACAAGCAGCTGCTAAAGAGAAAAAAATTAAGTGGGTTATTGTTTTTGTGTTAGGTCTCCTCTGTTTGGAGATCAGCAGGGTGTCGTAGTACGAAGGGAACTTTTGGTTCAGACTTCCATGTGAGCGAACATGAGAAACAATAACAGATCAACTGTTTTTATTAACTTAACACACGTCTGATGCAGGATTCTACGTATGGGATCAAACTCAGAATAAACAAACAGTTCTGGGAAGGAGCATTGCACACAGTGTATTAAATAAGGGTTATTTTATATATATTTCTATTTATAATTGCCATCAAAAAGTAGAAGGAGGACAAAGGGAGAGAGGGAGAATGAGTGAAGATGATGGGGCAGGTGGACAGGAAGAAGAAGAAGAAGAAGAAGAAAAGAGGAAGACGACTGAAGATGAAGAGAGAAAAAAAGACAGGAGAAGGAGAACAACGACGACAGAAATAACTGCTTCCTGTGGTTCATCCATCTACAGGGTCACTGCTGTGCTGGAGCCCGTCCCAGCTGTCAGTGGGCAAGAGGCAGGGTAAACCCTGGACGGGTCACCAGTCTATCGCAGGGCTAACAAAGAGGGACAAACAACCGCTAACACTCACACATACGCCCAAGTTAGAGTTCCCACTTAACCTAACATGCACGTCTCTAGACTGTGGGAGGAAGCTGGAATGCCCGAAACCCACACAGGCACAGAACTCGATACAGAAAGGCCCCAGGAACCTTCTTACTGTGGCCTGGTATAAACTCAACAGTGTCTGTAGGTTCGGTTCTAGACCTTCATTTTGAGCTGTTTTCCATCTTTTTGTTTCAGGAGCTCTTCTACGAGAACAGACACTACCACGAGCACTGCTTCCGGTGTTTCCGCTGCGACCGCTCGCTGGCAGATGAGCCCTTCACCAGCCAGGACGACGGGCTGGTGTGCAGCGACTGCTACTGCAATGAGTTTTCCTCTAAGTGTGTGGCCTGCGACAAAACTGTCATGCCAGGTAGAAACAATACAGACTCCTATCTACATCAGCATGTTCATAGACCTCTGCGGCGGCACAGCGGTGACTGCACCAGTGCAAAAAGTTCACACCCTGTCTTTGCAGGAATGAAACAGGCTAATGAGTTTGTGTTATCGGGGGTGTGACAGCTATAGATGTGACAGAATGATTGTTTCCATGCTCTGCTGAAAATATCTTCAGTTTGAGCACAGCAGCGGTGTCAGATGACTGAAAATTACCCGTGCGTGTGGGTTACTGTGGGATATTATAACTCACCAGTTCTTTTCTGAACTGAGCAGTCATTTTCTGCACTTTCTGATCGGCCTGGAATGCCTTTAAAAGCTGCTGCCCTCTTACCCTCGTTTCTTAAAAGTGCAGCCAAGTTCAAGTACAAAACATCGTCATGCCTTTAGGCTGCATGACGGGTCCCAGAAGTCGTAAAACAAGGCCGGTGATTAAAGGATCTGACGTCCAATTTCATAGGCATCACTGGCTCCCGGCTTTTATAAACCTCTGCAGTGAAGCGTGTCGCTCTTACATGTGTGGGAATGAAGCAGCAGCTGCGTATGAAACGGATAAAATAAATAAAGAAGGAAAGCTGCGGCTCTGCTCTGTTTCAGCCTGTCACAATGTTTTGATGCAAGATAAGCCGAAGTGGTTGTGCGGCATATTAAACAGATTTAGTCGTCATCATCAGATTTCATTCCAGCTTATAGCTACAACACAGATCAAAAGAAAGCTCAGAAAAATATCTACAAACAATCAAAAGCAGCTCACTTCTCGTCCTGTTCTGCTGCTGCGTCTCTCTCTGACAGGGTCAAAGATGTTGGAGTACGACGGCGCCACGTGGCACGAGGACTGCTTCGTGTGTCATGGCTGCGAGAAGCCGATCGGTGCTGAGGCCTTCATCCCGGACAGCAACAACTACTACTGTGTGCCGTGCTATGAGGGCAGGGTTGCTCCTCAGTGCAGCCACTGCAAGAAGGTGAAACCGGCAGCAACACTTACTCTGCTCATTCAGTTCCTCATGTTTTCATGTTGTCCGTCCTGTTCTTGTACAGGCTATAGTATGGAGTTTCTCTACATTTTGTACAAGGGTCTGCTCAAGAATAAACTGCTTGGATCTAGATTGTAACAGGTTAAAGGTCATGGTTACTGTGACAATGCCCCCTCATGGTTATGTTTATGTTAAAGGTAGGGTAGGAGATTTTGAAAACTCAGTGAGAGTCAGCCAGATTTCGAAAGTAAACACACGCCCCTTTCTCTCGGAGCTCACCCCGAAGCCACGCCTCCCAATCACATGGACGCGCATTACCCGAAGACGAGCTGCGGTCTGTGACTTCGGCCATCATGCACGTACCTCTCTGGTGCGCGCAGAGCAGGAAGAGAGTGACAACCAGCCAATACTCTGCGCAGGGTCCACCCGGAGGATTGGCTGATGTTTTTAGCGTTTTATAGCTTCCACAGATGATTAATATTCTTCGTTTTAATGAGAAACTGCCAAACTAATTGGTTGCTAACGGATTGTAAAGAGAAGTTACACTAATTTAACAAAAAGTGCATCAGAAGGAAATCTCCTACCCTACCTTTAACAGAACATATGGACGCATTGACAACATTATGTTATATTTATGTTCAGGAGTCTGAGGTTCGACTCCCCCGACACTGCAAGCTGGTTTGTTTTCACCTGTGGCATTAAAACAACAACTAGACTCTCGGTGCTGTGCACTGACATATACTATCCTCAGAAGTCTTTTTTTCTGTCAAGCAGTCTAAAAAAATCCTATTTACAATCAAATAAAGGAAATCAGCGTCACATCAGAGAAGCTTTTGGGCAAAGTTGATAATCCAGAACAGATAAAACCCTCAGTTAATGTCATTATTGATGCCGCAGCAGCCACAGCTTTGTGTGCCTCAGTGGTGTCATATCAGGAAAAAGCTAATGCAGGATCTTAATGTGACTCACATGACTTTGTGCTGATCTAGTGTGTGTTCTGCAGGCTCTGACTAAAGGAGGCGTCACCTACAAGGACAAGGTGTGGCACAAAGAGTGCTTCTTCTGCACGGGCTGCAAAGCGCTGCTGGCCGGTCAACCCTTCACCTCGCAGGGGGAGAGTCCGTACTGTGTAAAGTGTTTCAGCAGCCTGTACGCTAAAAAGTGTGCCGGCTGCAACACGGCCATCACAGGTCAGTGACACCTGACAGGACTCTCATGCTTTACTCTGATAGTTCCTGTTGAGTCAGTAAAGCCTAAAACCATCATCTCTAACAAACAGGTCTGAGCGGTCTGATGACGCAGGTTTTAAATGTAGAGGCTGCCCTAATCTCCTGTGTAGGGTCGAATGAACTGTGAATTCTGTTTAACTTCAAATGTTATTTGAGGAATATAATCAATTAATGTAATAATTAGTTACGTTTTTGGTCTCTACTCACCCGTCAGAGAGTAATTAGCTGCTAAATACTGCGCTGTGTTCAACATTTGACTGTAAATACCAGTGGTTTTTGGGCTGTTTGGGTAGCGTGCAGAGATCTTTTCTAAGAACATGTTAAAACAGAACGTCGAATCAAAACAATAAAAATTGTGCCTGCAGAGCAAATAAAGAGGATTTAAATGAAACCACGGCTATGAATCAAAATACCTGAAGGTACACGGAACTGGCAGTACTTTCTTTCCTACTGCCAACTGTTGATGTTATCTTGAATTAATTCACATTATTTCCACCGTGTTTTTCCAGCCTGAATGAAACAGTCCTCTGTTATTTGCTCATGTGCTGTGTGTTTGTCCTGCAGGTTTCGGAGATGGGAAGTACATTTCTTTTGAGGACCGACAGTGGCACCAGCCGTGCTTCAAGTGTTCGCGCTGTTCCGTGTCCCTGGTGGGCTCCGGCTTCTTCCCCGACCGTGACCAGATTCTTTGCACAGACTGCAACAATGACGACTGACCACCTCCCATCTAAACATCACGACATCAAAGAGCCTCATCGCTGCTGACACCAGCAGAGACACCTTTAAATCTCAGCTTTGCACCAGAACACTGCAATATTCCTGCTTGGCTCACAGTGTAAAGCTGACGCACAGCTCAGTGTTTACAACTCAAACTCTTTTCAGCCTTTGGTGCACAGAAATGTACGTTTAAACTATGCAGCAATGTCTTTTTTTCTGTTGTTTGCACATAAAAGAGCCCATAAAATATACAAAAGATACATTAAACTGGTTTGTACAGCTTCAAAAAACAAGAATTTAAATGTTACAACCTATGCAAAAATCTTTCTACTTTTTATTAAAAGATTTTTAAGCTGCTTGTCTCTATCTGTCCTTTAGTATCAGCTGTTGAACGTAGTTTCTTTTCAGCTTAATTCAGTTTCTGTTTGTGTACATGCAATAAAATGTCATCAGATAAAAGACAGTCGATAATTGTGTATGTTTTTATATGACCACACTGCTATATGCTGATAATGTTGTCATGCTAACATGCAGATGCTAATATATAGCAAGCCAACATGCCCATAATAAAACTTTGGGTTTTAGCAGCTGTACCTAATCTGAGGCAGATTACATGTCATTCTCAGTAACACACATGAAACTACTCCCAAACCTTTAATAACCTTTACGTCATCTTAAACTATCAACATTTTTCCTATAAAAAGCTTCTTTTGAAACCCTTTACCCTGTTTCCCAAAGAAGGTTTTCTGTGTGTCGTTCCATGAAGACTTTCCCTTACTATTTCTTACATAACCTACATAAATATTTACAGTTCAGACCTTCTGTACTGATCCGCACTGATTATGTTTATATGATGGCTGTGCCAGTCTAGTGTCTGAGTGGGAGCGAACAGAGGACTAGTTTACTGATTTTTTAGACTCGAAAAGGCCCAAAACATTTGAATTAGACAGAAATAAATGAATGAAACTGAGCATGATATTTATTTTTGACCTCATTTAGAACAGGCTATAAATAAAATAAGGAAAGGATATGAAAATGACAGGGTTTGATGCTGTTGTAGTCATGCCTGACAGGTACTTCTCCATCCCCAGGCCTCAGGTATTCACTCATAAACAGAAACATGTCATGCAGTTGTGTATATTCCTGTTACTTCCTGCTTCTGATCATCATTTTGTTGACTTGTGGCAACAAGTCTGCTCTTTAAAATCTTATCACAACATTAATCCCAGCTGAAAAATAAAAGGCACATGTGGCGCTGTTATTTGTTCGAGCTTTTCCCATGACTCTTGCTGAAATATGTTTGACCTTGTTTTCGGGGATGTTGGACAACAGTCTTGTTTGGTCTCAGGAGAAGCAGAAGGGGGAGGAGGAAGAGGAGGAGGAGAAAGAGGAGGAAGGATGGGGGTGAAGGTCCTTAGTGAATATTCAAGCTTTCACATCCTCAGTGGAGCGTCAGCTTTAAATGGGACGTAAAAAAAAAATGGCTGAAACAAGGGTGCGAAACACTGCAGTCCCTAAAATAACCACTTGAGGGTGGCTCCAAAAGAAGAGTAACTGGTGATTAATAACATTTAAAAGATTATCAGTTATCAATTTATAATTTGACAATCAAAAATCATAACATAAACAGGTGTTTCTGAGAAAGACGCATCCTTCAAACATGTTCAAATGTGTCTGCCAATCACAATGTTGCCGCCTCGGCTGTTGCTAGGTAGAAAAGTATACTTTCAGCTCTTTCTGATTGGTGGACCTTCTGTAAATTGACCAATCACATGATCTCACTTAAAATGGGCGGAGTTTGTTGTCGCTAATGTTGAACAACTTCTGCCGGCTGTTAGCTAGCTGAGCTAGCGCGTTTGTTAGCTACCAATGGAAGCCATGGAAACACGGAACAGTGTTTACATGACAGACTTGGCCCTAATTTGTAAAGCACCAGGTGGAAAGATGGAAAAGTGTGCTGCGCTTCCAAGTGACCGCTTAAAGGTGAGTTTATGTGTTTAGTGTCCGTTTTATAAGTGTTGCTAATACCGTAGTTGCCTGGCTGTTTACAGATATTTTCGTTAATTTGAGGCCTTCTACTATGTAAAGATTTTATATATAAAATATAGGAAGTTCCCAAATTTGTCTATTGATACAATTGAAGTTTTCCTTGAAAACTAAATAAAAATCACAGCCAAAGTGTCAGAATAGCTATCATTTTTAAGTTTAAAGTGGATTCCAACAGCAAAACAAATGGCAGTTTGCTCATCCTCCATTAAAACACCATAGAACTGAGTCATTTAAATACAACTGAAGGAATCTGGTTTGGTCTCCAGCAGCTGAATTAAAGCTTTGCATTGGTCAATTCTTTCCAGATCATTTCCTGAAGTGACAGGAAATGAAGCTGTAAGATTTGCTGTTAAGTGGTGTAAAACACATGGTACATTCATGCCTCATTACTCACACACCCCAAGGTCGAACATGTGGAATTCATTTATGTTGTGAGTTTTTCCAGCCAGATCGCATTACGCAGTTGGAGATGTTAAACATTTTTGGATGAGACTTGTGGATGAGTCATGTGCTGTCATGTAAACCTGGTCCCAAACGCAGCCTCTGCATTATCTACATGAGCTGAACCAGACATGATGGGAGAGGCTGTAAAATTAATACTGCTGGGAGAAAAATGTGCAGCATGTCTCCAAACCTGTGCTCTCATCAATCAAGAATCACCAACACAGGTGAAGAAATGAAAGCTGCAGTCAAACACCCCATGTATTGCATTATGTTGTGTGTGTTTTTGGTGTTTGTATGTTAACAAGTAGTCTGCTAATATGGCCTCATGGCACTACAGGAAAAACAGGACATCAGCCTAAGTATTAAGCATTAAATTAAATATTTGGTATCACAAATTTGTGTCAATTTCCCAGCAATACATCCAGCAGATGTTGAGATATTTCAGTCTGGACAAAAGTAGTGGAACAACCGGCCACGCTAAGAATGCTAACTGCCTGCTGTAGAGACAGAGCAGTGAAAAACTGTCAGTGTGTCATTCGTACCAGATAAAATGTGAGTGTGGTGGTGGTGGAGCAGCACGAAACCCAGGAATGCATTCCAGGAATGGACTTTTCCCAGTCAGACCCTCCATCATATGTGTTTGTCAGCAGGCGCTGTTTCCTTCTCCGTCCCTGCATGTGGTGATGTTTCAGGCCAGTTGTGACTAATGTGCTGCTCACTGCAGAATTCAGATGCTTCAGGTTTTGAATTATACACAGTGGGGAAGCTTTTAATGTGTTCTTTAATCCAAAGATTCAAATAATACAAGAACATTGCAGGAATAGTCGCTCTCTGGCTGAGCACTGGGAGAGAAGACTGATAGCTTAGCGTTAAAGTTAAGTTCACATAAAGCAACATGTGGTTTTGTGGTGGAATATCACAACTTTAGGAGGCTTTGATGCCTTAAGGCTCAGTTTAGTAAATCCACAAGTCACAGCTTTCTTCATTTTCATTTTCATTCACAGAGATTATGAATTTATTAAAATAATTGAAGGAACCTGACAAGAACTTATGATAAATTCTTGTCTGGTTAAAGCATTAACATTGAGTCAATATGTTTATATTACTGCTGCTGTACTGCTGGGTATTTTTTAAATAATTTCATCAGATGATTGGGAGTGTTTTAACAAATGACACAATAGGAAAACAAACATGTAGTATTACATTTTGCTGCCTGTACCTCATCTGCAGTGGTTTATTTTGTGTATCTTCTCTGTAGTCTGACATTGTGCTTCTTATTCTAAAATGAATGTCTGTATGCATTCACTCCATTTAATGCAATTACAAGAACATGTTTTGTAGAAATGATTCCATTCAAATATAAATAGGTGAATGAAGAAGAAAAGATGTCAAATATTGTACCAGTCATTTTAGATCCAAACTAAAACGATGTCTTCTTGCACCACCTACTGACAAAACTGGGATGCTGCATGTTTCAGATTCTTCACCAAAATCTCTCCCGAGTGTTAAGCCACACACACGAAGCTTTGACTTAACGACTGAGAAAATCCAGACAATGTTCAGCTGTCTGCCGTGAGATCAAACTTTTGTTTATTTAAGTAAATATTTTTATAAAACAAGCTGAGAACTGACAGAAGAGAATGTTCTGGCTATCCTCTGCATTAGTTACATAAACACAGATATTTGGGCTCCTTAAAAAAAAATAACTTTCTGTGTGGGAATCCATCCAACAATGACTTAAAGCTCGACAGGAGGAACAACAGAAATGTAGGGTGATTATTACAGCCAGGCATGCAGTAACTATATGAGAGCTGACTGAAGGAATGTAAATTCACATTACCGGTATTTTAGTTTTTATTTTTTTTGCAAAACAAACAAATGTCATAAAAATCTGGGGGTTAAACGACAACGTGACGTTTAACAAAAAAAAAAAAACGTACTTACAATGTGAAAAATGAGAATTAGCTACATAATAAATACAGTCTTTTTTCATTCTTTTTTTTTTTTAACTATACAAGATGGTGTGTTACCAGAGATGGGCCTCATAAAGCCACGAGTAACATGCAACACCGTTATTTCTACTTGGATTGGCTGGTCAAAAATGGTAATCCAGACCATAGTGTATGTGGCGAGTGGGGAATGTTTCAAGCAATACATACAGTACGGGCTGAAATATACAACCAAAAAAGAAAAAAAAACGAAAGGCATACAAAGTTCACAAAGTTCAGAAATCTTGTTTTTCTCTACATGTATCCAGGTCGTTCAGGCGTGTTTAAGTTGAATAATCCTGAAGGAGGAGAGATTAGAAAGAATTAGATGCTGCAACTTTTCATATTTTACTTAACGGACAAAATAACTGAGATAACTTACAGCTCTTGGTTTCTTGTTAACCTTCATGTCAAACCTGAAACAAAACAGAATCAGGGCTGCATTAGATATTACCACCAGAAAAAAAACACCTTCTGATGGGAATTATGGTGAAAAGCGGTGCCACTACTATTGTACCATGAAGAAGCCTTAAAAAAACAAACAAACAAACAAAAAACAAGCCCGAACAAGAACACTAAATGGCTGCGTGATTGGTTCTTGTTCTCTCCAGCCAACCCATCATCTCACAAGCAACCAGCAATGTTTGTTTTTTTATTATTTAATCATTGCTGGAGCTAAGGAAGCACACGTAAAAATGAATCTGTGGTAGGAAGATATGAAAGTACCCCATTACCGAGCAAGAAAATCTAAATGGGAGTGCTGGATGTGCATTCAAAAATGAAGTGTCGGACATGCAGTAATGACTGAAAACCAAGCAGGCGTCAACTCAAACTAAGTCAAAAGAAGCAGGAGGGGGGGGAAGAAAAATGACGGAGAAGTTGAGGATGGGGGGGGTTTTACAGCAAACAGGATGTAAACACCACAGGAGCAGGAAGTAAAATTCAGACTTACTCAAAGTCATAATCAAACATGGCAGAAGGACTGGGGTGGGGGGCAGCATTAGGGGAAGGAAGAGAGCAGCAGCTGTTAGTTCACCAACCTGAGTCTAAAAGCCCTACGAGTACATAACACTGCAGTCCAGACTTTAGAGAGAGAGAGAGAGCACTGCTTCATCTCAGCAGTGTACTACATGGAGCACCTGCTGTGTATGTGGTTAGAAACAGTGAGGCCTGAGTCGAGAGAAAACACGGTGTCACTGACATTAACCACATTAAGACTTCTATCGCGCTCATATAAACAGCACTTCCACTAACAAGCTCTCCAATGAGACTACTCTAACTTTTGTGTCAATACAAGGCCCAGTCCGAAAGACACGCTTTGGAAAACAGAGGTAGCTTTATGAGCAGGCCCATCTTATATTTGTCCAACTATGAGGTCTTCCAAAGAGAAGGCTGTATCATACGTGCAATAACACGTAACTGAAATTTCTACATTTTGGTGGATTCTCCACATCCAAATTCTGAAAACAACCATTTTCATTAACTGAATTTGTTTAGGAAAAAATGCTTTTATAGACATTAGCCGCTCCACATACATGTATACATTTGGCTCCTTAATCAAAAATTCCTGAGGCTGGATGACACTAAACAAAGAGCTGCTGCTCTGAAGTCTTGGATGTTGTACCTGTGTCTGTTTTTGTTCTTCCTTTTCTTGTGGCTCCCATGGTGGCTGCCTGATGAGGAGGAGGAGGCAGCCTTCTGAGGTTTTAGGTCCTGAAGCGTTGAGTCTACATCCTCTGTGTCCTCCTGGCTGGGTTCGTTTTCTTGATTCTGAAGGTCGGGAGAGGCGTCACTTTCTGTACCACTGCCTGCCTCACCTGAACAAATCCAAACAAAAGGTTAGAGTTCGTCACAGAAGAAAATGCTCTGAGATCTGAGAAAGTTGTGCAAAAACAACAACTCACGCTTTTCATTCATGTGGTCCGGTATCCCACCGAGTGCACACACCGCCTACCATTTAACAGAGGCAGAAATGTTGTGTTTTGTTATGCAGCAAATATGATCAACACTAAACTAAACTAACAAATAAAAGAGAAGGACTTACTGCAACTGACGTGACAGAAGACTTGCTGAATAAACGCTCTGCTTCCTTAAATTTCCTATTCCGTCTATCAGTTTTACTATTGGAGTTCCTGTAAGAATAACAGAACAAATATAAATAATTGTGGCTTGTCCTCTCTGGGTGGGAAGAGAGCTCCTGCCCCAAGTGGAGGAGTTTGTGTATCTCGGGGATCACGAGTGAGGGGGAAATGGAGCGGGAGATTGACAGGTTTCGCAGTAATGCGGTCGCTGTACCGGTCTGTCCTGGCGAAGAAGGTTTACGATTCGATTTACCGGTCGATCTACGTTCCACCCCTCACCTATGGTCATGAGCTATGGGTAGTGACCGAAAAAATTAGATCGCGAATACAAGCGGCCGAAATGAGTTTCCTTCGAAGGGTGGCTGGGCGCTCCCTTAGAGATGGGGCGTGGAGCTCAGTCACCCGAGAGTAGCTCAGAGTAGAGCCGCTGCTCCTTCACATCGAGAGGAGCCGCCTCGGGGTCCCCCAGAGGAGCTGGAGGAAGTGTCCGGTGCGAGGGAAGTCAGGGTGTCCCTGCTTAGACTGCTGCCCCCGCACCCGGCCCAGGATAAGTGGTTGAAAATGGATGGATAGATGGATATAAATCATTTTTCAGGGTTTACAAGGTCATTAAAATCCTATTCATCTCTCATTATATAATATTTGCTTCTGTTTTAAAAGAAATAACAGTTTCTTCTGATGCGTTTGTTAATCTGACACTTACTTCTGGTTGGTGAGGTATCGGTCCCATCCTCTGATGATGTTGCCATACATCTGAGTATCTTCTAGGTAGCTGCCTTCAAATGCATATATTTGTCTTTCCAAGTTTACCAGCGTCTCCTGTGACATTGAAGAAAACGAATGACTGTTAAACCAATCACTGTTACAGTGCTGTGACCAGGGATGCTGTGTATGTACACGAGAACACAAGCTATCGCGGTAACAACGCGAGAACTCTGCCAAACCGGGTGGCGGCTAATATGTAGCCATGCTAGCAAGCTAGCATATCCAGTAAACTGCGCTCCAATAATGGGAGACAGGGATAAAATGTTTTGTATTCACACCACAAACTGACCAGACCTAAGTGATGAGTGATGAAACATGCATACACGCATAGCTAATCAGGTTATGCAAGCCAAGAAAGAAAGCGTTAGCTACATGCTCGTTAGGAACCGCTATTATTAGCATAGCACTTAGTGAGGCCTTGGCTAACGGCGTGTCCACTCGGATAATTCAGTCAGCTATACTTCGTACACCAAACACCCCTTCCACCTCTAAGAAATGAAGAGTAGCGCGGGCTTACAGCGAGTTCTTGTTTCCTCTTCACCAGCTCAGCGAGCTCTCGGCGTGTGTCGGGGATCTGCGGCGGAGTCGACTTAGCATGCATCGCCATGATGGATCGAGATCTAGAAACAAAACACACACTCGGGTGGTTGGCGTAAAAAAAAAGCGCCCCATTGCCTGCTGCTGTTCCACCGACAGGTGGCGCCAAAGTCTGGCGATTAGACGGCAGCCTCTTAAAAAAAAATCACTTTGTTTTTACGTCGCAATGGCAATTGCTGCCACCTGCGAGGAGTTTAAGTGGCATCAGATTTAACTTCAGCAGTCACTGGTTCTGCCTGATATCCACCTGAACCATGGGCCAGGTGTACCGAGGATTTAATAAAAGTGAGTCTAAGTGAAATTTTTAGTTCATTGTTTAATCTCAAATGTGTCAAAATGTAACTTAACGTGGTACTTTTTGTTTAACAGCAGATAATATTCCATCCTATACAGTTTCATGTTCAATACCAACAAAGTACCAAAGAAAAATGACATCAAATGAGGAAAAGAAGGGGTTTTCCTCCCAGACGAAGAGGTTTTCTAAACAAGTCTTGGTAGGTAGTGTATCTCTCTCACCATAAACTAAACAAGAAGAGTACAACATATATTTTTTTTTTCCAGAATGAAAATCCAGGGCCAGGTGTCTATGGCAGTATTTTCAGCTCTGAAGTCAACAGCCCTTCCTTCTCAAAGAAGGGCACCACAGGTTTTGTTGCTCCTCAGGTGAGGAGGCTATTTATAATGATTTCAGTTGTCCAATCCGTCGCCTAGACCATGTGGTGGTCTTGACTTGGCCTCTGTGTGTCTTGTTCATTGCTTAGACCCTTTAAGTCTTAAAGTGTCATCATCATATCGTTCTCTCTGTCAGCTCACCAGAAGGCCTCAGAGAGCCACGCCAGGACCAAACGCATACAGCCTGCAGGGTCCATTCACAAACCAGAATGACTTCAACATTGGAGTCTCCAGGGTGTTCCGGCAGCCAGTGGGCGTGCAGCGGGATGGTCCCAAACATAAAACCCCAGCTCCGAATCAATACGATGTGCGTACATTGATCATATAATCTGATTGAGTCACTCGCTGTGAAGCTTCTTGGGTTGTTTCTTTTTGTTTCTGCACAGGTCGGTCGTGTTAATAGAGAGACATTCTCCACAGCAGCTGGCACCTCATCTTTCCTTTCAAAACAAAAAAGAGACTCGTACTTCCCGGTCAGAAATGTGCCGACGCCAGGTAAGATTTTTTTTTCCTGTTTTACTGTCTATAAAATCTGCACTTATAATAACTTTCAACTGTTCTAAAAGGGCACTATGAGGCGAGGAATGGCCTAATCAGCCACAGCTCCAGTGCCATCTTGTCTCCTTTCAAATCAAAAACACAGAGGATTCCTCCTCTCATGGATAACCACGTGCCCGGACCAGGGGCCTACAGTCCACATCAGGCACCGGTCCCACCAGTGAAGAAGATCTCTGCGCTGTGAGTGAATCACTGTGTATGTTTTTCTGTGTATGTCCTCTGGTTTGACTAACAACTACAAACGATGTCAACTGTGTTTAAAGGAAGGGGTATTATTTGATATCGGCACCTCCTGTGATTGTCCCCAAGGACCCTCCTCTCCCAGGCCCGGGACAGTATGACATTGGAAAACATGACCAGTCTAAACATCCAGGGCCCTCTGCTGTCTTTGCATCCAGAACTAAAAGAATACTCCAAAACGGGGCTGGTACAACACCAGGACCAGGTAAGGACCAGAGACTCGGCATATTTGGTCTGCTCTTTAATTTGCGTGTTAGAAAATTAAGAACAGATCTACAGGAGTTATGTAATAAGTTTACAGCCACACATAGAAGATACACAGCTGCTCTTTTTCTTAACATCTGACATTTTGAATTTAGCTAATAATTTCATGCTAATATAACTCATTCTCTCCTTCCAGGTTCCTATAATCTGCGAGCTTTGCCAAAGCACTCCTTCTTTCACAATGACTCCAGAGTCTGGTTTCCTGTATGAAGCTTCCAGCTGTGACAGCTCTGCAGATACAAGATGCACATTTCCAATCAAGAATACCTGTTAAAAAATTAAACATATGCAACATTTCGTCTCTATTCCTGTGTTTATGTGTATAGTATTTGTTCTAAGCATTGATGTAATCGAACACCAAGTGATGCTGATGCTCTAGTGTGGTGATGATATAGCAGTCACTGGCAGCTGCCGGTCCAGTCCATGGTTGAGTTAACAGCTGAGGGCTCGAGATGACACCACTTTGCCAACTGCTGGAGGGCAGGCAGAGGGGTGGAGTGTGGCTCTGTATGTGAGCAATGTGACTGACTGGGCATGAGGCAGGGTGCTGTTTAACCAAAAAGACAAATGCACGCTACAGTTATAGTCGCTTTATCACGTGTTGTGAAGTAGACCGAATACAGCCTCATAACTGACCTTTGACTGACCTTCAATATTTTTGTAATAATCTGGATTATACAACATGAAAGCACAGGGAATGTCATCTTAATTTGTAGCTCTGCTCAATTAGATGGATTTTACTCTTGTTGCAGTTATTTATCAGTTTTTATCACTCCCATACACATGACTTGTGTAAAGCCCTGCTCCACATACCAGCCCTTTATCAGCAGGTCAGTGGGCAGCATACCTTTGATTACACTACCTGACAGGTCGCAGACATAATCTGTGTTACTTTCTCCCTGTTATTCATCACATTAGATAATAATGCACCTTCTGGTTTACCAGAAACTAGGGTGTGTTCCTATTGGTCATAATTCTGACACTGATGTTGGAAAGTTTTTAATCTCCTTAGCACATTTAAGCTGCGTCTTCATCCCTGTTTCAGTTGATATGCTTGCTGAGAGCGATATTAATTGACTCGTCTAACTCTTCAGTCTTTCTATTATTGACGTGGAGTTCTGTGTTCACCAGATGCAGCTGTTAATGTGGAAATTAGAAAAAAATCTCTTCTCTGGCAATGATTGAATCAAACTACCGCAGCGTGCCAGTGAGTTGCTGTGGAAACTTTATGGTGTTTTTTTTTCCCATTTGTAAATGATATGATTCACTCTGATCCTCAGCGTCATCTGTTCATCTGTTTGCATGAAATCAGTTGGAGATTTTTCCCCAGCTCTGCAGTTGATAACCGCACCAACTGCAGACATGCTTGCCTCCCACACTGTAGCAGCTGTAGTTATATTCAGACTCTGACTTCAGCCGTGTGCTCTTCAAATATGTGTACTCGCCCTGTAAAACCCAACCATTGTGTGTGTGTAGTCTTTGCTTTCACAATGAGAGAAGCATTTTACTGTAACACAGAAATGTGCTCTCCCCTCTGGTCAAACACAGGGAGGATCCAGACAAATGTTCTGAGTGTAACTGCAGGCTTTCTGGGGTTTTAAGGCCTTTTTTTGTTGTGCTTTTGTGTAGGAGGGGCAATTAACAACATGCCTCTGTGGGTTGATGGGAGGCTCTCTGAACCTCCCTGTGTCTCGGTCAGGTACAGGCGAGTATGGACATGCACTCGCTCAAAGAAAGTCTCAGTGAGTAAGAAGGATCTTTGTTGCTCAGGTCGAGTCGGCTCCTGCTTTTAGGTGCTCTAACCAGGTGTGTTTGGCCAGATTTGCGTCACAGACATCAGTCAGTTGTCTCGCTGGCCAAAGCCACAGTATACCTGGAGCGCAGTGAACAGCTAACCATGTCAGATTGAGCTTATGTCTGCTGCCTGGCAGTACATCAGGGGACTGCAGGCATGATTCGTTCTGCTGTGATTTCATGAGTATTGCATAAAACATTTAAAGACATATATATTTATGGAATCATGATGATTTTAGAGCATCAACAAGCTTTTTGTAGGCATGCTACGCAATTGTGTATTAACGTATGGATTTTTTTTGATTCTCATAGATAAAGCTTTTATATATGTATGCTTCCCCCTCCTTTTTGCCAGTATAGTATGTTACTGGGTGTTACTATGGAAACACATGTCGGCTCATAGCTCCTGTTATTGACTGAAACGAGAAGAATTGCAGCAGTGTCCTCCTGCAACACATGACCTACAGTATAACAACATTTTCTAGGAAAAAACAACACAAGCTTCCAGTGTGATCAGTTTGTGCCCCTCGAACCTGATTGATAATAAACATAAAAGATCTGTATTATGTCCGTCTGTTGGTCTGCATGTAGAGCCGTCCACTCCCTTCACAGACACCGTTAGCTCATACCCATTAGCTGTAGTGGAGCTGCTTCTTTTCCTCTTTTCTGCATGGCAGGCCAGTCAGGAAATTGATTAGCAGTGTTTCAGTGTATCACAGGCTAAGTTTGTCCTTCCATGTTAAAATGAATATTTGAAATCAAAAGCAGCCACTTTGTGCTAAGCTGCAACTCAGGAAAAAAAAATGGATGAAGTTTAATTTGAGGAGAAAAAATAAGAAAGCTACACTAACCACAGGGAATAATCTGGGTGTTGAGTCTCTGCACCAGTCCTGAAGTTAGTTTCTAAGTGGGTCATGAATATTTTATCTTATGGTAATGCTCAGTTGGCCTTTTTGCATATTAGTATAACTCTGACTTCATTTTAGATTTTATATATATATATATATATATATATATATATATATATACACCTTTAAGGTATGTTTATTATGTTTTTCAACATATATTTTTTACTTTTGTACCACCTGTCATGTTCTGCGGCTGTAAGAGGAATATGCTGATGACCTTATCTATAATGAATCTGATTTTTTTTTTTTTTTTTTAGTCCATAAAAGCCAAATGAGGGCAGGTTTGATGAGACTATTTATAAAATGCCTCCTTTAAAAATACATGACAGTCCTCCTCAGCCCTGCTGAACCCACATCCTCTAAAGAGAATACTGGACATCATTCTACATATGTGCCACAAATGGTTCTATATATATGTGTATATATATGAGGATCTTATGCAGTTATGACTCCAGTCATAGTGTCCTTCTCTGTCTCCTGCAGTTGGAGGAAGGTCAGATTAATTTTTAATAATCTTGTCATCTCTGCAGGATACAGGCAGATAATAACCCTGTCACTTATACAGGGGAAAGTGTCCTTGTGTCCATTTTTTAATTAAGTTAAAGGACGTGTTTACTAGTACGCATCTCATTATTATTTATTATAATTATTCTAGTAGTAATTGCCGTTATATGTAAATCACAGAATGCCTTTCTACTGTTACAAACTAGTAATTGGTGTGGGTCTAATTGCTGTGATTACACCGGGCAGTGTGTCCAGTCTGCTGTTATGACAGTTCTCCTCGCTCCAGGCCGCTCTCAGCTGCTGGAAATCATCTGATGGATCAAACCATTCAGGAGTCCGGCAGTTCAGTGGACAATAATGTTGTGTTCCGTCTGACGAAACTGAATAGGAATGCTTTTTTTTAACTGATAAGACGTGTTGTTTGACCGTTCGAGTGCGTCATTGATTAGGTAATCGATCGGGTATTGTGTAGGTAACAGAGTTTCTGCCGTCATACCACAGTTGGTATGTTCCGGTTGTCCGGCATGCGGTTTTTCACTGAGATCGATGACGTTAAGCTAGAAAGAGGGGGAATGTTACCGGAAATGAAGCAATCCTGCCTTCAGAATAAAATACTAAGCATTAAAAGAGAACAGTTTAATAAATGTTTATTTTAGATTAAGGACAATTGGGCTACTATGGTTAAATAAACAAACCAGCGTTAAACTATGTTAAGTGTAACAAGAAAAATATTAATCATATATATTTACACTAACAATATTCCGATGTTACATGTTTTCCTTTCCGTTTAGAATGGTGCATCATTGTTGGTGACAGATTTTGTGTGTGGGAGAGACCTATAATAATTACTGACACACACACATTCAGTGGTGGAGAAATGGAGCATTCATACATGGTCTAATAATAAACACAAGGAATTAAAACATACCACCCGTTGTCACTTCAATTTCCTGGATACAAATGACGACCGATGTCCACCATTTATTGTTGTGCATTTTTTTAGACTGTGAACCAATGATTACAATGGTATACATAATTCGCACATTAGCACATTTATTTTGAATTTATCAAGTCGTCGTACAGTATTTATTATAGAAGACACATCATGGTTCAATCGACATCTTAATTGTAACAACTCTAAAAACATCTATTTAGTTTTCAACAAAAGGACTATTACTTACTTTCCTTGCAAGAAAATGCCCTGTGCATATTTATGGAGCACCAAATACATCTTTTATTTAGAAAATCCAGACCGGAAGTGCTTTGGTCTTCTTATTAGCTTCACATGGGTGCTGCGTCTCTGAAGCTTTTTTATTCTCACACTGTAGATTTTCCAGTAAAGACGGACAGCTCTGCTGGACTGGTCTGAGTCTGTATTTTAAAAGAGACACTGACGATATTTTGTTGCTATTTAACATTTTATAATTTCTGCGCTTTCTTCGGCCGGATCTGGTTTCATTTCCACATCATTTTTTTGGCCACTTTTTCTTGTATTCCGGTTGGATTTACAAAGGGCGTGTTTGAGCGATCTGTACCGGGAGTCTCATCTCCTGTACTTGGGTGACTCTGAGGAATGACAGCAACTGGAAAGGGGCTGCCACCCGCTTGAATGGAAACAATGGATTATAAAGACCTTGGACATAATTTCGAGGAGAAGCTGACACTAACAGATAAATGTAAGTATCAAATTCAAAATGAGGTCATCAGTAACGTTGTAATACTATAGCGTATTTTCACATCATTTACTTTTTTTTTATCTTTAATTTTGATTTTATTCCAATATCTTGCCTTAAATTTTCATTTAAAAATGGATTCAACAGCTGCAACACTGCAGCCAATCAGATTCATCCCACTAAAAAAAATCTCATAAAATGGGATCTTAGTCCATCCACGCACACAACAGCAGGCGGGTCCTGACCAGCAGAGATCCTGGAAATGCTGCACCGAGCTGTGGTCTCCATTACCAAACACGTCAGTGGTGCACTGGTGGTGGAAAAACGGCCCACATATGCAGTCCTGGGCAGCTCTGACACTGAAGAGCTGCTGCAGGTGAATGCAGGGCAGCGAAAACAGCAACCAGACCTCCACAAGAGTCTGTTGACTCAGGACTGCAGGGCTCTGTTATAGGGTCTAGGTTTTTCTGTAGCTGATCCTGCAGCAAGAAAACATTGGCTTGAAGTTGAATTCTTTTGATTATGCAGGTCAGTGGTCTGTGGATGCTCTCATTATTATCAGGTGGTGTTTTTGTTACTAAATGCCTTCAGTAGTAGCATTTTTACTCTGGTTCTTCTTGTATTCTGCTCAGTGAATTACAAATTTTCTGTGTCAAAAGGTAGAAATACACAGAGGACTAGTGTTACACTTCACACCTCCATCACTCCACCATCCACTGGTAGAAGGTCGAAAGCCCTCCCCCCTGGTTTCCACTTGATGTGAACAACACAGGATGGAGAGGCAGCTTTTTATTCATGCACAGGCATGGTGCTCGCTTGATGCATGTGTGGGTGTCTGTGCAATAAGAAGGAGCTTCCTAATAAGCATTCATGAGAAGGATAACAATGTTATGGGCCATTTATTGTCTAACATGAACTTCAGAGGGTGCTTTTAGGGTGTAA
This sequence comes from Parambassis ranga, assembly GCF_900634625.1. Lineage (NCBI taxonomy): Eukaryota > Metazoa > Chordata > Actinopteri > Ambassidae > Parambassis > Parambassis ranga. The sequence continues at coordinate 4,964,259 of NC_041023.1, read as the reverse complement.
CATGTATTTTTATTGATATCATGTTTATTTATTGGAGCTGCACCGCTGCCTTGTATTGTTCTGGAGCTAATTCACCCATCGGTATATTGTCTAAAATGAAAAACAAAGCGTGTTTTAGTTCTGTGAGCTCCAGCAGAGCAGACCAATATGTGACGTTATCAGGAATGCTTGACGCCGAAAAAGGCAGGGGCGTTAGATAAACAGCAACATTCTTTCTCTCTGACTCCTTTCCGAGAGCTGGAGTCTCATTCTTGTACACAGGCAGACGGAGAGAAAGAAAAGTTTATTTACGATGGTCTGAAGCGCCTGCAGGGCTGCGAGATCGCATCATAAGCCCATATCAAAGTGATTAATCTGTGTGTTGGAGGATCTCTGTTCGAGCCCCTAATGCATGTGGACCATCCAAATCCCTCACACCCCTCCTTACCCCTCCTGACATCATCTCTCCTGTCATCCCTCATCCAAAACCAGTCAACCAGGGACGTTACACTGCCTGTGTGCCTGCTAGGGTTTTGCTGCTGAAGCTTTTCCTTGTGGGACACAGCGAGCAGCAGCTAGCCTCTCTTTTTTACATGAACTCAGGGAGTCACACCAGGCCTCTCCAAGACATGACATGTTCAAAGACTCTCTGTTTGCGGCTCACAATAGGAGTGGCCCCGGCTTCCGTCGTTGAGACAATCCACTGTTTGTGTAACGTCTTTGTAAAGGAGTTCAGACTGTATGTCACAACTCCTTCCCACCCGGACTGAAATATCTCCGCCCGTATATCTGCAGCGCCATCGTACCGACTTTCTCTGCCTCGCTGCCCTGCAGTCACTGTCTCACTTTGGAGTTAAATGCTCCTCTGTGGAAGTAATCATGAGACGTGGACTCCCTTTGGCCCTGTGAGTTTCCCCCAGTCATGCTGACGTTATGTTCTTGGAACACTTTCAAGATCCCAGCCAGCCTGGTGTGTAGTGTAGATTTTGGCCCGAAGCCTTCCTCCACTGCCTTTAGATTAAGCAAAATAAGTCAGTCAGGAGACGCTTGTAGCTTGTGTTAAATGTCATTATTTATTCCTGCTACATTGAGTGCTACTCTGGTTCATATAAAATAGTAACATGCTGTGCATGAGGTACCTGGAGGATTGTGTTGATAGTGATTCTGTGTGGCACAACGTAGGCTCTAGTGTTAGCTTAGTCAGATTGTGTCATTTCGGTAGAGAGCAACACTACCCTATCAAACTTCACACTGCCTAAGTTAGTGCATAGATGTAAGTGTGTCAGGTCTGTAGAGATAGATCCGTTACCTTTGAAATCTCTGCTGTGTCACAATCATTTGTAAAGGAATAAGGAGCTTAGTAATTTTCCTCTTGTGAGACTTTTATAATCCTAATGTCTGAATTAGGAAGAGGAAGGAAGAGAAAAACAAAAGACAAAGCTCTTCCCATTTCCAGCCTTCAGAAGGGGCTCAAGTTCTCACAGCTCTGCCAACTGTGTTTCATTTGCGGCCTGGGGGCTCGAAGGCTTATGCACGCCGGTGGGAGGGATGGGTGTGGACGGGATCAGCTAGTATGACTCTGAGAAACTGCACGGGGAGTCAAGGTCTTGGCATGTTGTTGTGGTTTGACTGGGTTCTTGAAGAAGGAGACAGAGAGACAGAGAGCGCTCTTCTTTGCGCTCCACGTCATCCATGGCGGTGACCAGATGCTATAAATCACCACTGACACACCAGTAAAGCAGAGGAAATGCTCCTCTCTGCTGCTGAGTTTAAGGAAGGAGAAGGATGCAGCTTCCTGAAAGCCTGTGCTCAGATTAGTCATGTTTTCCTTCGTACCCAGCATAAAAAAAAAACAGAACTCATGAATGGGTCATTGATAATAATAATCCCGTTCCTAGCATAATCCTTTTAGGAAGCAGCATGAGGCAGAGTTTAGTCACTAAAGGATCTGTCATATCACATTTTAATGATTAAAGTTGTGTAGCAACACATCCCTGCATGTTATTTTGTATAGATAAGGTGGGGGGCACTTTATGCTAATGCACTGTCTACCAGAGTTTATTCCAGAAATAATAAATTAAATACAAAATACTACAGTAAAAGGTGGAGCTGAAGGGTTGATGCCTTAGCCTAGTTTCAGGAATTGGTAACATGAATAATAGTTTTATTGCAGCCCAGTGGATCTCTGCGCTCGAATGTAGCCTAAATTCTCCTCTTGAAGTTTCTCTTTGATGCTTCAGACCTACAGTATTGATTGTGTCCTTGAGGCCTTTCCAACCAACCCGGAGGCTTTTTTTAATTCTGCAGCTCACTCAGTTTTTACTTCCTTGGGCACTAATAAGCCCTAATTCATGCAGCTGGATTTATCTTCTGGCATTCTTCATAAACTCAGCTCCTACCTGCCGACTTTTGTTGTTGTAAGATTTTTCGTAGACGTTTGGTGCGTTCGGTTGTTTCCTGTTCCGTTCTTTACCCATGCTGCCTTGCAGCGGATGTTTTCGTTTCGGATGTGATCTTGGACCCCGGGGGGAATCACCCCCCCCCCCCCTTCCCCCCCCCCTCTTCGAGAGTCTGTGTGCATGCATGTGGAGATAACAGCCATGTTGTAGCTACATTTAATGTTTGCACCCACTTAAACAAACATGCGCCAGTCACCTCACACAACACCGCTGTCACAGGGCCCACAGGCAGATGATGTGACAATTAAAGCTGCACAACCCGAAGAAAGCTTACAGACATAAAGACGTCGCAGAGAGAAACTCTTTCCTTTGGGTTGTGTAGAGCTATCATCATGTGGTTTGTCAGATGTTTGCTTTCTTACTTGTTAGCTGGCTATTTCTGACTTGCAGATGAACACAGGGTTAAACCAGTTAAACTGCAGCTTTTGTCCCTGCTGCACCAGTCAATTGATTACCTCTGCAGTCTCCCACGGTGACGCCACACCACACAGCTTCCTCTGTTGGCGATGTACCATTGTATTCTCAGAAAGATGCTGCAGAAACCTCCTCTTGTTGTCAGCGGTATTTTGTCTTACTGTATTGGCTTCATGTCGTAACAGAAAACAATGAAACTCTATAAAATGCAGTGCTTGAATCTACAGTGGAGCCTGTCCTATTTCAATAAGTGTTCCAGAAATGATGCTCTCAGATAAGACGAGCATGTACACAGCTTTCCAAAGCGTCCTTTGTTGACCCTCTGCTGCCAGGCTGAACTCCACGACGGCCCCCTCGCAGCAGTGAAATCAGACCTCAGCTGAGATTAAACTTAGCCCGTCATCACACCTCTCCACGCTGCCAGGTCAACGTTAGTAAGCCAGACAAAGTTATGCCCTATTTTATGAGTGCAAAACAAGAGTGCAGCTGTGGTCTTTATATACGGCTGTGTTGATTTGGTGTTTCCATCACAAGATTCCATCACAGATACACTGTCACTAATAGGTTTTTACTGAAAATGGCTTCAGAACTCTGACAACACATGTGAGCTGGAAGACCTGCAGACTACAAATACAACTGGGTCCATACACTTTAAAAAGTTAGTTTATAAAACAATGGTCTGGAGGCTGTTGTGCAGCTTTAGGCTAACATGTTCTTATTGTAAACATGGAAGCCTTACAGCTGCGTTTTTAGCTGTCGAGCAGTCCAGAAGCAACACACTTTCATCTGTGGTTGCTCCTCTGGTTATTTTACAGCAAGGTTCCCTCTCTTTTAGCTCCACTTTTGCTTTCCACCAGCTGCTATAAGCCACTATGGCTCCATTATGTTAATCACATATCAATGTAATAAGAAGCATTTATCAATTATTTGAGTTCTATCTATGGTCTATACAATTCCTTATTGTCTGTCTTTCTCTCTAAACAGTAGCCATCTTGGCCAGTATGTCTGTAGTCAGCAGATTAAAGAAAAAATAGTTCAGGCTACTTCCCTACACCCACAGAGTGTGTGTTCATGACTGAGAAAGGAGGTCTCTGCCCTCTGTTTGGCTACAGAAACACTTACTGTTGCTACGTTGTGGAGATGATGATGTAATGCTGAGATCATGGCTGAAAACCTCAGACACAACCCTCCACGCCTGAGATATGTTTATTAAAAAAAAAGCTTTCTTCTGCCTCTAAAGCTTTTACTGTCACTGCATAACCCTTCGACTTATCTTTAGCATAGAGATGATAAACAGAGGAGCAGAGAAAAGTGAATAATAGATGACTCATGTATGATTTACTCCTGGCTCTGTTTGGAATCTTTGTGACTGGGTAACCCACTTCTCTGTGGTTAAAAGCATCTGGAGGTCCCTCCGGTTTGCAGAGGAGTAACATCCTGTTGCCTGTTCACTGTCGAGTCCAATACACACTGTGCTCTGTGTATGGTACTAAGTTCATATTTGTACAGGCAGTTTTCTTCTGCTGTATATTTCCAATTACATATATTGTCAAATACGGTGCTTTTTTACTACCTACTCAAACGTACTCAAAACTCTTGTGAGCAGAGACCCATCAGCATGCAGCCAGGGTGGGATCGAACCTAGCTGTAAAATAAAGTTTTGACTCTTTCTTTGTGGCAGAGCAGCAGTTTCTCCACCCAGTAGCTCTGCATGTTGCTGCTGAGCACAGACGCAGCTGTTTGTCTCAGTGACCTCTCATGGCAAAACGAGAGAATCTGACGGGTTCAAAGGTTCGTGCAGCACAGACACTGGTGCTGTTGACATTTTGTTTTTGGGGGCTTTTTTTTATGTATCACGCATGCTTGATTTTGGACTCAGTGACCTCTTGCTTTGCTTGGTTCTGTTGGAGATGTAGCTCGGGAAACATTAAGGTGACACACACACACACGCACACAGAGAGTGAAAGAAGCTCCTCTGACACTTTGTTTAGGTGCTAGGAATGTGTTTCCTCTGCTTCTCCCTGGGGCGTGGATGCTTGTTGCACAAGAGCATTTCCGTTTTTTTCTGTCCTTAAAGGAAGAAGAGGTGGAAAGCGTCTGTCAAGGACAAACAAGCTCTGTTTTTAGGTGAAATATTGTACATTCCCAAAGACGCTTTGTGAAGATCAAACAGTGAGATATCCTGTTGCTTTGACAACGCATTTGATCTCTTTCCCTTTGTGCTCTTCATGGATACATTTATCCAGGTCTCTGCTGCACACACACACACACACACACACACACACACAGAAGGCACACATGTGCTCATACATGCAAGCAATATGTGGATGCCAGGGATTCCTGAGGTCTGCCTGACCCAGATCCAACATGTCGCACTCATTGCACACACATACACGTACGTATCGGCTCTATCATGCACATAACTCTAAACAATAGAGCCTGACCTGCTTCACACAGCCTCCGCCTTATTAAAAACACTCATTAAAGAAGATTTCTGTTTCCCCAGCTTTTGTTGTTATACCAGATAGATTTGGACTTCACCACCTACCACATGCCCACACACACACACAAACAAAGTGAGGTGTCCTGTGCTGTAAATCTGGTGTGTGTACCACATGGCTCAGTTTGTGGTCACTGTGCAGTCCCAAGGTGCCTCAGCAGAAGCCAAACCCCTTTTATGGCCGACGATCTCAGTATGGCGCTTATCGCTATTTATAAACACAGAGTCTGTCACAGTGGCACAGAAACCTGAGAGGGCTGCGGAGGGACAGGGAGCCGAGGGCGGGAGCGGCGGGCGAACATCATGCTGAATTTGTGTTTCTGTGTTAAATGGAGCTTGTCAAACGATCAGGTGTGATTACATGCACTTGTTGACTTTATGCATTAATTTCTGCTGACGGCTGTAAGGAAAATAGTGAAGCACAGGACGACAAGAAAGAAAAGTGTTATTACTCCATCAGTGAAATGTTGCCCTGGAATTAATCGGTCATCAGTTTTGGTTTGTTTACCTTTAGACGGCACCACTCATTTGTCTTTCATTGCTTATTGTTTGCAGTGTGCTCACACAGCTAATGAGATTCTAAAAAACACTTAAAAATATGGTGATTATCAGTTCGGTTTGGAAGGTACGAGATGTATAATCTTTGCTGTTATTTATAGCATTTAGAGATGAAGAAAGAGTTTAAACTGTAGTTTCAGCTGCTGTCATCACACGTCTCAGTGCTGTTTGAGATGTAAGAAAACACACAGCAGCCACACCCATGCTGCACTTAGGGTAATGACTACTTAGAGTCATATGAGGGATGTCGTCCTCTGATGTAGTCTTTGTTCTGTAGTTTAGTTTAGGCTGTGCTGTTTCTTGTGATATTGACAATCCTCAGTGACTGACACACTGACATAAAATTATAAATAAGATCTACAAAATAGCCTCAAACATGGTCCTGCAACCCAACAATGGTTGTATTGAGCAGAGACAATGGGAAGAAACAATACGAAGCAGTGAAAGCAGAGGTTGTTTTTTTTTTAATTCTAGGAATTGAAGTGATTGTAATTCCTTCGTTGTGCTCGGTGTGCCTCTTGCAGCCATATAAGGCCAGTAAACTCGTCAAATTCAACAGTCAGACACACTCTGAGAACACGTAATCTTCTCAAGTAAGGAGGAGCACTGCAATCCTCTTTTTTCCAAATCCTAATCCCTTTTTTTCCAACATCAGGTAGGAGCAGTGCCATCCTGTTAAAGCATGATCAAGCATCCTTTTTTTCCTCAGTGTTGCCATCTTGTCCAAACACATACGTTGCCTTAATTCACATCCTATTATTCCCCCATTAGTATTCTGTAGTGCAACCTGTGCATTAAGCTCGGTGTTGAAGTACAGTGGGGGTAGCTGGAGAGGAGCCCGGTGTTAATCTGTGATTTATGTGGTTCGGTGAGTGTTAGGATGGGCCTGAGGAGAGCGTCACGCTCCATCTGCCCATTGTTGGCTGGCTTGAGTACAGAGCTGGTCTCCAGCCTCTCACCTTTCTACCTCACTGTCTCTGAGAGCCTGTCTCATTATTTCTCCAGCTCTGTGCCCACTGTTACTGTCTTTATCTGCCCTCTTTTTTGTCTTTTTTAAATCCTGCACTCCCCATTTTTCTGCTCTGTCCTCAGTGCTGCAAAGTTTTCATTGTCCTCCAGCTCTCTTTTCTCTGTAAATCTCTCCTCTCACTCCGCACATGTCCTTGTAGGAGAGCACACATTGTCCCCCCTTTTCTGCTCCAGTCCTCACAGCATGCGTCACTGCAGCTCTGTCATTTTGACAAGCAAGCTTAGAAAGGAGGGAGAAGCAGCGGCCGAGCAGAAGAACTCGGTTGACACCATCAGCAGGATGGCTGAGCGTGAAAACAAAGGATTGAAACAGGATGTATTGTAGCCCTCCACAGGGGTCAGAGGTCAGGAAGTGAGGCCTCATGACCGGATCTGTGTGGAGGCACAGAGGGCGCATCTCACGTTAGGATGTTTTCACACAGACGCTTTTAGCATATTTTATATTATTGATGATTTTAGAGGCAGTTTTGTCCTAACTCCACCTGTGAAACTGTTGGGCTGAATGCATATAATCTAAAAGAAACCAGTGTTTAAAAGCCTGTGAGAGTCTTTCGCTGCATTCAGGTCATACAGGGTGGATGGTGATGGTGGGAAAAAGCTCAAGGCTGTGTCCAAAAATCACTCTTTAATCACTATATAAGGCCCTATATAGTGCCTTTGCCGTTTTGTAATGCTGTCCGAATGTGTAGTGAGAGTTTTTAGACCCTATATAGGGCCCACAATGTATCCCACAATGCACCATAAAAAGTAGTGTTAGAGATACAGAGGAATGGTACATGTAGTCTGAGCTGTCTGTGCTGAAATGTGTATAATCTGTATAAACAGATAAAGTTTAGAAGTATTTTGTTAAAACTTGCCCACAGTGAAGTCAGGGGACTTATAAATCATTTTAGGGAGGCGGTTCTATGGGGACAATTAAATTTAATTTAGCTTTAACCCCACGACAATAACTGTGCAAGCATTTCATTTTAGGGAAGCAGACTCACAAAAGAAGCTCCAATGTTTTCTTTCTTCTTCGCCTTCAGGAAAAATATCTCAGCCTCTTTTTTCTACTGTGTGTAATGTTGATGTGATTCCCATGCTGTGGCTCTCACCTGCTGCTAGTGTTTAACAGTATTGACGGAAGATTTTTTTTTTTCCTCTGCGGGCCTGAAACCTTTGGGATGTAGCGTAGGATCGTCTGACGTGTGTGAACTGCGTGTGAAAGAGATGTTAATTATTTCTAATGAGGCTGCGGTACTGTGTTAATGAAGCCACGGAGGGTTTTTACAGGTTGATAGCAAATGTGTGTCAGTCAGCTTTTATTGGAAGTGTCACCTCAGAGAATGCACACTAATGGTGACTGTCAGGATGAGTTTACATATCTAAACATCAGTTAAAACACTGCTGCTCTTCCTTGTCTTGCAGCTCTGCCCCTGCAGACGGGCTCCCAATCAATCCAGAATGGAGACAAGTCTTTAGGGAAGGACCTCCTGTCTCCGGATGACTCTGCCATTTCAGACCTCTCTCCTAAAACAGACTCCAGCTCCAAAACAGAGACCCCCAGCAAGACAGATGCCTCATCCAGCAAGACAGATGTCCGGCCATCCACGCCCGGCACCAGCAGCAGCAGCCCACAGCCCAAGAAAGGTAAACTGTCAGCTCTGATTAGACATGACAGGATATTAGGTCAGACTAGCAGCTTTGTGGTTTGTAGGTGACTCTCAAACAAGTTTTGAAATAGATTTTGTTTATTATTTCTTAATCCGTTTGTGTCGTTGTTCTGCCACAATATCTCAAAGATCCCTGCGTCTTTCTCCAGCTTCCTTAAAGGGGAAGTGCTCCTGCATGTTTGTTTTTTGCAGTGATTTTGGTCCCTGCTGTGTCAAGCACGTTAGCAGCACAAAGGGGAATTCCACTGATTTTACACATCAAAGTCGGTTTGCAGAGTTTCTGCACATGAAGAAAAAAGCTGATGTGTGTGTCTGATAAACTGCCTCACAGTCTGTGCTTCACTGTCTGCAGTCAGGTTGCATTGTGGGTCGTGTAGGACAAGATGATCTCTCTTGTCCTGACTTTGATGGATTTTTATAACGGGATGGATAGTGATAGTGAAGGCACTGGACTGAACAGACTGTCAAATACATTAAATGTCTTTGTGTGACATTGAGGGTGGCATTAAAATAGCACTAACAATAGCTACCACTACAGAATCCTTCATATTTGCTTTAAATTGGCAGAGCTGCACCATTTCTCCCCCTCCCAGCTGTGCAGCTTTCTTCAGTTGTTTATTATTGCAGATAAAATGTAAAAACTGGAGTCAGCATTTTCTCTTCCTGCTTGTTATGTGTCTGCGTTCGGCTGTAGGCTCATTTGTTTTGAACGTTCATCTTTCACCGCAGCGAGGCGGGTGTCTTAGTTTTTCACAGGTTTTTCACGTACACTCTGTTCTTATGGAAGTTTCAGTGTAGATCGAGTCTTTCCCAGCAGACAGATGGTTGTGGCTGAGAGCCAAGTCATCATTTGCTGTGGAGACATTTACATGGAGGAACAGTGATAGAAAGGTGGAGGAGGTGGAGGGGGTGATGCTGCATTAAGTGACGTCTTGATGGTTCTGGACCAGCAGGCCCGTCAGATGTATTTTTCCTTCACTCTCCAATGTGGTGTGTAGGAAGCTCACTGCAAGGTGAAGAAGAAGAAGGAGAAGAAGAAGAAGAAGAGAGAGAGGGAGGAAATTCAGGTTACCATGGAGACGGGGCTGAAGTGCTGCAGGGCCCTCTGTGATTGGTTGAGAATGTGCGGCATACATAATTGGATACAGAGAAGAAGAACCACAAAAGCAGACGAGCTCAGCGAGCACCCCAGGGGGTCCGGGTCGAGGGCGGCGTGATTGGCTCGTCAGTCGCAGAGTCAGAGAGCGACACAAATCTTGTGTGTTCGGAGACTGCGTCTTTCAAAGTCTGATTACGGCTTCAGATGGAAGAAAAGCAGATACACACAACACCACAACTGACCTTAGAACTGAATCTGTGTGGGAATCAGGACTAAACATCCTTTTATATTATTCCCACCTATTAAATTATATTCAAGGTCACTACATCTTAATACTTATTGTACTTTAGCTCGCTGGCAAGAGTCTAAACAAGGAGTCTCAGACATTCTTCTTATTTCCTGTTCAAACTCATGATTATACCACTAAAGTGTCAAATATTTCCTGAAGCCCAAAAGTGGAGCAGAAGGTGACTGCTAGTGCTATTTTAATGCCTGTTTACATTTAAAAGTTAAGCCGAATTCTTTCTCGTTTCCACCACAGATTCGATGAGCTCAGAGCAACGACAGAAACTTGCCAAGGAGCGACGGGAGGAGAGAGCCAGATACATCGGTAAGAAGCATCCGGAACGTTTCTAACTAAAATAAATCCTCTGCTTTTGATGCATGAAGCAGGAATTTCTTGTAAGAAACTTCTGCTGGACTCCTCCTCCTCCTTCTTCTTTGTGCCTGTCACTCTCTGCTCTGAAGTGACTGACGGTTATTGATGTCTCCTATTGTTTCTCCTTGCATGGCTCTCAGAACAGCAAACTCAGCTGCAAGGTAAGGGGCTTCACTAAAAACTTCCAGCATTCACAGCCATCATGCCATGTGGGAGTAATCATCCGTGTGACAGGGATCCCATTTCCTTTGGGTTGTGCTCGCTCTTCCTCCCGCCATGAATCGATTATGTTTGGTCGTCGTTCGGTTTACGTTTTTGAACTCTGTGAACCTTCTGCAGCCTCACATTTTGGTTTAAATCCTTCATGTTTAAATTTATTTTGGCTTTATGTCCTGAATTCCCACCCACCGTGCATGTTCCATACCTATAATCATGGTTTTTTTACTTCTCCTTATGAAAATACCATGCCATTCCAAACACAAGAAAGCCTCCTCTGGACCTTTCCCTCCAAATGAAGGCCAAAGAGTGAGCAGCCAATCAGAGCAGGGCTCAGAGGGCGTTTCCCTGCAGAGACGTCTCTTTGAGCCCAAGGCGCTTGGCGTGAAAAATGAGCAGTCATTATCATGAACTGAGACCAGGCCTCGCAGACAGATTAGATTTAATTACTACTTTCATTAGCATCAATAATGTGGTCATGCTGCAGCAGTTAGAGAGGAACTCTGCTGCCTTTTTATCGCAGTATCCGTGGTTACGCAGTCTGCTTCTGCGTGTAATTACACGGTGCAATTCTTTATCCAAACAACACACAGGTAACAGTATAGAGAGCTGCACAACAGGAGGGCTCAGCATGCTGTTATGTAACCACGCTGCAAAAATGAGACGCGCGCTCACAAGCATTAACGTGACGTATTGTCAATTCTCCCAGAACGTAATTGGATTTTTTCAGGAATTGGATTCATGGAGGGGCGAGGATGGATTTCTCATTGTCGATGAAGCTCAGGATTGTGAGCCTCTTTGGCTCATTAGTGGAGATGAGCCACGGAATACCGAACTAAACACGAAATACATCTTTGCCTCACAACACCGCTGCATCCTCACACAGCCTAATCCACTAATCTAACTCACAGCAGCATTTCTCACCATTCCTCCTCACCCACACCGACATAACCATTGCTTAAAGTCTCCGCAGTACTACACTTTACATGGAAATACATGTGTATATATATATATATATATATATATATATATATATATTTGTGTGTGAGCACTGCAGCAGCTGTCCAACATCGAAGCACTTGAATTAAAAAGGATTGATTAGCATTTAATTGTCACCCTGAGGAATGTGCACACAGAGGAACTGGTGTCTGCTGGAGGCTGCTGTAAACCACAGCAGGACGTCTGCTTATTTACTGTTATCAGAACTAATGAACACACTGTCTTCCGTCTGTTTCACCCATTCTGTTTGGGTTATACGCTTGTGAAGAAATTACTGGAGGATAGGGAGACGTTGGATTTATCCTTGCTCAAACATTTTAAGATGACCAGCTATGGAGCATGTCCTGCTTTTGGAACCAGTATCAAGTGGCCACTTGAGGAACCGCTTGAGCCCCGGTTATTGCTGCTTGATTGGAACTAATTGTTAGCTATGCTATAACACAGCCCTGCAGAGCTACTAGCATGGCTGTTCTCTGATCATGCAGAGGAAACAGGGGGGAAAAAATCACAATAAATTCCAGCTCATCATTTTTTTTTTAATATCCCTTTCTCTTTCTCTGTGGTGCCCCTACAGCTGCAAAGAAGGCTCAGTGGCTGGAGAAGGAGGAGAAGGCCCGACGCCTGAGGGAGAGCCAGCTGGAGGATCGTCGGAGGAAGCTGGAGGAGCAGAGGTTGAAGGCAGAGAAACGCCGAGCGCTGCTGGAGGAGAAGCAGAGGCAGAAACTAGAGAAGAACAAGGTATGATAATAACAGTTCTCGGGAATAAATATGAATAAATATTGTGGGCAGCAGTGACTCAGTAGTAGAGCAGGGTTGTCCAATAACCGGAAGGACTGTTGTGTCCTTTACCCACATTGCCTCCAGTGCACTCACTGGTGTGTGGCGCTCTTTGCTGGGCTGCCTTAAGCAATTTCCTTCATTCACATAACAGTGACTTCAGCTTGAATCACAGAAAGCTATAAAGCCGACAACGTCATGAAGAAGCTGCCAACTCAGCTTTGACTCGCTCTCTTCCTGTAGGAGAGATATGAAGCAGCTATCAAGAGGTCCACCAAGAAGACCTGGGCCGAGATCCGCCAGCAGAGGTGGTCCTGGGCAGGTGGACTTAACCAGACCTCCCGTCGAGAAAGTGAGTTCCAGATGAAGCACACGGACACTCAGTGAAGCCACATAATGAAAATACACACACATATGAGACGTCCTCAGTGTAACTCCAGGCTTTGTGTTGCACAGACTGTGACTCACTACTTCCAAATGATGCAATTCAAGGAAACAGCCTGTGAAGGGTTTGCTGTCATACGGGCGGGGTACCAGAGGCTCTAATTTATGATGTTGTCCCTTGTAATACCTCAGTGTTTTTTTCTGGGCCAAAATTGGCTTTGAGAGTCAAAGTTGTTTTTTTTTAAATTTGTGTGACAGGAAGGTAGCTGTCACACACGTGTTTCATTAGATCAGGAGTGTGACGTGTGTTTTTCAGAGCTGTGAGCTTATTCCCCTTATTGCTGTCAAACATGTGACAGACCTGTGACACTGAGGTTCAAAGTTTCTGTCCTTTAAAGTGTGAAAGATCCTGCTCATGTGTGTGTGTGTGTGTGAAAGATTTGATGCTAGCTTTTGCAGCAAGGAACAAAGCTAAGCTGCACCAAACCCTTCCCATACTCTCCTCAAATTTCCTCCCACTGTTCCCTGAGCCTGTCTTCAGTTTTGATATTAAATTAAGACAATGGTGAGTCCCCTGTTCGCAGCTGCATGGTCCAGACCCGAGGGAGTCCTCGATCCTCTTGTCTGTCAGTCCTCAGCTGGGGCCACACCGCCTGCACCCCCCCCCGGCCGCCTTGTGAACAGTTGTTGTCTGTTGCGTTCTCTCCGGTGCAGGCAGATGCTCGGCCTCCACGGTCAACTTGCCGAGACAGGTGGACCCTGTCATTAACAACAGGCTGTCCAAGTCCTCTGCCACGCTCTGGAACTCCCCCAACAGAAGTAAGGACGGCCCGACGTCAATGTCCACCAGGCTTCCTCTTCCCTTCCCTTCCCCTCCTCTCCCTTTTCATCCCCCTTCCTCCACCCCCCCCCACCCCCACCCCCCTCCTCCTCTTACCCTAATCTGGTTTTGTTTTATTTATTATTATAACTGTCGTCTCTGGTGGCCTGCCTGCCTGCCTGTGCTTGGTGACTGGTCATTTTTACCACCTACTCCCTCCTTATCTCACACTCTCGGTCTCGCTTGCATCGTGGGTTTTGATTTTAGTTGGTGGTTTTTGTCATTGATTTGAGTCTCCTCTGCATTTTTGATCAGCCTTCTTTTCACCTCGACATCACTGTGGTATATTTTCGGTATCTGTGTTTCATGGGTTTATAAGTTTACATCTTGTCACAGCACCTTCTTTTCGGTTGTCCCCCCTCCACTGTACTGTTGGTGGTTTGTTGTGGTGGTGGTATTGGTGGTGGTTATTATAGTGTGACTGTTACTGTAAGTAAGAGCACATAGCAACTAAATGCACACTTTATTTCATTTTTAAATTGATAATTGTCATTAGCGATTATACTTGTCTTGCTTAGTTATTTAGTTTCTTAGTTTAACACAATAAAACTTTCCTCTTCATCAATTAGAAGGTTTCTCTGTTAGCATGCTAGCAGGATTGTGAGGCATTAGCATACTAACATGCTAAAAAAAGCTGACAGGTGTAATGTCCACCATCTTTGATTAGCATGTTAGCATGCTAATATGTATATTTGCATTGAAGATGGATGCTAAAATGTAGCCAACAAACATGTAGCTGCTTTCCATTTATGGATTTGCTTTTTGTTGATGGGACACACTAACATTTAGCACATTACTGTATATACTTACATGAATTTCAGCAGGTTATTGTTATTGCTGCATTTGCTGGACGCTGCTGCATAGGCCCCCGCTATGATACAGGATATTTTCTGGCTACCGGTGTCCTTAAGAGAAAACATGAGGATCACCACAATCGGCTTATTCTTCATGAAAACCTGCTTGAAATCCAGCCAGTAGCTGCTGAGACGTTGCAATCCTCATCGCCTGCCTGACTTCTATACAGATAAATAAAAGTAAATAATGTTTCTTACAAGAACTTGACGTTAATAATATGAAAAAAAAACTGTGTTAATACTTTTTATTTAAAAAAAACAGAATATTTAAATGACATTCTTATATCAGACTCATTTCATCAGACTTCCTGAGTTGCCTCGTATACATATAAGCAGCATCGTCTTCATCTCAGATTCGTCACTTCTCATGATGTCTCATTATTGATCTTATCACCCACAGTGCAATCAGCAGTTCCACTCTCTCGGCATCACAGTGCAGAATGAGATTTTGTGCCTGATCATCACTATTACAGCTGCTCTGATCCGTCATGCACATGAAAGGATCAGTTATTTCTCTGCAGAGTCGATACTAGAGAATCTGAGAGATGCTCTGCGCTGTGACGTTTGCAGACGCAGACATCAATCTCTACCTCGAGGTGAACAGTCGATCACCAGGCAGCAGCTCAGCCTCCTCTTGCCGCATTAGAGAAAGAAGAGGAGGAGGAGGGAAACCACTGTTGCCTAGCAACAGGAGGTAGTCGGGTTATCAGATCAGTCCAAAAAAAAATCATTGTGCAGGAGCGGTGACTATAAACACGTACAAACAACAACACCTGACCCACGCCGGCGCTCATTGTCCTCATGTGTATGTGTGGTGTGTGTGTGTGTGTGTGTGTGTGTGTGTGTAGGTGTCATGCATACCTCAGCATGTGTCAACAGAGGGATCGCTACAATAGAAAGCATTGACAAGAAGCCGGAGTTGTCAGCACAACATGGCCGAGCCGTCACTAAAACAAACAAACTTTCGTGCACAGCAGGTTGTCAGTAAAAGTTCTTTAAACTCCGACAGCTGTGGTGATGAATTAGATCTTCTGTTTCCATGTGTGCTCCTCTCCCATTGGAAAAATATATGAGAATAAAAAAAGTACACAATGTTAGAGAGATATTAAGACACCAGCGTGTGAAGAAATGAAAGTTCACCACTTAAAAATCCCCCCTATACACTTCCTTATATTTTTTAATAGAGATTTCAACTGTAATACACCAAAAACATGTAGGTCACAGTTGCTTGGCGACAACAGTTTCAGAAGTACAATGCTTATATTTTCATCTGATTTCAACAATTTTAGGCATTCTTTGTTTTTTTAATCCTAATTTTAATTTAAAAAAAATTTACTTTCAAATAAATGTATTAAAATAAATCAATCTGCTTTGAAGGACAGTGGAGATTGAATTAATAACAGTAAAACTGTCTTTAAATACAGTTTTCAGAGGAATATGTATTAGATTTCTATGTGTATAAATAACTGTTTTCTTCTTATAATTCCACTCAGAATTTAATTTCTTGATATAAACATTTACAAAGTTGGTGTCAGTCTGAAAGAACATGGCTTCTTGGTGTTTGTGCTGTGTGTTTCCCACCCGTCATTACAATGCATTGGATTATATCCTGCTGTTGTTGGACATCACATGTGCTGACTCTTCATCACATGACGCTCGATAACAGTGAAGAGAGTGCACGCTGAGCAGAGGTCAGGATAGAGTGTCTCTGCTCATAGGACAAACGGCGCTAACGCTGCACTGCACTGGGTGTGAGTGGAGTTGAGCAAACAGATGCCACTCATTCTTTTCGTACAGTGTGTGTGTGTGTGTGTGGTGTCTTTTTCTTGTGGTAAGTAATGAGTATTAACTCGGGATGGTCTTCTTTGTGTTTTATTTTTTGAATGTGCAGTACATTCATCCTGTGAGACCTCTTTGAGTCTGATCTCGTCTGAGCGGCAGGCTGGAGTCCTACAAACATTTCTCAGCAGTGGGCGGGGTTAAAGAAGTGATCTTAAAGGGCACATCTGCTGATTTTAGGTCACAAACACCCACCAAAACACTAAAAGAGTATTCATTCGCTTCTTAAAATAGTCCCTGACAGACACAGAATATTCAAAAATGTTTCTCTAGTTGAGTTCTGTTGTAAACGTCTGTAAAAATCAAAGCCTGTCAGGCTGAATAAACACGTCACAAAGGTGTTTATTTACAGGAGTTTACCTCATATCCAGTTAGCATTTCCTCAGATGTTCCATCATCCTGCTTTGATTCAGTTCATGTGTGGTTTTACGAAGTTTCCAGCTGCACATGAATGCAACATAAATCTCCACTCAGCATCAGACCAAGGCAGACGTCATGCAGTGAGTGAGTGTGTGTGTGTGAGATGGTGTGTGTGAGAAGTTTAACTGCAGTTACGTGATGCTAACAGCACCCTCTCATGTCAGCCCGCAGTCTGCGTCTGAGTCCCTGGGAGACCCGGATCGTGGAGCGGCTCATGACGCCGACGCTGTCCTTCCTGGCTCGCAGTCGCAGCGCCGCCACCCTCCTCAACAACAGTGACTCCCGTGAGTGTGAGACCTCTAACTAGACATTTCTACTCCCCCCAGTGTTCTGCACACACAAGAAGGATTAATATTATCTCACAAACCTGTTTTCAATTCTTGATTCTCTGGTCTGTTATAACATCAGACCAAAAATAGCAATATAACAATAACATAATTATTTTGTGTGTATTTGCCCTGTGTTCAGCCGTCAGCTGGTTTTAAATCATTGTTGTGCGCCCTGTCATGTTGTTATCACTCTGCATGGTGTGAGTGTGTGTGTGGGCCCTGACCCCCGGCCCTGCCGCCGCTCTCTGCATGTCTCTGTGTGTGTTTGTGTGTGTTACTCAGACTCTCACCACTGCTCCCGTTCAGCCTCTGCCAGCCCGCTGAACGCCTGCTCCCATCACCACCCGCACCAAAACACTGCTGAGCGCTGGAGAGTCTCCTCCGCCAGCACGCCCGACATCACGCAGCGCCAACGCCGACGGAACTCCACACCGGTAAGTGTGCATGATGACTCTGATTTACCGTGAATGTATGAAGAATCAAGATTTTTTTTTTCAGCTGGAAACAGCAACTCAATTAATTAACTTAATGCTCCTGAAGCACGCTGACATTTAACAAAAGGCCAGAATCTGCAAAATATTGTATCAAGCAGCCTTAGCTCGGGGTAATAAGTGGTGCTGCTTCTATTCATGAAGGTGGATAAAAAGAAGAAAGAGAAGAAGGACAAGGAGAGGGAGAACGAAAAAGAGAAGAACGCTCTCACAAAAGAGAAAGTGCAGAAAAAGAGACAGACGGCAGCGTCGCCTGCGACCACAATCCAGAGATCCAGACCAGAGACCAGGTAATACGCCCTGTTACTGGAAAAATGTTGATTCATTCTGAATGGGGACAGACTGAGAGAGAGAGATGGAGGTCACGTGCTTCCTCCCTGGAGCAGGTTAATGTCTGACAGATGGTCCGATGTGCTGTAATCTAACTAAAATGTTGTCTGCTGGACTTGGCTCAGTCAGCCGCCGTGGGTAGACAGCAGTTCTCAGAGCTCTCAGACAGAACGGGAGTTTGACTGATGCACAGAATAAAAAGATGGCTTCCTGCCTCCTTCCTCTCATGTTACACCCCCTTCAGTCAAAGAATCATGGCGACTGGCTGTAAAGTTTCTCATGGAGTCACTCATATCTTCCACATGACCTAGTTATGGTTTTTTATGTAGCACACTGGGAACCTCATTACCTTTCAAATGTCATTTCCCTCCCTTACTCTCGGCCTTCTCACGTTCCTCTTTCTCCTGCTCATATTTCACCTCTGCTCCGCTCCTTAGCACCCCAAAGCCCAAAAACAGACCTCCGTCACCTGCCGCCCCCAAAAGTCGCCCCCTGTCCCCGCTGGTGCCAGCAGCCGCAGCTATGAAGACCCCGATGGGCAAAAAGACTCCTCCTCCTCCCTCTGGTGCCAAGACCAGACCGAAAAGGGCCCAGACGCCCGCCAGAGTACAGCCCCAGACGGTCACGGCGGTCGCCGTGGAAACGGGCCACGAAACCCAGCAGCCTGACGCTCCGGAGGAGAAAAAGGGTGAGTCTGGTTGTTATGGTGACAGGATCCAGTGCTTCAAGGTGACCTAGAGGTTTTGGCAGACATCAGCGTCTGTGTTTGTATGTGTGTGTGTGTGTGTGTGTGCTCTATTCTATGACAGCCTTTACTGACCTTCTTGTCTGTTTCCTCTTTGTCGCTTCCCAAACAGCTCCCAGCAGTGTTCCTGCCATCGTGGTTTCCTCTGCTGCAGTCACACCTCCATCCCTCAGCCCACCGGTTGTATCCGCAGCCTCTCCATCTGTACCAAGCGTAGAGCCAGCAGTCACAGCTGCCTCTCCTGCAGCCCCCTCCATCAGTAATCCTGCTCCTTCTGCTACAGCCACTGCCACTGCTCCCCCAGCTGCCTCCACCCCAGCCAGCAAGCCGTCTGCAGGCACCAATGACCCAGAGGAGGCCGCTCGTGTCCTGGCGGAGAAACGTAGACAGGCTAGAGAGCAGCGGGAGAGGGAGGAGCAGGAGCGTCTGGAGCAGGAGCAAAGGAACAGGTCAGTGTCTGCATGTGGATATCAGAACAGCTGTGCATACAGCACATAACACAGAAACCTCCTTTTTTTTTTTATTAGGATCCTGCGGGAGGAGGCGATGGCCCGGGAGGCCGAGGAGAGGAAGCGCAGAGAGGAAGAGGCTCAGTTCATGGCCGAGCAGCAGCGCCTGAGAGACCAGGCCCAGCGCGCTCAGGAGGAGAAGGAGGCGCAGGAGAGAGCGAAAGCCGAGCAGGAGGAGAACGAGAAGCTGCAGAAACAGGTGGGTGAGATTTAAAAGCTGCATCAGCTGTGTCTGCAAGGCCCATTGTGAATTAAACCAGTGTTGTACTCACAAGTCCAGGAGGCAGGAAAACTGGTGAGGGGTTATTTGAAGGTTTAGACCACAACAGCATGACAGAGCTTCCTTATCCAGAGGTCATTCATTAGCAACTTAGGAGTGTAGCACTAGGTTGCTCGGTTACCCATGCATCTTCAATATAGTCCCCTTATACATTAAATCAATCCACATCCCTTCATCATCGTCATCATCACGGGCAAAAAGGTGACCTTGAGCTCCATTTTTGAGTGCCAAAATAGGGAGGATGCCATCAGGGTGTAAGAAGGAGTTCCCTCCTCTAGTGTTGCCACAGTGTAAAGTACAGTGTTGATATGCAGCATTTTTGTGCCTCGTCGTTTCCTTGAATCCAGAGAAAAGCTACCCATAGAGCCACATTAATGGCAGATCCACCAGGTTGAATAAACTGGAATTATCCTTGAATGCCAGTAATCTAGTGGGGATCAAACCTTTGACGCTGCGTTTACAGTAAGACAGATCATCGCTTCCTGTTAACTGTAAATACTCTCTGCGCTGAAAACCCTTTAATTTTCCATTAACCACCACGACACTCTGTGATCCCCACATTCCACTAAGCACATTTACCATCTGGGCAGATTAGTGCAGAAGAATGTGAGTCTGCATGTGAGCCCAAACATCAGACCTTCACCCCCTGACTGTCTGGCATCTGGGCAGATTAAAGGAGCAGTGTGTATATGTGCGTGTGCCGCTATCACGTACTCGATGTGTGTCACGCGTTCGCACTAATAGTCAGAGGCCCCTTGTCTGCCCGGGCAGATGCCAGCTGGTGACCTCCATAATGGTGACGAGCAGAGGCTGAGGAGGCCATTGTGATCGGCGGTGATAGTGACAGGCCAGTGCTGCCTCTGTCTCGTCCACTCGCCTCTGGAGGCTCTCAGCCTCTTTACACTTGACTCCACTTTTCCACTCAATCGGGTTATTGTTTCACCCTGACAGCGCATCGCTGCAGACCGGAGTGCCCTCAGATTTTTATAGAGCTCATCAAATTTAAGTGTGGTCCTCTGTGAAAGTGTGTCTGTGGTTTAAAAAAAAAAAAAGACGTGTTAAACGGCAGCTGGCTGAAATTTAGGATTCATGCAAACATCATAATTTTGTTTTCATCGCTGAGTTTAAAACATGTGTTTATTTAGTGCTGGGTGTAAACACCCACTAGGGCAGATACTGAGATACTGCACACTGGACAGGTGCTGCCCCCTGGTGGTCGATTGGTTTTTCTGTTGGTTAAATGATATTAAGTGCTTTTTATGCATATTTATATCCTTAGATATCTCACACATGTATCACCTCATTTAGCCCCCAGAGATGTTAAAATGCACATGTGTATTTATTCAGACCCTTTGTTTAAAAAAAGGAATACATTTTTTAACGTTTTTTGCCTCACCTTTGTGTTTATCGCAGAGGGAGGAGGCCGAAGCAAAAGCTCGCGAGGAAGCTGAGCGCCAGCGTGTAGAGAGGGAGAAACACTTCCAGAAAGAAGAGCAGGAGCGACTGGAGAGAAAGAAGGTGAAGACACACACAGAGAGAAAAAAACAGAGTTCAGAAAGTCACACAAGTCATACAGCAGCTTAAAAACATCAGCCGCTAACGTAATCTCTCCGTTTGATCTGTACAGCGCCTAGAGGAGATCATGAAGAGGACTCGGAAGAGCGATGCAGGAGATAAGGTAAGTGTGATTAGTCTTAAAGACACTTAACTTCCTCTTTGTCTTTGTTTTTTAGAATAACACAAGTTTGTGTTGTTTACATTCACAGAAGGAAGTCAAAGCTTCTCCACAGGTCAATGGCAAAGAGCTCGGTAAGAGAAACTGTCACATCTCATGAAATGAATTGTTGCCATCAGAAAATACTAATATTCCTCCTCTCATCTGTCTGCAGCTCCGGGAGGTCCCGCCGCACAGAGTGTCTCCGGCCCCGCTGTTGTGAATGGCGTCCAGCCCGCTGCTCACCACAATGGCGTCTCAGCCAATGGAGAAGCTGCCGACTTTGAGGAGATCATCCAGCTGAACAACAGCAGCAGCAACAACCCTGGCCAGCAGCAGGGTGGGCCCATCCTGGCCTTCGAGGGAGGAGAGCCCTTCTTGATGAAAACAGGCCCTATGAAGCCTCAGCATGTCGCAGGTATACAAACAACACACACCGAAAAAAATGGCTTCAATTGAGGCAACTGGACGGCAACAGGTCTGCTGCTGTTGTGGCGGGGAGGTCTGACCTCTGTGGGTGGATCTCTAGTGAAACCCAGATGACTAAAGACGTCTGTCCAAGATGTGTACATTTTTGTCCTCGAAGGAGTGTCCACTGTCATGGACCTCTGACTCCTGTCCTGAGGAGGTGGCTCTGCTGTGCTGTGCTAGCTCCACACATGGCCTGGTTGCAGGTTTTGGTCTTTAGCTGACTTTGGACCTGAGTCCAGTTGCCTCGATTTAAATTCTCAGACAGGTGAAAAATGCAGCACATCTACCTGACGACACATGAAAACTGTAAACTAATTTCAACATTGATGTGCAGTATCAACATGGCGTCCTGACTGCTCTCCCTGTATGTCCCTGCAGAGGTCCTGTGAGTCGCCACACATCCATGGAGACGCGCCTTATGTCTCTGCTTGAGCTATGAGATTCATGCCACACCACAGCGGCTTCTTATTATTAAAAAAAAAAAAAAAACAGTGCCAAACGACCAGTGTTGTTGAACTGCGCTGAACTCACATCGACAGTATCTGCCACAGAGGACAGCAAAGAGGAGGAGGAGGAGGAGGAAGAGGAGCAGAACTCTGCCTGGAAACTCATCTGAAAAATATATTTAAAAAGAAAATAAATAAAAAAATGCAAGTATTCTCTGTCTTCAACGCGTGTTCTGGTGCAGCATTTGTTTATGAAAAATATCACATGCAGATTTTATGGTGCACCTTAAAGATGACTGACTGTGTAACAAGTTTTAGAAAATACAGTGTAAGACCCTGGAAATACATAATATTTGACAATGGTTGTTATTATTACCGTCGCTATGATATTGTTATTGTTATCTTAAGTTGAACAATGTGTGTGTGTGTGTGTGTTTGTTTGCTGTTTGTTTTTTTTTGTCTTGAATTATTGAGTTATTTAACATGGGGAGCATTGTAAGGACTGGCCACAGACAGTGTATGTAAATGTATAATGAGCCTGGCTGCCTCGGCCTCCTGTTACAGGGGATCTGTGAAATAAAGCTTTATCAAAGGGACTGAGAGCTCCATGTCTGTTTGTCTGCACATCGAGTGTACTTCCATGGCTGAAAACGTGATTTGTTTTTTTTATTTCAAATTTGCATTGTTTGGTCAAACAATCACTTTAAAAGTGGCCACAGCAGTAAAATCCTGTTTTTTTATATTATTACAAAAGTGGTAATCTAATGACTGAACATTTCTCTGGGCTTTAGGTGAAATAGTAAACATTGTGTAGACATCATTTCAGGAATTTCTAACCAGTGTTTATGCAAGAAAAAATAAATATATCATAGTACTAGTGGAAACATAACTGCAGTTTGTTCTCTTTGCCAGAAGGTGGCAGCACTGCCCCTGAAATACACACATAAAACGTTTTTGTGCACTTGAACACAACAAACTTTAAAACAAAGTTCAAGAAAAACCCATTGGGTGGTTTATATATTTTCTCTTAGTTCATATGCACTGTGATAATTGGATTAGATTAGATTAGATTAGATTAGAATAAGGAGGATTTACATCCAGATGTTATCATTAGATTTGTACAGATACAAGTTTGTGTACTGCAAAATGTAGAGCTACAACCTTTCTTTATATTCAGCCAGCTTCTTTTCTCCATCCAGCTCTGCTGATTTAGTTCAGTGGTATTTATATCTCTTACCAAGTAGGCCTAACTGTGAAAGCCCATAATCCTAAAACATGGCATCATCGGAACCAGCTTCTGAGCATGGCGCAGGTCTAAACCTGAAAGCTAAATGAGACTCTTTAGCATTTTAAAGATGTGTTTCTGTCACGTTTCCTCTGACGGACCTGATGTGATGAATGTCTGTGGGAAACTGGATGCTGTGTGAGCAGCTGGTGTCGGCTTGGCCGTGTCTCCAGGTGGCACAGAGCAGAGAACTGACCGCAGACAGCTCTGAGGTGTGCACCAGCCTCCACCATCAAAGCTGGGACATTTCTCTTTTTATTTGTCCACTTACTACATCACAGTCTAGCAATCAAATGCTAAAAAGGCCCCGCAGTCAGTGCTGTTCATGGACTTTGTCCTCAAACAGAGCTCTGATTGCTGCAGCGGCTCGGACAGCTCTGCCACAGGGGCGAGAGAGCGGATCAGGTGTCCAACAAAGCACACTGGAGCTTGTTGCACTGTGACCAAGCTGCCATTTGGCACAGAGATGTGATTCTGGACAGAAACTCAGAGAGATGACACATCTGTGTGTGTGTCTGCTTTGGTGTGCTGGTGGTTTTATAATTAGAACACTTACTCACCAGACAATGCAGAGTCCAGGCTGTGAATAATGAGACTCTGTGAGCTACACAGGAGCTCATTTCTGTATTTTGTTGAAGGTCAGGTCATGACTCTGCCTCATTTTAGAAAAGATTAGTGTCATGCTGTCGGCCATCTTGTCCTTTTTTATGATTATTGTTTTGTTTTTTACCTCTGTGTCAGGTTTTACTGCCTGTATTTTATAGCTCTATGCTTTATGTTTAAAAACCTCTCCAGGCTGATAAATACCTCCACCTTCACAGCACTTGGTATCTCCTCTCTTTACAGCCTGATGACATGTTAATTAGCATAAGGTTAAACAGCAGTATGCAAATCCTAACATGAGGATGTTCAAATATGCTGCAACCTGGGGAGGAAGTTTGATTCAGTGGAAAGACGGAGTTCTGGAACCTGCTGCCAACATTTTTCATGTATTCTGGAGCCAAACAGTGTAAATATGAGATGCTTTTATCCTCTGACTTCTGAGTTGAAGTTTAGTTCTCAAAGCTGCCAGATGAAATTCAGCCCGTCTGTAACCTTCACAACATGACAGAAGAGATGAGATCACTGCCACCATGTATAAAAGATGCTCATCACTGCATCTGATCCTGTTCCTTTAAAAGCCTCCAGCAGGGACGTGTGGGAGCAAACGCTGAGTTTCACACAACATTATTTAAAAAAAAACAAACTCTCAGCTATTTATATTCAGCTGTGACTTCATCGAGTGGTCGTCAGAGGCTGTGCACGCTCTCGAGGAAGAAGCAGACGGCTCAGAGGAACTGCCAGGTGAGCCTTTTAATTCTACACACGATTTAAAAGCAAAAAAAAAAACATTTAGATGCTGCTGCTTTTTAATTTACTTCTTAAAACATGTTGGTGGCAAAGATACTTCGTCACCTCCATAAAAGTAAGAGTCTGTGACAGCAGGAAGCATGCATGGGCTCACATTATGGGGTTTTGTCAGGGATAATTTTAACCTCAACAAGTGTGCCACACCTGTGCTTCAAAGGAAAATGACAGTGAACGCTAGAAGGTCAATGAGGGGTGAGTAGATCACACCATGCCAGACTGAGTGAGAGAATTCAAAACAGCTCTTTTATGTTCCTCCTCTAATCTATTAGTCAGCCAACCAGCAGATTTTATAAGTATCTTAACACATTATACACAAATTTACTGGCTACTTGTTGATTTTATTTAGTTGTTTAGCACTCTTGAACTCATGTTCCTTTGAAAGTCATGGACATAAAGGTGGAGACTGAACGTAGCCTCTGTCTGTTGATGACTGTTTTGCTCGTCTCCATGTGGGATTAAAAGCTCTCTGAGGTCAACAGGTGGTGCACAACCCAACAAGGAGAGCACGATCCATACAGAAGAGACGCTTTAATCCAGCACCACTCTGAAACTCGACCCAAACACTTCAAAAACGTAACATTTTAAACAATAATATTATATAAAACCTGGCAGATTGTGGCCATGGTGGCTCTTTAGTGAGGACATGATGCGTCGCTTCATAATAAAGTTTCATAAAACTGAAGAACAATGTCCACACTGCAGCAGCTTTAGGCTAAATGTGAAGTAAAACAACAGATTATTAATATACTGAGTATATTTAGGTTAGGCCCCAGAAACAGGAGGCTGGTGAGTGTAGTGTAGCTCATTGTGGCTCCTGGCGGATTAATCCAGATGTTAATCCAGCTGTGTTTGTGATCCACACTTGGAATAAACACAGACAATCAGCTCTACTACGTCACATCTATTGGAGGTTTTTAGAAACAACTTACTTGGATACATGCTTTGTGATTATTTAGGTAGTTACTTTGGATTTGTTTGCAGTAATTTATTTCTATGTGGTCATTCTGTGTGTTTGTAAATACATGGTTCATGTATTTATTTAATCTTCCTGGATTTCACCCTGGATTTTGCACAATTTAGGAGACAGTTGAGTATGTAAATCAAACTAAGAAGCAAATCACGCGAGATTATATGTGGTACGTAGTAAATCTCGCGAGGTTTGGGCGCACCGTTAGCGTTTGTTAGCGTGAACTCAAGCGTTAGCTACCATCAAATGTCGATGCCTTAAAAATCGAAGATTTAACACAACTGACAAATGCACAGAGGAGTTCCCGGATACATTTTAAACGGGACAGGACGTGTCAACCGGAATGTTTGTCGTGTTTTAACGGTTCAGCGCGTCGGATTTGTTCTACAGGTCGCTATAGGTGCTGCTGCTAACAAGCTAACTTGCTAAGTTGCTAACAACCACTGGTGGTTTTTACCCTCCAGTGCGTGCAGCGCAACCAGGAAGGAAGGAAGGAAGGAGGGACCCCGGACCACTATCATTCAGTTTGGCCTCAAAGGTTACTCTGCTGGAGTCAAAACGCTTAGTCCTGAAAAAAAACGAGCTTCGTCTACGCTTAGGAAAACAGGATAAAGGTAACTCTGCTTCAATTATCAAGCTACGCTGATTGCTAGTTAAAGTTAGCATCTCGTTAGCTAATGGTGAAAGATGAGAAACGTATCGTTTGCTGCAGAAGTATTATCGGTAGCTGTAGACCGTTTTATTGGACTTAAGTATTAACCACAGGGTTCTGTTAGTTACTTAATTACTACTTGATACCAGAAACTGTGTCAAATAATTTTGTGACTTTCTATTCTGTGTGGGTGTAACTCTGTGTCATCTGTAGTTTTATTCCTTTTGCCAATATTTACCCTTAAATGGTCTGAATGAACATGTCTAGCTAAATACGAACCAAACAAATCTTCCTGATCGTCAAGCCAGTTTTTGACTATTACACTTTTCATCCTGAAACAGATGTCCGTATACAATGTATGTTTATTTTTAACATGTGTTTGGATTGAGTTGAGTAAGTGCACAATATGCAATAGCTACATTAAACTGTCAATACATTTCCAGCTTTCTTCATTACAAGGATCAGTGTAGGAATACCAGATGCTGAAACTGTTCACTCCATGTTTAACAACCTCAACCAGTCCTCCTACTTTGCGGCTAAAACTAAAACCGGTTCTGCATCATATGCTGCATCAGAGCAAACTTGATGTGATTAAATACAGTCTTCAGGCTAATTGTCAAACATTGATAACGATCCCTGCCTTCTGAACAAACAGCCAGCAGTAATGAAATGGAAAAACCTGAAACCTGTTCATACAGTATTATTTCCTTTTTTGTCTCAATGTCAAAGGGAGGACAGGGCTCACTGATGCACTTTAATTAACATTCAGGGCATGGCATGCATACTGTAAACTCTGCTACACTTTTTCCCCCAAAGTAGAACTGTTGCCGCTTCAAATGTTAAAGAAAACAGACACTCCACAACACTGTGTGTGACAAGGCCCCTGCTGTGCATTTTATCCGGGTCCTGTCAATATAATGCAAATTCTTGAGACTTTAACCTTCGAGGCACAGCAGCCGCAGATTGTCAGGATTATCGCACCCAGCCCGTATGGCATCCGGGTTCCTCCTTATAATAAAAACCACACTTTATTGTACTAAAGCAACACGGTCTGCTCCAGCACTGCTTCTTTGTAAAGATGGATTCATCCTCATTTTATAGCAAAGCTATGTGCAGTACGGTTAACCACCAGATTAATTTGATTGTTGTTGTAAAGGTCAGAGTTCCGGCAGATCATGTCTTTAGGTTGAATTGTGTCTGATGTTAAGCCAGCTTTTGCTCCTCTTCCAACAGCAGCCTGAACATGCTGTGTGCACAGAAGCTCTGCTCCTGCTGTCTCAAATTGTTGGCGGCTCATGTGCACATGTTTACATGCTACTCCAGCTGTCTGCTACAGTCTTTAGCTCAGCCTGTTGGTTAGCTTGTATGATATGTTTTTGATTTATTTGCTTCTGACAGTTCAAGGTCAGGCGGGGCTGTAGGCTCTTGATGACGGGCCACACGGTGCCATGCATGCTGTCTAGTGTTGGCCTGTCAGCAGGTCGGAAGTGTGTAGCTGTTCACCCTTGGTTATTGTGGGGGCGATATGTTGGATGCCTGTTTTATATATTTAGTTAAAGCTTTATCATTAATAGCACCTCTTCTTGTTTTGTGTTTTTAAGGAATACAATCTTTAGGCTGGTCTGAGAGCAAAGATGTCAAAAGCTCCGGATTCTCCAGCTCGGTCCCGCTCCAGATCAAGGTCCAGGTCCAGATCGAGATCCTACTCCAGATCTCACTCCAGAAGCCGCTCACGCTCAAGATCTAGAAAGCGCCGCTACAGGTAAATCCCGGTGCTTTGATACCAGAGCAGGTGTGTGTGCAACACACCACTATCTGAGCAGTCCTTTAAGCAGTGTGCTGTAGAGATCTCTTTCATATATTCAGGTGTATTTCGAGCAATATTTCCTCAACTTGCTTTGGCCTTACTCATTTTATGTTTTCCCTAATTTGCATAATTGCTTTTATGTGTGTTAGGAGTAACAAAATTTGCATCCCTCTCCTTTGGAATCTAGAGATCCGCAAAATTTTGTGTTATCTATCTGGCTCTATGTTTGCATTGCGCTAAGGAAGATGGCCACATTGATAATCAGTGATATGTCAGAGTAGAAAATAGACACACACAGCAAGTACTCTTCCCCTTTTGTTGCCACCTCCTTCCGTGGAGTAGAGCAGATTGTATGCTTTTTCCACTAGATTCATTAAGACGTGCTGCTTCTTGTTGGCACAAACATCTTTTTTATATATAATGCTGTGGTCCAGAATTGAAGTGTGCTGTTTGTAAGCAGTTTGCCAGTGAACCACGGTTTTTGTGTAACCTGAAGTTTGACGACACATCATCAGTTTTTTTAAGCTTGGGTGTTTCCAATCTGTTGATCACTAGTTTATGCAGCTAGGATCAGTTGTGCATGCTTTGTGTTGATCATTTTCAGTAATAATTATGCTTGTATTGCCTCCTGTTCATCCATCAGGGCAATAGAAGGTCTCTGTCTAGTCTTTGGGCTGCTTGTAGTCCACTGTGGACCGCTGTGTGTGTCCACATCTGGGCAAGGGTTATTTTGTCCAACATTATTTGAGTCTCATAGGTCTCAAGAGGGAAAGAACAGTATTGGCTGCAGTCTCCACCTGCTGGTCAGACCATGGTTCAACCATGTCTTTTAAAACAGGCTCTGGAATGTGTTTCTAGTTTGAGGAGGCAACTTGGTTTCAGCTCATTGTCTGGATTAATGACTTTGTATTCTGTCGCAGATTAACTGACACTAGAATAAAACTTAACTAAATATTCTGATCTTCCTGAGCCAGAATAGAAGTGATGTGAGTTTAGCTGTTACCACGTGACCAAAGTGTGAAAGTTGAGGGAAGTGAAAAGGAGTGGTCATTTATGGTGTGACACTTTTTTCCCTTGTTGTATTTCCCCCTCGTTTGTGTTGTTCAGTTCTAGGTCTCGTTCCCGCTCTCGCTCACACTCTCCGTCCTACAGAAACTATCCTTCTCGGGATTATCAGAACAACAGAGGTGGTTTCAGAGGCTACAACCGAGGCTACCGGAGGCCGTACCACTACCGAGGCAGAGGCCGAGGCTATTACCAACGCGGCCATTACCAAAACAGAGGAGGAGGTGGCGGCTACGGCTATAAGGGTAATTGGCAAGGAGGTGGAGAACGCTGGCATGATCGCCACCATGACCAGGATCACCACTCACATAGCCCCAGGAGGGGGCGCTCCCGCTCCCACACGCCCAAAAAGCGCTCAGGCAGTCGGAGCCGCTCCCGCTACTCTGACCGTTCATCTTCAGGACGATCTCGGCGCTCCAGGCGTTCCAGCAACTCCTCTCGATCCCGGTCCTCGTCCCCGCGGCAGCGTAGCAGCAAAGGCAGGCCAGGCTCCAAAGATACTAAAGACAAGCTAACAGAAAGTCAAACAGAGAAATCAGGCAAGGCAGGAGATGGCAGCGCCATCGAGAAGGCGTCTGGAGGCAAATGGATCGACTACGATACGAGCCCCAAACGAAGCAGCACAGAGACTAAGAAAGCGGATGCTTCCACTGCTGATGACGGCAAAGGACCAGGAAGTGGCGGCCCTATGTGGAAAACCATCGGCAGCGCACCATCCCCTCCCGCAAAGAGCCCCGCAAAGAGCCCCACAAAGTCCGGACAAACGGCCTCGTTCAGCGGCTTTGGGTTCTTCTCGAAGGAAGATGCCAAAGCTGGAGATAAGACGATGATCTCTGCTGCCTTCAAAAAGTATGTGCAATACTTCTTTGTCTAGATATTTGCATGTGACTGCATTGCTTTTCTTTTTAACTTTTCCTAACAAATTATGAACGTTATCTGTCTTTCAAATATGTTTAGCCCTTTTCAAAGATCCTTGGAAGAATACAGATTTAAAAGGAATGAAACATAAGACCCCTGAGTTTATGTTCATTGAAAATGTAGACGGCTGTTGTCCTTTTCTGAGAGGAAGTTGTATGAAACTTAGGACGGTGGTGGTTACGTAAGTATAATTATCATAACGTGAGTCCTGGTCTTTACTGTTGGCTTCAGAGATGGGCTTTTTGGTGGGCGCACAAATGATCAGCATAACATTTTGACATCAAGGCAGAAATGGGGTTCGACTCTGACACTAGACACAAATAATAGACCAGGGTTACTCATTAAATACATACATTCGTAGCCCATCCCTGGTGTGAACTTTTCACTTTCAGCTTGTCCTCTTGAAGTGTTGTTCTTTCCCTCATGCATTTTAGTTATGTATCTGATGTCGAAGGAGCTAAAGCTCACTTGTATTCTTTGTTTTAGGTTCTTGGCTGAGAAAGAATCCAAAAAGCAGTCGGGTGAAAAGGAGAACGGTCGAGATAAAGAGCAGAGCACAGCAGAGAGAGAACTAGAAAAAGGCAGCAAGTCCGGAGAGCTCTTCAACATCTCGTCTGCTTCTTTCGGTAACTCCAAAGAAGACAAAACGTTACCTTTCTTTGACCCAGGAGAAGAGGAGTTTCTTAAGTCACACGGGCTGAAAGCGAGGGACACCGAGGAGGACGGCGAGGTCAAACCCACCCTCACAGCTCGGGACATTTTTGGGAAATGGAGCGATGAGCCCAGCTTCTCGACATCCTACCCGTCTGTGAAGGAGAAAAGCCAGAGAGATGCAGAAGAGGCCGAGCCTGCAGATCACATGGAAGAGGAGATGTACCGGAGCCGCAAACACAGCTCCAAGAAAGAGGAGAAGTCCAAGAAGAAAGAGAAGAAAGAAAAGGAGAAGGAGAAGACGAGGAGGAGTCCGTCTCCTCCAACAACCTCCAGAGAGAAAGACCGGCCGCTTTTCCCTGGAGCGCTTCCTCCTCGTGAGCAGTCACCCGGTCGACACCTGTATGCATCAAGAGAAGACTTTGAGCACAAAATTGGTTCTTTAGATGAAGTGCCCAGGTATGTGCAGTCATATGTGTAATATACACTGAAATAATCATAACACGTTCTCACCGTCACTCGCCTTTTTTTTTTTCTATTCCAGAAGCACTCTCAGTGTTCCTCTCTCTCCTTTCAGCTCCTCCCTCTCTAAAGATCACCTGTTATCCAGGGATCTGGTGAAGAAGAAGGAGCCAGAGTTCCGCTCCATTTTCCAGCACATTCAGTCAGCACAGCTCCGCCGCAGCCCCTCTGAGCTCTTCGCTCAGCATATAGTCTCAATAGTGCACTATATCAAAGGTAGAGTGTGACCTAGGCTGCCTGTGTCCCGTCTGTACAGAAGAGAACAGCAGTTTGGACGTTAGATGAGCTTCAGTGATTCGTTATTTGCATGTCAGAGTCTGGAAATAATACTTTCCTGGTGTTTGTTTTTTAGCTCAACACTTCCCTTCCGCAGACATGACATTGAGTGAGCGGTTTGCCATGTACCAAAGAAAAGCTGCAGAGGTAGAAATGATGAAGGCAAGGAAGAGCCCAGAAATCCACAGGTAACCTCGACTAATGACGATCGAATCATCCTTTAACTAAAACTAAAAATAAAAAGTTCCGCTCTGTAGTCTTTGCACCATCACACACTGACAGGAGGACTTTTCCTCTTCCCTCAGGAGAATCGATGTTTCCCCCAGTGCCTTTAAGAGGCACTCTCACCTGTTTGAGGATTTGGAGGAGACGAGCTACAAGGTGACGAGCCCTTTTGAAATTTGACGTATTTGGAACAAGCAAATCTGAGAGAATCCCGAGTGGCAGTGTTCAGCTTTGTGCTTTTCTTTCAAAGGATGCATATTTCTAAATCAAAAGAGCCCAATTGTGTTTTGTAAGTGCCAAGAAAGCCCCCCCAGCCTATGAGATATGGTTATTGATTGGGTATGTACGAGCCCAAGCAAAGGCTTAATGGAAGTGAATTAAGATCCTGAGTCCGAGCCTCTCAAGGGACGCTTATCAGTGCCTTTACCTTGTAAGTATTTTTCCTGAAAAGAAACAAATCAAGACACAAAACTGTGAAATTCAGTTTATTTTAAAGAGCTACATGCATGCTGCTGGTTTCCACAAGTAAAGGGTCAAAGTTATAAAACTTTTTCTATCTTTATTTGCTACACATACGTGTTTAATGCACAGTCAACCATCATAGTAATGTAATGTAATTCTTGACCACTAGAGGGAGCTCAGTGCTTATATATATCTATCTGCATTGTGGACACAGTATTTGCACCTTCATTCAAAAATTGCCCGTCATGTTTACAAAAAAGATGTTTTTGAATCAAACCAACATATCTTTGCAGGATCCAAGTAAAAAGTTTAAAGGTGACGTCATGGACCTTCGCCTGGATATTGAAAGACGAAAGAGGTTTGCTGGGAGGGAGCGCGAGGGAGGCTCCCGAGGACCAAGCAGAGAGAGGTCCTCTGAGAAATCGGGGAAACACCACAAGAAGTCCAAGTGAGTCCAACACACAGGGGGATGACGTCTGATCACGGACATGTGGGGTGTCAAAATAATTTATGTTTTCTACAGTCCATAAAATACAATAATACAAAAAACTCCTGTCAACCTTGGGCTTTTTTATGACACACATACTTTACTTTGTCCTTCTCACAGGAAGGGTAAGAAGAAGCGTGATCGCTCCCCATCCTCCTCTTCCTCCTCCTCCTCCTCTCCGTCCCCATGCCCCCCTACTTTCAGAGGCAAAGAGTACATGGGGGAGGGGATGGAGCACTTGGAGGAGGGCTATACTCACCAACGCTATCCTCCACGGGACTACAGCGGCCCAGGGGACAGGGGCCCTCGGGATTATGAGGGCCACAACGCGGAGAGAGGCCGTGGCCGTGGATTTGTAAGTTCCTGTCTGCATGTTTTTTTTTCATCTTTGCTGCTGTTTTCACTGAGAAACTGACGATCTTCTGTCCTAACGGCGTCACAGTAGACTGCTCCTCTCTGCTCTGTTCCTTCCTCCTAATGCTAAGGAACTTAATGTGGATGATGTCACTATCATACATATTCCATGCACTACCTGGTTTATATAAAGGTAAAGTAGCACCAGTCACTAGAAGCTCATCTCATCACAGAACTAACTCCCTTACCTTTATTTGTTCGGCCTTAAATCCTGCTCTCATGGTCAGTTTTTTTTACGTTGGATCACAACGGTAAATTATCCTTCCATCAAAATATATTTGTTTTGACTGTAAGTTTGAGACCAAGTGTTGTTTTGGTTTCAGTTCCCCAGAGTGAGAGGAAGAGGCTGGAACAGGGGAAATTATCCGGGTAACAACAGCAACGGAAACCCTGCCAATATGAATCCTGTAACCCGCCCACCAGAGGAGGAGTGGGACCCTGAGTACACACCCAAGAGCAGGAAGTACTACTTGGTGAGTCTGTGCAGCTAATAGTCATTTTATTATCACATGTGGATGTTAAACAGAGGACACTTGGACATTGAAGCCTGTCCTGTCCTGTCCTGTCCCGTCCCGGCCCTCTTCGGAATCGTGAAGTTTGTGAATCTCTCCTGCTCTAAGATTTTGTCAGGGTTCTTGCAGGTTCTTAAAAAGTCTAAAAATGTCTAAAATTTAAAACTTTAAATTTCACCCAAAGGTCTTACATTTAATCTTGTCAAGTCTTCTTGTGTGAGCCGCATACACTCAGAATAACACGCCGCAATCAGAAGCTGATTCTGATTCTGGATAGCTACCGTTGTTGGAACATGGCACTACAAATCCCACGATAACTGCTGGTCAGTTTGCCGCCATGTTTGAGATACCTGTGTGTTCAGTCACTTCACCTTCTTGTCGTAGAAAACATGGGGAAGTGTGTTTTCAATGAGGCTTGGCTTGATAGCAGCTCGCTGCAAACCTCGCAAGAGGACCATCCAGTTAGGGACCTTGAGTCTCAATCCAAGGCGGACAAACACCAGCTTGCTGTAAAAAGCCTTCAGCAGGCTATCACCCAGTTTTGTATATCACCGATATTTACAGCATCTTGTTTCGGGTAATGCGTCGTGTTGGTCTAAAATTTCATTTACAATGGACTTGAAAGGTCTTAAAAAGGTCTTAAATTCAACTTACTAAAACCTGCAAGAACCCTGTTTTGTGTAACTTACTGATCGTCATCTAAAGGAAAGTGTCCACAACACTGTGGTTTATGTAGCAGACGGTGCGTTTATTGTCACGCATCTTACCAACCATAGGAAAAGCTGTCGCAGCTGACTAATCAGAGAAAAGTGGGACATTTAGTGGATGTTTTAAGGAACACATACTCTTACTATTTTGCTGTTTAAACACAGCAAAATAAGCATCTTTAATGGCTTTATTTCTTTATATATCTTTGTTTTTCTGGCATGTAAACGATTCCTGACACTGGTGTGTTTTTTTTTTCCAGCATGATGACCGTGACGGAGAGAAAACCTGGATTGACAATCGAGGACGAGGCCGGGGTTCATTCCCGACTCGTCGCGGACGCTTCGTGTACCGGAAGGGAGGCAGCAGCCCGAAGTGGACCCACGACATGTTCCAGGGGGGCGAAGAGGGCGAGATGGGAGACGACAGTGTAGAGGTAGACCATAAAGAAAGCAAGAACAGCGGAGACTCTGCGCCGACGCAGTAAAGCACTCGCTCCGTCCTCGTTTTTTCTCGTCGGTTAGGGTGGTGATGAAGGGGGGGGTTTTCTCTGTTTTCTCCACTTCATCTTTTCATCTAAGGATTAAACGTGTTCTCACAGTGTGACTGGCTTAAATGAGGAGCAGCACTGGTTACTGTGAGGGGTTTTTTATGTAGCGGTGAGTTTTGTTTGCGTCTTTAGAGGCAGCAAAGATCCTGAGGTTAATTTTCTCTGTAAGCACGACAAAAAAAAGAATTTGTGCCTTAGAAAATAAAAAAAAAATACTGTGGTGTGTTTGTCGGTGATCTGTTTGAAGGAGCGGCCTCTGCTGCGAGAGGGCGGCATCTACGCATTTTACTTCTTCTTCGTTCTCAGCTGTGATAAATCTTCGATGTTACTGCATGAAATGTTTGATTCATACCTCGCTCCATGGGACCAATCAGCAGCGAGCACGCGGCTCTGGATTCACCGCTGTAACCCGAGTGTCTTCATTCAGTGCCACTTCGCCTGTATCTCTCATTAGGAAGTGACGACATGTTTATGTGTGTGTGCTGCAGTATGTTTTGATTCATTTGTGGCTGTTTCAGTTTAGATAGTTTATAATTGGCACTGCCATTTGCTGATTTGTGTTTTCCACCTCTTTCATTATTACGTTAGCTAAGTGACCACCTTTGTTTAGAGTTTTAATTAAATCACATGTATAGACTTATAAGAGCTAAATTATTATTATAAACCTGCAGTTTTAAATTTGCCCGAGAAAACGTGAAACAAGTGAAGAAAACACAAAAAGAATTTGTCACAGGCAGAACAGTAACTGTATATTTTTAAAAGGAGCTAACACAAACGAGCAGAACTGGTTTGGTGGATTTCACTGTGCTGCTTTGGTCCCACTTTTGACTGTACATACTGCATGTACCGAACAGGACTGTAGGACTGTAATGTTTTTGTTCGATCTGAAGCTGAAACTTTTTTACTGTCATCAGGAGCTTTGGAGTACTTGTCCTTTAATTTTCAATAAATTTTCCTTTGATTCAGGGCACTTCTCTCAGCGTGACTTTTATAGAAATCCACCGTGTAGCTGCAAAAAGAGGAGGAAGCTATGAGCAGAACACACATTTCTGCACTCCAGGCTTTTATTTAGTATTTTCTGAGAGTAAGCTTGAACTCTGTTAAGTAAAGGAAAGTCCACTAAGACAGCTCAAGTTGTGTTTATAGGCTGCAATGTTTTCCTAAAGGACTTTTGAATGTTTTCATTCAGAATAAATAGAATGAGCTCAAAGTCATCAGGTCATGAGTCTCAGTTTGACAGAATGGAGAGATGTTTTCTCCAACAATGTCCAATTCAGCCACTTAAATGTGAAGTCTGAGTGGACACGAGCCCTCCAGATGTAACATAGTGATCCCTTTCATGGATGCAGGAACAGAAAATCCTCTCCTGGGACGACTCTGGGATCCACCTGGGGAAGCTCTGCATGTACAGTAGAGTGGAGCTAAATGGCTCTTTCATAGCCATGAGGACAGACTGGTCTTATAGGAGAGAGAGAGAGGGAGGGAGCAGGGAATTATGGGAAGGGGGAAACACAGGAAGTGATGGGGTCAAGCTGGAAAAGGAAGGATTTCTGTGGGAATCCAACGGAATGAAGCTGCTGTGGGACACTGGCCATTATCAGTCATCAATGAATTGCACAAAGATTAGTTTAAAAAAAAAAGTGGTTTCACTTTTAATTTTTCACACTGCAGAGATGAATACAAACAAAAAGCCAAATATCCTGTGTGTACAAAGTCTACTGAATGCTACAAATTACGACGAGCCACAGTTTCCAATATTAAATAAATAAATTACAGATTTGATATGTAAAGTACAGACAGGATATAAAATAACAGTGAAACTTTTTATATTTCAGATTTTTGTGGTATTAAAGTGGTATATTAAAAATTTAAAGTACAAATTAAACAGGAATAAATTCTTAAAAATGTACCAGTCTTTAAAAAAATGTGATTAAATGTGCTTATTTAGTCTGTATTTAATCATGTTTATTTATTTCATAGTAGTTAATAGAAAGAATGTTTAGAGGGGTATTTAAATGGATTAAACTGTACACAGTGATGTTTGAGGCCATTTTAATCTCTAAAAGTCACTGAAATTATTCTGATAATTTAGATTTAGTCCTGTAATTTTGAGCCTTCTGAGCCTCCGTACATAGAGGTGACACCGGTTCGCAGTCTTTTTGAGGCCCAAGTGTCCGTCAGTGGTAATGCACTCGTCCGATGGTCCCCGTCCCTGTCACCAGGATGTCCGGCTGCCCGTTCCTCCAGATCTCCCGGACGATGCGCTCCCTCTCCTCCAGGCGCCTCGCCTTCTCCAGCTCCTCGGCCGACGCGAACACGTTGACGCTCCTCAGGGTTCCATTGGACTGGCTGCTGAGGTCACTCAGAGGCCCCACTGTCACTTTAGGAATCTCCACCTCCATCACATCCTCGTCGGCAATGCTCTCAGACTCTTCCTCCTCCTCCTCTTCCTCACTGGACTCTTTGAGCTGTCTTCTTTCAGGTGATGGAGGAGGTCTGACTGGACGGCGGGCCCGGCAGGCGATGCCGGCCACCAGGAGGCAGAGCGCCATGAGCAGCCCAAAGCAGACGCCCATCATGAAGTAAAGGGCGAAGCTCTCTGGATTCGCTGTGACAACATAAAAAGTAAATTGTTTTTGTTTTGAGTCTTTATGCTAACCAAAGTTTTAGACTTTAGGCTAACCAAAGTTCCAAGTCTTTAATGCTAACCTCTGCTTCGTGCTGTTATGCTAATCCATGCTAACCATAGCATTGACGTTGTATGCTAACAATAGCATTTTATGCTAACCAAAGCTTTGAGTTTTTATGCTAACCTAGGTTTTGTTTCTTCATGCTAACTAAACATTTAAGTTATAATAAGTGATAATGTTAACTATGTGGACCAAAGTTTTGGGGCTCTGCGCGTACCTGTGTTTTATATCTTTATGCTAATCTGTGCTAACCAAAGTTTTCAGTATTTATGCTAACTGAAGTTTTGTGTTTTTATGCTAATCCATGCTAACCAAACTATTTATTCTCACCACAGATTTGTCTTTATCCTAACATAAGTTTTGTCTTATGCTAATCTATGCTAATATACTACTTACTGATACTACTAGATTTCAAACAAACCAGTTTTGATTCAAGTCTCAATGCTACTGAAGGTTTTGAGCCTGTTTGTTAACTTTAGCTTCATGTCTTTCTTTCAATGTAAACTAACAGCTTCTGCATTCATTTAATAGCACTTATTAGCTAAAACTAAACCGTGTTTGTCAGAAACGTTAGTAGAAGCTGTTGATCGCTGTTGTTCCTGTGGCCACGTCTGTTCGTCTTATGACCCCTTTAGAGTGTCCCCAGCCCCATGTTGGGAGCCACACTTCAAATACTTGCTTACCTTTGATGTGGGCGTAGGTCGCCATGCTGTTACTCAGCAGCTCCATGTCTCTTTTAACAGGCTCCATCCTGGTTTACTGTGGGATCAGACAGATACCATCTCCTCTTGACACCCTTAAATCCTGTTGAAAAACATGCAGTTACTTCATAAATCTAGATTTTTTTAAGGCACTTTTACATCCAGCTGTCCATCTAATGAAGTAGTACAGGGTCACAAGGGGCCGGAGCCTACGGCACTTTTACAGTCAAGAAAAAAAACACAAAGCCTGTGTTTCTCTGAAGCACCACCCTTCATTCCTGTGATCTAACTGGGTGTCGGAGGTCAGGAGACGAGGACATTGTGTTTCTCCGAAAGTGAGGACGGCAGTGTGAGGCCCTCAGAGGCTCATCGGGATGTTTACGTTGATGACATCAGTGGCTCATTTCCGGTTTTATTTTTTTCCCACAGAACATGTGTAGGATGAAACTGCTCAAAGGAGATTTTTTTAGATTAGACTAATTTCCCTGCAGTTCTAAATAACTCTATTTTTTTGGGTTGAGCTGACCCTTTAAGAGAGCTGGACAGTTGGCTGGAGCCGGAGTGGGCTGATTTGGTTTGAAACTTTGCCACAGATGGTCCCACAGTTACAGTAAAGCTTGATGTAAACATGATGACTGATATTTCCCACCCACTCACATTCCCTGTCATTGCAACAACAAAGTGCGTGGGAGCCAAATGTTTTCCTTTCTGCTGCTTTCTCTCAGGGGAGGACCGAATCATGCCCCGCTGCAATCGCTGGCACTGGGGGGCGCTTGGGTCATTCTCCCACCCTGATCTTTATCCTTGTGACTCTTGGCAGACCCTGTGCACTCTCAAAGGCTTTTCTTTTTATTAGTTTTGGGACAAATTGCAGTCGTAGCGTCCCTGGTGGCTGACTCAGGGTCCACTGACTCATGGGAAAGCAGCGGGTCTGAACCAGCGCTGCCGTCTGTCCGACATTTAACCATAGACGTAAAAACATGACTGAGTCTGCACCCTCAATTTGCTGCCCCCAGACCTGAACTACATAAGTGCGCAATTTAGTTTTCAGTTCAGCTGAAGTCAAACACTGTTTGTTTTAGGTAATTAAAGAATGTCCTTCGTACCCAGAGTGTTTACATGTAAACCCATCAAGCTTCTCACACAACTGATACATCACCTCATTCAAATTTGATCCAATTTGAGTCTTTGAAAGAAAAAATAACAATGAAAAACCTGAAACGTAGCTTATAGTATGAACCTGTGTCAGGATAAAAACTTGTAAAATTCCAATGTGTTACGCAAGTTAGCATAAAGCTAGGTTAGCTTATAAACCTAAAACGTAACTTGTCTGTGGACGCTCTCATTCGTCCAGGTCATGTTATATCCAGCAGTTTAAATCAAGGCAGATTTTTTTTTCTGAAGATATTTTGCCACTCCCCCCCAAGTGGCAGAACTGAGGAGAGGCGGAACATCTTCAGAAAAAAATCCATGATTCATAAAGCACATAAAACCTGGTTCATAGTATAAACTGATCTTGGCTTAAAAACTTAAAACCTTGGTTAGTGTAACAAACTCAGGTCAGTGTTAGTCGAAAATCCCAAATTGGTTTTTCATAAAATATCAAATCAAAACAAAGGAAAAACGGTAAAAATAGGCTAGCATTGTTTTTATTAGTTATCCTGTTATTAGATGCTAAGGGGTAAAACAAAACATAAGAACATTCATGTCGGTGTTTATGCATTTTTTGTTAAAGCTTAGAAAAGTTTACAGCCTTTTGGCTAAACCTGGTGCCTTCTTATCTCATGTTTAAGATCCAGATAATCATTTTTGGAACACGTTTCCTGAGAGAAAACCTTTGAGGGACCAAAAGGACCTGGTCTGTCCTGCTCTGTTTTCTCACTTACAGAATGAAATCATATATATTTATACAGCACTCCACATAACTCTATGATAGGCAGCTTGTGGTGAAGTTTGCCCAGGCTGGAAGCACAACACAAATACCAGAGGGAGACAAATGTCCACTTTATGTAGCCGCAGTCTCGGGCAGACAGATTTAACACCAACATTTCCAGACAAGTCCAATAACTTCTCCACCGAACTACACTCACGCAAAGCCCAGGAGCTGGAGCTGTTTATGTGAACCCCATAAATGAACCCCCCCCACATTTCCTGCTTAGATAATCCTATTTAAGTCAAAAGATGAAACCTGAAGCCACTGAACATAAGATGTGAGGTTTTACAGTACGCAGCCCTGCTTCCACTAAACGTCCACATTTCCCAGAGTCTCAGAGGGGCAGCTGCTGTCAGTACAAGTGGGATGAGTCTGTCAGACTGTTCATAATTCTGCAGCTCCTGCCCTTACAAAGACATTTATGGTCTGTGGCTGGGTAAAGGAAGTGCAGGAGCTACTAATAAACAGCTTTATTGACTTGTTTATTGTCTGACAGCTGCTTCACCCACAGAAGAGAGCACACAGAGCTTGACTTAAAATCTAAATAATTATATTTAAAGATAAGATCCCATAAGGCTAGACCATCACTCACCTTTGTCCTGAGTCAGTGTGGATCCTCTCAGCCGACACTTTGATAAGATCCCATCCCTCAGACAGAGGAGCAGTCACTGCTGCTGGACTGCAGACTGAGCAGTCCTCCACTCAGAGGAGGGAGGTCCAGCCAGCAGTGCTCCACACTCCTGCTTTCAAGGAGGTGTTTCCTTTTCCTGAGATAAGCTGTGTCCCACTGGCATCTGACTTCAAAATAAAAGCCCCACGCCACCA
Source organism: Parambassis ranga (assembly GCF_900634625.1). Lineage (NCBI taxonomy): Eukaryota > Metazoa > Chordata > Actinopteri > Ambassidae > Parambassis > Parambassis ranga. Next base: position 4,923,170 of record NC_041023.1, on the reverse strand, counting down.
GTTTAACCCCCTCTGGACTCTGTTTGTGGATCTACTCTCCTCTTCTGCTGATATGAGGCACACTCCTGAGGCTCTGGTCTTTCTCTCTCTCTCTCTCTCTCTCCCTCTCTTCCCCTCTCTCCTGCTGGCTGCCCCACAGCGAGGTCTGTTCACTGTTAAACCAGGAGGGTGGAACAGGAAATAGCTAGCCAGCTGCCATGGGCACAGGGCTGCGGTGCTGCAGGGTCTCGTGGATTAATTGAGCTCTTTGTATTATCATCTCAGCCTCTGGAGCGAATCAACAAGTGCTGAGACCAGCAGTGGAAAGATATTTAATACATCAGTCCTTTTACATTTTAGCAGTTTTTACATGAAGATTTTACATTGAAAATGATAGGATGCATTAAAATGTAGATTTAATTTCCACTTTTGCCTCTTCTGTTATCAGAATGAGAGTTTTTGTCGAATAAGCAGTTGAACAATCAGACAAACAGAAGTATTCTCACTGTTAAATTGGTAGTTGGACTGTGTGACACTATACTGAGCTGTGTTATGTATTGCAAAAGAATTGTTTATGCGGTTGTAAAGTGCTATTCTGAGTTTAGTGAGTGTTGATGTGGCACTCTGTGGTGTTTTTAGTCAGGCAGTAGGCGGTCATTATGTGGCCTGCTGTCATTCAGACGCTCGCAAGGTTGCGTTTAAAGCAGTCAAGAGAAAAATATGTCCCTAAAAACACTGCGAGGCCGCAGCCAAAAACAATGGTCCTGCAACTGCAGAGGGACATTCCTGCGTTAAGTATTGCTCCTAATTTAAAGTGATGGAGCTGGAGGACACACGCCCATGTATGTACAGTGCAGCGTTCATCTGCAGCGGCTGCCTCTGCCTGTGTTATGGCAGGCTTGTCCTCTTCCTGACGCTGTGTAGGAATAACATACCCCTTTGCAAATTCCTCAAATTCCCCGTCACATTTGTGTATCGGGAGAACACTGGGACAGCAGTTTCCAAGCAAAACACACTCTTCCTTTCACCCCTTCAGCTTGTTTCCATTGGCTGAACGGGAGTCACATCCTGCACGGCTGCAGACTGACAGCTCGCTGGTGCAGAGATGTTTGTGAGGTGGAAACAAGCATGCTTGTTTTTCCCTCCACCAGACTGGCATCAATATGACTAATGTTTTCCTGCGTATGGCCAGTTATTACCTTCACACACACACAGATGGGCTCTGTGGTGTGTGTGTCAGCCGCAAACTGACACTGACACTCTGGACCGCACCCTGACTGTCAACTGTAGTATGTTCCTATTAAAGTAGTGGTGTGACAGATTCATTGTCACATGTCATCAATAGGTCCTATTAGTAAAAGTTATTTTATCATCTCAAAAGGCCCGCAAATCTGGATTCAATTTACATTTTATTTATATAGCATCTTTCACAATCAACACTGTCTCTAGGTGCCTTACAGAGATCCAGAACCCGACCCCTGAGCAAGAAATTAAAAACAGGAAGAAACCCTGGGCAGGACCCGGATCATAAGGGGCCCTCCTGCTGACGGCCGGCTGGGTAACGCAGGAGAAGAACAGATAGACAGGACAGACAGAGAATATTTAGGTCCAGCACTAATCCAGTTACCTGTACCAGTACCTCGGCTAACTATTCACTCTTGATGTCAATGTGAAGGTGTAAGACATCTTTAGGTTAATTTGTCCAATTGTCCAAACATATTTTTTCACAATAAAATTGTAGATTCTTAGATTATGACCACAAATGTGTCCTTTGAGGTAAAGTTACTTCATCTCTGAAAACAAAGGGATGTCTAGACCAAATCATCCAGTCCACATTTAAAGCACTTCCATCCAGGCATTCTGCTGATGAAAGCAGGAAGGACAACCTGAAGACATATCTGGTGCAGAGGCATAAACATAATCTCGGTTTATATGTCACTCTAAAACAAGAATACAGACTTATTCCTCCATAAAGTAATTTATTACCTTCTCATTCATTTGAAGGGGTTTTTTAGTATATTGCAACAAAACATATGGTGAAAAAAAACAATTGTAGTTTAGTGCATTTGAAGTCTTTTGTGATCTACTTCAAGTCATGTTGCGGCCCAGCAGGTCATTTACTGCTCGTCCACATGGGTGCTTGTTGCCTCCAAGTACCAAAATGAGTTTTGTATCCGTCTATAAAAAGTTACTTTGATTGCTTGGCATACTCCTTCCTGCCTCCACCCTGACTGGCAAAGTTGCGGACACGGTGGATCCTGGCCAGCTGGCTCTGGATGGTCTTCATGATGTCCATGTGGTCAGGGATGTGAACGTAGCGGATGTTCCTGCCAGTGACGAACATATCCTGCAGCTGTGTGAGCTGACCGTGCCGGTCTCTGTACAGCACGTCCTCCAGGCGTATGTTCATGAAGGCGTCCACGTTGACCACGCGTCCCCGTGCCGTGCTCTCGTTCCTCAGGTCCACTGTGGTCACTTCTCCCTGCAGGCCCTGCAGCAGGACCACCATGCTGTTCTCTGCGATGGTCCGCTCCCGGATGGAGCTTATCACCTCACCTGTGCCTGGCTGTGATGGTGGGGAGCTGGCCGCCTCAGACTCCATAGACTCTGATGTCTGGAGGTCAGGAGCACCTGCAGGGAGGCAGAAGAATATCACAAGCTTTTATTTTGACGAGCAAGTGTTGTGACACTGCAGCATGTGTGGTGTCTCTAAAATGTGTATTACAGCGGACATTCTGACTGTGCCACAGTCCTTTAAGTATTTGTAACCCGTGACGTTCATAGTGAACTACCATGCACAATACTGAATGAATGGAATGCACACTTATGCTTTCACTACTCTGACACGATGTCTGCCGTGCTGTGAGAACGGCCCGGTGCAGGAAAGTCCAGCACAAGTACTGAAAGGACTTGTCTCGGCTGATACGATCAGATATGATGCTTTAGAATTATAGAAATGAATTAGCTTAACAGTTAGCTTCAGCACCGGACAAACAAAATACGACAACACGTATAAAGGGCTCAAATTACATGTATACTCTGTTAATGTTGTAGGTAACATTTACCTGAAATAATGTATTAGTAGATTAATGTGGAAATAACCCACGAATCCTCCGCAGGGAGCGATAAACCGTTTGGAAACGTCAACAAGTTGGTTTTCCCGCATGAACACTGACGCAGGGAAAGACAGAGCAGCGTGATGACGTTTCACCTGACGTCTGCAGAGTTTTTTTCCCCCCTTTTCACAACTTTATTTAAAACGAAGATGCTTACAATACAACCAAGAATTAGATGAAGATGCCAGAGGATAAAATAAAATAAGATCTAAAATCAATAATTCATATTTATTAAATAAAAACAAGTCTATAGTAGTTGAACTATTTTGAATTACTTTTAATATGCTTTATTGAAAACATGACGTTTTTAGACAGAAAATATATATATTATATATATATATATGTATATATATATATATTAGTAGCTCATCCAAGTGTGCAAATGAAGTGCCTTTACAGGATGCAGGCTACAGTGTTGCTCTGACATGTAAACAGAATAGTTAAAGACTGCATAATCAAGATCAAATAGAAGTGAGGAATAATGGTTCACCTGTTGTCTAGCATTTAGGCAAACATTAAAAAAAATTTAATTGAACCATCATGGATCTGATAATGAGGTCAAAGGTCGTCCATCATGGCCAGCAGGTCGTCTCCTTTGTTGACGCTGTGGGTTTCAGGCTTCTCTGCGTGTTCTTCAAACTGTCCGGCAATTTGGGCCAGCTGTGTCGCAGCCTGCTCATCCTGAATCAAACACAAACATCATAGTATTATCAATATGTAGTGTGAGAAGAAGCTGTCTGTAGTATATGACTTATGAGAGGACACGATCCACCGTACTTCACCACCTTACCTGCATTGCTTGAATATTTATGACATCAAATGAGGACCCCACAGCTCCACCTGAAGCTTCCCTGTTAAAAAACGAAAGGCCCATGTGTGGATATGAATGTGATTTTACTGCAAAGAATAAAGAGAAGAGAAAAGCATAAAGCACTCACGCCTGCTCCTCTTCCTGGTCTGTGTTAAACAGGTTGATTCGAAACCTAGTTTCAACTCTGGGCACACTGTCAACCTTCATGCTGCCCATCAGACGAGCCAGCAGGTTCAACTCCTCCTTAGCCAGCAGGTTGGGACTGTCATCTGCCTGGAGGTTAAGCACAAACAAGAAGAAGGCCCCCAGCTGTAAGTACAGTCTGTGAGTCTATGTCTATAAAAAAGAAATGCATCATTTGCCCACTTGGGGGCAGCAGAAACAAGAATGTGACATTGACATGTTGACACATTTCACAACTTATTGCAAAGATAGCCACAATATCCATCCTCTTTTTGCTTTCTTTGGGGGGGGGGGGGGGGGGGGGGGGGGTGTACTGACCCCTAAAGGAAATATCTGACTTTGTGCCTTTTAAATGTTGCATTTTCTTTCTCAGTGTATACACATCTGGCACTAAAATGGCATATAGGAACATTTTACTACATAAAAAGTGTGTAATGTGTGTGAAAATGTATTTATTCTGTAGCTCAAACCTCAGTCTTTTTTTTTAAACCCAGTGATTTATAACTCCCATGAACCTGAGCTACACCTCCTTTTGTGTGTTGACTGAATTTATGAGTGTGTGCTGGCACTGTGATAACCAGCTAGTCTCTTTTTAGTCAGTGGACAACAAAAGCCCACTAACACATGTTTTTGTTCCTAGTGAAAATGGGTCTAAGGGCTAATATTGGCATCAGTGGCTGTTAAGACATCTGCCGGATGATTAATCCTTATTATTATTACCTTAACAGAAGGGATTTTGGATGTGTGTGTCTCCTCTGGATGGTCCACAGTGTACCTTTAAATTCACAAAACACAAATCACAGTGTCATCCAGAGCTTTTTTATCAGCACAGTGTCTGTACCACTCACGTCAGCTCATACATGTTCAAGCCCAGTCTGAGGACTCTTTGTCCATGCAGTTCAAAAGACCCCTCTCTGACCGGGCTGGTGTAGCTTCCTCCAGTGGGGAACTCGCTCCGCCTCACTTCTTTGCCCTTATTATCAAACGTCCTGTGGAAACAGGAAGCAGGTGATGACGCTCTGAATTGTTGAGATTTTTCTTAAAGGGCAGGTGTTAAATGATACAACCAGGCTGGCATGTGGTAGATTTACTGTGTGTGAGAGAAGGGGTTGCCCCTTATTTAAATGTGATGTATTTGATCATTCGTTTCACCACCATACCTGATGAGCCCAGGAACATCTGTCCCATGAGGCACTGGGCCAGAGGTTGTCAGGACAAAACGTCCGTTGGGATTCTGGATTTTGTTTTTTATGAACGTTGACACCTAAAGTAAAAAAAAAACATCTGTAATATTCAAAGGGTTGAAGCGAGGCTTCATCAGTGACAAACATCTTCAAGTCCAGTCGCCTTGCTTCATGTTATTGTTATTTGTTGGAAGGAATTTGTTCAGACTTACGCGAACATGCATGTTTTGGAAAAATATGAGCAGTGTTTGTCTGAGAAGCTGAAATTCCCCCTCTGGCAGAGATGAATAGACCTACAGCCAGAGGAATGACACCTGGTCACACAGGTTGCACATACATACTGACAGCTGGAGTCTGCAATGTACACATTGCATCAGCTGCATGCCAGCTACTGTAAACAGTGTTCTTGTAAGGTATGAATAATAACAGTGTGTCTAGTGAATATTACCTCAATGATTTTCCTGTGTGTCTCATCTACATGGTTCACAACCGCGGGAGTGTCTTTCACAAACTCCCTGATTGTGTCCATGTGGTTGTACGTGATGAGCAGCAGGTCTTTCGGTCGTGGGCAGAGGAAGACTTGATACTTGAAGGCCATGACCATCAGCTCATAAAGCTAGAAGGTGGACAACGAAAAAGATAAGGCTCCATATTTCTGCTCACAATCCCCCAGTGTGATGTGAGTTCAGAGTGGAATTTCTACCCTTTCTGCTCTGTGTGTAATGTCTGTTACGCACCCTGTCCATGCTGGCCGGGTTCAGCCTCATGATGGAGGTGTGCGCTATCCGTGTTAGCACGGTTTTCATCGTCCTGTGAGAATACAGCTTCTGAGGTTTGAGAAGCTCGTCCATGAAAGATTTACTAAACAAGGTCGAAACGATGTCATTCATAACTGTGAATCGGAGAAGAAGAGAGATATTTGTTAGATATTTGATTTTCTTGAACTCCTCCACCATGATTGATTATATTTATAACATAATTTGTTGTGTATTAAACAGCATATGTCATTAAATCATATCATGTTAGGAATATTTTAAGAAAAGGAAGTAATTTCTCTGTGATAAACTAGCTAATGCTTGCTAATGCTGGCTAGCAAGGTCTCTATGTGACAATTCTGCCTTTAACCTTTAAGAAAACTATACTTAAAGTTAGTTTTTTGTCTTTATTTCTACAGTCTACAATCTCACAATTGATCTGTGATACCTATTCTTCTGTCATTTTCTGACCACACTCCTGCAGCCCATGCAAAAAGAGAAAAAAAAATAAGTTACTCTGTTGAAAATGGTGAACATCATTTTGAGTTAAATGTCTGAGAGCTACAGCTCATCACCAGGAGGGATGACTGGGAACTATATGAGCACACCTACCAAGCCTGTCAGCTACCTCTACCTTTCTCTGAATTGTCCTCAGACGTGTTGTGCGCTCGCAGGCGTTGGTCCAGTATGTAAAGCATCTCTCCACCGAGATTAATGAAAACCAGGGGCAGAGTTCTCACAGACATCTTGCAAAGAGCAGGGGATTAGCTCCCACAGGCAAAAAAAAAAAAAAAAAACGGGTTCGGAAGAAGGCCTCAGAAGCAGCTGAGGTCTTTGGAGATCAAAAGCAGTCTTGTCATTTCAAAGGCAGTATCTGATTGTTTCTGTAGAGAAGTGCCACTGGTGGCTGAATTGTCCATGTTAAGTCTTATCTGATCATACTGCAGATAACGTTTCTCTCTAAGATGCAACAGGTGGCCAGGAAGAGGATCAGCAGTGGGCAGACATGAGCTTATTGGCCAGGATAAGTGACGTAACAGCTCAGGACAACCAACCACAGAATGTAGATGGAGCAAAACTAAAAAAACCATGTGTAGCAAAATAAAAAATCCAAAAAGAGTATGTAGACACTCAAAGGAAACGTAAGGACATGTCATGTGTCTCCACTCAGCTGTTAACCTGGCTGCAGGGATTTGTTTCTGTAGTGTCTCCAGTTTATCCCAAAGGTCTGGTCCCTGTGGGGACAAGTGTCCTTCCATAGCAGACTTTTTTTTTTTAACTCAGCTGTAACGTTTGGCTCAGTTAGCTTAGCTTATAACATAGAGTTATGCTAAGTACTGATAACAGAGCTGCAGCTGGTATAATACCAGTGTTTTGTGAGTTTGTGTGATGCAGAAGTATGTTAGCGTGGAATACAGTCCAGTAGACAGAATGCGGAGGACAGGTGGACACACCCTTATAGAGTTGAAGGAGGATGATCCTGAGGTTTAGTTTAGTCCAGTTTGAATGGGTGTTTTACAGTGACATAAAAGACCCAGGAGGGCAGTACAGACTGAAATCACCCTGTATGTGTGTGTTCTTTTTTTAAAAGAAAGGATACAGCTCATGGCTGATGGCAATTGAGGTTTATTACTCTTATACAGGACATCTGCCCCCTGTGATCATGCTAAGCTAAGCTAACTGGGCTAAGAGAGTATGTGACTGTAGTAACGTGTCATCTCTGAAGCCACATTTTACTATGAAATGATCCACGCATTTTTACGATGCCTCTGTCGTTGCCTTCTCCACTCTGCTCTTAGTAAAAGATTAGAAAGTAGAAACATGCAAATACGAGTTTATCTTCATACTCACTGTTCAAGCTGCTCACTTCATGGGAGACAATTGCTCATTTGTCACAGTCATGTCCACAGTTGCAGGGTTGTTAGAACACATTAGCTGAGACAGAAATGTAAACGTTTTTCTGAAAGAACACTGGATAAATCCTGACCTCCTGAAATCAACAAACCAGTTATGGAGACCCATCTGTACCTCTGGCTGTTCGCTGTGTAAGTTTTCTTCACTATTCTCTGGATATCAATACGTGACAGACATTATGTGTTGTTAAAATCTAAAGTATACTCATCAAATTACCAACAATGTACTGTGCTTTTCATCCACCAGAGCGACCTCCTGTTCAGGGTCAGATTCAGGTTTCAATGACAAAGCATACTTAGATCCAAGCGTTCGTAACACTAACTGGATGCAGTGTATAGAAGACAACACTCCAGTATCTGCTATCCCAATCCCTGGATCGCATGAAAGCTTATCGTTACATGGAGGACCACTGGCCGTAGGGCAAGTTTGGACTTTGGACAAACAGCTTGATGTGGGACTTCGTTATTTTGACGTCCATGCTGGGATTTGGTTTTCCAGCCAAGACACTCTCTATATCCGGGACAGTCACTGGATGTTTTATCAAAAAATTACATTTGATGAAGTCCTCAGTAAGATTATACATTTTTTAGACAAGCATATAAATGAGACTGTGCTTTTGAAAGTAACATTACATGGATTTAACATGCCCAAAGCTGTGCAGCTGTTGAAGAAATCACTTAATAACTTCAAAGACAGAATATGGAATAATCGGTCAGTACCAACCATGAAGCAGGTGAGGGGAAACATTATTTTGCTCCGGAGTGAGGACCTGAATGCTGGAACAGAAAACCACAAATCAATTTTCTTTGAACACAACAAGCTCATAAATGTCGAAGTGAAAATACATCAAATCAAGTCGTACCTCTGTGGTCATCGCATTGTGCTGACAGAGACGAAAACTTCAGCTTTTAAAAGTTCTAAAACGTTGGCTCAAACGGTCAACAAGCAGCTCAGCCACTTCGTTACACAACACAACAAAAGCTCATTAAACAAAGGATGCTTAGGTGTGATAAGCATGAATTTCCCCAGTGTGGATCTCATTAAAAACATCATTGACATAAAACCATGTACATGTGGTCACGGTGAACATGAAGGAAAAACACAGACGACTAAACCAAAAGCACCAGAACCACAGACGACTAAACCAAAAGCACCAGAACCACAGACGACTGAACCGAGTGCACCAGAACCACAGACGACTGAACCAAATGCACCAGAACCACAGACGACTGAACCAAATGCACCAGAATCACCAACAACTGAACCAAGTGCAACTGAACCAGGGGCACCAGAACCTCCAAAAACTGAACCAGGTGCACCAGAACCACTGACAACTGAACCAGGTGCACCAGAATCACCAACAACTGAACCAAATGCACCAGAACCACAGACGACTGATCCAGGTGCACCAGAATCACCAACAACTGAACCAAATGCACCAGAACCACAGACGACTGAACCAAATGCACCAGAACCACCAACAACTGAACCAAGTGCACCAGAATCACCAACAACTGAACCAGGTGCACCAGAACCTCCAAAAACTGAACCAGGTGCACCAGAACCACAGACGACTGAACCAAGTGTACCAGAATCACCAACAACTGAACCAAGTGCACCAGAACCACCAACAACTGAACCAGGTGCACCAGAACCTCCAAAAACTGAACCAGGTGCACCAGAATCACCAACAACTGAACCAAATCCACCAGAACCACAGACGACTGAACCAAATGCACCAGAACCACAGACGACTGAACCAAGTGCACCAGAACCACAGACGAATGAACCAAATGCACCAGAACCACAGACGACTGAACCAAGTGCACCAGAATCACCAAAAACTGAACCAAGTGCACCAGAATCACCAACAACTGAACCAGGTGCACCAGAACCTCCAACAACTGAACCAGGTGCACCAGAATCACCAACAACTGAACCAAATGCACCAGAACCACAGACGACTGAACCAAATGCACCAGAACCACAGACGACTGAACCAAGTGCACCAGAATCACCAACAACTGAACCAGGTGCACCAGAATCACCAACAACTGAACCAGGTGCACCAAAATCACCAACAACTGAACCAAGTGCACCAGAATCACCAACAACTGAACCAGGTGCACCAGAATCACCTACAACTGAACCAAAAGCACCAGAATCACCAACAACTGAACCAAGTGCAACTGAACCAGGGGCACCAGAACCTCCAAAAACTGAACCAGGTGCACAAGAACCACTGACAACTGAACCAGGTGCACCAGAGTCACCAACAACTGAACCAAATGCACCAGAACCACAGACGACTGAACCAGGTGCACCAGAATCACCAACAACTGAACCAAATGCACCAGAACCACAGACGACTGAACCAGGTGCACCAGAATCACCAACAACTGAACCAAATGCACCAGAATCACCAACAACTGAACCAAATGCACCAGAACCACAGACGACTGAACCAAATGCACCAGAACCACAGACGACTGAACCAAGTGCACCAGAACCACAGACGAATGAACCAAATGCACCAGAACCACAGACGACTGAACCAAGTGCACCAGAATCACCAAAAACTGAACCAGGTGCACCAGAACCTCCAAAAACTGAACCAGGTGCACCAGAATCACCAACAACTGAACCAAATGCACCAGAACCACAGACGACTGAACCAAATGCACCAGAACCACAGACGACTGAACCAAATGCACCAGAACCACAGACGACTGAACCAAGTGCACCAGAATCACCAACAACTGAACCAGGTCCACCAGAATCACCAACAACTGAACCAGGTGCACCAAAATCACCAACAACTGAACCAAGTGCACCAGAATCACCAACAACTGAACCAGGTGCACCAGAACCACTAACAACTGAACCAAGTGCACCAGAATCACCTACAACTGAACCAAAAGCACCAGAATCACCTACAACTGAAACAAAAGCACCAGAATCACCTACAACTGAACCAAGTGTACCAGAACCACTGACAACTGAACCAAGTCCACCAGAACCACTGACAACTGAACCAAGTGCACCAGAACCACCAAACACTGAACCAGGTGCACCAGAACCACCACCAAACACTGAACCAGGTGCACCAGAATCACCAACAACTGAACCAAGTGCACCAGAACCACCAACACCTGAACCAAATGCACCAGAACCACAGACGACTGAACCAAGTGCACCAGAATCACCAACAACTGAACCAGGTGCACCAGAACCACCAAAAACTGAACCAAGTGCACCAGAACCACTAACAACTGAACCAGGTGCACCTGAATCACTAACAACTGAACCAGGTGCACCAGAACCACCAACAACCGAACCAAGTGCACCAGAACCACTAACAACTGAACCAGGTGCACCAGAATCACCAACAACTGAACTAAGTGCACCAGAACCACCAACTGAACCAAGTGCACCAGATTTACCAAAAACTGAACCAATTACAACTGAACCAAGTGCACCAGAATCACCAACAACTGAACTGAATGCACCAGAACCACCAAACACTGAACCAAGTGCACCAGAACCACCACCAACAGAACCAAGTGCACCAGAATCACCAACAACTGAACCAAATGCACCAGAATCACCAACAACTGAACTGAGTGCACCAGAGCCACCAAACACTGAACCAAGTGCACCAGAACCACCACCAACAGAACCAAGTGCACCAGAATCACCAACAACTGAACCAAATACACCGGAACCACCAACAACTGAACCAGGTGCACCAGAACCACCAACAACTGAACCAGGTGCACCAGAACCACCAACAACTGAACCAAATTCACCAGAACTACCAAAAACTGAACCAAGTGCACCAGAATCACCAACAACTGAACTGAATGCACCAGAACCACCAAACACTGAACCAAGTGCACCAGAACCACCACCAACAGAACCAAGTGCACCAGAATCACCAACAACTGAACCAAATGCACCAGAATCACCAACAACTGAACTGAGTGCACCAGAGCCACCAAACACTGAACCAAGTGCACCAGAACCACCACCAACAGAACCAAGTGCACCAGAATCACCAACAACTGAACCAAATACACCGGAACCACCAACAACTGAACCAGGTGCACCAGAACCACCAACAACTGAACCAGGTGCACCAGAACCACCAACAACTGAACCAAATTCACCAGAACTACCAAAAACTGAACCAAGTGCACCGGAATCACCAACACCTGAACCAAGTGCACCGGAACCACCACCAACAGAACCAAGTGCACCAGAATCACCAACAACTGAACCAAATGCACCAGAATCACCAACAACTGAACTGAGTGCACCAGAACCACCAAACACTGAACCAAGTGCACCAGAACCACCACCAACAGAACCAAGTGCACCAGAATCACCAACAACTGAACCAAATACACCGGAACCACCAACAACTGAACCAGGTGCACCAGAACCACCAACAACTGAACCAAATTCACCAGAACTACCAAAAACTGAACCAAGTGCACCGGAATCACCAACACCTGAACCAAGTGCACCGGAACCACCAACAACTGAACCAGGTGCACCAGAACCACCAACAACTGAACCAAATGCACCAGAACCACCAACAACTGAACCAAGTGTACCAGAATCACCAACAACTGAACCAAGTGCACCAGAACCACCAACAACTGAACCAAGTGCACCACAATCACCAACAACTGAACCAAGTGCACCAGAATCACAGACGACTGAACCAAGTGCACCAGAACTACCGACAACTGAACCAGGTCCACCAGAATCACCAACAATTGAACCAAATTCACCAGTACCACCCAAAACTGAACTAAGTGCACCAGAATCACCTACACCTGAACCAAGTGCACCAGAACCACCATCAACTGAACCAAGTGCACCAGAACCACCAACAACTGACCCAGGTGCACCAGAATCACCAACAACTGAACCAAATGCACCAGAACCACCATCAACTGAACCAAGTGTACCAGAATCACAGACGACTGAACCAAGTGCACCAGAATCACCAACAACTGAACTGAATGCACCAGAACCACCAAACACTGAACCAAGTGCACCAGAACCACCAACAACTGAACCAAGTGCACCAGAATCACCAACAACTGAACCAAGTGCACCAGAATTACCAACGACTGAACCAAGTGCACCAGAACCACCAACAACTGAACCAAGTGCACCAGAATCACCAACAACTGAACTGAATGCACCAGAACCACCAAACACTGAACCAAGTGCACCAGAACCACCAACAACTGAACCAAGTGCACCAGAATCACCAACAACTGAACCAAATGCACCAGAACCATCAAAAACTGAACAGAATGCACCAGAATCACCAACAACTGAACCAAGTCCACCAGAACCACCAAAAACTGAACCAAGTGCACCAGAATCACCAACAACTGAACCAAGTGCACCAGAACCACCAACAACTGAACAAAATGCACCAGAATCACCAACAACTGAACCAAGTCCACCAGAACCACCAACAACTGAACCAAGTGCACCAGAACCACCAACAACTGAACCAAGTGCACCAGAATCACCAACAACTGAACCAAATGCACCAGAACCATCAAAAACTGAACCAAGTGCACCAGAATCACCAACACCTGAGCCAAGTGCACCGGAACCACCAACAACTGAACCAGGTGCACCAGAATCACCAACAACTGAACCAGGTGCACCAGAATCACCAACAACTGAACCAGGTGCACCAGAACCACCAACAACTGAACCAAGTGCACCAGAACTACCAACAACTGAACCAAGTCCACCAGAATCACCAACAACTGAACTGAATGCACCAGAACCACCAAACACTGAACCAAGTGCACCAGAACCACCAACGACTGAACCAAGTGCACCAGAATCACCAACAACTGAACCAAATGCACCGGAATCACCAACACCTGAACCAAGTGCACCGGAATCACCAACACCTGAACCAAGTGCACCAGAACCACCAACAACTGAACCAAGTGCACCAGAATCACCAACAACTGAACCAAATGCACCAGAACCATCAAAAACTGAACCAAGTGCACCAGAATCACCAACACCTGAGCCAAGTGCACCGGAACCACCAACAACTGAACCAGGTGCACCAGAATCACCAACAACTGAACCAGGTGCACCAGAATCACCAACAACTGAACCAGGTGCACCAGAACCACCAACAACTGAACCAAGTGCACCAGAACTACCAACAACTGAACCAAGTCCACCAGAATCACCAACAACTGAACTGAATGCACCAGAACCACCATCAACTGAACCAAGTGTACCAGAATCACAGACGACTGAACCAAGTGCACCAGAATCACCAACAACTGAACCAAATGCACCGGAATCACCAACACCTGAACCAAGTGCACCGGAATCACCAACACCTGAACCAAGTGCACCGGAACCACCAACATCTGAACCAAGTGCACCAGAACCACCACCAACTGAACCAAGTGCACCAGAACCACCAACAACTGAACCAAGTCCACCAGAACCACCAAAAACTGAACCAAGTCCACCAGAATCACCAACAACTGAACTGAATGCACCAGAACCACCAACAACTGAACCAAGTGCACCAGAACCACCAACAACTGAACCAAGTGCACCAGAATCACCAACAACTGAACCAAATGCACCAGAACCATCAAAAACTGAACCAAGTGCACCAGAATCACCAACACCTGAGCCAAGTGCACCGGAACCACCAACAACTGAACCAAGTGCACCAGAACTACCAACAACTGAACCAAGTGCACCAGAATCACCAACAACTGATCCAAGTGCACCAGAACCATTAAAAACTGAACCAGGTGCACCAGAATCACCAACAACTGAACCGGGTGCACCAGAATCACCAACAACTGAACCAAATGCACCAGAACCACAGACGACTGAACCAAATGCACCAGAACCACAGACGACTGAACCAAGTGCACCAGAACCACCAACAACTGAACCAAGTGCACCAGAATCACCAACAACTGAACCGGGTGCACCAGAATCACCAACAACTGAACCAAGTGCACCGGAATCACCAACAACTGAACCGGGTGCACCAGAATCACCAACAACTGAACCAAGTGCACCGGAATCACCAACACCTGAACCAAGTGCACCGGAACCACCAACACCTGAACCAAGTGCACCAGAACCACCACCAACTGAACCAAGTGCACCAGAACCACCAAGAACTGAACCAGGTGCACCAGAATCACCAACAACTGAACCAAGTGCACCAGAACCACCAACAACTGAACCGAATGCACCAGAATCACCAACAACTGAACCAAATGCACCAGAACCACCAACAACTGAACCAAGTGTACCAGAATCACCAACAACTGAACCAAGTGCACCAGAACTACCAACAACTGAACCAAGTCCACCAGAATCACCAACAACTGAACCAAATGCACCAGAACCATCAAAAACTGAACCAAGTGCACCAGAATCACCATCAACTGATCCAAGTGCACCAGAACCATTAAAAACTGAACCAGGTGCACCAGAATCACCAACAACTGAACCAGGTGCACCAGAATCACCAACAACTGAACCAAATGTACCAGAACCACAGACGACTGAACCAAATGCACCAGAACCACCAACAACTGAACCAAGTGTACCAGAATCACCAACAACTGAACCAAATTCACCAGAATCACTAAAAACTGAACCAAGTGCACCGGAACCACCAACAACTGAACCAGGTGCACCAGAATCACCAACAACTGAACCAGGTGCACCAGAACCACCAACAACTGAACCAAGTGCACCAGAACTACCAACAACTGAACCAAGTCCACCAGAATCACCAACAACTGAACCAAGTGCACCAGAACGATCAAAAACTGAACCAAGTGCACCAGAATCACCAACAACTGAACAAAGTGCACCAGAATCACCAACAACTGAACAAAGTGCACCAGAACCACCAACAACTGAACCAACCACTCCACCAGCGACTCTGCCAGCAGCTGCACCTGGGTTATATCACGTTGTTCTGCCAAAGATCCTTCGTAAACCTGAACACAAGACTCGGCCCTTGTGGAGAGTACGCAATTGTCACAAAGGCTAAATGTAACATTCACTGTAATCATATACAACTCTGGAAAAAATGTTCATTTGGTGCTGAAGCTAAAATAAATTGAAAAAAAAAGATGATTATTTGTCATCTCTGCTTCACAAATGTTGGTGCATTGGTGTAGGTCTGGGGCTGGGGGGTAGGACCCCTGTTTTTTGTATGGTAAATTAATGACTTATTCAGTGTACTGTGTGAAATGTAGAAACATGGGGGCCCCACCAGTGTCAATTTTGTTGACAAATCATTTTTGTCATAGTTTTCGCTAACGACCTTTTTTTGCTGATAAAAATGAGACGATAACTAAATAAAAACTAACGCACGGTGCCAAAAACGAAGACGAAATGTAATGACACTTTCGTCAACGAATAAAAGATGAAATAAAGACGAAATTATTGATGGAGACGAGATCCAATCAGAGCAAATTTTGTTTGTGGAAGGGAGGGACGAATCAGGAGATGGCGGCAGAGAGCCAATCAGAAGTGATCTCTCTGCGTAAGGACGTTACCCCGCGATGCTGGAAGAAGGCGTACTCATGCATGGTAACACAACACAGGAGAAGAACAGACACACGGACACGTTTGATGTCAAGACAAACAAGACGGTTTGCAAACCGTGTGGAGCGACTATCAGCGGTAAAAACACAACAAACCTGAAGCGACGTTTGCAGACGAGTCGTCTTAACTTCCGCTCAAAGATACACGTGACAAAATCTATAAATGAAGACATCGCTGCTGATGGTTTTACAGCATGTGCACTTTTTCTAAGTTGTCACTGAAGTATTTTGCTGTAGTTATGGAGGATTCATGAAGAAAGTCATGACTGAACAGTGTATTCAGGGAGAGCAGCTCACTGTTCATTGGTTCTTTTGTGAAAAGGTCATAGCAATTAAATAAAGAGGTGTTTGTTTCAAATTTTCAATGTTAAAGCTTGTTTTTGTTTTTCTGTTTTTGCCTGTTTTTATTGCACAATTAAACCTTAATTATTTCATGAAAAAATATATATCATAGAATTTTATTTACGGCAGATTTAGTCGACTAAAATTCTTTGATATTTACTAAAACTAGACTAAAAGTTAAAAAATGTTGATGACTAAAATGTGACTAAAATCAAAAGACATTTTAGTCACAAGACTAAAATAAAAACTAAATCAGAAATTGCTGCCAAAATTAACACTGAGCCCCACAGATGATATTTGCTTCAAGGCCCCATTGTGGTTTGATCCGGCCCTGTCTGACAACAAAACAACAAAGTCATGCCTAAAATATGTCAACTTAAGGACTATTTTTGAAAGCAGTGACATCGTCTTTCCAATACTTCATAACTACCTCCTAGAAAACTATTAAAAATATGTGTGGCAAAGCATTCAGCGATTAATTCACGTGATTGATTCCTCATAAAAAAATCCCCAGAGACGTTGCTGGCTGCTTTTATTGTGTGTATTTCCTCATTGACCCGTGCGTAAATGACAATTGGAGGAAGACGCACGGTGAGATCATTACTGGAATCCCAGCATGTGACTGGCCGCTGCTCGCATGCTGGTGGTTGTTTGCTGTGTCAAGAAACGAAACAACTTCCTCGTATCGACTCACAACTTCAGGGAGAAGCTCCCGGTCGCCGCATTAACCGACACACACACACACACACACAGCGAAAACAAGTCGGGAGGAAGGACGCGTTGGAGACTCTTGAACGCGCAGGTAAGTTTGGTTTTGTTGAGAAAATGAGAAACAGAAAAGTTTCACTCACATTTAATTCATTCAGGTAGTGAGAGACTTTTGTAGTTGTTGGTTTCCTCTCCCAGTTCTCGTTTTGTGTGATATTAAACTTTTAAACGGAACTACTTTATGCAGGTTTTGCAGTTTAGGGTCTAAAACTCAGGTGTGTGTTCGATCCCTCGGAATATCTGAATGAGAAAGGTGTGTGTGAACAAGATGTCTGCCTTTGTGTCATAAGTTTACTTGATTAGAACCTATTGATCTATTAATATTGAAACATTTTCTAGGACCATTTTTTTTATATTTGTGCTTTGTGTTGTCATATAAATATTCCTTTAGTGTCCAAAACTGTCCATAAAACTCACATCAGATGAAGGAAACTAACAAATATTCACAAACTACCGAAGCTGTTATCTTTAATGACATGATTTAGAGAGTTTATACCATTACTGTGGAGAGGTGTGGTGATGTTTAATAAGGATAAGCTGTTGTTATACAGTAAATTAAGGGGGTACGATGTTTGAAGATTGGCTTGCATGTTAATCCTGCATCAGTAATAGTTTATAAATGCACCACTGAACGAGCACGTTATCTGTGTAATATGTGCTTTTACAGGAACGTTTATGATGTGTTTTCCACACAGGCTTGACATGAACGCTGAGCTGCACCGACCCAAAAGACATGTACGCTGATGTAAGTCTCTTCCCTGCTGTGCATCCGTGGACTAAAACCCCCATCGCTTACTCTCTGAGCCCCACACACTCCAACACCTCTGCATGGGTTTTCCCTTCACTGCTCACAGCCCACGACTCCTCCTGTGAGATCATGCACCCCGGTGAGCCTGACCCGTCCCCTGATCCCCAAGTTCTAGAGGCCCAGCTGGACTTTTTCCACAAGCTGGGCTACTCCACGGCTCAGGTCCAGGCAGTTCAGCAGAAGTTCGGCTCCAGCACGGACACGGATAAAGTCTTGGGGGAGCTGGTGAGGTTCAGGGCCAGTCGGGAGGCCCAGCAGGGGCCAGTGACCACCATGTCTGTGCTTGTTTCCCGAGGAGACACCCAGGCTGCAGGCCCCACCCTGCTGCTGCCTGTTAGTGGAACTTCTTATAGTAGCAGAGAGGACAGCGGCGAGGAGGAAGATACTCTGAGACCTGTTGTGATTGATGGCAGCAACGTGGCTATGAGGTGGGAAAATTAACCGGCCAGAGTTTGGTGCAAAGTGTGAGGAGCACTCCCTGTTTTCATATAATTTAGTGACATTTCATGCAGAAATGTCCAGAATTCAGTGGCTAAACGGTTGTTAGAGCACCTAACTAGTCTTTTGAGAATTCTTTAATAATTGTTTATTACATTTTTTATGACAGAAATAAGGCACTTGAATTAGCTACTCTTTGTGTTTGTGTAGTTTAGAGCTCCAACAGTTTGACAATTATATGTATATATTAAACATTTTCTTGCTTGCTCAGACAAAATAAAATGATTATGTTAGAATAACTCAGTGAAACAATCATCAGAGCATTAAATGCTCTGATGAGCAACAGGAGAACTTCCTGCTTTCAGCTCTGCAGCGTGCATATCTAGCATGATTTTTTTTCAAGTTTATGAGCTCTTATGGAAATAAAAACAAAAGATTTGGGTAAACAAGTTAATCTAAAAGTACAAAATGTTCTTTTAAAAGAAACAAAATGCCATATACAGTATCTATATTAACAACAGTCTTTACTGTTCAGTACCAGTTAAAGCATAGAACAAGTACCAGCAGTGAAATACAGAAATAAAAGTTCACTCATTGCAGTTTGTTGCAGTTTTAGCTAACCTAGTAATCATGCTAGCTGCTCTTTTTGGCATTCTACCCACTGCCTGTTTCTCCTCTTAAAGTTAAAAACAGTATATGAGTGTGATGGAGATCATTGTATCCACTTGCAACACTCAGTGTTTGCACTTTTCTGAGGAATATTTCAGTATGAATGTTGTAATTTCACTTAAGAAGGCCAGCTTTACCTAACCATCCACTCCAGGTGAGGCTGTGTCTGAGGCTGTCATTAGATAAAAGTCAAACAGGATCACTGACTGATACATTGCCTGCAATTTGAGGACACTTCCTGTGAATACACCTCGACTCTTCCATCAATCTGAGCAGACGGAAAACAAATTTGGCGAAAAGTGGAGATGACAGAAAGTACACTGTGTATGCTCATGCCTCTGTCATTCACACTCCGGTATGCAGGTTCAGGCATGCAGTAAACCAGCGTTCTGAGTATGCAAATCAGGTTGTACTTATAGAGAGCACCTTTGTTTTCTTTAAACCCGAGGCTGCTTATAGACAAAAGCAGCACCAACAGGTATGACAGCATTTACCCCCCTGATCTCTTTTCTTGTCTCTGCCGTCTCAGATGTGTCTCTGCTTTAAAATTGACTCATTCAAAAAAAATCCCTGAGGGCTTCCATATAAATAAATTGAACATTGTAAATTAAATGCTGACTACTGACTGAAGATGGGCAGCTTACCAACTCCCTAAAAGTGAAGCCCAACTGTGGAATCTGTCTTCATTTGTGAGCTGCATTTGACAGATGTTGGCGTCACAGCTGTATGACGAGGCTCCTTAAGGTGCAGCCATCCAAGCCAAACTGTCCATAGGCCACATGCTGTTTCTTTGGGTTCTTCTGTATCAGATCCTTCAGAGGCGAGGCAAAATCATCAAGTGCATAATGCTCTTCATGACTAAGCACATCAGTATTTTACATCGTTGATGCAGGTACACACAGAGACCTCCTTGAAAAGATTCTGAATTTGGTGACATCATTTATTTTTGGTAGTAGTGAGGGTTCAAAACCAGACAGCGTGCACATCAAAGCACGAGTAATTTGCAGTCACAGTGTGTTTAGTGTCCGTCTGGCCGAGCCTGTTTGAAACAAAGAGGTTTGTTCTATTGTGATCCTCATGTTTACAAAGCAAATGAAGCGATAGAGTGCACCAGAGAGAGCCATGAAATCAAAGAGTGCCGCTATAAACACCGCAGTCTTTGTACTGAACCAGCTCAAGGAAGCTCTCAACCTGCATGTTCACATTTTCCTGGTTTCCATTTCTTTCACACTTAGCCATGGGAACAAGGAAGTGTTCTCCTGCCTGGGAATCCAGTTGGCCGTTAACTTCTTCCTGGACAGAGGCCACACTGAAATCACTGTGTTTGTCCCCTCCTGGAGGAAGGAGCAGCCCAGGCCCGACGTGCCTATCACAGGTAAGATGGAAATTTAATTTGTTAAATCATTAATCATTAAATTTTGCTGGGAGGTTTATATTGTGCTCGTTTGGCATTAAAATGACTCTTTACACATTGAAACTTGCCATTGGAGATCTATGTATCTAAAGGCAACAATATGGTGTACGTTGAGCTGTGTTAAAGTGGTTTTCATTTTGAGTTCCGACACCAAAAACAGGAGTTAAAATTGGCTCCAGTAAACGTCAAGATTTGATTTGATGCTGCTGCTTCTCAGAATGAGCTGTAGCTCTGAAAAGGGGAAATACCCGACACTGGTTTCCAAACACTGAGCCTTATCTGCAGTCTGTGCAGCTAAAACACAAAAGATACAATGTGGGGTTTTCCAATTGTTTGTGTCACAGAAAGATCATCCCTTGAACTGTTTTACAGCCTCTGCTGGCCTACATTTGAAAACTGTTACTTCTTGTTTGCTTTACTCACACAGATGAACCCATACTGATAAATTGCTGTGTGGAGGATGTAAGGCCCTTAGTTAATATTTAATCAGGTTAATTCTGACTGCTGGGAAAGACCCATAATAAAATCCAGCAGTGACTCAGTAAAAAAAAAAATGATTAAGGCCCGTATTTGTATGCAATTTATTTAAAGCTTTATGTTATCATGATAGGAAATCAGTGTAGCCATCAGCAGCTCCTCTCACCCCCACACAGCATAAATATGTCTGGAACTTTAGCATTTTAATTCACTCTTAATACAAACCCAGAAAGAAGCAACAAGATGGTCACATTTCAGTAAATGTAATTAGCCGTTTCCTTGATTTTGGGCTTGTCTTTGTCGTGTAGATCAGCATATTCTGCGAGACCTGGAGAAGAAGAAGATTCTGGTGTTCACACCCTCACGCCGTGTTGCCGGGAAACGAGTGGTCTGCAATGATGACTGCTTTATCGTCAAGCATGGCTTTGAATCCGACGGCATCATTGTGTCCAACGACATGTACCGGGACCTGCAGGGAGAGAAGCCCGAGTGGAAGCGCTTCATCGAGGAGAGGCTGCTCATGTACTCCTTTGTTAATAACAAGTGAGTTCTGACTTCCAGATATGCAGCGTAAAAAAAAAAAAAACTGTTCAAAGTTCTGCTCCCAGACTGATGTTTGGATGTTACCTTAATCCAGGTTCATGCCTCCGGATGATCCACTGGGCCGCCATGGACCCACCCTGGAGAACTTCCTGCGGAGGTTTCCAAAGACTCAGAAAAAACAGCCATGCCCATATGGTGAGAGGACGAAATGAATACCTTTTGTCAGATATGATACAGAAGCAAGTGCTATAGAAGATGTGAAGCTATAGGCTTACAGAGCTGCTAGCATGGTTATGGATAACTGTGATTACAGAAAGTGCCTGATTTGTTTTTCTTTCAGGGAAAAAATGTACTTATGGAATCAAATGTAAATTCCGCCATCCTGAGCGAGCCAAACAGTCCAATCGTTTGGTCGCCGATGAGCTTCGGGAGAACTCTAAGCACCCTACCACCTCTCAGAAACAAGCTTCAGCTGGCTCCAGTCCTGTGCCTGTTGTGAGTCTCTCCTCAGTGGAAGATATGGCAAAGAAACTGAGTCTGGGACATGAGAGCAGCTTTATAAAGAAAGACTATAAAAGTGAACAGGTTAAGACAAGTCACCGCTCCACCAAGAAGGCTTCGTCTAGGAAGGAGAAGACCAGCAAACAGTCCTCCTCTGATCACCTCTCAGAGCGGCATGGTGGCTCTCAGGAGCAGCTGGACTCTGGTTTAGGCTCTATAGACAGTCAGCCTGTGGAGGCTACTTGGAGTCTCTGTGACCACGTGTACGGCTCGACGTATGGGAGCTCTCAACATACCCACAGTGTAAGACCGCAGTATCCACCCCCTAGAAGTGCACCATGCAGCTGTTGCTCACATGGTTACACAGCACCTTTCCTGCCCAACAGCCACAGTGCAGATATGATACCCTACGGTCCGCCCCAGTACCCCAGTTACTGTCCATACCCGGTCAGCATCCCTGCGTACAGCCAGCCCACAGACTTCCAGCACAACAGAGTCCAGAACCACCACCAGCAGCAGCAGCTGTGCTGGTCTGATCCATTCAGTGCACCGCCTCCAGCCGTCCGCAGCCTGCAGAGGGGCGGCTCACTGTGGGAGCCTCCTCAGGGGACACAACCGAATCCGAGCAGTGAGGAAAGGGAAGTTGTGCGGAAGAAGCTCCTCGCCATCTTCAGCGCCCAGTTAGTGGACACGGCCATGGACATGTTTCCTCAGCTGATGGATCCGCAGATGCTAGTGGCTAAAATCCTGATGCTGCAGAGCCAGAACCGGTCACTAAGATGAGATGGATCCGGTCTAAACCCTAGTCTTTCAGTGGAAAGGCTAAAGATAAACATGAGTTTGTGTACTTTTGTAATGTGGTATCCACCTTGCTATGAACTGTATTTGCTTTGGAGTTGCCTCTGTGAGCTGTTTATCATGAGGCAGTATGCTGTTGATACAAATTGTATCTTTATATAAAATTTTAAAAGCCACCTAATGAGTTGTCCATTTTATTAGGTGCACCGAGAGGAAGCGGTGAGAGCGCCGTGAGATGTTAACTTCAGTGTCTTCTTGTGTGTCTAATGACAGATGAATATGAATGGCGTCTTGGTGTCATATTGGCATTTTGCACCGTTTACTCTTTCACAGCCAGATACCCTTGATGTGGTCTGCCGTTATGTCAGCTTGTCAGCTGTCAGCTTTAAGCAGTAATATATTTTCTTAATTGCTAAAAACAATACAGGCTTGTTGGCATTACCATTCATTTGTCAGCGAGGGTGTGTGAGTGCAGCTCTGTACCTGGGTTTAGATCCAACACAGCTGTCAGTAGAGCTGTGAGACGCCTACAGTGTTTGATTTATAGCTTTAATTTTCTTAACACCGAAGTGATTGATGGTACCTATAATAAAAAAAGCAGGAAATTACAACTAACATTTCTTCACACAGATTCCTCCTGGCGTGTGTGGGTGTGTGTGCGAACATCTGTAATCACACCTAGTCAGGTGTCTTCATGCCTTAAACATCACGAACACCTACTATAGTCACTTTTACTTAGGTAAATCTGTTGCTCCTGCAGCCCTGATGAATCAAACAGTTGAATGAATGTTTAGGACATAAACGGGTCTGAAATGTGTTTTTTCCGCCACCCACAGTGTGGAAACAAGGCATACATTTGTCATAAAATGACGTACAAATGAAGTGGTCAGTCTTTATTTATGTGGCGTTAGTACCAGTAAGTACCAGGGCCGGCCCAAGCCTTTATGGGGGCCCTAAGCCAAATGTCCTTCCACTTCCTCAGCATCAGATGCTTCATCATTCTATAAGCTGCAATGTGTGTGTAACACACCCACTGTCATTACAATACTGTCTTGTTTGTATTAATCAATGTTATTTTTTAAAATATATAATATATATTTTATCATGGACTTGTGGTGCTCTTGGGGGCCCTGAGCGACCGCATTGGGCCTTGGGCCGGCCCTGCAAAGTACTTTCCAAAGAAAGCCACCGGTAAATAGTGAGTAAACATGATTCCTGGTCCTGGTGCAAAGGGGAGCAGCACTGTTACACTGTATGCAAAGCAGGCATGTTGTTTTTGCATAGCACTGCTGGCTGTGTACTTAACATATGTTCTGCAAACCTCTGAGTGAGTGAACACTGAGTGTCAACAGGTCAGCAGCAGCAGAAGGTGTTCAACACATCATCAACCACCATGTCTTGTTTTCCAGCTCGAAGCTACATCAGAGCTTCTGCGGCTGAAATGAAGGGCAGAAAAAAACGCCCAGTGCTGAGCGTCATTTCCAAACATCTGCAGGCGGCACAGAGCGGCGTGGGGTTCAGATTAAACCAGGTCAGCTCTGTCTGCAGGGGCATCTGATAAGATGTGCAGCAGTGGCAGGTTTTTGTTTCACTCAACATGAATGTAACTTCCACACTGTGCACTGAGCTGGTGTGTGGTCAGCGTGGCTGCTTTACATTAAACCACTGCAGGGAAATTACTCTCTAACAGTAGCTCCTAGGATTTATGACTCATTCACAGAAACATGCTCACAATATACTTCCTGTGCTAATGATGCTAATGATTAAAGGACAAGCGCAATGTAAAAAACACAAAGTGTACATTAAATGATGTATAAGAAGGACCTTTAAATCGACACACAGCTGCACGGGGAGGGGAAGTGGATGTACAGAAGATAAAAGTTAGTTAAAGAAGTCAGTTTTTAAATTTTGTGTAAATGTAACAAGATGTTCTGGACGATATTTGCATGAACAACAGAGACTGTTGTCTCTGTTGTTCATTGTGACTTGTGACTACTTAAACAAGCCATACTGCTCACCCTGTGTGGCTGGCTGCAAGTTCGGTGGAAAAGACAATGACGTTGATTTTTCCCCCTCATTGTATCTTGCTTATCTCTGCAAAATGCAAACAGATACACAGTACTCCATTATCAACAATGGAGGGCCTGACTTGTGGCTGACTTGGTGTGCTTCGTGGTAAGGTGCAGAAGGTTGTCTGCTTCAGACCTCATCTGTCTGTGGGCACCTGATAGTCGCTTGACATCCTTGTCTGAACTGTAAATCTGTCATTTTGCACATTTCAGATCTGTTTCCTGTTTGTTGTTCTGTTTTGTCTCCCAATAAAATGATGATCTGGGGAAGTTGTTCTTCCTTTGACAGATCATTTTGTGCTGATTTCAAACATGTGATTATGATTTGTTGGATATGGCGTGACGTGTGGGTGGGTGTTTGGCCTGAAATGACTTTTTGGTCTTCTTGCAATTCATCGGGTGCTTTTCTGACTTGTAATCGACCCAAATTAGCTTTATTAGTAGTGTGTGAAGATTAAAGCAACAACACTAATAACTAGATACAGTTAATATTAGCTTAGAATAAAAACTTGGAAACCAGTTAGACTGATAATTGTGCACATAATATAATAATATGATTAAACAGGTTGTTCTGAAGAAGTTTAGCTATCGAGGCCAACACTAATATTGTGTTTGTATGCTGCTATAAATTATAATTATTTCTGTTTATTTCTCTTCATTTGAGGAACTGCGTTTCAGACTTTACTTCCAGGTTGCTGCACAAAATGCAGCTAAAATTACATGAAAATTATTATCTGACACTTTCCCACTAACGGTGTAAAGTTTGCATGGAAACCCTTCAGTGATGTACCAATAAATAATGTCCCACTCTCACAGATGTGGAATAAGTGGAGCTCATAACCAAACTACATAATTCTGTGTTATAAAACATATAAAAACATATATATAAAAAGACGTTTATCTTCTTTTTGACAGTACAGAGACAGGCTTCCTGCGAGCTTCCAGTAAGGCTGCACACAGAGGTCTTACATATTTTATGAAGACAAAATGTTCGCACATTTTTAGAATGCCATCTTGTAGCGTGACTCATGTTCTGTCTGCACCTTAACATAATATGCAAATACTGAGGCTGCTATGTGAGAAAGGTAAGACTTCACAAGTCAAGACAAGATGTGCTGTTTAAAAACTGAATTAGAAGTCTGCTCCCTTCCTGTGAAAACACCTGCAGGGCAGTTGGATGTGGCTAAATTCTAAAGGTTCCACCACTTTTTACACATAAGTTTAAATGCAGCTTTTTGTGTCACAGATTACCTCTGAGGTTAAACATGATTTGTTGCTCTTAGACACCCAAAGTTCAGACTGGAAATGACTCCTCCTGCTGGAAGACATGCATTTACATTATATATATATATATATATATTATATATATATATATATATATATATATATAATATAATATACATAATATGCTGTTTTGTTGTAAATACATTACAAAAGTATATTTTCCAGTTTTGCTGCTTTATCTTGTAGCTAATAAAACAAATGCAATTATTTGAATTTTTTCATGAATTTAAATTTTTTTGTCAGGTTGGATTTTTTTTTTGTTTACTTTTAATTTTGTTACTCAGATTTTAGAAACTTGAAGTGGAATATATCACCTCATTTTCAGTAATAGGTATAAAAACACAACTTTCTACAGATAGAGAATGTAAAAAAAAATAACATATCGTGACAAACTACACTACCCAGAAGTCAATAGGCTCTGCGCAGACTCAGTTTGATTCGGACTCGACGCTGATTTTGTTCTTAACCTAACCCGGTTTCTGTACTTCTGTGTCGTCCGTCAGCGCTAAAAAAGTACATGTTGCAGTGATGTAGCATCCATAAGAAGGACTTTATCCACCCGTGAGCAGCTAACGTTGGGTCATGTTCAGTCCTCCGGGCCTGAGGACCGTTTGTTAGACCGCTGCGGCGCCGTTTATGCTAAGTTAGCCAGTTAGCCTGCCACACGCTAGCTAACAAGCTGCAGTGAGTTTGCGATGTGCTGCTATTTGTTTTTCTGGTCTCCGCTCACTCTGTAAATCCAGGCGGCTAACCTCGCTAGCTCCAGGCTCATCGCTGCCCTGCTCCTCCTTATGCTGTTGTTTCTGTCAGGTGTCAAGTTAAGATGTGGCAGAGTGTCGGGCTCACACTGCTGGTCATTGTGGCCACACTTGTCTGTGCGCTGCTCTTCATGCTGTTCGGTGAGTTTACAGAAAATTACCTCGAAGACGTAGTTACATATCTCACTAAGCTAATATGTAGCTGCCTTTACTGCTGTCATTGGCTTAGGAAATGCTACAATAGGACCTGGATCATCAGTTTTTACAGTGAGCATATAAAGTTGCTAACTAGGCTAATAAGAGGCTACTGTTGTTGTTGTTGTTGTTGTTGTTGTTGACAAACTGTCCTGCTTGGTCTAAAATTAACGCCGAGGCTCCTGAAATGCTGAACTAGTTCTTTAAGGTTCTGCTGTATGACAGGTCAGAGCTGTATTGAATGTCTCAGACCTATTTTTATCTCCTGTCCTCCCTCTCTCCCTCCCTAACATACTGTACACTATCTTGGGGAGTTACATACATTTTAGACATATGTGACTGCTTTATCCCTCCCAAACTAACCTAATTTCCCTAATGAATACAGTTAATCTTAAACAGAGTAGTCCTCCATAACAAGGTTTACGATGCTATATGCAACAAGTAAATATCTGCATCTTGTCTTTCCCTCTCAGGTTGGTATGTAGTCTGGCAGCTCTTCCTGTCTAAGTTTAAGTTCCTGCGTGAGCTCGTCGGGGATGCCGGCACCCCGCAGGCTGAGACTCAACCGTCCGAAACCAACGTGAGTGAACGTACAGCAAGCTCCGTGACACGAAACCGGCCCCGGACTGCACGCCAAAGAGTTGCCTCTCCTGAAAGCACTTTGTAGATCATCCACACAGCCACTGTGTATCCTTCACATCTTCAGAGATACTCCTCACTGACCCTACACTACACAAGGACCTCACCAGGACACCACCACCACCACCACCACCACCTCCTCCTCCTCCTCCCCATCTTCACCAGGACACTTTAAACTGACCAGGTGTATCTCCTGGGTCGAAAGGGAAAAGCCATCTGTGTACATAACTGTCCATTTCTCTATGTGATCTATTCATGTTGTTTTTTTAAGTACAGTGTTATGTACTGAGCAGTCAGGAGCTCCACTCGTGGTCCTTCAGATATCCTGCAATAGCGATGGCCGGCTCTCACGAGCAGCCATGCTGCCTCCTGTCACCGGTGTGGAGTATGAAGTTGCTTCATCCCACCAGGAGAGATGTAACTGTACATGTGTTGAACATGTACTTTCAGCTGAAGTATGTATTACGTTGAACACAGTAGGGAGATAATTAAAAAAAACATGAGCTAGCCTCCCATCATTTCAAGAACAACAGGTGATAAAGTTAAAACTGAATTTGTACAACTGACATCGTCTTTTAAACATAACAAAGTGCAATGAATGGATGGATGGTCCGTGCTGTCGTTTTCTTGTTTCTTGCACAGTGTACTCTGTATTACGGACTAACATCCATGAAGTGAAAACTTGTCTGTCCCAGTAGATAAAATGCCCAAAAGCCTCCAAGGATGATGACAAATGACAAAAAAAGAGGGTGGGCTTCATTCCAGTGAAATGTTACTTCTTTTCTTGTAACTTCTTCTTTTTATAGATTTATACTTGAAGAGTCAGGAGAAAGTTTCAAGGAAATGAACTGTTGATGTTCAGAAGCAGCTGCACGTGATGCTAGCTGACGTCACAAGGCTTCCTGCTGCAGAAAACCTGCCCGAGTGATGTCTGAATCCTCTCCCGATCCCTGTGCCTCTCTGTCTGTATCAGTGCCTGTCTAGATGGCATCCACTGTTTGTCACATGGCCTCTTTTAGTAGCTTGGCGTCTGCTACAGGGCAAATCAAAACTGACCAGGGCCTAGTCAATATTTATGTAATACAGTTTCCCTCAAGGTACAGCTCATGTCACTCTTGCACCTATTTTTTGAGCAGTGACTTTTTTGTTTCTTCAGTGGAACAACTAGCTTCAAATAAATAACACCATACATTTGTCGACTACTGTTATTTGTTTCTTCAATGCAATGGAAAATGTGGAAAATTAAGAAAATTGTTACTATGATATGAAAATACAGTATCCAAAGAAGAGGTTGGACACCTGTCAATCACTCTGCTGTCACAGTTGCGTCACCGGAAGACGTTGAAACTGCTAGCTAGCTACTAGCTAAACTGTTTGGAGCAAGAAGGTAAAATTTACGTTTTGGTATCTTATTGCGTGTTTTTTTTTTAACCAACATGACACGGTGGACAAATGTCTTTACAGAAAGTCTTGGGTTTCACCATTTTTTGCTTTTTGTTAGCTTCTTTTTTTGTCTTTTAACTTTGTTAGCTAGCTAACTTTAACAAAACGTCTGACGTTAGCTTAGCCGGGTAGTTTGAATAACGTCATTTTCTTTTTTTTCTTCTTTTTTTTTTAAATTAACTTTTAAATCATAATTTCAAGCTGTACCCAAACTTGTCTGAAACTTTACTTTTACATACAATAAATTAATAAATAGATACAAAATATCGCAGTTAAGCAAAACAGTAACCAATCAAATGTTGTTTGCTAATAAGCTAACCAGACAAATCGATAGCCGTTAGCGCCCCTCAGCATCCACATTTGGGTTGGATATAAAAAAGTGTCTAGTTAACCTGCTGTTACTTTCTGCTCTCCTGGCATTTTACGGTTTAAACACCAGATGGCAGTATTTCACTTACAGTCAACACATCATCTCAGGCTGGAACCCTTCTGAGGCTGGATGCTTTGTGTAGTTTGTCAAGGGTTTTGAACAAGTACTGCTCATAAGCACAATTTATAAAGCATTTGAATGCATTTTTGAGTTGGTATGAAAGGAGAATATTGTACTTTTTTACTTTTTTACATTTTTTTTAAATTGTTTTTTATGCAGTTGGAACAGTGAAGACAGACAGGAAATTGCTAGAAAGAAAATCCTGAATGCTTATTGAAGTGTTCTCAATAAGTCAAACGTCTCAATATTTCAGACTGTGCTGGCAGATGTTAGATTATAGCCATAAATTACTGTCCCAGACCTCCATGCAGTGAATGAATGCACTGTATGTATAATCTATACTGAGTGTGTCAGGCTGTCAATTTTGGTCTCTAACAAAGCCTAATCCATTTAAGCCCCCAAACTCATTAGCCTTTTCCTAAACTCTCATACTTAGTGTAAATGCAAACAGTGACAGGGCTTCAATCCAGTTCTGCAAAAAAAAAAGAGAGATTATGACGGAAAAATATCTGTCTTCCTCATCTATACTGCAAGTACGTAATTAAGTATAAATTAATGCAAAGAAGCAGAAATGTGAGTCAAATGTTAAACATCTACTTATCTAAATTTAGAACCCACGCTTACAATAAAGTGACTTTGAGTTGTATTTGCACTAATGATGCCACCTCTCCCTCAGATCTGGCTGACTACGTTTCTGCATGCAGCTGGGACGCTTTTTGAGAAGCGAAGGCCCTGCTGAGCGACGAAGCTGTAATTTCAGAGCCTGCAAATACTTTACAGGAAATGATTGTGGTAAGCCAAGGAAATGACATACGCGCTGCAGTGCCCCTCTGATTTTTCTCTCTCTCTCTTTCTCTCTATATATAAATTATGAAGTGAGAGCCACATTTTTGCTTCTGTTGTAAGTAGGTGCCTTTGTGCTGACCTTTCACTGTCACACAGATAGCTGACTTTTTTAATTTCTGCTGCTCCCAGAGAATTTCCACTTCAGCAGCCCGGCACCTGTTTGCTGTTTCTCAGCTTGTCCAGACACTATATTATCATGGAGCATGAAGACAACTGCTCCAGGGAACAGTGCATGAAAAAAAAAATGCAGCTTCAGCTCTCTTTTCTCTGCAGCACCTTGAGTTGTGTTGTGCAGTTGTGGTAAACCAGAGACAATTATTTATAAGACGTCTGGCCGACTGCCTCTAGTGACAGAAGCTTCTGCTGCTGTTGAGTTCAGGACTTTGTGTTCTGGTCTGAGTGTGTGTGTATTAGAGCTGCCAGGACTAAAATAACTCATTGATTCACCAAGCTCTCCGCAGGTCCTAAGCATTAACACCAGCCAAAAGCTATTTCTTTCACTCGTTTGGAGACACAGGAAGTCCCGAGATAGTATTATAACAATCCTACAAAGGCAAAGTAATGACTTCACGAAGAGAACCAAGAAAGCTAAAGGTAGCCTTGGCTAAAGTTATATATAGTAATATCCCGAGCCAATTCAAAGCTATTTTAGATGATTATGGAGGATGGATGTTGATAATTTGTTTGTTGTGCCTCAGTGTGAGGGCTTATTAGCCAACAATATAATGCAAATATGCTGAATAATGACAATTTCTAGTTTTCCATTAATGCAAATGAACAAGTATCAGCATAGTACCCCAGCAAACTACAGTGTTAGACATGTTAACTAACATTTATCGACCTCTTCTATTATTTGTAAGGGGCTAAAATTCTAGTTTTCCAGCTAGGCAGAAATCCTTTTCTTTTTGTTGAGAAGAAAATGTTTGCATGTGATATCTTCAGGCTTACTGTGGTTGTCTGCAAGGTGGGAACCGTTTTCTAGAAGTTATAATCTTCTCCCCAGAGAGCACAGAGTGGAATGCAGTAACTAATAAAAACCGTTAGATTGCTTGTAAGTGCCAATTGAAGGATATTTAATGAGAGCTCACTGTAGTCATGTAGATCCCTTCAAAGCAGCCCCTCTATTTGTCTATCTATAGAGCTATAGAGGGTCAGGTAGAGATGAGGAAAACACTATGGCTGTTTCAGTTGTATCCTACACCTAGTGACTTCAGTTAGTCCCACGTTCAATGATCCATGATCCATTCATTCCACTCTGAACCAAAGAAATGTGTTGCAGATGATGGGGAGCTCTGAAAAACCTTCTCACGGTCTAGAACATCTGTAGCAGCCCTGATTATTATCTGTGTGTCGTGTCTAATGTCCTACATGCAAAGTGAAGAATTATTTGGCACCTTCTCCGGCTGCCCTGTCCTGCTTAGTGAAATCCTTTCAGCCCCATGTTCAGCTAAGATTTGAACTGATCAGATGTGACTCAAATACTTGCCGTTAGGTTACCATGCGTTGCAGTGGAACCTGCAGAGATATTATTTTGGATGAATTAAATCTTCATCTAAAGTCTGACACTCTGGGTTGAGTAGTAGCTATTGCAGAAATAACTAATTGTATGAAGTCCAGGAGATGCTGTTAAAAGCTCAATAACTGTCAAATTGTGTTTTTTCATCTGGACTTAATGTGACCCTAAGCACATTTTATTAAAAAAAAACAAAAAACTAGCTGTATAAAGAACGTATTTGTCTTCATAATGGAAGTGCAAGCTCCAGATTAACCACATACAATATTTATAGGGCTATAAGTGTTTGTTTACAAAAGGAAATTTCCACTAATGGAAGTATTTTTTTCCTTCTAGAGCATGACATAAATATGGCGGAAACACTGTGATGACATAACACCTGGGCCCATTATCCACTTGTAAAGACCAATACAGGTAAAAGCTCTGTTTTCTTTGGATTTCAACTGCATCTTGTAGTGTTTTCATTTATGATGAGGAATAATACATTAAACCAAAATAACAATTCTTGCAGAAATTGTGTGTTTTATGTCAGAGATGGCCTTCTGAAGACCCTTATTGATTTTTTCTCTTGGTAATATCCATTTAACTGTAACAAATCTGTTGTGTCAGGGGCATAAAGAAATGAACACTTGTCCCAATGATTAAGAACAGTCCTTTACTTTGTGGAGAGCTCCACATACATCAACACGAGACTGACATGATTTACAAGCAGATTTACTGTCACACCCAGCAGTAGGACACATCAACAACAGTCTACAGTTGAAAATGAAAAACGGCATTTGATAAGGTGCATCATATTATGTAACAGGAATGTTATGAAAACAAAAAAAATATAATCCTACAGAGACACCAGTACTGCATCTACATATATATTCATACCATAATATAAAACAATCTACACAAAAATAGAGCAGATATTTACAGAACATGGAGTATTTACAATGTCTGACACTGGCAACAAGATGGAGAGCAACATATATAATGCAAATATATATATATATATATTTATGCCACGTTAATGTACAAATGGTGTAAATTACAGCAGCGAAACGGTTGAAAATCACAAATTAGCCATTTGCAGCAAGTGTTCTTTGAACTGCCGTGCGTGGTGTGAGAGATCAGTGACTCTGTCCACCATCTCCTGGATGGCAGCTGTGTTTGGGTAATTTAGGGCGGCTGTTTTAGTCGCAGCCACCACCGTCTTTAACAGATCGCACAGCACATTACTGGAGTTCATCACTCTGTTGGCCACCTCTGGAACTGAAGCTTGCCTAGACAAAGTGTCTCCGATGAAGACCAGTTTGTGGGCGCTGAGGATGACGAACTTGCTGTGTGCTACAAAGATACGGGGAGGCTGGCCGCCGCTGACACAGCTAAAGAAGGCGTCCACGGCGCTGAGGAGCGTGACAAAGTGCTGCTCACACTGCTCAGAGTAGAAGCCCAGTAGCTGGCGGTCCCGAGCGCACATGTGGGTGGAGGGGGAGAGGGCGGGGGAAGAGTCTGAGGGGGGGGCTGAGGGTTTACCGGAGTGTGAAATCCATGTTGCGATGTCGTTCTCCACGGGTTTGATCACTTCCTGCTCCAGCTTCTTGAACTGATTGATCTGTGAAGGATGAAAATATTTCGATTATCTGCTGACCTTGCTTGTTGTGATTAATTAATTGATTATTACAGAGGCAGTCATATGAGGATAAAAGTTATATCACCCAAAGAAAAATAAGACTCACCTGTTCTTGTCCTAGTTGAACTTGATTCTGCTTGATAATGTTTTCCTTGTCGAGCAATTCCTTCTGCTGACGTTCAAAGTCTTCTTTCCCCTGTAGATTTAAGGGAAATAGAAGGGAAATTACATGTTTAATCGTTGATACATGTTACATATATGTCTGTGGTATAAAGTCCTTTAAAATCATAGCAAACAAAGATATTCAGTTACATCTCTTTACCTGTAAATGTACGTAATCGTAGTCCTCCATCCAGCTCTTTACGCACTTCTCACTGTTGTTCATGTTGTCTTTGTCTTGACTGGAGGACACAGGGAAGGGCTTGGTTTGGCCCCCGTAGTTGTCGTTATCTGACGAGGGGGAGGTGAGCGGGTGGATCATGTTCTCATCAGGTGTGCTTGTGACAGAGAAAGACCCGTCCATGTGTGTCCGCCTAAACAGCAGTTCCGCATTGCTGCCTATTGTTGAGGCCAGCTGCTTTGCGTCATCGGGAACAGTCCTGGAGACCATGACAAAACGGTCAAGGTCATCACTCTTGTTATGGTGTCTTCCAGACGAGGCCAGGGCATTCAGAGCCCAGCTGCAGTTCTCCAAGACTTGGTAGGTCTGCAGGAGTATCTGCTGCGAGTCCTCCAGACGTCCCAGCTGCCTTCTGAGCTTACTATGCAGGCTGGAGTCTGATAGAGATGTAGAATTTACTACAGCGCCTCTACCAAACACAATAAAGTCCCCTAGAGTAGCCCGGACCCTGTCCAGCACTGTGCGGACGTCATTAGCATGGCGCTCCATGAAGGGAAAAGTCCTCCAGTGAGGGGAAGCAGCCATTGAATGTAAAGCCCCAACTGAGACATCGACTCCTTGCTGCAGGCGGTAC
This sequence comes from Parambassis ranga, assembly GCF_900634625.1. Taxonomy (NCBI): domain Eukaryota; kingdom Metazoa; phylum Chordata; class Actinopteri; family Ambassidae; genus Parambassis; species Parambassis ranga. The sequence goes on along the minus strand of NC_041023.1, from coordinate 4,887,978 downwards.
AGCTTCTGGACGGCAGTATCCACATCCAGAGCAAGGCGACCTTCGGAGCTGGAGCCGGTAGAGGACGAGGAGGTGGACATGCTGCTGCGTGTGCTACCGGTGCTGGAGAACGACAGGCGATTCACACCGTCTGTCACATCTGCTACTGCACGAACGTCCTGAGCGGGGATATCGTAGATGCCTTTGCTTCCATCTCTGTCAGCGGGCAAAGATTTGTGCTGCATGCCCCGAGGGATGTCATATACATCCTGTTGAGACCCCGCCCCTGACTGAAGGGCAGGTGGGGGCACATCATAAATGCCTTCGTTGCCGTTTGGACTTTGGTGATGGGCAGGTTCCACACTCGGAGGGAAATCGTAATGTGACTGGGGGCTCTGTGTGGGCTTGGTGAGGGCTGGAGGTGGGACGTCATAGATGCCCTCCTGTCTGTGCTTGAGAGGTTGTGGGAAGTCGTAGTTCCCCTCTTGGAGGGCTGGGTTGGTCCTGCAAGGTGGGACGGAGTAGACCTGTGCAGAAGGACAGTTATTGGAGATTTTCTTCAGTATCATCATTACATGTGTACTCAGAAAAACTGTATTTGTGATGGTAAACCCCATATATTCCGATTTCTATTGATTATTCGGGCCAGCGATCTTAACTCATTTTGTATTACAGAAAGAAAACCTCTCACTACGTCTTGATTATGATAGGCTACAATAAGCCAGGTGCTCCCCTCTTTTTGGGGTATATTGTTAAAGTGTATTATGTATTGTGATGTGGAAAAGCATGTGGTCTTTTATTGGATTCAGTTTGTTTGCACTCTAGAAGAAATTAAGGAACTGAAAGACCTTCTGGCTTGGTGCTGACACTATATTTGAAATGTAAAAGTCTCAGCTTTTGATTCCTTCCTCTAACAGAGTTAGACAACAGAGCAGACTGTGTGTTCTGATGAACATGGCACGGAGCACAATGGGGTGAATAAAATGGTGGCTTGTAAGTGTTTTCCATCAGCCTCGAAATGCACTCTTTACAGCTAGACAGGCCTGCCCAAACTGTAATTAGGAACGACGCAAATAACAGGTCCCGGCATATTTCAAGTTATTACAAACAAACTGATGGCTCTCCGCCTGGTTGGGTCTGGTGAAATCTTAGAGGGTCTGGAAAGAGAAGTTATGTCCTTGAAGGTTTTTTTTTTTTTCCTGCTGGAGAGTTCAGCCCTTCACAGAGAGTTCTGGTTAAACTCTACTGGCAGGCAAAGCTTTCATTTAAGGCGGCCACAAGAATGTCATAAATATGAGATTTGACGTATTATTCATTTAATATAGACAATTAAAGAGAAATACTAGGAACTGTATCAATAAACATAACATTTTCCGGACATAAAACGGCTTCCCTAATTCAGCTTTATTTGGCTGAAACAAATCAAGTGTCTGACTGATGTGCCCTTTTCGTTGTGGTGGAAAAACTCGAATGCTTATTGAAATTTTCTCTTACCCCTTGTAAGGATGGAGGTATGTCATAAACGCCTTGTGTCCTGAGGTCCATCTGTGACGGAGGAACATCATAGACTCCTTGGTTTCTGGCTCCACCCTGCTGACCAGGGTACATCTGACCAGGTGGGACATCATACACCTGAAGCACAGTATACACAACACATATAAAGTTAAAAGAAACAAAAATGACTAGAAAAGGGCATTTCCTGAAGAAAATGCAAGTTTGATTGCTGCAGCTGAAGCATTGCTTTGAATGCTGATGTGAAGGATTGATGCTCTGAATTGCTGGAGAATCAGAGCAATTCAGAGCTTTGTATGCCTCTGTGTGTCAGCCTGTCACCATGGTAACAGCAGAGGAAAAAACACTCCAACTTTGAGAGCCTGGCATGCGGAAACGATTCAGAATTAGAAAATTCTGAATACAAGTTTGATAGAGCAGCATCTAATGAGTGTTTTAAGACTAAAATGGAGTCTGTAGCTTGAAATTTGTAGGAGGAGATACATTTGGCAGATGACCCTCATTGAAGGGCTCTCTCATAGACTCCCATGTTAAAAATGACACTGAAATTGCTTCATATTTGACAAATTATAATTTTTTGAAAAAAACTCGAAGTTGAACCGGTAGCTACTAAAGACGCCACTTTTTAATTGTGGTGCAATTTATTAGTCTACTTATATGATTATTGCCACCAGACAATAATTCAGTATAGCAAAAAAAACTTGGTAACAGAACTACAGCACTGCATGATCTGTCAGCTCAACACACGATGACAGGACAAAACTATAACTGGCAAGGATCCTTTCTGAGAAAATAAGGTCACTGCACAGAACAGGATATGGGGCAGATACAGAAGATGATGAAGATCAAAGGATCGCCTTTCTCGTTATGACTAAACCAGAATTGCTGACATTTATGCTTTTTGGATGTGTATATGTTTAAGCATTCTAAACCTCTAGAAGGTGGGTGGATAAGTGGAGCAGCATTGATTCTGTTTAGGCTTTAGATAAGAATTTTAAAATGGCACCATAGCGGTAAATTTAACGTATAAATGTAGTGACTGGCTTGAAACATGCAAAAAAAATAAGACAAGATATATTATGTGAGATAAATGCTTAAGTCTTATTGTCTTATTTGTATGGCTTTCATGCTTTTACACACATCGCTTTGAAATTTGTGAGAACGGGTTAGTGGGTTAGTCACAGTGAATATCTCAGAAGACAGGATAAGTCCTTGGTTGAAGCACTGTACATGCTGTGAGAACATGCTGTGAAGATACTCACCCCCTGTGATCTGCTGGGTGGGACATCATAGAGGTCCTGCTGGTTGTGCTGTCCCGGGCTGTAAGTGTAGGTCTGTCCCACTCTGGTTGGGGTCACCACCTGTCCGATTACAACAGGCACAGAGACAAACAATCAAAGCTGCTGTCTGAAAGAACAACACCTGAGCAACAGCTCAAATATCACAGATTACAGTTTGAAAACAGAGTCCTGCGGCCACCCAGCTCTTTGAATTCTTAAAAAATAAGCATGTGTGCGTACTTTGTTTTTTTCCATTGCCTGTTTTTTAGAGTAAGAAAGACAGTGACAGCAACTGAGGTAATGTTCTCACAACATCCTCTGTGCTTCAGGCTGTTTGTAAAGGAAACCAAGTCATAAACAAAAACCTGTAGCTGCAGTCAGCTCCAGGATACTGCAGCTAAATAAAACTACGGTAAATAAATGTGGTTTAAAAGTAACCCAGTTCAGCCATGCTTTGTAATGCTGATATTTTAAAACCTATATAATGCAGCAAGCAAGGACTTTATCTGTATAGTTTTATGTGTAAAAGAATATAGGATTGTAAGTTTAAAAACTAGTATCTAGTATATATCTTGTGAAATAGTCATTGGGCTATTTGTGTTGATGAAGAGCCCACTTAAACTGTAGCATTTTGTGCTGTAGGATTTAACACACCTCTAAAATATTTTACACTGTGGTACAGGTGGTCTGGAAATAATGGCTTGGGGAAAAAACAAAACACATAAATCTATCACCAACGCCTGTGACATTTTTGACCCTGTTAATTTTTTTATCACATTTTCCCTCCTCTTTTCCCGTCAGTGCTAATCAGTCCCTCCACACCTCCAAATCCCAGTGTTTCCATCCCCCTCCCCTCCGTGCCGTCTTGTAACCCCTAAAAGCAGAGCAGCAGACCTCCTTGCTGCGTCAGACAGACAGGGGAATGCTGGGAATGTTCCTTCCCCAGCCCAGTACTCCTCTGCTGCCCCCACACACCACTATTGCCACTCTGGAACGAGCAGGGTTCATTAGCAGGGCTCGGAAATAGGAACCATACACATGGCTTCCTGGCACAGAAGAAAGTCTCCAGGGATGTATAAGACTTAAGTCCCACTATGTAACCTCTGAAGTCGCGGTATAGCCGAGTTAATATCCTAATATCATCTCTTGTATAGTGCACACATTTATCGGAGCTTGAGAAGGAGCCATAACCTCAGAAAGGGATTAATGTTCCTGAGAAGGGGGTGGGGGGGTTGTAAAAGAGATTTAAAAAAAGATAACAGAGGTGGAAGAAAAGGAAAGTGAGAGGAACGGAAAATGAGTTGCCTAGTATGGAAAGGAATGCCATTCATCTGGGCTGGAGTCTGACTAACAGTAGTCCATATGGTTCTCATAAGTCCAATCCGAACAAGGCTGTAGTGATTTAAGGTGCTCATTGTTGGCATTCCTGTCTGTGCATACATCATCCCAACAGGGCCTGTGGGGTCAGAGCTGAAACATACACCATGGGCTTTAAATGCATCAGCCTGAGCTCTGAAATAAACCAGCAGAGGAACAAACAGCTGCTTACTGCTTCTGGCTCTTCTCACGCACCGTCACTCCAACACTGTAGGCTTATTTAGTTTAAGGGTTTATCTGCTGTACGGTACATACAGGACGATAATAGAAACCATGCTGTTGTCATTTGTTATTACTCACTCAAGGTTGCATGATTAAGAGCAAGTCACATTGTCAGACTATCTGTCGTGTCGTGAACCTCATTATTGTCAAAATATACTTATGGTGCCAACAGGGAAAATATTTGTGGGATAACAGGCCCCATGTTTTGTAGGTTTTTAGAGACGTAAACCAGCATTATAATTGTTAGTTTGCTGGGGGGCCTCACCTTGACCTCCTGTTTTTTTTTTTGTTTGGCATCAATGAAAGTACGCAGACACACTGTGTCCTGTTTACAATGTACCTATGGAGGTACAGAGAAACCACTGAGTTGCTGTGGCTATGAAGAAACCTAAAATAGGAGTATTCTTAGGTAAACTCCTTCAGTTGTATTTTCTTTATTGCTTAGCTGATGTATGGATGTTTGTTTACGGGATATTCACACAGATTAGGCTGCCTTGATTTGTCTCCACGTTTGGTTTCATTTTCTGCAAAATAAATGTGTTGGAATTTCAAATAGGCAGTTGAAGCCTCCTCTTCCAGAACGCCACCCCCCCCCCCCCTCAGTAATGGCTCAGTATTGTTTGTAAAAGGTCACTTTTGCCGGCTGCTGTCCCCGCGGGTTACGTCTGTGCACGCATGATAAGGGGGTATCTGGACGTGGCTGTCATATGAAGATGGTAGGGAGCTAGTTGCTAGAAACCTTGGTGACTTTTTCCACAGGTACATGTCATTGCTTTGAGTAGCACTGTGGCCTTCACTGGCTCCTCTCAGCCAGATGCACACTGCTCATTTATTTCCCATCTTTGCCTTCTGTTTACCCAGCAGGCTGTTGCTCCAGGGCTGCTCGGCGCTGCTATAATTGCTAGCGGGTAAATATTTACCGCATCTGATGAGGTTGGCGCTTACATGGCGGCAGGACCCCTTTCAAAAAGGGATGACATCATGAAGAGGTTGGGGGGGCTGAGCAAACATTTGTTCCCACTCAGGTGATAGGTGCTTAGGATTCCTTCATGGAAAAAGCAGGGTGAAGTCAGTGACTTAAGAGGGATCAGGCTTAAACGAGTGCCCCGAGGAGCCAAATAGATGCCTTGTTAACACACCTACGCAGTGCGGTGAGTGACTCATGGGTCTTTCAGCAGAACTGTGTTTACTTAGCATCCTGGCAAGCTCAGGTTTTGGCAGGTAGGGCTTTTAAGATTTACTTCAGAGTCATTTGAGAGGTCTCGTCATAATGTCAACAACTACCTCCTGAGCTGTTATATACTCTCAGGTTTTACGTACCAGTGGGTTTGAATTGCAATGCAAACACAGTATAGTCTGTTGTCATTTTATTGTTTTGCAGCTTTTTGTGGCTCCTGAGAGATTCATTATATACATTCAACCAAACAAGTAAATGTCTGTTCTTGAGAAATGCATAATGCAGTGCTACTTTTGAAGTAATAGAGTAGCTGCTTAAAGTCACTTTTTAAAACATACAAAACAAACTTTTTTTTTTGTTTGTCTTTCATTCAAAGTAGTGCCAAAATCTGCAGTTGCTTGAATGACCACTCGAGTCTGCTCCAAAAATGAAAACTGCTGCTACTGTTATTGAAGCCATTGTGCCATTCAGTTTGTCCTTTACGCATCTGTATGAACTGGAATATGTCCATTTTAATATGATTATTTTCAACCATATCATTCAGCTTTGCCATGGATAATAACTGCATATTTCCCAACCAGTGAATTATGGGTGGCAAGATTTCACGGGATCTCTTCATTTCACACCTTTTCATTAGGTAGGCACACACACAGCCAACCACTTCCCCCACTCGCTAATGGCCTGCCGACACAAATCAACAACCCTAACAAGGCTTTTCACCGCTGCTCGGCTTATAAAAGACTGTGACAGTCACACTGCCAGCAAAGTGGCAACTGCACTATTGAATTTCAGCCATCCATCTCCTTATTCACACCCTCTCATCTCCTCTCTTGTACGTTTTATCCATCGATCTGCATTCCGGCTTGTTCTGCCTTGAACTCTGTCAATACAGCACTGTTGGTTCACCTTTTAATAAGAGTCACACAGGGGTGCAGAAAAGATGAAATCTGAACCAGCAGCTGCACCACGCTATCAGTTGCATCTTTGGCTGTATGCTTTGCTCTGCTTTGCTGAATCACAGCATGGAGATGTCTCTCTTTTAGTGTTATGGGCTCTCAGAACTGCTTGATAATGATCCCTTCCAACATCCAGAGCTGCACCAGCCTATTAAAGTGCCAAACTAATTAATGCAGGTAATTAAGTCTCGAATCCCCTGAGGCTGTCGGCCATCTCCATAACACGTCCAAGTGGCTAAACCCAAACAGACAGCAGGCTTAATGAGGAGCATTAAAAAGAGAGCGGACTGATTTTAGCTGTAATAAGGATCATCGTTGATCCTCAGTGATCAAAGCAGCATTTTAATCCTGTGGCATGATTATCTGAAAAGAATTAATGTTAAATGATATGTCTGACATTCTGTGTTTACTTTCTAAGAAAAATATATCACGAGAAAATCCTCTGGAAAAACAGTCAATGCAGAATCAGAAATGTCCTGGGTATAGTGGTGCTGCGGTTTATTTAGCATGCTAACAGTTGCTAATGTGCCAGCAAAGTTAATGTCTCTTTGTTGAGGTATTCTAACCCACTTATGTGGGTTAAAGTCCAGACACAACTAAACATGCTTTGGGTTCCTAAGTATAATTAATCCACAGTTTTCTTTGTCTTAAATGATACAAACATTTATCTTTTGCTTTCAGTAAAGCATTTCCTGCCTTGTCTCATCCTTCCTCGACTACTTTATCACATTTTCTGCTTTTAAACCTTCCATTGGAGAAAGTCCCCTCAATATACTCGCCGCAGAACAGATTACTTTTGGTGCGGCTGATTTATGACCTTGCCCTCTCGGTCAAATCTCACAGGCCAGCGATTTATCACAAGTGCGACAATGGCAAGCGTCTGAAGGAGCTGGCCTGCACTCTGAAGAAATAACTCACTTATCTGGTGCTGAGATTGTCGTGCACATGATTAGGCACAGAAAATACTGCAGAGGCAAACAAACAAGCCATTCTTTACACATAACCTGGTTACTTCCAAAGGCAGAGTTTTATCAAGGTAGACGGCACACCCTTTTACCCCATAAACAGTTATCAGCGCACTTCCTTGAGTTGTGTGGGAGTTTATCAATCTTTTTGTTGTACCCGTGCCTCTTTATGGCACCAATGAGCAGATTGGATCTATGGGTATGACACAGTGAATGGAGGAAATACCCATACAAGGAGCAGGATGTGAGGAATGAAAAGGCCATCTGGAAGAAGTAGATAAGAGTAGATATTTGAACTATGAACCCAGCCCATCTTTGAGCAGCGTGACCTCAACGCCTGAGTCAGACGAGGAAGCACAGAGGAAGCAGAAACAGTGAAGAGAAACTGATGGCTGAAACAGACACACCTTTCAGAGCTGAAGAAGACAGAGGAAATCAAGAGCAGCCGGCTGAGATGAAAAACGGGCCTCTTGGAGCAGAATGATAAAAGGCTGCTCCTTGCCTCCATGTGAGGAGGCTCTTTGTGTGGCCGAGAGCTCTAGGCATCTGTCCCACACGGTTCCAGCTCGGAGGCCATGAAGAAGGAGGAGGAGGTGGAGGGGAGCGGTGCAGCTGTGTAGCTCACCCTCCTTAGGGTCACCCAAGGACAAGGCCACAGCATCAAACCAAACGGCTAGAGAGGCAGCAAGCGCCAAACCTCAGTGTGCCTTTATATACCAGAGCCCACACCACATGAAGGGAAAATAACCAGTCACCAATCTGGATTTGCACTGCAGCGCTGGCATGCAACCCCGAGGATGCATTCTGGAGGATGTGTGCAGCAGACAGGAGTGCATGACATACAGGAACCATTCTCTTCAGGGGGTAATGGAGTGGCTTTAGAGTGAAATGAGAAAGGATTATTAGTCTAGGAAGCCGGCATCAGTCTCAGTAATCATTTGGAGAAACCCAATGTTGTACCTGACAACAAGAAAATAGCTGTTTTGTGACAACACACGCAGCATGAGTCAGTGCACGCAACCTGTCATCAATACTGTTCCACAAAGTCATGATGTAGTAAACCAGACTGAGTGTGGTGTGAGAGCAAAGGTCAGGGTTTGGATTTCACATCAACAGAAAACATTTCCATAAATACAGAGGCTGGTTATCTTTTACTTGCATGAATACTGCTAAAGCTCTCCAGCACAAAAAACTCTTGCTTCAGGATAATATTTGCTTTGTTTGTCAAACTATGTGTGCTCTGGGAACTCTGGAGTGTCAACTGGATTGTTTTTTTTTTAGCAACACACCACTTGTTGTAAACCTGCTACAGCATGAAAGCTGGACTTTATAATGTGATAAGGCACATTTATAAAGACCTACAACTTTTCTACCCACATCTGTCATTCATTGACTACTCTTTTATTTTTTTTATAGCCATTTATCAGTCACAGGAACAGTGCTGCACCTTGTGTTTTCAAAATAAAATAGTTCCTGCTTACTGTGTGCTAATAGTTAACTTTTGTATTATTACTTTTTAGTCTGGGATAGTTTGATGTGCATACTACCTGAACCCTGACACACTTAACTCCCACTGATTTGTATGAACACACAATTCCTCTCCTGAGTTGGTTTCACTACAGAAACTGGCTTTAACTGAGCGGAGTGTGGCCACAGAACACTGATGGCGCTCCTCTCCAACAGTTAGACGTCACTGGAAAACAACAGGGCCTTGTCAGGACACACACGGACGTAAGCAAACACACACTGTGTAATGTACAGTCAAAATCTTTCTATTTAATAGACAGGAACAACCACCACAAATTGCACCACTTTGATAACCACAGATTGAAGGGCAAGTTAACGTTCAAGACTTAATTTAATCTCTCTGATAACATGATTTTGGCTCAAAACACGCTCTCATCAGAAGCACATTTAATTTTCCATGTTATCACCAAGCCTTTTTAATACCAATCCTCTGCTAAGCCTCACAGACTGTTGTGGAAAAGAGAGGTTGTTGGTTGTCAGGGTTGCTGTGTGTGTGTGTGTGTGGATATATACTGTGCATGTGTGCAAGATGATTGACAGGTCTCTCCTCTCAGCCCCCTGGCTCTGACTGACTTTATCACAGCGGCTGCTGTGCAATGAATCACACTAAGTCCTCTAAGCTCCTGGCGCCTGCTGCCTGTTTACCTGCTAAAATGCTCACCTTAGCTTAGCTCTCTGATGGCTGCAGCTGATTTCTTTAAGAAAAAAACCCTCAGGATATCAAAAGCTCATTCAGTATATAATTACTGTCCGTCTCCTGAAGGGGTACTCTGGTCTGAGCTGCTAGAACTAGTTAAATGGTTGAATAAACAGGGACATTTCCACTTAAGGTTTTTGCAGACACCTGCGAATGACTTCCATTCGTAATGACACCATTGTGCAAAACACTCACCCTTACTTAATGTGGTCATGTCTATGCAACTCCTGCTAGTATAGCCTCATAAGCAGTCACATCGCTTAGCTTAGGTTTGATAACATCTTTTACCATAAGCCACTGAATGACTTGGACATTTTGATAGTGAATATATCAGTACAATAACAAACATAAACTTGCTTAATATGAGTTATTCATGTGCTTAAATAAATAACTGTATAATCCAAAATAGCAGTCTCAGTTTTAAATGATATACATCCTAGCCAATAAAACAACAAATACAATAGACATGCTGTTTGGAAGGCTGTGTATATATAGCTAGAGTATACTGTAAATGACCAAGCCAAGTGCAGTGGGTTTGCTAGCGACCATTTGTGCACCATTTAAATGCAGGAAAAAAATTACTTTCAGGCAGCTGGGCTCCACCAAAATCCAAAAAAACAGCTCTATACTGTTTGCTTTTCCACAAGTTCTTCCCATATTCACTGCCTTTCTGTGGCTTAGACTGGCTCTGCTACACACAGTGTGCCAATATACGAGAAAAGCCAAATGGGATCCCTGCACAAAAACACTACCCTGCTCTGTGGTAAGCGCCAGGCCCGGCACACCCTGTCCACCATTTCACATGGCAGGCCCACAATCTCTCCAGCCTTTCTCTTCTTTGTATGTGTGTGTGTGTGCAATCACACTGATGAGAGCCGTGGCAAACTGGCAGAATAACAGGTCACGGTGTAAATGTGCAAATGTCATGTCCTATCTCATCTAATACCCACACTTGCCAGTTCAGACCACACCCACCATAGCTGATGTTGTGGTTTAAATCAATGCAGTCAATGCATCTAATATTACCAAGTTAATCATAGTCCGGTTTTAAAATATGCGTTTATAAATGTCATGTAAAAGCCTTAAAGACATTTTTATCAAGTACAAACAGCAGCTGCTGTCAGGATCTTCCTGAATATATAATTTTAAACTGAATATTTTTATGTCACAGGGTTTTTAGTTCTTTTGTTCCTCACTGCCAATCACCTCAGCTGGTGGCTTCGCTGATGAGTACCTTGTTTCTACTTAAAGCAGCGCTAATCAAATCTGCTGAAAATTGTTGGCTCTCCATGGTGCGTGATTTCTCACTTCCAGACTCTATTAATCAAGAACTGAATTGAAAGATTAACTGATAATGAAAAAAGTCATTCGATGCAGCTCCAGGGGAATGAAGAGTCTCACCTTGCTTGATGAGTTATCAGCAGCCAGAGTACTCCTCGGCGGGACCTGGTAGACATCCTGCCCTGGAGGAACCTGGTAGATGCTCTGCTGACTCTGCTGCTGCTGCTGTGGACTCTGGAGGGACTGTGGCACCTGGTAGAGCCCCTGAGCCCCTAAGCCAGCCTTCTGCTGAAAGCTCTGAGGTGGAGATGAGGCAGCTGCAGCGGCAGCTGATGACTGAGCCTCGAACATGGGTCCGATCAGCAGCTTCAGCCGGTTGCCAGGGGCAATGCCTTGGCGGCCATGCAGGGAGCAAAGCCACCAGCCTTCCAGGCCACCTGTGTTCTGTTCAATGACGGTCAAGATGTCCCCTTTTCGGAAGGCCAGCTCCTCTGGGGACTCCGGCACATTGTCGTACAACGCTTTGGCCATTAAGTTCTGCAGAGAAAGAGATCGATAGTCTTTGTTAAATTTAACGGAAAAAGCAAAGAGCTACAACATTTTCACACCTTTGGCTCTGTCAAGTTAAAGTACATTTAAAGACAGAAAAAGACGGAAACGAATATAATACAAGCCCTAGACTGTTAAGACAGGCCCAGACTCATCACTCTCTGCTAAGCTAGCAGGACCCAGAATTGTATTTACTGTACAGGCAGTGATATAAATCTAATAATAAACAGCTATTTCCCAAAATTGAAAGTACCAGTATTTGTCATGCCAGTTCTAACTGCTCTGGTGAATGACATGCTGGTGAACTTGTGTGCAGATTTGCTATGAGCCTGCAGCTCTGCACCAGATGTCTTTCAGACCAAATCTGAACTTGATGGGATTTTCTCAGCTTGCACCCTGCTTCAGGGCACAGCTATCTAAAAGTCCAGTGAGGGCTGAAGGATAATGACTCAAAACCACAGATTTTGGAGATTGGAAAAGCCCTGGAGCGTGCCGTTTCTGTGTCTGAGAGGGGCATTTAAGACTAATTGCTTCAGTAAATGCATCAGTCTTTTCCCTTTAGTCTTTATTCAGCCAGGGAAGGAGTTAACTGAGCATGAATGCTCCTTTTCAACTGCTTGATGTGTACAAGTTTAACTCCCAGCACAACAACAATCTTTTACTTTTAGTGGTGCAAGCTCCATAAATACAACTACAGATTCAGCACTATCAAGGTAGCAGATGGAGATGTTTCTGTTTCTGATCCATACAACCTTAACAAGGCAAACGTGACTTGACTGTGGTCTGCACTTGTTTCTTTAACAATACAAGACATATTCATGGCTGATCATACAAAACAAATGAAGAAAAAACATTTATTTCACTATATTTGCTCTTAAACCAGCCTGATGGGCCTTGTAAAAGCAGTAAAAAGAAGGTAACGCCTTATTTTGTTCAGTTATTGCTTCTTCATAGGCAATAAAACCCACAGAGGGACAGCACGGTTGTAGCCACACTGCAGCTGTTTTTAAATCTTCATCAGCTCTAAACTTTCTGCATTGTGAGCTGGATTAAATTGTATCATTATAACAGATTAAATGAGCCGAGTAGAGAATTAAAAATTGGATTTCCACTCAGGCAACAAGCACATTCAGATCAACAAGAAATATCTCAGCAGAAGCAAAAAACTGTGAGTCACTTGTCTCCTGCACCTTTGTACTGGTCCATGCTGTTAGTGCTTCAGAGGGCCACTGTGGGAATCAGGAAGCCTACTTTGCGCCTGCTGTTGGTTTGAAGCTTTCTTGAACCTTCTTTGGCCTTCCTCTTTTCTGCCGCCCTGATTCAAGCAGTTCCCATGTGAAAACTGTGTGCTAGTAACATCGTTATCTCTCTCTCTCTGTGGGCCGGGCCTCCCTGGCTATTGTCTTGTGTCAGGGCCATTAGCCAGCAACACCCATCGCACAATTACACCCTCACAATCACCACCATAGCTGCAGTAAGTTTGAGCGTGACCCCTGTGGAGGTCGATGTTGCTGTGTGCCTGTGGACCTGGATGTTCACTCCAATAATATGATCAAGGCCGGCAGAGTCAGCCATGAGGACATGAAATGCTGATTGCTCTGATTCCTGCTGCTACTGTACAGTCTCAACAGGAGTCAGTATTTTTTTTTGCATAATTGATTGATAATAAATCTGCAGGTTCTTGCGTGAGGTTTGTTGGGCTTGTGTCATTAACTGCTGTGTTTGAGAGCTTATAGGAGTTAAATCAGCCCACAAAGAAGAGCAAGCATCACACTCATTTGTCTCTGCTAATTACAGTAGGCGGAGTAGCCAGCTGCCAGAACAACAGTACAAGTTTCTCCTGCCATGCGCCCACATAAATGCACACTGACACATGCTCAAACACATTATGAGGTACTGAAAACCACCAGTGTATGAGCAGATCAGGTAATGTGACCTTTAGGGGGTGGGGGGGTGCTGCTGGAAGAAACAGTGCTAGAGAAACTGTGATCCACCCACAAAACCACACAGAGCTGCTCATTTCTGTTTCACACAAACATTTTCAAGACTAACAATAGCACACAACATAAAAATGTTTACATTTTTAAATTTAGAAAGATTTCTTATAAACATGATTTAGTACATAGAGCACAAAATAGCAAACGGTCACTTGTTTAAAAAAATGTAATTGGTGTTAATTTCTCACCATTTGCTCGTTCGTGGCCCGTAATACACATGAAAAATGTATTTAATTTGTGAAATGGTGATGCCAAAAAGTGAAACTATAACTTTTCTGCATTAGGATTTCTGCAGAAGTCTGACATCAGTGTCAGTTTGTAGAAAAAAAAATGTTGCTGCAAACATGAATGTGCAGAATCTCATCTGTTGTGGTGAGTTTGGGGACCACAGGGATCCCAAAAGGAAACGGTTTGACACATTTTCACACACTGCAGTTGTTCTCGCTGTGGTTTAGGTTTAATTGGGGAGGGCTCAGTTTATGGGAAGGTAAACAGACATTTTAAAGGGACACATTATTATTACTTTTATAGCATCCTGCAAGATAAAGAGTGAGCCATAGATGAGTAGATTTCAGATAGAATGAATGCAATTTTAGTGTATTATCTGAAACACTAAACATGACCTTTAATTATACTGAACAAACAGGTTGTTTGCTGTAATGGCTACCAGCTATATGCAGATCTGTTTGAAGTGATGCAGAGGGGGAAGGCTCATGTTTTTGTTTGCTTCAGTCAGAGCAGGTGAAACTTACTATTTAAACCGGGCGTCAGATCTCTGGCATAAACACCAGTTAGTCGCAGCCCTGTGACTCCATCACTTGCCATTGATCCTCCTGTAAACACATGTGTTTGCCATTTGTAAGTGGGCAGGCAAGGAGGGCCCCTTCTGCTTCATCCATGAGCGATGAGTATGAGCTTCCAGGAAGTTATCTGTTATAAGTGAGCAAGACGAAAGGCGTTCTGCTGCTTTACGTTTCTAAACTTTATCTTAGTGTAGTTAAATGTCTGTTGTTCATTCAAAAGCAATTTTGGAATCATGACATTTTTTCATTTGATGAGAAAATGGAGAAGGAAGAATTTTATTTACGTATCATTAGACGGAAATCAAGCTCCCCAGACCGAGCTCAGTGCAGCCTGTCTGGACCCTCTCTGTGACTCACACACCTCCTCATCAGCAAAGTATTTCATTGCACTCTCGTCTCGCCTGAACACAAACAGTATAAATGTAGTCTCATTTGTGTAGTGAGCCAGTGCTGACCTTTCTAGAAGTAAAAAAAAGCCTTATGTAACTTCACCACTTGCTGAAAAGGGCCCCACCTTTTGCTTTCAGTAAACGCTCTTTGGGTGGTTTTGGCTGTCCCTCTCTGGGGTACACATCAATCTAATAATAATGAAGGTGGCTTTGGCTAAACAACCTCACAAATACTCAAATTCTCCTGCCGTCGGGCCAAAAACGCAGCCGTACCACATGGGAGAAACCCCACATCCCCACAGCAACAAGAGCGCTCCGACTTTCAAAGAGACCAGGATGTTTTCAGCCCAAACAAACACAACTTGCTCCCAAAAAAGTGGTACAGTCCGACTGTGAGAACATTGGTGTGACAATTAGGGGCGTACCACTGCAACACGTGTCCCAGGGTGGTTCATACGCACTCATTTGGCCTCATTTCACATGGTTAAATATAGAAAATAATTATAGTAATGACGGTAATGAGGACCTGATGACTTTTACAAGCCGTTCCTCAGAGTGCAGCCTGCTGCGGGTGAGAGCCCGTTCAAATAAATGGGCCGTGTGAAGGGTTCTGGGTAGGAAGGGCTCATGGGAAGCGGTTCAGGGCTCAGAGTACATGGTAATTTCTTCATTTGGACACTGTTCAGGAAGGTTGACCCTCTGATTACAGTCTCTGCCATTGGCTCTGCATTAACATAATTACACAGCAGTTCATTTCTGAGAAAGTCTCATGGAAAAAAGGTCTGTGTCATTTTAAACCAGCACACAGGGGGAATGTGACCCAACGCATGTCCTACTGCTTCACAGTGAGTCATATGTTATGTAAGCAGTTGTAAATCAATACTTGTTTATGACACAGTTACAGTGGCATGGAGAGAGTTGTAACCACATATATCAATCAATAGCTTATTTTAGCTTTGTAGTTAGATCACGAATCATTCATCATCATGCTGTTTGTATGTTGTTTTGTGACTAATTGTTATTATTATCATTCATATTTCTGAGCAAAGTCTCATTTAGCTACAAGACACAGACAGGAAAAACCTCTATTTAATCTGCCAAGTACTGCATAAAAGACGATTGTATCCCCAGAGTAAATATGACACCCACCATCTTCCCATCTCTCATTTCTGATTCATGAGCTGCAAGGAAATTTCTACACCTCAAAACAAACTAAAAAGCAACAGAGTGGAAGCTGCCTCTACAACAGGATATGATGTGCCATATTGCGTCTAACCACCGCGCACGCTGCGACAAACCATGAATGCAGAAAACATGTCGGTTTGAGAAATTTGTTTAGTCATAGAACATGCGTGGTGTTGCAATCCTGGAGTTTTCCAGAAATCTTAACAAAGGTTTATTGTGTGTTTTAAATGTATATGCAACAGATGTGGGACAAGCTGGGTTAACCATATAGTCACCATTGGTCATGAACTGTACTCAGTTGATTACATAAGCTGGTGATCCTTAGTTGTGGGTGAGTGCATCTGGTAGCCACATCTATTCATATCAGACATTAGTTTGACGCAAAAAATGTGCTAAAAGCAAGCGGTACCCTATAGGTTGTTTAAACTACTGTTAGCCAAAACGTTCAGCTTTAAAAGTGACATTATTCTACATTAGCTATAGTTGCAGCTGCCACAAAATGGCCTTAAAAGGAGTCAGTCCTGAAGTAAAGTAAGTAAAATTGAAATAAAATACAATTAAGGCAGGACCCACACTAGTACTGTGTCAGCCACCATCTCAGTAAGCCACAGGAAGTGATTTGATTTGGGTAACTTCTTGGTAAAAATGACTGTTCTCCTGCTGCCCCTCCTCTCTCGGTCCATTCATCTCATTTTGTTTTTTTAGTGTCACATAAAATACAAGGTAACTTCGTCCCACTCCTTAGCCTGCAGCGCTTCCTGCCTCCTGCAGAACCCAAAAAGACCCAGGCGACGAGCGACCTCGTCTTATCATTGCACATCTTGGACTCCTTTACTCTGCTGGAGTCCAACCTATAATTAGGCCTGAAAGTCACACTAGAGATTTTCTCTCAAAAGTGTATCAAATTCTGTGAACTAGACAAGCTGCTGGAGGAAACGTGTGGAGCATGTTTACATCTCATATTCTGCCAAGTCATTCCAAGACTGGTGTGAAACAGCAGGAAGAGCAAATGTCCTTAACAAACTCAAGTGTAAACACTGCAGTTATTATAATACTGACACTTTGATCTGAAAAAGGCGATTTACTGCACCTCCTGGGTCAAAAAAAGTATCAGCAGTATAAATAAACAACAGCAGGGATGGTATTCATGGGGCCTGCGGCCAACAAGCGCTCAGTTCTGGCAAGGGAGAGATTTGGATTATTCCGATGTGTGATTTTCGGTGCCAAACGTGGGTACATGAGTGCATCATGGTAACCCCCGGAGACGGACGATAATCCCTCCAGGGGGCATTAGCTGAGATGTGAAATATGTTTTCATGGTATCTCTGCAGGGCCACATTGAATGGTTTTACATATAGGAATAGCCAATGAGATGGAGATTCACTCCAGTGTCCCCCCGATTTCACGCTGCGGAGAGATCTCACAGACGCACAACAGCAGATCAGCCAAGAGGTGCCATCTTCTTTCCTCTTTGAAACATCTGAGATAAAAGAAAAATCTTTGTCTAACAGAGGAAATAATTCACGCATTGTTTTTATCATCAGCTTGTACGAGAAGGTCTAAAAACCAACTTTCGGTTACAAACAAACAAACTATAGGAGAAAGCAAAAAAAATGGTAAATGCTAGTTTATGCTAGTTTATAAATCACTGAAAAACCACAAGATGTTTTTGCATATCAATCTTAATTTATTACGTTTTATTCAAAATGGTGGAAAAAAATGTCAAATGTGTCATCTTCACACTCCATATTTTTTCTTCTTATCTCATATCATGACCAGGACTCACTATTCACACTTAGAAGTAGATATTTGCATCTACTTCTAAGTGTGAATAGTGAGTCCTGGTCAGTAGAGTGGATTTGAAATGTTTTTCTTCTTGCATGTCAGAGCTCCTCTTATCTGCAATGAGTTCAACACTCTGTTGGGGTTGGACCAGGCTGACACTAGTCCACTACGTCCTGAGAGATGACCCTGCTAAATAGTTTGCATTCCTCAAGGGAAGGAAAGGGGCGAGATTATTTCCGCCAAGGGTCGAACAAGGAAATGATTATATGCATTGTTGCTGACGCTGATCTCTGTCTCGCTCGCTCTGTCTTGCTTTCTCTCTCTCTCTCTCTCTCTCTCTGGCTGAAATGAGCACACATTGTAGTCTGTCTCCCCGCTGACCGTTTTCAAATGTTAATGGCTGGCTCACAGTGCGAGGACGCAGCAGGGGGGGCGGAGGGAGCCCTGTTCATTGTTGTTGGGGGAGAAGCTCTTCATGCTTTCTGCAGATCTTGCACAGGAACAAAGTTGGGGCAAAGGGAAAGGACATTCTGCACATAAATGTCCTGAAAACAAAGAAAAAATGACATGCCACAGCAGGATAACACCACGGTTTTTTAGCAGGAGAAGAACGGTGAATCACAACTCGCTACAAATCCTTGAGAGTTTTTGTAGTGAAATGTGCTTATTTCCACTGAACAAACGTCTTTCATGAGAATACAAATGCCTCTTTCTAGAAGTGCTCCTTCTGCACAGTGCCACCCCCCCCCCCCCTCCTCCACAACCAGACAAGCTCTGAAAAGAAAAGACTTTGTATCCCCGCTACAAGACTCATTAACAACGTAAGAGGGCACCTTGAAACAATCATGTGCATCTTCTGAACAACCTTCCCATGCACAACCGCCTGGAATGCTCTCATTCTCACGGGGCACTCCTCGACCTCCCAACTACCCCCCCCCCCCCACCCCCCACCCCCCCAATACTTCCAACTCTGTTTGCCCTCTCATTCCCCCCACAACTTCCTCTCTTTTTCATTTCATCTGCAGAGCCCTTTCAGCATCACAGATCCTCCTCCTCCTCCTCCTCCTCCTCCTCCTCACTCTATGAACAATGTCTGCTGCGCACTCCTCCAGCTCCCTTTACTGTTGGACCAGTGCCTGGAGCCTGGACCCATTAAAAAAAGAGACACTGAGGAAAACACGCACAGTTTGGCCAGAGTTTGGGTTCACCTAATCACTCCTCACTGAGGTTGTGAAGCTATTTTTGTAACAGTTACATCAGCTACAAAGATATGAGTTAAAAGATTGTGGAAGACTCTGGGCTTTTTTTTTACCTTGAAAAGATATGTCACAAGCTTTCTGTTGAACAGTTATTAAGATATTGTCACCACCCCCATATGATAATATGAGGCTACAGCTGGCAGACTGTATGAGAGACAACAAACAACTAAGAATCTTTCAAAGCTAGCAGGTTGCAGTTAGCATGCCAGTAGTTTCAGAGGTTACCACTACACCTGAAAGATGTTCCTAATGTTATTACTTCACAGGACACTGTCTGGTCCAGACCAATGTGGTTCAGCCATAAGAGTGTAGATTGAAGCCTGGCAAGGCAGAGTTGTGTAAGTTTGAGCTCACAAATTATGCAAGAAACCATCTGCCGGTTGTTACTTTTGGACAGAACCGGGCTGTCTGTTTCCCCTGGTTTCAGGTTTTGTGCTAAGCTAACTTTATTTATTGTACAGACTGGTGTTCATTTTTTTTCTGTCAAACTGCCTCCAGTCTCTGTTTTTGTTCTCTCTTCTGAAAGAGATCTGTGTGCATACCCATCAGGAGGATTATACACATTACATGACCTATGGAAGACAAGCCTTCCCTTCACACCTGAACACCTGTTGGAAACCATCTCTGGCTGCCCCTCACCTCAGGTCACATGGCCAGGCATCAACCTTAAGGCGACCTTGTTAAGCTTCTGTTGAAACATTACCTCTCTGAAGAGAAAGTACTGCTTAATATAGCTGTAAATTACTGATGGCAGCCGAGATGTGATGAGGGACGTGGTAAACTTTGACACAACAGTTTGAACTTGGATCTGTGAACGGCTGAAACTCGATAATCACAGCAGCGCCCTGTGTGCCACCGTCCTTTCCTCTGGCAGTGTTGCATAACATATGCAGTTTTATTATAAGCAAAGAGCATTGGATACATGATCTGAATGTGGCAAACAAAGATGTGTGGACGTCAGCAAGAGTGTATACAGATAACAGCCTGGAGACACTGCTGTTGATCAGTTATTAACATCCACTGATCAATCTTGTTGTTTTGGCTGAATACTGTAACCATAGAAACCCACCCAGAGTTGTTTCTTCCTGTACAATCCTTGCTCTTTGGCCTCAAGCCCAAACCATCACCCTCCACCGAGTGGACTGTGTGTACTCACTGGGACAATGAGTCAGTCAGGAGCATGACGCAGACATGCAATAAGCACGCCCTCCTCTAACAACCAAACCCTGCTGAGGGAGTGACACCAGACACAGAGGACACTGAGGAAAAGTCCAACACTTAAACTGTTAAATTGACAGCCTTGGGACAGAACTCTGGGAGCAAAAAAAAAGCAACTTTACACTGACCTAATCATCACAGAGCACAGCTCCTGATACAGTGAGCAAGATGTCAGACCAAGAAATTACAACACAATGCAACAATCAAGGCTGAAGTGTAATCACATCTGAATTACATTCATATGTGTCTGATGAAGCCGACACCCGGTTGTAGCATCCATTTCAAATGATGAGTCAAAACAGAGCCTCTGATTGGCTACATGCAGAGTTAAAGAGCAACCTGGGAGCTCCAGTCAGGGTAGCACAGATGATGATGATTTACATGTTTTTTCCCTTTATTTAACACCTGTAGCTGCATTAAAAGGATAAAACTACAAAAGATAGGACCACTCAAATATGCAGTGTTATACTGAATATCTTTGGGTTTTTAACAGTCCATAAGAAAAATCAGTGCTTAGCTATCGTCTTTGTGGAGCATGCTCATTCAGTTTAATTCCAAACAAAGCCACGGCCTCAGTTATGGCAGCAGGAATGACAGCAAGGCATAGAAGTAATTTTTTTTTTTTATGCCTGCTACGTGGTAATTTGACTCTTAGTGTTTTCAGGTCAGTGTCAGCAGCAGGCACAATTTTAGAACAACCTGGACACTCCTGATCAGAAGACAGAAGACAACAAATCAACTTCTGTTTTGATACTAAAAGTAGTCATTTTAAGGGTATTTATTACTTATTTATTATAATATTTAAGTTACAGCTCATGACATGCAGATTCCTTAGCCCTAAAGTGAATTCTTGGACTCTATTTTTTATCGCACATATAAAATAATTATCATTAATCAGAAGAATAAGTAATAAATCCGTTTCTGCTTTTAAGAAAGGGGGTGGGGGAGCAGAGGGGGGCAACGCTGGCTGCAGTTTGACTCTTTACGCCCCTGTGATGGCAAACACTGCAGACATCAAATGACACAAACGACTATGTACCCTGAGAACATTTACACGCAATCACACCAGCCTACAACACAGAACTGTAGTTTCCTCCTTTTACGAGATTTCCATTATTCCGAAACCCGGATGCATTCATTCAAAGAAGTTATAAATACCGCTATAAACAGATGGTTGGACAGTCACCACTCACGTATCCTCCTGACAGAAACACATTTGTTGTAGGCACTTTATAACACGACAAACAGTAAGTAGTACAATCCAACCTGCGCCTTCTCACTTACTTTGTATTTCATCTTGAAGCTTCTCTCTGTGACTCCAGTTAAAAAATAAAAGTGAGAAATATCCGCTTTATCAGGACAAAGAGCGACACATCTGAGTGACTGCAGGGACCGGGGAGTTTGCTTCTGCGCGGTTAACAAGCCATCCACAGCCACGCACACGGAGAAACACGCAGAGATCTGTCTGAATCCGGACCACCGCTTTTTGCTCCGCTACACCGGAGCTGCTCAGTGCTCACCACTCAGAACGTCCGCCGCTCATTTGCATAGACCGCCGCTGATTGGTCAACAGCAAACCCACTGACTCCGCCCTCTCCTCGGCTCCATTACAGAAGTGACGTCATTATATCGCCGTACAATCTTAAATTATCCCTTAAAAAAGGTTAAAATGTGAAAAATATTATTTTATGACAACTATATTAATGTTAAAAAATAAGAAATGTTTTTTAATAAATTGATTGATTGCATATATTAATCAAAATGTTTCCTGAAAAGGTTAAATGGCAAAAGACAAACAAATTCTATAATAACAGGTCAACCTACTTAAATAAAAAAAATAATTAAAATAAATAGTATTAATCGATTGAATAAAAGAAAAACAAAAAATAAAAAAATATGCCACATTCAAAAAAATATTTAATTTGTTTTTATTCATTGATTTGACATATTTTTAAATCAATAGCTTGATTTTAGTTATAGTTATAGATCAAACTCAAATAAACTCATGACAGGAAGTTCAGGCAGAGAAAAAAGGGTGCTTGTTGCTTTTTATCAGAAATGGTAAAAGTCAGAGTGTGAAGGAAGTGCGATTATGCAGCATTTTCTTCTGCACGGAACTGTTTCTGTTACTGCCAAAGAAGATTGCAACACCCAGCAGCAGTATTTTTTTTTTTACTTCCTTCCTGCTCTTCAATGAATAAATGAATATATAAGATAATAATAATAACATGCACCTGACATTCTGTCTGACCTCAGCCTGCCTCCTGCACCGCAGCGGTCATGGCATCTAAACATGTTGTTGCACCTGCTTTAGTTTGCATACATGCTGCTTACTACTCATGAAATTATTCACTCTAGTGAATTAGATTTAGGAATGAAGGGCACCGTCATATAGCACATTTATACAGTAGAAGATGTGTTTCAGGTCCAGAGCATGTTGCTGTTAGGAGCTGTGATGTGTTTCCTATTATTGCTTACAACACACTACATTGATCACAAAAACAGTCACAATTAAAAGCAGTAAAATCATTTGAGACAATATAGGCGTCGTCTTAGCAGCATTACGTTTAAAGTACTGAAGCCTGGTTGGGTCTGTCTTGAGCTACTCTGTTCAGCAATACTACAGTGCAATTTATCTGTCCTAAAAGACTATAAAACAACATTTTTTAATAATATTTAGAGGTTAATTTTAGTGCTTACCCCAGCTTGACTAGCGATAATGGCTCAGATGTCACCTCTGTACACTCAACTCAGTATCTAATAGAGGTGAGAAGAAACACCCAGTCACATCTCTGACAAGCTGACAAACTAGCAGGAAAGCCTGCCTCTCCGCTCACACCTCTACAAGCACAGTGCACTGTGCCTAAACTCTGCATCTAATGAACCCAGTAAAGAGGGCTTCATGTGGGTCTGTGTGTTTGGTACTGAGGCTGTTTTTTGTGGGCCTGCTCACTATCACGGCTGCTGTAAAGGGGCTGAAATCGCCTGTAATTAGCCTGCCTCTCATGTGTTTCCGAATGCTCTAATTTGTGTCAGCTCATTTATCACAATCACAGGGACCCTATCGGCTCTCATTGTCCCCTGTGAACACTCATATCCTCAAATGAATGCCTCTTGTGAGGGTGCTCAAAACACTCGTTTGTGTAATATACACTATGCCCAGCTGGAGCCCATTCTCTGAGCCACAAGTGGGCATGGGGGGGGCTATTCTTTTCTGTGTATGGTGTGTGATTATGTGCATGCAAGCACCTGTTTCCTATGACAAACACAGCTCATTTTCCCATCTGTTTATATCAGCGCCTGGAAGAAAACAGGCAAAAAACAGCCAAAAAGGTTGTTTATCCCCTTTTCACAACATTTGGCAGCGCTGAATGAATCCAATAGATTTGGGTCTCCAGTGGCGTGTCATTTCTGCTGGTTTCTACTCAAGCCTGACATGCATTATCAGCTCATTGGTGAAATGAAAATGTCTCTTGAAAAATCGTCCTCACCAGCTTGAGTTATAGCCTAAAATCCAGCTTTTAAATCCCAGCAGAGAAGGCTAAACAAGCAGCAGCCTGGGGAAGATTTGTACTGGCATCTGGGCTTGTGTCACCATGACAACTGCCACCAAGGCAGCAGTATTTGTGGCCTCACACCTAGTGTATCACATGCAGCAGAAAGGGCCTCCAATCACTGGAGGTACAGAGGTCTCACGGTGTTATTATGGCACATTTCAGCACGGAAATAGCCGGTAATAGTGTGAGTGTGAAAAACGAGCAGGTCAGCTTTCATCTCCGCCAGGTGTCTGTGATGTTTGAGTTACATGAGTACCCCTGCAGATCTGACCCCAGGTTTCACAGAGGGTACAACAGCCATACATCTTCCATAAGTGGAGATCACAGAGCTGTGCACGATGCTTTTTGGGTGGATGGACAGAAGCAGGAGGTGGGGGTGTTGGTGGGTCACTGACAGACAGCCCCTTTGAAAGACAGCTCCTCCAACTCTCGCAAACTAGCTCAGGCAGATTTATGGGGCCCACACCACCCTTGTTGCTCAGGCAGGCGAGGCCCCTCCTCCCACTCATCTTCAGTGTCTGGCTGTGACCTCGAGCAGCCTTGTGGCCAAGCAGCAGCACAGAGGAATGCACAAAATACACAAGGAAAGAATACGAGTGAGAAAGTATGGTCTGACTTTCTGTTGACGATTTTCTGCCGTTTATCCTCTAAACCCTGAATAGATGGGCCTTAACGGGTCATTCGCCCAAAATATTCTCTTGTGAAGAAGTAGAAGAAGAAGTTTTGTTTCTCACATCATAGTAAAGCGACTTCAGTCTCAACAAACTTTGTCCAACATGGTGGTAAAAGCAGCAAAATGCACAAGAAAGAACTGTTGTTGCTGGTCCAGTTGCCTCGGACTCGGTCCAACTTTTGGTCTGAGTATTCAGTCTCATTTGGTCTAGAACTCTGGTCTGTGTCAATGTCAATCGCTGCCTGTGTTTCTCTCTATTTTTGGCACTCTCACGGTTGACTGCATTTCGAATAGGATCTAATCACTTTTATAATTTGGATAATTTCATAGTTCTGTATACGCCAGTTTTATACATGGTGCTCTTATGTAAATCAAGATTAAAAAAAACTATATTGGCGATTCTTGCATTCCAAATATAAACACACAAAAACTCTCCTTACTATTTAGCAACTTGGAAAATACTCAGGACATCATAAGATCTGAATCATTACATCCAGACTTTGTTCCACTGGTTAGATGGTACACAAAAAGCTTTTAATGCGTAAACACACATCGGCCTGCCGCCTGTCAATTGTACAAGTAAATAAAGATAAGGTTGATTACACAGGATGTAGTATAAACCAAAAGGCATTCATCATACACTCTTTATGCAAGCTAGGCTTAGAATTCTCTTACTTCACCTCTGTTGATCTTCTGTGTTTGCTGTGTTTGCCATCTCCTGAAACAAAACAACAGATATATGGATTACCCTGAATGACATATATTCATATTTCAACAGTCTAGCATCACATTTTCAGCCCTCATACACCCTGTGTGCTGTGCCTAATGTCCGCTGCCACACTGCTCCAGTATTACATTAGATGGAGTACCTTCTGCATCATTAGCCGAATCAAACATAGATCAGAGGAAACAGTTGCCACCCTAAAGCTCTGCAGCCTTCGGCAGCCGCTCTGCGGCTCCAGCTTGACCAAGCTCACTAACATGAAGGGTTTCATTTAAGTCTGATTGTCACAGTTGTATTTCAATGACCTGAATAGCTCCTTGTACGCAGCTAAAGGCTTTGCTTTATTTGGCCTTCAACTAGGCAGTGATATAAGTGATCCACAGTCTGAAAAACAAGGCCATAAAACTCTGTATTAGACTTAGATTGTTCTGCACACGTAAACGCTCGCTGTGAGCGTGAATTACTCTTAACTGGGTGCCAAGGCCATCTTTTTAATATTCCGGAGCTCAATGTTCACTCTGTTTTTTATCCCACTCTCACTTGTTCATTCATTGTGCATTGCCTGGGCACACCTTCCCCTGTGAGTAATTTGCCTCTGGATTGGTCTTGTATTCTGCTGCAGCGCCAACTGTTCATCATTCTGTCACCAGCTTCTGCAGGATAATGCTTCAGTGTCAGGAGCTGTTTTAAAATTCAGACAACATACAGAACCCAGCATACAGCAGAGCTTTACTCTGTGGTGAAAAATCCCTCTTTTGCACTTTAAATGTGAAGGTCAGACATGTGATATTGACTCAGCTTTGGCCACAGGTCTGACTTCCAATCATCCACTCCAGTGAACAATACGCCTGGATGGTATGCTGTGTGTCAGTCAATCCACAGCACGGTGTCACGCTCCCCCCTGATCCTCAGATCATGTGAGCCATTTCTCCTCCTAATATGGCTGTTATCCCTCTGATATCTGGGCATTTAGGACAATAATTCCCAAACAGAATGGATCCTTCTGGTGAAGGATCCATTCTGACGAAATATTGCTTTGAAACAAATGGAAGATAGTAAAAGTAGGATAGGATTGAATATCCAGATCAGTTCAAATAAACACATGTAGTACATGATGTTTGGTGTTGGCGAGGTGAGCTGTGGGGGCTCTCGACTGAAAAGGTTGTAAGTCTTAGTGTCTGTGCTGTGATTTGAAGGTGATGATGCCTGATAATGTGTTGACTCTCACATTTGAGCTGTTGGATGCTTCTCTGCCCGGTTGGAGACGTGATAAGGCCTCCAGTTGGCAAGGTGATAGACCGAGCGTATTGACTCCCTCCGCTCTCTGTCTGATTGGAGAGTTGTGTATGTAGGTGTGCCGCTGTGTGTGTGTGGTGCCTTGTGAGCATGTGTGTTTACTGTAAGTGGTGTGTGTAAGTGCACACTGCTTTAATCAGCCTCTCAATCCCAGGCTGCTGTAAAGCAGCAGCAGCACTGAGGCAGTGAAATAAGACTTTTAGGCAGACGATGGTGGTGTTTTGACTCATATAAGAAATAGGATTTGTGCTATTAATGCTTCTGGAAATACATGTGGAATGTCATGTATCTATTTTTTAAATTAGGTTTTTATCAGTTTTCTGTGTCCATAATTTCACGTATAGATAAGTCTAATTTCACAGTGTATTTTTCAAATTCCTGGCCTCTACTTCTCCATTATTGAAATGTGTGCCAAAGATTTATCCGCCTCTGTGATGAATCCAGCACATTTGGATCGGGGCTACGTTCTGTCCGCGGCTTTGAAACAAAGCATGGAGAGGAAAACATAGTGGTTTTGGCTTTGCTCTGCTGGTTATTTATGGAGAGGATCCATCCATCCTTTTGTGCTCTGTGGGCAGGGGCAATGCGGGTGGGAATTCTGGGAAGTGAAGGATCTAAACGAGGCAGCAACTCCACCCCCCTCCTCAACATGTTGGTGGACGGTGAGGACCGCCAGTGCCTCTGGCTTTTAAGAATGCGGTGCTCCAGAGTGCAGCCAAGTGAGCAGCAGAGATATGCAGAAAAACAAAACTTGGAAAACAAACCTAATTTTAAGAGGGATTCCTGACCTTTGCCTACACCTCTGGCCGTCTTGCTCACCATTTTGTTGTGAGACAAACGGCTTTCAGCCAAGCGCCCTACTTTAAGTTCTTCTGACATGTTAACCTTTTCTCCTTCCTGCTTTTTTTTTTTACACTTCTCATGTTCAGTATGACTTTTCCTTCATGTGGTTATACCTGCATGTAAATGTTTTTTAAACCTAATCCTACCAAAACAGAACTGAGACAAAGCACAATCATACCAAAGGTCTTGAGCAAATATATAAGAACGCAGGGAAGTGATACAATGTAAGCCATCCGTGCTGGGGTCTTTGTGCTCTTCTGGTATGGCTTGAAAATGGGGTTCTGGTTTCCTGCATACCCGGCTGACTGAGATGAATGGGTGTAGTGTGGGTAGTTTCTTAATGAACTCATAGCAGGGTGTAGTCTGGGCTGGCGGATTGCTCAACACCAAGTCTGAAGCGAAAATGCTACAAATCTAATTGTGGCTCTGGAGAACAGGGTCTGACTGCTCTGATTGCTTTCTGGTTGATGTTGTCAGAACGCGGAGCTCTGCCCAGGATCTGTGGCTGAAAAGTAAAGCGAGTGTTTGGCTTACGTCTAGGTTTTGGTCTACGGCCGTGGGTGGAGGATCCTGGATGAGACATGGTGAAATGAGGGTCACCTTTGTTATTAACTGCAATGTTTCTTCAGTGTTAAGTAGAAACAAACACATTACATCAACCTGCTGTAAGGGGGTGTAGGGATTTGTAACCATGTGTTGCACCACCCTGGAACAATAACATTGGAAACAGAAAGTTACCTGAGAGCCTCTTGGCAACATCAAACATCAAAACATGCATTGTAATCGGTTTTGTGCGAAAGCTAGCAAGCCAGATAACTTGATGTGCAATCTGAGCATTAGTAAAGAAACAGCATTGAATCCGTGATCCTTTTCTGACCCCCTTCTTGAAGTTGAAGTTTTCTGTCCTAGCGACTACAATGAAAACATCGTCTACAGGCCACTAGCATTAGCTTGTACACAAAACAGATGTTTCAAACAAGGCTGAGATTGTTAGCATACAATGTGAGCATCAATCTGATGTTCCACTGTGGAAACCTCAGCGTCAACGGCTGCACAGACACAAAACATTTCTACAGGATGGTTGGATTTTATATTTAGAAGGTCAATCATCTCCTCTCAGTCAGCTTTGTTTGAGAGCTGAAGACCTCCAGTACATCTACATCCCCTAAAAGCCCTCCAGTTAAATAGCTTCTGTCTCTCTGTTCTTTAAACACACTCATGCACAAACACAGCCAGACTTGTGGTCAGGAGTTCGATCCAATTTCTGCTTTCGGCCATCCGGAGTGGTTTCGTCTCAATGCCATGTCCCCCATGCAGTCAGAGTCAATCTGAGTAAGGCAGCCACACGCGCAGTAGTTATACACGGACCTTCACATTTAATATGTATAAGAGCAAGAGTTGCTGCTCCGCAAAATATTTTTTAAAGTACTGACTTCTGTTGCAAAACCAACAGAGTGGAACGATATGTACTTTAGCAAAAATTAGGTGTACGGTTTACCGTCAGAACAATGTGTTCTGTGTGGTCGTCTCAGCTTTGTGATTTCAATACAACAATATACATTTTTTTCTGCAAATAAAAACCAACCATACACATATGGACATGTACAAAAAAACACTATGACCAAGACTGGAAAAAGGGGCTAGGATTATACATAATATAAAAGCAAAACCCTCACAATTCAACAATTATAAGATACTACCAGCGATTCTATTTGGAATATTCAACATTTTGTATTGCCTGTTCAGTATTTTCCAGCCGAGCTTTGAAACTCTAACTGCTTTTACAGCCCCTGCCCGGAGTATAAACATTAAAAATTTTGAGTTTAATGCCTGATGATGGTTTGCTACAGAAATGTTTCCCAAAATAAATTTCCCAGGATGTTTCTAAAATGATTCACAGTAGCGTGCTTTTATATCCTCTTTGTGCAAGAGCATTTTTAATCATTACCAAAAATAAGTAACAGCTTTCACAATAACTCACCACAACCACATTTTTCTAATTTCTTTTCCTTGTGATATTCTAAACCCACCATTTACAGGACGTATGCCCAACAGCATGACAGGAACATTTCCATAAACTTTTACCACCTCAGATTGATGCTGTATTCACATTTCCAAGTAACAGATGCTAAAGAAGAGACAAAAAAAAACCTTCACCAGCAGATGAGAAATCCATTGGTGGAAGAATGTGCACAAGGCTCAGTGCCTAACGTAAGTAGACATTTGTTTTTACTTTTGAATTCATCTGGGAACTTTAAGTGATGTTTATATTTGTGTTGCGTTGGCTCAGGGGAGCAGTTCATAGTTTTAATGTGGGTGAAAAATGTGTGCCGCACTGTAAATCATTTTATATTCCAAGTCATGGACAAAACAACTGGAGCTTGATGTGTTGTGATTGTGGAAAATGGTGTTTTGTTGTGTTGTGTGGAGCCATGTTCTCCTCATGTAATTATAGTTCTTGTGTAGAAGAGCTATTTCCTGCACACAAAGAAACTACAGAACAATGCAAACAGCTAACCTGCTGAAGCTAGTGCTCTGAATAGCTGCACAGATTTCCCTGTTTAGTTGAAAATATGGATTCCTCATCCACCAACACCACCTGGGGCCAAACCAATTCCACCAGTGCCGGTCTCTGACCGGACAACTGGAATTGAAAACAGGGCAGGACTGCAGCGCCTATGGCTGCTGCAGGGTATCCAGCTCCGATACTGACCTGATATAACCTGTCTGCATGAAGCCCCCCTAAGGCTTCCACAAGCATCCTGCTTCACCCACTTTACCCAGACCTCATTTTATCTCTTTATACACACAAGCTGTGGGGAGGCCATGTTAGGCTTTAAGGAAGGTGAAAGATGTTTGTTTGTGAGGGAGGAAGCATCTTCAGGGCACGCTAACGAAGCCTCTGGAGGACTGTAAGATGTTTTATGATCTATATTTATATGTACTGAATGTGTTTTTCTATTTCATCTTATTATCATTTCTGTAAATAGACATGAAAATATAGCTGCCAAGAAAATATGCTCTGCAGTGAAGAACAGTTTGGTGAAAAAAATAACACACTGTACATTTTATTCATCAATCATAGATTTAAAAAAAATGGTCTGGACATATTCATTTATTTTTAACATGGAGCTTTAGAGGGATTGGCTAATTTTGGCTAATTTTGACAGCAGCCTCAAGTGGTTATTTGCAGAACTGCAGTTCGTTGGTACTGCTGCAGTAGTTTCTTCTTCCATCCCTGAAACTTTGGCGAAAGGATTCAGAGGGAGTCTCAGGACTTCACAGAACAGGGGTGTTAAATTTCAAGTTGAAGAGGTCCAGTTAGAGAAAACTTAGGTACAAATACATATATACATTATATATATACCGTTCTGGCCCGCTTTAACCCCGGTGTATCACTGTCTTTCTTTTCTTTTCTCTCGTCTTCAAGTGTGTAACCTGTCTGCAACTTGTATTGTAGTCGCAAATTTTACCACTTTAAATGCCCAGATTTGATTGGCTGAGAGTTATCGCGTGGGATGGATAAACTCGTATGCAATTGGTCTGTGCATTTCCTCATGCGCTAAGCTACTACCGTAAAGTCAATGAAAGCTGCAGCAGTTAAAATAGAAGCGCCCCGTCAGGTTTTAAAGAATAACTTGCTGTTTGGACTATAAGTTCGGGTCCGTATGCGACGGCTTCTGGTCCGCCATTTGGTGACCCCTATCATAGAATGTTTCACACTCATTTTGCAGTAATTAGCTGCTTTACTGTTTGTTTAGTAACACCCAATCATATTTAAAATACAGATTATGAAACCCGTATAATGATTTTTGTTTTGTTTACAAAAAAATACACTTGTAATTTATAGCCTTGAGGCCGTCTTGCTACTTTTGGTACATACATGATATGTTGTTTTGACTAGCCGGTGCATGGACAAGCCCATGTCATGTTTATTTTGTTGGTCTGTTTGGCACAGTGGAACAATAGCAGGTTTATCAGCAGAATTTCCTATTCTCATATCATGCAGTTGCGCAGCTGCACCCACAAATGGCCACGTCCTGTTATAATAACAAGTCTGCTGAGCCATTCTCTCACACGTCTCTGCCATCCTCCCCTCCGTCTGTGCTCAGCCTGCTGAGGCGTTTACTGTTTATCACTGTCACACTGAGGGCTGGATTTGTCTGTCACTCGGGATGCAACATTCCCGTCATGAAATGACCTGGTTTTCTTCACAGCTATGAATATGATTTAAGCTTGTCGACCGCAGGCTTCTTTTGTCTGAACTATAATCCGTGTGTTTTTTTTTCCTCAGTACAAAACAACGTTAAAGCCTTTATTTAACTTCTTAGTTCCCCTTGCATCTTCTGCTGTCAGACTGGCTGTCTTGGAAACTCTCTCTCCTTTTCCTCTGGTTCGTGCGTGAGCTGAGGGCAGCTGCATTTCATCCTGACAGCTCTGTGGAGGTATGGTACAGTAATACCACCACGCCCTGCAGTTAGCCTAGCCCAACACAACAAAAGACCTCCGTTTAGGGATTATACTGTACAGGATGTAGTTGACTGCAAACAACAGGGTTAGTGTTTCACTCTCCTTGTTTGTTTGCCTCCAATGAATGAACCCAGGGGCAACCTGAGCTCTTTTATTACCCTGATAAACGTCAGTAGCTGAAGGTTTAAGTGCGTCTCAGAGAAATTCCACAGCTAAATGGAAGGTGTTTGTTTGTATGACAAAATATGTGATAAAAGAAAAACAGTTAGTAGCTGGGCTTCACTGATGGCTAAATCTGGCAGAGGTTCAGACTAATGATTTGACACACAGCATGACTTGCCCTCTAACAGGCCCTCCAACTGATAGCACTCATTGAAAGACATGGGAAAACTTCCACTGTTTTCAATGTTGTGGCCCTTTCAATGGACAGAATAGTCTGATGCCAACAAGTAGGTCGACATGGGAAGGAGAAGCAGCCGATAGTACTGATGCTGCAGCATCTCCATTCAGATTTAGTGAACGTTGGGTTAGCTTATTGTCATTTTAACGGCACCATTTCTTGTTGTTTAGTCACCTTGTTTCCCTCAAAAATTGGGGCATGTTTAGGCCGTATGCATTTGATTGTGTTGCCTTTAGCTTACAGCCATTTTATTACCATACATCAGACGTCAAAAAGATAAAAACGCCCTTTGTTCCATGTCTGCTCAGCCCATCTCACCATATCAGATCCAGACATGAGCTACACACAGAGCAGAGAAGTGGGTCATGGCTGCTGTTTTCTAACCAGGCGAGCCTCTCTCGCCGAAGCTCAGCCAGACTTGCATTTCCCACCGGCACGGCAACCTCAAGCCTTTTCCACTGCTGCTACATTTGGGTTAGAGCTCTGAGGATGTGATGTCTTTGAAACCTATCCTCTGCCTTGTCACAGACATAGGGGGGAAATCAATGAAATATCGGCCAGAGGTTTAACAGAAGGCCTGCGGGGATTCATACCTGCTCCCCTACTGTTTGCACATCCGTCTCTGCAGAACAGATGCAGCTTTTATTATATTGAGCTGTCAGGATGCCTTGCACCAGGCCAAAATATCAAGAGTTGTTCTTTGTGTTCTGACTATATACGTCTACTATTTTTGGTTTGGCAGTACAAGCCACACATAATCAGATTTTGTTATCTATTTTTACATGCATAATTCCCTCTCTCAAACCAACCTTGAAATTAGCTTCTGTTCAGCGAAACAAAGACCCCCAAATTTTCAGCCCATATTGTAATCTGGGAGAAATGGTGTGGTTTCTTTCTTTGTGTGGGCAGCAGCTGATTGACAGCAAACACAGTGAAACATAATGAAGCGCACTGACTTAAAAAGAGAAACCAAATGAAGGCTTCGTGCTCATTGTGATGAGTCCTACTGTGCAGTGATAACTGGTTGGCTGCAACTATTATTTTCAGTATCAGTCAATCTGCTGATTATTTGCTATAAAAAGTTCCCAGAGCTCAAGTCAAAGGATGTCTTGTTTTGTTTGAACAACCTTCTTACATACAGAGATAGTCCTTTTGTTGTAGGACAAAGACAGTGTGTGAACGTTTAAATCAATTTACAATCTTTTAGAGACAAAGCACATTTTTGCTGTCGTCCTATAATTGTCATCACAAATGTACATAGTTAAAACAAAATAAAGTAAGATGGGCAAACCTTCTATTACTTAAAGAGTTGAAGTACAAGTTGTGGAGAGATAGGACTGTGAACAGTCAGTTGATCTGTCGTCATGCCCTTAAATATAACATAGACCTTGGTAGCAGAATTCCACTGTTGTTTATATGAAAGGAAATCCCTGCAGCCTCTGGTTGATGGTCGAGGTCACTGACCCAGCTCAGTCTTTGTCCCAGACAACTGAGGTCAATAAACATATTTTCACTGTCAACAAACTGACTGAGCCCCTCAGACTATGTCTTCATAAGGCAGGTGATTTGAAAAAGGTTGATGATGCAACAAAGTGTTACATCAGTGTGCAACCTTTTGGATTATAGAGATAAAATCCTCTGTCTATTTTTGCATTTATGTCAAGGTTATATCTGCACAGAAGACCAACTGGCTGTTACTGTCTGGGCTGTGGCGCCTCTGTAGCCTCTGCATCTTATTTAGGATATACTGTATACTGTCGATACTGTTTTGTTTCAGGGTAAACCGTCCTCACTGATATTTAGATCTTAGTCTGAAATGTAATTCTGCCTACTTTGTAGGGAAATCAGCCTTTTGTGAAATCAGAAAACCCATATATATGTATATATACGTTTGTCTGTACGTCCTTCACAGAGTGAGGAATGTGCTTCATTGACTGGTTGGTTTAACTGCATAACAAACCCAAAGAAAAGCCAGTTGGTTTTGTTTTCACCTTCTTTTGTCACTTAAGGGAAGCCTATAGAAATGCTGCTGTAGGAAGAATTAACAAGCTCGTTTCCCATGTATTCCTCTGCCCTCCCTGCTGCCTATTAGCAGTAGAGAGCAGCACTTAAAGAGCAAAACCAAGAATCCTTATGTTCATCCAGAATGAGTTCATGCTGGAAAGCAGCATGCAGCTTCCACAGTAATCCACGGTGTGGCTTTGTGCCTGGCGGTGGGAATGTGTGGTATCATTGTTGTTGTAGGAGGAAGAACTTATGCTGCATTGCACCACAGGATTAATTGAAACCTCTAAATGTTTGATTTGTAGATATGATGTCCAAAGCATACTTTCTGAACATACTGGATTTCAAAGCATACTCTTTGAACTAATACTTATTTTCAATTTATTCTCAAGATGAACTGATTACTAAAATCCAATTTTGTTGTGGCCACAGTAAAGGGCAGTATAAGTGGTTTGACATTACAATTGCTGGGGCAGAATAGCATAGAGCTAGCAAATGATACACAATTTCCTCGACCATTAATCGGCTGTGAAGAAAGATTATCTCTGGTCCGAAACATTGACTGTGTTAGCAGCGTTAGCATCAATCCTATGTTTTCCCACATATTATATAAGGCAAGCTTTATTTATATAGCACCATTCATACACAAGGCAATTCAGAGTGCTTTACATACGATGAAATCACAGAATAAAAACATTTTAAAACATTAAATTAAGAAGAAATTACAATCATAAAAAGAATAAAATCATAAAAAACATCAAATAAAATCAGGATGATTAAATGAGAAGAGTGCAGTTAGGGCAGCAGTCAAGAATTTAAGAGAACGCTGCAGTAAACAAGTGTGTTTTCAGGCCTGGCTTAAATAAACTGACTGTCTGAGCAGACCTCAGGTGTTCAGGAAGGCTGTTCCACAGGTGAGGGGCAAAATAACTGAATCCTGCTTCACTCTGTTTGGTTCTGACCCTGGGTACACACAGTAGGCCTGTCCCTGATGATCTCAGGCGTCTGGATGGTTCATAGGGAACCAATAAGTCCAGGATGTATTTTGGTCCTAGACCATTCAGTGCTTTGTAAACCAAGAGTAAAGTTTTGAAATGTATCCTTTGACTCACAGGAAGCCAGTGCAGTGATTTGAGGACCGGTGTAATGTGGTCCATTTTCCTGGTATTACTCAGAACTCGAGAATATACTTGTATTCATCCTCTGAGGATAATGAATGTCTCTACTATATCTCATGGCAACCTGACCAGTAGCTGTTGAGACATTTCTGTATGACAAACCCTGCCTAGCTGCTAGCATGGCTAAACATCTGGTGTCTCACAGTGGGTGGGCGTTACCAGTGAACTCAGTCCACAATAACCTCAGTGTCTATTCAACCTTTTTTTTGTGGGAAAACACTCTCTGATCTATGACAGTAACTCAAGCCAGTCAGGAAGATACTTACATGGTGGTGTTAAATCTTCACTTCCAGAAATCCACTCTCTTGTTTCTACTGTCGAAGTTAACACCTGTTAATATATGTACAGGAACATGCTCACAAAATCCCACAAAACAAGACCCGGCGTGTCCGCATCTCCACCGGAAAATAAAACATCCCCGTTGTGCTGAACTGTTGGATTCCAGCTTTATATCAAGAACCAGATTTTTGGTGCGATGCCAGAGGGGCTCATTAGGTCCCACTGAGGCCGTAAATTTACTACATGCATTGTCAGCAAGTGGTTAAATAATCACCCTCAGCTCTGATCATTAAAGAAACATCTGAATATGATCTTTATGTTTCCAGAGTAGGTGTACAACTCACTATCTTTGAGGAGAAAGTAGCATCTCCTGGGTAAAAGCTATTGTATTTCCTTCAGTTCTTCATTTATATGGAGCAAAGCTCTGCCAACTAAGCTGAAGTAGACTGTGTATTCCCAGCAGAAGAATGAAGCTGAGTGGGTAAAATTCTGAGAGAGAAGCAGCAGCAGCAGCACTGCTGGCACTGAGGCTGAAATGTCTGATGGTAAAAACACCTGTTAAACTCAGCTGAACTGAGCTAAACACCAGCTGTCAAACAATAGTCTATCCAAGACAGTCAATGTATTTGTTTATTTTACTGTAGTTCACTTCAAGACATATACCTCTACTGTGAAAGTTCTTGACCTTAAAATTATTGTTTTCAAATTTAACATAACTTGCCAGAGCCTTTTTTGGCTTCTTCCTTAGCAGAGGAGGCCAAGTCGTCATGGAAATATTTCTGTTAGGCTGATGTATGTGGCTAGAAAGACTGACAGAAGTGTGCGTATGAGGGTGGAGACGTGGATAGTTAAAGTTTAACTCAGAAAACAACGGCCAAGATTGTTTTTTAGTGTTTTATGATCTGTTACAATTGACACTTTCACTTTCGCTTTCATCTGTGGTCAGTTTTGGGCATTCAGCTTTAACTTTGGTTGTAAACTTGGTTAGGTTTAGAAAAAGATCCCAAAGATCTTGTCGGTGATGACAAGTTTTATTGTATCGTGACATACAGACATACAGGACCAGTCAGTAAATATCATGGATTAAACTAGCTCAGCTGCTAAAGCTGCAGCTAACCATACTGCATCTGCAATAGAGAGCTGACAAGCCTGAACCTGGCACAGCCCTTTCAGGTAAACCCAGTGTCAGACGTGGGAGCTGAAAGATGATCGCCCTGCGTGCTCCGATCCCTTCAGCTGGGATTGAGGACAGAGGAGTGTCTGGTTTCCAGTGTTTCATGCAGGACAGAACGTACCAAGGCCTCCCCGCTCTGAAGTTCTCTGGGAAAACTGGGAACAAAATGCAGCAGCCTCACCCCCAGTGGAGAGCGTAACCTGAGATTTAACCACTTAAAGCACAAGAGCGATCAGGTATTCCCCCACCTTGTTAAAAGAAGTCCTCGGGGACAGTAGTAGGAACACAATGAATGAGTATGACATATGCCACTGTGCACCTCAATGGGACTTTGACTCATGTGGCCAAAAGAAAGAAAGGGAGGCTGATCAGGTGATGAGTAACATGGCTGTGTCCCTTTTATGAGTCATTTACACAGAAACAATAAAAGTATGAAGCATCATGATCATGGAGATGGATTACTGAACACGCACACGCCCCAGGGCTTTAAAGGTCACCGGGTCTCTGGGGCTTCAGCAGCAAAGACCTCTCTGATAGAGACACAAAACAAACACAGAAAAAGAGACAAAATGAGCACAAAGAAACTCAAAACAACTATAAAGAGTAACAAAATACCCAAAACACAGGCTCCTGACAGAGGAAAGAAATTCTTCTTTATACTTCAGTGAAAGTAGTAAACAGAACCCTACAGAACATTTCAGTTGTCCGTGAATGAAACGAAATGACCTTAGACATGTTTACGTGCTGCTGTCCAGCAGAATGCAGGGTCATGTGACCTAAAATGTGGCGTCTGCGTGGCACAGACTGTATAGTTTAAGTTTAAGCATGCAACAAACCCTGCTGTGAAAATCACGCTTTACTGCAGTGTTTACTCCTGAACCCTGCAGGCTTTCCCGACCCATGACCTTTGCTCTCAACACGTATCTCAGTCTCATTTCGTCTTCCGGACACTCCCAAGAGATCCATTTGCCGACAGACTGACAGCATGCTGTGTTCTCAGAGGTGCTGGGGGACCATGAGCTGACAGGGCGCATGGGGAGAGTGTTTTTTTAACGGCATGTCTCCTGTTAAAAAAAAAAGCACATTTGTTCTTTCTGAGCCTCAGGAGAGTTCAGTCAATACTTGTGAACTTCAGTCAGTTCTGTCTGAAAGACGAACATCCTCACTCAGATGTTAAATCTGGCACAGCTCTGTTGATGATGAATCCAGTTTGTTTACTCATGAGATTTGCACCCAGGTGAGGGTTAAAGCTTTGTTTTTATGTGTCTGACTGGGGCTTCAGCGCAATAGATAGACACCATTGTTTATTATTATCATAATTGCACTATAGTTCTCCAGTGAAAGGTCAATGTGTAGGCTCATTGTCAAACAGATTTGTGCACATTATCACTACAAGTAACAACAAAGGAAAACTAGAAACTAGAAATCAAACCTAATACCCATAAATCCTGTAAACAACACACAGCTAGTTTACGTAGAGAAGATTGAAGCAAGGCGTCTGGACTTGTAGAGTTTTCTTGAAGACGTTTCGCTGCTCAAGAAAACTCTACAAGTCCAGACGCCTTGCTTCAATCTTCTCTACGTATTATGACCTGGGTGACTAAGAATCTTCATCAACACACAGCTAGTTTACCTTCACCAAATCAAACCTTTTGAAATGATTTAAGCTTTGGATGTACTTGTTTCTGAAGGAGCAGTTGTGGTGAAATGTGCTTAAATAAACTGCTCTTTGCTGAGAGTAGCGGATGAAGGAACTTTTTGGTTTAAGTTTGGTTTTTACTTGCTCGTCAGTTTTGTTTCAAGTCACGGGTCACGTCTCATTTGCTGTGATATCAGGTCCAACCCTGTCTAAAAAGGGATTTACTACACAGTTTCCATCTTACAGCATGTACTGTAGATAAGTATGGAGTCGAGATTTTAAGATCAGGCTACCTTGTGTGTTGTAAACTGATGCCAAAAGTGGTACCCGGTGGATTGCAATGTGGCGCCCAGGGAACCTTATATTACAAGTTTTACAGCGTTTTGAGTTTGAGAGGCACGCAACAAGATGAAATGACTTATCCTGGTACGCCAATATGAAGAATGATTGCCACATCATTATGGGTGTTTAGCTGATCTTCCTCTCCTATAATAACATGTGTGGAGACATGCATTACCTCAGCATCCAGCCTCTGGTTCACTGCTCACAGACTGCGATTTCATCCAGCAGACATTACACATGTGCAGTTTATCATTTGACAACAGGCTAGCCAGTGCTTCACTAAGAGATTTACTAGGTCTGCAGTTGTCAGAGATTTGACATGCAGTGGGATGAGCCATGGAGGAAAGAGAGCTGCAATCCCAGTGGGGTAACTGGTGGAAATATTCAGTGTTGGAGGCAGGTCAGCTGATGTCAGGGAGAGAAAAATGATTATTTAGAGGCTCATGTCATTTTTTCCCCATCTTTGTTGGAGAGAGCGACAACAAAGACACTTAATCCAACACACAACGACTGAACCACCAGCTATTTTCACATCCACTAATACCCCGTTCACACTGGGGAAATAAATCTGGCTAAAGTGGGATTCGGGCCTATCCAGATGTTTTTGAACCCCTCGAATCTGGCAGTATCCAGTTTGATTTCAATCCAGCTAGATCCACCTACGAGAGGTGGATCTAGCTGGATTGGCTCAAATGTGGCTCAGGTGTGAACGCAAATCTGACTAGCGAATCCGGCTAGCGACCTGATACTTCCGGTTAGCGACATGCTACTTCTGGTTAGCGATGTGCTACTTCCGGTTAACGGGGCGCGACACGGGACAAAAAACCCGCACGACGGATGTGCACACGTGAACCGACTCTGTATATTACGAGGCGCCACCTAGTGGTTTGGAGGACAGCAAACACGCTGGATGAAGCCGGATTGAGTGTGGACACAAGTGTGTGCTAGCCAGATTTGAAAATA
Organism: Parambassis ranga; assembly: GCF_900634625.1. Taxonomy (NCBI): domain Eukaryota; kingdom Metazoa; phylum Chordata; class Actinopteri; family Ambassidae; genus Parambassis; species Parambassis ranga. The sequence continues at coordinate 4,848,278 of NC_041023.1, read as the reverse complement.
GGTCTGAATGCATCCAGCTTAAATGCTGTCTGGGTTCAATCCTACTCTAGCTGGAATGACTTTCTCCAGTGTGAACGGGGCCTAAGTCATGCCTTATTTTAACTACAGGCTTGTTGAATTTTAGTGTTGATTAGGAATCAGCTGAAAGTATCTCAAATAAAAATGTAAAGGGGAAACAAAGTCTCAAATGTAATGTTTTGTCTCACTAAAAGTAAAAAAAGATGACTTGACAGGGAGAGACAGGACGGTTGTTGACCATTAGGACCACCCACAGTCTTGTGTCATCAAGGCAGCTGAGAGGATTATCCCTGCTCTCTGTTGTGTTTGAGTTTGTGTGGGTGAGAACATGACACAGACAGGGAAAGAAAAAAGAGACAGAAGTGTAGGCAGACAGAGGCTTCATCCATACTAATGTTTTCTTTTCAATCAGTGTTAAACCATGGACACAATCTCTGTCCATAGTAATGTTTTAATCTTGGATTATTCTACTCTCCTATAAATACATACTGGACACAGGACTGTACCGTGCAGGCAGTACTTGCATAAAGAATCACTGAATTTTTCAACACAAACAGCTGCTAGCTCAGAAAAAACGGGGCTGATTCTCTTTATTTTCTTCCTGTCACTATTATGAGACCCAGAGATCAGGAAGTGAATGTAGGTGTCTGTTTCTGCCAGTCTAAACTAAAACACAACAGTTTTCTAAATAATACAGATCAGCAGCTTTCAGGAATCCCTGTTTTAATGCTGCTAGTAATTTGGATGCTATACGTAAACATAGCAAAATTTAATGCATTTTAAAATACAGTGGGTGCACTCAGGAGCAGTGCTTCAACCTCCGAATGTTTGAAGGTCTGTGTGTGTGTTGCTGTAATATTGGCTGTGTTCTGCTTCTCTGTGATGAAGCAGCACAGGAAGCAGCAGCGGTTGCAGGAGCCACCGTCTCTGTCTGACCTCGGCGACCGTCTGTGGCTCCACCTGAAAAAGCAAAAACCAGCAGCCATTAGCAGCACGGCAGCTACAGCCTGTCTAAACATGGAGGGAAGTTGATCCCTGTCATCCGCCTGTGTCACACATTCACTGACACACACATGTTGGCTCTATCAGGCCCACTCAGCACTTGTGATGAGCATCATAATTTAACTGCAACAACATTCTTCATTCACTACAGTGTCCATGAAATGACACCAGCCTCTGGCAGTGATGCGTTTCTGTTTACGGTGACAGTGCGGCTGGCACATCTGCTCTGTTTGAGCATTCAGCATGGAGAGATAAGTCTGTGTGGAATTTGAATTCATTATCACAGCCGTCTGTTAAAAACACTCTGGTGACTCCCAGTTACTGAAGGTTTACTTTGACAAAGACAAGCTAATGACGAGTTAATGAACTCTCCTCTCTGGGTAAATGATTCTTTTCTGAGCCAGAACCCCAAAAGTGAAACAAAATGGAAAAAGAAACCAATTCTGTTGTGAATAAATAAGAAAAAAATGTCCAAAACTATTTACTCTGCATTCTCCCATTAGCAATGCAAAGTTGTAATTATGTCTATGATTTGCATTTCAAATTTAATTCCCTCTCGCTGGATTACTTTGCCTTTTCTCTTCCCCATGACAGAGTTAGTAATTTCACATTTAGTTTCATGGGCGGCAGGATAATGACATGCAAATGAGTTCGTCAGAGTTAGCAAAGGAAAAAGACATGATGAGGAACAGATAGCTGGAATTTTATTCTCAGCGCTGCGGATAATTTAAGAGACTGATGAGTTTATTTTATTGAAATGGATGGAGACAAAGGAAGAGCTCCCATCCAAACTGTTAAATATCTGGTTGGGGGGGAATAAATAAGTAACTGCTGTAATCTCCAGTGAATTACACCAAGATTAGGTCTGCTCTGCGAGATATGGTGTTTTTCTTTTACTTTTTCTAGCTGTGTTTTTTTCTATTTTTTACAAATATTTTAGACTTTCTATGAATATACTTTGTGGGGCTACCTAAATGAACCATAATCCTCCTCCAGGTCCAGCTGTGATGGACGTGATGTGTTGCATGTGTGCATCAAGACCTCTAGTGGCACACACACACTGCAGGGCAGCACATGGTGATGTCAGGAGCCCAGCTGGTTACAGACTCAGACAGGAAAGAACACACTAATGATTGGCTTTAATTGAAAAATGAGACCTTTTCTAGCGAGGGCACGCTCAGGTTAGAGGGTGAATGACGTACAAGCACACGACCCAGTTTGCTCTAACTCGAGTCACCTGCTCAGTGTGGACTGAAATAGCTCGAGCAGGCAGATAATTAGGTCTGTTTTTAATAAACAGTGACTGAGGATGTCACTGCTGCCCGGCCTGCTCTACATGGATGGATGTCTTTTCCCATCTTCTATAAAACTCACCATACATCCAAGCAGAGTGTGTGCCCTTCAGATGCAGCCTCCCCCCCATCCACCCACCCACTGGATAAAAGCCTCGCTGCCTGCCTCTCGTCACATCACCACGGAGCTTTTAGTGAGCTGGTTTGGGGCTTTGCTGTATGTTTATCCAATCATATTCCAATGCCATGACCACAAAGCTGGGCTTCCTTGCAGTGTCCAGTTTAATTTTTCCATGAGGGCTTGCTGGTGAAAGCTCTGTGGCTTTGGGTGCAGGAGTGTCATGGAGTTAAGATTGTACTGCCTGGCTGGTGAGCCATGAGGGTGGATCCATCCCTGGATGGGATGGAGGGGGCGAGTTATGACGGGAAGCCTGTTATTATGGTCATCTGTGTAAATAGTTACGGTGCTGGTGCCGTGTTTAACATGACGCCGTCACCGTGTTAAACCTGATAACTCCATGGTTCAGGTTTTTCTTTTCATTGATGATCAATTTTGACACCCCATCAATTATAGTTTTCCACTTATTGTGCTTCACTCTTGTCTGTGATTTTGGGAAATGTGTGAGCTCCTGCAACTTTCCAAAATCATTACATTTTAGATTCATATTTTTAAATGTTTGTTGTCAAGTTTGCAAGCCACCAGGAAGGTGTAGACTTGTTTTTTAAGTCGTACCAAAAACCAGTGTTTAGATACTGTAGCTATCTATCTTATCTTTCTGCCACGACCTCCATCCTCCTTCCTTTAGCCTTCAGTTTTTTTTTCTTCTTGTCTGTTTGTTGGTTGTGATGAAGACAGCTTGACAGCACTGTTCTTTAAGGTTTATCTGGATGTTTCTTCATGAACTCTGGCTTGTGTTTTTTAGCTTCTGCTGAGTACATGGCTGAGCTGCGTTCTAGCAAATCTCATGGTTTAAAGGTAGGGTAGGAGATTTCATTCTGATGCACTTTTTGTTAAATTAGTGTAACTTCTCTTTACAAACCGATAGCAACCGATTAGTTCGGCAGTTTCGCATTAAAACGAAGAATATTAATCATCTGTGGAAGCTATAAAAACATCAGCCAATCCTCCGGGACGACCCTGTGTGTGTCCATGTGATTGGGAGGCGTGGCTTCCGGGTGAGCTCTGAGAGAAAGGGGCGTGTGTTTACTTTCCAAATCAGGCTAACTCTCACTGAGTTTTCAAAATCTCCTACCCTACCTTTAAAGACCAAATACTTCATACTACTTACTTCAGACCCTGAGTCACCAAGCGGCAACCTTGAAGCCCATGCGGAAGTGTCAAAACTTGTAATTCACGCCGCAACTGCTGGGGGCTGGCTCCAGAAGCGAGTAATTTCCCATAGACTCCCATGTTAAAATGGCCGACTTCACATCAGAAAAGAACATGTTTACAGCCTGGTACAAAAAAACCATTCTGGTCTCAGATGGTAGGTTGTCTTCTAGTGTCAATTGAACGGGGGGGGGGGGTAAATTTTTTTACAACGCACTCGTTTCAATTGTATTCTGACTTAAAATTACGCATAATTATGGGTGTTGCCGCTTGAGTGACAGACAGTTGACGTATCACAGCACGAGTTTCCTGCTTCCACAATCGCCCGCCCCCCTAAACCCCGCTCGTGCTCCCCCTCTTTGTCCATATTTGGAGTTTTGGCGGACGTGACGCTGCTAACATGCCGGCAGTCATCGCGTCCCGGAACCTCCCACCGAGCCTCAAAACGGCTCTTCAGAAACAAACGGGTGACGTCACAGAAGCTCTGTCCATAGTTTTTACTGTCAATGGTCACTCCCCAATTGTCCTGCTTTGGTCTGTGTGACTCAGATGAGGACAAACACAAACTTTCTCTTTGTGTGTGACACCGTCTTCACCCGACTGGCTGGTGTCCACATCAGCTTTTAAGCGTGGTGACCCTGGGATTCGGCCTGCATGCCTTCCTCTTTAACTCAGCCCAGATCAAGGAAATACTGTGCATTCTGGGGGCTTTGAAATGGGGAGACTCTGCTAAACATATCAGATAGCAGCACAGGGCGTTTTATGTGGTGAACTTTCTCTGTTCTTACACAGAATAACTATTTTCCAACCCAGTTTCAGCCCATGGTATGCTACCTCCTGGCCAAGCTGGCCCACTGTGCCCAATGTGTGTTTCTAATACTCTCCGAGGGAGACTGTAAAAGCCTGGTATGCCTTGTCCTTTGTGTGTGATCCCATTATGTCTTCAAGTCCTAGCTGAGGTATCCATGAGCGCTTTGTGCTCTTTACTGATGAAAGACACAGAAGCTCTGTAAGTGAGCGAGCAGGTAGCGCAGATGGAAGAAGCAGCCATCCTTACCAGGCCTCCCTTCCTCCTCATTTGAAGCTCCACCGCTGAACTGCGACCCATCAAGTCGCTCAGCCAAGATGTACAATGACCCCCCCCCCACCACCCACCTCACCCCACCTCACCCACCACCGCATGCATACAAATACAAAGAAGATGAGAAGGGCGGCATCTGTTGTACATCTAAAACCTCATGAAATGTTTAAAGGGAAAGATCAATTTTTCTCTGAGTGTGCAGTTTGATCAGTAGAAGTTGTTGTGCAGTGGATTGGAGATGTTATGAAAACACAGGATTACATTTGAGCGTCAGAAATACACTTAATCTGGTTAACACAATAGCATTTTTTTTATGCACCGAGAACGTCATAACATTTATATTCTTATTACATGATAGACAAATATATAAATAATTCACAATAGTTGCAGGTGAGAGGTGATATTTTCCCTCTAAAGAGGTCTTTATACACAGAAACCTATTTAACATCAGCAGATTCATCTTGATAAAAAACCAGCCTTTAAAGAGTTTGATGACCAGAATAATATTGGAAGTTAAACAACACATTTGCAGGGGCTGCCTGTTGCCTAATCATGCATGACCTAAACCACATGTTTGGCCAAGATGCTGCCCCCACATTAAAGGACACTGACACATATGTTCCTGCTACTTTCCATCTGTTATGAAACACCCAGTCTGCTATTTTTAGCACTCAGGGCTCATTGAAAATAATAATAATAATAGTTTCCAGCATTTTTCTAAATTACATTTTTAGAACCTGCTGGTTCTGTGTGATTTCTTTTCTGATGACAGAAACAGGATGTATCCCAGCGTCAGCACATCCAAACTGAGCAGTGTTTTTGTTTTTTGTTCCCACTGTGTATCCATGTCCTTGGCGATGCCCTGTAATTTTCAGCTGTGCTGCTGCAGACTGGCACCACTCAGCACCAGAATGACATCAACGAAAACCCAAAGAAGAGCTATGTTAGCCAGACAGTGCTCACTCATTCAGCTCCTCAGAGCCAAGCAGTACAAGACGTGTTCTTCTCCATGCTCTGTTTGTGCAGGTATTGGGTAATTCTAGGGTTATGCAATGAAGCTTGCATGGGAGCCTTATAAGGAGGTAACTTGGTGGGGGTGTTTGTCCAGTTAGCACATGCCTCTCGGGGTCTGAAAACACTGCTGAATAGAGATCCTGGTAACAAAGGAGCCTGGTTCAGTAAGTTTTATTATCTTTAAATATGTACTCAAGTCTCATAAAACAGAGGTAAGACTGTGTAATTTGACCTCAGATGTAGACACCTTACTCCAAAAACACAAACAAAACACCCTCAAAACCATTGGGTTGCTGCACGACAGGGAAAAAAACCCAAAACAATAGCTGTCTGTTCAAGTTAAATAACATCCATTTATGTACAGACTGAGCTTTCTTACTCTTTAATGTTTTGACACAAATAATATACAAAAGGAGATCTACACTGAATTAAGATCTACACCTTCTCTGTTTCCCTGAAATGCCTTTAATTATTGAAAGGGCTGCTTTCTTTATTTCTGCTTGAGAAAGTCCTCGTCTCACCTGGAATGAGACTCTGCCTGCACCTGCCTCCAGACTCCCCCTCTGATTAAACTGTCCAGGCATGAAAGTGATCGGGGGTCTGTACGGGAAATTGAATCATTCATGTGAATATTTCACTGCCGGCAGGTCTGTTTCGATTTGAATCCTAAAGCAAATAGGTGTCAGTTTCTGACGAACAGGAAGAGATTATTATTTATCCTGAGGTATTATAGGAGTCTGACCACTTTATTGTGGAACACAAGTTAGCAGTGATGTCATTTCTGGGTTTGTTTTCCTGAGAAGACGACTGTCTTCCCATCAGCTCTCTGTGTCACTTGCCTCTGGTGGGGCAGTGTGGGTGGCAGAATTATGTCAAGGGCTTGTAGGTCTTGTGGTTCAGATGTGTTGTTTTGCAGTAAAGTGTTCACATGCTGTCTGGTTCTGGAGATGAAGAGTGTGCATTGTGTGAATAGTGAGACAAAAATAGTTCCAGAGTGACACCTGTCAGCTCTCTGAGAAGTTTAAGTTTTGTTTAGTCTCACCACTGCTGGGTGACTCATCTTGGCCATGAATGACTTAATAAAATAAAAAAAAAAACATCTGTACATCTGGGTTTAAATATGTGAATGCAGTCATACATTTTACTCAGAGTAGAAAAGTCACACACCCAGATTTTGCATCATAGCTCCTCCTTTTGCTGGAAAGGAAAGGCCGGATGTTGTCTGATGGAGTTGCTTTATCTTCTCCATGGGTTTGTCAGTGAAGATGGTATCTGTAAGGCCGACAGAGTGAGACACAGTCCAATAAATATGACACATTAGCAAGCACACCAAGGTAAACACAAAAAAAATGACATAAAATAGATATAAATCCATATTTCTGTTCTTTGTATCAGTGTATTTCTTTTCCATCAGCATTTCTCTCTGTAGTTATTTCCCCAAAATGTCTTAATTTGTCTTCTCAGTTTCACACCATTGAACATTATTTTGGTCCTTTTTTTTTAACGAATAATCAACAATGTTTACAACCTGTAACCTGCTCTGTTCGTCCTCTGTAATGTTTGATGTATGCTGCACATTCATTCATCTTCTTTTTACCGGGCCAGCCGGGAGAAGGGTCAGTTCAGCTAGTTATAGTTGGTTTTCATATTTTTATTGAAATTTCTATTATTTGTAATGAGTTTTTTCCACATTTATTCTAGTTACTGAGTTATTTATGTATTGATTCATTTTTGATTTTGGCAGTTCTGGCCATACCAGAAGGCTTTTATTAATAGCTGACATAAAAATGAAAAATCCAGATGAACCTCAGTCAGGCTCTGAATTTGTGATGAGAAATGTGTTTGTCATGGCAGCAGTGGAACTTTAGCCCATGTGTCTGAAGCACATTCTGACATAGTTAAAAGCTTGCGTTTGTGATGGATTTAAGTTTTTGTGTGGAGAGCACAAAAGATTTACAACTCCTGTGTTTGTCTAGTGTCCATTGAGTCTCTCCTGTTGATAAGACTGACACATTCTTCGCCTGTGGTACGGGTGCTGCTGAGGTATTTGTCCTCTGAATCACACTCATCTCCTGTCTAAGACCTATACAGTAAAAACATGAGGGTTCTTATCTCAGTGGAGGTCTGTGTTGGTAATTCAAGAGCTTTTTTGTCACAAACCGTGTGTGATCAGCTGAAACTGTAAATGCCTCTCAGTCGTTTGTTAAAGCTGCATTGAGTGCTGCTGCTGTTAAGCCGACACAGGCCACTGCCTTTCACAGCTCACCTGAACTTTGAAAAGAGCTTTGATGGAAACAGGCCAGTGTTCTGATATCTACACACAGCAGGTTTATACAGGTCACCGTGTCCCCCCTCCTCCTCGTCCTCCTCTCATACAGGAGAATCTGTAAGACCAGATCCCAGACACTGATAGGACTGCTGGGACTGGATGGTTTTGGCTGCTTGACTGACTCAAAACGTGCCGGGAACATTTATGCTTCTGGAAACTTTGGTGTTAAGCTTGTCTGCATCACCCACATACCGCTGGCATCCACTCCACTGCTTTTTCCTGCTCCCGCTCCAGACAAGTTATAGTGGCCCTGGGATGGATATAGGCCTCCTGGGGGAAGTTAAGTTAAAATAAGTGAACTTTCAGATTTTGGCTGTTCCACTGTGTGAATGCAGAGGCTGCACTGCAGTTTACAGCCTGGAATGAAATGTGATGCGTTCCCTGCAGCGTGCTCTTTATTTTTATCTGCACATTGGCACAGTTTTTATTTTTAATAATCAGTCTTTGGTTTCATTAGCAGCATGGTTTCTCTGTTAATTCTTCCAAAACATCTTTCTAAGTGTATTACTATGTGATTCTGCACTCATGGTTCCCCCAGTGGTTAAATCTTTCTTCACCTACAGTAAGTTCTTGGATATGATAAGGTGTCTGAAGCGCATTTGATCATGTATTTTCTTAATAAAGTTTGGCATGATGCTAAGTGAGAGCTTAGATTTTTTTTAGCTATGTGGCCAGTTTAACCAAATAATTCCCATCTGAACCCCCAGTTTAAACTTCCTGTGAAAATAATGGATGTGCTGATTACTAGCACATTAGCATTAGCCTCAGATTAACTGTGGATTGGACAGAACATCAGGATGTTAGCATGAGGAGACTTGCTACAAATGGTGTACTCACATCATTTTCCCTTCCTGAGTATGTGCCACCCTTGGAGCTCACAGACCTGAGCCTGGACCTCCAGGGTGGCAAAAGATTTTTTGACTTACTGTTCAAACACTTTCTTTTTTTTTTTTTTGCCACCACAACAATGTGGTGCGGTTGTTTTTTTTTTTTCCAATTTGAAGGCCCTTAAAGTCAAACGTTATTAATGAGGACAAGTAAATTACTACTCCACAGCAGTGATTAAGTCCCTGTTTTGACATCGGCCAAAGCAGAAAATGTGTTCCCTGAAGGGAGAGTTTCCTCAATGAGAGACCAAATCCACCCACATGCAGGACGTGAAGCGGCTCGTCCTCTCTAATGACTCACCCGTGTGTTCAGTCTAAGGTAAACATTTCTAGCTGGTAGTAAAGGTTTGGTTGTCTTTCATCAGAATTGCATTCCCCTGAAGCAATGTGGATTTCAGTCCTAGTTTCCCGCAGATGTACCGCCTTGTCACTGGTCATTCAACACTTTTTTGATGTAACCCTTCAAAGAGACAAGATCCCTCTAATCCCATAAACCCAGAGTTCAACCACTCGCTGTAATAAATTACCTCCTCTAATACATGGCTGTTTATCAACGATGACATTTGGTTGCTCTTCAAAATACAAAAGAAACTTGAGAATTGTTTATATAAAGGATAAACATTACAATTTTATAAGACTGAAAGCTTTTATAGGACGATAAATGGCAGACAGGATGAGGTCCACGGCGTCCTCAGGGCATGTTTTGTCAGATGCAGGTGATGCGGTCAAACGGCGGGTCGCTCAGGTGCATCTATTTTCATGTAGAGAGATCAAACCCTCATTCTTTCCCTCAATATAACTTGTGCCACTTCAAACAGAGATGTTGTTTAAACTGCGATTGTGAACACCTGCCTTTATAGAGCCATCAAAGGTGAGCTACAACAACCCCGCTGGTGATCCTCTGGGAACTCCTTGTTCTCACTACAAAGGGAATCAAAGTGCCTGCCCTGCTGAACTCTGTTTGACTTCATGATTATGAACCAGCACTGCACCAAAAGATGGAGTTTCTGTGCTTTTTCTTTAGGTGGTGCAGTCGTCATCTGTCATATAAGAAAGAAAAATATTTCACCAATACAACAGCATCCTCATCTGATCTTCATCATAATCATAAACACTCAAAAGTCCACTTCACAGTGTCTATGGACAGCTCCTGCTAAAAGCAGCACACTTGAATGCACTTCTGTACACTAAATCATTCGTAGACACATTCGCAGAAGAGAACTGGTAATGCTCTGTTTGTTGTTTTTGGTTGGACACCAAGACCCAACAAAACCAAAAACAAAGAATTCAGAGGGAGCGCAGAAGGGTACACACATGCGGTTGGCAGACTTTGGACTGCATCTGGAATCCGGAGACACAGATACAGTCCCCCTGACATCGTGAGCTATTTTGTTTTCACTCACTGTTATGTTTTTATTTTTAGTCATGGTTGGATTTGGCAAGAAACAACAGGTTACAGGTTTACAAGGGAAACCATTCCTGTCATGCTGCTGCCCCTTTTTCCGGCTGAGGAGCAGCTTGAGGAAAAACACGCAGGTGTTCTGTTTTCAAGGACTAAAATATTGACCTCATGTTACATTTCCTGGTTAAGACAGGCTGAAGTTAAAGCGTGGCTTTGTAAGTTTAGATGGTGGACGCATTTCATGTCAGATTATTTGCATACATTTATGTTTATTATATTGATTTATTGGAAGAAGATTTTTTTTACTATTATTTAACTTTCTTTTCTAGGATGCAATCATTTGTTCACCTAAAGCAGCAGATAGGAACAGCTGGAAGATGAAGGCATGTCTAATAGTAAGGTAGTTTTTCTTTGACTCATCCCACAGCCTGTTCTAGTTAATGTCCTCACTGTGACAGTAGTGTTAGCCAGATGAGGGGGCTTTTACTGATGACTCACCTGAGTCAATGCTCTCAGCCTAAAGGGGGGGAGAAGGCACAACAGAAAACAAAACAGGAATGAATGGTGGAGGGACCACAGCACAGCACCTGCCGTGAATAGGTTCAAGGGGTCGATATCTCACCGTGCAGATTCAGTTACATAGAGGCAAAAATGAACACAATGGGTTGGTCAAAAAAAAAACAAAAAAACCTTCGATGATGGGTCCAAAATGCTGCACTTCCACACAGAACCTCGGGCTGACTAGATAGAACTGTGCAGGATACAGTGACATCTCATGTTGCCCCTCAAAAATCCCCACTGGAGACAAAAACATTTGTCAAAGATCTTTGAGTGAAAGGGGATTCACGGGGCCCCTGCACACCCGCTCCTCCTGGCACTTCAAACGTGCGCAGTGACAGATGTGTGAGAGAAGAATCACGTACCGAACCTTTGTCATGAAGCCAAAAACAAAACACTGTAATTGTACGGCCTTCTAACCCACTGACTTCCTGTGATTTAGCTCTGCAGACACCTAAACATGGGAAAACACAATCCTGCTGCTTCAGAAAAATGGGAGAAGGAATCCACCTACTGGCCAAATGGAGGAATCCTCACTCTGATCAAAGCAGGCAGTTTTAATTAGCATCATATTTCAAAAGGAGAGAGATGGTTGACGTGACATTTTAATCTGTCTGCTGCCCGACTCACTGAGGATTGTTAATCATGGCTCTGACTTAATTCTTGTTTGACCTTTATTTTAGAATCACTTCATTAAATCTACACAGCTCAGACTGCATTTGATATGTTAATAACGTGGTTGTTTTCTCTTTCCTAACTGGAGTTCTCTTGGGGATAAAAGTGAATTATTTCTTTCTTTCTCATGTTTGTGGTTGTTAGCTGACAGAAAAGTAAAAGGCAGGAGACTTTTGTTCTCTGGTCCAAAGACAGATCAATTCAAAGACGCAGCAAGCTGTGGGAGAGTCAAAGGACTCTTTTATCCCACTACTGCCATGACCATTGCCGTGTCTGATCCACCCACGTCGCTCCACCTCTCCCAGCACGCCTTTTTTTTTTTACCCGGTTGACCCTCCAGATCAGTCGACCAGACCAACAGCCTCCATAGTGAAATACGCTAACACGCCAGCTGCCCTGTACTGCTGGTTCTTAAGCATTGTTGTGCTTCAGGTTTGCAGGTTTTTCTGATTTAATGACCCCTGGCTGTGTTGCTGTGGGAAATGTCCGTAGAAAATGTACGTTGTGTTAGATTTTGTTTGAAAAGTGAGGCGTCTACTGGAAACAAAGGTTGACATTTGCTTTGCAAACCAAACACTGACCTCACCGACTCCATGCTCTTCCCCTAAAGACCACCTGTCAGGGAAGCAGCGCTGCTCTTTTCTTCCCTTGTGTATTCTCATAGAGAATAATGTATATGATGCTCCATTGTCCATGACTTCTTTATTGTCTTTACATCTACTGGGATATTTTGGTTGCACAGGATCATTCATGAGTAACTGATGAGTAATTGCAGCAGGGAGTGTGCAGAGAAACATGTTCACTGTGTGATTCATAGTTCAGTTACAGTAAAAAAAGCGAGCAGGCTTTAAATCACCACAACAAGAGCTAGATAATGGACGAAGATGTGAAGAAGCCCTCTCTGTGTGTTCCCCTCTCTCTCTGTTTTTATACTGATTAGCCTGAACTTTTTTCTTTAGCATGTCAGGGCCTCAGGGCAGAGAGAGATCCGAGAGAGAGGAGGAGTGAAGTAGGGAGTGAAGTACTGGAAGTATTTCAACACTTTGTAGTAATAATCTCAGGAGAGACATCAAAACGTCATTTAAGTAGTCCTCTTACATCAGAGATACAAGTATGTGCACATTTAAAGTTGTTTGATTAGGGCAGCAGTGGCTCAGTGGTAGAGCTGACCAATAATCGGAAGGTTGGCGGTTCGATCCCAGCTCTGCCCTAGTCATTGTTGTGTGTCCTTGGGTAAGGCACTTTATCCACATTGCCTCCAGTGCCCTCACTGGTGTATGAATGTGTATGAATGAATCGGCAGTGGTTGGAGAGGCCACGTTGGCAGCCATGTCTCCGTCAGTCTCCCCCTGTGGCTACAGCTGTAGTTTACTACTGCTACTCTGTGTGAATGTGAAGCGTCTTTGAGTGTCCTAGTAAAGCGCAATATAAGTTCGATGTATTATTATTATTATTGTTTGTCATTGTTAGAGAGGTTTGGAAATAATACAGCAAAAAATATCCAGGCACCAAAACAACCCCAATAGATAAACACGTAGCAGAGCAGGCCCTAAGAAAGCGTTTTTTTTTTTTTCCAAAGAGGAAATAACGTATACAAATATGCTGGAAAATAAATCAGTATTTCCTCTTGTGAGACTGCATGTCTTCCCTCCAGCCTCTTAAACCCACCCCCCTCTCTGGAAAATGTTCAGACTCAAATGATGTCAAATGTCAAACATTTCCTCGCCCTCGTGCCTCTGAACTGGGACGGTTATTCTTAAAATACTGCGCTCCTCAGAGAAATGTGCCAGAACATTCAGTGTCTGCATAACACCCAGGTTCCTCTCCTACCTCCCCATACCAACCTTTATGTTTTTTTTCTCCCTTCTGACGCTTCACTGTGTGTGAAAAAAGGATGTCGACAAGTGTAAAGCTTCACACCGTTTTAAATAGCTTTCATCTGTTCTCAGATTCTGCTCTTGGATCCTTCGGGACTCCTCTATCCTCACTGTTTGTCTGTCGATACGTACCCATCTTAGCTACAGTATCTTATTCAAGTCTTATTTTACACTTTAAAACCTCTTTAGCTCTAATGCGCACTATTACTCAAATCCCTCCTATCCTATTATTAATTATTCTGTCAGGCGTTTTGGGGTGAGCCAATCAGCGCGTCGGAGAACTCTTGCATCCTCCCGTCGTCAGGGGCAACGCCCTGGTAGCAGCTGGCACCTTGCTGGTAATTTAATTTTAATGTAGACGTTTTTAACGGGATATCAATACAAATAAAATAACAATTACATTAAGGTTGTATATAAATTATAACGTAACTGGTTGTGGTTCTCACTCCTGATTGGCTATTTCACCTGTGTGTGTCGCCTAGCAACCACTACTGCTAGTTGACGTCTAAATAATAAAATTTAGGGTTTGTAAGTTTTAGCTAGAAATAAGAAAAATGACGTATAGATCATTATTATTTGATTTACATTATGGGATCATTTGTCGTGGTTACGTTTTTACGCCCATCCCTTTACGCACAGTTTCTGCGCACACGTCTTTTGTTCCTCCCCATTCATAAAGCGGTTTTAGGAGAAGTGTGACTGTGAACTGTAACACAGGAAAAGGACTGCTGGCCCTTTAAGGGTTATGTAGCAGGACTGGCCGATGTAGGACGAGCCGACTGTGCGTCTGCCTGCCTGCGCTCCCGCTGCCATCCCCATCATGGCCTCTATACAGCCGCCACCGACACCACCGAGGATGAACCGACCAGCCAGCGGCCCTTCCCTTCCCGGAGAGGACGTCAAGCCGAAGCAGAGGCACCGGTAGAGGCGAGCCGCGCCGGGGAGAGCCGCCTTACATCCCCCATGCCACCCCGGTCTCCTCCATGCCTTCGTCTAAAGCCAAGTACAGCTATACGATAAAGAGGGGTGCAAACCCGGGCGGAGGCGGCAGCGGCGGCGGCGGCAGAAACATGACAACGAACCGGGATTATTCTGTTAATCTGTCGGTGCAGCAAGTGCTGAGCCTTTGGGTGCAAGGCACGACGCTGCAGCACTTCACAGGTATGCGGAATGAAAGGTGCCGTCTTTCTGCTGCGCTCCATCAGCAGCGCGCACACCCTCTGTGCAGAGCGCGTCCATTTTAAAGCACAATCAACCTGTTATGTGTGATTTTTCAGCTCACATGCTCACAAGCAGGCAGGAAGGGCAGAACTGCTGCCGTGTACGGGGAGGCATCGGTGCCACCTCACCCACAACCCTCCCCCATTTTTTCTCCCCTCCAGATCGAGGGATCATTTCTGCTCTTGCTGTCAGACCACAACAAGAAAAATGCCACTCCTCGCGGTGTGGACGCGTGGATGACATGAACACATCCACAGCATGCGGCTCATTAATGTTTCTGCTGAGTAAATGCGTCGTTAATAATGATCGTTCCTCCTCTCCTCACCCCTCTCTCCTCCCTGTGTATTACAGCCCAGTAATCAAGGGACAATTATAGGCAGCATCCTCTGAGCAGTGTCTGTCTGGGTTGATCTTGAAGTTAGGAGACTGAGCTAAAATTCACATTTTTCTTGATGCAATATTGAATGGCAGGGGCATATTTAGGGTCTGGATGAGCTGTAAATAAGTAGTATGAAGTGTTGCAGCTTCTAGATGTGTTTTAAGGAGGACATGGTGTCACTGGTGCCAGTGTTTGTTGGTGTTTTTAATCATTTCTTCTGCAGGCTGGTCAAACACCCCTAAAATCTCTGGCTGCCATCTGTTGTTATTACGTATTGTTATATGTATAAAAGTCTGAATGACTATAGAAACAACAGGATTAGTTTGTCGTATAAACACAAAGATTATACAAGTTGTTGAATTCCTGCCAGCAGAGAGCGGACATGCGGTCGCAGCCGTCTTGGCACAGACCCTGTCTTCTGTAGTGCAGCTGACATCCTGTGTTAAGAAACACATCAACACAGCAGAACTTAAAAAAAAAAAAAAAGAAAAAGCGGTAGTTAATGATGCTGACTCAGCAGGAAGCTTCAGCGCATGTAGAAGTGTTTTTTTTTTTGCGGAAGCTGCAGCAGAGAGCTGTGTGCTTTGCAGGGCAGGGTACACCAGGCTGCCACCTGATCCTCCTCAAACCCACAAGCAGGTGAAAAATGACCTCCTGAGACATTAGATAAGGTCAGAAGCAGAGTGAAAACACTCCAGAGGCAGTGGCTTCTATCTTTCTCAGGCCCCCGGGGGAGTTGCCTAAACAAATGAGTTTCCTGTTTATGATGCATAGCTGCATGTTTCACTTGAGCAAACCACAAAAGAACATGTTTGAATATGAGTTCACTGGAGAGTAAAGACATTTAAAGTCTTCATTTTCTGTACGGTAAAAAGCTCCCATACATTATTTAAAAAAATACATATTACACACATTGTACAAGATATATGTGTATATATATAATACACATTGTTTTTCTGATGTTATCCTGACATTTGAGGCCCATTTCAGAGAGAACTTTCACAGAGTGAATGGGTATGGCTGGCCAGGCTACCACAGACCAGCAGACATATCTCAGCCCAAGTACATTCACATGAGTCTGGGTGCTGAATCAGGTGGATCCAAATGCAGCTACATTTGTAAATTTTTAACCAAAAGTGGCCTAGAAAAGTCATCATCTGTGTGTGTAAAGTCTCAGTTGGAAACTCTTGCCGAAAATGTATAAACCGATGAAGCAAAGTGTGGAGTCTAGCTGTGGTCATGCTATGCTATATATTTACAAGCAGGGTCTGTATCATTAGACTGATGGATAACTGAGGTGCTGACATCTGCATTTTGGCAGTTTGCGGAGCATTTTAGTGTGTTTAGTGGGTGTACAGCTGACAACTTTGCTGTCTTTGTGTATCCTAATGATCAGCACCTGCAGGCACAACATTTCCTGACTAGCATGATAGCTGCACATTTGACACGGTGGAGGATACCCAGAGCTAAAATAACAGAGAATGTTGTCGTTTGTTTACTTTAAATAAGTGTTAATGTTGCTCTGTGTTCATAAATTTCAGCTTTATTAGGACATAAATATGTGACTGATGTGCTGTCACTGTCCTGCGGTGCCCTCCTAGACACCCCCCCCTCCTAATTTCAGTCAGGATCCTCTTCTCTGTGCTGATTATGTGCTGATTATGCGATAAAGTCAAAGCAGTACATGCTTGTGTCGCCTCCTATCAACTCCCCTGTCTCTCCATGTCACATATCCATCATCCTTCCTCCTGGCAGGTGAACTCTGCACAGTTCCGGCTTCAGGAAGCTGCGGCTTTGACTCCACAGCGCCCTTCGTGCTTGTATGAAAACTCTGACCTCTTATCAGGAACCAAAACCATGATCCCGTTTTTATTTATTTATTTATTTATGTATTTTTCTATGACAGGCGAGCTGTAAAGCTGTCGTGCTGACAAAGACCTCGGCCTGTACTCAGGGATTAGCAGAAATTAATGCCGTGCTCTGCCTGCGCTGTGGCCCGTGTTCCTTCGTATCTCTGATCATGACGCAGCACTTCAGCTGCACACATCCCTCGTCCCACAGGTACCGTTTCAGAGCCAGGAGCACCTCTGCTGCCGTCCCCTTGAAATTAAGTGTGCACCTCACCTTCCAGCATCTGCTAAACCACAAATAAAATGACCTGCCAAGAGTCATTTCTGTCAGCCACAGTAAATAACAAGGCGTGCACCTTCACCGAATCTCTCTGTAGTTCAGAAGTTGATCATGTTTCATCAGGCCTGTAGTTCGTCAGTAACAGACCTCCTTCTTAACGAGGCAGGTGACTGTTGACGTCCATCCACCAGTGACAGATTTTACTGACATCAGCAGGTGTCACTGAGCGCTCAGCGACGGATGCTACAGAGCAGAGGAAAAACACTCCATTACAAGTGGAGGTACCAACAACATGTACTCAAGGAGAGCAAATACTCGGATCTCCTTGCTCATTTCAGCCACCTCCAACTGATGAATGCTCCAAAATCAGAAGATTAATTTAAACTATCTTCCTATAGATTAAACAAACGAGCCCTGTTAATCTGTCAGAGTGAATCTGAAATCCTTTCACGCCTGCCTGTGAACTGTGCTCAGTGCTCCACGGGACCAGTTAATGTAATGGATATGATCAGGACTGTATCGGTAATAAATGGAAAAATGGAGGCTGTGGTGTTGCTGCACAGACATCGAAGCTTGACGTGGTTTGGGACGCCTCGTGCTACATCAGCCTCTTAAAGGACGGTGAATCCTTTTGTGTTTGCACACTTACATGTGATCTTTACTTTTAGTTTTCAGAGGCTGTGTAATGTTCTCAGGCCAAACTCATCTCAGAATAGAAGGTATCGTGTTTCTCTAGTAGTCCATGTGGGTGTTCTGTGACAAGTAACATCAACAGGAATGCCAGAACATTGTAACAATAACACTGATTATCTTGTTTGTAATAAGTTTTTGTGTTTGGTCCATTCTGCCATGTCTGTAGCTGTTGAGGGTGACGTCACTGTATGATGTGACATTAGCGCTACGTAAGCTCCTTCAACTTGTGTTCTCTAAGCTGCACTAAAGGTGACTGGATCATTGACCCTCCCATCAGTTTCTGGGTCACTGTCTTCCTGTTCTTTCTGTGTCTTATGTCCTATCACAGACCCCCTCCACACACACACACACATCCCTCCTCTCTTGCTCATAGCTGGTAGAAAGACAGCAGTGGACTCCACAGTGTGATCTAACTGTGCTTAGTCATGCGGGACAAAGAGCCATTGTGTTACCGTGCTGTCACATCTCTCTCCGCCCGACTCCGCACTTGACAAGCAGATCGATAAGTAGATGTAGACGCTCAGTCGGCCGTGGAGATGCCGAAAAAGCGTCCTCTGAGGGGATACTTCATAATGGGATTGGGTCTTGAGATGTTTACACCACACAAACAATGTCACGTTTCCTGTTTACATCCCGTCGTCCAAACAAAACAGACTCGGTCCTTTTTTTTTACGCCACATTCCTGCACATTCTTCATCATAGCTTGGTCTCTTTTCTTCTGCAGTGTTCTCATGGCCAGCTGGCTTCTTCTACTTCTTCTTCTGGCTCCCACGGTGCCTGTGGTTCACAGAAAGGCCCCTCGCTGGTGAAGTGCGATGAAGCCAGAGCTCTTTATGCAAAGCTGGCCTATGTGACACAGAGAAGCTGAGAGGAGGAAGAGGAGGAGAGGGGATATAAATGCTGTTTATTTTCAATGAAACGAGTTATTAAGGCAGCACAGTGTGGCCGCTGCAGGGTGCATGATGTGTTTTCTCACAGATAACGTTTGTGTTTGGTGGAAACTAATTAGTAGAAGATTTGTCTGCAGTTTGGGAGTCGAGCAAATTCAGCAGTTTTTTTATTACCATGGTTTCATCTTTCTAGAAGTATCTATCTGATTTGTGGATGCTCACAAAAGGCGGCTGTGGGCTGTTGTTTCAGGCGGGAATTTTCCATTTACTGTTTAATGTCTGGCTCACAGCAGCAGCTCGTTTAAAAATGTCGGTTTTATACGTCTTCACCTCGAGTCCATTACCGTGGTCGGCTGCCTCTTTGATGAGCCCTGACATGGGCTGCGGCTGCTGTAGATTGAAATCCTCCATCAATATCTCTGCATCCATGATGTGCAGCTGCAGTACAGATTGTAATGTGCACATCTGGAAAATGTGTCACACGGCAGGAGACCTTTTCATCCGAGCCATAAAATCTGTTTATTTTCTGATAAGACATTATATCTAATACTTGTCCTGCCCTTCAGGATCTATCAGTGGATCTTTGCTTAAAGGGGCACTGAGGATATTTAGCACTGTAGCATGAGGTTGTGTGAGAAATAAAATCAACCGTGTTGCACATCATGTGATATAAATCTGCACCAAAACAAGCAAATTCTTTCACAAACTTTATGCCGCTCACATGGAATAAACATATGTGAATGAATCTGAGAACATTGTCAATGAAAGTCAATCTCACAGTTGTGTGTTGTCTTAATGTCTGATCGGTGTCTCCTGTGTGTCTCCGTCAGAGATGTGGTACTGGGTGTTCCTCTGGTGTCTTTTCTCCTCCCTGTTCGTCCATGGGGCCGTGGGGCTGCTCATGTTAGTCATGCTGCAGCGCCACAAGTGGGGCCGCCTCATCACCCTGGTGCTGGTCAGCGTGGGTTTCCTGGCCTCCCTCTCTGGAGGCGTCATCACCAGTAAGTCGTGTCACTTCACATTATTTTTGGAATGACCTCACTTTTACAGCGTTTATCACTCAGCAAGCCGGAAGAAGAAGAAGAAGGAAAGAGAGCCGGGTGAAGAGACAGTGTGGTAACTGCTGTCAGCCAAAAGAGACGAGAGCTGACAGAGAGGCAGATTCAGACCGAGCTGATGCTGTGTTGCACAGGAAGCGTTCGGCCTCCTGTGGTAAAGATGAATTTTGTTATTGTTTTTCACCTCTCTCTGTGTTCAGAGGGCAATCTCAGGCTGTAGAATTAGAGCTGGATCTATCATAGTGGAGGACAGGAGCTCTTCAGGGCTCACAGGATGAATCACTAACTCTCCATCAGTGATGCAAGCCAGTCCCCCCAAAATAGAAAGACACTTTATTATTAATGTGTAGCAATCAGGGAGAGCAGACTATTGACTGCGTCTCCCTCACTGTGTACGAAAGGCCTGGCTCAGAGTCAGAGTGTTGTGGAGTGTAGAGAGCAGACGTCAGTGAAGTTTTAATAATATTGTGATATTTAAAGACTAAATCAAATATCCTGAGGGAGGAAGTGTCTTTCTTTAGGTCTATATTTGCTTAAACTTTGTAAAGTTAGCACCAAAATGCTCTCCCAGAACGTAGTTTCCAAACTGTGGTACAGAGTGAACGAGGAAACTCAAATATATTTTTCTTTTTATGCTGAAATGCTGCTACATCTCTGCTGACCTTTCACTAAATGCTGAACCACCATAATTGCCTGAAATTAAGCGGGTGTCTTTGAATGAGAAAATAACTCGCTGCTCAGTTTATCAGCTAAACTGCTGCATGAACGTTTTATGGGAAACATAAGCACCAAAACCTGCATCCTTCATGCTGTGAAGCCACCCAACCAGAATCAGACACACTGAAACACTTTGGGAAGCTGAGTGGAGACGTGAGGAGGGCTGTGTTTGTCCTCTGTGCTCTTGAATGTGAACAGACCCTCTGCATCATGGCGGCAGGCTGTGACGGATGTGTTTAACACTGCTGATGTGTGTTTTTTTTTACTCCCACAGGCGCGGCGGTGGCGGGTGTTTACCGCGTGGCAGGGAAAGGCATGGCACCACTGGAGGCTCTGGTGTTCGGCGTGGGTCAGACAACCCTCTCCGTCATCATCTCCTTCTCACGCATCCTGGCCACCCTGTGAGGAAAAGAGTGATGTGAAAAAACAGAGCAGGACGAGTGAATCGAGCCAAATAGAGACTTACAGCCGCTCGTCGTGAGCTGGCTTCTGTGGGAGGAGAGGAGTCAGGAACGCTCTGGACCTTTGGGGCTGGATGCAGGACAGAGCGTCCCCTAGTGTCGCTGTACTGTTACTGCCACAATCACACTGCAAATCAGAGGGGGGGGGGGGGCTGTCTTTGTGTCAGAGAGACAGCTAGCAGCAGACTCATCCTCAGCTTCTGGACCTGAAATCCATGTTTCTGTGTTTCCAGAGCTCCATCAGTTCTTAGTGCCAAAAGCCTTCTCTGATGCCTTCATGGCCACTGACTCCTGAAGGCTTTCTGTTGCACTCAAGGGGGGAAAAAATCTATTTTTCGATGCTTTGGCGATGATCAATGATGAGTGAAGAGGGAGAGACGACCCAACAGTGTTCATCAGCACCTTTTCCATCAGTATTACACACAGCCTCACCTCGACTCACAGATGTTCACCATCTTTACCTTTCCCTGCAGCATCTAAAGGACGAGCAAGAAGAATCTTTGCACATGTCGGCGACGCTCGTATCCTCGGAGGTGTGAAACCAGTATCAGTGCTACGTTTGCTTTGAAACATTGATTCATTGTGTGCCAACAAGAAGAGTGGATTCATAAAAGAAAAGTTCAGGCAGAGGGTTAGATGAGAAAATCAATATGTATATTATGGCAGGAGACGCTTAGCCTAGCATAAACACTGGAGACGGGGGAAATCTGCTAACCTGGCTCTTTCCAGATTTAAAAATAATCCACCGAAGCTTGCAGTTCATGACTGTACATAGTTTGTTTCAGTGTTTCTTGGCAAAAAGCAGAAACAACCCTCAAAATAGAACATGATAATTAGCCCCTGTACGTCATAACAAACCTGCTAAAAATGACAACTGACTCAGTTCCCATCGCCATAGACAGGTTGCCTGTGTACTATTTGCTCATTTGGGTCACGTTCAACATCACAAATGCGCCAGAAGACAGATGTGTCTATAGATCCTGTTATCCTAAGCTAATCGTCTGCTGTCTCCAGCTTCACATTCACAGCGTAGACCTCAGAGTGGGATCGATCTCCTCATCAAACTTTCTGCAACTTTGTAGAACTTCTATAAGCACTTTGTCAAAACAGCTTCTGCAAAATGAAGTTGTTAATGAGCCCTCAGTAGTGTGAAAGATGTATTTACATGGAAAGTGGTGGTAATAATCTGTAATCTGTAATCCTGCCTCTCCCTCACAGATAATCTGCTGCTCAGATTGCTCCGATTTGTTTTTTTTTTGGTTATTGTTCCCTGTTTTCTCTGGTTTATTAACCCATGCTCCTTAAGTTTAACTTTGCACGTTGCACTGAATTTAATCTGCCTTGTTTTAGCATAGTGTGCGATGATACTGCTCTGCAGGGTAATGATGTGGTTTTGGTTGGAAGAATGTGTTTGAAACTACTGTGCTGACTATAGAAAGTTTAATCTTTGGCCCATAATTCTTCCCAAAATTTAACCCATTGCGAGAGGTTAAAATGCCAAAGTATCACTCACATTCTAGCTTTATCCATTGATTATTCATTGATTATTTTGTTTTTTAGTTTTAGGAACATTTGCACTTTGGTGTCCTGATATGAAAAAAAAACTACATGGTTGTGCCCTTTTAGTGTGTGTGTAATTTGAGGTAAATTATGTAATTGACACAGCTCACCTTCAGTACCAGCGTAGCACACAGGAGGGCGATATTGCACTGAGATGAAGAGACAGCAGGAGCCTAAATGCCTGAAAGATGATTGTGGATTTTGCAACATTTTTGGGAAAGTCACCTGCACATTTTGCCCATTTTTTTTTTTGGAATGTTTTAGCGGAATTTTCAGGGACCAAACAAACGTGAGTCGCTGCTGATGACTCACCTGCTGTCACAGCGATGAAATCTGTGTGAAGGTGTTTTTTTTCTGTGGAGCATGTTTGTATGTGACTCATAGAAGAGCGGTGCAGTGGTATGTGTCTGTTTGTGTGGTTGTGCATGTGAGTAGGAGTTATTTTTCTTTCATTGTGGTGGTGTTGGGTCTTTAAAGTGTAAGAACAGATAGGACCTAATTGTCTTGTTGGAAATGTGTTTTGGGGGGGAAGGTATTTGCCGACAAAACTGCAAGAACCGGACTCAAGTTGTTGGATGAGTCTGTACACCCAGAGCTGTATATAGCCAGTCATGCACTGACATGAACAAATTAACCACTGGATAGTGTTTTGATGCAGTAAGTATTCACACCCAGTGCCATGATCATGAATATTGTTTTGGTTCTGTGTGTGTGTACCACAATATCTGAGGAGACACACAGATACTAATAATCCCCTTTTTAAAAAAATGCCATCGCACCGCAGCCCAGTAATCCCGTCTCTTTCACAAGCTTACGACTGAATCTGCCGTCACCCAAATGTCACATATTACCCCCGGACACATACTGTGTACCCGCTGTGATTGCATGTGCAGTGCAGCTCAGATAACGTGTGAATGGATTATAAGGACAATCCAACAAGAGACAATAAACCCAAAGTGGCACTTGTATATAATGTACAAAATGTTCTTTTGTAATTTTGTACCAGCCAAACTGCTGATATTTATATCTATTGCCTATTTATGTACAAACTGTCCTCCTGTACATACTTAACAGCTGTTGAAATAAAATCCTTTTGCAGTATAAACTGTTAAATCTGTTTTTTTTCACAGCATTGGCATCAAGCAGATAAAATCTGGAGAGTCTGGTGCCAATTCAACCTAATTCATAGAAATCAGTAATTTAATCAACCTTAAACTGACAAGAACTCTTAACTCTTAAAATATTGTAATTCATTGATTCCCCTCTGGTAAATGCAAATCCCATATTTTTACTTTATGTACAGCTCCATAAAGGGCCATGAAGAAAAATAAACAAATTACGACATTTAAATTCAGTTTACGGTATTTGACAGTGCCCTGTAATATACGTAGTGTCCACTGTGGGGCGCTGTTGGTGAAAATAGAAATGCTACTATTTTTAAAGACATGTTCAAAACATGGTTTCAAGCTAGCTGTGAAACCATGTGAAGCAAGTTTGCGGTGTCAAAGATGCTGTTTATTTAGTTTCACCGCGTAAAAGTTCGGAAACGGAAGTAGAATAGCAAAGCTAGCTAATTAGCTAAAATGGCGCAGGTAGCCGGAAGATTTGGACCAACGTCGCTCAGTCAAGGTGGGCGATGCCCGGACAAATATCGGGTCTTTGAGCTGGCCTGGCGTTTTATTTACACGGCTCTGCTTGTGGACTGTTTTATTAGCCTTAATCGCAGAAAAAGCAGCACAATGTTCTAGCTAGCTTTCAAGGATAGTTCCGCTCCTCGTTACCACCTGGATTAAAGATGTCGGGACAGGAAGGAGACCTGATTTAATGGCCGCCCTGCTGCACGCTTCCAGGTAAAACAGCTTTGTTTACATACTGTCTGTCAGGCATGATGCACAAATGTCTGTGATTAACATACATCTGTGGTGCTTCTTTGCACATTTAAAAAGTGTTGAAACAGCTCTTTTCTCACAGAACAAATAAACAGAAAAGCTCCTGTTTATCCTGTTGTGATGATGTGGCTGATTGTGCAGCATTGTCACAACATCAACTGTCAGCTGCTGTGTGTTGTGCCACAGATTACACAGTTTAGTTTATTTATTCTAAAAGAAATCACAAAATAAAAACTGTTCAGTAACAAGAACAAGAAAAGGCTGACAATAGGTGGTGTAGGTGAGACGGATGTGACGACACCTCAGATTACAGGTGGCCAATCATTAGTTTGATGTGTACTTTACTAATACTCTAAGATGTACAGTGCAGATGTGTATGTTTTTTAACCCCCAGGTGATGTCTCTCCTATTTTCAGTAGATAAGGTGTGGCCTTTTTCTTCTCATTTTCCTCTGGTGTGCAACAAAATCACCAGAAAACAGGGTGAGACAGCATCACATGGGGGTCAGGGGTCTTTGTTTCTTTTTTCCAAGCTTCACACTGACTGAAGGAAAAAGAAGCGATGTTTACACCTCAACCAAATGGAGCTGAAGCTGCACGTAGAAGCCAGTGGGTGTTTTGCTTCATCTTGTTAATTAAGTGTTTGAGACTCAAACCAGCTAGCACTGTTATTTAAACACGAATGATCTAATAAGCCACTGTACTATACACAATTAGTGGCACCGGCTGTTCTGGCCTCCAACAGAAAACTAGTCATTGCTCATCGTCTGCCTGGCAGACGGAGGTCGTCGCCGTCAAGGCTGCTACGTGCCCTCCTGCAGCAACCATTTTTAGAGCAGCTGTTTTGTCTTCCATGCAGGCGTTAGGAAGTTGGCTTGTTTTCATTTGGTGGTATGATACCTAAAAAAATAAAGCTTCCAGTATGTGGTGGCCCCGCCGCCGCCGTAAAGACAGGGGCAGCACCTGAAACATGTGAGTCATGGCTCCAACACACGTCGCTCAGGGTCAGAGCTGATTTGATGTTAGGTTGCTTTTTGGAATGAGTCTTATTTTGGGATTTTCTTTGTGCAAACCTCTGCAGACAGTTACTGTTGAGTGTGGTGTATTTATAATGCTGCTGTGAGGAGGAGGAGGAGGAGGTGGAGGTGGAGGGCCGTGAATAACTGTGATGGAATTTAATCAGTCTTCTTGTAAGCTCAAAAGGACAAAGGTCCTGAGCTGTTATCACCCTGTTTTTTGTTATTTTATTCTTTATTGGTGGAGAACAGAGGCTGAGAGTGCGGCTCTGGTTTCCACTCATCAGTGGCGATGTGGTTTTTATAACCAATCACAGAGGCAGGCTGAGCTGAGCTGATAAGAGGTCAGCGGCTCCTACGAAGGCAGGAAGTGTTTCATAAGAGTCCAGGGAATGTGGCTGTGGTATTTATGAGCTTTTGATGGATGTTTGGTAAACTGGACCGCAGAAACAATGATGTTTATGCTGCTAAGTGACCTCAAATAACACTGAATGAAGACATGAAGAGTTTTTCCAGTCAGATGCTATTTCTGTCATACGTGGTGTTTTTCAGCTTGTGTTGAGATTGAGACAAAAAAACAGCACCCCGACTATTTACCATCGTTATTTAGTCTCAATGCTTTTGTAGCCCTCAGGCTTTGATTCCTTTATTTTCACTGTGTCGTTATCAGGTACATATAAATGTCAGGAAATCTGATTCACATGCCAGTGTTCATGGATGCTGCTTCTTTGAGGAGTCTTGAGGATCACTGTCCAGTCCAGTGGCCTTTAATTGAAGAAAATAATCATGTGTCGTGCTCATGTTCTGGCAGTTTTTCCTCCAGAAGGAGGGCGGCCATGTTGCTGGTTGTGTCTGCTGAGGAATCTGTGCATACCCACTATACAGGCAGAGAGCTGTTTTGAATTGACACTACATACAGCTGCCACCAGTGGTGGAGGAAGTACTGAAGCTTGGTACTTAAGTAAGTAAGTACAAATAACCAGCAAAATATATACTTAAGTAAAGGTAGAAGTGCTACGTCAACAATCCTACTTAAGTAAAAGCCTTAAGTACTTTTAAATGTACTTAAAGTATTAAAAGTACTCATGCACTGAATACATATATTTGATTTTCATTGCAAAGGATCTGAACAGGTTAAAATAATCAAAGAAATCATCTTAAAATGAAAATGGACAATGTGTAGTTAATGTACATTTTCAGTACAGAAGCAGCTATGGACAGGTCTGTGTGTCATGAGGCAGGCTGTGGGCATCAAGTGAACAGAGAGGCTGCTGATAACAAATTCAGTATTTTTACTGTGTAAGTATTCCTGCTTCAGATTCATGTTATGATTCATGTTAATCAGACATTAATGGATGGACCTGTGTTAGCAGACAGCAGCTAACTAGTTAGCTCACTGAGCCAGAGCACCGGCATCATGACTGAGGCTCATTATAGAAACACAGCTGGCAGCGTGACACCGCCTCCATGCAGAGTCTGACTTCACATCAGTCCAGCACTGCTGTATGAACACAACTGTATTCATAAATGTACTTTAACTACAGACATTGTAAAAATTTGTAGTGGAGTAGAAAGTACAGATAATAGCTGCAAAATGTAATGGAGTAAAAGTATAAAGTATGCACTATTATTTTTACTTAAGTAAAGTATAAATACATAAAAATTTACTTAAACAGTAACGAAGTACAAATACTTAGTTACATTCCACCGCTGGCTGCCACTACACAGAAACTTATCAATCAACCAGGCTGTAAACTGTAAAGTTGAAGATTTAAACCTGGAGGTCCAGGGGGGTCGGGATCGACTAACTTTTGGAGCCAACACCTAGAGGCTGCTGGTGGAACTGCAGTTTTTGACACTTGATTTCTCGGCTCTCTGGTTTTTATTTTTGCTCTTTGATCGATCAGGCACCTCAGATTTTCTTCCAATATTATTATATTATTACAGCATCGTAAAATGGAGGTTTATGTAATGTTTACTGATCGGTTGTGGTTGTAGTGTACATAAAAGTCGTTTACACTTATCATATTTATTGATGAAGCCAAACCCTCCTATGTGGGACAACCGCCCCTTCGTGCTGCCCACCGAGTCACAAGCTGCTATTGTCTTATTGTTTCCTCAACAGGAAACACTAAGGAGTTGAGCATGAGTGCAGACAGGGCGATCGCATGCTTGCTTTGAAAAAATCACCGCTGCAACAATGGCTGGTGGCAGGCCAAGTCTTTTGACCTGGCAGATCACTTCACATTATTGACCTTGCCTTTGTGCTCGCTGACTTGACTCCATTCCCTCGTAACATACAGTATATAAAGCGCAGACAACAGGCAAACAGCCCACTAGGCACCCGTCTCCTTCAGAGGCCCGACCCGCTGTCAGAGCAGCGCCGGCCGTCTGGACGAAGCTGTGATCTCTGTCTGGGTTTACTTCAAGGCCGATCGCCCTGCACTGTAATATCCCAAACATGGAACATGTTCACCTACAGGGTCAACACAATGAAATCTTGAGTCAGGACGTGAAGTGTTTACAGTCAGAAGAATGACAAAAATGCGCTTTATAGTTATTTAAGTCTGTTTGTGTAGTTTAAAAAGGCCCGATAATGATCCTTTTAATGGATTTATCAAAGCAAAGCATGACATCATTAACAATAATGAAAAAACAGGAGACAGCTGAAAGTAGTTGAAGCGACAAATGTGGAAAGAAAGAAAAGAAAGTGAGGTCAAAGTGTTGATCTAGGTGATTTAAATTAGAGCCAGAGTCAAAGGTTAAAAACTGAAAGGAGCTGAAGTGAGAAGAACGTGGTGCCAGGTCAAAGATGCTGAACTGAAAGGAGTTGAAGCTGAAAAAAGAGAGAGATCATACTTTTACTTGATAAAATGAGTCGAAGTGCTGTTTAAAATGGAATAACATGACAATGAAGTCAGATTATGTGAAGATTCATCCACTTTTAAAATACTGAAAGGAGGTGAAATGTCCACTAAGGTGTCAGTGGAAGTGGTGTATTAAGTGAAAAATCTCAGAATTTATATAGTCTGTGATTGAAATTACCAAAGGCATGAAAGTGTGTGAAGCGTCTAATCAAAGGGGAATGGAGTGAAAGGAGTTAGTGCCTCACAGTGTGTCTTTGATTAATTGAATTTAAAAGTGGAATTTTTTGACTTGCTCAGTTTTGTGTATTCAAACATTATGTCACACTGAAAGCAGCTGAAGTGCATTGCATAGTTTTTGAAGTGCGATAACTGAAAGCAGAGGAAATGTCAGCTGAAAGTCGTTGGAAGTAAGAGAAGTGTTAATGTGAGTGTTTCTGCGAAGTGAAAGCAGAGGAACTGACAGTGATACAGCTCTGGTCGGTCTGAGTTTACATGTGTTTGATTTTTGTAGTTATTGATAATAAATTAGAATAAATGATCATCATCGCGTCATTAAATTTGGACGTCAGTTCTGCTTCCTGTCTTCTGATTTTATATTAAATGATGATGATGAGGAGGAACAGCTTCGTTTTCTTTGCCTTCATTGTTCTCCTCACTCCCCCCGCCTCTCCTTCGCTGTACGAACAATGAGGCACTCCTCCTCCTTACGATGATTAGTTTCTGATGAGGCACCATTGTCCAGACCAACAGTGGTCGCGTGTGAGAGGGACACTGTGACAAATATACAATAACACCCCTGTGCCTCTGGCCCTGTCTCCAGCAGCAGAGACAGGAAGGGCTCTGGACTTTCATGGATGGCCTGGAATCCAGGAAAATCCTAAATGTGAGGATGTTCTGTGTCGGCTGTGAAAAGTAGGGCAGGGGCTTCATGTGCCCAGATTCCTCAGTTCATCTCTGACCTTTGAGCCTTTAAGTTTAAAAGGTAATAATCATGTGATTATTGATTAGGAACAAGCTGAATAGAAGACATTTAGTTTAAATATGCTGTTGTTCTCCATAAAATCCAACAGAGGGCAGCCTCACACGACTTTCTGTGAGGCTGCCGGCTGGGATCCCCCGCAGTGATTCATCCTCTGAGCTGCTGGGATTGGAGTCAGGGAGCCCATCGCTCGTTCAGCCAGTCAATCCCCGATCCAAGCAGCCATGATCCCCTGTAAATCAAGGCTGTAGCATTATAGTCACCTGATGGCTCAGTGGGACTGACAGAAGGACAATAAACAAAAACATACATAACAAAATTAAGTAAAATCACATAATGAGTCAAACTTTCTGCTGCTGACCTAGTCCTAAAAGTTTACCCTGACCTTTGACCCTTTAGATATAACATACACACATACTAAGATGTTAAAAATCTAAGAGCTCCAAGTCACAAATCTGCCCTCGAGGAAATCAGATGAGCTCTTTAGAACATTTCTGGTAAATAATTGTCTTTGAGGTGGGTGTTCCATCTTTATCATTAAATCTGCCCTGAATGTCCCCTGTTGTTTCTGTTTTTGTGTCTCTCTCAGATGGACAGCAGTGATCTGGAGAGTCGTGATCAAACTCTCTTATCAGATGCGATGTGTGTCTTTGAGGGTGACACGTTTTACACGCTGCGACGATAAGACAGGGCATGTCTCACGGCTCAGATAGCATCGCGCTGCACACCGAGCGAGCCTGTCGGATGCTCTTCAGATATGAACACTGAAGGATTTCCTCCTCCCTCCTCCCTGCTGCTCCGTTATGTAATGTGTTAGAGAGTAAAAGTGTGTGTTGGCTGGCTTCTTGATCCAAATGGGTTGTGTTTTAAACAAGCTTCATCTTCATCAATAATGGATTCACACTGTAAAAAAAAAAAAAAGGTTTGTCGACGCTGCTCTTCAGGACGTCGTCTAACACGACACCCACAAGAACAGTTATGTAACACCAGGGGCGGGTTTGAGAACTTCTATCGGGGGTGTATTCACACTCAAACATACAACTTGTCCTAAAATAACATCAATAAATCAACACATTTCTAGATCTGCAGCACATCACATAAAAAGCACATCACCTCACCACATGACTGTTTGAGGTCATGTTGTGTTTTTTGTTGTTGACATGTGTCTTTGTGGAGGGGTTTTGTGTCTGTATCTCTAGTGGTTGTTGAGGTCGTAGTTGGTTTGTGACCCTATTTGTGATCTCCTATATGGCACCGTGGTCATTGTTTGACTCTTTTTTGGCCCTTTTTTGTCTTATTGTGGTTATTTGTGACACTTTACCTTTGCGACTTTGTGATCATTTTGTGTGTCTTTCTCTTTGCAGTTTTGTGTCATTGTGGTTTTTATCCATTCTTTGTTGCCCTTTTGCATCTTGTTTCGGTCCGTTTGTGAACATTTCGTGTGTCTTGTGTTTTGTGGCTCACTTTCTGTCTCCACATCTGTGTGTCTGATGACTAAAATGCCACAGACAGACCAGTCCTGTCTTCAAGATGGCTGTGAGGACAATGGTGGACCTTTATCAGTACCGCTTCAGACCCGCCTGCCTGGGCACCGTCTTCCTGCCAGGCCCAGGCCCTGACATTTTGATTGAGCACATGGGGTCTGTGGCGGTAACAAGCTGCTGCTGAGATGTCACAGCTGATTTGGGCTTTGTCCGCCACCCTGCGCCGTTGGCTCGGCCAGGGTAAGGGAGGGAGAAACCTTTCATTCTGGTCATTACTCTCAGTCTACTGGCCGGGACGCTGACCTTTCTGCTAGTGTTGGGTTGGAAGTAAATGCCGATTAGCGCGGTTGTTCTGAGCGGGAATGTGACAGCGATGTGCTGGCAGGTGTGAGCTGAGCACCAGATGAGAGAGAGAGAGATTCAGGCAGGTGTAGCATTACATAATGAAAAATAATGCAGGATTTGTGCTGACTGGAGACTCCTATAATAGTGACTCTGCACCACATCTGATCTGTCAGAGACAGAATGTGGAAGGAATAGAGAAACTTTATTACAGGAGTTTGTACTGTGTGGTTTTTAACATGAAAGTCTGTGGGGATGGTCTCCATTTTGAAGACACCCTCAAGTGGCCATAACAGGAACTGCAGTTTTAAAATGCTGTACCTATATTATCAGTATAAATAATGCATATTGGCATTTATTGTGGACATTTAAAGGTAGGGTAGGAGATTTCATTCTGATGCACTTTTTGTCAAATTAGTGTAACATCTCTTTACAATCCGATAGCAACCGATTAGTTCGGCAGTTTCTCATGAAAACGAAGAATATTGATCATCTGTGGAAGCTATAAAACGCTAAAAACATCAGCCAATCCTCCGGGTGGACCCTGCGTGGAGTATTGGCTGGTTGTCACTCTCTTCGTGCATGATGGCCGAAGTCACAGACCGCAGCTCATCTTCAGGTGATGCGCGTCCATGTGGTTGGGAGGTGTGGCTTCGGGGTGAGCTCCGAGAGAAAGGGCCGTGTGTTTACTTTCGAAATCTGACTCTCACTGTGTTTTCAAAATCTCCTACCCTACCTTTAAACAAAATAATCTCCTGTTTGGAATCAAAGGCATTTCCACTGCACTATAGGCTATAGGCGTACCTAAATGCTCCATCTCCCCTTAAAGTTAATTTTTACATTCTGTAGATTTATAATGTTGTGATGTTTTTGTTGAGTTGAATAGATTTATAATTGTTTTATCGATATTATCAGTAAAGAAATTTTAATTACAGACCTACAAGGTCAATGAATAACTTTGAGGGTTGCAGAGTTTATGTTCATATATTTATATGATTCTTTAGTCATGTTGTTGTTCTCAACTCAGAAAACCTGGACCTGGAATGTATTAGAGGTTTTTAAAATTTTTAAAACATTCCCCCCTCTTTAATTGTGCTTAATCGTCTTAATAATTAAATATATAGATGACATGTTTTCTGTGTAAAGCAACATGTTTACATGTATTATTATTATTCCTACACACTGCAGTGCTGTTTGTGTGATCCCATAGGAGGCTGATTGATGGTGTGTTTATTTTTAGCCTCATACAGGGATGTCCCTGCTCTCAGTCAGAGGAAGATGCGGCGTACAGTTGGGAAATGTCTAAACTAATACTCTTCTCTCTCTCTCTATCTCCTCTTGTTCTTCTTAGAAATAGGCGGTGGGTGGGTGGGCAGATTGTGGGGTAAAAATAAAGAGCAAAGAGAATGAGTCACCGTTCCCTCAATCCCAGTCTGGATATAAATACATCCACGCAGACACGCGCAAATGCATACGCTTCTCCACGCGTGGCTGACATTACATAAGCAGCGGCGTAGGAGGTGTGATTCGAGGCATGTATAATTCATCAATGTGGGACTGAACTGAGGGGTTCAGCTCTTACAGCCAGGCGAGCCCCCCCTCCACCGACCACATCACCGCTGGTTGGAAGTTGACGTTGGATTATGAGTGGGTGAACCTGAGAATCAAACTCAAATTCCAAACAACTAGCGACGACCGAGCGACTTCAGGCGCTGTTATCAAAAATGACTGAAAGTGAGGAGAGAGGTTAGAGGAGGATGTGCTAAAAATCCTGCAGCGGGAGGAGGGTGGTGGTACTTTATACTGATATACCTGACTCACTTCACTTTAAGAACTATCAGAATTCCCATTCACAGGTTAATTTGGCCCCATTTTAGTCTCTTTTAGCTCTGGTTTGGTCTCCAACAAATCGTAATGGAGCCATTGTTTATCTGCTGAATATGTTCACAAACATTTCAGTCATGGGAGCTGAGCAGTGTGATCTTTATGGGCCTCTGTTAGACTGAAGCAAAAACAATGAGCTAAAAGAAGCTAAAAGAGCTAAGCTGTGAAAAACTGAATAGAAGTACTTTATTCATAAGTTACTAACCAATATACCTGCACTCAGCATACTATGCTATGCTAACTGCAGAGGAAGGCTATGATTATCACAACAAGATCAATACAAAAACACTAAAAATTATTATAGTTTAGACTGTAAGATTTAAAAAATACAATTATTGTAAAAATATATTTTGACCTGTTTAGATCATGTTACACCTCAAATAAACAAGGAGAATATTCACACACTGGTGTCTTTTAATTTAATGCATTCATTTTAACCTTAAAGCTGTTAGAGTTATATTATATAAACAAGCTTTAATTGAGTCATATTGACAATATGTTTGTCAAATTTAGTTTGGAAAAATACATCAAAAACATGAGAGATACAAAGGAAAGCAATGAAATTAAAAAACATTTTTAAAAATGATTTCTTGTTTTTACTACATTAAGGACTGAGGGTCGACTCGTGTCTCCAGTGTGTGGTTCAGATGTGCTATGATTCATAATGAATATTAATGCATGCTGTCAGAGTAGCTGTAGGTGTACAAGGTGCTGGATGAAGTGTGTGTTTTGTCCACAGGGGGCAGTAGAGAGCTTTAAACACCACTGTGTGTGTGTGTGTGTCCTCTGCAGCGTACTCCTTAACACTGATCTAATGCCCACTTACAGCACTGTTTACATGATGATGAAGATTTATGGCTGCATATAACACCTTCCTGTAACAGCTGTTGATCGGCTCGGTGGTGATAAAATCGTGTCTGTTAGAAAGTTGAAAAAAAAAAACACCTGAAGGGAAAGTTGCTGTCAGAAGTCATATCAGGAGAGCAGTAAAGACGGGGGTGGGAGAGCAGCGCTGGGGAAAGCCTGTGTTTGATTGTAATTACAGCTAATATGCTTAAAGATTAAGATAAGATTTATTAGCAGATGAAAGCTGTGATACAGACAGACACGTATATGTGGGAAAATACTTTTTCATTTCCTCATGAGTACGAGATGACGGAGTGATGAAAGGATGAACAAAACAAAACCAACCAGTTCATCCAAGACAGGGGACCAGATTTCCATCTAGATGTCTGCTCTTCTGTTGAACCTTAGAGGCAGAGAACAATTAATGAACTGCACTGAGGAGGGTTTCCCTAATACACTGACCTCCGGGTCTCTGCTGTAGGCGCTTGATGTTCCCACTGGGCCCACGCTCACAGGAACAGCAGAGGGTCATTAAGTGCGGTGCGTAACCCATAAATCAGCTCAAGTATGAAGTACCAGGGGAGCTGCATCCGGCTCCTCCTCGACTATTGCAGCATTTTCCAAAGAGCTCTGCAGAGTTTCTTTGTTTCCTGCCCTCCTTTCTGTTCCAGGGGAAGCTCTAAAAGCAGCAGCAGCAGCAGCAGCACAGGCAACATGATTTTTGTTATTTATTTATTCCGGTAAATGTTTTCCAGGAAGCAGCCAGTGCACACAATGCACGCAATAATAATGGCGTTAGAATCTGTAGCGACTAAAAGATGTAATTCCAAAAAAATCAAAATAATTTCTGGTGGTGTCTCTTACAGAATGTTTTACTTTCACTTAATGCATTTTAAGAATCAGTAAGCTGCACCACAAAAAAATATTTTTAGTTTTTTTATTTCAAATTACATACATTTTTAGCTGAAGAAGGTATCTTAAAATACAACCTGTTAAAGGTAGGGTATGAGATTTCATTCTGATGCACTTTTTTTATTAAATTAGTGTAACTTCTCTTTACAATCCGAGTTTCCAACCAAAAGTTTCGCTTTAAAACGAAGAATATGAATAATCTGTGGAAGCTATAAAACGCTAAAAACATCAGCCAATCCTACGAGGCGCCCCTGCGCGTTTAGTTGGCTGGTTGTACCAGAGAGGTACGTGCATGATGGCCGAAGTCCCAGACTGGTTGGGAGGCGTGGCTTCGGGGTGAGCTCTGAGAGAAAGGGGCGTGTGTTTACTTTCAAAATCTGGCTGACTCTCACTGAGTTTTCAAAATCTCCTACCCTACCTTTAACTAAAGACTGATACCTTGCTACCACCTGACACCTGATATTCAGTCATATTAATAACATGTTTATTTTGAGTTGATCTCACACACTAATAATGCTAGGCTAACTCAAAAGAGAATAACAGTGGGAAAAAATATTCTTCAGCTTGTTTGCTAAAGTTTTCACATTTTATTGTGCAGCTTTAAGTCAGATATTGTTTTGTAATTTAGCTGTTTGTCCTCAGTGTTTGCTGTGGTTTTCTTTACAACCATTGCTGCCACAATAGGCCACAGATGCTGAATTTAGTGCAGCTGCTCTCTTTAATATTTCTTTTCTTTTCCATTTGAATGGAATTATTGACTTTCTCTTCATAATACTGCACATACAGTGTCATATAAGCAGACGCTCAAAGCATTTTCCCTTATTAGCACAGCCTCCCATTCCAACAGGGGGGAATTTTCCCTCTGTGGTAACGTCACTGGAAACGTTGACACAACACCAGGCTTCTCCTGCTTGAGGATCCAGGATTCCAGTCTGGCCTCCTTCATTCCACTTCCCACTCTGAGATGCTGTCAAGATGTCGTCACAACCTCGGCTCGGGTGTCCTGCAGCAGAATGGAAACTCTGCAGGACTGCACTGATGCACTGGAAGGATGCTGGCCGTGCTTTAACGACAGGCTTTAAAAACATTAGTTTTTTTTTTTTTTTTTGCTTTGGATTGTATGTGGGTCACAAGGGAACGGTGAAAAAAGGGAATTTATTTTTCCTACAGGCTCGTGTTGCAGGGCACCGAGGGTTAGATGGAGCCACCAGGGTTGAACGGGGCACAAATACAACACTTAGCTCGGCTACAGTTTTTCCAGGAAGGGCTGCATTTAAAGTGATTTCTTTTTACCATGGATTAGTGTGGTGCTTACCGCTCAGTCAGCAACATCTTTCCACTTCTTCTCCGCTGATTAAACATCAAATCCACACACACTTAAAAGTCGGCCTTTAAAGCGGAATCCAGATTTAACCACGACGATTTACACAAACCTTTAAAAAAAAAACGCCTAAAAATCGTCTTTATTTGCTGCCACGCTGCGCGCACACACTCTGTGCTGCATGTAGAGGTGAAACAAAGGGCTGACATCATGTATTCAGTGCACAGCTCTGCACAGCCATGATGGATGACATGAGGATGCCGTCAAATGTTCTCTGTAAAAAGCCCAACAATCACACCAGCTCACAGACACACACACAGAATACACACTGTCCTTCACTGCGGTCTCCAGGCTCTGGGGCAGTTTAATTTTAACTAGGCTGTAGTTTTAGTGTAACAATATTATTATTTCTGTATGTGTACCCTCACTCCACTGCTTTGTTTGATGGCACATACCGGAGAATGATCAGCAGCAGGTGGATTTTTATGACTTTAACTAAGGATTCTCGATAAATCAAAAATGGATTGCCATGACGTTTACCAATATTTAGATCCCATTAAAGCTTAATATAGTTTACAAGGTGCTGCTGCTGTCCAGTTTATTTATCGACGCAGGCTTCATGTTTATTTCTGCTGCAAAGCTGGAGGTCTGTGGGGATTGATTCACTTTTGGGGCCAGCCTCTAGTTGCACTGCAGTGTTTAGCATGCCAGCGTTCAAGCTTGGAAGTTGCAGCTTGGTATATAAGCTAGTGTGACAGTTGGTCAAATGCTTCGGATACAGATGTGGCCAGTGGTGTTGTGTGTTGTGTTTGGACAGGTGTGGATTCATATG
The DNA here is from genome assembly GCF_900634625.1 of Parambassis ranga. Taxonomy (NCBI): domain Eukaryota; kingdom Metazoa; phylum Chordata; class Actinopteri; family Ambassidae; genus Parambassis; species Parambassis ranga. Next base: position 4,811,333 of record NC_041023.1, on the reverse strand, counting down.
TCTGTCTGTCCCATTCTCGGGATTTCTCTAGAAGGCTTGGAGGGAGTTATTTCACTAAAAAACTGACCTCGTGTTACATTTCCAGCTGAGGACTAGCTTGAAATTGTGCGCTAATTATGACGAAATTGCATTTTTACAAGAAAATAAAATATATAAAAAGTGAAGTGCAGCTTAGAAACAAAGGGTCAAAGGTCAACTTCATTCTTTATACTTTGTAAAAACACTCTTTAAAGGCCTCACCTCACCACACAGTGTTATTAGTACAAAAACAAACTGTAACCTGTGCCATGACATTAGAGTTAATGGTAGAGTTTAAAGATAATCAGGTTATTGATCAGTCTGGTGACCTGGAGCATCTATTTCTGTCTCCAGGTCTAGAGGCCTTGTTGGATGGACTGTCAGGTGGCGTGTGAATGGAGCTTTGAGACGGCGTCGAGAGCTTAGAGAGCACTCAGCTCTGTACCTCTCAACACAAAGAGACAGCTCTCACACAGTGTGTGTGTGGGGTGGGGGGAACGCCTGGTGTTATTGTATGGCTCGTGAAGGCAGGAGTGCCTCCCTGACCTTGAATTCATCTCATGGAGCTGATTGCTCACACAAAGTAATGAAAACTGACTCACACTGGCTGCCATTCAGTCACTGACAACACGTACATTGTGCTGGGTGAGTGCTTATATCACATATTTGTGGGCCAGCCTTTAGTAGAAAGCTACAAATACAACAATTGTTCCTGTGCAGGTTGTAAAATACGTTGAGTGTTTTAATTTGTTTATCAAACAATACTAAGGTGAGCCATCATTGCAGAGCCTTATCCCTCCTGGTGACTGTAAAATGCCTCTTAGGAGCAACATTTCTGAGAGGCCATCTCATTAACTGTGTGTATCAGGGGGCATTAAATCAACCAGTCGAGTCATGTGGTCAGAGGATGTCCTGTTGCTTGAACAGCAGTGTGTGTGTGTGTGTCTGTGTGTTTATATATGTATGTGTGTGTGTGTGTCTAAAAGGGAGATTTTGTGCTGGTAGTGGGGAGGGGTGGAGTCTTGGCGTTACCAGGGCAACTGCCTCAGTTATGTAACATCATATGGTGTGGTGTAAACAAAGCATCCAGCAATGTGTGCACCCCGCCTCAGTATCAGTGCTATGGAGAGAATGTACGGAAACAGACATTCTGCTTGAACCAGCGCACGGCGTTTGTTTGGACGGATACAAATTAGGCCGAGAGCTCCTGACATTGTAGCCTCATAATTTACCTTTTTTACAACCACGCATGGCAGCTCTAATTGAAAATCCTGAAATACAGTTTGTTAGGCAGGCGGGCGGCTGTTTGCCTCTGGATCCTGTAATGGCGTTGAAATGGAAAACTGTCCGGTGTGATATGTGTGTAATGCAGAGCTTATCTCAACAGGACAGCTTGGATGCCAAAACCGTTGTACTGTATTTATATAAGGTGTTTATGGCCAGTTTGTTGCATATCTGCTGCAGTAGGAAGTGAACAGAGGAGGGGGATGAAAGGACGGCATCCTATAAATACTTCAGCAACATCAATCTTTATCCAAACGGCCCGCTGTGTGCCAAGAGAAATAGGACACTCAGGCATTCCCTTATGAATACGCTCTTTCTTTGGAAGGTCGCGTTTGATAAATATCTATTTTTGATTTGAAGAGAAACAAAAATAGATAAACAGCACAAGGAACCCTGTGAAGTCGGGTTACAGTGGGACACAAACAGCAGCGCCTTCCCCTCACATGAGAGGCTCTATTGTTCAGGAGGACATTTCTGCAGGGCAGCTGTGCTTATTTTTTTTGTAACCACTCCAGGATATTAATAGCCCTGCTGCCATTCACTAACACTGCTGTAAGGGCAGTTGAGGAAGTCCCCTTGTTTTAATGAAGTCGTGATCGACCTGGCAGAGTTTCAGAATGTCAGGGACTTCAAACTGAAAGAGAAATCTTCAGAGAACGAGGGAATATCTGTCCCAGATCTATTATCTGCATGATAACAGAGATCTGTAGTTTGTCCGGCCTCTTATCACCAACGGAGATTGAACACAGAGCGTGTGTGTGTGTGTGTGTGTGCGCGCACGGGGACAGGGTCTGAAAATGATGTGTACCTAACCCCTGTGTTTAAAGCCTAACCTTAACCCGTAGTTTTTATTTAAAGTCTGCCATATTGTATGTTCCCCGACCATCTCCAGTCTGTATCTTTGCATGGACCTTTGCGGCTCTGTCACCAGTCCCATGAGGTACTTCTAGAGGTGAACATACCCGGGCTTCACTCCTGGAGTTTGTGTAGTTCAGCAGCATATATATGAAAGAAGAGAAACTGCTTGTGTTCTGGCGAGGTGAGATGTGTACACGTGTGTCCACTACCTGCAGTTGAAACCTTAAGTGTTGTTTCATACCTGGTCTCAGATTAAATTAGATTAGATTAGCCGACAAGTTTGTCATCCATATAATTATAATCCATGTGTTGCTGCTGATGACCTTTTTTTTTTTTAATTTTGTCGTTAAATCTGCTTATATCTTTACTGTAAACACCAAGATGATGATGATGATGATGCAGAAGGTGACCTGCTGGCGACCTTCTTCTCTGTGGTCACAGAGGATCCTTTGTCCGTGCTATCAGAGGCACCCTGCGGATCCTGGTTGTATAATATTTAGATTGTATAAGCATTTCTTTATGTCTGTTTTCAGAGTTAGTGCTTCAATGGATGTTTATTTTCACATCCAAGTTTGTCTGAACGCCTCGTTTACGCTTTTTGGTTCCTCCTTTTTGTAACCATGGTAACAAGGTGGTTGGAAATCTCTCGTAAAAACAACATTAACACAAGAGTAAGGTATGAATGATATCGTCAAGGCTAAATATGACTTAAACAGTAGCTGAACACCAGTGCCAGGTGGATATTTGAGGATAGTTTAATAGAGTAAATACATGTTAAATGATGAACAGTGCAGCTGATCTGTCTCACCGTGGATGAAATAAACCCTTTCACTGTCAGCTTCTTGTTCAGTATTGCTTTGGTGAACAGAACAGTGAATTATTTGTGTCTCTTACACCCAGATCCTCTGTAGATTCGTAACCACAACTGATAAATGGTGTAGATCTAATCTGTGTTCATTAAATGAGTGTGAAACTGACCTGGCCTATTAGGAGACCACTTTTCACAGCAGCTAACACAAGCCTCCACAGGTGTGATCATCTGCTGTGAATATCATAAATCCAGCTCTACAAATGAGTTCAATAATGTGTCCTAGAGGTGAATTATTTAGAGAGAAAGGGTTCACCACTCTCTCCTCTCACAGGCTGCAAAACCATAAATCTACAAAACCTTCCAGAGCAATACCACATTTCTGCTGATCCTTAAAGACACACATGGAGCAGGTCCAGCTTCAGCCGCGAAAAACTCTTGATTTGATCTCTGCTCGCATTGACTTTGGCAAAGAGAGGGGCAGCTGAGGGTTCAATTAATAAACAATTGTTCTACTCTTGGCATCGCATTAGCTCAAAGCAAACACGCTGTCTTCTCACACACACACACACACACACTTTTTTTTTTCCTTCTTGCACTGAAAAACTAGAAGCATCTCAGATTGCATGTGGGTGTACAGACAGCAAAATGAGGAGCCTCAGTGGCAACAGCTGCCACTTTAAGTAATGTTAATTGACAAAAAGCTGTTGTATTTTAAAAGGAGCTGAATGGGCTTCATATATATATATATATATATATATATATATATATATATATATATATATATATATATATATATATATATATATATATATATATATATATATATATATGTATGAAGCTCTCATTCATTCATTCATAGAAAAGCATCTGACTGTGAAGGGACAACAACTCCTTAGTGTTCCTGCAGTAAAAATGAAAAAAGTTCCACTATTCAAATGTGCCATTTTAAGTAGTTGCAGTTGAAACAGGTGAGTCATAAAGCTCAACTGAGCCTGGAGTCCCACTCTGCAGTCTGCAGGAAGCCTGTGATACAGTGGTGGGCGGCTGTCACACAATAACTTATTAATGGGTAGATTTGCCTCACTGCAGCAAACTTTCTTTGGGTGACAGCGTGTTCTCTCAGACACTTTTTTTTTTTTTCAGTGACTGAATTGGAATGAAAAAAAAAAACATGCTGCAGTTTGAAAATCTGCTCCTGCAACAGAAATAAAAGGAAAATACAAATTAGCTGCACTTTCTTTTAAGGAAAACTGGCTGTGACACGTTACAGGCAGCAGGTTGCTGGCGGAAATCATTCGATTTATTTATCGGAGAGCTATTTCTGACTACGGGGTAAAAAATAGCTCGACCTTTTTTGTTCGGTGATGTGTCATAGCTCAACTGGACTAATTTATACACACACACACACCACATACCGTGGCCATAGATCCAGGAATACAGACACAGGATAAAAATAACAACAACCGGTGCACCTAGGCAACCGCTGCAGAGCCTCCTGCTTCAGATCACATGGAGACACCTACAGCATAAACTGCAAATTTAATCATCTTAATTCAACTGTTCCAAAGCAAACTGTGGGCTCGTCAGGGTTTCGTGCTACTGTCACACAGTTGTAAGAGGAAACTGAGCAAGAATGAAAACTTTCCTCTGTGTCTGCAGGTTTCTTTTCTTTTAAGGCTGCAGTGTAAAACACGTTGCAAAGCTGATGTGGAAAATATGAGTTAAAGCCGGGGAAACACTCATGTGAAAAGGTCATTTAAATCCCAACCCACCTTTAACCTTTCATCTATTTCTGATGTGAATGTGGTTTAGAGGGCGTGTGTTGTTATTAAAGTTATAACGTCTGCTTTGAAGCTCTGTCTTTCTCTCTTAATGGACAAAAAGTAAACATGGCGTTTATTAGCACCATGCTACTTGCAGCATGCTAACAGTGAGTCTAGCATTCTCCTGCATCTAAATTGTTTGATGAATTCATGTGTTTACAGTGCCGCTAGTTAGCCTGATATGCTTAACAACTTGATTGATATTTATCAAACGAGTCGGAGGTCACAGCCTTAAAATGCGCCTTTTATTCACGATAAGATTTAAGAAGACAAATGTTTGTGGCGTGGCCTTCTTCAACAGACGTCGTCTAAGAAGGCGTAGCAGAGGGTCAAACCAAGCATCTGGCTGCTGTCACCTAGCAACCATTACACCGTTACAGGTAACAGATGGCACACATGCAAACCAACACAGATTAACAGAAAATAAATCTTCACAATCTCCAGGAAATGACATTGTGTATAAGAAAAGGGGCCCAGCAACATATTCCTGCCCTATTTGACCCACAAGGGGTTAATCTGGCTAAGCTGAACTGTGTACTGTGCTTCTTTTATTTTGTCAGGCTGTAAAAACTCAAACTAGACACAGAAATATAAATAGAAAAAAACAATTTTATTTTTTTTTATTGCCTAGTTCATCAGTTAATCATTTGTCTTTATGATTATGACTCATAGGACCTTTATTAGCTTTGCTTTTATTGATTAACCTAATATTTTATGACATGTTGAAAGGAGCCGTGCATTATATAATTCTTCTGCTGGAGTTCAGCTGCAGTGTCAGAGGCCACATTTTATGTATGTCTCTTTATTAACGGAGGCCGCAGGCGGCGTCCTGAATCCAGAAGAGTCGCTGTGAGGCCCCTGCTGCGGGTCTGAGCACGGGGAAGCCCGGTCGGTAGTGGCGGAGGGGCACAACGTGACCTGACAACAAGGAACCTCCGGGAAAACCGTCAGTCCTAAACTATGTGCAGGAGAGAGGCTGGCTGGGGCTCCGGCATATGGGGGGGGAGGTTTACGACAAACGACACGACCTGCGACTCGTTCGTATGGGTTTTTACCGCGAGAGGAAGAAGAGCGTTGAGGATGAGGAGTAGCAGAACGAACGCGGTTTAACAACCGGGGTGAGATTTTGGCTCCGGTGTTCGGGACCTCGGAGGCAGCCCAGGCTACGGCGGCTGCGCGGCCGTCGGGATAACCCGCTGCCAGGGGAGGACACCCAGTGGCTGGGAGGCGGAGACGGGACCCCCGCTGACGTCAGTGGGCCTGTCTGTTTCCTGCAATAGAAAGTGAGAGAGAAGGTGAAGGGAGAAAACAGAGCTGGACCCCCTCCTCACACTGAAAGGTGTGTTTACTACCCTGACACTCTCTAAACCCGCACCTGTGAGTATGAACGCACCCGCTCCGCTTCTTCTGGTTTCCTGCGTGTGTGTTTGCGGCGGAAGGAGCGGCTCTCTGCCCCGGTGATATAGGTCGACCTCGGAGGGGGTTGGGTTGGGGGGCTGCAGCCGGAGTGAGTCGGACATGCTTCCACCACTGTGTGTGTTTGGTGCGTTTTGAGGCTGCCGTGAACTTTCAGAGCTCCGTGGCTGTCGTGGTTTCGGGGAGAGGCGTGCGCGTTTTTTTTTTTTTTTTTTGGCGCAGTGTTGTTTTTTTTGGACTCCTGCAGCAAACCGTGCTCCGAGGAGCCAAGTTGAACCCCTCTGCGCGGCTGCTCTTTGTTGCTCTGTTTTGGCACGGTAGGTAAGCCAACAACCTCCTGCTAACTGCCACCCTGTGTGCGTGTGTGTGTTGTGGAAAATGTGCATGTGTGTAAAGGACTCGGGCTTTTCGAGCGTTTTGTTGGACATAGGGGAAGTGTCCCATTCGAGCGCAGTTGCAGAGACAGTGAGGGGTTTTCCCTGGCTCCTCCCTCCTTCACAGGGCGTTCACGTGTTGCAACAGGCACAGAATACGGTATTCCCACGCGTTGTTTTTTGCTGACTTCACTGCATGCAGTTAAATCCCAATTCTGTCCTTTAATTGTGGCGTGTGTGTGTGTGTGTGTGTGATGATACTGCACCCGCTGAACCCGGAGCTCAGCTCAGCTCCCCTGCAACGTGGACGGAAAGCCCGCTGCTGTGCACCGGCTCCGTTGCTTGTATCCGCTGATGTTTGTCAGGCTCATTAACGGAGCCGTCAGTGCGTGACTGTGCGCGCAGGGCTGTCTTTACATAATGCCTGTGGTGGATCCTCAAGTGTGGAACGGAAACCATCACTCATGAGTCACCTGCTGAAGACCGGTGTGTTTCCTCTCTCTCTCTCTCTGTACTCGTACCAGTATCAGGGTGTTTCCTCAAATATCTGTGCGCGCACAAACACACCGACCTGCAGACGGACTGACAGACAGGGATGTGCACGGCTCTCTCGTACGCGCTGTCCAGCCCGCACTGAAGCAGCAGCAGCAGCATCATCAGCGGTGGTGGTGGCGGCTGCAGTCAGGTGAGCAGCTCTTCATGTGTCTGTCGTGTGAGCTGCATGTGTGTTTGTGTGTGTGTGTTTTTCTGCGACCTGGCGCACAGAGTCTGTGCAGAGACCCACTGTTAGATGATGTCATTGCTCTAGCGCCACATGTAGCAACTGTATGGAGACAAATCATCATCCAGTTGTAGTAAGTGTTATGTAATATTGGTGAGGAAGAGAGAGAGAGAGGGGGAAACAAAGGCTGAGTCCCGGAGCTGCTCCCTTGCTACATGCATGTGTCTCTCAGAGGCGTTTTTTTTTTTGTAAGACACACGGTGGAGATGATGCAAGGGCGAGAAAGCTGAACAATGTCATTAAGATGAAGATATTTATTCATGATGATCTGACTTCCTGTCTGTGCAGAGGTGAGCTTTTTTTTTGCTCTGCGGTTGTTTATGCATATCAGGTAGCTGTAGATGTTTGAACGTGAACACCCACCTTTATCTAACGAGAACTTACATGACATGCTACATTCATGTATGAAGTGAAAGGGCATCATGAAGCGGACAGATTCCTGTCAGGTCATCATCATCATCATCATCATCACACAGAGGACCTCATTGTTTGTCATCTGCGCTGACGTCCGTTGGAGTCTCTCTATCAGCCGCTGACATGTCAATCATTCATTTTCCGTAAACAGCAGCATGTCTGTGTTTAGTTTGAGCTGCTGCAGAGGTTATATTGTTATGAGGAGAGCATGTTCATACATCCTCTGACAGCAGACAGCAGGCCGAGCTGCACGTTGTTACAGAGGAATTAAAAAAAAAAAAAAAAGGAGTCCGGCTGGGGCACCTGTTTGAGGAATAAACTCAATCAGCTGCTCTGTCCTGGACCCCCAGAGAGCTGCCAAGTGGGAGCAGAGAGACTCCACTCCTGCACAGTGCCTCATTGATCTGTGGAGCTCATGTTTAGCCGCTTCAGACTTAATATATACAGTGTATGTGTGTGTGTTTTTTCTGTAGATGCACCCAAGCTGCGGTTCAGGAGTTGACTCTCCTCAAGGTTAAAATCCACCCCCCCCCCCCCCTCCTCCCCTCACCCCTCACCAACTCCCCCAAGATGCACCTGTGAACTGAGGCGGAAAGATGCCGCGCACCAAGCAGAACAACCCGAAGAATTTAAAAGGTGAGTTTCCTGAAATATTTTTCAAAGGCTTGGCTGCAGGGTTTCATCTGAAGCTTTCCTTTGGTTCGGTTGTCATTTTGGTGCAGTTAAGTTCTAAATTGCGTCATTATTTCCCTCAAATATCTGCATGGAAAGAAGAAGAATGGTTGAGACATGGCAGTGACTTCATTGTTGAAATATATTACCCGTGTTTGGCTTTTTGTTGCTTCTGTTTGCTGTTCCGGTTGTCGTGTTGTGTTTTGTTGCCGGTCCGAAGACTCTATGTGTGATCTTAGGCTGTCCACAGAGTGTGCGTGAACAAGATGTTTCCTTATGTCCATGTGGGGATAAACATGCCCACGTGTGTGCAGCCATGATTGTAGTTTGTACAGAGGCTGCATTTATTTAGACTCCCTGATGCCTGAGCTTCAGTTGTGAATGAACACATGTTGGTACTTATTGGCAGTTGGAAAGCTGCGGCACGTCAGGACATCATCACCGCCTTCAAAATGGCGATCACATAGCTCCTTGTTCATCTTGGTATAGAGGCCTTAGTCTGAGGGTGACAAATCAGCTGTTGGAGCAATTCAAATCCACATTCCTGGGTGGCAGCCATCACCACCGTGGACTCACTGCACAGAGCTGACTTGCAGTTTTCAAATAACCAGAACAAAAATACAGCAAAATTAATTGACTTCAAACTTTTATCTCCTCTGTTCATGATGTACATGAAATTATTAAAAATTAAGCGGTAGCTGTGGGTTCTTCCAGAGCTTCTGGTTCTCTGTGTCAGGGCCCTGTTGACCCATCCAGCAATCCATGCTTTATATAAGCCAACCATGTCGTCAGTAAGCCTTAAAAAAAATGAATTCCTGCACCTTTCTTAGTCTGTTGTCATGAAGTGTGCATGCAGGTGTGTTGTTGTGGTGTGATTAGGGGGAAATCTGAGTTCAGCGTGAGGCTTTTTAGGCTGTAATCAAATCATTTTATTGGTCTGTTTGTATTAACATTCAGCGAGTGTGTGTCTGCGTTGTGTTTGATCTTCCTCACTCGCTCTCAGTGGTTGTCGTCTCACATCTGATGGTGTTATACGTGGAAAGCAAACAGCATTTAGATTTAATTATAAATGTAAGCAAGTGCATATTTAAGTCCGTAAAGGCCCCGTCGGAGCATATTGAAGTCGGAGCTAACACAGAGCACCAATTGGCTTGAAGGATTCCGTGTTATGTCGAGAACTGACAGATTTACGTGTCAACAGACGTTCGCAGTTCACAGATCTTTGGAATTTGCAGCGTTACATGCTGGGTGTGAAAATGTGCATCACTGCCATTTCCCCAGCAGTCGATCCACACGGCACATTTCCTCATGTCTGTTTATTTACCATATAAACACATCCTCTCTGTGTGCAGGTTTTTTTTTTTACCGAGCTTACTTGATCAAACAACATAAATAATTCAGGTTTAGAACAGTATGTTAATTTGCCCAAAAGAGGAAGAACGATTCTGTTTTTAATGAAACGCTGGTCCCTCGGTCCTCAAGGTGCCGCAGCTGCTGCAGTGATTTTTATTTATATTTTATATATGTTGTCATTTCAGGGTAAAACATGAGGATTTTGTAGATGATAATTGGCAGGAGTTTGATTAGGATGGACAGTTTATTTTTCCAGGATGTGTAGAGAAACGTCTGTTCACATATAGAAAAGGAATAAAATGTTATTCTTCCATCTAAAGGCAGATCATCATCTAAAGACGGCCTGTGTAAAGTTTTGATTTAGAAGGGGTGGAACCTCTGACTCAATGCGACATGTCCTCCTGGAGATCCTCAACACGCCGCGGGGATAACCAGTTTCACTTCCTCATCTTTTTAAGCTGAGACCTGACGCCTCAGTTCGGCTCCTCGTTGTGCCCTTTGACCCAGTTCATCACCTCTCTCTCTATCCGGGCCTGCTCTTAAAGGCGTTTCCTTCATCTGACAGGAAATGCTAATAGCGTGCTGTGCTGTCACATGCTGAAACTCTTCTGTAACTTAAAGAAGCCTCCGCACACTGGCCCAGAGCCATCACATGATGATACTTTAATGCTTTCAGAAAACACTCAGCTTGCAGTTAAATGAGCCTTAAACACAGTATTTTCTGTGCATAGTAACACTGCTGTAATTAATCAGATGCTAAGGTGGTATTTAATTCCTGCCTTCGAGGTTTGGCAGCTTCTGACTTTGATATAAAAAGAAACACACATTTTCCCTGCAGTCATCTGAAATCTGTCTCGACACACTTTGTCTTGTCAGAGGAGGAGGAAAGAGTTATTTCTGATGAGTGAATATTTTTCATTATTCCTCTTTTGTGAATGTATCCCATCAAATGGTCCAGAAACACAGTGCAGCTTAACAAAAACCTACATTGAAAGATATATATCTATATTTGTTTTACAGTGAGTGCATGTTTTTGTCTGATATTTTGAGGAGACATGGACTTTTTATCAGCTACAAATCCACACCGACGGCTGCTATGAGTATGTGTCTGACATTTTTGTCTATGAATTATCAGAAAATATAAAAAGAAGAATTACAGATATTCTAATTATTTTACAGCTGCAAATAATAATTATAATAAAGGAAGCACAAATTAGTTTCAATATGATAATTTAAGGTTCAGTATTTTCAGTAACTACCACCAAAAGGGAAAAAATGATAAATATTCATTACTTTCTGCACGGTCTGATTAAGACTTCCTGAAACACCTGACTCGACTGCAGCACTGAACAGAAACACAAGAGAGGAAGCTTTGTTTGTGATGAATCTTTGGGCTACTCCGGGAGAAAATTCCTGCCTGTATTTTTATCTCAATCATAACAAACCATCACAGACTGTAAACACAGAAGCTGCTGCTGCTGCTGCTGCAGGCCATACGTACTCGCTTCTTCTCCTGTGAGACATAAAGAAGGAAAACCCCGGTCTCTGGCGGTCAATGAATCAATTATCCATGTGGGATTCATTCATGAAGCTAAATGATAAGTTTAAGTGGCAGCAGAGTCTAAACACTTTCTAACCCTATGTGTAGTGTGTGTGTGTGTGTGTGAGGGATGAACCTATGACGCACTTTGTGGGCAGCAGCTATGCAGGAAGTCAGGAACTCCAGTCTCCCTCCTGAGCGTCTGTTTACGTTTGTCAAACAGCTGGTCTCCAGGCAGCACTGCTGCTGTGGATTCCCCTTCATCTCTGTGGACTTCTGCAAAAACACGCACAGTCCAGAAAACCTTAATTAAAATATTACTCCTCAAACTGAACAGTGAAATTCCACCTTTTATTTGTTTGATGATATTTAATGCTGCAGTCAGGACTGGTGTTTTTCACTCCCACTAATTTGGTCATGGCCTTTTAGTCCTAGGTGTGTTACTCTGTTTGGTTAGTTTAGCTGGATATTTAACCTGATACCACTGAGGGGTTAAAGTAGGACGAAAAATGAAAATGAAAATATTCTGCATTTAATAAGCAACTGTTAACAGATTAGATGATGTATTTTTAATACTTCTAGGTATGCCGAGTTTCTTCAATAATATTGTCTCATGCTGCCGACCGATTCTTGTTTTCATTCACCTCAGCTGCAGCTCCACACCAAGGTGCAGTTAAAAAGCAGGATGTGTGGCCTTGTTGGCTGTGTGGGGGCGGAAAGCGACCCTGAGTTAAAAACATCTGATTCAGAAATGAGTGCAATTCATTAACCTTCACTGAGCTGTGCTCACAGTCTGTACATCTGCTCCTCCTCCACACGATGCCTTCAGGGCCTGCGTGGTGTTTGTCATCTGTCTGTGATGACTTCTTTTTTTTTTGTTGTCGGTGTGCCCCTGAAGGTGCCCGGACTTGTTAGCGGCGCTGGTATTTATTGAACGGACTCTTGCATTCTTCTTGTCTTATAAAAGGCCGCTCGCACTGGAGCTTAACGGGTCTGGTACCCGGCTTTAGCGTGATGAATAGTGAACAACTGTGCTGAAGGGAGGTGCGTTTAATAAGGTGGAAAATGTTTACGCTGTAGAGGCAATGAAGGAGCCGCAGATGGAGTTTTCCATCCCTCACTGCGCTGACACAGATGTTTATGCGCTGAAATAAAGTTCGTGTGTCTTGTTACATTAACCTGATGTTTGTTTAATGTGTGGATTTGGATTTAGTTCGGGGATTTATTGCTCTTTAAACAGGTGCAAAATTGTCTTTACAAGCCAAATTCTGGATTTGATTTGTCCTCGGGTTCATGTTGTTTTTCACCGTGTCAGTAATTTGCAACAAACTGACATCGGTTTCCTGTTAATAATCAACCGTGGTTCTGACCTTACAGTGACTGTGGTTAGATATCCAGGGCCAGAATCAGCCATGCCAGCAGCCCACACTAATCACAGTTACACTCTAACCCGGAGATGGTGGACACCGGACACACAGAGCTGCCTGTTCTATTAAAGCTGCAACACATGTTTGGGGCTGCTCTGACCTTGGCTGCCTTTTGTTTTGAGAGCTTCGTTTTAACCCTCAGACGTTTTTTGTGCTGCATCCTTAGCTTCGGTCTTGTGTTTTCTTTCCCAGGCTCTTTTTTAAATCACCGTTAGGGTGAAAAACTGAAATTTAACAGCTATTATTTTGTCAAGACGACTCTGGAAAGCCCCTTTACCAAAAAGAAAAAGAAAGAAAAAACTAAATCGGCTGGTGTTTCTCAGGTCAAATGACTCTTGAGGTGTCAAAGCTGCAGATTCGATCGACAGTGAAATAATGATGACACCTGGGTGGACATGCTGATGTCTGGCCCTCTTGATAAATTCAGAGCTGACAGAAGTAACAGAAGTGTTTCAAAAGTTCTTCTGCAATAATTTTAAACAAATTTTTCATCACCACAAGACACTCCACATCCTCACACAACAGGAAAGGTTCATTCCTCTGGTCTTTAGTGGAGCGTATACTTAACAACAGGGCTAAATGTTAAAATAATGCGTCTAACTGTATTTATTATTGGTATGTGGACAAAGCAGCATTCTTGATTTAACATTTGTGGGTTTGTCAGTCACGAGAAATGACCACAGAGATGCAGTTTCCTCAAATATCTTATTTAAATCTCATTATAAATACACGGAAGCATTGTTTAAATTAAGAATTCCTCTGCTTTAAATGTACAGCACAGTAATGAGTCTGACCTTAGCGTAATGAAACGGTTAACATCCTGGGCTGAGCGAATGGATTTTTACATGTTGTGTCATGCTTAGGCAGCCAAACCAGTGTTTCCGTACGGTCCCTTCAAATTACAGTGTGGGACTGCAGCGAGATTCACACAAAGGGAACTTCTCTCCCAGAGGCAGGAATAAACCAGGGTTTTAGCAACAGTAACTACAACAGACAGGCTGAAACTAGATCAGGGATGTCTGTTTAACTCGGCGCTAACCTCAGAGAAGCTTTCACTTTGACAGAGCTGGGACAGGGAGGGACGGAGCAGGGGAGGAATTTTTATGGCCATATTTTGTGTGAATGAAATTGAATATGGCCAAAAGAGGAAAGCGGCTGCTGCCTCTTTGCCAGCCTTGAAATGTGGGTTAATGTGTATTCCTTGTTTTTTAACAGAGGAATAAAAGCCAGCGCGGTCTTTAATGGCAGGCACGCAGAGTTCAGGCGCTGAGCAGAATGCATTTTTGATGATAGAAAATGATGATGATGATGATAATATCAGTGACCAGGAACTTGCGCCCTTTTTTCCATTTAGTGTGAACTGTAATTGTGAGGTGTATCTCACAAATGGCAGTGGTTCTAATTACCCGAGCCTTTGCTAAGTGGATGGTGGTTTCTCGTTTGACATGTCAGCCTTCAGGGCTACAGCTCTGTGGTGGAAAAGAGGCTGAACCTCCCCAACACCTGGCAACATCTGGTCTGGAAAAACCAATTTGTCAGTCAGTTAATTTATGTAGACTACAAATGGGAGGAGTTTTTTTTTTTTTTTAAACCAGGGTTGAAGGTGCATATTTACTCCTATCTTGAATTTAGCAGTTAATGAGAAAATAATCACTTGATTTATCAATAACAGTAACTACAATGATCAGTGTGTATACAGCTGCACATGTTTCTGTGGTGTGTGTGAATAAAAGCATAAAAACTCCAGACCTGATATTACAGAAATATGTATTATTTTATTGTGTTATCAATTATTTTGCAGATTATTATTTGTGCATATTCTCAGATTAAGAAGCTGGTTTTGGCTCGTGCTCGATCTGCTTGATAAGATAATTCTTTGTTAGCTGTTTGTCAAACTCTGTTGCTTCTCCTCTGTTGTTGGTGGTGTTACAATGTTGTGGTTGTGGTCTGTATGCTAATTTTTAATTCCGTCTCTCAGTCCCACCCTAGCTTTTCTCCCTCCCACCTCACCTAAAAAACATTTACCCTGTGGAGACTCTCAGTTTGAATGTCTGTCAAACTCTGCCTGTTTATCAGATGGTGGTGACTAATTCTGCAGCTAACACCGCCCGCATGCTTGTGCAGCAAAGGTCTTGCTCGCATGCATGTGTGTTGTTGTGCACCTTGTCATGAGTATTAAGAGTGAGATGAAATGTTTAACAGATGATCAAGGCATTATTCTTTAGCAGGCTGCCAAAGCCTGTCTTACCTGTCGCAGTTAAGACTGTGTGTGTGTTTGTGTGTGTGTGTGTCACCTCAAGCCAGCAGCCCTCTCTGCCACTTACGTACAACCTCCTGAAGCCAGGTGACCTGACTGTTTACAGCGTGTGTGTGTGTGTGTCCTCAGCTTCTTCTTGTGTCTGTAACAGGAGCGGCTGCCTGATCAGTCAAATTATTGGGCTTCAACTCTTCAAACCGAAGCGGTAGTGAAAGGCTCAGCCAGGCCGTGTTAAATTGGAGCTAACGAACAGTGGCCTCCTGGTACTTTTTAAGGTGTGCGTGTGCACACACAGGCTCTTTCCCCCCCTCCACAGGTGAGCTCTTTGCTGCCTGTGGAGCCACTTCCTGGAAACTTGGTTGAGCGGCATTGATGTTGGCAACTGAGAAAGGTGAGCGTTGGCATCGGAGCGGGAATGATGAGGGGAAAAAACAGGGTGGGGGCCGGCAGGATTTGCCTCTGCTCACGTCAGAGAACTAGAATATAGTGGAATTATTTGGAGATGTGTTCAAGACACATTGAGGAGGAGGAGGAGGTTCCTGTACGCACACTGAGGATATATGTCATCTGCAGAGAAGTGCCCCAACAAAACCTGCCTCTGTTAAAGACGTGGCCCCCTGGTGGGGTCCTTTTTTTATGACTGTGGTGTGGACAAAAAGTGACGCAAGTTCGGCTGCAGGTGTTGAAGTTAAAAAAAAAAAATAATTTAACAAATAAGTAGATAAATAAATAAAGCTTTGGGAGAAAAAACGGCTCATATTTATTAAAAAAAAAGAAGCAAATGTCTGCCAGCCGGAAACCCTTAAAAGGATGATTGTGTGGGGGCGCTTTGCTGTGTGTGTGTGTGTGTGCAGCTGCATGTGTGTGTATGCAGAGCTGGCATTGCTTAATGGTTTACACAAGCAAAGCCCAATGTAGGGGTTGCCAGGGAAACAGAGCAGCATGAGTCTCGGTCTGCAGGTGCTGTTCTTGTGTCCTACTGCTGGAGCCTCCTACGAATGTAGAGGGAGGGTGGAGGGGTTGGTGTGTGTCAGGGGGGACGAAAAAGACGCAGAGGAGGGGACAAAAAAAAAAAACTGCTGAAAGAAGGACACACTGCGGACAGCAAAAGCAGTTAGGACTCTAAAGAGGCTTCCGGGTGTCATGTTAATCTGATCAGTGAATAGGCAATTTAACTGTTTAACTTTAAAGGTCACGGCGGTGAAGTCTGAATGAAATGCCATCACACTAAAGCTGCAGCCGCTGAAACACACACGCTTTTAATTAAATGATGCAAAGGTCAAAGCAAATGCACAAAAAGTTAAAGAGATCGTTCCTGTATCAGTACATATTTGGACTATTTTAAGTTGATTTAATCAGTTTTATATGGAAAAATAATTGGATTCATGTACGTTGAGTGACATCTGTCTAATAAACGATGATATCATGAGCTTCTTTAGGCCTCTCACTGCTTGTTTATGTCTAAAAAAAAGGACTTTAAAGGGTCATTTCCTATAACTGTTTCTATAGTTGGTCTATGGGATGTGCTAACTGTGCACTCTTTACTTTAGAAGTTCAGGGAAACTGTGAACGACAACAGATTCCTACATCAAAATTAGCAGCTGCTGCTAGCTGCATTCACCCGGGATGACTTGTTAACATGTGTCAGGCTGTAGGTTCCATTTAGCATGAAGCTAAAAGTAGTACACAGAATAAAATAAACTGGAATTATAAAAGACACCAGTGTTTGTGAACTGTTGATGAATCTAGTGTCTGAACAGGACTTGTGTTGAGGACCAAGGCCCGCCTCGTAGCAGGGGGACTGTAACCAAAGCCTCACCCACGCTGTCAGTGGTCATTAGAGGTAAAAAGAAAGAAGCGGCTCTAATGGCAGGAGTATGATGTGACCGAGAGCGGGGCACTGAGGTTTTTGCAGTGGGAAAAAGGGTGGAGGTAGCTTCACAAAACAATGTGGCTGAGTGAGTGGATGTCAATTTGAATCTGTGGGGAAAGCCGCCGTTTCCCCTGCTGCCCAGAGAGTGACAAGCCCGGAGGTCGGCTTGAAGTCCAAAAACAAGCTCCTCTGTGAATCCCCTTCCTCTCTCCTCGTCATCGCTTTTTCCAGTCCACTCATGCATTGATTCATGAGGCTGCTGGGAGAGCTGCTGACACTGATTTTTCTCCTTGTATATGTTTATGAGCACAGCTATTAGTATTAATAGGAGCAGTTTGCTGCAGCGACACAATAGCTCACTACTAAATGAGTTTAATGTCAGTGTCTTAACACCGGTCACGTCAGCCCTGCATACATCAGGGACATGAGTGCGTTTCCTCCAGTGGTCACACTCTCATGCTGAATTTAAGAGCATCGTTATTATTAAAGTTGAGGAGGCCTCGTCCTTGCCTGGGAGTGACAGGCCCCCCTGCTGCTGCTGCTGCTGCTGTGCGAGCCAGATGTTGAGGTGGAGGAGAGGGCAGGTGGGCAGATGGGTGAGAAGGCAGAGGGAGGTAGTGACTGACTGTGCGGTTTCCTTAATGTCAGGCCGTGGGCTGTATTTATCAACACTGACACTTGCTGTTTCTCTGCTGCGTGGGACGTCTGCTGCCTTCATCACTGCTGCACACCGGCCAATCAGAGCGCAGCTGTGCGCTTCTGCTTCTCAGGAGTCACATGCATCAGGCAGAGGAATGACTAACTATCAGACCCCGTGGGAGCAGAAGCTGTTGCTTTGCTTACAGGCGACAAACAACCACCACCACCACCAGTACACATTAAAACCTCGTCAGACGACGTGTCAATTTTCTCTTTTAAAGATCTCCACACAACAGTTCTCTGCTCCATTAGAGATCATCCCACCGCCTCAGTGGCCCTACAGCCATCATCTTTTCTTTTCTTTTTGCTCCCCGAACACTTAGTGATCGGAGGAGAGTGAAGAAATTCAGGAGGGAAATTGTAAGAACGCTGTGCATTTAGCACCACAACCAGCAATTTAAAATGATTAAAGAAAATTGCAGCAGGGCTGTTGTGGAGAGCGGTGAAAGATATTCTGCTGCCTGTTTGTTGATTCGGCGCTGCGGGGACAATAGATGGTCATGGCGCTGTTGCAGAAACGGTCTTCTCTTAATGTTAATTGTTAGTAAGTTGTTGCAAAACAAAGAAAAACACACTCAAAAGTCCAAAACTACTCAACAGGATCAAACAGGACTTGAAAAGCAGAAGCTGAATGTTGTTTAATGTATGACTATTTATGCATGATGTCTTAAAGGGACAGTTCAACCAAAAGTCAAATTTTAATATTTTTTCCTTAATATTTACACTGTCATTGTGGGTGGATGCTGCTTTCTACAGAGTGATGCAGGTGCTGGGTGGGTTCCCCACATGATGTTTCTCACTCTCGGCCTGTTGATTTTCTTAAGGTCACAGTTTGAGGAATGACATTTTGCTATTATGGTCTTCAGTAGTATGTTTTGGAGGGTTTAGAGAGAGGGATTAGCCCCTTTAATTGGTTATCAAACATTTTTGACTTTAACATCAGAACTAAACTATCATTAAAGAGTGAGTAAACCAGGTTATAAACTGGACCACATGTCTTGGATGTTGCTGTAAGTCCAGTCTTACATCCACGCACGCCTTCGTCACAGGTTGTGCAAGGTTTTGCAAGTCCGTCAGCAGAAAGCAGCATGATGAATAGTGGAGCTGGAAGCTATATAACTAGACTGTGGGCGTTTTATAGGAATCAGTGGGACATGCCCCCGACCCCCCGCAACCCTGTAGGGCCTCTTAAAAAAACAAGGGGCCCAGCCTCATATCGCGAAGCACTGCCTACTCATTCATAAACTCAGCTCTTTGTTTTGATCGCTCTGCTTGTGTAGGCCAGTTGCCATCAGCAGGAAGTATGTTGTTTTGTCTGTGCGGTTTTTTCTGTTTGTAAGGTATCGACAGAGCCAGGATGACGAGGAGGAGGAGGAGGAGGAGGAGGAGGAGAGGGGAGGAAGTAAGTGTTGTGTACCCTGAAGGGTCTGTCAGTGTCAGAGGGGAGCGGCTGCAGAGGGGATAGGGGGGTTTGTCCTTGGCAGGCCAGACCCAGTGGAATCCAGTGGGTCGATGGTGAAAGATTGAAAGCCCCCAAACACAGTGTGTGAGTCATGAGGAGAAGGCTGAGTGGGGTCGGCGAGGTCAGGTCAATATTTTAAAGACATACATGCAGACGTACAGCCAGTAATGTACAGTACACACACAGTTAGACCTTCAGAAAGGTTCACTCTGGAAGGTATGTCATATACATGGAGTATACCCTGCCAGGTGTTAGTGGGTCTTAGTGGGTTTTTCTGGTTTAAACAGAGCTTTGATTATAATAATTAAATTTCAAAAGGTCTTGACAGAAACTCCATATAAATATTACATGGTCTTGCTGAACCTCGACCGATTGTGTCAAGCTCGGTTGACTGTAGCTTGTTTTTTTTTGTTTTTTTTGGGATGGAAGCTGCTCAGCCATGCTGCAGCAGCAGCAGCAATGTTTCTGCAGCCTTGGACAAAGATAAACATCTCAAACAAGAGGGTGAAAAAGAAAAATGAAAAGAGGACAAAACAGCAGCTGTGGCTGGAGTTCAGGGTTTGAAAGAGTTTGTAAAGGAGTGGGAGAAGGATAGGGACAAATGTAAAGAGGGTTAATAAGGAGCCCGTGAAAATAGGAGGAGGAGGAGGAGGAGGAGGAGGAGGAGGAGGAGGAGGAGGAGGAGGAGGAGGAGGAGGAGGAGGAGCTGCCTGCTGGCAAAGCTTCATCCTCTTGCGTAACACGGGCCATCTCTTCCTTTAGCTGCTGTTGCCATGGGGAGAGATGTTGGAGGGGGGGGGCGTTTCTGGGCTGCCAATTCCGCCCGGGTGGGAGAGTCCTCCAGGGAATTCTGAGCTGTGACAATTCCCAGCTTCCCTCCTCTGTAAAGAGGAGAAGGCTGATTGGTTGCTTTATTTTTAGACCGTGCATTCTAAATGATTTTAGTGGAAGTACTTTAAGCAGCGCGGCTTCCACTCCCAAACAATGTTTTAAAATAAAAATGAGGAAGATACTGACGGAGACATGTAAGAGACTGTGTGAGGAAGAGTGTCAAGTTGTGCGTGTGTGTGTGTGTGTGTGTGTGTAAGGGCTGCAGGGCGTCAGTGCCCAGGTTCAGGTGTGCCTCATAAAATGAAATCCAGGCATTGTTTTCCATGTGCACAGCATGACTAAGGGTGAGTCTCAGCAGCTGGTTCAGGTGTGTGTTGCTGTTTTGTCCAGGAAGTGAGCAATGAAAGACACATTCACAACAACTTTGATTATTGCTCAATAGAGTCCAACGTTGGTTGAAGTCCATAGCATTCTGTGTATTAGTCTCTCAGCATAAACACTGGAAACAAGGGAACAGGATTTTTAGTAGTTAATATTTTTAATTTATCTAGTTGTAATGGTCTAGATTTAGTGGAGATTGATATTATTTTTGTTTGATAATAATTATTTTCCCAGAACCTAAACATAACACATTTAAATGATCAGCCCTAGCTGTGAATCCTTTTTGTTTGAGAACAGTCTGGAGTTGTGGGCTGATCATTTTGTGTCTGAACATTATTTGTTCGAATCTGTTGCTGAAGCTTTGAGTTATGTAATTCTTTCCACTGCATAATTAATCTGGTTAAAAGGTTTTTTTAGGATATAAACATTCCGCCCGGTTTTATCCACACCACTGGCTTCCCTGTGTGTTGTTGCTGTTGTTGTTGTTATTGTGGAGGCTGCGTCAGGTCCAGGTTAACCCTGTTCATCACACACCTACAGCTTATTTGTCTTCCGGTGGCTTCTCCTGTTAGCGTCTTCATTAGTCTCCGCACTCACCCTGCACAGATCGGATCAATGCACAGAACGGATAGATGAGTATTTATAGCCTTCGCTGGGCGTGGGAGGTTGTACACCACAAGTAGGTTAGCGGCTAATCTGATGTTGACAGTGAGTGTGTGTGTGTGTGTGTGTGTGTGAGCACAGAGGAATTAGGGGCCGGTGCTGTTTGTAGAGCTTCCATCCAGCTTTGTTTTGCTTTTTTTTTTTTTTTTTTTTTAATAGGAGGAAGGAGCTCTGCTACTCAGCCCGGGGAAGTCAGCGCTCCGGCAGGGAGGGCTTTCCCAGATTTAGAGTAGGGATTAGAAAAAAAAAATAGGAGGAGGAGGGGGGGGGGGGAGGAACACGAAGGCAGGCAGGGAGGAGAAAGAAGTGTGGTTGCTACGCTGACAGTGAAGGAACCAGGCAGAAGTGAGAAGTGAAAGCACAGAGACACACAGCTGTGTGTGAGGACAGACGGCAGCCAGGCGCTCGGCTTTCCGCTCTGCACTGAAGCTTTAGCCTTTTTTTTTTTCTTCTTCTCCTCTCCCGGAGACAGAAAGAGGCGCAGGAATGTCAGCGGTTATTGGTTGGGAAAGTGTCTGTCTGGGTCGGGAATGTCAGGTGTTTCCCCGTAAGCGTGTCTGACTCCGGGAGGGAAAACCAGCTGCAGCTGCTCTCTGAGAAAGTGCCGACTTTGTGGTACTCCTCTCCCCTCGTATCAGGTACTGTGCAGTCTTCATCTTCGTGCTGATCAGTTTGTTATTCCTCGCTGCAGGCTTTGTGTTAGTGTGGGCAGATTTATTGTCTGATTTCTTTCTCTTATTCTTCTTCCTTTGCTCATATTGATTCTTATTTTACTGGAATTTTCCCGCCTGATCTTTTTTTTAAGTTTAATATTTTGTGGGAGTTTGGTGCAGCTGTTTTGGGAGAATTAATTTTAAATTCAGAAGAGTTCCTAATTGATCTTATCTTCTGCTGTTATCCATTAATCTTATTTTCTTAATATAATGCCAGAAAACAGAAAGAACTCTCTTTATGACTCCCCATGAAGCCTGATGTGTGGTTTTCTTTTGTCTGACAGCAGTCCAGAGGTTCAACAAGTGCTCTGAGGCAGATCAATGACAACAGCAAATGTTACATTTGAAACCCCTGAAATGTGTTGGACATGTCAAGAAAGTTCCAAAAAGTATTCTCATCCTTCCTATTTCTTCTGAGTAACAACAATGTCGGTCAAGGGGTTATCGGCTGCGGTTAACCTCGTCCCTGTCACTCAGCGTTAACCCGGCTCAGCTCGTCCAGAGCATGCCTGTGGCGGTGCGTTCGTCCTCGCCCGCTCGGACAGCAGCAGCTGACGCACTAACATGAGCGAGAGGACAGGATAAGCCTGTGTGCTGCAGTCAGGGATGAGCTGGAGGCGTTATGCAACAGCTCGTCCAGAGATAGAGCAGAGCTGAACTTAGACACTTCTGGCTTCTTCTTCCACACACCATGAGATCATCGCTGAGCCTCCCTGTCTCCCTCCTCTGCTGGGCAACATAATGCAAGAATAGAAGTACCTGTTACAGAGCAGGAAAAGAGTGAGCTCACTGGGGAGCACTGGCTGACTGATCATTTGTTTTCTTTTTGTCTTCTGTTGTAATTTTATTGAATGCATCATCTCATTAGCTTTGATGGGAGCGTCCTCCATGGTTAATCCTGCAGCATGGCAGGGATCCCTCACTGTTTCCATCCACCTGTTTATGCACATTTAGATAGATCAGAAAATAAAAAAATAAATGAATCAATAGTCTGATTTCAAATATCAATAAACTAACCTGCAGCATGATTCTTGATTGTCCTCTGCTGTGTGAGAGATTTCTGCTTTTGTTAGTCTTGAATTAAAGAGTGCGGAGGGGAACGTGTCATCGGGTTTGATCATTATTTTTTGGAGGTGTTGATGTTAGGAATCTCGTGCTGAATACAAAGCTGAAACTTGATGAAATTAATAAGCAAACAGAAGACAGAGGAGTTGGTAACAAGGGAGGGAGGAGGGGTAAGATGAGAGGATGAGTTGGGGAAATCGAGGATTGGGAGACGGAGGAGGAAGATAAAAAGACTGAGGGAACGGCATGTCTCTCACGCTCAGTGCGGTTATGTAACGTTACCTTCTGCCTACTGCTGATGGCAGAGGAAAGCATGGGAGGAGCAGCGGCAGGGAATGAGGTGGAGGTGGAGGTGGAGGTGGGTGGCTACATCAACATCACATTGGAGGAACCAGTGGCGTTATCCATCTAAAAGGTCAACAGCTGCTTTGACCTTGTAATTCAGTGTCACCAAGAGTTAGAGTGTTATTGAGTCTATTTGGACCTTGGTGACCACCGTACAGCGCCTCAGATCTGTGACTTCCTTCTGGGATAAGTGGTTGTTGTGGTTCATTTTTTTCCACAGGTTGAATCTGTCAAGAGGTTAATCTGTGGCACTGATGCTTTACTGCCTGTTGTGCACAGTTTGGCCACTGTCGAGGCACGTCCCTCTGTGTTTACATGCAGGAGCAGCCATGTATACGCGAGAACCTGTATGTGCTAAATGAGCTATAAAACCAGATGGTTGTCTGGCAGCAGAGAGAGCCTCAGAGCAGCTGCAGGAAAGCCCTGTGGGAGTCTGCGGAGCCGGCCACCGGGCTCCCCGGGCGAGCCGATGGCGCTCTGTAACATCCCAAACGCTCCGGCTCTGTATATGAAAAACCCCTTTGAACAGGGTGCAGCCATGTTGGATTTTATCACTGAGTAACTTTCCCAGAAAACTCCAGCCAGCATCAGTGTTGTCATGTCTGCTTCTTGTGTGTTTATTGATGGCTATCTCTGCTCGTCTGTCATTTTCAAAACTGTGGAGTCCGTTACTTCTTGCTTTGTTGATGGATGTTTCTGCTGGTTGAAGCTCCAGTTTTACTGTGTTGGTGGTAACTACAGGTAACTTCGTGGTGTCATAGTGTTGTCAGTGTTATGTTGGCTTTGGGTCATTATTAGAAAATCTGCATCACAAAACAAAATTGTGTTTATGTTATATAATCACACAGAAAATCCTTCTCCCCTCAGTGTAAACTTTTAAATACGTCCATGTATAAACAGCTACACATAACTCTATAAATAATATTTGTAAAAAAAAAAATAGAAATCTGTAAAGGAAAAAGAAAAAAAAAAGAATTAAATCAACATATTTGTTGTTTTTTAATTCTGATTTTTCAAATCCACTAAATATTTTCAGCAACAAATGTTTAAACTTCAGTGAACCGTCACAAAACAACATCAAGTCCCATCAAAAGTTCCCAGAGTTCAAGATAAATGTTGCTTTTTGTTTGACCGTGATAAAAATCTGTGGAACACACAGTTTCTACTTGACCTAAATGATTACAGACTGACCAATTGATTATGCATTTCAGACCACCACAAATAATCTTCATTCAGCAGCGACGAAGAGGAAGGAATGAGATTTGTGTAAATTAGATCATTATGGCTTTTTATGTCATTAACATGTCTCATGTTTCCACATCTCAGCAGCCCTCATTAACATCTCCGCTCCTCCCCTGAGGGCGGCGGTGGGAGGCAGCGGTGTGATGGTTTAATAATCAGGCCTTGTTTTTCCATCTAAACAGCAGAAGGGAGGAAAAAATCTGAGCAAGGAGGAAGCTGACGATCGCACCGCTGTTTTTGAAGCACACCTTCAGATCCGTATTTCCTGCTCGCTGCCTTTTGTTACTCTCGCCGCCTCTCACTGTACTCAGCCTCATAAGCTCCAGATCTAATTAAGACTCGTCTCTTTTCCTAGAAGGATGGCTTGGCGGCAGTAATAGTCTCTCCTCCTGTAGCGAGAATGGCACTGTGATTAGATTCAGAGATACAGAGCAACAGCTGCCAGCTGGATGAAACTTATTGGCCTGAATCGTGCTATGTTCCTCTGATTGGAGCTGCTATTGCGTCAAAGTCTCTGAGTAATAAATGCGTTTCTGGCGGTGAGTGGCTGTGTGCAGCCTTCTTAAGAATTTCACCAAAACCCCTCAACAGTGGCGCAGATCTACTCTTAATGTAAACACGCCATACGACAAGGAAAGGCCAAAGAACTCGAGGATTTATGGTCTGTCTGAAGTACATGTGGTGCAGCTCTGGACGCTCTGGACTTATCGGTGTTTCCCCGCACTGAATGAATGTTCAGATTGTTGGGAAAGAGATTAAAGTTACAACAAGTCTGGCCACGTTGAGAGCAGCAGGAGAGGTTGGTTGGTGTTTGGAAACGGCTCTACGAGGTTTCCGTTCCACCAGGAATCCCAGACAGCCACAACATAAATCCAAGATAAAAGTAAAACAGCATTATAAAGCATGGTAAAATGGAAGTACAGTATTTAGACTAACATTTGAGATCATTTCTGATCCGTATGATTTATCCTTTGTGCTCTGAAATCTGAATTTCAGAATCAGAATTCCTTTATTTATCCCAGAGGGGAAATTCTTTCTGTTGGCGACTGTATGGGATGAAGCCAGCAGGAGAACATTACGATGGGAACTCTCTGGGAAAAACAAAAAAACCTCTGCGTCCTCACGTGGTTTGGATCGGTTTCAGTTCGGTATTCCGAGCATGAAGGGGTCAGCGCGGGCGCCTGCTTGTATCCAGCAGGGATCGGGATATTTTGGCAACAAAAGCAGCTCTGTTAACTGACAGTGAGGATGTGCGAGTGTGTGTAACCCCGATTGTGTTTAACCTCCCAACACACACACACACACACACACTCACACACACACAGGAGGGTTTTAGAGGTTACTAGCTGGATTACTTCATTCAGGCTGTGTTGCATTATCACCAGCTCAGCTGTCATTAACTCAGATATTCCCACAGAGAAAAGGCGTTGGTGTCCACACACACACACACACACACACACACACACACACACACACACTCTAAACGGGCAGTGTTTGCAGAGTGATATCTCTTTAGGTCATTTCTGAGCAGATTGAGCGCAAAACCGCAAAAAGTGAGTCACTGCTTATTTTTTGTTTCTAACCTGCCAACGCCAACTTTATGCTGCAGCTTTGGCCGACCTAATTACAGTGCTCCGTGTTGATGCTGGAGTCTTCTTTACCCAGCAGTGACACTGCAAAAAGTGTCCGGTCACAGTGTGTTTGTTGTTCCTGGCCTGGGTAAATATTTATCTGATTTTCTGAACCTCTTTTTTTTTCCGGCCAAACTGTAAAAACCCTCAGAATTCCCCGTAATGACTAATCCAAAAATAAAGCTGAGGGAGCTTCCTCATTTCCAGGCTGCAGGACAGTGAGGTGAAACGTGCAGGCTTGCTTTTATGGGTTAGTGCCTGCCTCATTGTGTGTTTATGTAGCGCAGCAGGGCTTGTTGTTTTCAGGCTGCCTGGCCCCGAGCGGGTGAATCCCTTTCTTTAAATATCGACCCTGGTCCCTTTTAAAAGTCCCGCAGGCGGTCTCTGATGGAGACCCTGCAGCTTTAGGATTTGGCTGAGTGGCACAGTTTAATGCAGCTTCTCACAGGATGCTGCAGTTTTCTCAGCCACTTCCAGACTTTTGGTTTTGCGCCCACACACAGCCAAGTCTCTTTTTTTTCCAGAGTTGAAAAGACACAGTTTTGCTGCTGGTGTCTGTGTTTTTCCGTTAAAGAACAGCAGCAGTCCGCTGTTTACGTTTTGGATTTCGAGGTAACTAGACCAGTTTTTCTTTTTTCCTCCATAATTGTCGCTTCTGTTGGATGTTTTGTGCTGTTTTTACATTTGTTTTTAGCCTGTTTCTCCTTTAATACCAGTAAAATGTAAAAATATGAAGAGCTGTATTTCAAGCACTATGTTGTTTTAGCTGTAAAAAGGCCTAATTTGAGCTTTTTCTCATTTTTAATTTGTGGATCCAGCTCATTTGTGTCTAAAATGACAATATTTCTATCGTATAATGTGTCTAAAGAGGATCTATGAATGTAAAATGTCACCTACACGTTCCTAGAATTAAAGTTTCATCTGAGTTCGGAACAATCTACATACAGAATAATTAGGCAAAGGCACAAAAACACAAACCCCAACTGTCCAACTGCTAACATGCAACCTCATTGTTAAAAAGGAAGTGAAAGAGAAGCTGTAGAATTAGAAAAAAAAAAAGGGTCTTCCTCTGGTAAACACCTCCGAATCCTCCTCGCTCGGTGAGTGAGCTGTTAGGCAACCAGCAGTTGGCAGGACACGTTAAATTCCTCCCCCTGCACACAAACAGAGGGAGGGAGGGAGACTGAGAGAAGGATCCCCTGGAGGGTGCCAAAGCCGGTTTTAGTGACGTCACCCGGCCTGCTCTGTTTGGCCCCCCCCCCCGGGCCTTACAGGAATTCCCCTCCTCGTCACATTATTCTGAGGAAACCGCAGGCAACGCCCTGAACTGCTGCAGAGCCACAGCTGATAGGACAGAAACTCAGACCTGTGACTGCGTGTGTTGACACAGAGTATGTATGCACTTGTTGTCCTTTGTCCAGAAGTCTTTTGTTCACCAACAAAAGTAGCTGCTGCGGTTTTGTTCCATGAAATATCTGCAGAGTAAGAAGTGAACATTTTGTCCTGTGCAACAAAAACTCACCGACTCGCACACACTGAACTTTGCGCTGTTTTCCGTCGGCCCCCAAGCTGAACGTGCTTCACCCTGAAGTCGCAGATACAAAGTGCTTCTTTGTCTCCTGTAATGATTTGACGAGCCAGCGTCAACAGAAACGACTCGTCAGGCTGAATGAGACTGAATTACACAGGCAGGAAGCAGTCACCCTGCTGTCACTCAGTCATGGTGCCACGGTAACCAACAAGTGGGCAGTGGATAGTTGAGCCTGAGGGATTCACATGGTTTAGATGTGTTTTTTTTTTTTTTAATTTTACTTAGGAACAATTTTGACAGAAAGCAAAGCTCCGTTCAGTTTTTGTTTGTTTGTTTTGACACACCTGTGGGACTCCAGGCTGTTCTCCTGATGACAGATCAATCTGTAAGTCCTGCTGGAGACACTTCTGATGAATTCTGACTTCGACTTTTGTTTCTGAAGAACTTCTTGCAAAAAGAATTGAAAATAATTTAACACTTTTTTTAGTGTTTCCTCAGATAACTATTTTATTTTTATTTAAGTGATATTTATAACATAATGAAAACTGCACAGTCATAGTAGTGACACATTTTGCTGTCTTGTTTACAGTGTGTGTGTGTGTGTGTGTGGTACAGCTGAGCATAAAGACTGCACATAGAATCTATTGTTGTGTTTTTCACACAAATGACGGCTGATCAGCGCTTTGGGTCACGAGTGTGTTTTCTGATCTGGACCAGTTACTTCTTGGAGTTGATGGTGGTTGCCTGGCAACTGGTTCCAGCCAAAAGATACTCTTCAGAGCAAATATAATAAAACTTTAATTAGCGTTTTGTTGTTGTTGTTGTTGTTTTAGGCCAGGCCCAGGGTGGCTGTTTGACCAGTGTTTATGCTAAGCTAAGACTAAAAAGTCAAATATCTCTTTAACCTCACTTTGAAAAATCAGTAATAATAAATGACAAGATGGAAATCTAGTTAAGTGTGTGAACTTCTCAGAGCTCTGTGGGAAGGTTGGTGGCCATTAACAGCTGATAAACCGAGCTTTTAGTGGGACAGTTGTTTTAATATTATATCAAACCACATTGCAAACTGTCACGTGTTAAATTACATTTAAGGGGTTTAAAAGTCCGGCCTGCACGTGGCTCCGCCTCCTTCACAGTGTGTACTGTATGTATGCAGCGTTTGTTTTCACTTTGAACTGGATGAAATGTACTTCCTGTCCCAAGAGGCCCGTCAAGACATCTTTTGACGACATGCAGCTATCGGTCGCTGAGCTCAGTGAAGTAGAACCGCCGCTGTGCCACAGCCGTCACGAGCCGCTGACTGGATGCACTTTGACACGCAGCTTGTTTTTTTACTTCCTTACTGTTTTTTTTTTTGCCTGTAGAGAAAGAAGTGGGTGTTTGTGTACAGTCGAGAAGTCGCTGCTGAATTTAAATGACTGATTCACGTGTTATCTGAAGCGGTTAGGCTCAAACCCAGACACAGATCAGAAGTGAAGTAGCTCTAAGTTGAGACTTCAGTGGCTCTGTTAGGCCTGAAATGATGAATTATTTTGGAACAACTCTTTATAGAAATAATCATTTAAGTCATACATACTCCTGTTCCACTTTCTCAGGTCTAAGATATTTAGTACACTCATTAAAGTACAGTATGTTAATTGACTTTACAGATGGGTATTTCCATTTTGTGATACTTTATACTTGGATGATACATTTAAGGAAAGTTTAAATGTTTGCCTGCAGTTGAGAAGTAACACTAGAGACATTTGAGGAACATGGTGCACTGAAGTAGCAGTTATTGTTATTATTGGGGATAGTTTCTTAGAGCAGCTTCTGATTTATTTTACTAATCACAAACTGCAGCTGGGACGGAAGGAACTCATGTATCGGGTCTTGGCTCTGTGCTTCTGGAGTGTGTTTAGGAATCTCGTCTGTTTTGGTGCGGGTTTTTTTGGTTAAACGTGTGTGCGGTCTGAAAAAGATGGAAGAGATGATATTCACATTCATGTTCATCTCCGCCTGCACTATTAAAACCCCTACACATGAGCACACACACACACACACACTTCTACCCACCCAGTAGGTTTCTCGTTATATCAATTTTTCACAAGGGTGCCCACGCAGTCCCAATAATCAGTGGCCTCCAGTCTGCTGCTTCTTCCACCTACAGTTTCCTGCGGGGGCAGCAGTACAGTACAGATACAGCACCAAACCTCTGTCTTTGTCTGTGTGCAGGAGCGAGCGGGATGATCAATATTTCATTTGTTGACTGGGCGTTTGCAGCTTCATCATGAATTATTGGGAGGATGGAGCAATAACTTCACCTCTTATCATTATTGTTATTGTTATTGATGGTAACTCAGACCAGTAAATCTTCATCCCTGCTTTGTTTATCATGTGTTTGCTGCTGTGTGTGGATCTGCGTCTCCCTCCTCTCTTTATGACGATACATTATTGAAAGATGCTTTGGTTGTTTTAAATCTTATCTGACTCGGTGCCATCACTCCCGTTCAACACGCTGCTCATGCAAACAGTTGCTGCCTGTGGAGGGTAAACAGCTCAGCTCCTGCTTCTCTCCATCCACAGCTCTCCTTCTAGCGCGTCGCCCCCGACTCGTGGGATGTTTAGCAGTCAGCAGCTGATTTCCTGGCTGCAGAGAGAGCAGGACATGCTTCAGTGCTTTGCTTTAGAAAAATGGCACCCACTTCACTGTCTGTCATATGTTCCTAAATTCACTTTCACCAGAATTTCAATGATATCAAAAACAAACCAGATTCTATCACTTAAATAACACAATTAATGCTGAAATTAAGCCAAAATGAAAAAGGTATAATTTACCGTATAAAACATAATAATGGGATAATTATAATTATTCATGGACACTAGCCTCACATTACTTTGCCAATCAGCCAGAGCTCTTAAATGTCAGATGTTGCCTTTATATGTCAGTTCCCTTGTGGGTTGATTTGTGAAGTCTCCTCAGTATCAGAAGGCACTTTCAGATGATTGGATGGAGCATCTATCATGTGCTAACGTCAGCCAATGGGATTGCTTCATCTGCCACAAACTGCTACTAGGACGTAGGTTGATCCGGAGTTGTTTAGACACCGGTGCATGGCTTGAACCCTGGTGTGTGATCTCACAAAACTTCCTAAACTTTTGGCAGTTTAAAGTAACGTCTTGAAATGACATGATTTGTCTGACAAGTCGTTTCATTTAAAATGTTGTAGCGCACAGAGAAGCAGCGCCTTCTCACACAGGAGAAGCTGTAACTTGTTTGGAGTTTTTTTTTTTGTGTGTCTCTGCACCCTTTAGCTGTCAGTCAGCTCCATCTTTCCGTCATTCCTTCCATCTCCAACCTTGCGTGTAGATTCGATCTGATAGACAGAGCTAATGCGAAGGAGCAGAGCCAGGAGGAGGAAGTCACTCTGCGCCTCCCTGAGCTGACTGATGATGATGGACTGCGGGCTAATGGGACACTCTGAGTATAGCGGGGGATTCCTTTGCTCTGCATCATCATCTGTCCGCAATCACAGCTCACTTCCTTACAGTCCGAGCTCTGCTTTCAGTGTGCGGTTCACCTCCCTTGAGGCCGCCAGCAGGCTCTTTGTACGGGTGTGTCCGTGTGTCAGACGCTGACAGTAACCCTTATGGCCGCTTATTGCTTCGGTCAGCTGCTGAGAGCTGCAGATTGCAGGAAGTAAGCTGAGATACGATCAACAGACCTCCTTCAGAGGTGACGGAGGCTTCTGCAGTGCTCGTACATCTGCCAGCTGTTGTTATGACTATTACAGGAGGAGATATCTCCTTTAATAATAGCATCATTGTCATAGAAAGGCTTCAGTGAGCGATTTGGATTCACTGTCAAAGAAAGGGAAATGCTGTTGCTACTGCATCTGTTATATAAAGCTGTAATTACATGAAGGAACAAACGGGGTGTTTATCAAAGTGAACAGTGTTTGGCTTCAAACTGCCGTCTTTCCTGCAGCTGGTGCAACTGGCAGCACGTCACTTTCTCTGTGTTTATCCTCCGATATGAGATAACAAAAAATTAAAACGCTGCCAGGAGGGGCTTTGTACAGCAGGGCTGCAAATAATGAATATTCTACTGAATAATAATCAAATATTTAGTCTATAAAGTTGCAGAAAGCTGTCTTGTTTGAAGAATAATACAAACTTGAGTTTATTATCTAGTGTCTGTTGATGAGCTTAGACTAAATTGACGTATCTGTTTTTACGAAGTTGGAGAAATGTCCTCGTTGGTAACTGAATGAATCAGTCGGTGTGAGGGTGCGTTTGATGCTAGTGTGTGTGTGCAGCCGGGTGGGTACAGCAGGCTGGTGGAGGTGCTCAAGTTACATAATCTCCATCTCCCTCCCGCACAGTGACAGTGAAGAAGAGGGCAGCTGCCGACTCCTATCTCGTCATCTTCAGCCTGCTGAGGCATCTCTTCTCTACCTCTCCTCTTCCTCTCCTTCTTCTCCTTCCCAATTTTTTTTTATCATCATTCTCCTTTTCGTCGCCTCTTGCTGTCCTCTCCCTTTCCCACCCCAGCGTCTCTCCTCCATTTTCTCCTCTCCTGTTCCTTCTCACCTCCTCTGCTCCTCTTATCATTTTCACGTCCCTGTCTTCTCTTTTCTTTTTTTTCCTCTCCTCTCCTCCTGACCTCTCTCCTTTTTTACTATCGTCTAACCATCAAATTGAATCAAACTGACTGGCTCCTCGCTTCACTGTGTTTGTCTGAGCAGAGATTCCTCCTCACTGCCAGGCCTAATGACTTGAACCTTTAACACTTTCTGCTAATATAAAATCTATGGCGCCTCACAGTGTCGGTTCTCCCACTCTGTGGTCCAGTGGCTTTGTTCAGGCTTGTTGCTGGTGCTGGTGTAGTAATGTCACGCATACTGATGACACTTCACTCCCTCACAGATGCTGTTTTTTGCAAAACAACCCCTCCCAAACACATATCCTCCATGCTAACAGAGGCCATCTGAAGCGCATGAATGTTGTGCATATGGCCGCCATGAAAAGCTGTCACTATGGCGTTGATGGCCACCATTTGGCATGGTGAGGCCCAGCAGGGCAGGCTGTTTTGTGAAGTATGAATGTGTTATGAGCTGGCAGTGACGGGCACAGGGTGTGTGGAGCCTGCTGGTTATTTGTTGGCCAACAGGCAGAGGGGACTCTCAGCGGGAAGATGGTGCCAGTGAGATGTTTGCTATAATGTTATATTGTTCATTAGACAGGCAGGGGTCGAGTTTCACACTGGATTGTTTTTTTTAAATTGGGGCTTCAGCTCATTAACATGTGTTTGTGTGTACAGCCATGATGGCCCTGTCTTCACTGATTATTGTCAGTCAAATGCCTTAATGGAGTTTGGATGGGCTTCCCCTCCCACTGAGTTACCCCCATGGTCGCAGCTGATAGGTTGTAAGCTCACATGAGGTGGGCGATGGGATTCGAAAGCGTTCACGTTTCCTGTGCGCTTACGTCACGTTTGCCCTCTGGGCACAAATAATCACATTTCCCACTCACATTCTAGATGGCACAGAGAGGAGAGAGTGGGCTGGAAGACGTGGGGAGGAGGGCTGTATTAAAGATTTGTGGTTGTCATGACAGCGACCAGTGAAGAGACTGACTCCCTCGCCCACAAACTCCTGCCTAATTGACATGCACCTGCTGACTCTGGCCCCTCCCTGCCTGAGCCGCAGGCCCTCGTATATCTATCAATAGATCAAAGATCATGAGACGGCCACCTCAAGTCTGAGGGCGACCCTCGTCCTGCATGTGTGTAGGACTGTTGTGTGGCAGCATTGTATCAGGAGAGATGACTAAACACCACAAACTGTCCATCAGGTGCAGATCATTCTCCTCTGTGATTTACTTTACTTTAGAGTATTGATTCATGTTCCACTAAATTATTGAAGCCCGTCAGATGCTTAGTCGCTGCTTGCTTACAGCACAGTCTTATTTAAGCCTGTAAAGCCCACAAGGCAAGTAAGTGTATTTTCTTTGTTTTATTTATTGGCTGGAAGGAGCTGTAACTCTGGCAGGAGGAAGAATTACAATGTGACTTGTCTGCAGTAAGTACAGCTCAGTATCTTAAGTAGGAGTTTAAGCCTACAAATAGTTTTCTCTGTTTTGTTTGAAACCACACTTGTAAACAGTTTGGTTATAAGTAGGGCACTCTGAGTTTAGCTTCCTTAGACTGTGTTTTCTCTCACTTGCCCTGAAGTTTTGTGGCTGTGTCCCACGATGTGCTCTGGTTTTCATCACAGACAACATTTGTCGTGTGGATTCCTTTGTTGTTTTCCCTCGTGGTTACAGGACAATTACAGATTTCACAATGCATGCTCCACGGTGAAATATGTATCCATCACCCAGACCACCTTGGCCATAATGAAGGAAATATGAACGACCCTGTAATCATTCCCTGCTGGCTTAATAATTCCTGTGCTGTGGATGGAATATTTTTTTGTCCTTTTTGTGGGTAATGCTGCCTTGTCCCTTTCCACTCATTTGGTGGGATGTCTTGCTCTTTTCCATGCTTTAGAGCTCCCTTTCATGGGTGTCATTCAACATGAGGGGTCTTGTTTGTGGCTTGTTATGTAAGAAAAGGAATCTGATCTATAATAGGTTACAATCTGGCCTCCTACCCTACACAACCACTAATAAGATTTTTGGTGGGTAGTAATCACTTACATCTTGGTTTTGCTAGCGGTCTAATACAAGACATGCAACAAGCTGTGCAAACAGTGTAGCATATGCAACTGAAAATGTACCTCCAGATTTTCTAACCACTAAAATAAGCATGTATTATCTGAAATTGGTTTGCTGTAACGCAGGCATTTACTTGAGGAAGCTGTGAGGTGGATCCGTGGTAGCCATGACTCTGAAGGAAGCTTCGGGATCCTCTCTGCTCAGAGAGAATACCGTGCTGCCTTTCGTTGGCAGGAAAACACTGTGATTCCTTTTGTTGGAAACCGAGGGTGTTTACGTGGTCATATGTAAATAGATCACACGCACATACCTCTCCCTCCTCTACTTTTCTGTCAATACACAGAAACACTCTGCCCTCTCCTCATGTGCCTCGGTTGCTGTGTTTCTGCTGGCAGGGTGCCTTTGTTTTGTTCCACGGCAGCACAGGGGTGGGGACGCATTATGTAATCCGTGGCGTGTGCCTGGTATAAAGAGAGAGAGAGAGAGCGAGAGAGATGGAGAAGGGTGTGACTATAGTAACACACACACACACAGAGTGACATAATCCACTGACCTCCTCTGTGGCCTGTTCGTGGCTGCCCCTCCTCCAGGTTTTCCCGGCATTGCTCTGTGAATTTTGGGAACCACAGAGGAAGAACATCCTCTTTCACCCTCCATTAACGTTTATGCAATCTAGGGCAGAATAGCTACAAACTAATGTCATTTGCAGGGCAAAAAAATCCTCTGTGGCTTTCTTTTTCCATCCAATTTCCATGATCGGGGGGAGGCAGGAACATGCTACAGTGCAGTGAGGTGTGTGTGTGTGTGTGTGTTGCATGCACGCTTTTATATGAACTTATCGAAAGCTGCAAAAAAAAGAAGCAGTTTACTGTAAACAGCTCAGAATATGTTTTGCATAATATGATAGTCAAGCTGCAAAAAGCCGCACGTCATGTCACATCAAAGTAAAAATAAAATACTGTTAAACTAGAAATATGCACCAAAGATAAGCAGAGCTATGCTAATGAAAGCACACCACACTTTTCTGTCTCACAAGTGACATGTCAGGGAATTCAGCCTGTCATGTAATTGATAGAAGAAGCCATGTCCATATTTATGTGCATCTAGGCCAAATCTTGAGAAAAGTTGCTGCAACACATTTTCTCCTAATTTGTTTTCTAAAAACTTTATGTTTTAATGTGAAGTTTGACCCACAGCGAGTCTACTTCCTTTTTTCCACTCTACTGCGAAATAACCATGTCACACCACAATGAGCAAGTGTATATAATTATTATTGATTACAGTAACACACTGTCAGCACTGCGTCACCTCCCTCACATCCAGATGTTTTGTATAAAACAGGTCCCTCACCTGCTGGATGCTTAGTGAGGACTGTGACCTTATAAAGAGTCCTGAGTGGAAGGAATCTGTCGTCCGTGAGGGGTGTAAATGGTCTCTGAATATAAACATTGAGCTGTGGGTTAGCACTCACTCTTTTTGTGTAATAAGAATATTGACCTGTGCATTAAACGTTCTCATGAATAAAGAGGGTGTGCCGGTATGATTGTGTTTTTATGTGCGCCCTCCTTATGATTACAGTAGTTTCCATAGTGGAACAGTGCTCTGCCTCACTCTTTCTCTCTGCTATGGAAGAATGTCTGTTTTTCATTTGACAGACCTTCATCCTGCTGCAGCCGTGTGGGAAGCATCCCCAGTATCATTAGTTACGTTCTGCAGTGCCTTCACGGTGGAGCACAGTTCTCCGAGCTGAAAACGTTGTCTGTTCTTGTGTTACAGATAAAATAGAAGAGGCACAGAAGGAGCTGAAAGACCCCAAAGGCTCACAGAAAGGTAAGAGATACTTTAATACGACTTTAAAGATGAAATGTGATCCTCTTTTTTTTCTTATTAGACAGTTAAAATGGGATAATTTACCTAAAATACAATTTTCACTTAAAGAACAAAATAAAAGTATTTTTTTATTTAAGTGGTGCAATAACATAAGTTTACATTATATATAACTCCTTATATTTGCTGTTCAACAAAGTTTGTTTTTAATGCCTGAGAATATATTTTAGTATATTTGTAATAAGACCTTTAAATCAGCTATTAATTGGCTCACTTTGGTTTTTATTGCCAGGGAACTGTAGTCAGCCAAAGGAAAAAATATAAAGAAAAACGTAACTCTGCTCAAAGTAAAAGTAAAAAGCCGGTCCAGTTAAGCCTGAAAATGCAAATGAAAATTGCATGTAATGCAATTTCCCCATTGTGGGACTAATAAAGGTTTCTTAATCTTAATCTTAAATTAACCTGCTGAGCTCACTGCAGCGTTGTCCTTTTTGAAACAGCCGGCTTATCCACAGGTCGTGTCAGCTTTGATTGAATCATCCACTGTAAATGAGATTGGGTGGTGACGCGAAACAGAGAGGACAACTAAGGATATCTCAATAGGTTGGTCTCTGATGTCACTGCCTGCTAGTCAAAGGTTAATCCCTTTGACAACCAGCTAATTCTGGCAATAGCAGGTTCACACTGGGATAGCCTTTATGTTCTTATAGTTGTGGGAGAGTGGAGACAAGATGTAACGCAAAATGTGCTGATTAGATAATTGTGTTTTTTTTTCTCAGCTGAAAATAGCTTCAACAGCTTTTTTCTAAATGGAAGACAGACACTAGTTGTTTGTTTGTGAAAGCCTTTTTATGATGGAAAACTTGTGGCGAAGTCATGGAATCTCCTCTGCAGACTTGTAGCATGGAGGAAGAACTGATCCTTTTCCCACGTCTTTCAGCAGCACTTCATACAAACGCTTGTTGTGAGGCGTCTTTTAGTTTTACTCAGAGACCATGTTATATCCATTTTAAAGCCTCTCAGGTTGCATGTTTGCGTGGAGAATGGATTAACTTATGTAAAGACGAGGCGTTCCTCTAATTATGCCAGAGGCTTTGGAGGAACCCTGACCTCATCTTGGGAAATACCTTCACAAGCCAGGAAACTGTGACAGGGCACTGCTAATGTTATGCAACATGTCCTTAAAAACACTTGACTGCAGGCTCAATGCGGCACATTACAGGGCACCACAGTATGGCTGCACCCTTTTAAACTGCCATGGCGTCTTCTAGACGACTTCAAGTTAAACCTCAATATACACACAAGTACAGAGTAGAATAATAGTAATGTTAAAATGCAATTTTATAGACAGTTACCTATATTGTGTTATTTAGTAATAATTACAATTGATAAAAAAAGGAGAAAACTGGCCTTGTTTTGAAGAATAATATGTACCAAATGTCTCAACATTCTGATCCTATCTGAAGTGCAATAAGGCTTAAATTAATATTAGTTTTATAAAACAGAAATGACAGAATTACAGCTAGACTTTTGTGTCAGGTGGGATTTTAATGCTTACTTCTTTGGTAGAGAAAAGTTTGTAAAAAGATGGTGTTACTGTGCCAACTTTTCTTTGTCGTCTCTTTCTCCACAGGGATCCCTGAAAGCAGTCGAAGAAATGCAGACAGCATAAAAGGCCTCAAGAGGAAAAAAGTTGTTGCTGAGAATCAGCTTAAGAAGATTCCAAAATCTCCAGTCAAGAAGCCCCTGCAATTGAAAACATCTGAAACTCCTCTCCACGGACCATCCAAGAAAACTACACCTTCCTCCTCCTCCTCCTCCTCCTCCAACAGTCCCTCCCACAATCCCTCAACTTCACCCAGTGGGAAAAGAGAGCCTCAGTATGCCCAACCAGTCGCAGCATCCCCCAAAAAGGGGTCATTCTCCACTGATGCTGAAAGGTTGAAGCAGGAAAATACGTCTTCTAGACCACCATCACTGGAGACCACAGATTGTGAGAAGAGCTCTTTGATTACTGATAAAGTGACTCAGCCTACAGACAGTAAAAGCCAGGACCCCGGCTTTGAGGGAGATCCTTACCCCAGCAGTGCTCCACTGGATGTCTTACTTAAGGCCATGGAGCCTGACTTCAGCACACTGACTGAGAGGAAACACTCTATGCAGGTCACAGCCATCGGTAAACCCACTGCCACCCTTCATACTCAGTCCAGTGGTGAGCTAACAACAATGCCAGCGGTCAATGTTGGTCTTCAGACCCAGCCCTCCCATATGCAGACCTATTACATTGACAAACAGGGCAACTTCATTGGCATTGCAGCACCACTGCAGGGAAACATGCAGACAGCCACACAGGGTACTTCTCCGCTTGCTACGCCACATTTTATGCCCGTTGCCTCAAATCCAGAAAAGCCAAGTTTGCACATGAACTTTAATACTGGTCCATCCACTATAACCCATGCTCCTGTTCCCTCTGGCTCCACTGCTTTACCACAAAGCCAACCACCTGTCGTGCACACATGCCAGTCCCTCTCAGCAAGTGTTCCCAGCACCATTCAGGTCCCAGTCACACCTGGCAGCAACCAAGTCCAGATGACTACAATGATGAACTTTGGTGCTGAGCAGGCTTCCAAGGACCAAAAGCCCAAAAAGCCAGGAAAGTATGTTTGCGAATACTGCAACCGGGCTTGCGCAAAACCCAGCGTGCTGCTAAAACACATCAGGTCCCACACAGGAGAAAGGCCTTACCCCTGCGTTACATGTGGCTTCTCGTTCAAAACCAAGAGCAACTTGTACAAGCACAAGAAATCACACGCTCATGCTATAAAGCTGGGTCTCATTGCACGCTCTGAGTCTGGAGGTGGATCACTGTCTCAAGAATCCGACAAAGCCCTTGGAACGCATTCAGAAGCAGAAGAAAGCGGAGACAGTGATGAAGAAAGTAGCACTGCAGACCTGGACCCTGACTCATCACAGAGCAGTGTGGCAGCTTTGTCTGAAAATAGTTTACAGAGTGCAGGTACAACACAAGCAAGCCATGGGGAAACAGACACATCAAGTGTGTTTGAGTCCATCAGACCATCTCCAGGGCAGAGGGCCTATGAGCCTAAAGTGACTGCTGCACTACCAAAGGTTGTTGTGTACCCAGTTAATGTCTCACCGCTAAGGGCAGACAGTCCAAGGGTTACAGGTGCAGCACCTGAACAAGCTGCCGCACAACGGCAAAGAGAGTTCCAGACTGCCAATCTGAGATCAAGCGTCACAGTCCTGTCATCTTTAAAAGAGGTAGATGGTACAAATCCCTCACTAGACGCTGTGAGCGAAGACGAAGACCAACAGTGCAAGTCTCCACTGTTGGGTGGACATGCTCAGCTTCAGCGGCAACAAGCAACAGACTGCTGCCAGCAGCAGCAGCCTAAGTGTTTGTTGAGTCCTCGCAGTTTGGGAAGTACAGACTCTGGCTACTTCTCGCGCTCTGAAAGTGCTGATCAGGCCATGAGCCCACCCAGTCCGTTTGTAAAAATAACTCCACCAGTAGACATTGACATTGCCAAGAGTCTTCCTAGTGTCCCTCCTGTGGTTGCCACAGTAATGCATGTAGCAGCTGACCATAGGCCACGAGCCACAGAAGGACAGATGCGTCCGCCATTAGAAGCCAGTGCTCGCTCTTTGGAAGAACGTATTTCAAAGTTGATATCTGATAATGAAGCTGTGGTTGACAATAAGCAGCTGGACAGTGTAAAGCCGAGAAGGACCTCTCTCTCAAGGAGAGGTAGCATAGACTCCCCTAAGTCATACATATTTAAAGACTCTTTTCAGTTTGATCTTAAACCAATGGGCAGAAGGTCAAGTTCCAGCTCCGACATCCCCAAGTCCCCATTCACTCCCACAGATAAAACAAAGCCAGTATTTCTTCTCTCTGTACCCACTCAGTATCCACCAATGGATTGTTTGCCAATAACAAGAAGTAACTCTATGCCTACTACACCTGGACATTCTGCTCTTCCCCTAAATGTTGCTCCTCTCCCTCACCCTTTGCGAATTTGTCAGTCATTTGATGAAAAGATTAGTTCATTTAATGATGATGTATTTTCATCAGCGCCGTCAACCCCAAATTCTGCCATACATTCTCGTACCTTGGTCAGACAAGCAGCCGTCGAGGACTTTTCCACAAGCGAGGGGCACGGGCTTCCTACTGTCCGCTCGATGGACGAGGGTTATCACGGCTCAAGCAGCTCTGCAGACCTAATGCAAAGAAGCAGATCATTTGAACACGGTCAAGACAGAAACAGAAAGACTCAGCAGAATAAAGGCACGATGTATGAGTGTGAAACCTGTCGTAACCGGTACAGAAAGTTAGAGAATTTTGAAACACACAAGAAATTCTATTGCTCTGAGCTTCATGGTCCAAAAAACAAGCCAATGGTGGTAAAAGAAACTGATCAAGATGTTTTTCATGTACAGCAACCTTTAAGATCAACTAGTGGCCCAGGAATTCTTGATCAACAGACATCAATACGGAAGAGAAGAAAAATGAAAAGTGTTGGCGATGAGGATGATCAGTCTCCAACTGACACCATTCCACCTTGCTCTGTTAGTTTTGAGCTACCGACAGCAGTGGCAAACAGGACTTTTTCCCAGCCTGCTCTAATAGTAGACATACAGCCCAAAAACAGCCAGTCAAAGCTACCTCAGATTCAGCTTGTAGCAAGAGGTAATAGCACTTCAGATTCCAGACTGTCACCTATACGAGAGACACAAATCAGCACCTCTACAAAAGGAGAAATGCAAAGGCAAGGCAGTGGTACTTCTGTCATTAGACACACCAACTCTCTCAGCAGACCCAATTCTTTTGAAACAGAGTCCATTGACAGGGTTTCTCCAGTTGACAATATGGAGAAGGATGTCCTGAACAAACCAAAAACTGATATAACACCAAGTGACTCAACTGACAGCTACCACGAAAAACCATCCAAACCCAACAGTCTCGAGTATGGAAACCAAAGGCCGGAACAGAGCAAGGACAGCACAGTGGCAGCAGTTGGTGAAAACACTACTCCTGTCCATCAGTCCCGTCTGGTGCGGCAAAACAATATCCAAGTTCCTGAGATTCTGGTCACAGAGGAGCCTGACAGAGAACATGAAACACAGACAAATGAGTCAGCAGATAAGCCTGCAGATCAGTTCAACTGGCCTCAGAGGAGCGAGAGTTTGTCGAAGTTACCAGCAGAGAAACTTCCTCCTAAAAAGAAAAGAATTCGTCTGGCTCAGATGGATCACTCCTCAGGAGAATCCAGCTTTGAGTCCAGCTTGTCACGAAGCCTCAGCAGGGACAGTAGCCTTTCTCGGTGTTCCAGCATCTCTGCCTCTTTTGACAGGGATGAGCCTTCAAGGTCAGATAGTCCTTCCAGAGGGGAGTGCGTCAGTAAAGTTCCAGAGTCTCAATGTTTGCCAACAGCCTTCAACACCCTTGGCGTGCCTGGAATGATGAGGCGTGCAGCATCTGAACAGATCACCTGTACTCAGCCCTCAGTGGAGATTTCATGTGACTACCGTAGCAAATCCTTTGACTGTGGCAATGTCTCGCCCAGTAGATCTCTGTCACCTGTTGGTCAGCCAAAAAGTGGACAGGTTGCCCAGGTGCCACTAATTGAAAGAAGGCGGGGACCTTTAGTCCGGCAGATGTCTTTAAAGATAGGCCCAGAGAGTCAGCAACCTGTACGGAAAGCTGTTGCGCCTCTAGAGAAGCCTATGATTGCAAATGTTAGCTCTTTCACTCAGAGTAGATCCCAGCAGATTCACATTGCCAATAAGCCCGCCGTAGCTCAGCCTTTTATCCTGCACACAGGAGAACTGCCACTGCAAAAGAATGAACAGATAGTGCAGAGCATTCATTTGGGTAGCCCAACCCAGCAGCCTCAAGTCCATGGCCTTCCACACCCCTGGTATCAAACTTCGAGGGTTCAAATTTGCCAAAAGTCACAGCAGCCGCTCAACCAGATCTTAGTTTGTCGCGAGAGTGTCCAACACAAACCAGCTGACAATGAAGACAAAAAGTGTTTTGTGCCCAAATACCAACTACATTGTCCTGCTCTGAGACCAAGCCAAACATTTTCATTCTCCAACACACAGGGAACTCAGATAGCTTTGCCAGTTTTAACAATACCTATTGCCAACCCGATTTTGAGCATTCCAAAATCATCAGATGTAATCCAAAACATATATGTTGCTCAACCCAGTCAGCATGCCTCAGACATGAAGATGCAGACTGTCGTTATGTCCGGTGAACAGCAGCGAGACCCATTTAATCAGACGCAACCAGGTGCTATACCACTGCCACAGATCCTGATCACACATGAGCAGATGCATCCATCAATGTCCAACAAAAATAATCTGTCATCCTCTCACAGTCTGGAAAGTGACAGTCATGCTGTAAAGAAGGACAGGACTCAAACAGCAGGCATTCATAATCATACTGGAGAACAAGCATCATCTCTGGGGTCTTTACACTGCACACAGAAACTGGCTTCAGTAACACTATGTCCCCAGCAGGAACCCACTGCATCGAGTAAACGGATGCTGTCACCTGCCAACAGCCTGGACATCTACATGGAAAAGCATCAAAAACGGGCAAAGGATGAGCACGGTGTGGCCTGTCTGACTGATGGCAGATCAGTCAATTATCTTAACTCCAAGATGTCAGAAGTGACACGACAACGAAAGCTAACGCTGGTGAGGCAGGTTTGCACAACTGAACCAGCGGACAGTCCCATTGAAACTGAAGCCCCACCTCTGCCACAGGTCAAGGCTGATGGGGAGAAAGACTCAGAGGCCACTGATGATGTTAAGCCTATGTCACCTGATGGTGCGGGTCTGGAAAAAGACACAAGAACTGTTGTTCATGAGGAGTCAGGCCCTGTCCTGAATACTACACTTAGTACTCAGAGCACCAAGTCCCAGGAAAAAGGAGAGGAACAGAGATGGACACTTTCCAAATCCCCAATTAGACCCTCCAGCTTCCATGGTGGTCAGGTAAAACTGACCACATGTGTGTCTGTGATTAACACAAAAGACAGCCACCGCCTGTCCTTCCCCAGCCTGAAGACTGCCACCACCTTCACATGGTGTTTCTTAATGAAGAGGAAACCGCTTCATGTTCCTCAGACTGACCATAAGACTTCAGCATATGCTGCCTGGACTGTCAATCCCAACAACCCTAACCCACTGGGGTTGCCCACTAAGGTGGTCATGTCTCTGTTTGACTCCAAGCAGAGCTCCAAGAAAATGCAGTACACCTCTGCCATAAGAACTAGTGGGAAATCTGACATCTTGTCTTACTCAGGCAAGCTGAAAGAGGTCATGGCCAGGGTAAGATGAAAAGTCAGTGAATTAACTTGTTTCTCTAGTCAGATCTAAAAATTCATCACTTACCCTACTCTTGCAGCTGCCGCTAACCCAGAAGTCTGTGTCGGTGGAAACCAGAACTAAAGTGCAACCGGAAGCTCAGACCAGCAACGATTCAGATAAGGACCCGGCATCTACAACAGAACCACGGCGGGTCAAAATATTTGATGGAGGGTAGGATTCAGAATGATCAATCTCTTTGCTTTACCATTACTGCTTTTAGACGTTATGTGCAAACCCCCAGGTACAAATCTAATGAGGAGTACGTTTACGTACGTGGGCGTGGACGAGGTAAATACATCTGTGAGGAGTGTGGGATTCGCTGCAAGAAGCCGAGCATGTTGCGCAAACACATCCGCACCCACTCTGACGACCGACCATACCACTGTGTCCACTGCAACTTTTCCTTCAAGACAAAAGGTGAGACTTAAAACACGTTGCTGTAAATCACCGAGTACTGTTAATACATTCAGTCCTCTGAAGATACAGTTAAAGAAGAGTTTACCTCTTCCTTTTACAAGCTGCGAAATTAAAGATGTTTCACCAAGACAGTATGATTCACCATCCTTTATCGAACTTTCCTACCCACGCGACACTGCAGTACTTGGTGTCAGCAACCCACGTTCATTTATAAATGTCTTTATCAGTTACTCACCCTTTACGTACAGTTTGCCCAAAGACCGCATAGTCTTACATAAACTCCTTCTGTGCTATTGTTCAGGATCTGCCCACCCAGAAGACCTCATTGCCCATCTCCACTCTATTTTTTTCCACAGGAAATCTGACCAAGCACATGAAATCCAAGGCCCACAGTAAAAAGTGCATGGAGATGGGGGTGCCTGCGGGTCTCATTGAGGATCAGGATGCAGAGGACTCTGGTACAGTAGCTTACATTTCTGGTATATTGTTACAGTACATATGAAGAGGTGACTCAATACAGATTTGTTTACACAGTCAGCCTTTAAACAGCTCTTTAAATAGTTCTCCTGTTAATGGCAGGAGATAT
Source organism: Parambassis ranga (assembly GCF_900634625.1). Taxonomy (NCBI): domain Eukaryota; kingdom Metazoa; phylum Chordata; class Actinopteri; family Ambassidae; genus Parambassis; species Parambassis ranga. The sequence continues at coordinate 4,766,936 of NC_041023.1, read as the reverse complement.
AACACATGGATTGTCCCGGCTTGGGCTCTGTTGCCATCTCGATCAATAGCTTTGCCATGGTCTAATTAGAAATTCTAAATGCAGCTTCTTCCTCTGTTAACTCAAAGCGCATGTGGGCGGTATGCACAGCGTTTAGAAAGAGGAAATTGCTGCATCTAATTTTAGAAAAAAAGAGCATGAGCAAGAGAGAGAAGCTGCCTGAAAGCATTCTATGGTCCAAGTCTCTATGAGAGCATATTTGTTTTTCCTCCTCCTCCCTGTGATGGATCTCAGGGCAGTGTGGTGGTCTAGCTTGTCAAACACTGCAGCAGCAGCAGCAGCATAAACCATCTCGGAATAGGGATTTGGAAAGAAAATTTAGATGATAAAGGGAGATTTTTAATGAAATAAAGTGGTTAAATCCTACAGAAGAACTAGCTGTGATGACTCCATAGTCCAAGAATAGATTTTCTTACATATATGCATTCCTCTGCAGGAGACCGTAGTCACATGGGCAGTGCTGACCGTCAAGATTCAGATGGCGATGACTCTGATGGCCCTGATGATGAAGAGAATGATGACAATGAGGAGGAGGAAGAGGACAGCCAGGCAGAATCTGGACTGTCCACCAACCCGTCTGTTTCTGCCAGCCCCCAGCATATCCCTTCCAAAGAGACTGAAATCCCTCCTAGTGCACTCCTTGCCCAGATGTCCATCAGCTCAGTGTCCCTCCCTCCATCCCATCCTCCAGCTCCTGAATCCCACACATTAGACTCAGAATCTGTTCCCATGATGAGCCCTGTGTCCCTGAGCAAGCAGATGTCCATCGCAGGGTCCTTCCTTAATTCTCCTCCACCTGTTGCCACCACCTCAGAGTCCTACACCTCAGACACAGAGTCAGTGCACATGATGAGCCCAGTGTCACCCTGCAGGCAGATGTCTATCGACTACCCTGACTTTGATGTGCCCCCTAGTCCCCCAGTGCCAGGCAAGGGCTTCAGGCTGGGCCAGGTGAGACCCACCTCTTTCTGTGTCTCTCTCCACCCCTCCCTGTCTCCCTCCCCTCTTTCCCATCGGTACCCTTACATTCAGACCTGCATGTGAGGCACTTCCACAAAACTCCTGTGAACTCTCTGACAAAAGGTGAATAGTCTCACCGGCTTGGTGGACTGATCCAAGTAGCCTCCTCAAACCTTAGAGAATTTTGACCTAACATTTTTTCTTCTTTTTCACAGGACACCTTATCTGCCCCTCCTGCTGTGGCAACCAATGAATCGAGTGTACCAGTGGACCGTGGCACTCAGACTTCCTGCTTTGTGCCCCACGTTCCTACGCACTTTCCCACACAGGGTGTACCCCAAACACCAGGAACAGAGACCCATCTGTTCAGTCACCTGCCTCTGCACTCCCAGCAGCCCTCTCGCTCCTCTTACAGCATGGTCCCAGTGGGGGGAATCCAGCTAGTTCCTGCCGGCCTGGCAGCTTACTCCACCTTTGTACCAATACAGGCTGGCCCCGTCCAGCTCACCATCCCAGCTGTAAGCGTCATTCACCGAAACACAAGCCCGTTACCAGCTCCCAGCACTCCTTCCCAACCTGAGAGCTTGCAGACGCAGCCGGTTGTGGTGCAAGAGCCAATCAGTAGTGTTCTACCCTGCTTCCCTCTTGGGCAGGTTGCTGGTCTGCAGGCTCAAACAATACAGCCAATGGGTCTGGAGACACTTAACCTCATGGGCCTGACCAACACAGGCCTGGCACCCACACAGCTGCTGCCACAGCAAGGCCTCACGCTCAATGCCACCCTTGGGCTGCAGGTTTTAGCCACCAACCCCACCTCGCAAAGCAGCACAGGCCCCCAGACACATGTCCCGGGCCTGCAAATAGTTAACATCGCCCTGCCGGCCATCATTCCTTCTCTGAGTCCTCTGTCTACCCTCAGCCCACTCCCAGGGTCCTCTGACAGGCAGGGGAGCCCTGAAGCTTTGGGAACACAGCGACCTTCTTCACAGAGCGGGATTCCTGCTTCACCACCTGCCCCACTGAAGGTCAGCAGCTCTCCAGCACTGACCTCATGCAGCAGGCCCAACCCTGGAGACAGCCGTGGAGCAGAGCTCACACAGACTGTGGGAAGGGAAGAACGAGAGAAAACGCAGCAGCAACCATCACCAGCCTCACAGAGCCAAGCAGACAGTCCTAAACAGTCCACAGTGGAGGGCGTCAGTGCTGCCCCTCTCAGACCACAGCCAGTGACCAGCTGGCAGAAGGTAATTGATGACTATAATGAGGCATCCAGTGATGATGAAGACAGACTGGTCATTGCCACCTGAATAGGCCATGTGGAAAGCTCTTGTTCTCTTTTTGTAATTCTTGTCACTTTGTAAGACTGAAAACACTTTTCAGGGGTTTGTTTCTTTGCAAATCACCTTTCAAAGCACAGATGCTGACATTCATATTGTATGTGCAATCACATGATAATTATGATGATGACCAATCATTTTATTTTTACTTTATGTCAGCTCCAGATGATTTCTTTTGTTTTTTTTTTGTACATGTTGTATAGACAATTGTGCCTTTATGGAGTTTCTTGTTTAGGAACCTGTACATATTTCCTTATGAATTCAGTAGTTGTTTGTGTTTATTTCAAAAAAATAGAAGTAAAGAGAAGCATAAGTGGAAGATATGGATTTTATTTTGGAGGATTTGTCATTCGTAAATTTATGGAATTATAAATGTTGTACTGGTATATGTACATTTCTATGGATTATAGGGCAATGTTACTGTGTACAGATGTTGTGTTCAACTATTTATTATAATCCATCTAGTGCCCATTATGAATTATAAGTCCATAGTTATGTGCATTATGGTAGCTTTACATTGCTGTATCAATATTCTTAACTGTATCAGTAAAAATTTGTTTATAAACCTTTAAGATGTATCGTGTTTTTTTTAGTCAACCAGTTTTCACTAAATATTAACTCTTTAGTTTTTCCATTTTTCTGGCATTTCACATACAAAGCATTTAAAAAACACTTGGTAAATTAATTATAAATTAACGGGTTATTTTTTGCATCCCTAAATAGATTTTTGTGCCAATGTAGGGAAATAACTGCTCTTATCAAAATAACAATTAAGGATAAAAAATAGTGTAGACCTGTTAGCCTAATAAAGTGTTTAAGAAATGGTCAGAAATATCAGTATTACATAGATTTCTCACACACATATTGCCTTTACTGTATACCAAATACCAAGCTATGTATCACAACATTTTCATTTTATGTTAAATATACAAACCAGCCATTTAGGAGAGTGTAATCATTACTCGAAATACATTAAATACTCTCTAAATAAAACATTTCAAGACTACATTTTTGATTTATTTTTTGTAGTAAGTCTCCCTCCATTTTCCTGTAAGACTTTGTGACAGAAGAACAGTACACCCATCTAAACCTAAAAACTATTTTACTCTTAGTAAGTAAGAGATGCAGCATTAATATTTAATCACCTACAGCAGCTGCACAACATCTGAACCAACACTGCCTGATGTGCTCTGCAGAGTCCAAATTGAGAAACAAATTACAAATTCGGAGGTCTTCAACATGCCATCCTACTACACAATTTAATCCTCACACTTGATTTATAAACTAAATTATTTCTGTTTCACACGTACACAAAGAGGAGCTGTGATGAAGAGCTCTCCAAACATCACAATCTGGCCTCAATGAAGGAAATTCCCTTTAAAGAGGCTTTACAGTGGTAACCCTCCTTGTTCCACCTCATTCAGAAGGTGACTCATCCATCTACAGTAAACCCATCATCCCCTCCTCCCTCAGGTCTGACTGAAACCTGTGGCTGAAGCTTTAGCAACGCAAACAGAGACCTCTAGAGGTCAATATCTGCCAATGCTGGGAAAAATAAATACAGGATGGTGAAGTGAAGCACAGTATCAGGACGAGAGAGGTTTGTTTCTATACAACTTACACAACAGACTTCAACATCTCAGCACCTGCATCGTCATATATCACAAACATCACAAATCTGCTTCTGGAGCTGGACAAGCTATGTATTCCTAAGGCCGATGGAAACTCTGAACAGCAGCTTCTGATTAGGGGCCTCAGAGCTGCAGCATGTCAGGATCCCTCACCTAACATTTTTCCACTTTAAGCCTGCCTGCACACACACACACACACAGTCAGTTTTCCACTGGTTCCTACAGCAGTGTGTCTGAAAATGCAATTTAAAGGAAACTAGTGCACCACTTAGTTTCCACAGTTTATTGCAACTGCTAGTGCAGGGGAACGCATTAGATTAACAACCACTTTGGAGCCTTTCAGTGATCAGCACCACTTCATTCATTCGTTAATGCAGTGAAGCACAAGGTACGGGGGCAGCAGGACTTTATATTCATTAAATGATAGTAAGATCAAAATCATGGCGTACTTTAAACATATAAAGGTGGATTTCATCCAGCTCTGCTGTTGAGGCAGAGAGCTTTAATCTCTGAACCAGAAACCTTCAGATAAAGATGTTTGCACTGCTTATGTAACGTTGGGCGTATATCCCTATAGTAACGAATTGCATTTAAAAATTGATTTTTCTTTTCCAGCTCAGATCTGCAGTCCAGTTCATGCAAAGGGCAAAATCCCCTCCTACCAGACAAACCACTCATTCATTCCCACAACGTGGAGAAGCAACACGAGGTTCAAATTCCAAGATGTGACACGCATGCTAAAAAGCCTGGAATATCAATAAAACTATTTATAATACAAATTATGTAGATTTTAAAAATGTGCACCCACAAAAACGCGTGCTTATTTTTGAGGTTTAATCATAGTTATGTTTCATTTCAGCTTGCATTCTAGAGAAAAAGAACTATTGGCTTCTTCTTTAGGTCCTCATCTAGTCTGAGGAGATTGGTAAAATGAATTTGTTGGTTCTGATTTTTTTTCTGAAGCTTTCCAACATAAATAAATACAAACTATTAGTCCACCAATCTCGTGTTATTTGAGTGGATTTATGTAGGAAATAATCCTTAGAATGTATGCGCCAGTTTTAACACACAAGTCTTCTGTGACCAAATATACGTTGCTGCTGCTGTGCTGCCATCTGCTGCCTAAGAAGTGCAACAACACCCGGCGTCTCCCTGTAAACTTCAGAACTTTTAAGGCATGTCAAAGTCCTGGGGTTGGCCTGCGAGCCTTATCAAGAGCGCAGCCACCAACAAACATCCCTGTCTGGGTAGAAGCCAGAGGACGGAGCGGAGCGGCGCTGCGGGTGGAGGAGGTGGAGGAGGAGGAGGAGGAGGCTGAGGTATAAAGTCAAAGGGCTGCACATGTGGGGCCACACTGACAAGAGAAACTGCGTGAATCTCACTGTGGACATTCTGCCAAGCGGAGATACGTGATTATTTTTTTTTTGTTCCACGTCTGAAGGATTATTATTCATTTTTCTTGAGCACTATTTTTTTGTTTTGCTTTGCTTTGTTTCTGCGGAGCCTGGAAATGGATTTATACATTTTGATTTCCGTGTTATCAGTGATGTACTCCTGGATTTTCTGCTCAGGTAACTTTTCGCGTAATTTCTTTTCCAACCAATTTAAGTAATTCAATCACAGCATAAACAACAATTTTGTTACAATTACATAAATAATGACTGAAATGTTCACGTCATTAAATTTAAATTACTACCTCTGCAGAGTGCGAGGCAAAAAAACTCGGCTCTGCAATTATGCAGATTAGCCCGCATTTCTCCTTTGACGTGAATTTAATTGCGTGTAGATGGTGTTTTGATAACGATTATTTAATTACAGCCTTATCGGCGCCTGCTGCAGAGACACCAGCCGCCTCCACCGTCACCCAGGGGCGCCATGTGAGGACCAAACGCTGCTCCTGCGCCACGTTCCTGGACAAGGAGTGCGTGTATTTCTGCCACCTTGACATCATTTGGGTCAACACACCTGAGTAAGTGACACTGTGTACATTCTGTTTCTCTATAAATATAAATCAATGCATTTAAATGTCCTTCTGTGTATCTTTACGCATTTTACGCGCACGTTTACAAGTGCAACAGAGTTTACGCGCACTGTTTATCTTTATTTCCGGGTTTGTGAACGGTGTGTCTGTTTCATCCAGGCGCGTGGTCTCTTACGGACTGGGCAATGCGCCACGAGCAAAGCGCGCGGTGCTGGGCTCCATGGCAACCAGCGGCGGACCTCGCTGCCAGTGTGTGCGTGGAAACGACAGCACGTGTGGAGACTTCTGCCGGCCCAGGTGTGTAGTCTGCCCGTAAACATCACGTAAACAGGCAACAACAACAACAACAACAACAAGCAGCGTCACCGCCTGTGTCCCAGTCGAGCCTGTTATTTCTGTGGTTTCTTTCCATCACAAGTGGCGACAGGTTTCAGTTTGTGAAACAGCCCTGAGTGGAGTGTAAAGCGATCCTGCTCTGATGGCGTGTTTCTGTTCTCCTCAGGTATGACACACCGACGGGCAAGGCGACCCGCTCCATGCCCGGGGGCGACGGCTGTACCGGGGCGCAGTGCGAACACAGGCTGGCAGCAGACACGGGCCGGATCAGGAGGTAAAACCACCCTTAGCCTGCGCTACAGATTCACACATGAATGTATCCTGAGCCGGCGTGCGTTTTACAGGCACAAGTTTCAAGATCAACCCTCAAGCTAGGAATTCCCTGTGATGCCAGTTTAAATTCCATAGGAGCTCTGAGATGTACGGAATGTACCTTTAAGTTAACTCAGGGCTTTTCTCTGCCACTTTCATGTAGCATCATGTTTGTGGCGCCGCACGTCTGCACTTTCTGACATATTGATAATTGGACACAAATTCCTCTCTGCTCTAAAGTGTTCCGTATCATTCCCACTCTGAATGACAGCTGTGGGCTTTTACATAACCTGAGAGATCACCAGTAGCTCAGATGTCTGACTGCTCTGCCGCTTTGTCTGCAGGATGAAGAACAGCAACACGGTGTCACCTCTGGCACTCAGGGCGGCACTGAAAACGCGCCTACTGCTGGAGACGTGGAGGGCGAGACGGCGCCACAGGGCGGGAGCCTGGGAGGGCGAGAGCGCGGCCTCCTAAAGAAGTTACCTCCTGTTACCTCTGCACATCATTCAGAGAGGTGGGAGGCTTTTCAATGGCCGCCGGCTGTTCTCTGAAAAGCCGGCAACGACCTCAAGATGGGCCACTGTGGGGAGCCCAGCAAAGCAGAGCATTTACAACTCCACCAGGTTGCACTTCTGAACAAACTCTGTGACAATAGAAGGAGTTCAGGTGAAAGGAGATAAGCTGAGAAGAGGACTCGGCCCCGATCTGAGGACACTCACTGATCCTGTCAGACGTCACGGTCAGACTCTATGGACACCAGAAACCATTTCAAAAACTCGCCGCCTCACATGGACAAAGCTGTTGTACTGCTTGTATTTCATTTGAAAGTAAAAGGGATCACTGTGTCACTGACTGAAGCTGTGCACAGAACAGGTCGTCTCCTGTGTGTCGGCTGCTGGGAGTTCTCTTCACATTCATCATAATTTATGTTTTCCCGAACGTTTTTTTTAACTCATATTATTTATTTATTCTGTTTTTGTAATGCGATGGCCTCGTCGGTCTGTTGTACGTCTCATTTGTCATTTCTGTGAAATGGTTTGTCAGTAAACGGGGCCAAATTGTGGCCAAAACATGAATAAATTTTGACCCGAATATTTAACGTTTGTATTTTCTAGCCCTGTCAAAGAAACAGACAGACTTTCACTTTTGCTTTTTGTTACTGAGCAAAGAGGATAAAGGGAGACGGGCTCAGATGTGATAAGAATAAGGTGTTGATGTGGAAGACAACAAGGCAAACGGCGAATAAATCCTGCTGTCCCTGCTCTTTCATCTCACAGCCAACCCCGGTGTACACGCTGCAATTTCTAGATGGGCTGGAGGTGGATTTAAGGCTTCTTTCAAGAACGTATATAATTTTTTTTTTAAACCCTGTAATGATCTCTGTTCCAAAACACGCTTCCAACACCCTCCAAGTTTTGCTGACAATTGACTCAGCAACTTAAAGTGAGTCACTAATGTTCTTCTCCTAACCTGCCGAGGCCTCTCCACTTTCCTCTGATGATTATAGCAGATAAAGGACAGCTGCTGTCCCCCTAACCGCCACCACCCACCACCACTCCTCGCTTGTTCTTCTACCAACAACCGCTCCAAACGTCTGGAACTTCACTGTACGTCCTGTAATCACAGTGTCACAGTGTTACAGAAATGATAACTATGCACCAGACTAAGCTAAAAATGACATTTTGTGCAGCAGAGTGAATCTGCTGCGTGAGTCCTGCCACTCCTCCTCATTATGCCTGTCATACAAGTTGTTCTTGGGCTCAGTTCAAACACTGGCGTGCCTGAATCTCACCGCCATCACTCATCGGAGCGCTGCTCCAACTAGCAGCGGAAAACAATCCAATGCAAATTGGCTGAAAAGTCTTATCTATCCAGCCCATTTAGCAAACAAATCCGCGGGCGCATTCTGTGCCTCGGGGCGTCAGGCTAAGGAACAGCGCTGCGTCCTCCTGCGTGCAGAGTCCAGTCATAATAATACTGATGTCATCCTTTCCATACAGAAAAGACTGTGTCTGTCTGCAGAGAAATTTGAAGGCATGTCTGCAGCAGTGGAGGAGACAGACAATGCACGGAGGATTAGGATGACACCCACACACACACAGACACACACAGACAGACACACACAGCAGGTGATCTATGCAGCCCAACAAACCTCATGCTAATCCAAGTAGAACTGCTCTTATCTTGGTTTTTTAGGCAGATTTTAAAGGTAAATGTCCACAAAAAAGCTGGAAAACTGCAATTGCATATTTGAATTTTATATCAAAAAATAATAAATAAGTACTTTTGATGAAGCAGGATGCAGCAGTCATTGTTATTTTTCATAAATAAATGAGGTGCAAAACATTGTGACATAAAATGCAACTGTCTAAATATTACATAACACTTTAATTAACAAAATACTTTTGTCCTTTAACTGCATGTCTGCTCTTATCTTCTCCATCTCTTATCTTCACAGTTCTACAGCTTTACATCATGAGTCAGCTGTGGCTTTAATAAGCTCTCAGCTCTCAGGATTTTTCTCAGTGTACCTGCTGCACACTAAAGAGGTTAACAGCATGCCGAAGGTCCCAGGACCCAAGACAATGGCACTCGCTCTCTGCTATGCAGCTCTCTGCGAAAGAACTCCCCAGAGACATTAGCTTTTGGCATTACTCATTAGTCTATTGAATAGAGCGAACACCAACATAATAGCCCATTACACAGTGAGGAATCTCCTCCACTCGACAGGAATTCTTGAGCTCAGAAGCTAAACAATAGGACTGTGTGAGCTTCTGACGTCTGACCAACGCCTGGCTCTACCTCCACACGCCCTATGTTTCCAACCAACACGCCCAGGTGCGCCAAAGCATCTCACGAAACCCTGCTAAAGCCCAACCAGAGGGGATTAATTATCGTATCGGCCTAAGTCAAAGTTGACTGGAGAGGTCATGAGGAGTCAGCTGGGCGCCGGGGATAAATCTTGGTAAGGGGGACTAAGATACTTGTCAGAGAGCTGATTATGGGAATCTGTGCAGGTATCTCTCAGCACTCTACTTGCCTGTAATCCTACAACCTGACCCTCCCTCCACATCTACGGAAAAACATAACAGAAACATCCCTCAGAAATTCAGAAAATTCTCTGCTGACAGACAAGATTGTGCAGATGAGTTGTGTCTGCGGTCGTACTTGTGCTCCTCTCTGGCTTCATTTAACTTCTTACTGTTCCTGTCACACACTGCTCATACACACATTTAGAGGGAATGTTCAGAATGCAAGGAATTATACACCCGAGCTTCAGAAAGCAGAGAATTAACTCCAAGTCAAAGGATGATGAAAAACACACCCTCCATAAATATTAAATATATAACACACACATACTATTCAGTGCATACAGTTAAAAATACATATGTTTGTCACTTGATACTGCATTTGTGTTGAAGTGGCTAACAGGTGTTATTCATACTCAGAGCATTCCAGACAGAATAATTCACCCAGCCGAACATTCATCAACCTCTGACGGAAAACAGCCCGAGGCTGGAGAAGTACAGTTTAACCTCAATTAAAGTTCACTTCAAAGGGTCACACATTTTTAGTTATGTTGGTTTATGATGACAACATCAGCCGGTTAGTACACTGCTCCAATCCAAACATAAATATCACAAAAAAAACCTCTCACTGATTGACGTGAAATTTGGAACAGATGAATACATCAAAGGATCTCCTCGCTTTTCTCCTGGTGTATTACCACTAATCCCCTGAGATATTAATGATCCCCAGAGGGTAATGTTTGCTGCTAATATTTTTTTTTTAACTACAGCATGAGGTACCCAGACGATGCACCTTGTTGACATGCCAAACCCCACCGTTCATGCAGTATCACCAGCTGACAGACATTTTTGGGTTAAACCTGAAATATTGTGGTGAAACGTAAATGAACACTGAACACTTGCAGACTCTTTTATTTCAGGCAGGTGGATACTTGCATGATATGTGAGATCATGAGATAGGGTTCAAGCTCCGGACTTGTTGCTGAACAACAGTTGGATCATAAGAAGATCTGTGAATTCTCCAAGACGTAGCCAGGTCTTGGTTTGTGGAAAGAGATGCAATTCCAGTAGATTTGTTTTCTTAAAGCACCATAAACTAATCGGGGGATCACCCCGATACTATTAATATCATCTGGATACTATTAATAGGTGTACGTGAGGTGTACCTCAGGGTGGAGTAAAGATCAAGAATAAAAGAAAAAAAAAAAAAAAGGTTTTCCCTCTGGGGATCACGAATGTCTTTAAAAGGATTAATGGCAATCCACCAGGAGAAAAGGTGAGGAGAACCCTTGCTGGATTTATCCTGTGTGACATTTAATTCCATTATATTCGAGAAAAGTCCAATCTTAATCAAAAAAAGATAAATATCACTGCAGGCCACAGAAAAAAAAAAGTATTTCGAGGTTATCTGTCTCTTTAGCATTAAAATAATCTCACCCAGGGTTATCATAACAACATGCCTTAAGTATTTTGACCCATATTTCTGACTGTTATGAATGTCAACAGAGAAGTGCTGAGACATTGGCTCTAGAATAAACATTACGGTATCAGAGAAAACACTCCACTAAGCTGGCTCAGCAAACAGACAGATATCGATTTGATTTTAGTTTCCACCGATAATTGCAAAGAAAAATAGTGAAAGAAAAACCGGGTCAGTCACTCACAGTAACCTGGTAACACGTGATATTAATGGCATCTGTGTTGCTGTTTGTTCTGCTGTGTTTGTTTACATTGCTAGGCAGGTGGTGATGAAGCTCTTATTCTGTCTCTTTCTTTTTGCTTCTCCCGTTTCTGTCAGCAATTGATCCCTGTGAAGCATGCATAAGGTAAATGTTGATGGACGTGGACAAAGCGGCGAAGGCTTTTTTCTTTTGTGTGCGAGTCACTTACAGAAAAACACATTTCATTAACGATTAATGCATTATCTCAGTTTTTCCGTTCCTAATGCGTGTAAAATATTAACGCCCTGCCCGAAGCTTTAGAACAAGAAGGCTAAAAACAGCCGTTTCTTTTATAACGCTCTGCAAACATTCTGAGCAAACACTAACATTAATACTTTGGGCTTCTGAAGCTAAAATTATCCAGTAGCTTTGTAAAAGAAAGGACTATTTTCCTTCCTTCCTCGTTAACAGGCTAAAAATCAGTATTTAATGCCATCGCTCCCGTCTAAATGAGTAGTATGAGAACCACATGTATAAGCGGGAGCAAGATATCCATGTTTTTTTTCCCTTTGTGTATTATATTTCAACACGTATTTGCTCACTTATCAAGAACTAGATGATAATGATGATTGGTAGACTCATGTCTGTACACAAAGCTAGAGCTGAAACAACATTAGCTTAGCTTAGTCACTACTTCTGGCCAAGAAACAATCTGGCACATAACGTTATTTTTACACTTCTAATTATATAATATAAAGTTACTACCTTAAGACAGCTCCAGTGGGAGCACATGTCCTGCAACAATGCTAAGCTAAGCTAAAACCATCCTGATGTCAGTGTTCACCCATGAAACAGATTTTTTTTTACTCACATTAGGCAAGAAAGTGTGAGCAAAGTTGCTTCCTGCAGCAGAGCATGGCATTAAATTGTGTGTAATTTTTACACTTTGAAAATTGTAAGGTTTTGTTTTCAGGGGAAAAAAAAAAAGCTGTGACTCCAGCTCCTTCAACAAAACACTGCTAATGTGGCTCACCACTGACCGTAAACACAACGAATCCAGTTTGTGAATGACTTGAGCTATAGTGCTCAGAGCCACTCACTGCCCATCACTGCCAGCCAGCCAGCCTGATTTGGGACAACAACCACCAAGAGTCTGGACTGTTGTTTTGACAGGACGGCTGCCAAGTGATAAACTTCTGGGTTCGACTCATTGTCTCAAGTCTTTTTATATACTCCATCATCATTCTCTTGAGCTTAGACTTTCATTGCATATGGCCGTGCCAAGAATATTGTTCATGTTGGGACTTGGAATTCTGCATTCCCATCCATTGTCAACAAAAAAATTGTGGCAGGATCTGACAGTGGCCTCAGCCAAAACAAACGCCACTATCCATTATGTTTGAGCTCTGAGTGCTCTGTTTACATGATTTTATTGATACTGTCACTGGAATAATCATTTCAAAAGTAACCAATCAAAATGTATAAAATCTTTGTTCCACAGTAAACCTTGAGTAAACCTATCACGTTACATAACGCACATTCTCAAGTCACAACACTTGTGTGTGTTACCTCTGGTATGTGGTTTGCAGTAATGTTTAAACCACTATTTAACAGAACAAATTAGCAGGCTGCTGCAACATGCTGGATCAATGAAGTTCATCTGAAGTTCAGAGATTTAATCCAATCCTGAGGTGGGAAATAAGGGAGTAACAACAATACGGGGTGAGCTTCAGAATACGGGATCTCAATGGAATGAAGACACATGTGTGCACTGGTACAAGGTGGTTGCAGCCCAGGATGTAAATATGCAAATTCTTAGAAGCGAGGAGGATAACAGGTCTGAGCGGAGTGGATTTACAGGAATGAGTCAGGGCACTTACTGCCACCAACGTCTCTGCTTCCTTAGTAGGGAGTTCACAGCTATAATTACGTACTAAATGTTTCCCTTAAATAACCATTATGCACAGCTATAAGCACCCACCTCATATATTAAAAAGTTAAACTTGACCCCAGCGAGCTTAAGTAATTTTGCCTTAATTAAATGACTGCACATGCTGTACTGTAGGTGTGAATGATTTCCACAGATTTCCCTTGAAAATTATCTGCAGGCTTGTGGTGTTAAACACTGACATCACCGATAGACTAAAAGATTACAGTAACCCTCATTTGAGTTGGTTCTGAATCTCACGTCTCTCTCCTTTTTGTTTATCTCGCTCCAGAACATTCCAGACATATTTCTCCAAGACGTTGTCCCATTTCCCTAAGCGTCTGTCAGTCTTCACCAAGGCCCCACATGTCCCCACACTCAACACTGAATACAGCACCGGCAGGAAACGTGGCCGGAGCAGAGAGTGCAGCTGCACCAGAGGTCTGTGGGTCCCATCATGTGAGAGAGTGAGAGATAAGAGGTATAACTGATATTATATTTTGTTGATAGCCGTCTTATTAATATTCTTACATTTCTTTCACTGGAAGGTCGGTCAACAGATGAGTTCAATTTTAGAGTTATTTATCATAAACCATCCAACTTTGTGAAGGAAAACTACCTTCACTGTGTGTGTATCATGGGAAGAATCCAAAACCAACCGGCTGCCACTTAGCTTGCTAAAAATGTTGAATGTTTTGGCTAGATTTTAGCGGGCAAAACCGTTGGACCAAACAAAGTGTCAGTATTTACATAGAGCTGCTCAGCTAAATTTGTGTAAACATCCATTACGGTCAGCTAATTTGACTTTGTGACTGTCTGTGCTGCTTCAATCTGGGCTAAAGGATTCAGCAGATTTTCTGTGGTCGTTCATATCTGTGTGTGTCTGGAGATGAAAGCTGCCAAGCAAACTGTGGCCTGTTATTACAACACACACACACACACACACACACACACACACAAAGTGGGCAACAAACTGAAAGTGTTTACATATCCTGCTATCGCTCCATCACCCCTAACTCCTCGCTACAATCAGAATCCTTACGGTCTATGCGAAGTTCTGATAATGTCGCTTTGCCCCTGTGAATAATACACCCTCTCACACACTGGTTCGGCATTATCTCCTCCAAAACTACAAACAAGATTGTGCGCACCTGCAGCATGTTGAGGAAGCCATTCCAAAACAAAACTCTAACTCTGTCAACAGCGTGTACGTCAGCTCATCAGATGCTCCTAACCCAAGCAACACAGAAGATTTATCACAGGCCAAAGTAATCTTCTGGCTATACTAATGTCCTTTTGATTGACACTTATATCTGACCACAATGGTAATATAGTAAAAGAACTGTTTGACACGTCAACAACCAATAACGTCACAGCATTCAGACAAAGAACACTCTGACACATAACCTGCAATAAAAGCACAACTTGTGACTTTGAAAGGTCAGTAATTACATTTTTCAAATTTGGAATAATAGCTTACATATAAATGTTTTTTTTTCATAGCCAAAACAGGTCTAGTTCATCTGGGGAAGCTGAGATAACTTACTATTGATTGGTATTGACTGAAAGTGATGCTTTTGATTGTGTGAGCCATGCAAAAGAACGTACAATGACGATGATAAGCAAGAAGAAGAAGAAGAAGAAGTAAATCATTGCTGTGTATGCTCCCTGTCTGCTCTCTTCATTGATTGTAGGACTATCGAGGACCTGACCCCAACATGTGGACACAGAGAAGAGGTTTTCTTGTTTGTTTGTGTCTGTTTGGGGGGGGGGGGGGGTTGGGGAGTGGGGCATACCCCCCACCTGTCAATGACACTAAATTCAAAGTATATTGGACTTTGGACACATCACAAATGTCAGTTCTGATGAAGCCAGATGTTACTCTCCTCTCCTCCCAACCCTTCACGCCTCGTCTATGTGATGCACTACCTGATCCCCACCACAGGGATCCTGGACCCACTATGCCCTTTATGAGGGCTATTTGGGACACTGTGAAAAGAGTTAATTTACTGTGGTGACCCCTGACAGGAGCAGCCAAAAGGAGAAGAAGATGATTTGGGACACTATTCAGGCTGTGGTGACCCTTTCCTGCGGTGAGATGGCCTCGGGGCAGAGAAGGTGGGGCAGTGAAACCACTGGGGTCAACCTAATCCTGACCTACACACCGACACATACGTCATATATCACATATAAACTTGCTCTGCCTCTTGCAGGTGCATCACCATCTGCTGCTACTGTACCATCTGTGCACTCACAGGTGGTTACAGTAAGAGTCTGCAGATGTGACCCCTGAAGACACATTATCTGTGACTCTGACATAAAAGTGAGAACAGATATGAAATGTATCACTCTGAATGTTTCTGTTTGGGTCTGGAATAGAGGAAAGATAGATACAACTCTTGTTTGGGTGCTGTAATAAAGTTATGTATTGAAACAAAAATCACACTGTGTGGTAGTAATTATCTGACAAACTCACACTGTACCAAAATACAGCGCTGTCTGATTAAAACTTTACAACACAAGTGACTGAGTTTTAGTATGTTGCAGTGCAAACAGACTGTCTACGTCAAACCAGCTATCACCTCAAACCATGTACAATATGCAGAGCACAGTCTAAATAAGAAAAGTTTTAAAGCTCTAACAGCGACCCCGTGAGGGACCGTAGTCAGGGAGAACAGAGTCACACACAGTAGAGGTTGAGAGACAATCAGAGCATGTCTCCTTCCTTGCAGGGCTGCAGCTTTATTGTCTTTTCCTCCGCACTGTACTAACAAAACAAACTGCCACACTCACGGGCACACGTGAGGAGGTGTCCTTCTCTCGGTCTCATGCACACATACACTCTCTCACACACACTCACAGGTACACACACACGCATGGTACGCCATGTAAAATTATAGAAAGTAAAACTGAAGGCAATGAGAAAGCAATGCTGAACCCGAACACTCAACAACAGCAAGAGACAAAAACTGGCTGTATAAGTTATGTAGAAGCACTTTTACATACACACTAAATAATTAGTGCAGAAGGAAGATGCCTCACCTATCATTGAGGTAATTGAAGCTCATGCATACCATATAAATAAGTTACCAAGCTTGTTGAGCTGGCTGTAAATTATACCTTCGTTCGTTTGCTTCACATCAACCATTTCATTTATTGGGACATGTAACATCGGTTTTTATGGAGGCTGATGAAAACATCTGATCGCCCGTTTCAGTTTTTATGTGATACTCTATCATCAAAAAGTTTGTTCAGGCAGATGATGAGCAGATGATGGCTTCCGAAACAAAAAAGACAAACATCCTGGAGAACAACCTTTCTGTGTTTGTGTCTACACAAACTGAAAAAAAGGAGAACTTCAGCTAAACTGTGCCCACCTGTGACACACAACAGTCCCCAAAGATGTAGCTTTTCACACACAAATCTGGATGCTTATTACTTTGCGGGCACTGAATACGTTTACAGTAAGGGTAACAGCAAAGATGTTTGGGTTTATAGTGGTCAGCTGTGCCTTCTTTAGCAGATGAAGGTTGTCTCTGTAAATGTGAAAGTGTGGAGTAACGTGGGGGAAAAAAAGGGTGAATTTGAACTAGTAAACATGGTGTTAGCATTTTTTTAAAAATCAGACTTGGACAGTGTTACTGCCAACACAGCAGAGTAAATCTTTCAAATAACTTGAGAATATGCTGCAAAATAAAACTAAAATTCTGAAGTGTCGGGGAATACAGCAGTATTGCACATTCTTTAAGACTAAACAAAACATTATAGATTGTAAACAGAGAAATAACTGTGCGCTCTGTCCCAACGATAAACTGTGATACCTTTATCATTGCCCTGGTCATATCTGTTAAGGGGAGGGCATCCTCTGTGTTAAGTCCTTTGTTGTGTTGTGCAGCCTGGTCCAGCTATTTTATCTCCTTAGTAAAACACCTCATATCAATGTCCTGGCCGCTGCAATGCAGACATCCGGACAAATCGATGTAAATTTCCACATTTCATTCCACAGGCTGCAGACTGTTGCGTTCTACGTGCTCTTAAGTCTCTTGACCCTTTATCTGCCTCAGGAACTGCACTGTAGGATGACAGCATGATGATGAAATGGCGGCTTGGAAGTGAAAAACATGGCATGACTTATCTTGGCAGCTTGTTTGTTATTCTTAACAAGGCATTCAGGGGCCACTGAGGATTGGAGGAAACATCTAATGTCCCTTTATAGACAGAAGACCAATTTCAAAACAGCAGTCAAAAGTGACTGCTGGAAGGAATGCAGCAGGATGGCAGCCGCTCACCTCACCTGAGTGACTGGCGTTGTTTTCGGAGAGGTTTGAAAATACAGTGGGACTGAGTCTTTTATGCAATTTATGAGGAAACAATATAGAATTAGACGTCTCCCTTCTTAATGGGATTGTCACCAGCATTATAAATCCCTGTCACGAAAACACTGGCTTTATTTTTTTGTCAGACTGGAAAGAACTGGCTTTCTCTGCACAGGAAGAAAGTCAAAGCCATTTCTCAGACTCAAACTATTGTGTCAGATGATTGCTGGTCAGTGAACCTGAAACAAGCACACTCTCCTAAAAAGGCCAGAGGAAGACTAGAGTCAGGGACAAAAGGCTGAAAGAAAGCGTGGAATGAAGAGATGGAGGGGGGGAAAGTGTCCAGGAGGGTTAAAGTGCCTGCATAAAGTAAAGGAGAATTAAGTGGGCTCACTGGGCTGCATTATTGTACATTTCCTCTTGCACTAACACCTACACATTGCTAATAATGAGTGAGTTTACAATGAGCGTGCTGTGGTGTGGTTTTAACACCTTCTATTTGCCTGGGGATGCTTTATTCCCAACTGAGGTGAGATCACACCCCAGAATCCTGTTTTTATTTCAACACATTTGACTATGTTGATGTTATCGCTTGCTTACCATAAACCAAGGCGAGGTCTCACCTGATCTCCAGATAAACACTTAAAATACTTAGAATGTTCAGTATGCATTAGACAAACAAAGGCAAAAGAGATAGAAAGATGGCACTGATGTTATCAGAAAAAAAAAGCAGTTACCCAGAATTCTGTCTTTATCCCTACATGCCTACAGAAAACACATTTTCAAACATTCCATTCGTGCCACACACACACCGCAGAGATCTCCTAAATGCCGCAACCTATACGGAATAAGAAAATACCGCAACTAATCCGAATCCGTTACACATTTTGGATTCACTGGCTTTAACTTCTTCCAGCTCATTTGATTTTGTCAATAGAAGCTGATGCGGCTTTAGTTCGGAGCAGCTCACCTGCAGACAGTGTGACCAGGCTCTGTTGGTAACATCACTGTTGGCACATTTTGTTTATTAGATACCAAATAGTTGTCATGCTGTGCCGGAGATGCACAGATGCCTTAATGCTATTTTTTTTTCCAAAACATGTGTCTTTGCGTCCATGTTTCCAGAGAGAGATTAAACACATCTGGCCTTGTTACAGTTTAAAAACAATTGAAATCTAGATTTTTTATTTATTTATTTATTTATTTTTGCTGGGAGCATCTATTTAGTGTGTAGTGTGTTTTGAGCAGGCTGACCCGGCACCATCGCCACTGAGCTTAATCAAGATCTTTCAGGGCTTCATATCAGTATAATGTCAATGCCAGACTTTCTGCTTTATTTTAATTCTATATCAATAAATTGAGAGGTGTACAAATAAGTGTTAAAACCTGCTATACATGTGATAAATAAGATCCTTTTCTGTTTATTAGTGGTTTTGTGTTTTGGAAACTAATATAAACAGAAACAAATGCAGGTCTGAAAAACACTGATTCTTGGAGATACACTGTTTTCGCCTAACAGCGTCATCATGTCTGCCTGTTGTTATTGTTAGATGACAGAAAACATCAGCAAATCCCCTTTTCACACCTGCTGACGAGACTTTATAACCCCCGACGACTCCGTCGTTGTTATTTTTAATTTCTATGCAGGCAGATCCTTGCAAAACAGTGTTATCCGCATTCTTAATCTGATGCTGGTGTCACTGGCGGCTTGGCTCCCTCCTCATCCTCCTACTCTCTTGCACTCCTTAGGTAACAAGCTGCAGGAAAGCCTGGTTAAGCGTGAAATATTTTGACAAAGCACTGGTGTCACAGCCTGTTTTAAAAAAAAAAAAAAAAATCCTAATTCCCGACCTGTCCCTCAGAGATCCCAGACAACAGCAGGCTGGATCAAAGCTGGACGCAGAGGTCAGAGAGTTCAGGCCCCTGGTGGGCTGATTAAAGCCATCAAAGTCACTGAGGAAACAACAGCTACCCAAACACATGCAATAAAATTTATAGTTCATTGCTCCCGGACTTCTTTATAAAATATTTCTTGTGTTGCTGAGGCAATTAAAAAAAG
Source organism: Parambassis ranga (assembly GCF_900634625.1). Classification (NCBI taxonomy): domain Eukaryota; kingdom Metazoa; phylum Chordata; class Actinopteri; family Ambassidae; genus Parambassis; species Parambassis ranga. Next base: position 4,747,345 of record NC_041023.1, on the reverse strand, counting down.
CTTAATGGTATGCAGTGTGTGTCTCTGCCAATACCGGGGTTACTCAGTCAGCTCAAATATGAGGAAACAGCCCCGCTGCACTGCTGTCACGCTAATCCCAAAGCCATGAGCCTGCAGCACCCCACGCTGCCTGACAGATACACACCTCAAAACACTCTTAACTGCACCATTACTGCACAGCCACAGGCCACAGGCGTCGACAGACAGCTTCTTACTGGGCTAATCTTGTGGCTGGTAGTGGCTTTGGGTTGGTAAGTGAGTAAAAGCAGTGTGGGGGAAGTTTTGGGTGAAAGAAGCTGGAGGCACCAGTGATGCCCAAAGGGAGCAAGGATGACTGATACCACTAAGCTTCTGACATGTTTTACCCTTGTCCATGACTTCTTTAAAAACTGTTATATAATGTTCTTAAATTAGAAGGCAAGAACAGATATTACAGTACATCATTCAAAAAGGTCTTAAAAGCTTTGACTCCTGAAGAAACACATCCACAGAAAAGTTTCACAAGTAGGACTGAATACTATTAAATGGCAGGGGTGGAACGGTTCACAAAACCCGAAGTTCGGTTTGTATCACGGTTCTGAGGTCATGGTTTTCAATTCGGTTGGACTTACATTGTTTTTCTCCTTTTTTTACTACTACTGCGAGACAAATGCCTCCCTTCATTAGTTGATGATTATGTCCAGAATTGAATAAAACACCCCTCCGAACCATGACACGTGTACCGAACAGATCAGATTTTTTTCCTGAACTGTCCCATGCCTAGTAAATTGTACAAAAAAGTTTACAAAATTTGATCTGGAACTTATATATATATATTTATAAATACATATACACATATTTAGTGAGCATCTGTGGCGCTAGTTTCTGCATTGTTCCATACCAGCGACACTAGTTTAACCTCAACTGGCTCAGATTAACAATTAGAACAAGAAACAGGTGAGACAAGAAATGACATAATAAGACATAAGCAACTTTTAAAAAGCGAGGGACTCATTTTTTCAACTCTTTGCATCACTTAAATACAAAACAACATTAAAGATATCAACCCTCCAGTCCTTTTCAGCTGTGCTGATAGCTGTTGACTAGAGGGTGAAGCCTTTTTCAAACCAAAAACTTCAGGCAATAAACAATGAACATGAAATATTGTTCAGGTCTATAAATAAAAACACAGAGGTCTTTATTGAGAAGAAATCCAAACATGAGTTTAAGCCAAAATTTGACGCTTCCAATCAAGGCAGAAGTAAAGCTTACCTCCCCTAAATCTACCTCCTATTTATCAGCTGGGAAATGTTGACAGAACAAGAGGAAGAGAAAGGGGAGGAGGAGAGAGATGGCATTGAAAAACAGGAACCTTGACTGAAAATGCCCGGTAATGCCTGGCCTACGGACTGGAACACGCTCACATAAACAGGTCGGCTGTGTGGACAGAAATGTTGGGAAACGGCTCTTCGTACAGCTTGTGGGGTCTGTCCAGTGCAGGTGGCACCTGGCATCATTCAGTCACCACCACACTGTGAACAGCATCCTCTTCCTCAGCCTGCCGCTCCTCTCAGCATCATTCTAATGCACTTCAGTTTGTTTGTGCATTGGTGTGTTACAGACCAGACCTCCCTGCAGGTCGGGAAACTTTCCATGAACTGCCATGTTCAGGTTGAGTGAAATCAGCTGAAAAATGTCAATGGAATCACTTGCATAAGTCTTTTAAGACTCATTTCAAGTATTGTGAGCATTTTATGCTTCAGCGTCAGTTTCAAATGCTACTATGGAACATTTTCCACAAAGCCGGTGGACATAGTGGGCGACCTGTTTTCCATAATTTAGGAATACACTTCTCTTCATGTGGGAATGCTGAACATAACACAGGGTTATGCAAGTCGTCCTGATCGCTAACCGTGGTTTAATGTTTAGCACGCATGCAGGCTAGGAGAATGCAGGTAAAACAGATGGACAATGACATTACTAAGAAGTTACACAGAGGCTTGCGTGACATCAGGGCCGCCATGGTCCCCTTAGGGAAGATTACATGTACTGTAAGTATGCTTACAGGCACCTCACATTCATGTTCTGTGTGTTCCTCAGTGACCCCTCAGTTCACACACCAGCATTCCTGGAGTACTAAAGGAAGGAATGATACTTTCTTTCCAGCTTCACTAATGCAACAAGCCACAGCGTTTGTGCTGGACACATTCCTCCGACACATGGAGCAGATTTGGCTAATGAAGGCCTGACAGCTGATCTTTAGCTGATGATGCTTGGAGCCACAGGCGAGTGCTGCGTATGAAGCAGGCCAATATACTGTCAACATCTGCAGCCGCAACCAGCACAGTTTGTGATGGAAAGAGATTAAATCAACCGAATCATCATGCAAAACTGACTTTGATCAGCTCCTTTGTGATACAGGATACAAATGATCTGCCAGCCGTTGCCATTAATCTACAGCAGTATGGCCCTGGGTTTGAACCTGTGGTGGCTGCCGGCTGCAGCTTTTCAGCATGGACTGTTTTCTCCATGTGCCTGCAACTTGCCCCGAAACGAGTAAACGCTAGAAAGCGCAATGGTCAAATTTCAGCCAGTTGACCAGAAACAGAGCCAGAGAAATGTGGCTGCACAAGTGGATCAATGCCCAAGGACACATGTTAAAATAGGCTGGTATAGTTATCAAAATCGACCTTAACAGATGAATGTCGGACAGACACAACCATTTTCCTGATGTGGGTTAAACCCTCAACATTGCCTGATGTGCTCTCTCAGGCTCCCTAAATCAGAACTAATAATATTTTGCCATGGAAAACATTAATTTACAAGTTTTACAGTTCATTTACCCAATGTTTCCAGCAGAAATCATGCAGGGAGTCCAAATAAATCAAATCACCAAGCCAGGAATTACAGCAGTCACATATGACACTGTGGAAAATGCCGTCAGTGAAAATGATTCAGTCAAGTATTGAGGGCAACTAGTACATCAGCAAATACCTCAATCTAACTGTATGAATTGGAAATGATGGACCTCTTCTACTTTATGTCAGAGTCTGCATGACTGAGCGGACACTTTCGGGGGAAATCGTGCAACATTTCTGAGCGGTCTGATCACTGTTTGTTTAGGGTTGGAATATCTGTGTAGCTGCAGGAGGTCTCTGCTCAGTGTCGGGGCAAGACCAGAAAGGCCCCACCTGGAAGTACTTCTGCAGGGTCAAAGGTCAATGCCATTGAACCTGAGTGACAACGTCTATATGTAAACAGAAAACACTGAGTGTAATGAGAGAAATGATCACAGGAACAAAAGGTTTCTTTCTGTCACATCTCACTCTATTACTGTTTTTAAAATACTTTGATGTTCTGACTCTATTTTAATTGACTTTGTAAACACAGTTGTGTATACATTATAGCACAGAATATAATGACCTGTATTGTCTTCTAGAATATTTACTACCGTTGTTTTTACATTGATTATTTTAGAGACTTTCAGTGGTACAGTATAATCTTTCCATTTAGACTGACAGAGAACAAAAAGTTTGAGAAATGGGTTTTACCTCAAACAATCAATGCATCAATTATAGACCAATTGTCTTTTTTGTCTTTGTAGCTTTGACCTCTGCATAACCGAATTGTTTCATACAATAATAGGAAGCATTAAAAAGCTTTAATATCAGGAAAGGCATCTCTCCTAACATTGTTTATCATGATTATAGGAGCGAAACTCTGACAGCTTCAGGAAAGCCTCCACCAACAGAGAAGAATAGGTGTCAGTCCGCTGTGCAGCTCTGCTGTCAAGAGTGTGGAGGATGCCACTAACTCAATATTAGAAAGTCCCGGTTTAGCACACAAAGATGCCAGTGGTGCCAAAACAATACGATGCCCGGTGAAGTACAGGAAAGCCCTGTGTAACTAAACAACAACATCAACAGCAGCCAAGATTTCTTTGATAACAACAACTCTGCTTGCTCCCGCAGACCAAGTCCTTCGCTCTCATTGTCTGTTGGAGGTGATAAGACGTTTTCCAAGAAACTTCCCTTTCTCCAAACAAGAAGAGAATACATCGAACAAGACAGATAAAACCAGCCAGTGTTGAAAGTTTACAATGCAAAAAAAAGGTTGTGATGCTTTTTCAGCATGTTAGCCAAAATCATAAAAACACAGGCATCAGTAGCACTTTGACCCACATAGAACAAGAGTCCAGATTCAACCAAGGTCACAGAACCACTTCAGCAAGTATTTAGTCTATTCAGCGGTCGCTCCTCATAACATGCAGCAGAGGGGGGTACACAGTCTTCGTGTCTCTGCTTATCGATGCATGCCAGACATTCTCCTCCGCTGTGTGTGAATGTATGCGTGGATGTGTTTGTGTGTGCATGCTCTGACCTGAGCGCAGACATGAACATAACATGTGAATTCACCTCCTCAAAATTCCAAACACTTGTAGCCACCACGAGCCAAAACAAGGGGATGGTTTCCTGTTTTGTTCTCGGCCCTTTTGAAAGGAGAGACTCCCACGTTTGCATCGTCCACCTATAGCGCCCCTCGCCCCATCCCCCCCCAGACACACACACACACACCTTTCACCTCATAAGAAAAGGATGGAAAGTCTGGAGAGGAAAGCTGAAAAGCTTTTGAAGTCTCCATCAGTAAGTGGTTAGTAGTTTTCCATTTCAGCGAGTTTCTCTAAGGTAGCAGTTTATTCACTGCTTTTGTGTTTTATCTTGCTCACAAAAAGCTTAATCTACCTGTTTAGCAAACAGCTAAGCTACCACACAAAGATCAAGTGACACTAAGCACAATGAGTGTGTTTACATGTACATGAGTATTCCAGCTGGGAGGCCTATCCCTGTTTGATAATGTTATCAAACGTAAGTGTTTGGACCAGAGAAACACGATGTATACCTGACAAATACCAGGGTCTCTGCTATTTAAAACCACACTACGGCTACGTTCGGACTGCAGGCTAAAGTGACCCAAATCCGATTTTTTTTGTCCATATGTGACCTGCATCTGATATTGTCATGAACAGCTCAATTCCGATTTTTTTATATCGGACCCAGGCCACTTTCATATGTGGTCCTAAATCAGATATGTATCCAATATTTTGCAATGCGACCTATGCAGCATATATCCGACTTTTGTGTCAGTGAAAGACAACAGACGTCACAATTCTGCGACACAGGAGTGGGCAGACAGCTTGTTAGTAACAAGCACCCGTTGCCAGGAAGTAGAGCCCAACTCCAACGCGCCGATGTCGACTCTCTTGCCGTGAAAGTGACACAGAAAGGTGCTCGGAGATGTATTCGAAGGTACTCGTCATTATGAAATTATGAATAAAGTCAGTGTCGCTAAAAGCAGTCACATCACTATCCCACCACTATCTCTGTACAGACGTTAGCTTTAGACGCAGCTACTGCTCTCTTCCTTCTCAGCGTTCTTCTTAATATTATTTGGTTGTAATTATGTTGGCTACGATCGGACATTGTGTGACGTCATCCTCTTCTCCGCATGCGGGTCCCTTCAGGGCCGCAGTCCGTTCACACAGCAGAGTGGTAGCAGTCTCATATTATTTCGAAAACAGCAGTTTTTAAAATAATAGTTTTATATTAATTTAGCCAAATTTTCCAAGCTGAGATTTAACATGCACCAATGCTCAAAGATGGAGATGAGAAGGTTGAAAATACAGAAGAGGGTCAAAGGTTGAGTCAGCTGAGCTGCTTAATTAACCTCCCTGAGGTTACACAGGGAGGTCAGAGCATCACTGCTCCTTATGACAGACTAAATGTTTGGAGAATAAATGGATGGCAAAATCAGAAAATGAGAAAGATGCTACATCTGAAACATTCACATTCCTCCATCCTTTTACATAACCCTTTACACAATCTTTAATTAATTAAGTCTGATGTGCACTTGACAATTGTAAACACAACAGGAAATTCCTGTTTCATTCTGTAGAACTTTAAAGGTGGAGGTGTTTCCCTCTGTTCCAGTTAAAGAGCAAGAATCCCACACAGACATTTTTAGAGGAATCCTTGCTGTAAATAAACAGTGAGGGGAAAGGGGGGGCTAAAGGGAGGAGGGTGATCTGTGTTGATGGGGGGGCTTTTTTTTTTTATTGCAACAGTTGATTGTTCTCAGAGTCATAACAACGCATGCTCAAGCCACTGTGGACTGGCATTGTAATAACAAACAATCTGTATTTTCTGCCATTGAGGTTTGCACAATCCGAATTTTCAGGCAGTGGAAAAAAGCAAGAGGCCGGCCACAGCCAAAGTGAGCGCAAGTATCTGCCTGCACACCAGTGGATCGCAATAACAGGAACCGCGCAGTGGCTCCTGCAGCGCTGCAGATAAGAGTCATGCTGAATGAGGCTGTTTGAGCTGCCTCATGAAAAGTTCCAGTAATGAATAATGCTGATAATATTCGGCTATCCAGGACAACAATCTGCCTGGAATCTGGAAGGACAAAGCCAAACGGGTCAGAGCGTGACACATCAAAATGACACACTCTGCCGCCGTCCTGCGTGCATAATGGAATCTCTGCTTATTCTTCAGCAAACACAATGATGACATCTTGAGGAGACGTACGCGTCTCTCTAACTGAGTCCTCCAGACAGCTCCAGACGGTGTAATGGAAAACATAAACGGCAACAACTTGTGGAATGTTTTACTTGCATCTACGCCCTCTCACACCATAAACTCAACAGGAAGTTGTTATGAATGCTAAGGTGAAATGATTGTATACACTGCACTGATGTCGTTCAGGTTTTCTGTCCACTGTTTTGGACAAGAATCCAGGACAACTTCCAATTCATGTCAAAAGTCCTGGCGGCTAGCCTCTCTGAATGAAAATATTATGAAAATACTAACCAGTATTTCAAAAACAAACAACCATATCAGGTTTTATCATCAGGGAACAGAGGAGTCCTGACGAAAAGACCTTCCTCTGTGTTATGTAATTCTAATAACGATGCATTTTTGGTGGTAAAATGATGTCTTGTGTATCATACAATACAAGCTGATATGCTCAGGGCGTTCTTTTGTCGGCAAACTGCAGCAGAAAATGTAGACAACACACTCTGTGATTACGAGAACCAAAGTGAAGCTGGCCCTTCGCAGGGTATACTTGTCGTAAACAAACCTGTGGTTGGCACAGAGTTGCGTTTCAAGGTCTCGTAATCAACACAAACTTAGATTAATCACTTTAAATATAGATACAGGCTCCTGCACACAATGCTCCCTGTGGAAAATAACATCACAGAAGACGAGGCTATAGCAGGTATATCTGTCAATTGCTAAAACTGGAAGGTAAACATTAATTAAAATATAATTTCAGGCGAATGAGAGATTTATGCCTAACGCTGCTAAAAACCTTGTCTCTTATAAATTACATTTATATGCTACTAAATAGTTCTGCTAAATACATTTAAAGAAAACATAATTGCACCCTGGATTACACGGCACCATTTTTCCCATCATCGTATCACTACACTTCAGAAATGTGCTGTGTGTGTTTAGATGGAAGAAACACATTCTCATACATAAACAGCCAACAAAACTTATTTTCTCTTGTATCATGTAACAATTTACATTTTTCGTCTGAAACAAAGCGACCTAATATATTAGGTTAAAAGTCTGTGGTGTGGCCTTGTTATGAGCATTATGAGAAGGTGTTATAAAAGGACACAGCAGTGTGACAGCTGTAATTTTAAAGATGCATCTGTTTAATCCTGAACAAAGCCACTCAACCATTAAGTTGGTGAGAACTCAATCTTTCTGCCCTGAGGACTTTGGCATTCAAGCAAGAGCCACTTTCTCACCACTCCTGGCGAGGAGTCACACAAACTTTTATTTAGACGGAGCTGATGTTAACAGGAATAAAGGCTTTGAATCAAGAAATTGGTAAGAAATAAAAACAGCCTAGGTGACCCAGCTTCCATCAGCTGTTCTTCTCGCTAATGTTTGCCTGTTATTCAGGTCAGACTGGAACAATCATGTGTTCATACTCCTTGTGGATGTCTCAACGAGGTGAGCTAGGTTATTAAGAAAGGCGGGCATGTTCTGTTGTGATTTATACTCACTTTGATCTAAGTGCTACTACTGTACTTCTAATGTGGATTTGAAGTGCGTCAAAAAAATGCTGCTGTGGGCAACAAGACACTCCCTGTAAGAGCTGCAGCTGAGTCACTGAAGTTTCAGTGCAAGTTCAGTCTCAGCTCTCTGTGGTTTAGTCCAAGTCTTAAATCTTGAGTGCACAAGTTCATGTTTAGCCTAAATGCTTAGGCAATTTTCACACAATAAAAACAACATGAACCGCATGCAACAGTAAGCTCCCTCACACCCCGTCCCATGATGTTTATCAGTATATGCTCTGCAGAAAACATTAAGGGGCAAGTCGAATACAAATCCTATTAACTCATATATATCACTGACAGGCTCATTTTGAGTGTGCGCTGGAGTGAGAGATGCCATAATTAGGGATGACACAATCATGCAGAGAAAAGATGTATATTTGTGTTGTGCATGCAGCCAAGACGGGGAATCGAACCGCCAATTTATGGTTAGCCGACAACCTTCTACCACCTGAGCTGACACAATCTATGCAAATGAGAACTAAGGTAATCTATTACACCTCAGTCTCTGGGTGCCTGTTAGCTCTACTGAAGGATCTTTGATTTTTGGTACAAAAGATTTAACATAAGATTTAACTTAACTCACTTTCATCAGGGTTATCATCACTGAACAGTTAGTATTAGATACCATCTCATAGTATAGGCAATGTCCTCATGCGGGCCAGCATTGTTTACTTTGTGCAACATGGATAACCAAGTGCAAACTGACCAGTTGTGTCAAAATTTACCTATGCAATGCAAAAAAAAGTCATCAAATTCATTTCAATCACCTCTGCAAATTAATATAGGGAAATAGTAAAGAAAGGAACAAACGAACAAGATGTCTGTAAAAGTTGGTGAAGACCACAACCAGAGCATCAGGAGAGTGAATATTAGATGTGCATTTACTCCAGATAAATGCTAACGATGTTCCATATGTGTCAGACATGCTAACAGAGAGATGTTTCTCAGCCCTCGTGTCTGTCGGTTCCCTACAACTCTCTATATTTTAAAAAAAAAAAAACTATTTTCTGGTCCTTTGGGATCCTTGATCAGACAAATCTGTTCCATGCAACGTCTGCTTGTCTGCACACAGGCTACACGCACCTAACTCTATTAATAACATTGCGTGCCGGCAGTTTCTCTTCTCCAACTCCTGACGCCATGACATCACATGGTTTTAACATATTCGCTATGTTACAGAGCGGCCCGTGTTAAGTCAGACTGACAGCCGGTGACATTAAGCAGCATTCCTTACATGCTGCCCTGCTGGGGAAAGCAGTTCGAAGATCACAACATATTTGTGTGAAGTTTGATGAGCGTGCAGAGCAGAGGGGAAGAGGCTTAGAGAGGATTTCGCTGATCATGTTAGAGCCAATAAACGGTGTCGCTCAGTTCAGTTCAGAGTGGAACACATTAAAAAGAAAAATCACTGTAATACCCAAAACATTCAAACACTTCAACGGTTCAACATGTCAAACACGAAAAGACTGTGTGTTTACATCTGTTTACCTATTGCATAAGGATCATTTATTTAATTCTAATTGCTGAAAGAAATGCATTATTTCCAACTAAAGTGTTACTTTGGTAGACGCTTACTTATGAGTCCAAATGCATAGAGTTGTGATTGTTTACTGTTGAATTACTGGCTTATATGATAAGTGACATTTCTGCAGACAATGCACTCCCCAAAAGTACCAGAAGCTGAATTGTAACATACGCACTGTATGATGATTGCTTTTCTAGTTTTCTAGGATATGGAGTCCAGTGTTAGAGCATATGAACAACCAATGGTACTCTCATTACCAGCCCATCTTATTGACGCTCTTCCTTTTTAAGATGTGTTGTACGGTGGAGCCCCCCCCCCCCCAATTTATTATTATTTTTATTTTATTTTATTATTTACTTATTTGTTTTATATTACTATAGATGTCTTTATTATTGTTGTAGTTTTTTTTACGCTATATTTTCTTATTATTCCTTATGTATTTGTATTTGTTATTGTCTTTTTGTAAGTCACTTACTGATAATCTTTATAAATAAAAGAAAAAAAAACCCAGCATCCTGGACAATACTGGGGAAACCTGCCTGCAGTCCAGACCTGTAACACAAAACCTTTGAAGCACTATGATATCCAGAATACAAACTCTGACAAACTGTATACATTTTTAAAAAAGGTAAAATTGTAGCCGCCCTTCGTACATGTCCCTGTTCAGCTATTTTAAAAAAGTGTCACTAGCATGGATTTCAAAATGAGCAAGTATTTAAAAAACTAAATAAACCTATTTTCAATTAAAGGTTCTTTAACTAATAATAGTTATGTTTAGTCCATTCTGACACGAGAGACTAGTATTTTACAGCCATCGTCAAAATAACTGGGAATGTCAAAGATAATTCAGCACCATCTAAGATAAGAGATCATTTCCGATGATTGTCTACCTCCATAACCTTATTAGACAGAAGTGGAGGTGTTGATGCTTACACATCACGATGACGCAGTTAAAAAGTATAAAGTTTACTCAAGCATTTGGTCACTAACAACGTCACATGGAGCAAATACGGGGCGTCCTTACGCTCCTGCTGCTGCTGCCTTAGGTTGTTGTTTGTGTATGTTTGGGATTGGTTGTGTAGGGGTATGTCAGATAACAACCTGATCTCTAGAATATCCAAGGATAACTGACGAATGCATCCGGTATGCGATCTGATACGCCTCGCCCAAAACGGCATGAAAAATCCTCAGCGTGAAAAGATATGAGGTGAATCATCAGGAAAAGTGTACAGTCACGAATACCCTCATCGCCGCTTTTACAGCTTTGTTGGCTTAGCTGTCAACAGCTTTGAGCCAGTGTCTGAGAATTATTGAGGTTAATTCCTAGCATAAAAAATAAGTCCTGCATAAGTACACAACGAGGTGGTGTCAGCCACCTTGTTTACCAGCTGCAGACAGACGTGAGGAGTGCAGCCTGCAGGCGTAAAGGTCAACCCCTGGCGGAGGAAAGGCGAGGCAGTATCACCTTCCTAAGGCATGATGTCATGAGCCATCACCTCTACCTGCTATCTGTATCCATACCAAGCAGTTGCTCATCCTCGTCCCATCAGGGTATGAGGGCTTGTAACATTCCTGCTCTGCTTTCACAGCTGGTGTGAAATGACATTAGCAGGTGGTAATGTGTAAAAATTACGATTAAAGAAAAGTGTCAAATTCTTCGACCTTCCATCAGTTGTTTAACTGGGTTTGCTGCCAGCCTGATTTCCTCTGGCTTGTGAGCTCTTGGAAAGACACAGCAGTGCAGGAAGCAAAATTGAATGCATCCCTCCTGGGTTAGTATATACTCAGGAGAGCCGGCGTGCCTTCCTTCTTTCTCTATTTGACGAAGTAGGATGAAAGTTTGGCAAAGACTGCAGCACTGGAAGCTGACAAATGAACACTATGCTGGCAACAAGAACGTGGTTATAAAACAGACAAAACGCTGTGCCGCACTCACAGAAAAACAAACACACTAAAACAGTCTGCAGCTATTACATGCTTTGGAAAAAGGCGCACAGATTCTTTAAGTGACTTTTCCTGCTGACATATTTCTGACAGTTGGTAATATACAAACATAATATCTGTCACTGATTAAAATCTACACATCTGCTAACTAAATTGGACAATGTTGCCAACATGACTGCACCTGTTCACTACACAAAACCACCGACGTGCGGTTTTTGCTCATGACTTCTTCCAACAGCCTTTGAAGTCAATATTAGCAACCGATCATAAAAAAAAAACAGGATTAAGCCACGATGGTGATAAACTGCCTTCACTTTTCTACCAACTCAAACCTCTGTACATTGCTTCACATTCACCCATTCATGCACACGTGTCTATACGCCAGTGGTGCCACCACTGGGAGTCACTTCTGCAGTCTAAACACAATGGCATGCACAAAAGGTCAACTCCATTACACACAATAGCGGCACTATTTACGCTCCTAAATGTCATGACCTAACCCAAAAATACGACTCTATGTATCTTAAAATATCACGCTGTATGGTCCCCCATCTATATTTAAACTCTCAGCATGGAGACCGATGTCTTGGACTGACAGAGGGTCGTGCTGTCTATGGAGGCTTTGACGTTTCAAATGGATGCCAATATGATTTAAATATAAGACTCCTGCCAAATCTCTTCACTCATCAGCCAGCAATAATACCTGTTTGTGAGCCTATTAAACATTACAGTGTTTTCCAGTGACCATGGCAACGACGGAGACTGATTGAGCTGCATGAGCAGGAAGTGCTGCAAGGACAACAGGATGTGCCCTGGCTCCGCCGCCGAGGGTCGAAGAATTCAAGGAAGTTATTGTACTTTGTGGAATGGGCTCAGGAATGCAAGATGTCTGCCATTTCTTTCTCTTTTTTTTAAGGTCTGAGTCATATCACATGTTGTGCGCGACAAGCTTTGAAGATAATGCGACTGTGTTTGATGTATTTGGTGGCACAGTGCTGGCACACGGATGTTTGTGGTCACCCACCTCTACATTCTCCAGTGACAGCTTGAAGGATCCACAGACAGGAACAAAACAGCTGTTATCCAGCCGGGGTTTGGCCACGTCAGCAAGGTACACAGGGAAACTTTATCTGAAAAAAAAAAACAAATCAAATATCAGCAAAACCATCAGCAAAAGCAGCAACACATTCAGTGACATGTCAGCATCTGATAGATGCAGAGCTCCATTTAACGCAAACAGCAGCATGAAAGCAGGAACCTTGACTTATTGAAGCTCGATGTTTCCCTCACATTTACCTCTCAGTAGCCGGGGCTAAACCTTGTTTCAACACTGGAAAACAGTGCTTAACGCAGTCTGACAGGGAAGACACACCACAGCCTCTGCAATGAAAGTCTGAGGGAATGTTTTATCTACCATCCACCCTGGTTTGATGACTTCTGACAGGCCTTGTAGCCTCTAACAGCAGCCCTTTTGTCCAGATTTGTCATTTTTTGGATTACCTAGCCAGTTAGACACGGGAGACACTGACAATTGACCCACACTACCATTAGCAAAATCAACACAAATCCTTATTCCAGTCAATTTAAATTGATTATCAAGTACAAAAAATATTAAATGTTTTAAGATCATAGTCACATAAACTAAATAAATATAAACTAAATACATACAGGTCCATCTATTCCTGATGGTCGCCTTGTTGTTAATGTTCCTAAATCCAGTGATAAAGCTACAACCTTGCACAAACTCCTAATCCTGACCCTCTCCTCTGCCGCCACTGGCATCTCGTCTTACTTTTCCTGCAGACAGATTATGTATCTAGGGGTCTGGCATTCTTAACCTGTGCTGTGTTTTTGATCCCAGTTTAGACACACTGTCTCTAATTATCCCTCCCTGCCTATGTTCAGGATGTTTCCGTTGCGGCAGGCCTTCTCCCTGACGCGTGGATGGAGCTGTTGTCCTGAGGGTCAGAGGGCAGCAGGGTCGTGGGTTAACATCACACGCTGCGTTACAACAACAAACACGTTGCCCTGAAATCCTGAAATGGGGGATGAAAGGTCCTATAAATCCCTTTCACACCATAAATACACAGATCATTTTTAATGATCCACCATGAATAATTCCTCTGTAGCCACTCGGTGATGAGTTGCATGTAGCTCATCTTTCAGGAGGTAAATCTTATCCCCATACTTTCCATCAGTGCTGCAGCATCTATTCACCATAAAAAACAAGCAATGGAGTGAGACACGGCAGGCTAATGGGGGATGAGGGCGGGAGAACTGATCCGCTGTCGGATCAAATGTTTGCGCGGCGATGAAAGCTATGTTCTGCCTGTGGCATCAGGGTGTCTGCTTGTGCGCCTGGAGGTGTAACAAGCTGCACATCGGCCCCCCGATGATGTGATCTTCAATGGAGAGGTTAACAGGTTTGACCCCCCACCCTGCACCCACAGGCCTTGTGGCAAAGACGCGCCGACAGACAGGACGCCAGGAGACGGGATGTGCAGAAACCCTGATATAAACAGTTTACAGGTACTTTTTTGACCCTTATTTAATCAACAAGTGTGATACAGTGTCCAGACCAAATGATGATTTTCATAAACTTGCTCAGAAAATGTGAAAACATTGTGTGGCTTGTCTATTCAGTATAGACTAAATTGAACACTTTCCACTTCTATGGAAACAATTCATCACTTCATACAAACAACATGCTTTCTTTCAGAGGGTTAGATTTATAAGATCAATACCTCTCTCAGGGTAAATATGAACACTACAGCCTGATGAAACTGCAACATTAGTTGAACATTAAAGTGAAATACTCCACCTTATTTTGGCCAGTAGAAACCAATACCTTTTGCTGACTGAACAATCAGGTCTAGGGCAGGCTGCCATTCTATAATATAACTGATAAGTTGCTTAAAGACATGACAGATAGATAACTTTATGGTCAGACTTTAGCTCCGTGCATGTGTCCTGCAATGATTACTGATGCTATGGTTACTAATGATTTTTTCTTTCTTTCTTTCTTTCTTTGGCATCCCCATTAGTACAACAGCTCTAGAAAAGGACACTATCATCATTCCAAAACAAAGAGGTAATTCCAAACTAACATTTTCACTTTCTCTTTCGGTGTCAAGACGAATTTGACTACACTTGATTACACGTGATTTATTTCTTGTCAAAAACTTAAGTGAACATATTGATCCATCATATTAAACTGTTCACTTATCGCAAAATTTAAAAACAAATCACATAGGAGATGAAGACTAACAACACTGTGCTTGAAAGATGTTTTCTGATAGGGTTAAATTCTTGTTAATCAATATAAAAACAGACTAACTGTCTGCAGGAGCCCCGGGTCCATGAACCCTACATTTGTTCCACTGTATTATCACACTAGTCATACCAGTCAATCAGTTTTCAGGATTTTATGAACAAGCAGCAAATCCAGTGCAGCTGGTAATAACATGTCCACACTTCACATCTGCAGCGATCAACTACTGCTGCTGCTGCCAAGCTAATTCTCTGAGCGCTATAAAAAAAAAGCATTCAGCGAATTAACAAAACAGGTTCGGTCCCGACTCCACTGGCAGCCAGCGGCTTTTACATCAATCAGTGCACAGAAACAACAGGACATGCCTGCAACAAATACACGTTCATGTGTAGCCGCTGCCCTCTGCTGTCACAAACACACAGCTGCAGCTTAGAAGGGAGCAAGGAATATGAATTTAACCCATATTCAGTGAGGGGGAGTGTGTCCTAGTTGAGTTATGACGTCTCCCTGTGTGTATAAATGCTGTTTCGATAATCAAAACAGTGACAGAACAGGTAAATATACAAAATGGCTGCACTTTAGCTGCAGCTTCCCAACTACACTACTCATAATTAAACATAATTAACTACTGTGAGATGCTAAATACATAGATGTGTCCCCTGTTTAACTAAAACGTGAATAAATATAACATATTAAACATAAACATAGGCTAACTGCCACAAACAAACGGAACTAGCTAACCGTTAGCAAACGGTTGAAGTTATTTTTACCTGCTGCGCCGTCTTTTTATTCCTCCAGGTGGGAACAGGTGGTTGACTTCAGTTGATAAATAGATAATCACACTTCTTCCATCTTCTTCGGTCACTTAAGTTTGGCGTTTTTTTTTAAGAGTACAAGCGAAGTTATTTCGTTTTCCGTTCACGGAGTTGGATTGTTTGTTTGTTAGCATGCTAGCTTAAACTGCGCCGCTGCAGCCACGCCCACTAATAAGTACCGAAACGACGTCGGCCGTTTAAATTTAAAAGTTTATTTATTTATTTATTTTTTAAGTCTCCCCATCGTATTTTGAATTAAACCAGGTGTATGTCATTTAGTTTCAAATTTAACAGGTGCAATTTAAATCAATCAAATTAAATATAAGTAAAAAAAAAAAATAATTCAGATGGTTTGTAATTATAAAGCAGATATAGGTAAAAAACAGTTAAAATAAGATAAATATAATTAAATTTATATGATAAATATAAGATAAACAACCATAAAATGTGCGTCGAACACCTGCTGCTGTAATAGACTACCAGTACAAATCAGTCATACCCCTCTTGTCCACTAGGGAGCAGCATCATCACAAGGCTGCACAACACTGCTGTGCTGTGCATGATGCTGGGAGCCATTTATAATATATAAGAAATACATTTCTAAGTTATAAGTTTTCTTACTGCAATCCCAGTTTAGTACACATCTTAAATGCAAGATATGGTTTTGAGGAACATTTAGGGATAAGTGATTGATAAGTTAGAGGCCTAACATATAAGGAGAAAACCTACCACACGACATACAGAGGTTATGGAGCATATACACAGTCCTGTAATATTGTTTCACTGTCAAAATAGCAATGGAGGTGATCAACCATCATATATAATTGTGTTGTTTTGTTGTGCACACTGAAAAACGCAAACACTGGGGAGTCAACATTAAAAAAAAAAGGCTGAAACTGGTCTGAAACATCATGTAATCCCTCTGCGATGTGATGTGTGTTGTCTTTCCCCTCTGTGTCGTCTGCAGGTCTTTAAGAGGGAGATTACAGAGTCTGGATGAGTCAGACCGACAGATGTGTCATCAGGTGAACCAGTCTGACTCCAGCAGTAACCACCGCTCAGCTTATAGTCTCTTCTCTGCCCGTCTGTGTCCTCATTCTGCTCGTCCTTACTTCTGCCCGTGTCCTCTTTTTATGCTTTTTCTGTAAAGTCAGTGACCTTGTTTCTCCTATTTTTGATGTCTGCATGCTGCCCATTTTTGCTCTCATTTTGGAGCTTGTTTTTTTGTTTTCTTCCCTTGACGAGCTGGATGGAGCCTCTCTGCTGCTGCTGCTGCTAAAAATCAAATCCCCTGACAGTCAACACCATTTTTAAGACAAATAAAATTTATTTGCACTCGTTGCTCTTTAAAAATGAAATGAATCAGATGTGTGTGACGGAAAGTTGAGATGGATCCACTGTGCGTGTCGGTGATGACAGCAGGAAAAAACACAGCTGCTGGGCCTCATTCGTAACAGAAACCCTGTCGGAGGAAGGAGGAGGAGGAAACACTTTGTTTGACTGACTGCACCAACCACCAGAACCACTTCTTCTACTGCTGCTGCAAAATGTGGGACATGACAGCAATTCAAATCACAATTATATAAAGAGATCTAGGTCAAACAGAGAAAGAATTCCGACCTAAAATTAGATATGAAAATGAGCATAAACAAGGAAACTTCATCCTCTTTGAATGAGCAGCTTGAACATTAGCTGACTCAGGTTAGCTTTGTGCCATTCATCCACTTTTAATCCCAGGATTTAAAAAACGAAATGTCAAAATAGGGGATTGGGATGATACCACAGGTCCTGTGCTCGTGTCTCCTGATGATGTGTGTGTGTGTGTGTGTGTGTCTGGAGATGGGAGGTTGAGCAGGAGTGTGTGTGTGTGTGTGTGTGAGGGGGTTCATCAGTGGACAACAACAGCTCTTTTCATAGTCGTCAGTGTATCCGGGTCAGCTGTGCAGGAGATGCTGAGAGTCCTGCAGCTGCTGGAGGGAAGAACAGCAGAGAAAATGAGGACGGAGAGGGAGGAGTGTGTAGCTGTGTTACTCGTGAAAATTTGCTTTCACACTGTTTGGGGGACTAAAAGCATCCAGACCACACAAATACTTACACTTATACTTTTAGTCCTCTCTCTCTCTCTCTCTCTGTGTGTGTGTGTGTGTGTGTGTGTGTGTGTGTGTCGAATGAGGAGATCTCCCCTATACAGCTCAGCTCACTCTGATATAAAACCAAGAAAACAAAGATGGGTTTGTGCCAGAGGAGGACAGCCTCTGCTGCTGCTCTGGGTTTGTGCTCATCTATGTTGACTCAGACTGAAGCTGGTCATGCTCTGTTTTTATTTGGGTTTAAACTTGTGACTACGATCCACACAGATGTGTAAAAGTCTTTTTTTTTTACACACAGACTCTGACTTGTCTACTGTCCTCCTGACCCAAAACAGAGAAGAGTCAGCTGGATTCTTGCAGGATTTTACACAGATCCATCTTGAAGCCACTGTGGTGCTGCTGTTTTAAATAATCTGTGGTTCAGTGTTTAACATCTTGGGCCAATCCAAATAATAGCAGCTGGGGGAAGCTTGAAAATCACTTTTAAACTACTCCTGTACTCATTTATCACCTCTTTATTTATCTTTTTTTCTGTCTTTAGTAAAAGTGTGGATGAAGATTTAGTAGACATGTCAGAAAACAAGGGAAACAGTGTCTTTTTGCACAGGAAACACAGTGTGTTTGTGCCCTTCAGTGTCCCTGTTTGCAGTAAACACTTAGAGATGAAGTGCAGGAGGAGTTTTTATCTTATTAAGGTTGAACTCTTCTAAAGGATGACTCAGTAATAAATACAGTGGAGGGCTGTTGGTGTGACAGCTTGTTAGAGAAGCTGCCAAACAAGCTTTTAGACACCTTCTGTGAGGTTCCACGGTGATTCATGATCAATCAGGTGAGTGCTTTCAACAACAAAAAAAAGCTCCTGAGAGCTGCTTTGTTAATCACTGTAAATCAAAGGATGTTTTATTTGGTGTAACTGATTAATCTTTTACAGTCTAATGATGACTTGTTCTCTTATCTTCTTCTTCTCTTCTCGATGGAGAAGCTAAACAACAGATCTCAGAGGAAATGCCTGAGGAAATGATGGTCTCTGGGGGGTTTTCTGTCCTTCAGGGAACAAGCATCACATGGATTCAGTATGACAGATCTGAAGGCATCAAGGTCCTTCTCTGGAAGTCACAGACTCCTCCTGTGCTGTGTTTTACACAGGCCTGCAGGCCAGGGGGACTCCTCACACCTCTTGGTTGTCGGCTACATTTACCCTGTGCTGGATTATTTTTGGATCTAAGCACAGGGTGCAAAGAAAAAGCCTCAGATTAACCTGCTTCTGGGAAGAATAAGGAGGCAGCAGATCAGGGGGTGAGTCTTTCAGCAGCTGTCCTCTGCTTCCCTCTGTATCGTCTCCTGCAGTGTCCCTCTTATCTCATCTGAGACATTATCACTTGTTTATAAAACACGGGTTTCCTGCACCTCCTCTTTAGGGGGAAGCTAACGTTGTCCACTGCTTCCCCCGGAAACGTCCTGAGCTGTGCCTTAATGTCAAAGTGCCAAAGAAAGGCTTTGAAGGGGAGAATGAGGTGCTCATAAAATGCACATATGTACTATACAGTGCCTTCTATGTGTATTTAAATACAAGATATTGCTGATAAATAACTTGCTAAGACTTTATCAAGCTGTTATCAAGGCAATATGTGTTGTCAGGTTCTAAAAAAAATGCAATTATAGATTATTAGCACACATGCTAATAAGTCATTAAGCTATTTTAATCCATTAAATGTGATAGATTCCAACATTTAAATGGGTTTTTTTTCCCACAACCTGGCAACCCAAAAGCAGTAAATGAACAATTAAAGCCCAAGAAAAGCTGAATCAGTAGAAGTGATCGGTTAATTGATATTTCATCACCTGTCCTTCCACACGATACATCTGATCCTCTTATGCTCGACAGCTCAAACATGACCTACAATACAGGACGCTCCTATGAAGACAGTTGCATAATCACACCTGACCTGTCTCCACGTGAGGGAGGCTCAACAACCTCCACCTGCCTGCGAACCCTCACAGATGAGGTGAGTTACTCCCTGTCATCGTCTGATGTTTCAGATGACTCCTCTGCATGTGATTTATATAAAATATAATAAAGCAGTGAAGGACACGTTTGTTCCTTTATGTTCCAGCATGGAGCTGTTGACACAGCCTCAGTTGAGGTGTTATATTAGAACCACTTTCAAGTCATTACACTTTTATTGGCTCGCGTGCACTCTGCAACATTTGCAGTTTATGTAGCTGAGAGCTTTTATTAAACAATCAACTCTCAGTAAAGTGGAGTGCTGCAGGCAGGGAGATATTTTTCTGCAGCTTCCTTATTAAAGCAGCTGATACCACTGCTGCTGCTGCTGCTGCTTCCACTGCAGCCTGTCAGACAGCCCTGATGTTAATGTGGCTTTAAACAATCTGACCCCTTTGATCACACACATGATCATCAAAACACACCCTGTCACACCCCCAGAGGTCAGGCTTTCATTTTAATTATCTTATATATAGATGAATTAGTTATTCATCTTTCACCATATTACTCTCTAGTTAATGTTAATTAAGTTTTTTATAGTGTAATATATTATTATTATTATTAGATTTCATGAGAATATGTATTTAAATTACGCTCATTGTGCATATTTTACATGTATTTGGCGATAATAACCGTTCATGTGTTTGTTTATGTGTTCAGTGTGTGTGTGTGTGTGTGTGGAGCAGCTGAGCCTGTTAGGAGGAGCCTGTGCCGGTGATGAGGCGCAGCTCCACGCGCTCACTGGCTGCTCAGTCTTCAGTGTGTGAGTCTCTGCTCAGAGGTCCGACTGTCGGGACCGATCAGCGGTCATTACACTGCTGGAGCTCTCAGTGCTCGGACCCCCCCCAACAGCTGCAGCACTAACAACAGCAGGAGCAGAGAGAGAGAGAGAGACGGAGGAGACTTTACGCACGGCTCTGTGTCGCTGAAGAGATGGAGTGCATTGAAAGGACTCTGTGAAAGTTCCTGTGGACATGGAGACGCAAATGAGAAGACAACTGATGAGAGGGAAGTCGCCCATCAGTCTCCGCTGGGTCTGAGGTGCAGCGGAGGATGACACCTGCACCCGAGACGTTGTTCCAGACCTGACATCTGTGAAGAAGAATAGCTCAAAGCTTCTGCTGCCGTCACCATTTATAGAAACTGTGCGTTTGTTGCGCTCTTCTGGCGCCACACATCTTTGCACCATCGCGGATTGCGGCAAAAGCATCAACAACAGCAGGGATTCGTCTCGCACCAGGAGGCCTGGTGAACACAGGTGAGCCTTTTGTGATGCATTTCTGAACTAAACAGGACGTGATGTTTGTTTGTAAGTAGCCAGCAGCGCTGTTCCGTGCGCGCTGAGCCGGTTATTGTCCATCTTGGCTCATGCGTTTACTGATTAGGAGAAAGACTTGGAATCCTTTTAAAACGAATCTGCACACAGACTAAATTAGTCTGTTTATTAACCATTTACAGTCAAGTTTCTCCGTATTCTACTGGCTTTACCCACACTGCCTGCCTGTTTTTACGCATCAGTTCTGGAACAGCTCCTCCTCTGAATAATCAGTGAAATTGCTCAGAGCTTTGGAAACGTTCAGATCTCCTCAGCATTCTGATTGAAAGTTTAGCTTGAAGATGTTAAAGGTACATTTCACAGAAGAGTGTGTTTGTGTGATTTGATGCCATTTCATTGAAATTCTGTCATCCTCTGTATCACTCAGCTCATGCTCATCTCTCCACCATGAGATATTCTGGATATTGAGACACAAAAGACGTCTTCTTCCCGTGAAACCAGCACTAAGGCAGTATAACCTTTGGAGCTCTGACTCACCATGGGCACTGTACTATCACTGTCGCCCGGTTCTCGCAAATCAGGCTACTATGACAACCGCCCGGGCTCGCTCAGCCACTACCCGAGCCTCAGCAGCCGCTCCCTCAACAGCCAGAAGGACCGTGGGCTGAAGAGGGGCCAGTCCATCTTCCTTCCTGCCCTCACATGGAAGCGACTGGTGGCCTCAACAAAAAAGAAAGGCAACTCTAAGAAGGGTCCCGGCGGCCCGGTGCCCCTTGGGGATCCTCTGAACAACAACAACAACATCAACATCTACCAAAATGACCCGGTGCTGCACCTGAACCGCGAGAATGTGAAGAAGTCCCTGTCGTGTGCCAACCTGTCCAGCTATGAGGGCCCAGCAGGACTGGGTTTGGGGCTCGGCTACGGGATGGGAATGGGTCAGGGTCATGGATACAGCTACAGCAAATCCCAGCAGCTTTCCTCCGTGAAAAAAGTCCCACAGGGGACAGTGACCTCATCGCCGAAGCGTGTCATCGTCCAGGCCTCCACCAGCGAGCTCCTCCGCTGTTTGGGGGAGTTTCTGTGCTGTCGCTGCTACCGCCTGAAGCATCTGTCTCCAGCCGACCCGGTGCTCTGGCTGCGGGCCGTGGACCGCTCGCTGCTGCTGCAGGGCTGGCAGGACCAGGCCTTCGTCACGCCGGCCAATGTGGTCTTTGTCTACATGCTGTGCCGTGATGTGGTGGATGGCGACCTGGTGGCATCAGAGCACGAGCTGCAGGCCATCCTGCTCACCTGCCTCTACCTGTCCTACTCCTACATGGGCAACGAGATCTCATACCCCCTCAAGCCCTTCCTGGTGGAGGCTGGTAAGGAGGCCTTCTGGGACCGCTGCCTCGCCATCATCGACGCCACCAGCGCCAAGATGCTTCGCATCAACGCAGACCCGCACTTTTTCACACAAGTGTTTGCTGAACTGAAGAGCGAAGGTGGCTGCGGGCCTCAGGACTACAGCCGGGTGCTGGATCGGTGAGAGGAGGTCTGAGCAGCCATCCTCGCTGACCGCATGCCTTTTTTGTACGCTCATGCACACAAATACTTGCACACAGACACACACAGATTTCTCCTAGTAAGGCCTGTTTGGACTTTAGATTTCATGCACTGGTTGCCATCGTCCCTCCACAGACCTCCACTTGTTTTTGTTGCTGTATTGTCCACCTGAGTTTACTTTAGTTGTGGAACCATTTGGTCCACTGGACCCCCTGCGTCTGGTCCCAGTCGTCCCAGCTGCCCCCTCTGCCTCAGCACGTGCAGGCATCCCAGCACCCTTGTCCACCTATCTGAATGTGATCAATCCGCACACACAGGGATGGATGATGCCATCAACACAAACACACACAAAACATTTTGCACATCACTGACAGAAAAGAACGACATGGCTCAGACAATATTATCCACACGGTTATGTTTTCCTGGACAGTACGAGGAGAGATCATCATGTGCCAGACTCAGACTGACGGGAACAGCTGAGAGGTCCATGTAAGGTCCCTGCTGTGATGTTTGTGATCAGCAAAGCAAAACAAACCAGTTGGGTCGCCTGCCCTGAGGGGACCGTCAAACCTCTCTCTGTATCTTATTTAACCTGACGAGTCTCCTACTGGAAGCAGATTTTGTGTCATTGTATGCTTGGACATGTGTGTGTGTGTAGTCATTGTGCAGTGGACGGCAGCCAGGGTCATCAGCTGTTTACCCCGTCCTTTGTTCCCTGCATCTTGTTGACAGGGCACCCACAGCATGGTAATAATAAGATTAGTAGATTACTGCAGCCCCTCCCCTTCTGTCAACCTCTGCCCCCTTCCTGTCCGGTCAGCAGCCCTGCAGAGCCTCAGAGGCTAATCCAGGCCAGGCTGGACCAGGCAGGACTGTAGGCACCCACACATGGGCAAAAATAACACATTGTGTGTTTGTGTGTGTGTGGAGACTGTCATGGTTAAAAGCAGGGGTTTGTTGTTGCGGCTCAGGCTTCTTTCTTATCAGTCACCCGCGTCTCCTCATCTGTCATTGAGAGGCTGTGAGGGAGCTGATGTCTGTGTGTGTCCCTGCCTTAACCCCGCTCTCTCACCAAATTATTCCCTTCCAATGAACCATTTGTGCTTCGCTAGCTCTAATCTCTACTCCCTCGGTGCATGTGTGTGTGTGTTGTGGGTCACAGATGAGCCAAAGGTTCACAGCTTTCAGTTCAGTGGAAATGTGTCATTTTAAGCATAGTATAAAGTGGAGTTTAGTTTGCGGCTACACAAAGTCTGTGAGACACAAACGTGAGCATGATATAGATGCTAATGATGTATTAGAGGCATTGGCTGATGATTGGCTGACCATGCTAACAAACTGTTAACATAAAACAAATTGTTGCTACCCTCTTTCTTTGTAGTCGTCCTCCGACCCTTTGAATCTGACCTGAACCTGAGATTGAGAACCACATGTGCCATTGTGACAATGCCTTAATCTCATTGTAGCCGGTCAGGTGGAGCTTTTGTTGCTACATGTGGCCGTCACTTCGCTCTGATGCCACCCTATATTCTCCAACCGACAAGGTCAAATGAAAAACCCTGCAAAAGATCTGACACACACACACACACACATATTCTCCTAATCCTAATCCCACAGTCCCAATCAAACAGAGAGAGGAGTGCAGAATGAAGGATGGAATAGTTCAGAATCTGAGGGTGATTTGGTGAAACGTGAATCTTGAGAGTGAAACATGGCTGTTTCTGGAGCATTGACTGTACAGCGGCCATGTTGGCCTTGTTGTTGCGGTCAGTGCAGCTCTCTCTCTCTCTCTCTCTCTCTCTCTCTCTCTCTGTGGCCTGGCTTTAGCTTTGACAAGGACACTTGTGTCTTGACTCGCCCTCACCCTCCCTCCCTCCTCCTCCCTCCCTCAGCCCAATTTCCACACACACAAACACACTCAGCTGTTGTTCCACTCAGCCTGTTACATTAGATTTGACACCCTGCACCCGCCAGCCATTGTCAGGATGAGGAAAAGCAGAATGGGCCTGTGTGTTGGCACCAAGTTGGTTGTGTTTGTGCGTGAATGTGGGTCAAAGTTAAGGGCAACATCTGCTTCCACCACGTAGACCTGTGTGTTGATTGAATCAGAGAATACGGTACGACATGTTTGAGCGCTGATATGATTAGAAGTCAGGAATAATCTGCTGTGGGTTGTCTGCAGTGACGCATCCCTCTGATCAGAAAACAAACACTCCTGCCTACATTGACTTCATCGAATCATTAAAGACGCAGACACAGAGGAACCACTGTCCAACTGAGCATTAACACAATTTGACGTAATTGGATCCTGTCTCGGGCTTTCAGTAGATCCGTCCAATCAGGAGCTGGATGGTGCAGCTGCTCCTCCAATCGTCCAATCAGGCCTCCCAAACTCAGCTGGAGCTCTAATTCTGTTCATCCAATCAAAGCCCTCGGCATGATTCCCGACCTCTCGCACTGACTGACACACACACACACACACACACACACACACACGATGCCTGTGATGTTATCTGTGGATAATTTAGGACTCCTGGTTCTACGTATTGAAATGGTTTAATTGTGGACCTGGACCTCGCTCTGTGGATGGGACCAGATCACTTCAGGTGGGCCCTAGGCCGGCTCAGATTAAGAGACTCTGGGTTTGAACAATGTGATAAAAGATTCAAAAGATGGTGTTATATTCTTCTTAATGTCAACATGTCCTCACTGAAGTCACAACATTTGAAGAAATGGGTACATGAATGTATACTGAGGGACTATTTCCAGCTGCGGATGAATACACTGTCGTTGTGTCCAGCAGCTCACTTTCATTGTGGTGAAGCAACTTGTGTTTGTATCAGCTGATTATTTGTGATTTGTTGACAGTAAGAAACATATCAACGCTCGTCCTTTGAGTCGCCACAGCTCTGTGAGTTGTGTTATTTCAGTATGCTGCTGCTGTAGGTTGAGACTGACGGTGTAAATATCCGAGTGTCTAACAAATAAGAATGAAAAACAAAAGAATTAGTCTTGCTGTGTAGTAGCATGCATGCCAGCCAGGTAGTTTAGACATGTTGTTTCTTTTTTACCTCTGCTTTTGTTTGATTTTTTTTTTATATAAATATATATGTGATGTTTTTGGTAATTTAAAACTGGATCTCAATGTGAGGAAACAGAACAGTATTAAAGTCTGCAGGTTAAACTGAAGGAAGATTTGAAAGCATGTGAAAGTTTGGTCAGCTGAACATGAGCTCAGCCTATGTGTTTGTAGCTAAACGTACAGAAACCATCAAGTCAGAGGCTATCAATAGCTTTTCTCATCAATGCACCAGCTGGTGACACAAAGGCGGCCATTGTTAACACGTAGCGTTTGTCGCCTGCGGCTCCAGCTCGGCCTGACTGTAGCAACAAAACACACGACACTTCAGAAACCCTCTCATTCATCTCCGCACCTCGCCTCTGTAGTGCCAGCGCTGGACAGATGTTAGCACAGAGATAGAAATATAACGTCTGCTGTCCAGCACCTCCTGCTCCTCCTCCTCCTCCTGCTCCTCAGCTGCCCCTGAGTTTCCATGGTTACCCTCCTCAGCCATCATTGTAACTGTCACATCAAAATGAAGCAGCACATCAGCTCGAGTGGCTGAAGTGACTGTGCCTCTTGAAAAGTTAAGAAATACTGTTGATGGGGAAAACTTGAAAAAAAAAACAAATGTGACTGTTTCATGTTTTCTGTTTGTTTCCTTTTTCATGACGATGATGTTTACTATGTTGATTATTTAATAAAGTATTGAGCTGAAATCCAAATGCAGTGTTTATTTTGATTCATCTCTGCACCTGTGAGGCTCACACACACACACACACACACACACACATTTAACTAAACTGCCTTTGTCCTCACACACACACACACACACTCTCTCTCTGCCTGTTAACTTAAGGCAGTAAATTCATGTGGGACATGAAATAGCTAAACGTGCAGCCGCACAATAGCCCCCCGTCGTTGCAGATGGCCTTTTGGCTTCCTGTCAGTTGGGGCTGCGCTCCAGTCAATCACCAGCCTCTCCCCAACCCCCCGCCTCATGACCACAGGTGGAAATGCTGCGATGTGCCTCGTCTCATCAACAGAGACGTGAAACATGAAAAGCACAAAAACACGGAGGTGCCGAGTTCAGAAAGACCTCATAAAGATGGACGACCTAAAAATCATTTGTTGCCAACATCAACTCCATAAGCTAAGCTGAGCTAACTGGCTGCTAATGCAGGTCACAGCTATGCATAACAGAAACAAACCTATTTTCCGCACCAGTATAAATGAGAGTATAAACAGTTTTTTAGCTTCCACCATCTGACAGATGTCCTCCATGAAACTGTAAGACTCAGAGATGCATTTTTCCATTCAAAGCAGCTTATACTCTGGTGAGGCATGATGTCTGCTCTCTCTGTCTGATGGTATTGGAAAAATGATTATTTAAATGTCATTTATAATCTGTTCACAATGTTAAGAGGGCAGCAGGGGGGTAGAAAAAGCATATGGTGCTGGTCTGAGCCGGGGGTCAGCGGCCGAGGCCGGGTTACACCTCAGAGGGCAGAGAGGTGAGAGAGGTGAGGCTGTGATAAGACAGAAAGAAAGAGGACAGTGACATGTGACGAGAGGGAGAGGCATGGCTGCAGATGGCCGCCGCAGCCTGACTTGCAGCTTTCTCCTGTCGTCCGAGGACACAAATCACCGGCGCGCTGCCTCCCAGTGTCACACTTCTATAGTGTTGCTGCTCTGTTCCCAGTGGCTTTCTGAAAGCCTCGGCCGCTGCTCACTGGCTTTTTATCGGCCCTGTGGGATCCGGCATGCACCAAAACCTCGCTGTCATAGAGGGCATCCAGAGACAAGCTGTGTTTTACTGCTCGCTGCACACAAATTACTGCTGCTGCATCAAAAAATGTGTCTGCCAAACTTTTACTTTATGTGAAAAAAAGCCTGAATATAAACTCCACAGGATGGAAAGCATTCGTCACTTTTTCTTCTGCTGCTGTTTCTCAAACACTTCCTGATTAGTGAGCCTTCATTCTGATGGCATGTTGGTCCAGATCGAGGCAAAGTAAAAACCAATCTCCCCCCTCATGTTACTGTAATCTGCAGCATGTGACCTCCCCTCGGGCTGATGACGGAGGGATGCTGGAAAACCTGCAGCGCTCACCAAACCGGTGGCCGGTCTGCACTGAGAGGATTTAGGAGGAGGAGGAGGGGGAATAAAACACAGCAGCTCTGGGACACATATTATATTCCCACTGGTAAATCCTCTCCAACTCATTACCAAATCCTCGCTGCAGGGCTGCTAATCTCTAAAGAGAGACGGACCAGGTGCCAGTCTTTTTGTAATGGAATTGCACGGCGCTTTAAGTGATTGCATCAACAATTGCCAGTCCTGATAAATTAGATTAGACGTAGAAGAATCCGGTTTGTTTCAGTGCTGCTGTAAGAAAAACCAAGAAACTTCATCATAATCCAAAACAAACATCAGATGATTAGACCTGATCTACATTCTAACGCACTGCTGATTGCTGTGTTGTTTATTAGAGGAAAAAGAAACCTGGCAGCAGCTGTGAATGAGAGGAGGAAACAAAGGAGGGAATAATCGTTGCAAGATAAACTCATCCAACAACCAGATGAATAAGTGTATCGTCCTCATTTGACGATTAACTCTTTTTTAAAAAAAAGTGTGTGCACGCTTTAAACACACACTGAATAATCTGTGATGCAGAGGCTTCAAAGGCTGATCTCACACTTGCTTAATAAATCAGAGCTTTTACATCAATGATTAAAGGATTACACACAAACACATGCAGCATATATGCCATAATCTCTGCCTCTGATTGAACATGATGGGCTAACATACAGCTGCTGACTGATTGGTGGAGCTGTACCTGGGAGAGGAGCAACAGATCAGCAGTCTGAAGGCCTGATGTGAGCGAGGCAGACTTGTTGCATTTTGGTGAACAAAGTCGCCTGAGCTTCCAGCTGCAGCTGAGCTGCGCCCAGATTCTCCTGCTGTGACCGAATCAAACTTTAAATTAGATTCACAATTAACTTTGTTTCGCTGCTAAATGTAATTTGTTATCAAAATAGGACATGAGAGCAAAGGGCTGAGCGGCGCAGAGGACGGTTGTTTCTGCCGGATGTTTACTTACTCTGACTAATGAGATCTGAAAATAACTAAACACAGAGAAGTGCTGAAAGTGGCAGTGGTGCTGCACAGCTGCTGACTTGGGTCACCTAGTTATTAGAACCTGGAGGCAGAGACCCAGAAACACTCACTATGATGGTGTGAATCAGGTTATTGGAGAATCTGTTTCATGGAAGGTCTGGATCCTGCTTTTGAGAGAACAAAAAAAAGTAGGAAATTGATGAGGGGAAGGAGGCATTCAAACGTCCTCTGGGTCGTTCACGCGTCATCACTAAGGGAACGTTGCAGTCAGGTGAGAGTCGTTACAGTCAGCAGAGGGAAGGTGTGAATTGGTGTCAAAAGGGACGTCGAGGCGGCTTTATTGTCCCACTTCCAAAGAACAAAGAGGAGCTGTCTGCATGAAGGGTCTGAAGCCGGTTATCTCATGGCTACGTTAAAGCTCAGTACTGGGGATGAAGCCCGGCGGAGCCGCAAGCATTGATTTTGCAGTTATTATTCTAAGTGTTGATTGGAGAGGTGTGCGGCTGTTCAGACCCGTTAGGCTGACTCATAGGTGTGACTGTGCAGAGCAGATTTTACAGGCGTGTGGTGTGAATGATTCAGTCACAATACAGAACACTGTGTTTCCACATTATGCAGATCCTTCCCATCACGCCAGTGTGTCAGAGAGCAGAATCACAGCGAGTTCAAGCCATCGCCGACAGGTCGCCGTGGAGACCGCCGGGATGGAAGCTGGCAGCGATTGACTGAGCTAATCTCTCAGACTCTCAGAGGTTTAGTGGCTGATCAGTGACAGTCGCTTCTCAGCAGAGGAGGTTTGCAGGTGTATTAACCTCCATCATGTCTGAGGTGGTGGAGGCTGAGGCCTCACAGATAAAAAGTGGACAAATTAAACTCAGTCTTAGGCCCCGTTCACACTGGAAAAAGTCAATCCAGCTAGATTAGGATTGAATCCGGATAGCCTTTAAACTGGATACGTTCAGACCTATTTTCAAATTTGGCGTGTCTGCGCTCAATCCGGCTTGTTTGTTGTCCTCCAAACTGCTTTTTTTTTTTGTCCTGTGTCGCTTGTTCCATTTTTTTTTTGGTAAAAAAAAGAAGTTTATTCCTTTGTAGCCCTGTGGAAAATAAACTCGGGGCAAAGCTGTCATAGTTCGATGGTTGTTTACATACAGCTTTTGTACGTGACCCGGACACTGTCCCTGTGAACTGGAAGTATCACATCGCTAGCAGGATTCACTAGCCGCATTTGTGTTCGGACCTGAGCCACGTTTGAGCCAATCAGGCTGGATCGAGATCTATCCGGATATATAACCAGATATATACGTTGTTCATGACTCAGAAAAACTATCCAGATATATCCAGATACGGCCTAAATCCCGCTCTAGCTAGATTGATTTCCCCAGTGTGAACGGGGTCTCAGAAACATAAACGCCTCGAACTGTACACTTACACCTTCAGTGTTGCTGTGCGTGTTAATCAGTCGAGCCGACCTGATGCAGAGGACACCAGGACAAATCCCTCTGGACGGCGAGTCCAAACCGCTGTGTGCAGACGACAGTTTGGACTTTGAGCGTGTCACTTCCTGCCGGGTGGAGAGGAGCTTTACAAACATTCATCCAGATGGTGTGAATAGTGTTTGCACTGAAAACACACAACTGACATGTTCCTCTCCTATTTTCGCTCCTTTTGCTTTTTTTTCTTCTTGCAGCCTGCTGTCTGCTCACGTGGAAAAACATTCAGGAGAAATTAACAAACAGAGCAGTCGCTTAAATAAATCTTGAATAATTTATTTTGCTCCACTGTCTTGTTTGTCTTTAACCTTTTTTTTAACCAAGGAATAATTATTCTGTTGGCATAGAATAATACAAAAATACAGCTGGAATGTTTGTATTTAAAGGCTGTGGATACAAAAAGTGCAATTATTTATGTTTGGATGAATATCTTCAACATTTTATAAACTAGCAGAAAGTCATATAAAGGTAAACTATTATCATACATGTATTGCAGCCGTGTCCTGAGTGTCCACACCAACAGAACTCCTGCAGCTCCCGAAAACATTTGAAATTTGTGTTGTTTCTGTGCTTTTACGTGACTTTTGTGTCTCTGTCGTCGAGGATGGATGGACTGTTAGTTAGCGGGGACCAGCAGAACGAAACCGTCTCGGCTCTTCTTGAAATCCGCCTGGTTCTGGCCGGGTTTGGTTTCCACGGTGACGCTCTTGAGTTTTCCTCGCATGTGTAGCTGCAGAGCAGAACGGCAAACCTTCACAGGAAACTGGACTTTTCTGATGCTGGAAGACAAAAACATTAAATGTTTATATTATATTTGCTTCCCACACTTCACGAAGCATCAAATGCCTTCACTGTGACCTCGCTGATGGGACAGGGGTTCTTATTAAGACAAACTCTTTGTCACTGATGGCCTCCCTTCATTCAGCCATCGTTGTAGTTCATGTGCGACCTCTCAGCTGCTGACAGCGTGAGTGTGTGCGTCTGCTGCACACTCAGCTGAAGATGATCCGCTGTGAAGTTGTTGCTTCCTCTCGGCCCTCGGGGATCCTGCAGCCTCAGCCCCGGCCGCATCGACCCCACCGCTCCGCCAAACACAAGCTGACCCGGCACATGGCTGAGTCTCTGCATACGAAAGGGCCTGACGCTGCGTCCGCCTACGTCACGGTCCAAGGTTCAGGGCAGGTCATGAGGGTGTTGGTCTTATGAATGCATTCAAATGCTTTGTTGTTTTTTCTGTCTAGCTTGAACATTATCTGCTATTTGTGGCTGTCTTTGGATGTTGGTAAAGTGACTATTTAAGCAGGGCTGGTTCACACATATCGGCCAACTTGGCAACTGTGTGCTGACGTACTTTGGCACGGACGGCCCAGTGTGACGATTCAAAGTGTTAGAGTCCTCCTCAAAAACATGGCTGAAAATCAGATGAACTTCATTTATGCAGATTACATAATTTTAGGAGTTATGCAACAGTCCTGGCAATCCGGTTTATCAGATAAAAATCTGAGCAGAGACACCTGAAATCAGTCTGAGTATTACATATGCAGCGTGCAATGGTGCAGTAATTAATTGTGTGTGTACTGCAAGCTCTGTGTGCGTTAATGAGACATCTGCATACAGTGAAATGGATGATACGCATATTAAACATTCTATATACAGAACTCTGTTCTGCTGCAGCTTTGGAAGAAGCAGCCTGTTTGTTGTGTTCATTATTAAGAGTATTAAACCCTTATTAAAGACACAAATATCCTGTTTGCGTGTTAACATGACAGTAAAATCACGTTGCTAAAGCTAAGCTAACTGTTTTTGCATTCAGAATGCACCACATCTGAGTTATCTACATGAAGTGGGACATGGCCGTCTCCTAATGCAAAAAGAATTTGAACTCAGTCACTGCATGTGTCCAGAGTTGTGTTGCTGTTCATCGTAAGTCACCCCAACAGGTGTGGCCTTGCTGCGTTCCCCGTTGCAGCCAGCTCTGCCCCCGGGGGCCTGGCTGAACCCCCTCCTCCTCCCCCGATAAACCAGCTGTCCAGTGACAAACCCGACACAGAAACCCGCTGACCTCCAGAGGGGTTTCTGATTTTGTTTGTGATGCTGATCTCATCGTGCCGGCTACCACCCCAGTGAAAACAGACACCCGGCGGCGTGTGTGAAGCCTGAGGCCAGAGGATGATAGACAGCCTGTGAGCAGCGATGTGAAGCTTTCCGCTAAGTTTATAAGAAAATAGGTCACGTGTTGAGTCTGACTGCATAAATGAAGTGAGGATTCAGCCTCTTTAAAATACTTTCCTAAATGGAAGACATTTCCTGACGAGTGTCTGTCTTTCAGGAACAAAAGCAGGAGCAGCGATATGTTCTGATCTGAGGAATGGGGCTGAGGTGGACGCCCGGGCGTACAACAGAACTACTGGTTACTTGTGTGACAATGAGCACAAACCTGCCCTCACTTTACCAAGTATGTCTCAGCTTCCTGATCCCACAGTGACCATGCATGATTATGTGATCCTTACTCCACCTGTTTAGATAAACAGTGAGTTATGTGCCAAGATGGCGACGGTTGGAGCCACCACACCTTCACCGGTTTGTCCCTAAGTTCATTCTTATTCTAAACTTTGTTGGAAAAAGATGCACTCACTTTCTATGTTGTGTTTCTGTGTAAATATGTGTGAGTTCATATGGGGATGATGATGCACAGCGGAGCTCAGTATATGAACCTGGTTGGCGGTCTAGTCTCTGTCAGACAGTCCTCATGCTGCAGCCGTATAATTTATGTAGACGATGCCACAGACAGAACTGGGGCGCAGCAGCAGCTCCTGGAGGAGCCCTTGGACCTCTTCCCTCCCTCCCTCCCTCCCTTCCTCTCACCCTGCCTCACCCTTTCTTCATCTTCCTTTTTTTCTGCCTTCACACACTCCCCCTCCTCCTCCTCTGCAGTAATTTCTCACATTTCTCCCTTTCACCTTCTCTATGGAGCTGGATGCTGACAGTCTGATGTGAACACACACCTCCGGTGTCTCTATTATGGATGAATTGTGGGGCCACATTATTTACAGCTGTACGTGTGAAAGCCCGACGCTGCACTGTGTTACTGATGCTGCTGGCCGCTGTGTGGGAATATCAGATCAACAGCAGCAGGAAATAATGTGCCTTCACAGACAAACAGCGTCTCTGCTGCCAAAACACATTTCAGTTAGTTTGATAGTATTGTGTCCTGGAGGACATCAGTCAGAAATACACTCTTTTATAACATTATCAGCAGTAAATAACACAAAAAAGATCAATATGTTTATGAACTGTGGCGACACTGCACCTGTAAATCCTCATTGATTAAACCATTGATTACCATCGTGACTCATACTCTCATCATGACGCACATAAAGTGCAACCTGTGGACTGTGAGGGCTTGATTTAAACTGTATTCACACACCTGTACATTGGACAAAAGCAGCAGGTTGTATATTTAATGGAACTACATACAGACTTATCCCAGCAACAGTCCAAAATCAGCTCTTACTTGGCAGCTCTGTATTTCATAAACTGTCTTCATAGATTCAATAAACAGTCCAGAAAAATGTACATTTTTTAAACTACCACAGCTGTTAACAAAGTCTATACTTAGAAGAAGACTGATGGTTAAACACATGCAGCCATTAACCTCCAGGACTAAAGCCCAAAGTGTAGTTCACCCTGCAGCCTCTAGGGGCTCCAAAAGCAAGTCAGTCCCCACAGACTCCCATAGTTAAAATGTCCAACTTTACAGCTGAATACAACATTTTTATAGCCTGGTATAGAAATCAGTATTGGTCTCTATTGATAATTATTGATAGAATTAATCAATAATTAGCAAATTGATAATTTAACAACTGTATAAGTGATTCTACTTCCACAACAGTCCAACCGCCTTGGGCTCCACCTCTTTGCCTCTGCTGGAGTTTCCTCCCAAAAGACATACATAGTTATATACTATCTATAAACACATATTAAAACTCCTGTCTACAACAACAATCTACTTCTTCCTGCTCCCATGTTTATAAGACGCATTTCACCGCATCAAGGTAAACATCTTCATCTTAATGAACTCGGGAACATGCGCGCAAACCACAGTGATGCAACAACAAAGAGCGTTTTTCCGACAAAATAAAGGAGGATGAGAGCAAGTGCAGTTCATTATTAATCCTCAGATGTGAAGCCTTGTATCAGAAGACTTGTCAGATTAGTCAACAAGCAGAAAGGAGATGACGTCTGCGCCTAACGATCCCACAAACACCGGATCAGACTGTCAAAGCACACAAACTGCCTGATGCAGTGATAACTCTCACTTTCTGCTTCCAGCACGCACACACACACGCCCGTGCAGACAGCACTTTGGGTTTCTGGAGACTTTGCACTCATGCAACAACACCCTCCATCAGATGCTGCTAATGAGAACCTTTAACAATCTGGCATCAGCACTGTGTGGCAGGTCAGGGAGGTTGTGTTTTTTCTCATGTTTCCTCAGATCTAACTCCCGCCTCTTGCCTCCTTTTCCTGTCATCTCCCTCTCTCTCCATCAGTGTCATAGGGTTCAGGTATAATTGGATCTCAGGAGGCAATCAAACTGCTGAGGTGTCCAAAGACTTGACAGAGCGGAGCGCATTCTGAGGCGGGTCAGGAACTCTGAGCGGACATCTGACCCAAACAGAAGGCTCAAGTGATGAAGCTCAGAGTGATGGAGATTCAGACTCAAAACGCAAAATGATGCTTTAGCTTGCAGGCGGTGTTTATTCTCCATGAGAGTGTGGAAGTGATAAAAAATTGCAGCCAAATGGCCACTTGAGACTGAGGCTCTGAAAGTGAGTCAATCCCCATAGACCTCCATGTTAAAAGGCCAAAACGTACAGCAGAAATAAACATGTTTACAGCCTGGACTTTTTACATAAGGGCCAGCAACTCCGCTTGAGGCATGCTTCACCTTTTTCCCCCCATTTCTAAATTATCCAGGAGTTCGGCAGAGACAGGTGCTGCCAAGACTATAACAGCCAGAGCCACCACAGTGAGCATCTGGAGGGTTGGTCCATCTTTGTGAAGAGTCCTTCGGGCAGCAGCGGCTGGGAGCGCTCAGAAAGCCGCCTGATTGTAATTATTTTCATCCACCAAAATTTTGAGTCACCACCTTGAGCAAATTTGCATTTGATTGCTGTTCTCCACTGATTTGTATGCACTCCAACCTTTGCATGCAGTGTGAACACAAAGTAAAGGAGCAGCACAGAAACAGCATACAGCCATCTGCTTGCTGTGACTTTTACATGAGTCTGTATCTCTTCCATCCCTCTGCCCCGCCCCACTACACCATCAATGTTGACACCTTGTCATCAACAGCAGTGTGTAGTTTTCCCCCCCTGCAAATTAACACTTCTCCCAGCTGCCTGGCAACCATCGCTGGGGCAACAGCGGCGTCTGCAGCCCCCACAGCGAGGACAACGCGGGCCGCTCAAGTCCTCGACAGTGAGGCGGGGGGAGCAGACCAACCCGCAGGGTTCGCTTTGGCGTCACGGTGTTGATGATCACCAGTCTCATCCATTATAATTAACATCAGCGTCATCAGTAACGGTGGGTCCACCACAACCAGCTGCACCCTGCGTCCTGAGTCTCTTCAGGGGGCATTCTGTGAAAATGACTCATACTGTAACTACAGGAGTGGAGAAAATTTGAAGAAAATACGCTTGAAGATGCAAAGCCAATGCTGTACAGTCCTACACACACACGCGCACGGCCTGAATCATCAAGTGTAAAAACACTGAAATAGCTGCAAGATTTTCTTCAGCCATGATTAAATCTCAAGACCACCAACGTGTTTTTGAGATCAGAGTGAATCAGTTTAGCATACATTCAGTGAGGGGCCACAGAGCGCAGGCGCCGAGCGTCTCTACAAATTGATTATCGATACAGAAAGCTGGTCGAACGTCATCAGGGGTGTTTTTATGCATCAGGAGCATTCGTTCCACCTCAGGTCACTGGACACTCGGCTGTTTATCAAACTGTCCACACATCTTCAGCAGAGTGACAAAGTAAACAAACAGCCGAGCCTGTGCCTCGCTGTGACGTTGTTAGAGATGAGTGGATGTGTAGCTGTCGACACTACAGTAAGGCTGTTGCGAGGAATACGAATAATGCTGAGGAATCCATTTGTTGCACTCTGAGGTGGATTTGGAGGCAGCACATGTGTCGTCTGAATTCACAAAGAGGCCTTTTGATGCAGATTCAAGGTCAGTAGCCGGCTCTCTGAGTGCACCCAGAAGGCTTTGAGACGCTCAAACAGAAAGTCCCTGAGACTTAACAGCCGTCCGGGAGCCGCCGTCAGTGCGTCTGTATAAACCTGCTCCTCCACGGCACACGTCTTTGATGTAAACCAAGCTGATATCGCCTCGCCGGCGATCACAGCACGCCTGATATTTCAAATCCGTCTCATCATCACGCTGTTTGAATTCTGATATCATGACGTCCCCAGCACCATTAATGTCTGCTTCAAATGCCTCCTGCTTGATGAGCAAGCAGCACAATGAACCTCCAGATAATCTGATATAAAACGTGTCACATGGTTTTATTACACAGCTCTTGTAATTTGCCGGTGGCCAAAATGCCATCCGGAAGGACACGTTTTATTACAAGAGAAGAAAAGAAATATTTATTACCAGCTTCCTGTAACATTAATGCTCTCTGAATGAGGCATTTGTTGAGTCGCGTGCTCATGAAGCACACATGGAAACGGACGAATGATGCCTCACGGGAGTCATTTTACACTCACGTTGTCATATGACATATATTCACATGTACACACAAGGGTCCAGTAAACGTTTGCACACATCATCGGCCTCCTTATTGAATTAAACCTTGTGTCTCTCAGGCTGCATGATCCGAGCATCACATGACCAGTCACACACATAAACCTCAACGTGAATGTCCTCACTGAAACTCCTCATTCCAATGTACCCAGAAATCAGGCCCAGAAGTTTTCTGATGGTCTGTACGCTGCATCAGGAACGAGTATGCAAAGTCTGAGCGAGTTAATTTTATCCTTAAAGTTTGGGCAACTGTTTACCTACAAACTAAACTATTAAAGTGCTTAATAAATATTGACTTGTCAAGTGTGAATTTGGTGTCCTAAAAGAAGCATTTAATTACAAAGTGAAGGAGAAACGGTGCTGTCTCTGCATCATACGTGTTTTCTAGATGATTCTGTGCACAGACACACATACACATTTTATTGCACTTTCACACATGTGCTAATGGAAACAGGCCTGATTGATGCACGACGCTGTAATTATCAGAGAGATTCAAGCTGGACCGTGTGGCTAAATGGGGGGAAAAAAAAATCACTGAAGCACATGACCTGCCAGCTCAATGGGAACTGAAAAGGAAATAGGTCAGTGTTGATATTCACTGTTTACGCCCACCTGGGTTAAAAGCTGTTGCCATAGTTACGGTAGTTTTCATCTGATCAAAAAAAAAAAAAGTAAGCATGATCCCAGACCACATATGAGACCAAAAAACTAGAACCAGAGCTGACCGAGGAGAGAGAGCACAAGCTGCCGCTCCTGTTGCTCCCATCCGGCAGGGCCGACTGTGAGGCGAACACATTGAGGACAGCCACAGAGGGAGGAAAAAAAAAAGGATGGGAGGCACAGAGGGAGAAACTGAGGAGGCTATTTCAGGCTGAGGATGACGCCTTTCACGACCTAAAAAGTGAATTTAGAAATGAAAGGGCTGATTTCGCCCACATTAAGTGACAAACTGTTGATATCCAATCAGGTCAAACAAGAAAGTCAACAAGTCCTCGACACCAGTATGAGGTCAATGTGTGTGTGTGTGTGTGTCTACACGATCATTAGAGCTGCATCACAACACCTCTCATGTATGCTTAGCGTTTAATGAAATCTCATATTTTTCCCCTTCATTTCTTTGCCACTGTGAAGAAGGAGGGGTGACCCAGAAGACTGCTATTAATGCATCACCGTTCCAGGTCTTTCCATATTCATAAATGAAACTGCTGATGTGAGGAGGAGCAAAGAAGATGGTGGGAGGAAGAGCTAATCAACACACAAATAATAGGGAAGAAAAGTGAGAAAATAAAAAGACACATCATACATCCGCAGGTGGAGATGTGGGTGCTTCATAAAGCCTTCGCCCTGGAGGCCGAGGTTCATTTATGACATCAAATCAAAGACTAGATGAGGAGGAAGAGACGAAAATATTTCAAAAGAATATTAAACACATAGAAACAAAGCACACCTTGATTCACTTCTGTTTTATTCTGAATGGGTCTCTGGTGGTCATCAATGACATCATACGATCCCCAAATTGCCTATTGCCCACAGAATCCTCCTCAGTCTTTTAAGATAGGGGCAGATCATGCCCTAAATCCTGCTTTTAGCCCACTCGTACTCCCCCAGCTGTCCCAGCAGATGGTCCACCCCCCTCCTAAAGAACACCAACACACACTCTTTCCCTCTCAGTAAACATACACACTCACATACCAACACACACACACACACACACACAGCTCATTCATGCTGACAGCTCAGACCCAGGTGACAGGAACAGAAAGCAGGAGAGAGACAGGGATGTGAGGATGAGGTCTGTACAGGAAAGAGTGACGGATGAAGAGGAGAGAGCGGAGGAACGAGCTCCGCCGAGGGAACCAGAGACGGATGTGACATGACAGCAAACCAGACAGCTTGTCTTTGCCGTCCTCGCCAACAACAAGGAGCGGCTTTGAAGTCAGATTTTTACCTTTGTGCAACAGGCGCAGCCTCCGATGACCCAGTTTTGCACAACTCACTGTGTCACTGCACGCTCTCTCAGCTGTAAACACTCACGGCCCTCACAGATCTCTGGAGTTTGAGGAGAAGCAGCAGGAGTCACAATCGCTCCATTGACGGCTTCGTCCCCTGACCAATCTACCAAACTTACAACTTACTAAAATGACCTGCGCGTGACTCTCAGAGAGTCTGGCATCTCATTTCCTGACAGAGGGAAACACAAGAGGAGTGTGTTGTCATCCTCCTCTCCCCCCCCCCCCTCTTACACATGCTTGCACACACACTTGCACAGCTCACCCCTGACTTTGTCTCATGAGTCTCCTTTTGATGGGTAGCCTAGCGGGGGTCACGACCCCCTCCATTCACCGCAGATGGTGGCACAATAACAGGCGGAGAGCTGAAACCGACTCCCCGATGGTCGACTCTCCTCTGAGACGCCTGCCGCACCCCAACCAGAGCCTCACAGCTGCTGTGACGCAGATACACCCCCAGCCCTACCTCCCCCAAAAAAACACCCAGACCCAGACCAAAAGTCTAAGACTCATAAAACCCACAAAAGCTTCGCCGGGGATCTGGGATGGCTGAATATACACAGAGCAAGACTCATAAAAAGTGGGAACACACACATATGCACCATTGTGGCTGCCGTCTGCCTGACCTGAGAGCCAGGAGAAACACCAAAATGAGACACAGACACACACTGATGTGAGTTAGCTGACAGCTTGAGGGGAGGTCAGGGTTAATCTACACAGAATCACAGAAAACGTGAAACTGAACTAACCAAAGCGCAAAGGTTTACAACCTTCCAAATGGGTTTCTTAGCCCTGTCCAGGGTGTACCCTGCCTCTCGCCCAGTGACAGCTGGGACAGGGTCCATCACCCCCTGTGACCCTGTAGTTCCGGACCGAGCGAGGGGTTAAGAAAATAAAAGCGGATGGATGACTGTCAAAAAACACAGGTTTACATGCAGGAATGAACACGGTGGTGAAAAATGGCTTCTCGCAGATTATGATCTCTTCTTAAACATAAACAAGTAGCTGACTGAAGACAAAGGTCTGCATGTAGAGTCCTCATACTATATTTACAATGACCTATAATATATATTTATCTGTTTTGTCTGTTTATGTGTGGTGAAAAATGACCAAAAATGCAGCTGTTGAGTGCTTTTTGCTGCTTTTTGAATGAAATCATCCATGCTGCTCACTCATTGGTTGACAAAAGATCATGTATCTGCCCCTTGTGGTCAATAAAGAAGCTTAAAGGCCGTTTCTAAGCTGCAGTCAGTGTGTGTGTGTGTTTACATTTTGCTTTTTTGAACGTCACTCAGTGTGGCCCTGGCATGGGCTTCGAGGATTAATTCATGCCCGGGTGCTGCTTCCGCGGACAGTTGTACTTACGACAACCCGCCCACACTTACACAAACACACACACACCTACCTACGCAACCAAAACAGTCTGCTGTGTGTGAAAACTTGCGGGTTGTGCCATTCAAGTCGAGTCTGGCAGAGATGAATGTGGGTGGATGTGAATCAGGTTTATAAACAGCACTGACAAATCAGGATGGGAGTGATAAATGTGATAAATGTCAGCGTGACTGATTCATTTCACAGCAGTTATTCAGAGCGGAGCCCAGACTCCGACAACTATGACAGTGATGAATGCCAAGGGTATGATTTGCGTAATTGTTATGCTGAGTTAATGGACTTTGGTTTAGCCGAGGTCTTTGGCCAAGCAACAATGTGTCCTGTCGTTTACTCATGTGACACTCAGACCTGACCGGCTGCAGGTTTTCACTCCAAACAATCTGCTCTCTTTAATTAATATCTCCTCTGTTGAAAGTTCTATAGCCTGTGTTTTGTTTTCTGGCACACCAGCATAAACCAATGAATTAATTATAAGCATGAGGAAACAAATCTTCGAGTTTTTCAGCAGGACCTCTGAATGTGTTGATTTATTTCTTCACAGAGAGATCTCTTTTAGCCTGGTCCGCCATCCTCATTATTCATCTCCATACATCCATCTATCCAGAGTCATGGGAGAAGCAGACACAGCAGAGAAACCCAAACCTCTCTCTCTTCTCCCAGCCACCTCCATCAGGTCAATCGAGTGGATACTAAGGTGCTCCCAGGCCAGCATAGAGATATAATCCCTCCAGCATATCCTGGGTCTAACCTACGGCTTCCTCCGGGCTGAACATGCTCAGAACACCTCACTAGAGAGGCACACTGTCCTGTCTGTGTCTTCCATTCCATCTCTGCTGTCATTGTTTCAGTGCTGGTTGTTGAGTTTAAGCACTCGAGTCCTACAACACAGTTTTTCAGGGCTGCTAAAAAGTAGCTTGTACCTGAATAATGTACTTTTTTATCTCTTAGAGAACATCGACAAGTGGACTTCCAGCAGTGACAACATGCACAAATGTCCAGACCATTCCTGCAGTGAAAAGACTTGCTTAATTTGTAGTATGAGTTAACCCTTCCCAGCATTTATAGGGGCAAATCCTTGTTTAATCACCATGTGCTGCACACTGAGGGTGAAAGGAGGGGGAATGTTCAAGGTTTCATCAACATCACCAACAGATAATTCCAAGTAAGTTGAAGTAAGTTGGAGTCTCCAACACAGCTGTTACCTAACACATATAAAACTAATATAAAACCATTTATTTTAAAGTTTAAATCAGATCTAATTTGCATTTTCCTTTTTCTGTACTGTAGAAATAATCAGTTGTGTTTGTGCTTGAGGCCTTATAATGACTCCTATACACAAGGTTAACCCTTTCATTGCTGCTCACACAGTTGGTGTTCAATGCATGCAGAGCGTGGCTGGAAGGCGAAACCATCATGTGTAATTGGAGTTCATTGTTTTACTTAAGGACTCTTCAGCATGTGTGAAGAGTGGGAGCTGGGGATCAAGCTGTTTATACAGTGATCACTTTCACAGTCTTGACATTTCACAGGCCGCAGTGCAAACAGAGGGTTAAGCCACGGGGATAAAATTAGCGAGTTTAGGTCTGAGGGTGAAAAACCGTCTTTAGCTGTGTAACTGACCGTGTGAAGTGGTCCACCAGAGATCCCACCAGCTCGCCCACTCTGTCCTGGTTGTGGCACAGCTCGCCTTGCTGCAGACACAGCAGGACATCGTCCTGGGAGGATGTGTGGAGCGCCACCATCTGGTCGACCCCAGTGGTCACACTCAGTCCTATAAACTGTGGAGGGAAAGAGGGACGGTAAAATGGAGGTTAATATGTTCTGATATCTGTGCCACAAAAAAAAACATATAATGCTGTGTTTTATGACTGCAAGTGAAAAGACCTGAATACCACAGCTGGCCCTGACTATAGGCTGAGCTGGCCGTGACGTGGTTGTCAGGGATAATCACGTCAATGTATAATAACT
Source organism: Parambassis ranga (assembly GCF_900634625.1). Lineage (NCBI taxonomy): Eukaryota > Metazoa > Chordata > Actinopteri > Ambassidae > Parambassis > Parambassis ranga. The sequence goes on along the minus strand of NC_041023.1, from coordinate 4,704,896 downwards.
GTGAGTTTAATACAGTACGGCACAGTATACCCTGGATCAAAAATCACGCCATGAATGAAGGCAGCAGGATTAGTATGTAGGCTGGGAGGAAATTCTGCCGGCGATGCACGTGTGGAGGTGCTGTGAAGGGGAAGTCATGTGCTGTGACCCAGTTGGAATAATGTACAGATTTACTGGGACTGAAGGAACGTGAGCCAAGCGGAAGGGTGACAGGGTGCAAAGAAGAGAGCGAGGGAGAAAGAGAAAAGTGAGGTGTGTGTACAGAAAGGGAAGGAGACACAGGTGGACTAAGCCTCTTAGGCCCCAGCACACACAGGTTAATCCAGAGGGGACAACGATGTGCGGGATGTCCCATCATTGTCAAGGCCAAACTCCGGTACAACCCGTCCCCTCAGTGAAAGGAAACACGCTGCAGCTTATCGGTCATATTCATTCATTTAAACAGGGCTGTATCTATTTCAGAGTCATTCTCCATCAATTAATTGAGACCAATTAAAAAGGATGCAGCTGTTTATATTTTGCGTCATTCAGCTGGGTCACTAAAAAAAAACACAAACATCTTCTTGTTTTGTCACCTTGTGGCTTTGTCCTGTGACCAGTGTGACACTTCATCCTTGTTGACTCTGAGTCTGGTGACAAAATGTGAGCGTGCTGCTTCTTCATCTCTGACCTGGATAACACTCATATTCCTGAGTCTGAGCAGTGGAGCTTAATGGCATCAGCTATCTTTAGCTGCTCCGCTGCTGCATAATGATGGTTTTTAACCCTCTGGCATGCAGCTCGCTCGCTCTCTCTCTCTCTCTCTCTCTCTCTCTCTCTCTCTGAAACCACCGCTGGACATCCAGCTGTGCTGACTCATTACGTCTAATGTACAAAGGTGTTACTGGTCTTCGTTTAAAAGCCTCCGTTTTACTAACTGCAACTTCGGTGCTTCTCAGGCTCAGACTCACAGTGAGGATGTTTTTTTAAGGACTGACACAGAAAAGGAAAAATGACAGCTTGTGGCACAAAAATGTCATTTTGATATGACAGGACTCTCGACAGATGACATATAAATGTCAAAAAAACACACATTCCAGCTGTCATCATATATCATGTGTACATATATTTGACATAAAAACCTGACAGCTTGTCTGAAAATGGTACGCGTATACTTCACCGAGCAGCAGACTCCTCTCATAAAACTATTCTACGAATGTTGGTGCAAACCAGAATGAAGACATACACTGCTCTATATGCAAACTTCTCTCCTGCACTTAAAGGGAACCAGATTTGTATCATTACAATTAGAGTAACAGATTATTTATGTACTTTTAACTATGCAGATTTCTTCCTTTCCTCTTCCTGGTTGGTGGAGCCTTCAGCGCTTTTAACATGCATCTCCATGTTTTTGTTTGTTTTGTAGTATTTTGTGTTACATTTAACCTGAAATTGTGTGGACAGGATGCCAAAACTGATCTCTAATACCCCGTTCACACTGGGGAAAAAAATGTGGCTTAAGCAGGATTCGGCCGCATCCTGATCAATCCAGATGTGTTTTTTTCTGAGTGTGAACACCTCGAATCCGGCTGCATCCAGTTTGATTTCAATCGGATCAATGGCTCAAATGTGGCTGAGGTAGTAGCGATGTGCTACTTCCGGTTCACGGGGCGCGACACGGGACAAAAAACCACACGACGCATGCGCACAAGTGGTCCTACTGCGGCGTGAACAGACTCTGTATATTACGAGGCGCCACCTAGTGGTTTGCAGGACAGCAAACATGCTGGATGAAGCCGGATTGAGTGCGGACACAAGTGTATGCTAGCCAGATTTGAAAATAGGTCTGAACGCATCCAGCTTAAAGGCTGTCTGGGCTCAATCCTACTCTAGCTGGAATGACTTTCTCCAGTGTGAACGGGGCCAAAGAGAAACTGGGGGAAAAAAACAACCAAAGCCAGCAGGTTGAAATAGACGTCAGAGGAAATGTCACAGAAAAATATCGATCTGACTAAATGGAATAGAAAACACGGTGAGTTTCTGTTTTCACTGGTCACGTAGCACCAATTTCAAACTTTTCTCGGTCTGTTCTAACAACAGCCGAGTTTTACAGCCGCCTTCTCAGCTGTAAATAATCCCTTTAAATCTAGTTCTTCTTTCTCTATAGGTCCTCCCAAACAAGTTTCATGCAGCAGCACATCAAACTGCATCAGATAAAATGAAACTAGCATCTCTCTCTTTCTGCAGAGCCGTCAGGCCCGACTGTGAGGTCCCTGATTCAGTTTCTCCAATCAGACCATGAAATGAGCCAGGTTTGCTGCTGAAAGCTGCACACAGACCAAAACATCTTCCTCCTTCACAAGTCTTTCACAGGTCACAAGTAGTTTAGCTTAAAAAAGAGAGTGTGTGTGTCCCTTTTGTACTCTGCTCTCTTATTGATGAATGGCAGTGACCCAGGTCAAACATGGAGGATGTGTACAGCCTGGATAAAGTACAAAAAGTCGGACTGACCCACATTCGTAGGAGCTGTCTGAAAGTGAAGCTTTGTGCTAGAATATAAAGTGTTTAAGATCTTCTCTACTTTAAATCAGTAAGTGCTCATCGGGTTTGAAGTCTTGTTGCTAACAGAGATAAAATAACACGAAGCTCTGAGAGTCAGGGACTGGATGTCATGTGTGAGTACTCACAGAGTCTAAAGGAAGCCTCTTCAGAACCTTGTACTGCTTCTTTGGCTCTAATTTGTAGACGTACTTGTCTGTGATGAGCAGGCCTCGGTCTGTGCTTTTGTTGAATCTATTCACCTGAGAGAGCAGAGACGAGAAACAAAGAGGTTTAATTCATTATATATCAAAGCTGTCAAATATAATCAAACTAAAGCTGCACCTATGATTCAAAAGGAGACCCTCTGATAGGTAAAATAAGGAGGTTATTATCCACAGGGGGATGATAAGGAGAAGTGGAGGTAAAATAATAAGCAGCTGGAAACCTTAGGACTCTTTTTTCCTACAAGGCTTGTATTCACTGTTGGTACATGAAATCCTGAAAGATGAGCTGACACAGACGAAAGAAAAAGAGAGAGAGAGTGTGTGTGTGTGTGTGTGTGAGAGAGAGAGAGAGGGTGAATCACAGCAAGAAGTGAGAAAAACATCCCAAAGCTAAAAGCAAGCAACAAAAGAAAGAAACTCCTTGTGGCTATAAAACAGACATTTCCATCGCACTCTGTTCTTTTCCCACGTACTGTACCTTCCTACAGAAGCCCGAGAACAGGACCTGACTGTACTCGTCTTTGTTCTTGAGCTCCTTAGAAGCGCGGACGAAGCCGGTGCTGGTCTGAGGACAGTCTCGCACCTGCAGAAATGAAAGCAGCATGTATTATTACAGATGGTATAGAAATGTATATTGATGCTACTCGTGAAACTCCGGGTGACCTCTCTCTGCCTCCTTTGAAGCTTTTTTATCACTTTTCATTCTATAAGCAGCTGATCAAAGCTCAGGGCCGGGGGCGGCTGCTGTTACCAGACACGGTGTTTGACGTGCCATTAAAGAGCGAAGAGGGGCGGCTGATACTGCAGCTAAACATCCCCTGATGAGAGGAGCAGTCAGTAGCAGCTAAGATGGAAACCTAGTCTCCCTTCTATAGAACGCAGCCATTCAAATCATCCTAAGAACTTCCTTATCATGACGAACTGCTCCCCATGCAGTGTGTTGATATTACTTGCCTGTCACTATGCATCACAAATCACACTCTCAAGACTGACATCTTTCTTATCTGTATCAACCATCCTATGATGATGATGGCGTCCTGCTGTAGTTTGTGAATAAGACCCAGTCTCTGTGTTTAACCCCTGAAATCCTATAAATTATGTGTATATGTGCAGATTAAAGAGCATGATTTTAGAATAAACAACGTCCACACCTTTTCCAGGTAAGGACGTTTTCTAGGAATCAGGTTTCAGTGGATGCTTGAGACTAGAAGCCCAGTCTGCATCAAAATGAGGCCCTTTGTACCTTTTATGGCGCGGTCCTAGTGGAATTACAGTATAAATGACAAAGCTGAATAAGATGTATTACTGATGAATCACCTGGACACACATCTTTTATTTGCTCACTCACAGCACCTGGATTACTGCCAAACCCTGGGAACATCCTCACCATGATTACAATAATCTGAAATAAAGTAAACCTCTAACGTTTTGAAACCTCTCCTTCTTCTTCTACATCCCCCTTTCTCATGTAGTTAGATCGTCAGCTTTATAAGTCACACTTCAGGCTGCTTTACATGCTCTCGTCTATAGGTCTTTGTGGAATTAAGTACAATCACATGAACATGGAGCCCTGAAGGAGGCCAGCGAGTCACGGGCCGCCTGACAAGCTAACGAGGGGAGTGACTCAGGACTCTGCGGCAGTCATGCTCACGCTCCCCGAGGGCGCCTTTAAAACCAGCAAACAACCTCAGATTAGCTGGTAAATGAGGCAACTGTGGGATTCATTAAAGAAGGGCTGTGTTCACAAGCACCAGCATCCTTTGGTCATGCTGTTGCCCGGGGCACGTCACATGCAGCATATACATTCACAACAACAACAACAACAACAGCAACTGTGATCCTTTATACTGCAAGTCATTGAAATGGTTTTTACTGTGACAAATTCAGATGAAAAATGATGTCAGCAGGGTGAAATAAATCAGAGAGGTATTCCCAGCTGTCACACTGTAGTGTTGCTATGAGAGGTCACATGCACACAGTCCTTTATGAGCTGAATTAGTGCGAGTTTTAACAAACATTGCTGGCAGGCCAGATGTTTAGAGCAAGCACTGCACTCCAGGGCTGAGACCTAAAGGTAATGCAGCAGTGAAATAAGATGCAGTTCCTCATGTGACCAGTAGAGGCTGGCTCCAGTTAACCACTCATGCTCCACCTCTGTCTGTATTTGGATTAATTGTGAATTTAGGGAGATTCAGACGCTGCTAGCGTGGCATCTAGCAAGCTCTAAACCAGCTTATTGTTTCTGTGTTTTGTAATCTGTGAGTCTTACATTTGCCAGGTAGTCCCTCTCCCAGGCCCTGCTGAACCCCCAGTCTTTCCTCTCTCCACTCAGAGTAGTCAGAGCTGCCACTTTGGCACGAACCTCCAGCATGTCAGACGGAGGGATGTTCTTCACGATCTGCCTCGCCCACCACCTGACAACAAGGGAATGAGAAGACAGCGTGCCATGTGGGTGGAGCATCACTTCAAAGGGGAAAACAGAAAAGTGGAGTAGGAGGAAAGGCTTCAAGTTAGTCACTGAGGGATAAAAATAGACATTCATCTGCAGCGCCAAAACACTGTTGATCCAAAGCCCGCTCACACACCTAACCACTCATCAAGATGTTCTGACCTGGAAAAATCTGCCATGGAGACAAAAAAAAAAAAAAAAACTTGACACATTTGGATACCGCTCTTACAGCTGTACATTCATTATGAAGCTTTAACCAGCAGCTCGTTAGCTTAGCTTAGCATAAAGACAGGAGACAAAGGAACAGAATGGTCCTGCCTCTGTAAGTCTCGACTGTTTATGCTAAACCTAATGCCTGCTGGCAACAGATTCATGTTTACCAAATGTCTACTGCTTGTAGCATTTTCTTCCTCTCACCCTTATTCAAAAATGATTTGCATAAAGGACCACCCAAACCTCCAATAATACCGTTTCTCCTGCCGCTAGTACATCTAGTTTGTTTTGATGTGAGTCGCCCACAACCATTTCACTGCTACGCTTTCAAATGCTATGGCTCAGCTGGGGCAGGTGCCATTAATGTTTACATGCAGGAGCATGTAAAAAAGCTGATTTAAGATGAACAAGATGAACAAATAATGATGATCTGAATGAGTTACTGTGAACTGCTCCTTCCTTCGTATGGTTACTTTGATGGTGTGTATGGGCTCTGACCTGCGATGCAGCATGACTGTGATGTTGTGGAACTGGGACAGAGCTGCAGGCGCCATCGGCCACTCCACGCTCTTCCCATAATCGCCCATCGTTCGCACATTGGCAAACCTTCGCTCCACCTCCCAGAAGTGGGCCTTGACCTTGTAGCGCTTGTAGCAGCCCATGATGGCGTAGATGGCCCGCATCCGCCTGCACCTCATCCGAGCTAAAGCCCCACGCCATACCTGTGAGAGGGTCGAGAAGAGAAGCCAAGAGGGACGGGTTAAAGACACTAAACAAGACGTCTCCTCACGGAGCTGAAGACGAACTTTTGCTCCAGTTAGAGACATCTCTGCACTCTTTAAAGTAGGTCAGAGAAAAGAGAAGAAAAGAGAAGGCTGTTTCATTGAGCAAGTGAAGTAATTGACTTTAATGTAAGTGCACTCTGGATCTCATTAATTATCCCAATTATTGTTCCAGGAAATTAGGATTCAAGCTGGCAGATGAATTTCAGTCAAACATAACCAGGAGCCACATATTCATGAGGCTGCAGTCTCTAGTCTCAGCCCCTGCCTTTGAAACGGGTGATTAACTCTAACACATGATCTGACATTAAATTGGATCTGTGTGTCAATTAACTGCCCTGTCAGATCACTACATCCTCATTAAAATACATGCACGGGTTTAAAAACAGCAGAGGGCTGAATACTGATGATGACAGTTAAATAACGGCAAATAATACAGAAACCTGATGCATTCATGTCTGACCTTCTGCAGGAAAAGAACCAGGATGGGGATGAGGGCGGCTCGCTCCTGCTCCAGGGTGAAGAGAGACCGCGGCGTCCGCACAAACAGCTTTGTGTGTCCGTACGCCACGTCGTCCTGGAAGCCGTGCTGGGTGACGATGGCCTCCACGGCTTCCCTGTCTGTGGCCATCAGGTGGTTTGGCCAGGTGTACTCACACGTCATCTTATACCTAAAAATTAACCACAACGAGAAAATATGGCAAAAATGAGGCTCAACTTTTTCCCCCACAAACACAAACACTAACACATAATATATTACTACAGCTGTTATTACAGACAGGAAGCCAGTTAAACCACTGTTAGCACAGACAGTTGAAGAGTAATGTGCGTATAGCTGATTTAATGACACACAATCAAACAGAGGTGCTGTTTTCATTATTGTTGATACACGGGGCAGCCATCTTGGATTTGAAACTTGGGTTTGATGAGGTCCTTTTGAGCTAAAACCAGTTTCCTGTGTGGTGCATTCAAGGTTCCTCTAAATAAAGTGATGTCACCCACACATTTCTGAAGAGGTGATCGAGTCCTCAGAGGTCATAAACTCAAGAGAATGTAAACAGAATATTGTTAAAACAGTCAGAGGGGTTTTTATCCCACTTGAATTTTGAGTTTTCTGCTGTGGCTAATAACTTTTGTTCCATCACAGTAGCTCAGCTGGTTACATTAAACAGCAACCCATTTCAAAGAGGAGTTGACCAAAGGAAGAGCTATAGCCTCATAGAGCATCACAACACTGTGAACATGTTCTCTTACCGCTGCAGGAAGCGGGCATAGGGCTGCCTGTAGGCAAAGCCGGCCCTGCGCACCATCACGTTCTCCAGCAGGCCGAGGTAGGCCACCTGGTGCTGGCAGCGAGCGTCGTCAAACAACACGGGCGACTTCATCTCGTTGGGTTTGATACATCGTACGTAGTACGGCTCCTGCAAAACAGAGCGGTGATGTTTCAGCACACGGCTGTGACGCACAACACTTACTGTGCAATGTTTTATTGGAATTTACCTCCAGGTTTAATCTTATCACATCACAGAAAAATCTAAGAAAATTGACTCGCACTCATTCAGCACAACAGTCTTGTTTGATCACCTGCACAACTTTGCATTTGTCTCCTTGTTGTTATCACTGCTGCGTTCGTCACTGTGCGAGTAAATAAACTGAACTCAGCCTGCAAAACTATCAAACCAAAGAGTTCAGTGACCCTGATCAGACTCAGAATGTTTCCACAGACGCTACAGTGAGCAGCTGAGCCTCCTCAAACATCCAGCACAGCAGCTTATTAACAGCAGAGTGAACTGCACATTGAAACTTTGAAGGAAGATAAAACCTCCAGTGTGGAGTTACCACTGGACACCTGCAGCTTGACAGGTATCTCTAAAGGGACCTGATCATCTGTCAAAGAACAGAGACGGCTGTGTTTGTTTTTTTCTGTTGTGCACTCTCTTTCTATGAAAGATGAACACGGCAGAACAAAGTGAGCGCTTTCAGAGCGGCAGTCCATCATATCAATGATGCATGTGCGTGTGTGCCCCGAGCTTCAACCCAGCTCAGCTGTTATTTCAGAAAAAAGAGTCAGTTACTGTGGAAATGAGGTTGGTAGACTGTGCACAGGTGCTTCTGTACAGATGCTCTTTCAACATGACCTGAAGAACAAGTTTCCCTTCATTCAACCTCAGCCACATCAAGACAAGATGGTACAAGAGCCCGGCAGCAGGCCAGCCCCCGAAATAACAGCAGAAAATGTCAGACTTCAGTCAGGGAGATGAGGGCAGAAGAGGTGAGCAGCACATTCTGTGGTCCACCACCACCTCCTCCTCCTCCAGTGAGACAACCTATAAGAACTGTTACTCTCTGACACCATAAAGAGCACATTGCTGTGTGCACATGTTAATGTTGGGCAGCTGCATTGCTTCCTCTCACCAACCGTTTGTCATCCTCTGAAAAAGCGACATCGCACAGTGGCAGCCTCAGAATAGCCGGTGACTCATGCAAGCTTTACAGGGACCAAAACAGACTATAGAGAAGCGGCACAGCATCTTGCGGAAGAGTAAACTGGAGAAGGAATGATCTACATTGGCGCTAAACAGCAGCACAAGCACATGGGCAACTAAATGAGGTGCATCAAGAGGAAATAATTTTACACCCGCTCTGCCCTACTAAGTCAAAAGTAGGCCATCCACAGCTATGTTTTTGGAGGTTTAAAGGAGGGAAGCTGGAAGTCAATCATAAAGAGAAACCACTGACCTTACAGCCCAGTTTATCAACCAAAGCCACAATGGAGTTCTTGAACATAGTGGCTGCGGTCAAAGGTCTCTTAGTGACCTCTGTGATGCTCAGCTGGCCATCTGGCCACATCTCCTTCAGGACTGGATTGGCACTATGAAAAAAGGGGGGCAAAGAGCAGAAAAAGGACACCAATAAAGTAGGCCAACAGGCTGAGGAAGAAACTTTATATATTTATATTTATACACTTAACCCAGTTATTGAAGTGTCAAGAGCGTAATGATGGTGGAAAAATAAATGAGCGACAACTGTATTTGGCACCTGTTGTACATGAGGCGCTTGAAATCTTGGAACAGCAGGTCCTTGTTTTTGTCCAAAAAGCCCTCGACGGAATATCTGTAACAGACACATGGGGAGAAAGTGAGAGTAATCTAGAGTAACTGGCTAAAAGTAGTCCAAAAGAAGGAGGGAGGGCCCATTGAAGAGCACTTAGAAGTGTGTAACAAAAAGAATCAAGAGTCAGAGAGGGTCGTATCGTTAACGGGCTCCAGATGATTCACAGAACCTCCGGGTGAGGATTAGAACAACAGTCATGCCGCTTAGCCAATTTACAAATTAGGAACATGGTCAAATCCCCCCCATGGCTCCTGTTTGATAAAAAACACATCTGTCGACAAACTAACTGCTCAGTTGGTTTTGATGAAGCATCAGTGGGAGGTCACGGGCGCACTGTAAGGCACGGTTACATAAGCCGTCCCAGCCGCGGGGCCACTGTAGTGTAAGCGTAGCCTCAAATAAACCACTCCTCCATCTCGATCCTCATTCACAGGGTAACAATAACGTGCAGAGGGGGAGAGCATGCAAAAAAAACTATGTGTACATAAACTCTACTGAGGTCACATATCCAGCAAAATACATCAAATATCTATCTGTGAAAGACAGAAGGCTTTATAAAATGCAAAATGTATGCTACACAAAATACGAAGACACAACAAATTGCCTGGAAAACCTCAATCTGTGCCTAGTCCAGCTAGACCTACCAAGCCCCCCTTCTTCACTTTATGTTTATATGACATAAAAGGTGTGCAACACCTAAACCTTTCACATTTGAAAGCCGGATTTTACAGGCAAGACTGATTTTCTTGTACATTGATTGTACAGCAGTAAAAAAAAATCAGTTTGTACTGTGTGAACTCTTTAAAAGTGTTTATCAAGGAATATATATGACATTTTTATGGTTGCCTGGAAGTCTGATGTCCAAAAACTGTCATTTCTGATGCTTTGGTTCTCAAACAGTGAACCACTTTTAAAGCCAGCCTCAAGAGGAACAGCAGACTAGTCTACCGGTAGTTTAGCAGTGTGTTGCATTCTATGTAAGAAAAGAAAAAACTTGTAAAGTAAGCGCATCTTCTTCCTCCACTCATATTCTAACCAACAAACACACAGCATGTCACATGCGGTCTGCACAGCCCTGTCTGTGACTGTGTCCTAGGCTGTCACATCTGGAGGCAAAGAAGCGGAGGCTGGAAAGTGACAGATGTGTCCTCTTGGCTCACGGATGGACTCAAACCACCTGACCAGATTCTGGGAAGCTCGCCGAAGAGAGACAGAGTGTGAAAGGAAAAAAAGAGAGAGAGAGAGAGAGCAGTCAGAACACACAAATAACAAGCCACAACACTCATTTACCAGGACAGGACAGACAGGAGAGGACACACAGGGATGAAGGCTCTCCAGAGACGAGGGGATGATTTAGAGGGAAAGTATATTTAAGTATGAAGGTCAAGGCTGGTGCAAGGAGAGGGCTGAGTTGTAGAGGGTGTAAGCGAACACATCCTGACAGAGCCAAGCAGCAATGGTGTGAAATGTCTTACAGTATAAAGTTGTGGAGTAAGGCTATATTCTATATCTTTCTGAAAAGTGCTGCATGTGCAGGCTGGATGCACTGCAGGGATTTAAAGAGACCCAGGTGAGGGTTGCAGCACAGAAGAAAGAGGAAACAGGATGAGAACACAGAAAGAGGAGGAGGAGGGAGCGAAGTAGGTCAAAGCTTGTGATAGTGGTGGTTTGGTGAGAGTGGAGGGGAAGGGAAGGGGAGGGGAGGGGCCAGCGGGTGGCGAGGACGCGGGTATATTTAGCCAGAGTACGGATAGATTCAGATGGGATGGGATGGGACAGGGGATGGTGCCACCAGGAAGCAATATACGAGAGGTGACAGCTCAGCTGGAGAGACCTCGACATGGCCCTGAGAAGAGCTGAGGCCTAGGTGACGGGGACACACAGTGACAGGGAGAGCCATCTGTCATTAACCAATGCAGCGCTGACACACACACACACACACACATAACCAGCCCGCCATGTTAATATAACTGCTGAGGATGTGGTTTTAAAACATACCGTGTGAAACCTCATTAAAACATCATATAGGAAGCGATGTGTGGTGTACTGTTAATATCTGCTAGCTTGCTTAAAGCTTTTTAATGGTTAGACTGGTAGCTCATAGTTTTCTCCCCAGGTAATAAGACTCCATGACAACAATCAGCATCCAAATCCACATCCGAATACTGTAGTTCCCCTAGTGGCCAGACCACAGAAGTGGCTGAATACCAGTCAATTCTCACCAGGAAAACATAAGATGAGGTCGATAACGCTGCATCTCTGTGTGTTCATAGGAGCAGGGACTCAATATAATGGTGGCCAAAAAAAGCAACTGTGCCTCGACCTCAAACCTCTTACCCTGTTTTTAAGGACTAACCTCAACCAGTTTTTATACAACACGCAACCTCGACAAATCAAAACTTAACATCGAGTGAAAACAAAACAGCTCGTGGTGTCAGGGGGAGAGGAGCGTCAGAGGAGCCAAGGCGCCTTTTAATATGGATCTTGTATTGGTTCCATCATCTGATGATGTCAGACAGCATGATCATATGTTGCTTCAATGTAAACATAACATAATGTTGTAATTTTCTGCATTTTCTTCACAATCAATGAATTGACTGGGAACATGTATTGACCTATAAGGAGACACTCCACACAGCAGCTTAATGCATGAGTAATAACAGTTGACCATTCACTAGTGTATCATATAAAAGGTTCTTTTTTTGACACTTCCTTCCTGTGGCCACAGATAAATGAAGCAGCACAGGGACTGTCTGTGAGTTGAGCTTCAGAGAGGAGGATGAAATTGCTCTGTGTTTCACTGTGTGTTTGACATCCTGTTAGCCTGGATTTCCCAGAGTCAGAGAACCTCAATAAACCTTACTCCAGTTCTCCTTGATTACTGCTGCTGTTGTATCACACAGAGACAAAATTGTCTCATCAGCTGGCTCCATCTCTCTCTCTTTCTCTCTCCTCCCCTTCCTCCTCCTCCCCCCTTTTCGTTTTCCCTTGACATATTAATGTCCTTCCCCTCTCTTAGATTGAGGGCAGTACACGTGAGCGGTGGGGATCTTTGGAAACCAAAGCAATGACAAGTGACTGCTGACCACTGCGACGTTTAAATCCAAGTGAACACCCTCAGTAAGTGGAGCAGTGAGGGAGAAGGAATCACAAACAAATAACTGCTAATATGAAGTAAAAATGATGAAGAACAGACTAAAAACAAACAAAAAAGCCCTGATATGCTCCTGGTTTTATAGCCATTAATGTAATTCATGATAAAAGTCTGTCCAATAAATTCCTCCTTCAGCTTTTTGCAAGAAACCTCTGACTTTCTGTGATTAAATAATACTGTACTGGGTAAGAAATCTTTAACACTGTAATATTATTCTGTGGAATATGGTGAAAATTTAGAACAATGTGACCTACTTCATTATTTTCAGGACACCATAGACATCTGTTAACAAGGCATGTTGGTGTATATTGTGATTAAAGCTCTCATTCCCCTGGAAGAATTAAAACAAAGTGCATAAAACGTGAGAAACTCACGTGACATCTCCGGCGTAGTGGCGGATCCGGAAGTGTTTTTTAAAGTCCATGGATTTGTCTGTGGGGCAGAGCTGGAAATAAGAAGAAGACAACTTGAACATAAACAAGTATACATCATAGATATTTTTACAGAGAACGGAACATGTCTGAAGCCACTCTAAAAGAAAAATACTGGACAAACTCCGCCCTCTACTGGCCAAACAATAAACTTAAAATTTGTATACAGGTCACAGTTTACAGTTAAATGAGCAAAGTAGAATATTTAGAAATCCCCTTTAGATCTAGTTCCTTATCTTTTGCATTTCTGTTTTTAAAAATTTCATGTTAGCACCTCTGAATAGAAGTAAAATTAGATTTCTTCATAGAGTTACTGTCAGTCAAAGGAGGATGTGGCTGCAACACATTAGGTCTGAAAGGTCACAGAAAGTCCAGTTTTCCTAAACATTCATTTTAGATGGGACCACGACGGGGGACTTGGTCTCACCTTGCGGGATGTGTAGTGGGGATGCTGGGCCAGTTTGGTGTCCATGCTATCCAGACAGACCGTGTCTGTGACTTTACCGACAGTGAGGCACGCCTCGTCCAGAATGGAGATGATGCCTTTGTGCTGCTGCTCCACGAGGTCGACGATGATCTGGTTGTTGAAGTAATCGATCTGAAATAATAAAAAACATGAATCACTGCATGAGAAGTTACACTTTTTTGGGGTTTTTTTGGAGCTTTGTGCACATATTATAAGTGTTCTCAGAAAGGTATTTTGCATTAAAGGGACAGTTCATGCAAAAGTATAGATCATTATAGACATATGAACAAAAGACGGGACAAACTGCTGTGTGTGTGTCCTCACATGCTGCCAGGTGACGCCTTCCCTCTGATATTCGTTCTGTTCCTGCTGCAGGATGAGCTCGATGAAAAGCTGCTGCAGCTTCTCATTACAGTAGTTGATGCAGAACTGTTCAAAACTAAAGGAAAAAAAAACAAAGACTTCAGCAACAACATCAACAGCAGCGACTTATTTTTCAGACAAACAAACCTGTTGTTGTCAAAGATCTCGAAGCCGTAGATGTCCAGCACGCCTATGACGGTGTTTTTCCCATGCAGGACTGGGTTGTAGTCTTTCACTTCAATGATGCTGTTGATGCGGCTCACAATCCAGCCAAAAAGTCTGTCATAGAGAGCCTGCAGCAGAGCATGAGAGAGGGTTTGTGTTTTAAGAGAGCAGGAGACTAAAATAAAGTGACAACTGTGGAAATTAGGTAACAGGGAAGCTCGTCACGGTGATGATGTTAACATGACTTCTTTATCATCGTAAACCTGATAAGCTATTAAGTCAAAAGAAATCGGGGATGTTTGTAAATTAACCTTGGCAAAGGCGTCCCGCCCGAAGCAGGCGTCCTGCTCAGTGTGTCCCTTCTCGATGACCTCGCCGCCCCCGGTGGCCACAGTGCGGTACAGCAGGCTCTTGCTGACGCTGTCCGGATCGGTGGCTGTCAGCTCAGAGATGTGACTCACAGCTTCGACTCCCAGGATCTGAACGTTCTCACCGTCACACTCAAACTGCATATTACCCTTAAAAAACAAACCATTACACTTTTCTAGACGTCAGTAATTAGAAACTGATTTGTGAACAAGCTAAGCTGCAACTTACCAAAAGCAGAATAGAGGCGAGAATCTTAAAAATGGAGGAGATCTCTTCTGTGGAGAAGCCGATCACTTCCAGTGCACTCATCACAGCTTTGTGGCTGGAGCGATCATTGTTCGATGTCTGGAAAAAAAAAGACTTCGAATAAGAATATTACAGTTTTGTTATTAAAAAAACTCGTGTGATGACAGACTCACGGTGGCAGCAGCACCCTCTTTGGTATACGTGTAAAAAGCAGGATCATTCTGCAGGTGAAGTGAGTTCAGCATCTCATCAGACCCTCCACGCAGTAACTGTGATGACACCACAAACAAACCAGGTTTGGATTTTATATTCTGATACAGTGGTGGTTAGCTTGTGTCACCTCAGGTTGGACCTTTACCTGGTAAAATGAGTGAAAGTTCCGCTCCCCTCCTTGCTGCTGGACCACTCTTGACTTTAACAGGAAAACACATTACAGAAGAAAATCAATCATCCATACTGAGCCACTCTTATACAATTAGTTTACGATGATCAAGATGTTCCAGGAGTCGTTGTTTAGATCAGAACAGTCATTTGTGGCTAATGAGCAAAAACAAGACTCAAGTTACACAAGTTAAAAGACATCGACTTTGACCTTTTTGTGGGCAAAATTATGAAAAAATCTTGTGAAGTTCCACTATAGTTGACAAACAATTCATCCAAATTTAAAGATGTTCTCTCAAACGGTTCCTCAAATTTTGCTTTTACAACTAAAGTGACAGATGTAAGCATGTTTTCTGTGGTCACAGTCATTTGTGTCAAATTTGTATAAATCACGGTGTTCCTAAACCAGAGAAAGAACAGCATGCATATATTTACATGCATGTAAATATAGTGCACATTTTTAATATCAGCTCTTGAGCAAACATATGAAATAACAAAGCACTAAAGAGGTCAAAGCAAGATCCCAGAGTCCAATATATTTACTCAGATAGACTTTGGCGACAAGCGGAAAGAGAAATTTGACCTCAGAAAACCAGAAGAAGCACTCCTCCATCAGAAACTCGGTTATTTCTGCCCTCTGAGAATAAATCATGGCACCATCATTCACACGGTTCAGAGTGCCAGACGGCGGATAAATACAGCAGCATCAAGTACCCCCAGGTGAGCCATTCATTAACACACACAGCAGCAGCAGCAGCAGCAGCTTCACAGACACATCTATTCATGGATGTTCTCTCACACCTCTTTGTCCTCACCTCATGAAACATTCATGTTCAGGAGAGTAGATGTAATTTGAAAACTAAATGAGCAGAACTTTTTCTGTACTTCTCTGCTGCTCACAATATGAACGTCTGCAGCTAAAGCCCGTCCATCATCCTTTTCCTCCGCCTCTCACCTTCTCCAGCAGGTAGTTGTTGATGTGTCCTCCGGTGGGATCGCCGTTGAAGTTGAAGTTGATGTCCATGTACTTGCCGAAGCGGCTGGAGTTGTCGTTGCGATTTGTCTTGGCGTTCCCAAAGGCCTCCAGCACGCAGTTGGACTTGAGCAGCACATTCTTCACGCTGATTTATGGCATTGTGGTGCCGTTGATGGAAACATGTGGGAAGCAGCCATGAGGGAAGCAAGATGGAAGAAAGTGAGGAAGGCAACATAAGATCCGGATGATACATTTATTTATCTGCAGCCTGTTGGTGTGATTTTATATCTGAACCTAAACACCATGCAAGGACTCACCTCTCCACCTCCGCCCTCTGACTCGGGTTTGTGATGGCTGCAATATACTGCATGATGTATTTACTGGCTTCTGTTTTACCTGCTCCACTTTCACCTAAAACACAAGACGATTTCACATGTTCAACAGCTTATTCAGCATGTGAAGAACAGATGAAAGAAATGTGTCACAGCAGTGCGACAGAAGTGTGTCAGGAAGAATCAAAGGAAAGATGTACAAGACAGTAGTGAGAGAAGCTGTGCTGCCTGGTTTGGAAAAGACAGGAGGCAGAGCTGGAGGCAGCAGAGATGAAGATGATGAGGTTGTCTTTAGGAGCGACAAGGATGGACAGGACCAGGATCGAGCACATCAGAGAGGCCAGACTGAGATGGTCTGGGTGTTTGCAGAGGTGGAACAGTGGTTATATCGGTAGAAGGATGTTGGTAAGTGGTCAAGAGGAAGGCCAAAGAGGAGATATGACAGGATGTGCTAAAAGAGGACAGGAAATCAGTCGGTGTGAAAAACAGTGACACCTAAAACACTTTAGAATTTTAAATAGCTGATGCGTGTAACAGACAGACCTGATATGACGATGCAGGTGTCCTTGGCTCGCCTCTTCATGGCCTTATATGCAGCATCAGACACTGCGTAGAGGTGAGGAGGGTTCTCGTACAGCTCCCTGCCTCGGTACGCATCGATGGTGTCTTTGCCGTAAATGTCCATCTGTCTGTACGGGTTAACAGAGACAACCACCTCTCCGATGTAGGTGTAGATGCGTCCCTTCTCAAACCTAACCAGAACCAAAAACAATCCCAAACACACACTGTTATTCCAACAGACAGGCCGTGTTAAACGCATCATGTTGTGGACATATCTGATATAAATATATATAATAATCTTTAATCACTTATTCATTTAGTGAAGCAACGGATCCTTCCATGACAAACCTTCCAAGCTAACAGATCACACCTTTATGTCATGTAGCTGACAGGAAGTGACACAAGAGTGCGACCATTTAAAGCAGGAAATGAAACCTGTGGTGCAAAGGGCGTCACGTACTTGAGTAACCTTTTTGTGGGTTTGTTCATCTAGGAGTGGTAAAACTGACACACCATGAGGGTTAATGGAGCAGATAAAACCTACCTGTTTGTCAGAATGTAAAGCTGTGTGACGTACACATGTCTACATTTTAAAGGAGAATTCTGGTTTGTTTCAACATGGCAGCGGCACACAAACAAGTGAACGGTGTAGTGCACAGCTGGCACAGGCTCCTGTACTCCGACTGTCTTTTTGAAGAGGAGTAAATTACCTATTTTCCTGTAACAGTGCATTATTTATAGCGGCTTAACCACTTTGTGTACACATGCTATTAAGCATGCAGCCAAAAACATTCAATGCAAAATTATACTCTGCCACAGGACAAGTCTGATCAGGCTGTGCGATGAGGGCACACGTCAACAGAGGAAATGCGATTATTTTCCCTAAATTTAGAGTGTTTTTTTTTTTACATTGTTTGCACATCTTGCCGTGTGTCAGCCTTCGCTCATCTTTCAGAATGACGACGCCCCGGCTGCGTGATTTCTCGCAGTTTGAACTGAGGACACGGTGCCCCCTGTAGTCAGAGGAAGTGAGAATGATTTGGACTCACAGAGAAGTGTAAAATCCCCAAAACCATGACACCACAGAGAGCAGAAATGTCAGAAAAAGACACGTGTTATTACATTGGTCAGGTTTGGCCAGAGTGTATAGATTTTTAGGTTTTGTGACATGTGCCTTATGTTCCACATGACAGCCGGAGACCAAATGAACCACAGGTTTTTATGTGCACCCCGAGGCTGAGCGGGAAAGTGCAGACATGCTTTTTTTGCCTTCATCAAGATGTCAGCTCAGTAACTCAATATTATTGTACAATATTTAAGCTTGTCAGTGTCTCATAGAGTTAATCAGATCAGTAAAAAAGCTCTAATAATTCTTATTGTTCATTCATTCAAACAACAGACTGAACAAAAACTTGTATAAACATGTTGTTTCTTCATATGTCAGGAATGTGTAACCGTTTCCATCCCTGCCATCCACTGCTTCCACCCTACTCTTCCTCTCTTCTTACAACTATCTCAAGGCCTTACCTCAACTTCAGATTTTCCATAAACTGCTCCATCGTCACCTCATCCAGGAGCACAAAGTCTGACTTCCCAAACTCCAAGCCCTCCAGCTCCGCCATCCCTGCCTGCGCTCGCCAAAGACACACAAAAATAAAAACACACAGACAAGACGCAGAGGGAACAGAAAGCAGCTCAAGGAAGAAGAAAGAGAAGTATGGTCGACTTCTGGGGCCCGGTAGTGCAGAGAGACAGTGTGTGTGTGTGTGTGTGTGTGTGTGCTGTAGGCGTGGCGTGATCTTTGGTAGAGTCAGGGCTGTGCTTAGTCAAGGCTCACAGAGCTGTGGTCTACAAGCTACAGCACGTCATCCTGTCAATCAGCCCATACCCTCACACAGACCAGTATAAATAGACGGAGGCTATCTTTGAAAGCTCATACTACTTCTGCATCCTCCTCTGTGTCTCTCTTCCTACCACGAAAAACTGTCACTGCCTTCGCTCATTTGTGTGTGGGTGTGTATCTGCACTTCCCAGAAACAGCAACCCACTTCTGACTTGCTGCCAGACAAGCAGCAGTTAACCTTGCTAATTTGGGGCTAGAAAACATTCTTTATCTCCTGGGAAGGATCGAGTGATTATTTCCTTTTTTTTTTTTTTTTAAACTTGGCGTTGGCAGAACAACATGTCCCCGAGGGTTTTTCCTCCCAACCAGAACTCCAAAGATGAGATGCTGGAAGCTTTTCAGGTGAAGAGGTTACGCATGAGAGCAAGCAGAATGCTGACTAAGACAGTTTTCATCCAAATTCCCTTCAACTTCAGAACCTTTCTGTGTAATCTGACATCACAGATTTGCTTATAAATACACAGTGTTGAGCTTATCGTGTCATTTTATGATGTTTTAATGTCGTGTATGAAATCATACAGCCTACAACAACCAGGCAGACTAGTCTCAGCCAAGGAGCGTGTAATAAAGGTTCGGTGCCCACCCTCACAGCCCCTACAGCATGTGCATGAACTTCACCTTGTATCCTCATCATCTTATCTTTTTAAGCACAGACACAACTTCGCATGACTCGACTGGAGTTCTTGTACATGATAAGCAAAGTATCTTGTATTGTCTAAACCATGATGGTATGAATAAGCAGCTTGAAACAAGAAGTCACTAATACACAATCGCTTCAAATATATGAAGAAATTACCAACAAATGCTGAAGCAACGCACCATTGCTGAGATCAGGCGACACCTTTAAGCTGTCTTTACGTCCACTGTGTGTTATGTTTACATATTAGCCGGGCAACAGCCCAACAAACAAGCAGCAGGAAACCACAGCACTGCCCTGTGAGGTGGAGGACAGATTACTCATCATACTGCTGTGAGTCGAAGACTTTCAGTCAGAATTACAGTCATCAGTGCTGCTCTGCTGACATTTAAATTTAAAATTATGAGTAAAGGGACTTTTTTTATTATCAGAAACACACACATAGCACCTACCTGCTGTAGCGTTCACCTGCTTCCTGACATTGTCACTATCTTTGCGTCTGCTCTTCCTGTGTTATGGCACCACTGCTCTTTTCAAAAGCATCCAGCTGAACTCTGCCTGGCTATGCTTAGATCCTCATCAGGCATCGGAACTTCCTCTCTCCGTATGACCTGAGAGATATTTTCACTTCCTGCTGCTCAGGCGTCACCTCCACCTAGATGTTACACTCAGGTGATACCGGAACAACTGAAAAACACATAAAAGCCTCCGACACACAGAAGAACCGTGGAGAAGAGGAACACAATCCACAACCATTCGTTGCTTATGTCGTGTGTTTAATACTCACTTCATTCTTTGTCAGTTTTTTTTTTCATTTACCAACTAATATAAAGATTTCAGTCAAGGAAGTTTACATGTTACACAAAAGTGTGATTGGCAGTAATAATAAATTTGTTCAACAGCTTCAGATACATACATACACATGACAATGTCACTTTTATGTGACATAAATGTTGTGCTTTCTGCAACCAGCTGCTTTTTATCATGCTTGTAAATGTCCTTTTTGAAAGGCACCTAAAAAATAGAATGCACCATCGCTGAATACTAGAAAAGAAAAAGAAAGAATTAAACAGTGTATTAAAAGTGCCCCAGTACAGCAGCTGTGGCGTCCACAGCTGCCTCACAGACACAGAGAGCATCCTTTCTGTGTAAGAGCTAGGCTAACTGTTTCCCCCCCAGTCTACAGTGTTTGTGCTAAGCTAACAATCTGTGCATCCTGTATCATGTATCATTTCTTTTTCCTGATTTTAAACAGTTTAACAGTTATGTTCTTTACATCTAGCAGGTGTGGTAAGATGTTTATGGATGATGCGTTGTGTTTCTTTTCTTTCTCAGGTCCGCCACCAGCAGCTCTCTGTGCCTCTTTCTGTTCATGGGACTCGGAGAAGCTTCTTCTCCTCGAAGCTCCACTTTGGGCTTGAGGAGGAGGAGATGGAGAAAAAGGAGGAGCAGCAGCAGAAGCAGCAGCAGCAGCAGGAGCTCTCTGAGGAGAGAACCCCCGAGCTCTGGCACTATTTTCTCTTCCTGTGTTGTTTCGATTCGTTGGTGGCAGGGAGCTGCTCCTTCCTGTGCGTCCGGACGGGTCGCTCTTCCTTCCCAGCAGCCTTTGTTTTAACTCGTAGCTCTTGCCTGATGGGCCGATGAGGTGAAGCCTGTCACTCATTTCACACACCAGCACCAAACCATAGACGTTTTTGTCTTTCCGGATTTTCTCCAAAAGAGCAGTGCCTTCATGGGCCATGTCCTCTCGAGGAACTTCCTGCGTGCGTAGTGATTTGGTGAGATTTTCCAAAAGGTCCTGCAGTTTATTCGCTGCAGTCTTTGAGCTCCTCCCCTTTAACGTGATGACAGTGCTCTCATCACTTTCCTTTACTTGTATTTCAACATTATGGCCATTCAGGATGGTGTCCATGTCTCTTTTCCTGAGGTGCTTTGCATACGTGAAGACATCTGCATCAACAACAAAGGACTCACTTCTATGTCTGGACGGAGCTGGAGAGACGGCAGCTCTATGGTGCTGAGAGACTGGACTGCTGCGAGGAGACGAGGAGGGTGAAGCTGCAAAAAAATTTGGATACTTGTCTCTGGATTGTGGCCGGCTCCTGTCGTTGTTGTTGTGATATTTGGGCACAGCTCCAGGGGAAATGGCTTGTATTGATGATGCTGTCCTTGGTTGTGACCGTCTAAGCAGCTCCAAATCGGCCTGCACATCTACGAGCTTCCAAAAAACACCTTTAACACGCACCTGACCTCTGCCCAGCTCCACTATTTGAAAACCATGTGACCTGAGGAGGCGTCGCACTTCTGACACATCTTGAAAATGGTTCAGATGAACCGTTGCCTCCACTGGGTAATCCATCTGTGGATAACACAGAGAGAGAGAGAGAGAGAGAGGTGGGCGGGTGTGATAAATATCTGTGTGTCAAATGTGATGCAGGTATTCAGGTACCTCAGTCCACCTCCAACACATAACAGCTCTTTTACAAGACTCAAACGGTGACTTTGAACTAAGCTCAGCAATAAAAGATTTAATTTCAGCGTGTAATAGAAGAAGAAGAAGGCTGCCATCTTTCCATGAGTAGGGAGGATGGCACTTTATTACTAAACAGTTTCTTCCTATGCCTGACTGCATTAAGATTAAAAATCTGCATTAGTGTTTTGTACACACTGTTACAAACATTCATTTTTATGTTGAGTCAGTGTTTGGCTCATTTTCCCACCATGTATATTGTATATTGTGTGTGTGTGTGTGTGTAAATAAATCTGATTCTCATTGTAATTCACACTAACTGCCAGCAGGGGGACGCTGACAGGTTCAACCTTACAGTAATTTAAAAGTACATTTTTCAGAAAACAGCCCAGAAACCCCACAAACATTCAGCTGCAGGACTCACCTTCTGCATCCTGGAAGTGGGTGAAGGCCTGGTCCGGCTTCTTGCAGGGGTACCACACCTTCAGCAGTTCGAAACCTGCTGAAAAAAAAAAAAATAAAGCTGCAGCTTATCACGTGTCCTGTCAGCAGGTAACACGTCTGGGACTCAAAACCTCAAGCAAGCCCCCGTTACTGCATCACAGCACTAGAGATAACACACTCTTCATGAATGCACGTCATCTGCAGGTTCCATGGAAAGCGAAAGTGGCGCACTGAGGTGAAGTTGTGGTTGTTTTTGTGAAGACAAAGTCCGCAAATGACGAGTCATACCAGCGGAAAGTGTTCAGAAACGTAGTTTAGATAAAAAACCACTCTCTGCAGAGCGAAATAAATGAATAAAAACATTTCCAAACATGTTATAAAACCCCGTGTTGTTCTTTTTTAACAGTATTTAATATCACAGTTTAACACTGAGCAATAACCTGCACAGTGTGGATCTCAGATGGACCGATAACTTACTTTACTGCTCACTTCTGTTTACTTCAAGACTGTACTTCATACACGAGTGCGTGACGAAAGCGAAACTAACGTCATGGCGTCACATCCGTTTCAGATTGTGTCCCTCCACAATAAAACCCAGTAAAAGCTACCTTTGGTGTTTAGATTACTGTAACAATCCTTAAAGTAGATTTTACGCACACAGTTTAGGCTGGTGTCAAGACATAACACATCGAAAAAGTTCTGTCAAAAGTTTGATGATCACATAACTATTTATACCTTTTCCAAACAAATACTCACCTTTAGGAGAATCACTAAAAGGTGTAGCAATGGAGCCCTCTGCTGGATGTTTGCCAGCACTACACAACCTCCAAGGCCGAACACAGAACTTCACTGTTTCCATATTTTGCAGCACATTTCATTAGTTGCGTCTGTTTCAAAACATTTTTAATGAAGTGCAGTTTTTTTTACCCACCATCACACAGCCTAACTGGAGTCTCTTGACACATGTAACACATTCTCCTGCAAAGCTTCAGACCAGAAACTATCATTTCACCGTATTTTAATTTAAAATCACTTGTTTTGTAATCTGCAGCCGGCCAAAACCCATAAAATCCTGTTTATATATCAGCAGATGATTACAAGCTAACAAGATTAACCCTCATGTGTTGTTCGGGACATTTTTGTCCTCTGAGAGAAATTTTTCTGTTTATTTTGGCCATAACTTTGTCAATATGTGGACAAATTGAATCATTTTTCCTCAATAAGCTTAATTTTACATAAATTTTGTTAATATGATTTTAAAATTTTTCATAGGTCAACGGTACACTGTGGGCAAATTTTACCCCCTAATGTGTTGTTCGGGGACAAAAACGTCCCCTAACTTTAACGGTTTTAAAAATATATTAGATAAATATTTTTTTGAAATTTTTTTGCATAGACCTTTTAATTAACTTCAGTTCTGATCAACAGTAGTGAAAAAATCATTTTCCCCCAGGATTTTAACCCTTTAATCACCAATTTTATAAGGGGTGGTGCTGAAAATTGAAAAAAAAAAAAAAACACAAAATGGCTCATTTTTAATAGAAAAGGTGAATGTGGACTGGATTCTTTTTAACCTTTATTACAGTCTTGGTCATGTCAAACATCAGTAAAAAAATTGACTTTATTGCATTATTAGTTTTTGCACAGCACTGGATTTTCTTTTTTTCTCCCATTTTGTCCCATAGACTTACATTATAAACACACTTTTTTTGACTGCACAGCCATGGCACTAAATAATCATGCATTCTTGATTGTTGGTGGTTTACCCTGTTGGTAGGAGGTAACATTTGTGATTTTTACAGTTAACAACTTAATTACCATATTAACCCTTTACCTGCAGGCCTGTGCTCATGTAGTGTAGTTTCTGGCTTAAGTATATGGAGTTATAGGGAGTATTTTAGCACATAATTGTGTGTCTACACACTGTGTGTGTATGTTAGAGAGGAAGAGAGCCATTTGCACACTGTCAGGGAAGGAAAGTCAGGAAAATAAAGTTACTAAGTAAGTGAAGTGTACCTAATTCAGACGTACAACGGCGATGCATAAGCATGTAAAATGAAAACATCCAGGAGTTCTGGCGTCTGAAGTTGTGGATGGGTAAAATAGCTGTTTTTTTTTTTTTTAGCTTTCGGAAAACACGTCCTCCAGTAGAGTGACTTTACTTTTAGGTTAGTGTCTCAGTTGAGATCACTGAATTAGTCTAAGTGAAGTCTAAGTGCCCCTTTTCCATGGTGTGTTGCGCTCCACACGACCATACGTACATGTGCATGTTACTAAATAGACACCATAGATAGATAACTTGATAACATAATAAATAATCATTGACTAACCAAATCTAATCTACAGTTTAGTCCCCTACTAAAATTAGTATTAAAAGTAGTTTAGTAAAGTAAAGTAAAGTAAATTTGTTGCAGCCCTAAAAGTAAGTGCCGGGCCCTTTGATGCTGAGAGGTTCAGACTAAACAAAACAAAAACACTAGTGGACTTGCATGCATCCTCCTGGTCATTTAATGGTGACAAGAGCAGCAAGCAGCATGAAGAGAGGATTCACCTGTGCATGAGTGAAGGATTCACTTGTGAACGAATGAAGGATTCGCTTGTGAACAAGTGACGGATCTACTTGTGCAGCCTTCACAGCTTCACAGCCTGGCCCTTCATAGAGCCAGGCTGCACAATCATTTCCAGAGATTGTGCACAAGTGAATCCTCTCTTCATGTTGCTTTCTGCTCTTCTCACCATCAAATGACCACAAGGTCACATGTAAGACCACTTGCCTTTTTGTTTTGTTTAGTCTGCACCTGTAGACATCAAAGGGCCACACATGCATAGCAACACTTTCTTTGTTTTTGTTTACTATGAAGACTCTGTGGTTGTGTGTACTCACAGACAACAAGATCAGTGTGCAAATGGCTCTCTTCCTCTCTAACATACACACACAGTGTGTAGACACACAATTATGTGCTAAAATACTCCCTATAACTCCATATACAAGCCAGAAACTACAGTACATGAGCACAGGCCTGCAGGTAAAGGGTTAATATGGTAATTAAGTTGTTAACTGTAAAAATCACAAATTTTACCTCCTACCAACAGGGTAAACCACCAACAATCAAGAATGCATGATTATGTAGTGCCATGGCTGTGCAGTCAAAAAAAGTGTGTTTATAATGTAAGTCTATGGGACAAAATGGGAGAAAAAAAGAAAATCCAGTGCTGTGCAAAAACTAATAATGCAATAAAGTCAATTTTTTTACTGATGTTTGACATGTGTGGAAATATATGGTCAAACTTGGTCAAAATATATGTTTGTCTGCATATATGGTAAAAGTGTATGGTTGTGCATAGATCCAGACCTCTGGCTGAGGTCATAAAGCATTCTGATGTTTAATGGTGTGTTTAGATATTCGAACTGCAAACCCCTAGTTGACCCAGAGATGTAACCAAAGAGACAAGATATACTCAAGGCCGTAACAGGAGGATCTGTGAGAATACACACACACCCTCACATCAGAGATGTGAGTGGGAGAACTTCAATGTCTTTTAGTTTCGTATACGCCTTCCACCTTGTGATTATTGAATATGCATGTTTCACTGAAAAACATTACCTTTTATGCCTTTCTATGTAAATGTAACCACACCTTGTTGTGAGATTAATAAAACGAGCCTAATGCATGGGACCGACAGAATGCAAATGGTCAGCTGCAGGAGCAGATCGAGGGGTCTGTATTGAGCTGTGCATTCTCCCTTTATATAAAGGCGAAACTGAAACTGATCAGTACTGGTTTTCATTCAATGTTCTGTGCATCGGGGACGGAGTCTGGGAATCCGGGGTGACCAGATTAGGTCACAACAATTGGGGGCTCGTCCGGGATCAAAGGGCAAAAAATCATCCTCAGATCCGTCAATTGAACACAAGGGCCGATTACGAACAGACAGAGGACACGTGGCGCCAACAATAAGGTAAGCAGACCTTTTATATCTGCATTGACTACTCTAAAATGTAACGTGTCCCGAGTCTTAGTAGTAATCTGTCTGTAAAAGCAAAAAGAACATTGACTGAATGAATTTAACTGTATGTGAATGAATATGACTACAGTGAAATAACCGTATGTGAATGTATATGACTACGGTAAATGAGTAATGACTACAGCTGTTTAAGAGATAAGTAAATAATGCCTGCAGAGGAATAATGCCTGCAGAGGAATAATGCCTGCAGAGGAATAAGAGAAAAAGGGGTAGCAGAAAATCCTGAGTGTGGCGACTCCACCGGTGCTCTGACGAGGGGCCGGAAAAGCTGGGTTTGAGGCCCGGGGCTTGAGGAACCCTAAATCACTACAGAAAAGAGAGAGAGAACAAGACCAGGCAAAACACATGGTATGCATGTTGGACAGACTGGAAACTGAAACAATGACCGCACTAGTTAGGCGGGAGTTGAAGTAAGTCAACAGGCTTCCAAATTACAGATATATAAGATTCTGGTGTCACGGACAGAGGCTAGTCTCGAATCCATTGGACTGAGTACCAGGGACACAGCGTGCCATATTTCTCAGTCGGCCAGAATCTAGAAAAGAAAGGCACTCTTGAGACTCATAAACTGTGAGTCGTCTGAGATAAAGACGACAAGACCAGAGAGTAGAGAGTAAATAATGAAATAACTGTGAGCCGTTCTTACACTGGACGGCAAGACCAGAGAATAAGTCCTGTGAGTTCATGAAGCACCCCTAAAGAGAAACAAAGAGAAGTGAAGATACAGTACTGACACACACACACCGAGCTCGCAGTATAAATGGGTAAAGCATGAGTGTGGAATGTGTATGAATGCCAGAGACGAGGTGAACTGAAGCAGCAGCACTGCTGGAAACCTTAATCGGTGTAAACGTAAAGCAGTGGCCTGTTGAAGTAGGTTCACTCACGGACTGGATTAGTGTTTTGTTGTGCACATACTTTTGTATATATTTCTGATGTGAACATAGTTTCTGAACTTTTCTAACATCATAGTTTTGTTAACTCTTCTGAGCACAGTTTTGCAAATAACACATTATTATTAAGCTTTAGTTTTAATTTTCACGTAATCACTTGACTGAGACTTTGATGACTGACGACATGGACGGAGAATTTAACAGAGACACTGTTGATGATGGGTGGGGTCCGAACAGCCCACTAAAAACAGTAGAAGCTCAACTGATTATTTTAGAGAAAGCGCTGCATCAGGCTTTTGACTCTAAAACCGCATCTGAAGAGATGACTCAGATGAGGGAGGCAGTCATTAATTTGCTGGGAGAAATAGGCCGTGGCATGAAAGATAGAGGTTGTTTACAGAAGGAGTTTTGGAGAAAGGAGGGTGAAGCGAAGGCAGAGAGGGAGAAGGCCAGGAAGAGTGCAGAGCAGTGTGGCTGGTCTAAGAAAGGGAGATTTAAGAGGGAGCAGGAAAAAGCAGAGGAGAAGAGAGCTCAGTGGGCGCGATGGGCTTTGATAGGTCAGGGTGTAACTCACCTCATGACTGAGAAGCCCAAAACACAGGATGCCAAAGCAGAAAAACCTAAGGATCCCTCACCGTATACACCACCCCCTCCTACTGCACCACCATCCTCTCATTCATCTGCTGGATTATATCCAGTTTTACAAATAACTCAAGGCACACTGGCCATAACAGACATGCCTGATTCCCCTGAGGCGTGGTCTGATGACAGCTCTCACACGTCCCAAGTGAGTAGTGTGTCTGCTTTACCCTCGGGAGTTAGCACCCGTGAAGGGCCTCCAGAGGCCCCTGCCCTTTCACCTTTCCAGCTGCGAAAGGACAGAGAACTGAGCTGCGACGGAGCACTATGTGTTGCAGCTGAAGCCCCGCTGTCACACAGAACACAGACACCAGACATTGTGAACACAAAGCAGGGAGAAATAGACAAGGTGCAACAGTTGCAGGAGGAATTAAAGGAGTTGCGGGCTGCTATAACTCAGGACTTAACACCACACACATATGCACACGCTAACCCCCAATTTGGAGACGCTACACTTCACGTGGGAGGCGTGTGGAAAGATGGATCACAGGAAGGGAGGACAGCTGGAATTCAGATGCAGGTCGAGGGTGTTTGGTCCGCGGAGCAGGGAGAGACGTTTGAACTATTACAGAGACAGGCCAAGGCTACTGAGGAGTGGTTGAAAACACATGAAGCTGAACACTTAGCACACAGCAACAAAACACACCACATGACAACTAGATCTCAAGGACATGACAATACACTCAACTATCAGTTACCACTGATTCAAACTGAACACCAGATCAAATATCGTCCATTCCCACTAGGTGATGTACAGGCACTAGTGGATAAATTACCTCCAGTGGCCGAAGGTGGAGCAATGTGGCTGAGTCAACTTGACAGTCTGACAGCAGGCCACAGACTCGCTCTAGGTGATTTTCGGGCCGTTATTTCTAAGTGTCTTACAGCTTCAGAAGTGAGGGACATACAGGAGGACGCCGCCACTACTAGACAGAGAGATGACACACCTTTCACTCAGGTCAGCACTGAAATAGGCAGAGCACTAAGACATAAATATCCTCTGCCTGCTGGAGCCGCCGTTCCCACTTTGAGATGGGACCCCAAACAGAGTCCAAGAGAATATCTTAATCAAAGCAAAGACACATGGATCAAACACACCGGGTGCCACCCTGGTAACCCAGGTATTCAGAGGGTGTGGTACAGGACCGCCGTCCTAAACGGGGTTCCTGAGACTGTAAAAACTGCCATGGATAATAACCCAGACATGGCAGGGTGTGATTCCAGTGTGTGGGAGAGACATCTAGTACATCACTTGGCACGCGCCCAAGACGCAGCACAAGCTGACAGTAAGGATGTCCAGGATTTGCAAGCACAATTATTGAAACTACAATTGACTGAGGCCAGACAGAAGGCCAATGACAAAAAGAAAGATAAAAATAATAAAGTCATGGTTGTCACTGAAAGCTCTGACGCACCTCCTGTCACACCTTGGGTGCCTCCATCACCTTATTCTCCTGATTATCAGCAGCCTACGGGGTCCTACAGGGGGTACGGATCAGGGAGGGGCAGATGGAGAGACAGGCGCGGAAGGGGTGGAACACTTAGGGGACAGCCGAGGGGAGACCCAAGTCGTGACCGCTGCTATTACTGTGAGGAGTTGGGACACTGGGCCAAAGACTGTCCACACAGACAGGGACAGTATGCCCGAGGACGTGCTGCGTCTGGTCCACGGAGGGCTTCCTCCCGCCCCCCAGGACCTCCATTCACTGGACAGTTTCCTGTTTCCGGCTGGGAACAGTGGGATTGTGACTTCTCACAACAATGACACACCCCACAGAGCAGCTCAGATTACATCGGCACGGCAGACCCGATGTTATCTATGCAAGTAGAGGATGAGACACTGCCTTTTCTGGTGGATACTGGCGCCACCTGTTCTACACTGTTTCAATCATCTTCTATGGAATTGTCCAACAACTCTATCACTGTGATGGGCTTCTCTGGGGATAAACAGACTCTGCCTATAACCACTCCCATGACTGCTCAGTTGGGACATCAGACTGTTTCACACTGTTTTGTACACTCACCTCTTCTGCCTCTGAATATACTGGGGAGAGACTTGCTGATTAAGTTTGGAGCATCTATTTTGTGCGGCCCAGACGGGCTGACAGTGACACTGCCGGACGGCACCATGTTCCACTGTAATGTTGCAGACACAGGCGGACAATATCTGATGAGACCTGTGACTGACCCATGTGCTGACATCTACTGGGGCATGTTACATCCTGAAACTCCCCAGAACCCAGGAATCCTTTCTGCCTACCTGCGGTGGAAGCCCTGGATAGCGCAGGTCGAACCATATGTTTCTCCCCCTGACCCCCCTCATGTGACTCTATTTTATGACAGGCAGCAAACTGATTGGTACCATGAGAAGTTTGCGCACTCCCTAGAGGGACAGGACTGGTCTATTACAGTCCGAGACATTTTTGTGGCACCTGAGGGCGTGGCAGCCGGTGTGGACCTCACTCCAGAACAAATGTCTTGGTACATGATGAGTGACGAAGGGCATCCCCACGTCTCATTAGCCGTACATCCAAACCACCAGGCCAAAGAACTAGGTGGCATGGTTAAACGTGCCATGGGGCAATCAGACTGGCAACCCACACCTTTACCTCAAATCATGTATTCTCCATCTGCTAAAGCATACAAAATAACTGTTTCAACTATGAACACTGTCACTCTGGCACATGAACTGCTTGCTAGACATCATGGTAGAGAGAAAACTGATCATCCTCTGGCACAGGCTGTGATTGACAGCTTGCCACCACATTTATGGGCAGACGGCCCCACTGACGTGGGTCTGGTGGACTGTGAACCTGTGACGTTTCAGATTAACACACCAGGCCCTTTATGGATACCACAGTATCCACACAAGCCAGCAGCCGGAGCTGGCATTGCAGATACTATTCATGGACTTTTTGAAAATGGCGTGCTGGAACTCTCTCACTCAGACTGGAATACTCCCATCCTACCTGTAGAAAAGAAAGGGACAGGTAAATATCGCATGGCACATGATCTGAGGGACATTAACGCTGCACTGTCAACCCCCACGGTACCAGTTCCGAATCCATACGTGGCATTGGCCCAACTGGATCCTTCACAGAGCTGGTTCACCTGCATAGATTTAGCTAATGCTTTCTTTTGTCTCCCTCTGGCACCTGAATGCAGAGACATTTTCTCATTCACATATCAGGGAACACAGTATCGCTACACCAGGCTACCTCAAGGTTTTGCGCTCTCCCCCGGTATTTTTAATCAGGTTTTGAAACAGATACTCAGTCACTGCACCCTCCCAGAAAACACTACACTCATTCAGTACGTTGATGACCTTCTTATCGCAGCTCCAACGGCAGCAATCTGCCTGGATGCCACGCAGGCTGTTTTGCAACATCTGGCCACAGCTGGTTTTAAGGTCAGCAAATCTAAACTCCAATTAGTCAGGAAACAAGTTGCTTTCTTAGGACGCATTGTTTCACAAAAGGGGGTCAGCATATCGCCTTCGCACAAATCTACCATTTTGCATCATCCGCGTCCTGATGAAGTGAAGGACATGCTCTCATTTCTCGGTCTGACTGGCTACAGTAGAAACTTTGTTGCTAACTACACTGGCCTCACACAACCTCTCAGAGACCTTGTCAAAGAACATGGCATGCGTAATGTGTCAGCTCGCCTAAATTGGACGCAGGCCGCGGAACAAGCATTCATTGCTCTTAAACAATCTTTGGCCACTGCAGCAGAACTAGCCTCACCTGACTACACTTTACCTTTCTATTTGGATGTCTCTGGAACGGATGCCTGCATCAATGGCATCCTGTTCCAGAGAAAAGGGGGAGAAAGACTAATACTGATGTACATCAGTGTCCCCCTGGACAACATGGAGAAAAGACACCCTCAGTGCATACAACACGCAGCAGGAATAGCTAAGCTAATTCAAAAAACCGCACACATGGTCATGGGACACCAGCTGTATGTACTGACAACACATAGTGTAGTGGCATACGTGAACTCAGAGACATTCACACTCACCTCATTGAGACAGAGGAGGTTGAGCAAGATTTTAGAAGCACCAAACATCACCTTCACACATGAGGGCATCAACATGGCAGAGCAGATAGGAGCTGGAGAGCCACACACATGTGTAGAGAGGGTAACCAGAGAAGAAAAAGTCAGAATGGATTTACAGGCCACACCACTAACAGAGGCCAGAAATCTGTTCACAGATGGGTGCTGTTTTAGACATGACACAGAAGGACTCAGAGCAGCATACGTGGTTGTTGAAGACACAGGGGAAGAAATGAGAACACT
The DNA here is from genome assembly GCF_900634625.1 of Parambassis ranga. Lineage (NCBI taxonomy): Eukaryota > Metazoa > Chordata > Actinopteri > Ambassidae > Parambassis > Parambassis ranga. Next base: position 4,672,836 of record NC_041023.1, on the reverse strand, counting down.
GAAAGCAGAAAGATTAGAGGGACAGCAGTCAGCGCAGAGAGCCGAGGTGAGGGCAGTGATTGAGGCACTAAAGATAGGTCGAGGACAGGACATCAATGTTTTTACTGACTCAGCATATGCGGCAGGAGCAGTGCATGTGGAATTAGGACAATGGCTGAGAGCAGGTTTTCTCACTGCAACTAACAAACCTATACGGCATGAGGCTGAAATGAGAGAGCTTGCTGAAGCTCTGTTGTTGCCTAGCAAAGTGGCTGTGATTAAGTGCAAAGGTCATGGAGCAGGAACTGACAGGGTCACAAGAGGAAACAATGCAGCAGATCAGGCAGCAAAACAGGCAGCAGGCTATGTTGAGCGAATGATTTTTATGTGTTCAGAGACAGACTTGCCTCCCCCTGTTGATTGGACTGATTTGATGCAATTGCAAAACAAAGCCTCTCCACAGGAAAAAACACTGTGGAAAGCTAGAGGGGCGACTGACACAGGAGGAGTATGGAGAGGGCCTGACGGACGCCCCATACTGCCACCTGGACTGAGACAGACTGCCATGGAGGAAGCGCATGGGGTAGGCCATGTGGGGTGTCGTGACAAACTGTCATTAAATTTCTGATTAACACTTACATTCCTAGACATGGTTAACCGAAAGAAAAAAAAGAAGCATGCTTTTGGTACTGTTTATCATCCACAATCTCAAGGAAAGGTGGAAAGGATGAATCAAACCTAAAACAAAAATTGGCTAAAATCTGTGCACAGACCAAATTTATATGGGTTCAAGTATTATCTATTGTATTGATGTTCTGGTAATAACGCCATATAATCTACACCCTATGAGCTTCTTACAGGTCGACAGTTTCCTGGACCAGCTGGCCGGCTGAGACTGAAGAAGCATGCAGTATGGTATTAATATAAACCATAATATAATGAATTTGAAGCTTTGGTGTTAGAATTTGTATTACAGGAGAAAGGAGAGATGGTGAGTCCAGAAGGAGCCACACACAGCCGAGTGGGTCCTCCTGAAGGTGATAAAAGGAAGTGGTCGGAGCCGAGGTGGACAGGTCCCTACCTAGTGACGGAACGCACCTCTCACGCGGTTCGGCTGAGAGGAAAGGGGGACACCTGGTATCACTGGAACCAGTTCGCAGGCGCAGAGGAGCCTCAACGCTCTCTACAGGACGTCCAAACTGATCTGAGGGCACAGATGTCTGAATCGGCTGATTCAGACACAGATCCTGTCACAAAAGGGGCAGAATAATCCCCTGACAGAGATCAAGGATCCCGGGTAGTCTAACCCCAGGGATCCGAAGAAAGAAGACACATCCTGAGGACGAGAGGACCAGAGAACCAGGCGGGGTGCTGGATGGACGAGGCAGACGGACCGAGACCCACCCGTGGACGGCTGAATGACACACTTTTGAACATTCTTACTGTAGGATAATTTTCATTATATTTGAGCTGTTAGGAGTATCTGGGGGCGGGAACGGTGAAAGACCGACCGATTAAAATACCCCCACATACTATGATGTATAACATGTTTCGTTTTATGTACTCACATGATATGTTTTTTAATACACTACATTTTTCACAGAGTTTTTCTTTTTTGCACCTTCATTTATGGTTTTGACAAGCATACACACACACCGGGTGTTTGGACTTTACTCACAGTGTTGTTACATATAGATGTCACTTTTACCCATAGTTTGTTTGATTACACACAGTGTTTTTCTATCTGCTGATGTGACCGTTTGTTGTTTCTTTTTGCTTATTTTGTGTTGGACTCTTAGTAGAGTCCAAAAGGGGGAATTGTGGAAATATATGGTCAAACTTGGTCAAAATATATGTCTGTCTGCATATATGGTAAAAGTGTATGGTTGTGCATAGATCCAGACCTCTGGCTGAGGTCATAAAGCATTCTGATGTTTAATGGTGTGTTTAGATATTCGAACTGCAAACCCCTAGTTGACCCAGAGATGTAACCAAAGAGACAAGATATACTCAAGGCCGTAACAGGAGGATCTGTGAGAATACACACACACCCTCACATCAGAGATGTGAGTGGGAGAACTTCAATGTCTTTTAGTTTCGTATACGCCTTCCACCTTGTGATTATTGAATATGCATGTTTCACTGAAAAACATTACCTTTTATGCCTTTCTATGTAAATGTAACCACACCTTGTTGTGAGATTAATAAAACGAGCCTAATGCATGGGACCGACAGAATGCAAATGGTCAGCTGCAGGAGCAGATCGAGGGGTCTGTATTGAGCTGTGCATTCTCCCTTTATATAAAGGCGAAACTGAAACTGATCAGTACTGGTTTTCATTCAATGTTCTGTGCATCGGGGACGGAGTCTGGGAATCCGGGGTGACCAGATTAGGTCACAACACATGACCAAGACTGTAATAAAGGTTCAAAAGAATCCAGTCCACATTCACCTTTTCTATTAAAAATGAGCCATTTTGTGTGTTTTTTTTTTCAATTTTCAGCACCACCCCTTATAAAATATGTGATTAAAGGGTTAAAATCCTGGGGGAAAATGATTTTTTCACTACTGTTGATTAGAACTGAAGTTAATTAAAAGGTCTATGCAAAAAAATTTCAAAAAAATATTTATCTAATATATTTTTAAAACCGTTAAAGTTAGGGGACGTTTTTGTCCCCGAACAACACATTAGGAAGAAAAAAAGAAAATCCAGTGCTGTGCAAAAACTAATAATGCAATAAAGTCAATTTTTTTACTGATGTTTGACATGACCAAGACTGTAATAAAGGTTCAAAAGAATCCAGTCCACATTCACCTTTTCTATTAAAAATGAGCCATTTTGTGTGTTTTTTTTTCAATCTTCAGCACCACCCCTTATAAAATTGGTGATTAAAGGGTTAAAATCCTGGGGGAAAATGATTTTTTCACTACTGTTGATTAGAACTGAAGTTAATTAAAAGGTCTACGCAAAAAAATTTCAAAAAAATATTTATCTAATATATTTTTAAAACCGTTAAAGTTAGGGGACGTTTTTGTCCCCGAACAACACATTAGGGTAGTGTTTGCGAACAATGCATGAGGGTTAAACATGCACCTGAGCTGCAATGTGTTTTTTGTTGCAATATAAACAATGGTTCTTTAATGCCAAACGAGTCAACATTAATCCTCCTGGTGTTAATACGGCTTAAGATTTTTTTTTTTCCAGATGACAGTAAACATGTATTTTACACATTAATCCCATTAACAACAACAGAACATGATACTTTACAGTGTTTTTATTGTGCACGAATAAAACAAGTGTTTTCTGTCCATTGAAGTGATTTTCCAGTTCACAGGATGAAATTTGCATCAAATTAAAAGAAGATATTTAATCCACACTTTTCTGTTGAAACATTAGCACATTATCAGAAAGAATATTGGTGTTTTGTCACAAGTTTTGTACATGTATGTTCATACAAATCAGCAAATGACTGACATTTTAATATTGCTGGATTTTCAGGTAACATCCATGCATACTCACCACTCATCAACATCTGACGTCAGAAGTCAAAACTCCAGAAGTGTGTCTGAATCTTCTTCTGCAGTACAAAAGATCATGTTACACCAACAGCACAGGAAGTATTCAATCAGGTTTAAAAGTATCAGTAAGACGGTGTTGGAGGTTTACCTATAACCCTGCAGTGAGGAGTCACAGCATGGCCTCAAACAGCCTCACATTTCTCTAGCAGACGCTACAACAAAAGGCAGAAGCACTGCAGGCTCAGCCTCACTGGATAGGTCTGCACATACACAGGTTTATTTAACATGTTCTTAACTTGTAGGATGAGGAAAAGTTACCGTGTTTATGACCAGTGAGCGCTCACACCATCAAAGCTGCTGCTCCTTAATGGAGAATCCTGGAAAAAGACTCAAACTTTAGGTACATATGTTCAGAGGGGGAAAAATATGTTTGTAAAAACAGGTATTTAAAGAAATACAAGTCTACATACTCAACAAAACAAGTATGAACTGTAAGGCAGGAAAAAGTGGACACACCATCGGTTTGAGTTCTGTCATTTTGTTCAAAAGCAGGGCAGCAGGTGCTCCTTTCCAACAAAAATAAACTAACTTACTTGTTAAAGCAGAGTCACATCAGAGTATTAAAGTCAGCCAGGAGGTCTGAGCAGCTGAGATATGAGCTCACAGGTCCTGTAAAACAAACAAACACTTAGCATAGAGTACTGAATGATGATAAAGAGACCACAGCAGTTTTTTATGGACACTTGGGAGTGAGAAGCTGCATGATGTTTTATAACACATGTTCAAATATTAGGGCTGGGTAAAAAAATCGATTTAATCGATTTCGGATCGATTCCATTTAAATTTTGCACTATCGATTCACAGGGCATGAGATCGAGTTTTTTTGTGTTGTGTGATTTTCCTCCCTCAGCGCTCTGGTGCGTGATGACGCAGCTGCGCAGTCGTACGTCGCGTCATTCAGGCACGCAGCCAAAATGGCTAAGGCAGGGAAAACACCGCTCGGCAAGCCATCCCAAATGAAATCCGAAGTGTGGAATCATTTCAAGTTTAAAAGGACAAAGGACGAAGAGCTTGATAAAACCAAGGTAGTTTGCAAGATATGCCAATCAGAGCTCAGTTATTGTAGGATTACTACAAACCTCAGAAACCACCTGACAAGGTACCACACTACGCTAAACTTAGCTTCCGACAGTACACCGCCCGGAGCAAAACAAAAGAAACTGAAGGACCTGCCAGCATTACCGTCAGAGTCTCCGTGGCCCATAAAGACAACAGAGGCCATCGCAACTTTTGTTTGCAGAGATTTACGCCCATACTCGGCAGTGGAAACTGAAGGATTCCGGCAGCTCATTCAGGTGCTCGAACCACACTACGTTATGGTGCAGCGTAAACATCTGAATGAAACTGTGATCCCCGTGATGTATACATCTGTGAAAGATGTGACACGAATGAAAATACAGTCAGCAAATGTCAATGAGCTCCTTTTCCTCAACAAGGATCTCTGTGTGACAGTTTAAGTTTACTGTCTACGATTGTTAATATTTAATACTAATACTAATTTTTTCATGTAAAAAGTGCAATTTTCTGCAACATTCATATGAGCACTTTTTACATTTGCACTTTTTTTAATACAATAGGATAAGACAGTTTTGTTTACAGTTACATGTGAACTGTCAAATTTACAAAATAAATTTTATTTTGCAACGTATTGTATATTGTCATTATTTAAGAGCAGATTGAATCGATTCAGATTGAATCGAATCGAATCGAATTGAATCGTGATTAATCAATTTAAAACCCTAAGAATCGAAATCGAATCGATCTAGGAAATTGATGGTAATACCCAGCCCTATCAAATATGTACATCAGTAAACACAGAATCACTATTTTAAACTTAAACTCTACATGAAGTCTGTCCAGTTTGTCTGAAGCGTACCTATAACCCTGCTATGAAGAATCACAGCATGGCCTCAAACAGCCTCACATTTTCTAGCAGACACTACAGGAACGGACAGAACCACCGCAGGCTCAGTCTTGTTGGAAAGGTCTGCCGGTTTATCAGTTTGACACAAAATCTCCCCTGAAGCTAATTAATGAGTGTGTGTTAGCATGAAGTGAACACCACGAGGACTAACACATCCACGTGGGTTGTGACGTCATATTTCTGCAACGAAAGTACACAAACTCACCTTTCTGTACCAATTCTGTGGTTTCCAGGCTTGTTTTCAGGCTGTACACACAATATAAGTAACAAACTGCGGCTGTTACAAACTCGCATGTGTATCGCTAATATGGCTAACAGGCTGAAATAAGAGTTTAGAACGTTTAAAATGAAACTTCTTCAACAAAACCGGAACTTTAACACGACTACAAATGTTTTAAATCCATCCACAAAACCAGTTACTTGACATACTTTCTCATTTAAACTGGATGGAAGTGGATTAATCAAACTCACCGCCATGTTGGTCCCCCTACACTGAAATCAACGCCAGTGACGAATCCGGATGTGACGTGTGTGGAGTTTAAACACGGGGTCTCCCAGCAGGGGGCAGCAAAACACCAAAGATGGCGGCCTACATCAGAAGTAAATTAAACCGCTTCTTCTATGAAAATTAGATTTTTGGAGGGCAATGGCAATAAATACGTACACATTTTAAAATAAAATGTAGTTTAAAATTAATTAAAGTAATTACTAAAGGTTACACTGTGGGTTAAATGAAGCAAAAGACTCATATAATGTGGTAAAATGTTCAATATACCCTTTGTTAATTTATATTATTATTATATTTTTTTCATAAGGGCTGTAGTGATGCACAAAAAAACTAGGTTTTCATAATAATAAAGAAAATTACTATAAATGATAAAAAGGCTGCTTTGATTTTATGTATTTTTTCCTAATGGATCCCTGCGTCAGACATCTTTTAAAGAAACCGTCACCTTGTACAAACAATTGAAAAGTGCTCAGCCATTGTTTTTGACTATTTGTGTGTAGGAGGGCTGTTATAACCCAGCCGCTTCTGGTGGGAGTTGGCAGCTCTGGAGCATCCACGAGGAGGACGCTGGTGGTGGATGACTCACACTGCATTACAATACAAGCCATAGAGGAGCAGCCGTCTGCACCATCAGCAGACGTCCAGGATGAATTTAAGCTTTGTCTGCCTGCAGTGATGCTGACCACTCGCCCAACTGACACGGCCTGCATACAGAGGAAGGCTGAAAACACACTGACTGAATCTGTGTTTAGACAACAACAACACAGGCTGTTTTAGCCCAACACTTAAAGGGAGTTTGTGTATTTTCTAAAAACAAAACAGGAACATCTTTGTTGAAGCTATAAATAATCAGATTTTATCCGGCATCTGTGCAGTCACCATCAAACAATAAACTGCAGACACATCAATTGTTCCATTTTAACCACATATCCCCAGGATTGATTCTGTTTGTGCCGCCCTAACATGTCTGTACAATACCAACAACACAAAAAGTTCACATCAGGCAAAGCTCGAATGGATTTACTGGAACAAGGTAATCACATTTACAGAGCAGAGATCTTAAAATAACTCACTGACCAAAACGCTTTTCAATAATTCGTTTTACATTCGATTAAGATATCACAATGAGAAGGGCCAGCAGCTACTACTGAGATCATGTGTTTAGAATTTTTGCAGGGGAAGTTGGTGAATTTAGAAACTATTTAAAGTGACAAGTGACGGGATTTTCTTACACTTACACTTCATTAATTTTAATTTATCACCAAATAAAAGTTTTAGTGTTTCAGCTCAACCCACAACTGGCAGGCAGTGCTAAAGCTCCTATAAGCCCTCTGTACAGGTACCATTAGCAGCTTGCTGGTGAATGTATCGGAGCGAATAGCAGCTAAAGAAGCAGACGGTTCCCTCAAGAGATGGTGGAGACCAAAAACAGAGCAACAAGAGAGATAAATATTGAACCTACAGTCATCAAGTGTAGACAAATACAAGTAAAATCAATAACAGTGTTTAGTCTTTAACTAAGCAGTTAACACCACCAGCTCCTAAGGTCTAAAACTAATATTTTCAGACCAAACTAATACTTTTAGAGCAGCATCACTAAAGGAAAGCAAAGACCTTGAGAATCTTTATGGCGCTGAATGCCAACACAGGCTATTCTGCTGAATCAACCTGCAGGCGTCAGAGGATTGACCCGATCACAGAAACCACACCTTCACCAAACTTGAGCAGTAATCTACCTAAAGGCCTGTTGGCCAGCACACAGCTCAGTGATGGCTGTCCCAAATGTCGTCACCGCTCTTGGATGCTTTTGACAGTGACGCTCTAAGAACACTCTGGCTGAGAGAGAAAGAGTCTTTTCTCCGAACTACTTATAGTCACCTAATAATACTTTAAGTCCAGCTGCTGGGTGTGTTTTTTTATCCTGTATTTGTGTCACTCTTACAGGCAGCGTACAATAAAGGGGTTTGTTTGAAACTTAAGTGAGAGTTGTGTAAGCAGCATTAGGACCACAGAGGGTCGGCATGTGAATAATGGCTTTGTGTGAGTCAGCTGACCCCCATCACTGTGAGCTATAGGAGACGCCACTGTGTCTGAAAGGCTGCTAGAGTTAATGATTAATTATTATTAATTGATCATTAGTATCTGTAAAGGCGAGGGAACTAATCACCGATCTAAAATCTGAAGGCAAACCAACAATGATATCCAGTTTAAAGTGATGTATAATGTGATGATCTGTCTCCACTTTAACTTCACTGAACTCAATTTTAACTGGCAGGGCCCCTTCTGTTTGAGCCTGTGTGTCGTGGACTCTTGCTTCAGTCTGAAGTGGATGCTACATCCCTGACACGCAGAGCTGGGGTGCAGCTGAGGCTCCAGCTGGTTTCCCCCCCACCACCCACCCCATACAGTAGCTCTCAGCTACTCTTATGAAACCACGCTGTGAGTTGAGAGGCTTTGTAACATTGCACTTTTCAGGATAATTGAGGTTTGATTCAGACTTTGGCTTTAATGAGCACATAATCCTTTTCACCTGACCCCCCCCCCCCTCCTGCCTGCTGAAATGAGGTGAAGTTCTGCATTCCTCATTCCTTAAAACTGGTGTGGAGCCCAGAGTGGGCAGCACAGATAAAATGTAAACACATCGTGGCATGTGACTGAAAGTGAGATTGTTGTGTCGGTTGCAGTATCCAAAGCCAAAATTAGACAATTATTTTAATCTCTAAAGTAAGTATGGATAATAATTCTTTAGTTTGATGGAAAAATAAAAATATAAACAGAATAATGTTTGTATCCTGAGATTCTCTCATCTGCACAGCATAGGTTTGTAAACATGGACCCAACAGAGCGAATTTAAAAGCAGAAATAATAATCCTGTTCCTCGGGCTCTTTAGTTTTCCATCTTGCCTCAATATGGTTAAACAGAGTGCATCCAGTGCATTGATTTGCGTGCATGGTTGTAAATCGGGAGCTGGATCGTACACTAAGAAGTTTTCCAGGACATGATTTTCCCACTGCACACACTGAGTCAGCCGCTCAGCGGATGTTCTCTCTCTGCGACTCTGACTCAGCCCTCAGCCCTCAGCATTTTCTCATCTCCCACCCTCCTCCTCCTCCTGCTCCTCCTCCTCCTCCTCCTCCTCCCATGTGCTACCACATCACCACCTCTCCATCTATCCATGCCCCGTTCCACCACCAGTGCATTTCAATTTCAATGGTACTATGAAAGGCTTAAGTCCGGGATATTTAAGGAGCTCTAATAGCCTTATCACATGACTTAGGTGTCCCAGCTTCATGACTCTGCAGGTACTCCTTAGCTCACTTCCCAGCGTCACACCTGCCCCTTTTCCTTCTGGGAACGTCACATCATGAGTTAATTATATATCTCTTGTAGGAGTCAGGATGCTTAAATAAGTCTTATCTCAGACTAATATGTCCTGTACATGGGAGCGTGTTGTGCCCTGTGCAGAATCATTGAGCCGGACACCTCACTCACTGTTTGGATTTCACAACCCACAGCACAAATTACTCATGAGTGTTTCAGTTCAAGAGGACAAAAATGTTTTGTTCCTGAGCACAAAACAAGAACATGTTGCACACAAAGTGTAACTCCCAAGGTAACGCAACCACATCGGTGATAAGAGCCTTTTTATATGGTCAGCATCTCAATATATTGTTGCCTAATCAAACACGTGTCGCAGTAGTCGAACAGATTTCTTCCTCTCAGTGGGAGTTGATGTTTGCTTTGTTGACACATTTTATAATAATCCTTGAAATACAGGCCCTAAAAACACCAGGGACACATCGAATCTTCACATCGAGTCTTTGTTTTTTTTCTACTTTCCGACTAAGGTGTGAGACAAAGGGGATTTATTGGTCCTTTTGTTCTGTCACATGTTAGGAGCATGTAGTGCTGCTGACAGAGGAGTGACTGATACATCTGAGCATGTGGAAATATCCTCAGGTCACAGCAGGGCTTTGATTCACACGCAGCCGACACACTTAATCTGATCTGTTCCCACACTCTGCGGCTCAATAATGGAAAAACACTCAGATACAAACCTGAAAACACACTTCTCCCTCCAGACGTGTATACATTTATCCTGCTTTCACATGTTTCTGTGGACAGCTGGGGCTCGAATCAAATCTTACTTCCTTCAGTTATAAAAACCTGGGACTGCTGATTGTTGTCTTTTTGTTGAACTTTTGAATTTTGGTTGTACACAGCACGTCCATATCTGTCCATGTTCATATTTGTTGTGAAGACACTGAAGAAATATTGTTTTTACACAACATTATGATGTCACAGAGAGGTTGACCTTTGACCTCTGAATAACAAATGACTCTCTAGCTTTATTTTGGCATATACATTCTTGAGTTATCACTAAAAACAATAATATCCATCATCCTTGAGTCAAACGTTTTGTGCCAGGTCTTAAGAAACCGAACAAAAGGTGTTTCTGAGACACCATGCTCAAATAAAATGTTTCCACTATGCTGCAGCTGCACTTATTGCTGTTTTTGTCTAGTGTTTCCTGTAATAACAACACCATAGAAAAACAAGGCGTCATCTTAGTGCCAAAGTTCTTGTGTCGTCCCTGTTGGCTCAGTGATCAGGAGATAAAGAATCAGTCCAACCCAACAAGTCGTCTTTAGAAAAGAAACATCTCAGGCCAACTTCACCATCCATCCAACTTCTCAGCCCACTTTGTCCTGTTCTAAGGGTCACGGCAGGGCTGGAGCCTTGACTAGCTGTCATGGTGACCAGCTGTTGCCAGTCCATTGCAGGGCCAGCAAAGAGAAACAACCACTCAAACCACCATTAACCTAACATGCACATTTATGAAGGATCCTGAGAAGGTGTAAACCCCACACAGAAAGGCCACGGCCAGATTCAAACTGTGAGGTGACCGTTAACCGTTGCACCACCACACTGCCCTTCACCCATAAAACCAGGATTGATTTTAAGCCTAAAACACTTCCCTAGCTGCCAATATTTTCTCACATGTGGCTGATTGAAGGTACACTCGTTTGCTCTACACATATCCAACTGTAAAAACGTAAAAAAAAAGTCTCAGCCTTAAGTTAAATCCTCTCTGTAGTCTTTGTGTGCTATTCCCTGCATGGCAGTGGTACCTGCTCCAATGTTTGTCTCTTCCTTCTATTTTCCTCACATGGCAGCAACCTGGCAAAACCGTGCAGGGCTGCAGCAGAGAACCCAGGAGTGGATCTGAAGCCTGATTTGATTGCTGCTGTGATTATCACTCCATCAGACAGGCAGTAATTGTGAAGTAGATGTGAGGAGGCAGACAGAGGCGGGGGGGCTGAGCACAAGCAGCTTGAAAACAGTGGAAAGTCAGAGGGAGGAGGTTCAGGACAGAACATGTTGATCTGCTGCTCATAATAACGACGCTGTTTCTCGGCGTACCTGTGGGTGTTCACTGCGCCTCCTGGCAGGAGTCAAGTTATCTGGGCTTTGATGGTGCTGGAACTTTTAAAAAAATCTACACAGGGGCTCCAGCGGGGAAATCAATTAACAGAGGCTAATGGCACCACGGCTATGTTTTTCCCTCTGATGGATTTAATCCATTTATTCACGTTTTAGGGAGAGAGTAGTGGGGAAGGAGGGGGGGGGGCATTATCACCACAGTACTCAACACGTCTGTGTACATTTATCAGATTATCTTTTTTTTTAACGTTCTGCCTAAAAGTGTTCTGAGCCTGTGTGTCACATTTTCACTGTACGTGAGCTGCTAACAATGCTGCTGGCCTTGAAGGCAGGAAGTACTTATTATAGCCCGGAACAGCGACTAAATGAGGATTTTTTTGTAGTGGCTACCATTTTGTTGTGGTTGAGTTTTATTTACAGAGTAAACGGATGTGGAGCTCATTCCCAAAAATGAATCTTACACCACAGATAAAATGTTAGTGCATGTGTAGAATCTAATTGGACCCAATTTATAATAATATTCTGCATTTTATGTCATAGAGAATTATCTTCAGCCATAAGAAGAATGAGCAGTCCCACAGATGGTGGTGTGACCCCACAGAGCCCTGACCTCAACCATCACAGAGTCAGTCTGGGATTACATGTCGAGACATGAAGACACAGAGACAGACTAAAGCCACAGAACTGTGGCTGGTCCTGCAATAAGCCTGAAAATGACCTCCCACATAGCTGCAGGTCCAGAATTGCTTTGAAACTCACAGACAAGAGCACTTTTTTAGTGCTGTTTTGTACTTGTTATGCTGTAGGTAGCAAAAACTGTGGAGAGAAAACTTATTAAACTCATATCTCAGCTCCAGTCAGCTTGAAGTCAAGCAGATGTTTTTAAACTGGCAGAATCCAGACAAAAAAAAGACCAAAAATTGAGAAAGGCAGCATTAAAGACATGCAGGCTTCAATGAGATGTGTGCTAGTAAAGGTGCAATTCTTGTTTCTGCAGTGTAGTGCATGAGGAGCTGTTCAACAACATGATGAAGCTGCTTGGATGAGCAGTGAAACGTCCTCAAGAAAACTTTAGCTGATGCTACTGCTGAAGTCCATGTCCACCACAGTAACGCTGCTGTCATTCATTTTGTCTGTTTAGCCACATTTTAACCTCACATTTTGGATTAATTTCACATCATCTTGCACTGCAACATCTAGGTTTGTGCTAGTAAAACATTCATCCTGTACAAATCACTGACTGTGAAGTCATTCCTCTGTTTTTACCCACTAAAGTCTATCCTGTTAGCTAACGTGCAGGATATTCTGGTCTCTAAAGGGCACCGTCAGTGTGACACCAAGGCCAGGTGAGAAGGCTGTAACCGTGGCAACAAGCTGCCAGGACCTGACATTTTGCAGCCTGCCTCCCCCAACTGATACCTGTGACCCCGACACCTACACACTCACATTTCAATTAACACAGAGGAACATTTAGCCACAGTACAGTAATACTGCTGAGTCATCCATTAGAAGAACACTGGAAATAAACTTCACTGCACCAACCTGAATGATCTGAGTCATGCCTGAACTATTCTACCGTTATGCAATGTCTTCAGTGTGGCATAATGTACTCTAATAATGTCCTGAGTGAGCTCTGACTGAGGTCATTGTATCAGTCAGCATAAAGCTGATTTAAATCGTACTTTTAAATGTGCTGCTCTGCAGGATGGAATTTTCCAGCAGTGTGTGCTGTCAGCTGACTGCAGCTCATCAATGAGACCATCACAGTTCAGTGCTCTCAGAGGCACACTGATCCTCTGGCAAGTTTCCACGTCAGTGGGCTCAGTGATTAGAGCGCTCATTGAAAAAAGAGGGACACGGCTGCAGGGATCTGTCTTTAAGTCTATTATCTGCAGCCTGAATCCTACAGGATTCTCTGCTAGCCTGACCTGAACTCATCTGAAAACATAAAGACACTCACTAATTATTTCAGATGTGGTGTTTTCCATATTTATTTTCCAGTTTTTTGATAATTACTCGTTTCATGTTGACTCTATTGAGGCTCTGACTGAACTCTCACCTCATGATTGTCCACGTCTGCGTTTGATGTGGAAATTTACGCTTATTCTGTTGTTTGCCTCTGTAATTCCAGCCTGCCTCAGCTATTTGCGGGAAACATAAATATAAATTTGCAGACTTCTGTGAACTGAGAACCTCAGCAATCATTAAATGAAGAGTTTGAGTGCAAATTGGCAAACGTTTGCATGCTAGGAAGGGGATCTTTGTTGATATTTTAGCATGTCAGCTCTCTAAAGTGAAGAGATATTTGTTGTGACAGGCACACCCTGATGATTGTACCATATGCAAATATCTGGGCTGTTTTTAACGGTATGGTAGCTGTAGTTCATCAAATGCAGATGATCTTTTGTAGGCCTTTGTCTGTCTGTCTGCTTACTTTGCACGTCTATAGTCCAAGTTGAGCAGAATTACATAACATGCATTTTTATGTGACACCACAAAGCACCAAATATGTGGGATGTCAGCTGTGTATTGAGTAACTCAATGTTTCTCACGGCTGACACTTAAACCTGTTGACAGCTTAAAGGGACAATGTTTTCTCATCTGACATTGTGAGTATGTTATGGTAACGTATGAGCAGGAAACAGCAGAGAGAACAGATTCAATAACAAAAAACAAGGTGCTGTCTCTTAGTGAACTCTGCTCAGCAGCAGCCGTCCAAAACCGGACAGTAACAAACGTACATAACACCAGATGTCTGCAGCCGTCCTGGGTGGCGAGATGCTATAATTAGCCAGACACACTTGAGTCCAAGCCAAGGAAAGAACATATCTGCAGGAGTCCGAACCATCTCCAAGTGCTGCCGGGAAACACTCCACACACGTTTGATGTCTCTGCAGGAAACACTCATGACATAAAAACACACTGGCTGAGCTGTGAGGGAGCGTCACACAGGCCCTGAAGTTTCTACCTGAGACAGCCCCGTTTTAAAAGATAACCTACATACAGAGCTGCTTCTTCTTTTTTTTACATGAAGCTTTTTATGTGCTGCAAAGAGATTAAAATTCTGCAGCATCAGTTCACAGAGTGCAGCTGGTACGAATCAGAGCTTTAATCTCTTGAAGTTTGCTGTGTCTGGGTGTTTTTTTTTCACTGATTTCAGCTTGTTTGTGTCCCTGCTCCTCCAGCTGTTGTTGAGATATGGCGATGAGAGAAAAAAGCAACATTTCAGGACATACAGTGAAGTTCATTCAGGTGTTCACGGTTCAGTCTGTCCTCAATCTAAGTCATATCAAGGCTCTTCAAAAAAGCAGCAGACGGAGATTTTCCTTAGAAAATCTGTTCTATGTTGTATAAGAGTCTATTTTAATTCGTACCATGATTCTTATCTAAGTCTTACTAATAGTAATAGTTGGTATTTGCAGACTGAATTGGACTGTTTACCAACTCGCCCAAATGTTTTGCTTTGCAATTCTCTTCTTTATGGAAAAACAGAGACTCCAGCACCACCGAGCGAGCTGCCGTGCTGTGGAACAGACCGACAGAAAGTGAATAACAACCTTCATTCATTTTGGTTTCTTTCTGTTCTGTTTATGTGAATGCCAAACTCTGAGTCACCGGTGCGTGGTCGGTATCGTCCAGACTATAGTTCTTGTTTGGGTGCATTATTTCTTGGAACCTTGTCATTACACCAAATCTTCCTGAATATAACTGCCTGTTAAATGAAAATGGCATGTTTTTACTCTTCGTTATTTAGTGGTGAGACTGCACAGTGAAACTGTCTGCTTTTATTTTTATATTTTTACAGACTATTAAGTCACATATTACATAAAACTGTCTGAATTTCCATTTTATAAATAACACTGTGTTTATAAATGGATGGATTATTCTCATCCATATGAGAACAATAAAAACATGACATTAGGATTAGGATAAACATGCACACCCGATTGTCTTGTACCTGTCAGATTCATTGATATCATAATCTCTCTCTCTCTCTCTTTCACACACAGACACACACACCCCCCTGTCCATCCCCCCCCTTCATCCATTCATCCCCCCCATTCATTCATGAAGTCAGATTAAGTGCGCAGACGGCCTGTTAATCCCTGCATGCACTCTCCTCACCAATCCCTGTCATGTATCCTCAGTGCATTGTGAATCTGAACTGTTGTGCAGCAGATTTTTTTTTTTTGAATGAATTTTTTGGTTTCCAAATTATTATGAATTATGCACCGTGGCTCAGATAATCCTAATTACGCACTCAGAAGATGCATAATCCAGCCAACACCAGAGAAAGAGAGAGAGAGAGAGAGATGCAGAATATTGGTCAGGCACATATTGGATAGTGGCTGCAACAGAAAGACAAAGAGAATAAAACACTGCAGATTAATAAATGTATCACTCATTGATCATTTCTTATTGACAGCTGTGCTCTCAGCTACATGCTAACAGGAGCTAGCTGTAAACATGTTAATGTCAATCAGGCATTTCAACATGGTTGTCTATGGTTAATGACTCGACTTTGGAGCCACCCTCAAGTGGCTGTTTGTGGAACTGCAGTTTTTCGCATTTCATTTTTTAAAATGCAACTTGGCCTGCTCAAAACAACAAATTACACACAGTTGGCACAATAGTAACACCAAAATAACACCAAAAATTGCCGTCAAGGTGAGATTAAACTGGATTATAGTGGAGTTTTATGTTCTGTATTTTAGACATATTGTTACTTTTCTTGATGATTACCATAGAGCTGCGACATTTTCCTACCAATTACCCAACCAGCAGATTTCATGTGCACCTAATCACATGACTACAAGGAATGCAGAGCTACACAAAGAAAGGATGATGGCTAATGTTGTTTTCCAGGTAAGGACATGCTAGATTTAGCATTAAAAACTAACTTTTGAACATGATGATAATCACAAAACAATCACATATAATAATTTTTCATTTTTTTAATTCAAAGCCTGCCTTTATGTATTTAACAATAAGATATTGTGATTGGTTGCTCGAGTCCTCTTTCAAAGGTCAAATGTCTGAATCCAGTCTTGCTGAGCAACATACCGCCCTGTTAACGAGATTAACTTCCTGTCCAAAGTTAGGCCAAAGGAAACTGATTCTGCTTCATGTGTCTTCATGTCCTCATGGGGACATGTTGGAGCAGGTAAAGAGTTAATATTACATAAGTCTCTCATCAGATACTAGCCTAATTCACCTCATGTGCTTTGGTGCAGGAATGCTTTCCCTCACGAGGAGAAATATCAGCAGAAAATATGTGTAGTACATTTGATGGATGTGCTCATGAGGGGAACATGGAGGCACGGGATACAGTGAGGTCAGGAATGCTGATGGTTGTAAGAGTGCATGCCTCTCCTGTCATATGATCCTGAAACGCACTGCAGAGAACCAGTTCTTGTCTGCTGTCTGCACTGGTGACCAGAATCTGCAGTTCCCATGATTCAGCTCAGCAACCCTGCACACTCATGACCAAAGAAAAGGCGCTTTACGGCGCCTGAGGCTCTGTGATCGCTCAAAAAAATTTCCATCCCAAACCTTTAATGTCCCAAGAGGACGAATGGAGAACTGAGA
This sequence comes from Parambassis ranga, assembly GCF_900634625.1. Taxonomy (NCBI): domain Eukaryota; kingdom Metazoa; phylum Chordata; class Actinopteri; family Ambassidae; genus Parambassis; species Parambassis ranga. The sequence continues at coordinate 4,655,811 of NC_041023.1, read as the reverse complement.
TTCAGGTTGATGTACTCCAAGTGGAGGACAGCCACTATTATCAGATCAGATATGAACCTACTGCCAACACTGTAGATAAAAGCTGCACTTCTTCAGTTGTACAGAATCTGTAGATGTTTTTCTTCCTTCCATCTAACCTTGATGGGAGCAGATTTTCTCATTCAGCCAAGAAAGGAAGCAGAGCTTTTTCCTCCTTGTGGCTCCAGCTGGTTCAGTTAACCAGATCACAGATCAAAAGCAGCCCGGGCCTCTGCTCTCTCTGTCTGATGCTCTTTGAAGTTCCAGTCCAGGATAAAAGAGCATCCCAAACCTTTCCCAGGTAAAAGTCAATCTGCTGGTGCTCAGCATCGTCCTGACGGCACAGGATGCAGCAGGCTGGAGTGTGTTTATGTACAAGAGAGAGAAATGAGTTGATGATCAGCTCATGTAACATGTCCTACATCCAAGGAGACTCCAAACATAGCACGGCTTCTACAGACTGCAAATTACCAAGTGATGTGGATAGTGTGAAATACCACAGTCTGGGTACGCTGCAGGCGCATGTGCTGCACAACTTCAAAGTGTAAACATATTAAATAATTGCTGAATCTATGAGTACATATGAAGACAGGCTAATTAGTGCAGGCCGTAAATCACAACTTGAGTCTGAGCCGTTCAGACATTTTAAACAAACTAGTTTTAAAGAGTAATATGTGAGGGGATGTGTGCGTAGCACAGAATGTCCCAGCTACAAAGACACAAACGTGGCTATGAAGTTTAAAGGGTAACACGTCTTAAGAGGGATTATTTCCTGGTTCTGCCTGACACAAGTGAATAATGTGAAAACAAACAAAACAAACACAGAATTTTACAAAAGCCTGTATCACACCAGGTCTTTGAGGGCTGGTAGATGATCCATTGGCACTCAAGACCTTTAACTATTTGACTAGTTTTCTCTTCAGAGTATAGGGTTGTTCATTGATTGCTTCTTTAGCCACAGCATATGTCATGTTTTGATGAAATCTAATACAAACATGGCTGTTTTTCTGCAAACTAAGAGGTTGTTTGTGTCCCAACATGACTGTCAACAAGCTGAATCAAGCTTTAGTCACTGCAAGTCGATACTCTGCTCCTTCTTACAACATGATGAGGACTGCTAATTTAAACATGGAAGATGACCCGGACCCACAGACAGGCACCAGGAAGCAAGATCCAAAATATGATCTAACAACACAACAGTACACTAGAACAGAGCTGGGTACCTCCCAGGAACGTGTCCTTACACAGCAAACTCGATACAGGTCCGAGGTGGATCCTGAGAGACTTCTACAGCAGTTTGTAACCACAGAGGTTCAACACTTCCAACCACAGAACCAAAGACCAATCCAAACCAGTCAGGCGATGGCTTCTGTTTCCTGGGTGCTGTTAGTATATGATCTTAGCCCAGACAGACTTTGAAACGGCGTGAAATGGAGTAGGAAATCTGGTGAATGAGTATAAAAGCAGAGAGCTTTCACAGAGTGAATGTTAGGATGACCAGAGGAGCCAACTATGATGATCTCTAAATTAGTTACAGGAGGAAATCAACACGATACAGCAAGAGGAGGTCAGCTGCACACCAAAAGTCCAGAGTGGTGAGGCCTGCCATTGTCCAGACTTCAATCAGAGCATGCCAGCATGCTGTAGCTGGATATGAACACTTTGTTCTACATGTCTACAGACACGACATTCGATCCCGCAACTATTGTGCCAACATGGGTCATGTTCCAGCTGGAGAAAGATTAGGGTGCAGTCATTCATGCAGCTCAGGTCAGGCCTGTAGATGAACTTAGATTGGTCAAGCATATGTTTAAGAGGATTAGGCCCTGTGCCGCGATTCTGCCGTGATTTAGTTTCACTTGTAAAACACTCCGCTTTGCACGCTGGCACAACATTTAGAGATATTTTGAATTGGTGCATTAGGCTGTGTCAACACGCTCCCTACTGTCTTTCTCCCCCACACAGTTTGCATTGTGTGTGCAGCAGCAGCAGCATCAAAGCCAGCAGGGCGAGGCAGATGATCGAATCGGTTGTCGTCTGTTGCGTCAAAGTGAGGCTATTTTTAAAAGGCATTGACAGGCCATGATCACTGTAAATGAGAGGGCGGAGGAATGCACAGTTAAATTAGGCTCGACTTTTTTTTATGCTTGCGTGGTATCGACCTACAATGTTTTGACGTCAAAGAAAAAGTACATTTTAGGACGCCTGATAACAGCATTGTCTTCGTGTTTCTGTCAAATACTGTCTGAACAAATTAGATACACAAAAGCTTAGTTGGTGCTCCATGTTAGCCTCCATGTGCACCCACGTGCACAGTCATTTTGTAGTCATACAACGTGAGTGAACAGATTAATATTTGCTCACAGATGCATCAATATTTTCTTGCTAAAAACACTGTCACACGCACTGCAGTGACCTACTTCCACCTGTGTCTATAAAACAAGACCAGAAGAAAGCTGTTCCCTCCAGGGAAGGCACGGAGTGGAAAATTCCTCCTTCGGTGGCCAAACAAACAGCATGAGGCCCAGAAGACGCCTGGACAAACTTGGCATTGTTGAGAAGAATAACGGCTTTATCAGAGGAATCCCTCTGAACAGAGGGAGCTGCAAAAAGCACTTCTCAGCATAACAACAAAGACATTCCTCTGGGAGAAATGTGGAGGAGATATGAGAAAAAGATTTACCGGGAGTGTCTGAGTGTCTGAGCAATCAATAAAAACATGTCTGTCAACTTTTGCCGCAGGCCTTTCCAGCATTCTTATACGACCCAGCGCCCTCTGTAAATGTTTAACAATGATTGAAGGACAATTGTGAAGCAGTTGTGTAATGCTGTTTGCATGACTGAGCTATGAATAACCCTTCAACCTCTTGTCTTCACACAAAGCTGGCACCATTTCTATTCCCTGTCATCCTTGACCTTGCAAGTTAATCAACAAATGATCCACAGGACACATCACCTCATTTTATAAACAATCTGAAGGTTAATCCCAAGTATCTGACCTCTGTACTTCAAAGTACTCACAGGGCTGTTAATTAAGGCTTTGGAATGACATAAAAGTGTGAGCAATGAAAACAAATAGCCTTCATCTGCAGTAAAAGCCTATTTAAAACGTAGTAGTAGAGATCATTTCATCACTCCCAAAGTAATATTCCAAGAGGAAACTATAAGACTATATTTTCCCACATAAAAGGTGTAAATTGACAGGTAAGAGGTAAAATTACAAGGCAAACATGTGACTATTGGAGCTGAAAAAGTAATACAGTTATTTTACTTGACAAGATTAAGATTAAGATTAAGATTAAGAAACCTTTATTAGTCCCACAATGGGGAAATTGCATGGCTGGGATGACCTCATTATCTTATCATAACCTCATCACAAGACAGAAAGAAGAAGTCGAATCAAAGAAGTTAATAATTACAAAATCTATTGTATTTATTAATTTTCTGTCGACTACTAATTGACTAACTGCTTGATCATGCAACATGTAAGCTGAAACTGTAAAAACAACAACTCTATTGTCCATGTCTGTGACCATTGACCACATCAGGTAAAGCAGTCGTGATGGACGTGCTGTTAGTTCACGCAGAATGATCAGTCGTACATCAAAACCAGACAGTTGTCACCGAAAGACGATGCAACACTTAGCAGGTACTTAGCGCTGGAAATCATGTCAGAGCTTTTGGCCCTTGAGATTTTACAGTGCACGGATGATTCAATTACTCCGTTGGAACTGTTACATAAGAAGGAACATGAGCAGCAGAGGAGGCGGGGGTGAGATGCATACTGTAGCTCTCTGCAGGCTTCACTCAGGACGAGTTAAACCCAAATTGGTAAAGAAGATTTCATCAAGTAGTTCTGCGATATGTGTGATTTTTGAGCACTTAGTATGTGTGAAGGTTGGGTGGGGGTCAATACGACTGACATGGTATCAAACACAAACAGGAGTTATACATTTAAGACAATCTGCATGAATAATAAAAATGGCTTCTCATATTTCTGCAACTGATCCGCCTCAACACACGTCACATCAGGCATTGTTACATTTTTAACAAAGAAAGTTCATGATGTTTCCTAAGAAAGGCGGCTGAGACACGCTGTGTGCCGAGGACGGATCCAGTGGCAGGACGGGTGTTGGTGTGGTTGTGTAACGTGGAAGTGAGTTTAACACAGAATGCAATGGCTGCCATTGCCTCAGGATGATGTTCCCTGTTTCATAACACTCTTCTTTATCCTCCATCAGACTAAGCCCTCCCCTACTGTAGCCAAGTTTTACCCCCTGTGCACCTGCCCCATCTCGTTCGACCGGCACACAGCAATACTTAAAGAAGTTGCTATTGCTATGTAGCCAAGATGGCACCCATTATATGAACACCCCCTGTGTGGTCATTGTACACTGACTGCTGACATACCCGTCAGTGTGAACCAAGCAGCAACCTCCAAGGCTAAAAAAAATGAAGTCAATGCGGTCACTAGAAGCTGACAACTTCAGAGGCAAAATAATAAACAATTCTCTAAATGAAACATGTTTGATTATTTATATTTGATGCCAATAATAATAACATGCATATACTCAGGTGCAGGTTCAGGAACCACGTCATCCCATTTTGTTTTAGAGACTTGGCATGGTGCATGATGGGATTAGAGGTGCTCATGCACAGCTGATTGAACTGTGGCTTCCAAACTGTGACCTGCCAAATTTGGAGAGATTGTGCATTGATGTGAATTTCAGTGAAACTCAAGTCAGTCAGGGTTTCCCGTACATGTGGGAAGACTGTCAGATTCAGTCTGGTTTGCAGCCTGTGAGGTGAGAGATGTGATTCACTTCCCCCGGACAGCTGACACTGAAAAGCTTAGCATTTTGCTCTCGCCTTTAAAATTCATTGTGAGGCATGACTGTGATGCACCAAGACAGACAGAACCACTCAGTGCAGTGCTGAAGGCACAAATTTAAGCTTCTTAGCCACCATGAAATGGAATACAAACTCTCTTTAAATCATATTATTTCGCTTTTGATGCTGTCAGAAGTGTTTGACATCCAGTCACAGGCACATCATGGGTATGATTTTATCCAACAGACAAATGGACATGGAGACAGAAGACCTCATTTTTCTAAGCTAGTCGGGACAAAATGTCTCTTGTGTTTAAAAGCTTTGTGCAGCTGCTGATAAGGAGCAAATTTTTTTCTTCATGACTTCAGTATTTATAAGATCCTGGCCATGGCTCTGCTTACTGTCATTTGTTTGTGTATCGCCTCCAGAACAACATACAAATAGGTTTTCTGGAGTCTAAGCTTTGGATGAATTATAGGCAATAAAACAAAAGAGAAGCTCGCTGCTACCTGCATGTGTTGATGTATTCAAGTGGGATCTGAGAAAAACACCATCTGTGGCTGACCTCTTTTCTTTTTTATTTCATTTTTCCATCTGCCGCTTTATCACGTCTGTTAAAAAAAAAAGTTCTGAAAATGAAAATCCAGCATCATGCGGCAGAGTCCCAGGCTTTAATCTCCTGTTAAAGCATTCATTAAAAGACTCCCTGTGGGATTAAGACAGGCAGACAGTGACATGGAGAGGGCAGAGGACGTGATGTTACACAAACAGGAAGGCAAAGTATTTGAAATTCACCATGTTTTCCATTTAGTTCATGCCTCTTTTACTTTACTTTCCATTTCTGGCTGACCTTCGCATCATGCAGACAAAGAAACCCACACCGCCTTCTTCTGGAGCCTCACAGAGAGCCAATTATATGCTGTCAGTATGTGCATCAGCCCACACCAGTGCTTGTGTGCTAATGTCCAATTACAGTGGCAGGAGGCCCTCAGATCTGCTCTGCTTGATCAGTACCATGAGCCACATCAAAACAACAGAGGTAGCAGAGCAAAAATATACATACATGAGCATCTAAATCAGCTAAAGTTCAAATATTTTAAATAAGTCTGCAGCTGGATTGTTTACTCTCTTTACCTTTTAGCTGTTGTTTGGCCTGGTTTAGGCATAAAAAAATAACTTAAGGTTAGGTTTAGGAAAAGTTGGTGGTTCACAAAGCTTCAACCTATATGTGCTTGTGAGCCATCAGCATCCTGTGAGGAAGAACTGGCAAGTTTAAGGTGTGAAGACAGCCCAAAGCAGCTTGCTGTGGTTCCTCTTCATTGACTTGTTGATCTAAATGGTCAGAGGTAGACCATGATACGAACAGTTCATCCAATCATCTGATGACTCTTCTTTTGAAAGGACATGTCTTTTCCAAACAGCACCGAGGGCTACATTCCAGATGTGGAACAACCTACGTGGCACGTTGGGTCAACGTTAAAAATGTTCTGTATCTCATCCACAGCAAGCATCACTGCCAACATGGTGACAAGTCCCACCAAGCCCAGCAGATCTGACTGAGATCTGCTTAGCTGCACAAATGTCATTGACAACTTGACCGTTCCGGTCAATATTCTAGTGACATTGGACAATACAAGTGAAAAATCAATCACTGATTACTCAGAAAGCCTCTTCCAGCTTCTGCAATATATCTACTACACTATCTGTTCAGTTTATGTGATTAAATAACAAACAAAAATGTTGCTTTACACTCGATGTAAAGAGGTTTCGAAAATGTGGAAACACACACTGGCTGTTTGAGATCCAGTCTGTGATTTGCTCTCTTTGTATATAAGGCCATCTCCCTTTTCTTATCCATGAATGACTTTGTACTGTCCCCTCAGACAAGCTGCGGTAGCATTAACCCAGATTTACCAGCATAGTTTAGAGGCAAAAAAAAAAAAACTTGCGTCTTATGCAACGCTCCTTCGACTGAGCGGGGCAGCCTCACCAATGGACGGCTCTTAAACGCACGCATAGTCATAGAAGAATGAAAAGAAGACATTATCACAGAGACGTAGAGAAAACGTCAACAACACTGGAGGATATGCTGAAGTAAAAGCCACTGCATTCAATGACCGCAGCCCTTCAGGCCGTCTGACGGCAGCATCTGCGAGTGTGAGTTGCATCAACTTAAGTAAAAGAAGCTAAAGAGCTTTGGTCTTTCAGTGGGATTTGTGTTTCTATGCTGCATTGGCCTTGTAGTTTATGTAAGAGTAAGAACGGCAATCAAGCCATGACGTCAACTCAAACAACAAAATGTAATCAGGAGCATCGCACAAAGTACAGCTTAACAGGTCAAGATGAACTGAACTGCATCATTATGGATCATCATCATGATCGTATAGCTAACACATTTTCAGCATCTGTCACTCTAAGGTGGTTCATTTCCCTCATACATTAACAGAAAATCACCATTATCTATAATTTTGTGGTGTGAATGAAAATTTAAGGTTAAGTCACACTTGCATAATTTAAAAGGTCAAAAGGGCTGTGCAGCAAAATGGTTTGGTATGTTTTTTTTTTATTCTCAGGGTTGTGCAAGCTCTTCCAGCTACAGAAGCTGAAGGTTTCCTGAGCTCAGCAGCAGCATCTTTTCTTCCACTCAGCCAGTGTTCTTCAGTTATTCAGCAGAGTTAATCATAAACAGACAGCGAAGCAGAAATATGCTCAAAACTAAACAGGTTCGGTTTATTTATTAAGATGTGAACTGGAAACAGAAACACAGAATTCCTGACTCCATAAATGTAAAAATATATCCCTCCTTTTCCCATTAACACAGTTGAATTCTAAGCAGACAGATTAGTTATTTTTAAATCACTGGTTTACATTAATCTGAGTTACATATCCGCCACAGATGGATGGTCCAGACCTGCTGGCATTACGCCACCCTTAGTCTGCACAACCTGGAGCTGACATTGAATGAGGTCAAACAGGACAGTTTAGGATGATGTAAAAGTAATATTCACAGGATGGTGTGGTGGCGCAATAGTTCTGGAATATACTGGTCAGTTTTAGCCCTAAAAACATACATCAGTGATCCCACTTTCATAAATGCAACCCATCCACACCAGATTAACATAACATGAGGTTGATATTTCAGTGCTTTAAAACCAAATGTGTCCCAAATTCTCCGGTAGCATCTTTACCTGTTCATTGGGGCAGGGACTCATTGTGATGTTTAAAGGTAGGGTAGGAGATTTCATTCTGATGCACTTTTTGCTAAATTAGTGTAACTTCTCTTTACAATCTGATAGCAACCGATTAGTTCGGCAGTTTCGCTTTAAAACGAAGAATATGAATCATCTGTGGAAGCTATAAAACGCTAACAACATCAGCCAATTCTACGAAGCGCACCTGCGCATAGAGTTGGCTGGTTGGCTGCTCTCTTCCTGCTCTGCGCGCACCAGAGAGGTACGTGCATGATGGCCGAAGTCACGGACTGTTTGGGAGGCGTGGCTTCGGGGTGAGCTCCGAGAGAAAGGGGCGTGTGTTTACTTTCAAAATCTGGCTGACTCTCACTGAGTTTTCAAAATCTCCTACCCTACCTTTAAGATGATCTCCTTCTAACCCTTTAACCCTGCTTTTAATTATCTAACCTTAACCAGTAGTTTTTTATGTATAACACAAATAAAAACACAACTTAACTGCTGGCAAGAAAGTGAAGTGAAAACAAAACAGCTTGTGGTGTCAGGGGGGACTCTAGAGTAAAAGTCTGCATGTGCCACCTAACAAACTCTTGCGGGTGTATTGGTCCCATGATCGTTGTAAAGACTAAGAAACACCAAACTGAATGAAAGTGATAAAAGGAAAATATCTTCATCGTCCTGACAGTACAAACACAGCCATGTACAGAAACATGACATATTGCAAAGACTACACACCGAGGGTCACAAGTGAACCAGCTTCAGGCCCTTTTGTTCTCATGTTATCAAATGTTCACACTTTACATACCTGCTGATCACTGAACATCAGATTAACCCAACAATGTAACGTGATGCCTCACATAAAAGAACTGCTACAAAAGGTGGGTTGTAAAGGGCTGAATGCTAAGCAGCAGCCTTTGTCCATTTAAAGGAGGCCACGGCTTTCAGGTACTTTGATATCCAGCTTTTCAAAGCAACATGAGACAAATAAAAGCATCTGCAGGTGCACAGGTTAGAAAAAGAAAGACGCTTCTGTAACAGAGCAACTTCTTTTTGTAGGTTTAACACTGCTTTCAGTCCATTGAATTCAACTTTGCAAGGCTAAAATGTAAAGTAGGTCAAGACTGATACTCTCCAGGCAAACATGTAGATTTTTTAATGTATATTCAAATTCCCTTGACCATCAGATTCATCTGAAGAGCTGAAACCTGCTGCAGCATGAGTCACCTCTATGGTTCCTGGGTAGATGTTTTGCATACCTGGACTGGTTCACCTGGTTTGTTTGTTGGTACTAATCTCCAACACCTCAGAGCATTTCTCAGTAAATTCCCTGAAAAGCTGCAGATGCTTAGTGAATATTTCCTTAACCACAGATCTTCTGTAACTGCAATGAGAGACTTTAAACCATTGATGTACAATGAGGTTTCTACAGCCAGACGCAGGCTGCCCCGAATCAGCCCTCCACAGGTCATAAACAGCAGAAACTTCTCGTACCTGCTTCACATTGATGACATGTGTGTTTGTGTTTATAACAGGAAGAGAGAGAGCGAGGTCAGAAAGACACCGATACGGTCGGATTCAGGCCACTGAGCAGTTTTTCCCCTCCTGAATAATGAAGGAGTGATGCATCCGTGCGATCTTAAGTGATCGTTGTTACTCGCTACACACAGCCCCACAAAAACAAATATCCGCACATATATTTACTTCAATAAACAAAACTGGCTTTTTTTATCTATTGAAATGATCAGTGTATATTTTGGACCTGCTACAATATCCAGACAGGTTTTTTTTTGCTTTCCGTGCTCATTAATCCTCCTTGATTAAAGGCACTTAAAAGGACATGATGGAGGTGACTAATTCAAAAGCCTGCATTTCTTAATTGCTGCTGCTCTCAAACATCCATTCAAAGGCAAATTGCGAGTATGCCTTTTAAAAAAAATCAGCTGCTCTCATGTCTTTGATCAGATCATGCAGATTGAACTGTATTAATCAGCTATTATGCAGAGAGTGGAGTTAACCAGGTGGAGTGCGAGGAACTTTTAGTCATACATTATTGTTAACGAGGTCGGGTCACACTCCACATTAAAGAATAAAAAAAGAGGAATAAATCCTTGATTGATGTTTGATTGAGTGAAATTGCAACAGCGCAATAAACCATTCCATTTTTATATGACGGAGTGAACAGTCCAATTTTTATATTTCGTTTTGTGCCTGTATTGACGTCAATGCTGAGTGGCTTCTATCCAAACAATCAAAGCAAACCACTGTACACACAGCAAACTACTTCCTTTATTCTGTCACAGTTACACAACCACAAGGATAAATGGGTCAATTGTAGGTAATCATTCAGGTTCGTGCTATTATGTGTTGTTTGGGGGAAAGCCTGTTTTTGACAGTGATCGTATTTAAAAAAAAAAAACACATTTAATGCAAATATTTGTTCATATATAAAATAAGTGAGTTGCACTCTTTTCTTTGCATGATTTGAGTCTCAAGACGTTTCCTTTCCAGGCAGCTTTAAGATTGACGTCAGGATGGTGATAAAAAAAAACACACTTTTCATTTATTTGAATGTGGTGTCGTCAGACCAACAAGTGGAGCACAGCTCAGATTTCACGCCTGACATCACCACAGCAGAACTCTGCCAGTAAGATCTTTCACCTGTATCACTACTGTTAGTAATTATCACACAGCACTGGAGACACAGGTGTTACTGGAACCAGACTTACTGGACTTTTCATTGCCTCACCAGACCATCACACTCTCACACTCCTGCAGTGTTGTAACAAAGGACTTGTGTGTGTGTGTGTGTTGTTCATTTTAATTAAAAGACTACACCACTACACAGCCTGTGGCACCACCCATCTCTAGGATTTAGCCTCTAAACAAGGTCTGAGAAATATTTCTATCCAACTTTTTCCTCCACTTGACTGCATATGGATTTTGAATGTGTTTGTTTGTGTATGTTGCTGAACTCATTTATTTGCAGGGTCAGGCAGCCAAAAGCAGGCGGTCCTCCCACAGTGGCTGCACCTGCAGGTCAGAGCCGGTCTCCCCCGCCAGCCTTCTTTCTTTGTGGAGCCTCTCCTCCCTGAGTATTACACAACAAACTCCTCCACTTGACAAGATAGAGAAGAGCAGTCAAAACACATGAGCTTCAAACTAGTCGGACCATTTACCACGAGTGAAAATTTAACCTAAACCTACATGAATCTGTTCTTTCTACTCACACATCAAAACAGGGATTTTTATTTTTGAGAAGATGAAAGCAACTCTCTGACTTTAGGGTGAAGTAGAGTTGAAAATTATTAGTTATCATCTTTAAACAAAAAGTCCAAGCATTCTGTTCTATCTTTTCTGAAGACGAGCTCATCAAAAGGGAATATTTGCTCTAAAAAAAAAAACTCTGACAAAAACCATGGCCACAAAAAACAGAATGTTGACCTTTGACCTATTGTTTAAAATATTTGGCATATTTGCTTAATAATTTAGTAAAATTCATAAATAAATCAGCCATTAAATCTATTGACTATTTTACAAAAATTATTTTATTTTATAAAAAAGGAGAAACTGAAAAAGAATCTTTATCATTGTAAGTAAGGAACTACACTGATTGTCAGCTGATGCACACCACTACTTGTTTCTTAGTCTAAAAATAATCCAGACGTTTCCACCTAAAACCACTCCCAGTGAAAACAGAAAGTCAACCTACAAACCGGCTAAAAGCCAGTGTCAGGAATGCCGGCCTTGCCCTGCACTTCGTTGCCTCTTCTTGCTGAGTTATGAGTGTATCTGTACTTGCACACACACACATTATATAAACGTTCTAGTCATGTTCTGTGTGAACTGTGCATTGGTTCATCATCATCACCGCTTGCTGCTTCAGGCCTGCACCTGCTCCCTGTGTCTCATCTCCACAAACTCTGTCACGGCTTCAGACAGCCTCATTAATATTAAACTCCCAGCTCCAGGCTGACGTAACTGTCCTCCTCTAAACTCTAACAACCAGCAGACGATGATGTCATCTAATCTATCAGCTGCCTGAGTCCACACATAACAGCACATCTGGATTGAAAAGCTCTGCAGGGTGACACAGCATCTCTTTGTGGGACATGTATCTCAAGCTGTGAAACAAAGTTCTGGTGGGCCAGAATCACTTCTTGGCAGCGCCACCAAAAGGTTTTTATACTTCCTGTTGGCTGGGAGTGAGCGGCGCATCCATCAAATTAAAGGCAGAAGAGCCAGCACACTAGTTCAGAACTGTTACTGTATATAAAGAAATGCTTGCAGCTCTGCATCAAGAAGTACTCAAAGTCCACAACCTGGAGTACAAACCCCCCCTTTTCTGAAGTTCATATTACTGTTTAATTAATATTAATAAGTTCTTTGCATGCATAACATTTAACTCAAAGCACCACCTGACCTAAGTACAATGTGCTTCAAACAAAGTTAATTGTCTTTGTCTGAAAAAATCCCATTTTTTTCCCCATCTGTCGACTGAAGGGCGAATCTATACATGCAAATAAACTAATCCCATATTCTCCCTGAAAGGACTTTACTGTATTTACTGATTAATATCCTACAGCAGGCACAATACGTGACAGATGTATTAGTGTGAACTCCTGCCATACACACTCACGTTCCAACATTCCCAGTATCCTGCCAACATCCCTGTAATCCTCCCCAGTATGTTGAGCAGTTAGGTAAGACGGAGCCGTTGTGTAACTATCCCAGCACAAGGCATTCATGACAGACGGTTAAACTCATCACGCTCACTGGTCTGCAGCGCTGCACACATGCACAAGAATATACATACACACAAGTTCCAAATGCACACGCACAAACACACATGGCGCGTCCGTTAGGCACTTAATGAAGATATAGGAGACACTTTTAGGCAAACAGATTATATGAAAGAAATGATGGCATCAATGGTCTGACCTTTCAGCGTGATGTAATGTGTGTCAAACTTTCTTTGACCTGTTACAAAAAAAATCAGGAGGGCACATCTGGGAATTATATACGAAGTGAGAGGGGATGAGTGGGCTATTTTTGAACGTTACATTTTCCATCCTGCTCTGTCCTTCAGCGCAGACTGTCCAAATGCCCTACTATAGTCCAAGCAAAGTGCGGCGTCCCCATTACAGACAGAAATGAAGCTGTCACATTTTTAATGGTGCAGAAGCACAGCTGACATAAAGCTCCCCTCCACTCGTCCTTCAGCGCATTCAGTGGAGCCTTGTTGGCTCCAAACTGGGTCAGTTTCTCCGTTATAATCCTGACCTCGCCTGATTACTGCTGGTCAAACCACACATCCCACCAGAGGACCATTCACAAGACTTTTGCACAAAGTCTTTGTCTTTGTGATGTTTGAAAAGGTTGAAGGGGATTTACACATACACTTATCTTGTCAGGCTCGTTTTAGTATCTGTCAAGAGGCTGTGAGTGTCTGTTAATGTGTGAGACAGTGCTGATAACTGAAAGTGATGTGACATGAAAACATAGAGCATCTCCTGTTGGCTGGTAAACATACTACCATGAAAACTAGCACGAGTGTCCCACATGCATGAAGCATTCAAGTACAGTTTGACATAAATAACAAAACATTGCAATAAAACGGTGCAATTAGAGAGACGCTAGTGCATGAACAGCATGTTTCATAATAACTGATCATTTTTCATATTTTCATATTGATCTGTGTCTTCTTGCAACAACAGGGAAGAAGGAAAAAAATCCATTTTAATCCACATACTCAGGTCTAACTCAGGTCAAACTTGGACAAAGAAACTCACAAGGTGACAAAATGAGCAAATATGAGGAAATCTGGACATAAAGTGACATCATTTCAGATGTATGTCTTATTAAATGTGTCCAATCAGGCTGTGACTCTATGCATCATCCCTTTGTCTTGACCCAGGAGCACCATTGTACAGGTGTGTGAGTTTACAGTCACACTCTTTCAAGGCTAACTACAGGCTAATTTTAGCATGCTAGCACACACAAGCTAAAAAGAGGATAATAAGCACGCACAGTGATCACCTGAATAACACTGATCACCTGAGTTTAGCACAATGACGTGTGCTAAATGTTTTATTTACAGATTCCTAGCTGCAAACAGATTTTATGAATCTCAGAGTGTTTAATTAATTCGAATGTGTCTCAAAGTATATTTTTAAGTTTTGATTCGATATATGTTCGTATAAGTCGATATTATATTTGGCAAGTGAAGACCTATTTGTCCATTTAGTAACGGAAGACAGGGATTTTTGTGTACATTTCCTGTCACAATTCCTGTCAGTCCATGCCAAGTGTGACTCAACACATTGAGGATCACACAGTTCCTAAGACTAAAGTAGCATGGCCTGTTTCTATTTTTATAGCAGCGAGTGATAAGCTCTTCCATGTCTAGAAAAAAATTGATCTTAAATCCAGCCTCACCCGCTGAGTGACCCTCAAACTGAGTTTGACTTCAGGTTTCTATGTGGCCGCTATTTAAAAAGTATAAATGCACAACACTGAATTTAAAACCTGCTTGTCTTGACTTTAACGGCAGAGAGGACACACACAATCACACTGAGAGCTCTTCCTCTAGCATGACATGCTGCTAATCAGGTTAAAGATAGCAACAGGTGAGCCGGGGCTGTTCGCAGCGTGACCTACTGTACAGACAGAGTAATCTCAATCCCTCACCTCCTCTGGGCTGCCTCCTCTGCTCACAGGTCACTTGTCCTTGTCTGTACCATTGACTTGGTGGCCAAGAACTGGCTGAGTAAGGCTGAACGGTCAAAACGGACAAGACGCATGCTGGCAGATCTGCAGAGAAGGAACATAATGAACTTTAAGTCTATCTGCCCTCAGACACAGAAATTTAGAGGTGATGTGCAGCATATCTGCCGTCTTATTACACATTAAGGAAGATTTATAGTTGTGCATAGACAAGATGATAATTAATTAATGTTTTTATGCACATTTTACTTAAGTATTAACATTTTAGAAACCATATTCTCCTTTATCCACAAGACTCTCATGATCCATTTATTAAAAATAAAACTAAGAAGAAACTGATTAGCTTAGCTTAGCTGGCTCAGCTAAAAGCATGTCTGCATGGCATTATGATGCTACCAAGAAACTGTAAATGAAACCCCCCATTAAATATTCATTAATCCATAAGTAGGAATAATCAAATAAAACTGGTTAAAACTTTTCTTTGTTTCCAGCGACAACAAACATGCTACTGTCTGTCAGGACAACAGCAACCTTTTGTTTCATTACAATGTCCACTACAGTCCTCAGCAATGAAGTCAGAGACAAACAATCACATGTCACATTTTGTCCTGTTTCTGTGTCAGCCCATCTCACACCAGCTCATGTTTACCTTACACTTCCTCTGCTCACACCCTGCCCTCATTTAAATTACATGCAAATCTGTGCAGTCAGAAGTGTTTGGTCACAGATCACAGCCTTTATTCTCCGGCCTCATCAGGAAAAGCATCAGGCTGTGATTCTGTTTGAAATGAAAACATCCACGTGGCCCTTTTTCTCAAGCTACATGATATCGATCTGTATTTATTTTAACTTTCTCTAGGAATCATGTCGTGCAGGTGATGAGCAGGCTGAAAAAATATGTTTGTTGGCAAAGCCGCTTTGTTTCAACACAATCATGAGATGACTGGATGAGAGCTTGGAAGAGGAGGCTCAGCTCTTTCTCTCTCATGGTTCATGGTTCTAGAATTTAAATAATGCTTCTTAGCTGTTGGTGAGAGCAGGGCAGGAATCTGTCAGATTCTTTCGATTCACAAGACAGAATGAACCAGCTGTGATATGCATCATGACATAAATATGCAAGTTGTCTTGCCAGGATCTTCAGCGGACGATCCTCTTAGTCCTACCACCTGAATGTTGAGGGCTAAGACAGAATAAAAGGTGACCTTCATGATGATTTTAGAGCAGAATCCAAAACAGATTTATATGTATAGCTGAAAACAGCTTAAAATTGTGTATTTGTTTGCAATCTAAGAGCTCTTCCAACTTGTCATAGTCCAATCTGTGTGACTAAACTTCACTGCATACATTTCCTGACTGTGTGGGTGAAAAAAAAAACGTCAAAAAATGAAAAGGAGAAGGACTGTTGAATTATTCAAGTCAGATCGACTCATCTGCAAGCCTCCACTCCCAAAGCTCTCTGTAGAAGCAGGTGACAAATTAACCCTCTGGGGGCTCCAGTTGTACAAGACAGGTCTTTAATAAATGGAAAAGAACTCAGCTGAGACTATACACCTGAGTCATCAAGCAACAAGTCTGAAGGGAAAAAACATGTGTTAAAAAGCAGAAGCCAAGTGTTAAAAAGCAGAAGCCAAGTCAGAGAGACAAACCAAGGCAGGTACTCCCCAACGCTGGAGTACCCAGAGAAAACCCACACAGACACAGGGAGAATGTACAGACTCCAAAGTCCCCAGAGAAAGACAGCTTTGAGGGGAAAAAAAACAAAGCAAACTTTCCCCATTTACAACAAACTTCTCTGCTTTTTTTGGACTTATTTCTCAGGTTCTATTACATAATCTGTGTCCTACTAGTCACACATCCCTAAAAACAACTAATAATGGGCATTCAGTGGTTTCAGTTTGAATGGTTGCTTTCAGGATCCAGGACAAAGGGGTGGAAGCTGTGACATTAACAGTCACCTGATCCCAACCCAGATGACTTCGACTGCTGCGTTAAAACACGGTTTGATGCTGAAATTTGGCCCTTAAAGCAATGTATATATATATATGCATATGTACTTGCAGCACTTCATTGTCAATCATCTATGACTCTCTTGTAAGTCGACGTCACAGGCCCTGCTCCTCGTCACATAGTGCTCATTGTATGTGATGACCTACAGCCTGAAGCTAACTAAGCAATCAGAGCTGTCAGTGTGACTAACCAGTTAATTCTGTCCCCAGAATCTCCTGAGAGGCAGTAAATGAAGGAGATAGAGGAAGCTGATAAGCAGTGAACATATCGCTTCTGCAGTGACGGCCAATTAAAAGCAGGTTTTAATAAAAACCCTGCTCTCTGTATTCCTCAGGTGGCCCCCCCCTGTCATGGAGCCTGGGACCCTAGAGGGACTCCCACACTCACGAGAGCTGTAACCAGACACCTGGTTTTGTTTTGTACGAGGCTCTCCAGGTAGATAAAAGAACAGAAGAGGGTGGAGGTGGAGGTGGAGGAGTGAGAGGGGTAAAGAGGAGGAGAGGCAGGTGCGTCACACATCTTTGGTTTCAGCTGTTTGGTGTCAGTGCAGTCTCTGTGATAAGAGGAAGAAACGGCAGAAGAGGCGCAGGGAACAGGGAAGTGCGGTGGGGAAAGTTATTTGCCTGTGAATCGAAGTCATTTCCGACCACAGCTGCAGTGAGAGCCACTGAAAAGCAGACGGAGACGGAGAGGGACGCATATATTTACAGGAGGGCTACATCTTTTCTCATGCTCACAATCACCTGGATGCTCTGCAGCAGACAGGCGTTCATTCATCTGAGACTCTGTGCCTGACCGGAAATATAATCAAACACTTAGGAGGAAATGAAGACCGGCAAGAAATCCTTCATAGGTAGGTGCTGCTTTAATTCTGTGTTTCTGGGGGTGTCAGGGGAGCAATGTGCTCCGTCTCAGCAGCACGGCGACAAAGGATGCACCTTGAGACATTTAACTTACATCTCAGCCTTCTGAATATCTTTTCTGCTTGTACATTTAACCGTCTTATCATTTTTTGTATCAACTCCCCTCCTCTTTCTGCATTCACTCTGCGTGCTTTGACGTCAGTCTCCTTTTAGCGCATACAGAACAAACTAGAAACCAAATTCAAAGGCATCTTCTAGAACCCCCTGTACGTTTTACATTGTCTGCTTGATTTTCGTAATGTCCACATCAGAGGCTCTCACCTCCTCCATGCAGCAGCCTCACTTCTCATCTCATCTGTCACCTGAGAGGATAAAAGCCAAACCTAGGCCCTGCCACTGAAACCAAGCCCAGGGATCAGATGATTCAGGTGTTCAGTGATAAAACATACTACAAAAAAAATACTAAAGTGACAAGCTGTTTAGCTTAGCGTAGCATATAGACTAAAGTAAAAACAGCAGGAGACAGTCATAATACAATTAGCTTTTTTAAAACCTGCAATGCAGTTCCCTAAGTGGCCACTGGAGGCTGGCTCCAGAAGAAAGCTAATTCCAATTCAAAACAACCTTGAATGGGTTGAAAATGAAGTTATTGTTGATTTAGATACCTTAAAGCTTAACGTTACACATATTTAAAGGTGATAATTCTTCGTGTGACAGGCGAGTGCCCTCTCAGGTTGCTAGCTTCAACCCTAGCAACCTCAGCTCCACCCTCACCTGGTCATCTATTTTCTGTTTTGTGTTTCAGGATGTTAGCATTCCCTCTTTAGCCTTGCAAAGTATCACCATGATGTTTGCAGTCTGGAAGGGCTCAGTGAGCATTTGTTTGGATCAGAGGGATCATCAGTGGAGGCAGAAAAAATCCCTCAGCAGCTGACAGAAAATGGCAGAAAACTGCTCTCTGAATAGAAATCGGAAACAAACCGTACTACTTTATCTACAGAGCACATCAGCTGCTGGATAGTGGGAATATCTGCCACGCAGTTACACAAACGTATCTTCAATCATCTTGTTATTGTAATAGTTGTTGACATGGTTTCAAAGATGCAAACCACACGTTGGCACTAATTCAAATGTGTGATACAATGACGCTTATTGTCGTCATCTAAAACCATCTGACACACTTCATTAGTTGGTTTCCAGTGGCCACATCTGATTGATTTCCCTGATGAATATCTCATAGCAACAACTGACCTCAGGAGCTGGATGTGCAAGAATCAGCACACAGCACCACAAACCGGATTAAATAAATGATGGCGCTGATAGCCCGAGTCTAGGGTAACAGTGAAATCCAATGCTACACTTCATAAGCCACAGTGAGCCATGGGCTGTTTTTATTTAGGCGTCTGGTTGCTACTTAAACAGAATGTTTCATTTTATCCTACTGCAGAGAAAAAGGGAACCATGTACACACGGAACGGAAGTCGCCACAGCCCACTGATTCATGATGTTTGGTCAACATGTGATGAATGACAGCCTGGTGCTCTGAATGAAATTGTTTCCGTATATTTGTTGCTTTCAGTCTTATATAGCAAACGCATATTAGACTGGAGGAGCATAATGATAAAAACATCACATAGTAATTATCACAGTAACATTAATATAATTAATGGAGGCTTTGCTGCTCTAAATATGAAGGATCATCCCAATCGCTTGGCAGCACATTAAAGTAATATATTATGGTATGATTTAGAAGCAGTGTGCATCTGAGTCACCACACCGCAGCAAACATTTCTTTTCTCTTTTTTTTTTATCTAATAAAACAGGCGTATGAGCAGCCATCTAATCCCTCGTGGAGAACAGAAAAAAAACAAAACAAATCTCATCTAGTGCCTGAGAATTCAGGAGGGAAACAAAGCCAACGTAATTCTAACTCTCATTCTGTCAGCCAAAATCTGCTCCCACTCACAGGGGGGGCCAGAAGCTGTAGTGCGACGCAGTCGGACTCGACCGCCACCTCCGCCCTGCATCTCTGCAGTTCGTTGTAGGCGTGATTCAGAGAGTCACAACAACGTAGATGACAAGCTTCAAAAGAAAAGAGGAACTGAAGAGATTTTATCAGATATGTTAGACGGATGATGAAGGTGCCATGACTGTGTGGGTGAGAAACTCACAACGCACAGAGAGCTGGGCAACAAGACCCACATGGTAATTAGAGATCCTCCATCCTCACAGTTGGTCACTGTTCGCTACATAACTCATAACTCATCCACCTTCTGCTGCCTGCAGTATATGCCCAGGTCGTGCCTCATGTGTACTACATTTGAGTCACAAAGTATCTAATTTCAATAATGAATTATGTATTTTAAAGGCTTCACAGTGCCTGTAGTCCTCGGTCAACCATTCAAAACCCCAGAGGCGTTACGTCCATAGATACACATTAAAACCCAAACATATAGGACACTACTTCTGACTCTCACCCAGGAGACCTTCCAGGTTCCAGGTCTATGTCTGACCTCAGCATCAAATGACCGCCTCCAACCCCAGCCTGCCTCTTTACACTGACTTTTGATGCTTTATCGTCCCATGATGGAGTGAGGTGTTGGGTGACATCAGCTAATACATCACCAGTGTTTTGCTTTGATAGCTCAAAATGCATAAATACTGCACACGGCACATTCGATTTTTAATGAGGGCAAACTTCTTTAGTACTGCCCCAGTTGCCAGATTTGCACTTCACGTGACAACAAGAAGGTGCATAAACAGGTTCCTCATCTCAATCCTTTCAGTCCTGTCAGTTGGGCTCCATGACTCATGGGCACACCAACATAAACAGCCTATAGCTGATAGGTAAGTTACCAAACTAAGCAGTTTGCTGAGCCTGAATTTGAGATGCAACTCCAGAAACAACTTGCAGACATTAGTGTCACAACTAGTATCACACTGAGGCTGGGAAGCTATAATCAATGGCACCCCAATGAGAGCTGGAAAAGTTTTCATTACTGCTGCTGGCAGGTGACTTGTCAGTGGGTGGAAACTCATCTGCATCAATCAGATGGCCTGGTGGAAAAGAGGGCAGCTTTTGTGAAAGTGCTGAATAAAACCTGATTAATCTATCATGTGACAGGTACCAGAGACACAGAAAGGGACTATCCTCGTCTTGGTACTGCTGAATAATTCACAGTAGAGCTACAGGAGGTGAGGGAAAGGCCTGGGAGAGGTGCCGGTGTCATGCTATCCGATCTGGTGTGTTCCAGTGTGTAAACAGAGCTGAAACCGAGCTGGGAGTGTTTACTCAGGTAGAGTTCCAGGGTATGAGATGATACTGTAGACCACAAGCTGGCTGTGCACCAGGTAGTTTCTGTTTGAGACTTTGCCACAGATAAAGTACCTAGTCTCACTTCCTTTAAATGGTGCATGACAGTCACATGAAAAACAAATTAAGACAGAGGAGTTCCCCACTGACTAAATGAGTCCTGAGGTAGATTTATAGTCACTTTTAATCAAATGTTTTTTGCCTAGATGACACAGTTTGATGATGTTTTTTGTAATATGTTCCTATTTTTTAGACGAGCAGCACATTATTAGAGACAGTGAATAACCTCTGTTGAAAAATCACTAACAATGACTGGAACAACGATTGGAACATTTCCTGCGCGCGCTTCACTTTGCTCCTCGGGCAGTATATCCATCTGCATTATGGCACAGTTATGTAACTTAAAGGGTTAGTGGACCACATCATCTCTGACAGCTGGATTGAGCAGTGCCTAAGCTCAGATGAGCATGATGTCAGTTGCAATTTCTCTGAATTTATATAATTCGGTCATGCCAAGTCACTTTCATAACCCTGACCTGATCAGCCACTGAAATCCATTAATTATTTAGAATGAGAAGCATCTGGAAAGTGCACGGATTTAAGTACGGGATCGTATTTGTATGTTTTTTTTTTTTTTTTTAATCACTTTATGGTGCATATGGGTTTTGCACTGCAGGCTGTGCATGCAGAAGCAGGACTGCAGCAGTCGTGACATACATTTCTTCACATCCAGAATGAGATGATGAAGATCGTCGGGAGCTGCACCTCCAGCCCCGCTGCGGGTCTGCATCCCACTATGTGGACTGTGATTACAGTGAGTTGGAGATTTTCCATTGAGAGAAAAGGAGGAGGAGGAGGAGGAGGAGGTGGTGGTGGTGGTGGTGGGAGAAGGACCCCCCCCCCCCCCACCACCTCCTCATTTCACACTCCTCCCCCCTCCTCCGCCTCCTCTGCGGTGTACTCTTCTCGTCATCTCCCTGCCTCCTGCAGGCAGTATATGGCTGCAGCGGAATCCCGTGACGTCACGCCCACGGGATGTTGCCCTGGTTACGCCGGTGACGGGTTTAAAAAAAAAAATGCGGTACCACGTGTGCCGTATAAATACAGTGGCTGGCTCGGGCAGAGGCAGTTCAGAGCGCGACGCGCGGTGTGTTGGTCTCTGCGCGTTTCATGACACTGAAGTCAGCGACAAGACAGAGAGTGTTAGAAGACGGACAGAGGACCACAGAGGACCACAGAGGACCACAGAGGACCTGTTTGTTTGTACTGGATATTTGTTTATCGCTCAACATGGCCGTGACTGAAGCTGGATGCGACCTAACTTACTGCAAAATGAGGGGGATTGTAGCCGTTCTCACCGGTGAGCATAAAAATAATACAATTATAATATTACTAAACACGCATCACTAAAAATATTTAATGTGCCTGTATATGGATCTAAATCAAGCGTTTTATTGATGTGTAAATAAACGGGACGCCAGTCAATAAATTAATTAATTAATGGCAAAAACAAAAACCGAAATGTTACAGAAAATTCAAATTAAAGACAAAATAAAAATATATGGTTAAAGAAATCTAACATCCATCTGCCTGGTGATGAGGATCAAGGATGGAAAATGCTTGGCTGGCCACCACCACTGGTGGTATTTGAACGAGTGACCCAAGTGGTTGCATAACCTATAAACCCGCAGTGTAAGAGGTCTGTGTACCACACGCAAATCTACACTATCCCTGGATATTTGGACGTGCGGATTATAGTTTATAGAAAAATGTTTGCCTCCTGTGTGATGACTTCTCCACGCTCATGTAAAGGCTTCCTCCTCATCCTCATCCTCCTCCTCTTCTCTCTGCAGCTTTCATCAAGGAGAGGAAAATGGGGCTGAATGACTTCATCCAGAAGCTGGTGTCTACCCCACATATCTGCCAACAGTGAGTATCTCTACCAAAAAGATCTCCCCCGGGGAGGGACTGTTGGGTTGTTGGAGGGAAAATATAGCCCTGAAAATGAGGCACAAAGAGCATCTCTGGGCATCAGTTACTTCCTGCCTTTCCGGGCTCTATAAATTATTTCTGATCAGTAGCCCATTCATGGTCAGTGTGTGTTGGTCAATCCAATCAGCCAGGTTGGCAGAACATTCTGTTAAAGGTATAATCTGAGTCCAAGAAGGCTGGGTAAGAATAGTCCTTTCATGATGAGCCCGCTAACAATCTCTCCACCGCTAATCACCTTTCAAAACAAATCCCTTCTGTTCCCTAGACGGGAATAAACCTATAATTCAATTATCACATGATACATAGCTTGGCCCATCACACTGTCCTGAACTCTCTCAGGCTTGGCCAGGTCGAGGTCTTGGCGCCCCTGCATCTGGAGGTGACAGATGCTGGGGAGGGTCGGTCGGTCGCAGCAGACCGGGTCCTTCAGAGCGGTCGGCTGAGCCCACCTGTCGTGGGTCAGCGTCTGAGCTTAAGCTTGTTCTCAGACAGGTTAGGCAGTCAATGAGCCTTCATACAACTTGACCTGTCTGGAAGTTTCAGCCAAGAACAGTCAGTCAGCAAACAATGCAACCCTCCATAATGACTAATCAAACAGTGAAGAACATGAACTCTGAGTCATATTGGAACGGGTGATATTTGGTGTTGAGTTTCAGCTGATAACCGTCTCTTTGTTTTCCCTCTCAGTGCTGAAGTTAACAACTTCCTGAAGATTGATGAGAATCAAAACGAGGAGGTTGAAGATGAACTTCCTGAACATCCAGTAAGCAGAAACTCTTTATTAGTGACTCATTTTCTTCTTAAATTTTGACAATGCCTATGTTCATTAATTCTCCCTTGTGTTGTACTTTCAGATGTACCTAAATTCACGAAGTTCCCTGGCTGAGGAAACACAGTAAGTAGACTAATACCATCTCTGTGTTTTAAGCTGTATTCAGTCCGGGGGAAAAAAACTAAACTGTCCATGTATTTGTCTTCTTTAGGATCAAACCCTGCGATTTTGACTACCTCAAAATCATCGGCAAAGGCAGCTTTGGCAAGGTGAGACTATTTTCTGGCCAACCTGTTATGTAAACGTCTGTCATCTCCCTGACACCATTTATAATGCAAATGTTTGCTGGGAATACAGGTTTTGCTGGCTCGGCACAAGGAGTCCACGAAATACTATGCTGTCAAGGTGCTGCAGAAGAAAATCATCCTGAAGAAGAAAGAGGTAAGACCCTGATGACATGAACTTAAACTAAATGTCTTTCTTCCGATGTATCGTGAGTTTAAACCCGCCTTCTTTCTCATCTCCAGCAAAAACATATCATGGCTGAGCGCAGCGTGCTGATGAAGAACATCAAACATCCCTTCTTGGTGGGGCTGCACTACTCCTTCCAGACTACTGACAAGCTGTACTTTGTGCTGGACTACGTAAACGGTGGAGAGGTAAGACACACCCTTCACCACGCTCGGAACAGAATCAGGCCAGAACGACAAATACATGAATATGTTCTGCGCAGATGCTGACAGATGTTTTTTTCTCTCTCCAGCTGTTCTACCATCTCCAGAGAGAGAGGATCTTCCTGGAGCCCAGAGCCAGGTTCTACGCTGCTGAAATTGCAAGTGCACTTGGCTACCTCCACTCTCTGCACATTGTGTACAGGTAATGAGTGAGCCTACAGCACCCCCTAGTGGACAAATGTGAACATGACCTAGGAGTGAAGCGTAGGAGGCAGGATTTAATCAAATCTAATTTTCCTTACAGGGACCTGAAGCCTGAGAATATCCTGCTAGACTCACAGGGACACATTGTCCTGACAGACTTTGGCCTCTGCAAGGAAGGCCTTGATCCCAACAGTACCACGACAACCTTCTGTGGAACGCCTGAGGTACAACACGGATCTTCAAGGTATTATGGTAATAGTCTAAATGTTGGACTTGTATTGATGTTCTCCTCGTCTTCCTCACAGTACTTGGCCCCTGAGGTCCTCCAGAAGCAGGCTTATGACCGCACCGTTGACTGGTGGTGCCTGGGATCAGTGCTCTATGAGATGCTCTACGGACTTGTAAGTAAAATCTGTGACTCTGTGCCTCTTTCTGTGAGTCTCCTTATTTTATTCAAATCATATTAACTTTTGATTTTTTTTTTCTTAACAGCCACCATTCTACAGCCGCAACACAGCCGAAATGTACAACAACATCCTGCACAAGGCTCCAGTGCTCAAGCCCAATGTGTCAAACGCAGGCAGGGAACTGCTGGAGGGGCTTCTGCAGAAGGACCGCACCCAGAGGCTGGGAGTGAAAGACGACTTTGTAAGCACAAATCACACAGAACTGTAGGAGATCTGTGCACCTTCTTTGCTATCAGACTAATAATCAAGCCCCTTTTTCTCCCTCCAGCTCGAACTCAAGTACCATTCCTTCTTCTCTCCCATCAACTGGGATGACCTGATGGCCAAAAAGATCACACCACCATTCATTCCCTCAGTGGTATGTTAGGATTTAACAATCAATTAGTTGTCTAAATTACTGCTGATGAACCTTCTGTTGATTAATGTTTTTTAATATTTTTTTACCCACAGTCTGGCCCCACAGACCTCCGACACTTTGACCCTGAGTTTACCCACCTGCCCGTGTCCTCCTCTCTGTGCACTGACACCCTGACTGTGACCAGCAGCATCAAGGAAGCAGCTGGAGCCTTTCCAGGCTTCTCGTATGGGCCTCCAGCAGGCCACTCCTTCATGTGAAAGCCAACACCTCCACCCCTCTATCCTGAGAACGAAAACCATACAAAAAGCTCTGGATTGAGTGTTTTTCTGACTCATGGACCATGCCGGAGCAGGACGCTACAAGGCCTGATAAGAGGATCTAACCAACATGAATACTGAGGGATCTTACACACGGCTGGTGTACAGATGGGGGACTCTCGTGTTACAACACCACCGGTCCTACACTTCTGTCTCGACCATCCAAAACCATAATATAGGTGTGCCAAGCATGGATGCACAGGGGTCATAAAACATCGTTCTTTGATGGCTCTACAGCCACAGCTACCGGTGATGTGAAGAGAAGTGCCTGAGGTTCAAAAGGCAGTCTGCGCAGCTTCAACAGCATTGGCAAGAGTCAGCTTTATCAAAAACTATTAAAAAAAATAAGTTTTACTTGTTTGGACTTTTGACCAGGGCGTAATCTGTTAAAGGTGATGCCTTCATTACATTGTCTGCTTAATGTTGAAGCTGTTTTGTTTTTGTTTTTTTTCCACATTGCATTTTGTTTTCATGTGAATGCTCAATTGCACTCGAGGAAACGAGGGTCAAGAAACTTGTTGCTTTTTAAGCATCACCAACTTTGGATTAGAGAGCCACATATCTTTTCGTTTCATATCTCTACACAAAAGAATTAATGGCATTTCAATATTGTACAATACTAGTGAAACATGGACCAAATAGAAATATAACAGCGGTATGCTTTAACAGAAACATTTTCGACCTGCTTGTCCTCATAAAATGAAATCAAACTTTGTACTGTGTAGAAACAAGTTACATATATATAAATATATTTTATTGTGAAACCAAAAGGTTTTCCATGTTTTAATAACCACAAACATTCACTGTTTACTTTAAAAAAAAAGTTTTGCATATAATATAAAACAATTGTAAATGTTCCTTAGTGTATATTATGTTTCATCTATGACAATATATTTTATTTTTCATCTCGTTTTCATCAACAACAAGTGACTGTGTTAATCTATATCTGCTTTTTGCAAACTTTATGAAGGACTTATTGATCAGGAGAGAGAGTTCAACCAGCAATAACAAGCCCACATCAATGATAGCACATATATATATATATACTGTATATCAGTCTTATTTAATTTAAAGTGGTTGCTGTTTTATCGCAAACACTTAAGACAGATGATTAATTCTATGGTTACAAATATCTTTGTATTTATGCATTGAGTAGAGAGGAACTGTGAATGTCTTGTGCCTGTCCAGGGCGGCCTGATCCATGTATATTGTATGTACATATCTCTTTTCCCTAAACCTCTTGGTCCTTTTTATAGAAAATATTCTGTAAAAAAAAAACAACCACTAGGTGGAGCAGGCACTGGCACTGCTCAGCTCTGAGCCTGCTCCATACTATGGTTCTGGAAAAGTGCAATAAAATATTGTAATAACTGAAGGAATGAATAAACAATGTATCTCTTTTATCAGCAGTGTAAGTTATAATTTATGCTCTGATATGTATCTGACTATTGAAAGAGGAGTGTTGTTACTCCAACAGGGATTATACATAAATTTGTTTTGCTCCATTTTCAGTTTTTGCATCGAAAGAAATGGACACCGACTGAAAATTATGACAAACTAAACAAGGCAACACACAGTTCTAGATAATTTTCTTCCATATTTGGAAGCATTATTTTTTCGTTTTGTATTTTTTAATGTGTATTTATTTTCATGTCACTGCTACTGTATAAACAGAGATAATGATCAATTCAAATACTGTAACTTGTGTCAGAAATGGCGAATAAAATCACCCACAAAATTCAAGTGTACTGTGTTTGTTGTTATATATAGATATAAATCCTAAAATAATATATTATAGTAAGTATATAGTAATATTTTCATTCAAATCATGCTACCAAAACTCAGTCAATAACTGAATTCTTGGTGAATAACACTAAAGTAGTAGTGTTAAATTGAAAAAAAAATCATAACTTATCATGATGATTGATACAATGTTGTGTTTTAAATTATTTTAAGTCAGTTAAAGTTGATCTAGTTCATGTGTTATCGCGTTTTTACAACTGAGAATGAGAAATTAGCATCAATTTTAAAATCCGGTAGCTTAAAAAAATAGGTGTGCCTTCTTCTCATTTATTCTAATTCCCACATGTTTTAGAGCAACATTCTTTGTTAAAGCTGTGGTGAAGCCTGGCAGCGTTTTAAAGTTGAGTTCATCTGTTCAAATAACAAATGCTCGCTTTTATTCTCTCACCTGTGCCGTTGTGTCGCCACACCTGTCGCCTCCTGTCGAGCCGAAGAAAGAGCTTCTGTGACTCAACGTTTCGCACATGCGCAGTAGGTCCCGCGACTAAAACTTCCTGCAAAATAGTGCTCCCTAACAACAGACAAAGCTTGACACTGTGGATTCAATTGAAGACGCTTAAATAAAAGCGCTACTCGTTTGCTCCTTCAATGGTAAGCCTGGCTTTGATTGTTTCGAGGTGTCAGCAGTGTTAGTTTAGCGATCAGCTTTGGATTTGCATGCAGCGGGAGTAAGATGCTTTCACACGCTGCCATTTCTGCACCCATTCCAATGGCTGCTGGTGCCGACTAATGTCTGGAGCCGAAAACTTTCATGCCCGGGCTAAACAAAGTATAGCTATGGATTTAACCAACATGACTAAACGACTATTAAACTCAAAAGCGTGCAAAAGCACCGATGAGAGACGCGGATTGTGTTAGTTTAATTGCACAAGTAATAGCTGATCCTACTAGCTAACATTGAGAAGCTAGCGTTCTTGTTGGAAGCCTGCACGGTGGAGTCTAAATGCTGGTTAGGTGCGCTTTATTTGGTACTTTAGTCGTGCCAGTGATTGTTAATTTTGTTGTCCATATCTGACTTAACGTGTTGCGGTAGTTATTGTTTTATTGTTGTTGAGTTTAAATTAAAAACAAGCTGCTGGTTTTCAGGAAGTAGTCCGATGCCTGACTTCACCTTCACAGTAAACTGTCCCCTCGGCTGCGTTATTTGAATTCAGCTAACCTAACATTTGCAGAGGACGTTGGAACTTTACCTTGGGTTGATGCTGCCTGTGTCCTGCCTGCATTTCTGTCTTTATCTGCAACGTGACATGAGAAGCGGCATTAAAATGACTGTCCGGTCTTATTACTAGTAAACAGACATGCAGCTGCAGCTCATCAGATAAACATGTCATCTGCAAACAATGAGCTGCAGTTCGTTTTCTTTTTGAAAATATCAAAGGATCACCAAAGAGGTGCTTTTTTTTTTAGATAATAGGTATTTAGATAATTTTTTTCCCTAATTTCCTAGAAAGCAATTGATCCATTTGGCGTTTTTGCATGTGGAATAATTGGGTGCTTTTTAATTTATAGGTTATATATAGGTTAATATAATGTTTGGCTGATGTGCATCCTAGCCAAAAACATCTTGTCCCTTCTAAAACTCCTCAACAATCCCTCGACTCTAATTAAATGCGGCAGTTTTATCTAGAAAACTATTTAAAAAAATGGCACAATCCATAAAACAATGGGTTTTTTTTGACGTTTGCCTTTCATTGAAAGGAAAATCCCATGACCACGGCTTTATGTTTCCTCTGCTCTGTGGTGTCCTAGCTTTGATATCGCACTCTTTAGGGAAAGTAGTCAGTAGAAGAGGAGACACCTGAAGGATCCTGTAACAGGGTGATGGTGTTTCTCAGGTGGTGCTATTCAACACTGTTGTTGGGATGCAGGCAGAAGGTGATTGTGAACGCCTTGGTACACCTCGGTGGCAGCACCTGAAGGGATGATAGTTCTGATGAGTTCAAGTCTATTAAATATGGCAGTGATGCTGGTATATACACGGAAGTATTTTAACTTCCATGAGAGCTTTAACTGGTTCAATAAAAAAGATCACACAAAAAATTACTCAGCACTGTCTGCAGCATATGAAGAATAGTGGACACACACACACGCATCTATACCTTGCATGTCATTTCTTTCTGTGTGGTCATTTACAATTCACCGTTGCTGTCTGCACGCAGCTGCCCGACACACACACGCAGACATGTGTGCAAATACAGGTGAGCACACTCACACGAGCTGATAGAGAGGGCTAATTAGATTAGACCACACACACACACGCGTTCTTTACTTTCTTTATTCCCTAAAATCCATTTTAGTTTCATAAACAAGACTAACTGGGTTGTCAGGAAGCTGTCCCTGGCCTTATTCTCCTTTAAATGCTTTTTTGAGTTCACTTACATAAAACCTTGCATTTAGCTTATGTGTGCTGATCAATTCAGGTGGTATGTTTTTGATTCAGCGCGTGCACCATTAACTGCTTGACACATTGGTGCGATCTTAAATTTGCCGTCTGACCTACTTTCTCTTTCTGTCTACATTATGTCAGTTAGATAAATGTTCCATCTCTCCAGCTGTGAGGAAAGGCCAGTCGAGTGAGCAGTGGATGAAACGAGGTTAGATCTTATCCCCCTGGGGCATCTATTGATATGACAGCTTGCACCTGAGCAGCTAAAGCTTCGGGAGACTATGTTTTCCTTGAATTTAGGTTAGGTCACATGTAAGGTGGCACGCATCCTTAATCCCACAGTAAACACAATGACTGGGGGGGGATACTGGACAACATCAGTTCCACACGTGCCTCACCTGCAGTTCCCGTGCAGGAGATTAAGACCAGGATGCCCCACTTCCTCGAGCGCCTCTGCCTCCCTGCTGATCAAGCCATGATAGCGCCAGTGAGGGGTGGGGGGTGGGGGATTCATCCATGAGCGTTTTATGGGACAGTGGGAGGGGAGAGTGGCACTTTGGGATACTACATAAGGTTTACTCTGTGCCTGTGTGTGTGTTTTTTGCTCCTGTGGTTGTTGTAAAGCAGGGTCCCGACAGGCTTTCCAGGTACAGAGAGTAGGCTGAGCGTGCAGACATGTCGGGTCGCTCCGCTGCAGAGATGGATGACTCGCAGGAGCTGCCTGAGCTGCCGGTGAGCCCACACACACACACACACACACAGCAGCAGGAGAACACTTGCATCATGTAGTTTATGCAATATTTCAAATATTATTTCTCATGTGCAATAGCTGCTGATTTACTGGTAATCATAGAAATGTATTGTAATGTAATATGTAATGTAAAGTCAGTGATTTTTATGTTAGAAAGTTTCAGAAAGTTGTTTTTTGGTTGCAACAAACTAAAAAAAAGCCTGTCATTATTTAAATAATAACTCTAAAGAGTGAAAGTTCTGCAACTTCTTGCACATTTGTACTCACAGCACACTACGCATGATGTTAGTAATGTCAATTTTATTAGATTATGTTTTAAGAACAATTTTTGTTTCCTAGTTTATGTACTGAGGGGGGGAAAAAGATTCATTTCATGGGATTATAATCTCTTCTTAAACTACTTTGTGTGCAGGTAAAGAAAGCCAAGATTGAGATAGATGGCGGGCTGGAGAAAGAACAATGGTTGGTGTTTATTTTGCATCTTTTAAATGGCTCTTTGCATCGATAAAGATCCAGTGCAGAGAGATTAATTCTAATACAATCTGGGTTTATTTTTCAGTAATTTGGGTGATGACAGAAGCCCAACTGAAGGTTTAGGCTCATCTGCACAGGACAGCTCTTATTCTGCCCTGTCCAATGCCCAGATTAATCCAGGTAGGTTCAACGTGTGGGGAGAAAGGGGCTCATGTGACAGGTGATGTATATTTATGTATATTTTGTGTCTATGGTTGCAGGTGAACAGAATCAATCAAACGCAGACCCAGGAGCAGCTCCACAGGACTGTGGTGACACCATTAACTCATATGCACATTCAGGTACGAACACAACCCCTCAGCTGTGCTGAACAATGACGTCCTGCTGTGGACACTGAACATGTGCTTTTATTTTTACAGCCGCTGACACGACGGCTACGTCTGAATACACCCAACAGGTTTATCAAGACAACAAGTGAGTACAGAGCATGAAGCTAATATGCAAATAGCTTGTAGATAAGAATTTGTAGACATTTGTTGGAGATGAATTGTGCACAGAAACTATGTGAGCAGTGTGCATTCTGCCTACTGTAGCATGATCAAAAGAGCTGTTTAATTCTGTGTAAGACTCAGAATATTTAAATATCTTTACCGCATACATGCCGCACTTTGTCCTGCACTGGTTTTGTCCTTTATTCTGTTATCTGCTGTAGAACTGCAGGTGGGAATGTGATGTGGCTCAGATAGAAAAATGTCACGACATTACAGAGAAAGGCACAGAGGACTGTCCACCAGTCGGGTTTACATCACAGCTGGGGATGAATGTAGACCAAACCTGGGCAAAGTACGGCCCGCGGGCCACACCCGGCCCGCTTGCGTCTTCAATGTGCGCACAATAATTGCACACAATATTAAACAAAGGCAGCAAAAGTCAGCTGTTGAGCACGGCATTACCGGTAACGTCTTTCCAACCCTTCTTGTCTCTTCCACGCTGCTGTACTGCGTCATCCCATCTACTCTCTGCAGAGACAGGATCTTGCTGTGTACACTTTAAAAATGCTGCGCGACTATGCTGAAATGTATGGTAAAGCACACAGAAACTCTACGGCGCATTCAGATGTTACCACGGTGCTGCAGCCGACATTTCATCATCATCTGCTCTTAAAAAGTACAGATCTTGCCCGACTTTCAGAACTCTGGGATTTGCTACTTTAACTTTTACTTTAACTTAAATGGTTTTGTTCTGTAAAAATATCTTCACATCATCTGTGTTGCTCTGGACTGTGTGTGTGTGTGTTTCAACATACAACCAGCACACACTCAGAGTAGACCTGGACACACACACAGAGGACAGAGGAGTAAGCAGTAAATGACAAAAGATTCTTACAATGATGAAAATGTAACAGGAGCATATTTATAAAGGTAGATACTGTGCCAGTGGTCTCCAATTTATATTATTATTTATGAAAAATGTGGCCCTTTGCTTTTCCTATGGAGGTCTATGTTGCCCACCCCTGTTGTAGACTGTCCTCCTTCATATTGAGGACAGACCTGCCTGCATGTACACTGTTCTGTTGCAGATACTAGTTCTCTTTCTTTTCCAGCCCCACAGTGACGTCCTACACCAGTCAGGTGGCCTTCTCTCCTCTGGTCCAGTCCACTGTGTATTCAGCCTTCCCTCAGACAGGACAGACCTACGGTCTCCCACCCTTTGGTTAGTGCCTGCTTGCCCTCCTACAGCCTATTTAGAGTCTGTTCACTAAAACAAACTCAGCATCACACCTTTGTTACTTTGCTTTAATGGCCTTACTGAGCTTTGGCGCTGTCGAGTTCTGCTTTTGATCTCTGCTCTTACACACATCCTGACTGGAGGACCTGGTTTCTTAGCTTCGGCCTGGTCTTCAGTGACCCACTTTTCCTGCCGCCTCTTTCATTTTCTGCTTCCGATGCTCTCTTTCATCTTCAGGTGCTATGTGGCCAGGCATAAAAACTGAGACAGGGCTGCCTGAGGCACCCTCTGCTGGCCAGTCTGGGTTTCTCAGCTTCAGCACCGCATATACCTCAACCCAGCCGGGCCAGCTGCACTACTCATATCCAAGCCAAGGCAAGCTGCAACGACCTCACTCTGTCTCACTCTGTCTCACAACGTAACGCTCTCACACTCCCCGCAACACAGCGAAACAAATATAGGACACCTTGCAGTGGCACAGCTCTGTTTTCCCTGCTCTCGCTGCTCTGTTTCTGTGGCTCTGTTTTAAACAGTCGTTTCTGTGTCCAGGCTCAAGCTTCACGACATCCAGCGTGTACTCCAACATCCCATCTGCTACAGCTGTCACTACAGCCTCCACTGCTGTGCCCCATCAGGTGAGAACCAAGAACAAAACTCTGCAGATGTTGGCCCATTGATGAGGTTATTTGATTTTTTTTTCACCTTTTCACTCCCTGCAGGAGTTTAGCAGCTATAACTCTTTGGGACAGGGTCAGTTCTCGCAGTACTACACTCTGCCTCCAAGCTACGTGCCCGCTGGGCTGCCCAGCAGTGATGAGCACGGTGCCGGTGTGGGCGTGGCTGGATACTCAGCTGTGAAGTCAGAGGAGGCCGCCTCGGCTGGACTTCCTCCCAGAGGTGACTCAAAGCAACCAGTTTGTGATTTGTGTTTATCCCTTATTGTTTCCAGACCGGCCGTCAGTGCGGTCTGCGCCTGTGTGGTGGAAAATGAAGCTGTAAATGTGGACTCTTTGTTCAGATATTTGTGCTCTCTTGTCTTGTCTTAAGACGCGTCCCCTCCTGAGAACCTCCCAGTAGGCGCGGCCCTTCCCACCGGTGTGGCTGTCCCGGCTGGAGCCCGAGACCAGGACGAGGTTGCTCGCAGGAACTCGGTCGGCAAAGCCAAAGGAAAAGCCAAGAAGTCTGACAGCTCCCCGCCTGCTGACAGTGACCTAGAGGTAACCGTGCAGTGGAATTTTCAGAGCACCGCGATCTGTTTGTTCAGCAGAAAGTAATCATAGTTTCCTCTCAACTTTTTAGCGCATTTTTCTGTGGGATCTGGACGAGACGATCATCATATTCCACTCGCTGCTCACAGGCTCCTACGCACAGAAGTTTGGCAAGGTTAACGTCTAGAAAGAAGCAAATATTCAGCTCAGTGTATTGTGAAATCTGTTTGCTTAACGTTGGTCTGTGTTTGTTCAGGACCCGGCGACGGTACTGAACTTGGGTTTGCAGATGGAGGAGCTGATTTTTGAGCTGGCAGACACTCATCTCTTCTTCAACGACCTGGAGGTAAGTGTGAAACATCGCAGGAGACATGATTGTCCAGGTGAAACAACCACTAATGGACAACACCTTGTGTTCTCTTCCAGGAGTGTGATCAGGTCCATGTTGAGGATGTGGCCTCTGATGACAACGGACAGGACCTGAGGTGTGTTCAGAAACGTATTTCAAAACCAAGACCGGTTTCTTCCCATGTTTCTTATCACTCAAAACATTTTTCTCTTGTTTTAGCAACTATAACTTCCTGGCGGATGGCTTCAATGGTCCCAGTGGTGGAGGTGCATCAGGAGCCACAACAGGAGTCCAAGGAGGGGTGGAGTGGATGCGTAAACTCGCCTTTCGCTACCGCCGGCTAAAAGAGATCTACAACAGCTACAAAGGAAATGTTGGCGGTGAGTTGATATCATGTCAATCTGTGTCATCTCAGCTGCAGTATTAGTATTTATTCAGTCTAATCAAGATTAAAAATGTCTGAAGTTAAACAAATAAACCAGAGCCGTTTCACCCGAGTGGCTAAAATAAACAGAACTCTGTGTGTCTTGGTTTGACATGTTGTTGTTATTCCAGGCCTGTTGAGTCCCATGAAGAGAGAGCTGCTGCTAAGGCTGCAGTCTGAGATTGAGAACGTGACAGACGCCTGGCTGAGCACAGCCCTCAAGTCTCTGCTGCTCATCCAGTCCAGGTCAGAGAACATCACCTTTTGTATATATATATATATATTCAGTCTATGTGCCTAAGTGCCATATTAACAGCATCTTTCTGTAAATTCCCGCTGACAGGGGGAAGTGCATGAACGTGCTGGTCACCACCACTCAGCTGGTTCCTGCTCTGGCCAAAGTGCTGCTCTACGGCCTGGGAGACGTCTTCCCCATCGAGAACATCTACAGCGCCACGAAAATAGGTACGTATGGAAAGTGCCACCTAAATCTGTGGTGCAAATGGTGATGGATCGTAACCACCTGGTGTCCGTTCACGCAGGGAAGGAGAGCTGCTTCGAGAGGATCATCTCTCGCTTTGGGAAAAAAGTGACTTATGTGGTGATAGGAGACGGTCGAGACGAGGAGTTCGCAGCAAAACAGGTAGAAATGTAACAGTGGATACCTTCACATGGACACCGCTATGGGAATATTGCTGTTTATAGGCACCC
Source organism: Parambassis ranga (assembly GCF_900634625.1). NCBI lineage: Eukaryota > Metazoa > Chordata > Actinopteri > Ambassidae > Parambassis > Parambassis ranga. The sequence continues at coordinate 4,620,251 of NC_041023.1, read as the reverse complement.
TGTAACTCTTGTTTGCTCATAATTTGTCTGCACCACAAAGCCTCCATCCTCCCTGTGAATCACTGCTCTTGTCTCATATTTGTTTATGTAGAAATTTAAACTGAATTCCAGTCGTACAGTGGAGCTTTGCTTCCTCCTTTCAGTTATGTTGCTAAACAGATGTCTCGCTCCTTCCTTAGCACAACATGCCTTTCTGGCGGATCTCGAATCACGGCGACCTCGTGTCCCTCCACCAAGCGCTGGAACTGGACTTCTTGTAAAGAAGACGCTCTATGGATGTCGCACGCTAAAAGGGAAAATGTCGTCATGCTGGTGACTTGTGGAGTGTGTGTGTGGTTTAAAAAAGAAAAAAAAAGAAAAAGAAAATATCCTCCACAACCCCAACAATACACACTCGGCTATTAGAATCAGTCTGCTCTCACTGATGACTGTGTGGTGGTAAATGTTTTGAGGCGGACTTTGGGTCGGAGCTGACTGTGAGACACAAACTGGACGCATCAGTCGGCTGAAGTTAAGGTTCCTCTCGCCCAGCACTCCCTCCTCTACGGCAGCTAACCTCTGGCACTGATTTGGACACAGAAGTGACGACATTTGATTTTTTTTTCTTGTTGTTCATGAGAATGATTCTGCAGTGAGCATTATCCTCTTTAATCTTGATTTTCTGCCTTGATATAAGCAGCCAAAGGCCCGTTGTTCTTTATTGGCTTTTTGAGGTTGTTGTTGTAGCTTTATATTTAGACTTGAAAGCAGCCATGTTGTTTGCAAATCTGTAGGTTAATGACAGTTCACAAGTACCAGATACATTTATTTTAAGTTTGCCTCTCAGTTAAAAAGGTACCGGACCATTAGCTCATGACCTCCCCTCCTGACCCGGCCACACCGTCGGTCAGCTGCTCTGACCTCTCCACTGTGTCGTAACAACAGATGTGCAGTGCTTTGTTCACATGGTGTGTGTGATTTGTGGTCACTGAGCATGTGCTGACAGGAATATGCTAGAAAACTAATTAGTATGACCCAGGATGCTTTTTTTTGTGGCTATTCTGACCCACAATCCTCAGCACAAAGTAACATGTGTCACATGGCCGAGTCGCTGAGAGACCTTTAGATGACAGGATCCCTGCAGGTCGGTTTATTGAACCTCTTTGGTAAGAAATGTAGCAGCAATCACTCGATAATCATCAGATTTGCAGTGATTGACGGCGCGATGTCACAGTGTGTCCCAGCAGCGCGTGCTTTTTTTGAGGGGCGGCTGCGGTATGCGATTCAAAATGTGAGGATAAAGCTTGGTTCGCTTCAGCGGTTCGCCTGAAGACTTGCACTTGGCCTTGGCTAGCAGACACAGTATTATTAGCAGAGAGTTGCACGGGGGTACATAAATATGACGTCACCGTCCTGTGAAAACGGTACCGATAAATACGGTGGATTAAATTGTGCTCATGATAATCTGGTGATGTACAGTTTTCACAGGACAGAGACGATAATCAATACTATTTGTATATTGATGCAGCCTGTTCTACGGGCTCCTCAGAGCACAGTCCCAAGTGTCCTTGAAATCTCATGAAGAAAATCACATCCACCAAAAAAAAAAAAAAAAATGCAAGCACCCACCGCTGGATTACTGAACACACCCAGTCTTAGTATTATTTGACGATTGAAGTTAATGGCTCCTGATTCTTTATGTTTATTTCTTCTTCTTTTATTTCAGGCAAAGAAATGTGTCTAAACTTTTGTTTATACACCATTGTAGCCACAATTTTATTCACAAATTCTCATAAAACGGCAACAAAAACACGTCTAAACATCGACCCAAGAACCTTAGTCGTACAGCAGAGGAAACAGGACGATGACTGTGCAATACATTTCTTACTTTGCTCATAATCTGTGTTTCAAGGGATTCTTCGTTTTGTGAGTCAGCGAGGAGAGCAGCAGCAGCAGCAGCGGAGATTACGACTGAACAATACTGAGCCTGAAGATTTCTACACATGCAGCTTGACCGTTAAGAATGTGTATTTCTGTGTAATGTGTGTCTGTGTGCATATTTATATTTGTGCCTTTAACCATCATCTGTATGCATAATCTCAAAGGGAAATACGTACTTTTTGTTTTTGTTGTTTGATACATGTATCACTGCAATGTTGTATTATCCAAAGTGTTATTTTACTTTTTAACGTGCTGTCAGGATTTTCTGTTCTTACCTTTTTTTTTTTTTGGTTCTGTCTGCACTGCAAGTGAAAGGTCTGGTAGAAAACTACACATCCATCATGGAGGGAAATGCTCAGTTGAAGGGCTGACGGAGCCAGTTCTTATTTTTCCAATGATCATCCAATCCGCTGTTTTGTTTTTTTTATGTTGTTGCTGTGAAACCCTTCGCTTAGAGACAATCACACGCAGGATGTTTAGTGCAGATTAGATGACAGAAGAAGAAAAGCAGCTTTAAGGAAGTGTGCTTTTTATTTGTTCGGTGTCGTTACTACCTAAGAGAAATCAGTCCTCACACAGACCTTTTGCATCCTTTCAGCTTATTGAATGTTTATTTCTTTACTTTTGTCTGCATGTCTGTTTTGAAGTATGTAAATCCATGGCCATGAAAAGTGACCATGCGTTGTTTAAAAAAAAAAAAGGGGCTGTATCCTTAACATGTGTCCTCTTTTCTTTTCTAAAGCCAAATATTGTTGCTGTTAAGTGCTGCTTTCTATTCTTTTTATTATGTACTTCATCTCATTTTTCAAGGAGGCTACAGGGAGTCACGTAGAGAGCCTGAATGTGATCCTGTAAACACTTATAATAATCAATACTAATAATTTAATTACAATAATCACTACCCCCCCCCCCCCCCCCCCGCCTCCCCTCCCCTCCCACACAGCCCTGTAAGGTTGTCCTGTGTACACCCAATACAATGTAAATACATTTTAAGACTTCTCAGACTTTGTGTTTATTACAAAATTACACAAATATATCAATATATTGACAACTTAGGTAGCATAAATAGAATCATCAAGTCAAGCTCCGGGACAGGAATGTTGTCATACTGGAAGATCAATGAGGGAAGGCTCATACTTCTGCTTTTCAACTCACACTTTACTATTTGTTCACCGAGTTTAGTCCCAAAAAAAAAACGACTGTGGTGCTAGTTCTACTCGGTATCCGGCCCATAAAATAAAGTCAGTTTGAGTATTCTGAAGGACACTTTAATCAAAAGCTTATACTGATCTCCCGCCCAATAAAACCTCAGAGTTTTATGTCTCCGTCTCTCATTAGTTGGCAGAATGGTGGGTAAAGACTGCACAGGTCTTTGGCCCGACCAATCAAAAGGGACTTCAGCAGCATGTGACCTGATCGTGGAGGTCCTCTTTGTAAACTGTTTGGAAAGGACATGAGTGCATGAACCATCCATCATGAGCCAATCACATTAACGACCCTCCTCCACGAAGGAACAACAACAAGTACAGTTGTTGTTGTCAGCATGTAATACAGCTCAGGAAGTGCATAACAGATCCCTTATAATACAGTCAGGCAGCAGGTCACGCAGCCCTGTGACCCTGGTCAACATCCACGTGCTGTCAGTTTCAAGCGTAGAAGTTCTCAGCCAGCTTCCTCATTCTCTTGTTGCAGCGTGCTGGTGGCGTGCGCTGGCTGCGGTCCATGGCCCTGTCAGTCACTTCCTCAGACTGATAATTCTGGTACACCGCATCCTCAGATGTGTCTTCAAGGTTAGCAGCCCAGTCGGTCATTTTTTCCATGACATTGTGACTTTTTGCCATTAAAAGGACTACACCATAGTCCGTCTCATCAGAGGAGTCCTTCACATCAGGGGAGTCCTTCACATCAGGGGAGTCCTTCACATCAGGGGCCCTATTGCAGTTCAGATCCGCCACCTCTGAGTCGTCCCCTTTTAGTTCCTCTTTGTTGAGTTTTGGGTGGTAGCATTTGTAGTATAACATTTTTAATAAGAGACCGAGGATGTAAACCGCAACCACACTGCAAGCAGTGATCCTGGCATAGAAAGGTGGTACCACGAAATCAGGTGGATCCGTGCTCATCCACCAAAACCACATGCCGCACAGAAAGGAAATATCCCCCAGTGTGTACACATGGTAGAGCAGAGTCCTGTTCCTAGTGTCTCCGTCGGCCACGTTAAACCAGTTAAAATACCAAATGAGGCCCACGGTGGCTCTGTACAGCCACTCCCCAACGCTGCTCTCCATGAACTTCGTCTCGCTCCGCCAAACGCAGAAGAACAAAACCAGCCACCAGCAGAAGAAGTGGGTGAAGATGAAGCAGGGCAGCACGGAGGCGAAAAGAGCGAGGGCGGTGAGGCGAGAGACGATGAGGAGCAGGTTCCACAGGAAGAAGACGATGGAGGAGGACGTGTGCTGCTTCTTTTTGTCGGGCAGGAAGGAACGCAGGGAGCGGTGGTACGTGGTCACACAGAAGGTGATGGCGCAGAATGACCCGGTGGCCTTCATCACTGAGGGGGAAGAGGGGCATCATTAGAGGACATGCTTTGAGGTGGTCTGTCCTTCATATTATCATGCAGGACCACTGGATAATTCTTCAAATGTAGGACAAACATCAACTTGGACTTGGATTCCAACTGGATGGAATCTAATGTTAAGAGGTCAAAGGTCAGGGATACTACTACCTCATAAAATAAATTTTTTCTGAGCTAAAATCAGGTTTTACTTCCACTTCCACATTATGACTGTATTATTTTTGAATGACTAAGAGTAAAACCACATGATGAAACACGAGCAGCACACTGCACCTGTCACAAGATCCAGCCGGCCCTCCTGCAGCATGATGGTGAGCATGAGGACCAGCTGAGGGCAGCTCTCCGCAAACGTCTCGACGATTCGCAGCATGCTGAGGTCGTGGCTTAGGTACACCGCAAACTCGGCCCGACGCTTTGAACAGCAGCTGGTCACAGAGGTCTCGAAGACGGCGGCGTGCCTGAAGGAAGGGGAGCATGTGGAACAGAGCAGAGTCACGGAAAATGTCGTCTGCCATCGTTTTCTACTGTAAATCAGGAAATATGACTCATTTGCAAATGAAATACAAACATCAAAAAACATGGCATGATGTGCCTGATGCGACATTTATATGACTTAATATTATGGAAACCAGCATCACATGTTACTTGGTGTAACATAGCACAGCTGTAGCACAGTTTTTCTTTCCTGAAATATCAGATTAGAAACTAAAAGCAGTGTTATCTGGACGCACGCCCATCTATTCACACACAGCCTGAGGAATTCTCCACATACCAGTCTTATTATCATGTACAAGGGTTATACAACCTGAGGTAGATTCCCATCTGGAGAAAATGTAGGAGCTTGATCCAGCCTTTGTTGAGGGAGTTTTCCACCTTTGTGTACATTTCAAAATTCTCATATCTGTACCACAGCCAGCTGTAAGCCTGGACCAGCAAGGACGAGCCAACGAGACACACCACCAGGAAGCCCAGGAACACGTAGGCCCCTTCCTTGTAAAAGGAAACGGCAGCCAAAACATCCAGCACGATGTCAACCAGGAACAAAGGCAGGCTCACACAAGTGAACAGGAAGTCCAGAGGGGGACACTTGAACACAGTCATGGCTTCTGTCAGGGCTGCTGCTGCTGCATGCTGCGGGTCACAGATGTTTTCCCGTCGGTGTCCAACTTTGCAACACAACCGAAAGCATACAAAGTTCAGTTTTAAAAAACCCCTCCTACAACCTGACCCGCCCACCACCCTCCCTTTGACAAAGTGAATAAGAGAAAAGAATAAGAACTGTTAACTCCTTCATGTCAACACAGAAGTACACACAGATGACTTAACACTGATAACATTTTAATAATTGCACAGGGCAAATGAGGTAAATGGCTCACACAGTAGTGAACTTGACAGTAACCGGATTAACCACTCCAACGTGTAGAAAAAAAAAAAAAGAATGCATTAACCCCGACTGTCCACATGTAACACCAGAGAACTGTATGTGAACTGAAAAGTCCACATCAGGCACGTGACAAGCTACACAAACACTACAAGTCTGCACCTGAGTCATCAGCTGTGTAGAACGCTTCTCTGTAAATTATTAGCACTGAAGGGGAACATAAGAAATACAATGTAAGCTTATACATTTTACAATCAGTAAACAGGTGCCGCAGCTGAAACACACACATTTACAAACCAAGCTGTGGAAAAATATTACAAAAAAATGCAATGATAATAATAAAACACACAATTTGCTATAAAGATTCTGGTTTAGCAATGATCTTATTAGGCTACCAGCTTTGAAAACAACGACTATTCATAATCTGTAAGCACCTGTCTGGTCTTTAAAATGTGGTCGCTGTCCCTTTAACGTTGTCGTTTTAAGGCTGTTTTACATCTTGAGGAATCCTGCTCAAGCATCTGGCAAACTTGTACCGCATGTAGAAAATGACAGAGAGCACAGAAGTTGTGACACAACACAAAGTCAGACATCACAGCTGTGAGGATTCAGCTCTGTTTGTGCTTGTGTTGGGCTTTCCTTGCTTTGTGTAAAAATGAGCAGCATGGCAGGCCATTCGTTTGTTGAGAAGCTGAGTCGATAGGGAGTTGTCCTGGATGGAAAAGTCTCTGAAGGACACTTCTGAGTCGGGCAGATCGTCGGGAAGCCCGGCGTCTCTCACAGGAGGCCTCCACAGTTTAGGGTGGAAGCAGCAGTAGTAGAGGGATTTGAAGAGCAGTCCCAGGAAGTACGTGAGAGGTAGAGTGATGAGCAGGGCCAGGGCGTATGGCTCGCTCTGGACCGGATCTCTGTAGCACCACCAGGTCACCAGCAGGATTCCTCCATCTGTGGTGATGAAGGAGTGGTAGATGATGCTCCTCCCTCTGGTCCGACCCTCTGCCACATTAAACCAGCTGAAGTACCATATGAGCCCCACGGTGGCCCGATAGAGCCACTCGCCACACACGCTGTCCATAAAACTCGTCCTCTGCTGCCACACCCACAGCAGGAAGACGCACCACAGCATCAGAAAGTGGACGCCAATGTACCCGGGCAGGACAGAGGAAAAGAGGGCGAGGGCCGCCACCCGCGGGGCGATGAGCAGCAGGTTCCACAGGAAGTAGATCAAGGAGGAACCCCAGCCCTGTTTGGCTTTGTCTGGGAGGAAGGAGCGCAGTGAGCGGTGGTAATCCACCACCATCCAGGCGATGGATGTGGTCGACGCAGCAATGCTGACAACTGAGAAAAGAGAAGTTAAAAAGCAAGAGGAAGTTAACACAACACTCATCTGTAATATGTGATGCCTTCCTGTAACCCAGGTAAAGTGCATTAACTGTTAATGGATGTGCACTAGAGATTATACTGAGAGAGCACAGTGTAACACAGAACGCCATGCAGACAGGGCTGTGCCTGCTCACTCCATCACTATCATATTTTATTGAGAACTCACACTGAACCGTCCGGGCCTTGTTGGTGCGCAGAATGACGTAGATCATCAACGTGAGCTGTGGGGCACTCTCACAGAACGTCTCGATGAGGCGTAGCATGCTGAGGTCGTGGGTCAGGTAAACGGCGTACTCGGAGCCTTCCTCTTTACGCCACCACACCCTGAAGCCTTGGCGTATGGCGGAGATGTGCCTAAGAGCATGTAGACGGTACACAGATTGGGAAAATGAGACAGAAATGAGCACACAGAACCCACAGGAGCATGACAAATGCAGCTTTTTTCACACCTGAATAAGCCATTATGTCAAGTTGCCACACCTCTCAAGAATGTCTGAGCTGTTCTGTGGGGAAATCCAGGCTAGTTTTTATATATCCTCGAGTAAAAAATGCTCAGAAAACATCACTTTGTTTGTTTTGTGAGACTAAAATGTGTTTGCACAACAAAGGCTGGATTATCTGACACTTCACACACGTGGAAAAACCTCCAGAAAGTTCATCTAGTCCAACAGTAACATGTACCTGCACAGGAAGCCCAGCTGCAGCACATGCAACAGGCAGAAGAGCTTCACTTTGTTCCCGAACAGCACCGTCCCTGGCCCGGTCTGTGCCCCGAAGCCCGGCAGCTCTCGGTCGTACTTGAACCAGAACCAGCTAAACATCTGGACCACGACGGACGACAGCAACATGAGGCCGACCAGCACCCCGAACCAGTAAAAGTCCCCACGGCAGTAAAACTCCGTGGCCACCCACACGTCAGAGGCCCAGTCCACGAGGAAAGTACACACTCCTATCACGGAGAAGGCGAAGTCGATCCAGGAATATTTTGAGAAAGTACCGCTCTCCATGGCGGAGCGGGCCAGCTAGCTGTGCCACCTGTGGCTGCGAAGCTAACATTCGGCTAACGTCCTGTACCGTTATTTCCCTCCCAAAAGCGGCTTCGCTGTCCGCACCGCGGTCAAGAAGAAAAGTTGTTTAGACTGTGACATTTCAGCAGAGGTGTTCACTCACTCCTTTAAAGTCACGTTAAAACTCAACAGAAAATAATTTACAACACAAATGTTAACGCAAAAAGGATGAAACCACGTCCCCACACAGGAAAAGCCCCGTGGCCGGTGTGTTTGTAAAGCTCCCTGCCGATGACGTGTCTAATTAGCCCCGCCCACCGCAGCTCATCAACCCGGGATGTAAAGGTTTTAAAGAGCGCGCTGCGCGTTCACGTCTAAAATCTAACATTTCAAGGATTAAAAACAGTTCTTAGAGTTGTTTTTTATTTATAAAATTCGATTTTTGTCAAATCGTAATGAACTAGAAAAGGGCGTTTCCTGAAGAAAATGCAAGTTTGATTGCTGCAGCTGAAGCATTGCTTTGAATGCTGATGTGAAGGATTGATGCTCTGAATTGATGGAGAATCAGAGAAATTCAGAGCTTTGTATGCCTCTGTGTGTCAGCCTGTCACCATGGTAACAGCAGAGGAGACCTCAAAAACCACTCCAACTTTGAGAGCCTGGCGTGTGGAAACAATTCAGAATCAGAATCAGAATCAGAAATACTTTATTGATCCCAGGGGAAATTGCTTTCATTCCAGGTGCTCCATGTATACTCAAAAAAGACAAGTTAGAAATATAAAATAAGGTAAAGTAGTAAGCGTAAAATAAAAGTAAAACCTAATAAATTCTAAACATTAATAAACATTCAAGTCAAATCCTGGCAAGTGAAGACTGAAGTCATATATAATACAACTTGTACCGTGTGATGTGTTCTGATCAGTTTATTGAGTCTGTTTGTGTCCGCTGCTTTCAGACTGCTGCCCCAGCACACAACAGCAAACAAAATGGCACTGGCAACCACAGACTCATAAAACATCCTCAGCATAGTCTGACAGATGTTAAAGGACCGGAGCCTCCTCAGAACATAGAGGCGGCTCTGGCCCTTCAGTGTTTTTAGTCCAGTCCAGTTTATTGTCCAACACCACTCCCAGGTATTTGTAATCCTCAACAATGTCCACACTCTTCCCATCGATGGAAACTGGAGCCATGTGTGTCTTGGTCCTCCTCAGGTCCACAACCATTCGGAATTAGAAAATTCTGAATGCAAGTTTGATAGAGCATCATCTAATAAACAAGAGTTTGATTGCCTAGCAACGGCAATAAAACTAATTGTGTAAATGATAGTAATTTGATTGCCGTTGCTAGGCAATCAAACTCTTGTTATTAGTTTGAAGGAGCATACATTGACCGATTTCAGCCATTCAACTACTCACTCATCTCACAGAGGACATTCAGGTCCTTTTTTTTAAGTTTTTTTTTTTTTTTAATTAGTTTTTCAAATATTAAGCAATTTCGGTGTCATCTGCCAAATGTATCTCCTCCTACAAATTTCAAGCTACAGACTCCATTTTAGTCTTGTTAGTTTTATTTAATTGCTGTTTGAGAATTTGTGTATTTATAATTTTTTGTATTTATTTGTGTGTTAATCGTGAAAACTTTTAATCGGCTCCCTTTTCCGTTAAATAACAGTGTCTTCCGTGTCTGTGTGCCTGTCTACTACATTCCAGTAGGTGGCAGTGCTGTGCCTGTGTGAGCTACTTCCTTTAGGGTTCGAGGAAGAGCACGCAGGGTTTACATCCACGCGCATTCCGACTTCTCGCTCGGTTTTGTTCGGGTCTCACATTTCGGCAGCACACAGAAGCTAACGACATGTCGAGGGTGTACATCGGAAGGTTGAGCTGGAGGGCCAGAGAAAAGGACGTGGTGAGGTTCTTCAAAGGCTACGGGAAGATACTCGAAGTCGACCTGAAAAACGGGTAACGAGGAAGTCTTTTCGTTGTTTGTTTGTTGGAGCAGGCCGCGCCGCCGTCCAGTCCTGTCGGGGCCTTTTCCATTAGAGCGGGCCCGGCCTGCTAGCTTTAGCTAGCATTAGCTAGCTAACATGTGCAACATTTTGCCTATTAGTAACAAATGTGATTTACAGCGGTGTGTTATCTTTCGGTGTGCAAAACTAAAGTTAAGATTATTGTTTGTAAGTTTCGCTGCAGGTGATTATTTTGCGCTTTTGTCGATCAAAGTTAGCACTAGCTAGCTGTGCTAATATTAGACGTGGCAAAGTCATCGGCGGCTGCCTGTATTACGTGCGATCTGTTTACTACAGCTTGAAATTCTGAGCAACACAGGTGTAAAAAAAAATGCTTTGCTTTGATGTGTAGTTTTTACGTGTGTGCTGAGTGCTATTTTTTACGAGCTTCTGTAGTTAGTTGTAAGAATTAGCTTCTGGCGCTAGGCTGCTATAAATACAGGTTACTTTTATTATCGATCACCCTGAAGAAATCCAGTCAGAAATCTGTGAAAGTGAGAAAATCTCCTACAAATATCTGTTTAATTATATTGTTAGGTTAACACTGGAGGTATTCATTTCACATTTTTTTTATTTTTTTCTGTCCGTTACATTATTATTCTGCACATTTTCTGTATTTAAATCCAGTAATCCAATGCTAACACGACTCCTGATCCCATCCACAGGTATGGATTTGTTGAATTTGATGACCCCCGTGACGCAGACGATGCTGTGTATGACCTGAATGGCAAAGAGCTGTGTGGAGAAAGGGTGATTGTGGAGCACACCAAGGGGCCCCGGCGTGACGGTGGCTATGGTGGAAGGAGTAAGTGTCTATTAAAAATGGCTGTTGTTGTTTTCTCATGAATAATGTAATTGTTGAGGAGTTTCATTCATTGCAGGGGAGTCTGTAATCTAAATTTCAAAAAAAAGGGGCAAAATTGTAATCTTGTCCTTGGTGGCTGATGTGCATTCAAGTTAAAATCATCCAAATTTAAAGAATATTTTTAGTTTTAAGGTGGAAGAGCTTCAGGAAAGTAGATCCAGGAACTCTTATCGGTGTCTCCACCCGTCCTAATGGCATCACTTCATCAGCATTGTTCTCTGCTCTCAGAGACCCTTTGACACTCAGGCGTGTCTGTTTTTTGAATAGGATGCTGTAGTGCAGCAGTTTCACTTGCAGTAGACTCAATGTAAGCAACACTCAGTGCAGAGCTTCTCTAAGAAGAGAAGTTTCATCAGTTGTGATTAAATTTGTGTGCATCTGAGCCACCAATGACTTGAAAGAATATCCTAGGATTCCATTTGATGGATTTAAAGCTTGTTTTGGTGAAACTATAATAATGTGAATATGGGGAAAAATGGCTTACTAATAGGAACTGTGTTCATTTGAATATTGTAAAATAGCTAATTCATTGTTAACTATCTTGTAATCTATTGATGTCTTATTCCGTTTTTATTTAAAATGATTGTCAATTTAAAGGTAAAGATTTAACAAAGAACCTCAATGTTTTAATTGAAAGAGTCCTTTGCTGACTGCCTGCCCCTATTGCTGGCCATGGTGTCCCCCCTTTCCAAGAGTGTGGTTTGACCATTCTGGGCCCCTGGGCAGACCAAAAAAGGGAGCCATTGTGAATGAAGACCGCTTTTCCCATTAGGCCCAGGCCGGGTGGTGAGGATGCCATGGGGTTAGGAACAGATGTGGGTTCAGCTCTTATAGGTGCCTGAAAAAGAACATGTTTTGTAACAGTGATATGTTTTTAGATAGGATAGCTTAGACACTTTAGTTCACCGTAAGTACTTCCTCAATCAGTTATGATTTTATTTTTTTTGTTCTTTCTTATTTAATTAGAAATAAATAGGCATATTGAACTTTTACCAAATTTTACTGTGTTTTATTGGCTTAAACTTTGAATTAAAGATTGAGATTTTTGTAGAAAGAAATAATTAGGATCTTTTAGGATTTAATGACTTTTGTTTGGTTTTTCTTTTTGTAAATCTTTTTCACTTTTGCTTTTCCCCTTCTTTGTTTCCTTTTCCCAACAGAATATTGATATATTTTTGTAGCGTGTAGCTTGGAGTTTAGTGTGATTGCACCATCCCTGTTGCTTCTTGGTGTTCATTTTTCTTTGTGTTTGCTTATTGCCTTGAAAGGTGGATATGGACGCTGGAGAGACAGATACGGTCCACCTGTAAGGACAGATTATCGGCTTATTGTTGAGAATCTTTCCAGCCGCTGTAGCTGGCAAGACTTAAAGGTATGAAGCCCTACATTTTTATTAGGATAGATGGATGTCTGGAGATAAATTTGAATATCTCATCTACTCAAGTGTCTGTTTCCTCTAAAGGACTACATGAGGCAGGCAGGGGAGGTGACTTACGCTGACACCCATAAGGGCCGGAAGAATGAGGGGGTGATAGAGTTCAGGCTGTATGCTGACATGAAGAGAGCTCTGGAGAAGCTTGACGGCACAGAGGTGAATGGCAGAAAGATCCGGCTGATCGAGGATCGCCCCGGTGCCAGGCGCCGCCACTCATATTCCCGCAGTCGCAGCCGCTCAAGGTGAGATCCTCCACTGGTGCATAAGTAAACTGTTATGTAATGAGGCATCTCACGTGGCAGCTGTGGAGAAAAGGGAAGCATAGTGATGATGTTTATATATCTTCTCAGGTCCCGCTCCAGGAGCAGGAGGTCTCGCAAGAGCCGCAGCCGCAGTGAGAGCAGCAGTCGCAGCCGCTCCCGCTCCAGGTAAGAGGTCCACAAAAGAGTTCAGTCAAAGGGCTTAGGGTGGATTTAAAATGGACATTGATCATATTGAGGCAAATGAGGAAGCAGTCGATTGAGCTCTGCAAAAAATCAACCGTGCCGTTTCCACCCACAGAGCTGCATCCCGCTCCCGCAGCCGATCTCGTAGCAAGAAGAATAAGGGAAAGAACAAGAAGGACGAAGAGGAGCGCAGCAACGGCGCTCAGAAGAACAAGGATCACAGCAGGAGCCGCAGCCCCAAGAGCAAAAAGAGCAAAAAAGAAGGGAAGAAGAGCAAGAAGGAGGATTCCAGGTCCAGATCTCGCTCTCGTTCCAGGTCCCGTTCCAGATCGGGAATCAAAGATCGCTCAAGAAAATCTGGCTCAAAGGGCCGCGAGCAGCCCAAGAGTGACGACGAAGGAGGTGAGCCCGAACAGGGCTCCCGGTCCCGTTCCCGCTCTCCCACCGAGTCCAAATCCAGAGCCAGGTCTAAGTCAAAGTCCAAATCTCATTCCCCCTCCCCTGCCAAAGCTAGGTCCCGCTCCCGATCAGAGTCTCGCTCCAAATCTCGTTCTCCCTCCCGCTCCCAGTCTCGTTCTCGCTCCCGTTCCCGCTCCTAGTTCGACGTTTGGACAGTTTGTCATGAGCTCTAACGCCCCCTCCCACACCTGCCCCGGCCCCCGTGTCTCCCCCAGTCCTTTATTTACATTCCCCAGACCCCGCTTCACCCCCCCTGCCCTCTGTATTTTGATAAATAGCTGTAGGATACCGGGCATCTTGTCAAGTGTGATGTCTTTTATGCACATGCTAGTTCATTTCATGTGACTTTTACCAGACATGTTTTCTTTTTCCATTAGAGGTGTGTGTTAAAACAACAGGGTGCAATCTTGGTTTTATAAGTTGAAATGGTATGTGTCTTAGCCTTTTTTAATCAGATGTAGAAGCATACTGTTTTTTGTGAATATTTTGGACAGGAGTATGTTAAACATCTCCAAACCTTTAAGAAATCCTTGTATCATTTTGTTTCAGATTAAAAAAATGCCTGTTCTGGATTCGTCTGGATATATATATATTTATATTGCATATTAATATACAGGTTAAATGTGAAAGTTTCAGGGGAATACTGAACATTCATTATTAATGCCCCTTAAGAATTCACTGTTTATTCTACTCAGAATTGGTTAAAATCACATGAATTAGTCACATTGTCGGCATCAGTGTCTTCTCTGTAGTTTAATTTGGGTCAATCCCACATGCGCCCCCCTCCTGCTAACAGTTTGACCCACTAAACCACATGTGCTAATCCATGACTTAAAATAGTTCCCACAGATTCGCTGAGGACTTTAGTTGGGACTAATGTCGTTAGAGCAGTGTGCTGCAGGTATGGGGAATTTAGAGAATGGTAAAAAATTTTGACCATGTCAGCAATTTTTTTTAATATCAAATGAGTGGATCCATGCCTGAGATGGTTATCGGCAACAAAAACTTAGCTCAGAAAGTAATTTAAAGATTGAAAACACAACATCTGGAGTAGAGTTTAAACTGTTTTTATATAAAATGGTATCATTCTGGTCACTTCAGGCTGCAGCGATGAGAGAAGGTAAACGTTGTCTCCACACTGTCAACATCTGATCTAAACTTTCTGCAGCCGGTGACAGCTACATATGTAATACAGTCATCTTACAGTGCATAAAAACACATTTTATTACAGTCATTTCAAGAAATGTAACCGCAGTTCGTACATCAGCGTGATGCTACATCCACCTTTCTACCACTGGGTGTCTGACCTGTCCTCCTCCTGCTGCAGCTCAGTTCAGGGCCTCGTTCACCTTAAGTCATGTTAAAGCTTTTTTTCAGCCTCAAAATATAAACAGTGTCAGGTTATGGAAGATCTGTGTAGCGTTAATGTGCAGTGGGGGATTTAGTCTGAATGGTGCTTTCTGTATGCTCAGACATTAAACATGCTGTCAACACAACTAAGCTGCTTTCTGGGTTCTTACTGGCCCACATTTATATCAACATCTCTTGACAGCACAAATATGTGGACTGAACTTTATTTAGAACAAGATATAATGTCCATATATGTGTGGATTTGGCTGTTCAACTAGCTCTTCCTGTCAGCTTATAAAACAGTCCTAATCCTCCTCAAATCAGAGCCCAGCTCCTCTTTTAGTCCCTGTGCCTGTTTGAGTGTATGCAGGCTGGTAAACAAAGCAGACTGACAGTTCAGGTAATGGATGGCAGGCCGTCAGTCATCATCATCCTCCTCAGAGGAAGAGCGCATCACACCGCAGCTGTCATCCCGGTAACACCAGGCCAGTAAACGCAGCTGCTCCAGGGCCTCCTGGTAGTCTGCAACTTCAGGTCCCTGGGAGAGAAAGCTGGGGGCCACACGGCGGATGTCAAAGGCGCTCGCACCACGATGCAGCTCAGACAGCCAGGGGTCGAGGGCAGGCCCCGACTGGAGGGAAGTCATGACGGGTAGAGAGGAGACAACTGGAGGTGGAACTGCAGAGACAGGTCATTTATCAATTACTGAGCTGAGCAGAGGGGGAAAAAACAACAGGACCAAACGGAACTCTACTTACAGCCAGGTGGGGGCGGCTGGCTCTGCAGGAAGCCCTGAGCATCGAGGGATTGGCTGAATATCTGAGGGAACGGGGGTGTCAGCTTACTGGGAGCAGACACCAACTGCAGAGCACTGCGGGGGTGACGGCAAGAAGATGATGAAAGAGACAGAGACAGGTGGTAACACTTCCAACACTCACACACAAGCAAGAGTCTTCAACAGCACATGTAAAGACTCACAGAGGAGCTGAGGGATAGAAGGATCTGATGTAGGAAGCCAGGATGTCTTCCCCACTGTGGAGGCTGTGCAGAGGAGTGGGTGCTTTAGTCCCTGAAGCCAGAGAGCTGAGAGAAAGACAATGATTACTTCAGATTTTATTTAAAAAAATTGTTTTATGTAAATCCCATTCATATTGATTCTGACCTGATCAGTTTCTGTCCTTCGAAGCCTTTGAGCGTCGCCCACTGGCCGTAGCATCGTCCATCGCCTGCTTCAGGACAGGCTGACAATGGCCTCCATGGCAACGCATCAGCGCAGGCACTCAGTGCATCGGGGAGAGAGGTGCCATGCATCATGGGAAAGGGGACAGCACCATACGCAGTTACCACCTAGGATTAAAGTCCCACTGGTTACCGTAAGATTCGGTGTAGAAGTGAGTTACTAAAAAGAAAAGGTGAGGTACCTTCCTTCCTGAGACAGCCAGCGTGTCAGCCATCTGCCACATAGGGATGCTGTTGTTCCTCAGCCTGTAAGCCACAGTGATGGCGTCCAGGGCCAAAGCCAGGACTGAGCTGGAGTGGTACCAGAGCGAGGGCTGCCACAGAGGAGGATCAGATACAGACAGATCAGACTGACGTTCTCTAAGTCCAAAAACAAAGACAGGATGACAGGCCTCACATCATAACAGAGGTGGGGGAACGCTGACGGAGAGGAGGGCCGCCTGCCCAGTCCACCACGCAGGGTCAGAGGGCAGAAGAAAGAGCTGTGGTTGGCCATGTGGACGGTGCCTAAAGTGCAGTTTAACAGGTGGTACAGATCCTTCACCGGAGTCTGAACAAAGAGAGCACCAGAAAACACATAAGACTTTATACAAAGATAAAACAGAAGGAGAGAGGCTGAATCTACTCACCGAATCTGGATGACTGACAGGTGCTAAGCCAAAGGTTAGGATTCCCCTTCCACTATAGGAGTCATGGAGCATCTCTGTGACCTTTGACCCTAGGCCTGCAAAGCCATCTGCCAGGTCACACAGCACCTGGAAACCCTGAGAGGAAAAAAACAGGATAAAGGAAAACACAATGTTGAAAATGGACTGGAAAATGTCAGCGTGTACACGAGACAGCAAACGTACCTGAAGGTAGTCACACTCCTCCACAAAGAAGTGCAGTTTGTCCTCCAGCTCCTCAAGCACCGACCCCTGCAGCAGAGAATCTCCCTGACCGAAAGCCTCCAGACGGTTGGACACTCTGCACACACACAAACACAAAAATACAGCTGCGCTCACAGTCAACATTCAGAGTCAATCTGAGTGCAGGCTGACATCTAGTGGTGGAAAGGAGGTGCAGGACTGCCTGTCTGACATTCTTTTCCTCATCATGTTGTAAAAATGTAACACACTAATCCTAATTTGGAATAAAGCTCATTATTGTAGCTGCAGGTTTGTGTAAGTGAGGCTGTGTGCTTTACCCATCCGGGTGGACGACAGAGATGGTCCGTGGGTGCAGGTGGATCCTCAGGAAGTCGGACCACACCTTCACGCTGCCTTCCAGCCGGTAGCTCTTCTGTATGCGAGCCAGGTGATTGTTGACTGTGTCCACATTCACTGAGCCTGCTGGTGTGAACAGTTTTAAGCGTGTTTGTCACAGATTTTGATGCAGAATCTTTCATTTAGGTTAAAGAAATTTGGAAACAGGTTTACCTAAACACTGAGGCTGTGGGGAAAAATCTGCCTCTGCAAGTATCTCCCCCTTTTGGAAACAAAGACAAACATCACTATACCCAATATGTGCTGTAATAAATAAAACGCTTCGTTTGAAACATACACATATATATTATATACTTTAAATACTCACATCCAACTTGTCCAGATCTTCAAGAAAAGAGTTCTTTACAGGAGGACTTTCTTCGTGCATCATGACACTTCCTTCCCTATAACATGGAACAAAGCTGTTGTTACATCTAACACACACAGATACATAAATACATGAAATCTTTGCACACAGGTTTTGTTCTTTACCACGTGACAGCAGATGTGTCTTTGCCTGATTCGTACAGACTTCCCTGCTGCCGCAGCGTACGAAGACTCCCTGTAACACCCAGAGAACAGCTCTGTTTACTGTGCACCATACACACATGTGTCTATGTAACAAAAACACATTTTTTACATGTGAACCTACCTTTGAGATCCATGGCAATGAGCCGTGGTGTGTAGGTGACGTGTCCACCCAAAGTCTGTCCCTCACGGAACACAACATCACTCTGGACCTCACAAGGAGGCGACTCTGGGTCATACGATAAAGACGCATCCTGCAAACAATGAAGGGATTATCTTCATGTATCATCTGGTCAAAGCAGTCACTACTAATATATATTATATATGAAAGCTGTCAAATAATACCTCAGTCACACAAAATAAATACATATTTAATAATGGATCATATAAAACTGTGTAAAACTGAGGCTTAAAAATGACAATTAACACATTTGTATGTGTGTATGTAATATTCAATAGGGAATGCCCCACAGTCACAGACAATTAGCGGTTTTAGCATCATAAACCTGGTGGCTATTTAAGCATTAACCCCTCGGTGTCAGATTATTTAAACAGCCAGATCTCAGACAGTTAAAAAGAGCGAACTGCGTGCAGTCATAAAGCGGCTAACATCAGCTAACTGCACACAGTCCAGAGAAGACTCAGAACTTTGTCAACACATGCTAGCGTTAGCGAGCTAGCTTAGCGTTAGCCGCCTCCTCACCTGTAAGTTCCACCAGTGAGTGCCCACAAAGTTTGAATAATGTCCGAGCTGGAGAGTGACGACTTCTCTGCAGAGGCTGCTCATCGTGACGGAAATCAACAAGCAGGAGTCAACATAAAACACGCTGCTTTGTTCATGGTGGACATGTTTGGAGATGAAAACAGTGGAGGGCGACAATCTAACCAAAGACGTAAGGCACGTAAAGCGCGGCATCCCATTGGCTGAAACAAAAAAGCGGAGAAATATGATTGGACGAACGGATGACGTGTGTGGGGTAGATTGGTTTCACTGTGCCGTTGCTTCACGTGCTCATAGCGGAGTTTTTCTCAAAAATACCAACTTTAAATTTAACTTAACTTTAAATTAAGTTACATTATTATTATTATTATTATTATTATTATTATTATTATTATTATTATTATTATTATTATCCAATTAGATAATTAAATATAATGTGTCATATATAGTCTAGAATCAATTCTAATAAATATAATATAAATATACATAAATATAAAGACTGTCCGTCAGTGTTAAAACAGGGTTAAAACAAACCGTGAATACTTTGCAGTGAGTGGATGTGGGGTGGTGGGGGATCAGAGGGAGGAGCCGCAGCTCAGTTTCCGCTCTGTGCGGCTCCTCCTGCAGGAAAAACTGGAAGCATGAATCCCATCAAACAATCTGCAAACAGCGATGCGGCTCATGTTTGTGTCGGACAGTAAAACAGAAGCAGCTGAGAACCAGCAGCCTTCTGATGCTGCATTCATACCGAGGTGAGAGCAGAAAGCAGCCAGGCCAACACAGCGGCTTCTCGGACTGTGTGTGTGTGTGTTTGTGTGTTTGTGTGTGGAGGCGTTTCAGCAGCGGGTAGTGTTGTTTCGCTGGTCTGCACGACTTCTGAAGGTTTCAGCTGTGCACTTGAAATAAGTTTACTTTCAGATCTGTCTGTCTACACACGTGTAGTGAACTTCTATGCTGTAATGCAGGTTTTGTGTGTGTCTCTTTCTTCATTATGACACTGCTGTGACTAATGTGTACCAACAAAACAACATAACAACATAACAACGGGGCTGTTTTTGTTTTTTAAGGCATTTCATTGCCAGAAGCTTTAAGTGATGTGAACAGCTTAAATTAGTTATGTTTGAAAATAAGTTTTGAAATAGAATAGAAATACTTTCATTCATCCCAGCTGGGAAATTTTACTAAATATATTAAAGCTCCATTTTGCAGATTTAAAAAAAGAAATTCAAAATGTTTTCATATTTTTTAGACGTCAGGAAACATGTAGGCAGCAGAATATTTATAGTTGAGGTTGAGTTGAGGTTAAAGTGACACCACTTTGGTGTGTCGGTAAATACGCCGGGGATTCTGTTGTGTATCCTGACATTAGGTGGACACTGGTCCTCTGATCTTCTGCTGTCATGGAGGAGAGATGCCATGAGAGCGGCAGCCTCAACCTGGCTGAGCTTAAAGAAGCCGACGATGAGAGGAGGTTCAAGACGAGGAGAAGAAGCCTGCAGGACTCCTCGAATCCTGCTGAGAACTTTAAAGAAGGAGAGGTGAGGAGTTCTCCTTTGAACTAAATACTTACTCTGATTTATTTAAATTAGAGTATACAGGTCATAAATAGTTTTGTTGTGTGTTTTTTGTATTATAACGAAAATGTGTTTGATGGCAGACTGAAGGGCAGAGGTCTGAAGGCTCATGTCTAACCAGAGTGGAGCACGTGGAGGACAACACTGATCATCTGGAGCATCATTTGCTGGATACACACTCCTTGTGTAAGGACACACCTCCTGTAGAAGCTTCTCAAACACACAACATTGTCTGCGGTGATCCTGTTGTGGAGGATCATCCTGAAGAAGCGACTCCTCCTGGCAAAGACAACGCAAATGTTTTGCCTCTAAAAACAGGGAAGAAAGGAAACGCATCATTGGTGATGGTGCAAACACACAGTGAAGGACACGCTGCGGAGAGCAAGGAGGACCAAACGTACCGCTCAGTCCTCCATCAGATGCTGCAGCAGCAGAAGCTCAGACCAGGCCGACGGTTCAAGAGGAAGACCCTCATCAAAATGGCCAAAATGTTTGTGATCGCAAAGGGATGGGACTCAGAGGAGACAAAGACAAAAACATGTTCAAATGTATCATTAGAGGAAACTTTGAACCACAACAGAAGCTCACGTACTTCTGACTGTTCTGACATGCCATCACCTAATGATGGTGAGAGAGCGACGTCTTCTGGAGGAACTGCAGCAGCTGAAACAAGAAATAAATCAAGCCGTAAAAAAGAACAATTACATCTGTCAGGAGACACACACACATCAACAGATTCACTTCATATAGCTCCACAATTCAGGCTGAAAACACAAAAAAGACAACATATAAGGAGTAAAGTGAGCTCTGTCACAGGTGAGAGAGAAATCACAAGTGAAGCATCAACAGTGAACCAGCCGGAACAACAAACCTATAAACTGAGACAAACGGCAACACAAGCTCATTTAACTGCTGCTGGAAACAATGTGACAACACCAGAGGGAGGTACACTGATGTCTGAATGTACTGACAGGAACCAGGAGGAGGCGAAATCTGTAGGCAGGAATACAGAAGCTGTCTTGAAGGCAAAGAAGGCAAAAACTGGGAAAACCGGAAAGAGAAGAAGAGTGCTGGAACCGCTGACAGAGATGAGGGAACGTCCGTCCTCTCAGGCTGTGTCTCAGGCGTCATCCAGAGAAATCTACAGGAAGCAGTCTTCTCAAAGTGACACACCAACTCCTAATGATGGTGACAGTGTGACGTCTTCAGGTGAAACTGCAGCAGCTCCATCAACGTTAAAAACAGGAAATAAAATGAGCCGTAAAAAGAAAGACACACACCCGTCAACAGATTCACTTCAAATTTCTCCACAATCCAGGCTGAAAACACAAAAACGACAACAAATGAGGAGTAAAGTGAGCTCTGTTTCTGTCACAGGCGAGAAAGAAATCGCACGTGAAGCATCAACACACATCAACAAACTGAGAAAAGGGGCAACACAGGCTCATTTAACTGTAGAAACTGCTGGAAACAATGTGACAACACCGGAGGGAGGTACACTGATGTCTGAATGTACTGACAGGAACCAGGAGGAGGTGAAAGCTGCAGACAGCGAGGATGTAGGCAGGAATACAGAAGAAGTCCTGAAGACGAAGAAGGCAAAAACTGGAAAAACCAAGAACAAAAGGACAGTGCGGGACATGCTGACAGAGACAGGAGGATGTCCGTCCTCTCAGGCTGTGACTCCGGCTTCATCCAGAGGAAAACACAAGAAGAAGAACACAGCCGCTGTGATAGAAAGAGGCCAGTTTGCAGGTGTGTATTCACTACTTTCATCCAATATAGAGGTGTGTTTCACACACCTGGACTGTGACAGACCGACCACACAGCACAGAACTCAACCTCAGCTGTGCGTCAGAAACAGGAGGATCATCACATCCAGAGTGGTTACTCCTGAAACGCTGGAGACAGGTGAAGAGAACCAGCACCTCCAGCAGAACCAAGAGCAAACCCGAACCGGTGCGGACGCTCCAACATCCACCACAACATCCTCCCGTCCCATTTCACGAAAACGTGCACGAAAATGTCAGACGGAGGCAGCGAACGCCCCGAGTATGTCCGCCCCGGGTGTGTCCGCAGATTTCTGCATGCAAAATATAAAAGCTGAACCAGTCTGTGAGTCGCTGACGTTCAGAAAGAGGAACCTGAACAGACAAAGGCAGAGAAAGGGAGCAGCAGAGAGAGGACGTGATGCCGTTACCACACACGTTACTGTGAAAGAGGAGGTGTTTGAAGTGCAGTGTGCTACGTTTAATGAAGAGGAAGTCATGGGGAGAAGTCCACCTAAAAAAGGCAGAGGACGAAGAAAACCCATGAAGGTAGAAGAAGAAGCAGGAGAGCAAACTTTAAGTCCTCCAGAGCCCCCTAAAACTGGCAGGAACAGGAGAAGCACAAGAACACACACAGACAACGACAACGCTCCAGATGTGTGCAGTAGCTTAGAGGAACTTCCATGTTCCAGGTCTCACTCCAGTCAGGTGAACAGTACAGGATCGACTGGTGAAACCCTTGGTGATAAGGCAGGAAATGTGTCGACATCTGTGGACAAACCATCAACGCACAGACGAGGGAGGAAGAAGATCAAATCAGAGCCTGTTGAAGTGTTGGTGGAAACAGCTGGAGCCTCGGAAAGTAAGAAAACAAGACAGAGAAGAACCATGTGTGACACAAGCAACCGTGTGAAGGCTCAGGAAGTGACCTCACAGCCTGAAGGCACCTCGATGAAAGTATCACTGAAAGGATCTGATAAAAAATGCAGACGCACAAAAACATTCAAAAAGGAGCCAACGGTGGAAAATGACCCAGAAAACACCATACAGACGCTCAGGAAAAAGCAACAAGTGGTGGCAAGAAGACAGAAACAGCAGACAGCTGCTCCCGAGGCGGGTGTGACAGATCCATCTGTACCTGAACATATTAAAGGCAAAAAGAAAAGAAAAGGTCAAAGGCCAACAGAGTCCGAATGTGTTCCACAGCCTCCTGTTTCCTCCTTAAATCTAGACTTACCCAAAGATGTGAAAGTGAAAAGTAAGAAGAGATGCCGAGTGAAACCAGAACCACAGGACGCTCTGATTAGTCCACCAGAGACTCCAGGAACCACAGAAGCAGCATCAGCTGACAGGAAGCGAAGGCTGAAGGAGTCTGTGGGTGAAGAAGAGGCGTCTGATTCACAAAGTGGCCTCACAGCTTCTTCAGATCGTAAGAACAGGAGCAGAAAGACACAAACATCACAGAAGTCATCAGAAGAAATGTGCAAAAAAACAAAACAGAAAAGGAAAAGAGCCACATGTCCGTGGTCTGATGAAGGACAGAAGACTGTCGAAGCTGGAGACACCAGTGATGGGCCTCAGACAGCCTGTAGCAGCATGGATGTGACGGTCGGACAGCAGCGTGCTGAGAATCAGACACCAAAGAAAAGCAGAGCAGAAGCTGCAGCTCCTGTAAAAACCACAAAGAGACGCCGGTCCAGTAAAACTCAAAAGAAAGTGAAAGTCAAGGAACCTCAGGGCGGCTCTTCGTCCTCCTCCTCTACCTCAGCACCAGGTGAAGAAAAGAAGACATCTAACAATGAACAGCCTCCTAAACCCTGCTCCAATAAAAAGTCAGCAAGGCCTCTGGAATGCAGATTCTGTGGTCGCTCGTTCCGTCACTTCTCAGCCCTCAAGGTCCACAAACGGATTCACACAGGTGAGAAACCCCACGTCTGCTCCACGTGTGGCCGGAGGTTCTCACAGCTGCCCCAGCTTCACCTGCATCTCCGGCTCCACAGCGACCCCGGTGCAGTGCACTGCCCGTGCTGTGCCGTGTCATTCCAGAGCAAACATGAGTTCATGCGCCACTTCAAGATCCACCTAAACGACACAGGTGGTCCAGAAACACAAAGGGAAACAAAGGAAAGTCCTCTTCTGAGGTGCCCCGTGTGTCTGAAGGAATTTACACAGAGAGCCACTCTGAGGATGCACCGACGGAGGCACAGGCGGAGGCCGTTCACCTGCTCCGTCTGCGGGAGGAGCTTCAGCATGTCTTCAGGTCTGGATCATCACCAGAGGACGCACTGGCCTGTCAAACCCTACTCCTGCTCCGTGTGTTTAAAGGCTTTCGACAGACTTCAGGAGCTTCAGACTCACTCTCGGACACACTCAGGACCAGCGCTGCTCTCCAGCAGCAGCTTCCAGGCGCTGCACTCTCAGCCGGATGTCTGCAGCAGGCAGACACAGAGGGGTGGATTCCTGGTGTCTCAGGGTGCCGGTGGAACAGTGCTCACCCCCGTTCATTTTAAATGTCCCATATGCAAGCAGCTGCACCGTCACTGGTGCCACTACGTCCTCCACATGCAGACGCATACCGGACGCGAAGCTTCTCCACCCTGTCAGACCTGCAGGCAGCAGTATGAGCAGGCGAACGGAACCAGACAACACTGCATGGTGTGCTGCAGAAAGAGTGGAGAGGAGGAGGTGTGTGGATCCTCACTGAGTGACGTCTGGAGGGAAGGAGAAGCTCGGGAGGGAGAAGCTCGGGAGGGAGACCAGGAAATGAGTCAAACATCTGCTTCACCTCAGGAGGAAACAGTCCTGCAGCCTCCTCCACCGTCACTGCACCGCTCCGGCCTGTCTGTGAGTGAGGACCGTGGTGTCAGCAGGCCGTCTCCACGCTCCAGACCTCAGTTTGTCATCCCCTTATGTGGACATTTTGCTAAGCGGCGGCTCCACCTGTGCCACACCCGCAGACCCTTCCGCTGCAGCCAGTGTGAGCTGGAGTTCCACTTCCTGGGTTCATACATTCACCACCTACGTGAACATGCTGCTCATCCCTCTGGACCCACGGCCTGTCACATCCTTGGCTCCAGCTCCCACACCTCCACCCGTCCTTTTAAATGTAGCACGTGTGAGAAACACTTCTCCACCCAGACCAACCTGAAGAAACACAAGCTGCTTCACAAAGGCACAAAGTCTCATGTGTGCCTCCAGTGTCGCCTCCCGTTCTCCAGCCACAGTGCCTTAAACGCTCACCTAAAGACTCACAAGAAGCGGCTCAGCGTACCGCAGCCAGGTGGCGCTGTGGAGCCGCTTTTCTTCCCCTATCACTGCAAGAACTGCAGCGCTTCGTTCTCCAGCACAGACCTGCTGCAGGCACATCAGGTGTGTCACTTTACAGCAGGGAGAGCGCCGGAGGAGAGCCTGCCGGAGAGCGTGACCTCATACGTTCTCAGCAGAAACACCAACCAGGGAGGTGAAGCTGAAGAGTCACCTCCGCCTCAGCGCCGCCTTCCAGTCAGCAACAAGAAACACCTGTTCAGGTATCCTCACCCCGACCGCCTGTACGTCGTACCCGTCCTGTCATCAGAGCCGCCCACAGTCGTGTCAGACACAGAGGAGGAGCCTCCGTCCATCACTACCTCTGCAGCACCACAGCAGGGTGCTGGTGTCACCTGTGACAGCCCTCAGACCTCAGCTGACCCGCAGCAGCAGCAGCAGACCCCTGCAGGCAGCGACAGTGACTCAGTCGACCTGACTCCACTGTTAATGTTCACTAAGGAGGAGGAAGAAGTCCTTCACAGCTGTGCACTCTGCACACACACCTTCTCTGACGTGTCAGAGCTGCACGAGCATTACATAGATCACGCCAGGCAGGTGTGACGTGGACACAGTGCTGGAGTGTTCATAAAAACCTGAATGTAATCTTTATTTTTCATAAAATACTGTTTGATTTTTGAACACTTGACGAGTCTGATGCTGCTGTAAATATCACAGCAACACAAGAAAAGCCTGTTTTCATCTTTTTAAACTATTTTCAGTTTTATGGGTGAACACCTCTAATAACAGCAAGTGTCTGTGATATTATCATTGTTACTGTAAAAATAAAACACACACAGCTACCATACTACTGAACAGAAGACATGTTTTGTAAAATATTTTTATTTGTATGAATATATTTTGAGATATTTTTCTATTATCCACATCGGTGCCCAATGCTAATACCTCATCAGTGTTTGTTCCTACATTACAGTTTGAATGTCAACATGAACAGCTGTTCATTCCTGTTGACCTGTTTTGTTTTGTTCTGTGAAAATCTAAAAAATCTTTTGTAATGCAAAGGTTTCTCAGTAAATATATATAAAAAACAAAATAAATGTGGGGTTATCTGTACTTTTGTTCTAAATTTAAGTCAGAAATAGTGATATCTACTGGCTGCCAAATCAGTTGCAACAACAATCATATCATTCCGTTCTATAGTTGTTTACCGTTTTTGTACATTGTGTGTAGCTAGCTAGATAAGCCAGCTAAACTAGCTAGCTAATGTAGCTAATAACAATAGCTAGTAAATCACACTAGCACATTAGTAATGTCCTGTAATGTAGTTCGAATGTGCACTACATAATATTAGAACTATATCTAATACTATTCTAATATTAGGGATAATATTAGTCCACCACCAAGCTAAGTTTAGCCACTTAGCAAATTAGCTGGCTAATTAGTAGTGATAACATTAGCAAATTCGGCAGCTATGAGGAGTCAGCTAGCTGAAACGTAGCTATATGTATGGCAAGATAGCCAAATAGGCTAGCTACATTAGCCAGCTCGCCCGTAGTGTAGCTCAATTTCAGTTAGATGTCAGCTGTTATTATACAACTTAAATTCAGATTTCAGCTGTCATATATATTTATAAATGATGTTACATTGTTTATTTTAGTTTATGGTGGGAAATAATACTTATGTTTGTTGTTGAAGCAATGTGGCAAGCTAGCTTTCTGCTAATAACAGATTAATAAAGTCTAGTAGCTGTAATTTAGCTTCATTAATGGGCCACCTGGATTAGCTAGCCTACTAGTTATAAACTACCAATAGTGCTACTAGTAGTAGCTAATTTATCAACAAGCTAATTGCTAATTTAATTTGTCTTTGAAGACATGAAGCAGCACACTTCTGATCAATAGCTTAAGCCTTTTTTTATTGATGAATGGTTTAAACCTTTTACAGATGCATCATATTTGGAAGTGATGGTTAAAGAAGCAGACTGATGATGGAGGTTTACAGGTTGTCACTGATCATGGAGATGTAGGGCTGGAACCAGCTGCGCAGCTCCTCCATCTTCTCCTCCACGGTGGATCGCAGGTCGTCGGCAGTGTCCTCGAAGCGTTCCTTGATGTCCTCGGCTGTGGTCTGAATCTTGGTCTTCACACTGTCCACGTGCGACATCAGCAGGTCGTTCAGGGTGGTCATCTTGGCCTGGGCGTTGTCTCTCACATGGGCGAAGTAAGGGTCAAGGCGTGCCCTCATGTCCTCCACGTTGTTGGAGGCGCCAGTCTGCAGCGCTTCGATGTAGTCAGAAACATGACTAAGGGGAAACACACACACAGTCACACACATGCAGTCACAGACTGTGTTCAAATTAAACTTCTCTGATAGGTTAGTATCATAAAGCTGTCCGAGTCTTACTGCAGAGAGTTCCCCATCAGATCGCCGCTGCCCTCTGCGGTCTCACTCACCTCTTGATATCCAGAGTGTCCTTGTGGAGGCGTTTCTTCAGTTTACGGGCGTAGGTGGAGACCCTGGCTCTGACGTCATCTGCGTTCTGCTCCATCATGGTCTGCAGCTCCACCACATACTTTTCCATCTGCTCGCGGGCCTCACTCATGTGACCCCGGAGTTTGTCGGTCAGGAGCTGCAGGTCGCCACCCAGACGCTCGGCGGCCTCCTGGGTGTAGGGGGCCACCTTGGTCTGCAGGTCGTCCTTGTACATGGCCAGCTCGGCCATGCTGTCCTGGATCAGGGTGCTGTTCAGGAGGACGAGACAGATGTTGAGAATCACTCATGGTCTAAAGATGAAATTAAGACTTCTGTTTGTGCTGAAGTCGATCTAACAGAGAATAAAGCAGACAGGGTCAGGGAGGAGGATCTACTGAGAGGTCTGAGGATTCAGGCAGCAGCTCTCAACATGTCGCACATCACTGCGACCTGCTGATCGAACCCCTCACACCGAGCTGAGGGAAGGAATGTGCTGCAGAGGTTTGTCATGATCCTAGAACAGCCTCAGCAAATCACAACACCCTGACCAAGGCGGGCTGATGGACTCACTCAAGCTCCCTGCTGATCTGAGAGCTCTTCATGTCCTGCACCATGTCGCTAGCCTTCAAGTTCAGCTCGGTGAAATAATCCTTGAACTTGTCCACTGTGACCTCCCAGGCGCTGCTCCAGTCGTCCAGAGGCACGGTCCTGGCATGGCAGCCTGTCCGGGCACAGAGAAGTGGTGAGCTCTGAGGTGTTCAGATGAAAAGGGTACACAGACAGCCCCAGACACTCACCTGTGAGGACTGCCAGCCCAAGAATCACTGCAAACACCCTCATGATGAGCAGGAACACGGACGCTGCAAGATTTTACCATTAAATTTATATATATATATATATATATATATATACAAAAACGTAAAATAATCCAGAGCTCTGCAGGAGTGTGTGTAGCAGTGTGTGTCTTACCTGAGCGTGTGACGTCTGTGGGACCGTCTGAGCCCGTCCTTCAGTATTTATACAGTTCAGGTGAATGGATGTGATCCAATACCTGCGTCCAAAGGTGACAACAGGAGCTGTGCTGTTGTCACCTTTTATGGCTGTGTGTGTCGTTTGGGCTCCACGTCGCACACACACACACTCACAGACACACACACTGGTCAATAGTCACAACACCTGTACTCTCTGTTTCAGTGTGTGTCAGATGGAGCAGTGTGTCTGAGCTCCCTGATTTAAATGTAAATATTTCTCTGTAATGTTAAACAGCTACACAACTGTCTGATCATGACTCCAGCACCGACTGACTGACTGACTGACTGACTGACTGGCTGGCTGACTGACTGACTGCACGACAGGAACAGGCCAAAGTCGCTGTCTGCATCATCCAGCTGAGCTGGTCCATAGTCTGCTTTAACAACCGTGCCCTTCATTATATGACTATTATAAGATGGGAGACCTTCCAATAACACACACTTCACACAGATCAGTCATAACATGCAGAATAAACATATCGATATATGAGATGAATTACACCGAGCTGTGTGCTCTTTGTGTTGTTGTGTTGACACAGATGTCACCATGTTTTCTTTCTATAAGGCTGTTTATAACTGATGAACACGGACATCCACGCTCACAATAACATGGATATTCTGTCTAAAATGATGTTTCACAGGCTATAAATCATTAGTCTGACAAGTTACAGATATGCAACATGTTAAAAGCCATGAGCACCATGGAAACGGCTTCATAATTCAGAATATGCTGGATTATCTGTGGTAATTTGTGTGGCTCTCCTTTGAGTACATAGGAAGGCCTAGCAGTATGACACCATGTTGGGTTATCAGTGTTGATGTACTTCCTCTTTGTGCCAGCAGGGGGAGACAAAGCTTGATACACTTTTCCATTCAAACAACCACAAAACATGTAAAACACTGTGGACGTGTTTATTGTTGTTTTGCAGAAAACACTGTTAGTGGTCAACAGTAACACAACAGACGTGTGTCATACGCAAACATACAAAATGAGGTAGTTCACTTTTCATCTACCATCCTGACTGATCACTGATCACTGATCGATCACTGATCACTGATCAATGAAAAAACATCAGCAACTAGTTTCACTGGGTCAGTTTTGTGAAGGACTTCCACAGAGCTTCCAGCCGTTTCTTTAAGTTCTGGCTGTCCATGTCCAGCTTGGCCTTCAGCTGCTCTCCCTGTGCAGCCAGGTTCTGCTGGATCTCCTGGGTCTTCTGAGCCAGCTGGCTCTCAAAGCTCTGGACCAGGGGGGCCATGCTCCTCTGAAACTCCTCCAGGCTCTGCTCCATCTTCTCCCTTATCTCCTCAGCATAGGGACCCATCTGGGCCTGCAGCCGTTCCATGCTCTTCTCCAGCTGGACCTTCATCTCCTGGCTCTTCTGCAGGGTGCCCTTCATGGCCTCGGCATAGGGGACGCCCTGCTTCTGCAGCTCCTCCACCTGTCTCTGGAAGTTGGCCGTCAGCTGCTCAATGTAGGGCAGCATGCGGGTTCCCAGTTGCTTCTCTAGACGGACCTTCAGCTGCTCGGCCTCCAGGGAGAACCGAGTCATAAAGTTCTGAGTCAGAGGAGCCATCTGAGTGCGCAGGTTGTTGATGAACTGGTTGACGGAGCTTTGGCTCGTTGCAACGAGGTCTCTGCAGGGACACAAACACAAGAACGTCACCTTCTCTGTGTGATGGATGGATGGATGGAGGTTCTGGACTAATATGTGACTCTTACCTGACTTCCTTTTGCAGCTCGGACTGTCTGAGCTGCTTCAGGATATTCTGGGCTGTCATTGTTTCCTTGGCAACAAAGTCCCAGAAAGCGTCCTTCACCATGTCGGCCAGCTGCCTGGGGTGGTTTTGTGACATGGTGTTGGCATCACACCCAGCTGAGAAAAGAAGATCAGGGTGAGCACCTGTAGTTTGAAGGGTTTGTTTATTTATGTTTTTATTTTACAGAAAATCTTCTCACCGGTGAAAACAGCCAGGACGAGCACCACCAGGACCTTCATGACTGATGCTGCAGCAGCAAAGAAGCGTGTAAGAAGAAGTGAGCTTATTGTGATCGTTTCTGTGAGTTTGTCCCACTGGTGTCTTACCTGTGTGTGTGTTCAGTCAGTCAGCTGCTGAATTCTGTGTGTGTGTCCTTCAGATTGAGTTTTATAGAGGCAGCAGAGTGGAGCGGAGAAAAAGGAGGAGCGAAGTCCAGCAGTCAGTGTGGAGCTGTCACCACCTCACAACAATGGGACCGGTGGTCGGTCACTCAGGGGCCCCGACAACCACTCTGTCCACGGAATCACTGATCAATCAATCAATCGATCAATCAATCATTGATGACAGCTGCCATTGTTAAAGATTGTTGCTAAAGATAAATCCATCACAAAATGATGAAAGCTAAAGGCTAGGACTGTTGAAATGCTAATATGCTTCCAGAGAATTCTAATATGTAAACATTTAGGTGAAATGTATGTTAGCGGCATCCTAACAATGTTAACATCACAATTTAGCTAAATCATAGCATGCTAACAGACTTGCTCTGACAAAGCTAACGTTAATATTTTAGGCAAAATGTTCTCTGGTTAGCAGAAATATGTTAGCTCTTTAAATTAGCCGCATACACTGACAAAGCTAACGTTAATATTTTAGGCAAAATGGTCACTGGTTACCAGAAATAGCTAGCATCCTCACAGTGATATTTCTAATTAAATTAGCCGCATACAGTGACAATGCTAACGTTTATAGCCTACCTTAATGTAGCCTGCTAACATCATGCTAACCCGCTTGGAGAAGCAACAAAAAAATGCATTAAAGTTTAGGTATAGCTTAGCGTAGCTTGTTTGTACTAGCTCTGGAAGCAAAATTACCAAATAGCTTAGCACTAAGCTTTGAATTGGGTAAACTGACATCTGTATACAAAGTGATGACAGCTAACAACAAATGCTATGCTAATGTTTATCATTTCAGTCTGTTGGGGTGCACATATATGTTTTTTTTTTCAATTTAAACACACAGTAAACATACATAATGATTTACTTCATTTAATTTAATCAGATTATTGTTGTCAGAGGTTTCATGGGTCAGTTTGTGTCAGGAGGACTTTGATCGGCTCTGCCCTTTGACCTGAACACTAATCTTTACAGAGGAACATGTTGTTTCCTTGTACAGCAGTTTGATCCTGACTCACTGATAAGACCAAGTCTTCCTCCCAGGAGAAACACTCAGTAAACATTCAGACAGTCTGTGAGGGACTGAGAGGTGTCACAGACAGAGGGATTATGGGTAGTTTGGTTCAAAACAGCATTACACAACTGTCTCTTTACATGTCTGCCAGCTAGTGCAACACAATCAAGGCCTGAAGGAAATATGTTCTACTGTTTCCCAGATCCACAGCAAGGTTGAGGAGCTTAAGAGGGAGGCTGACCCCCGAGCAAAGGCCACAGGCCCAGATGACCTAATAAAGGTGCCTACAGTCAGGTTCAGCTGTATGAACCAGTCTGTGGGGTATTATCATCAGTATGTAA
This sequence comes from Parambassis ranga, assembly GCF_900634625.1. NCBI lineage: Eukaryota > Metazoa > Chordata > Actinopteri > Ambassidae > Parambassis > Parambassis ranga. The sequence continues at coordinate 4,588,077 of NC_041023.1, read as the reverse complement.
TATTTTTACATTTCCAAGAGAAGGACACCTTGTGAGAAGCAGAATTGTGATTCCTCATGATGGGTGTGGCTGTAACAACAGAGATACAAGCTGAAGAAGCAGTGAGGCTGATCCTGTGACGTGGAGTGACAGCGGTGGCTGATATGGGTCCAGCAGGGCACAGAACAGGAGGACTTTACCCTCCATACTGCCTATAAAAACCACTGACAGTCACCTGCACAGCACACACCGTCCCACCTGGTGAAGAAGAGACGCGCTGCCTCTACAGCTTCTAGTTCATCATGAAGGTCTTCGTGGTTCTGGCTCTGGCTCTGTTCTCTGGTGAGTTAAACGTTCTCTCTCTGATCTAAAATCCTCCTTGAACAGGTGAAGTTAAACCTGTTCCTTCACCTGCAGTCTGCAACGCCAACATCCTGTGGCAGGAGCCCAAGACCAATCTGGATGTGGTGAAAGATGCTTTCTGGGACTACGTCGCCAAGATGACCTCCACTGCTGAGGACTCCCTGACCCAGATCAGACAGTCCGAGCTGGGACAGGAAGTGAAGTAAGAGTCAGAGACTGGATCAAATGACAAACATAACATACATGTGTGTCAGTGTAATAATGGACTGTTTGTGTCTTTTTAGTGCCAAGATTGCTCAGAGCGCCGACACAGTCAACCAGTACATCGTGGCCCTGCGCACTCAGGTGGCCCCTCTGACCCAGAACGTCATGACCCAGGTTTCCCAGGAGGCCGAGCTGCTGAAGGCTCGTCTGGAGAAAGACCTGGCCGCCGTCGGCACCAACATGCAGCCCTACGCAGAGGAGATTGTGGCCCAGATCCAGAACAAGGTGGAGGAGCTGAAGAAGGAGGCTGCCCCCTACGCCGAGGCCATGGACCCCGAGGCCATGAAGGCCGTCATGATGCAGAAGAGCCAGGAGATGAAGGTCCAGCTGGAGAACAGCATGGAACAGCTGCAGGCTCAGATGGTTCCCTACACCCAGGAGATGAGGCAGAAGGTGGAGCAGAGCCTGGAGGAGTTCCAGAGGAGCATGATCCCCCTGACCCAGAGCTTTGAGAGCCAGCTGGCTCAGAAGACCCAGGAGATCCAGCAGAACCTGGCTGCACAGAGAGAGGAGCTGAAGGCCAAGCTGGACGCCACGGCTCAGGACGTGCAGGCTCAGCTGACCGCTCTGTGGGAGTCCTTCACCAAGATCGCCCAGTAAACAGAGACCCCCCTCCCAGCATCAACACAGAGTATTTATTATAAGACCAGTGTTTATTTTATCCAATAAAATGTGTGTGTGAAATATGAAGCTGTTTCAGTTTCTGAATGTTTTTACACGAAGTGTGGGATGTACAGTGTGTAAAGGGTTAAATCACTCATTCTTTCAGTCTCTTTATTTACATCAAACTGAAGGTAAATCATCTGTCGCCCTCTGTTTTGGTGTGGATGAGGTCGGTAATGTGCTGCGGGGGCAGAAGAAAGAAGGTTCCACGGCTCTGCATCTACTTCTGTCTTTGATAACTCCGACTCGGCACACACAGTAACAACCCGCGCCCAGCGCCTCGCGTCACTTCCCGTCCGTCTCAACAAAGACAAACAAACAACAGAGAAGGAATATTCACATAACCTAACCCCACACACCAAAAATACACACTCAAAATCTGAAAAATAATAATTGCAGAAATAATGTCATCAAATAAACACATTCAAATAATAAAACTAAACACCAACACGACCACAAAATACTGTTGCTGTTACACATTGACTGAAAATATATGCTGTGCAATCAAAAGTGAGGAAGAAACATCTGATGGAAAAAAAACTCTAACAAGGTTCATGGGCAACAGCTGAGAAGACTGTGGATGATTAATGTGCGGCAGGTTTCACAGTTAAGGCTTATTCAAAACACCTGTGCACCATCAACAGCACGTTTCAAACATCATTTAATAAGTACCTTACCTAGGGTAACAGCCTCACCTCAGGTCAATGATTAATAATCACCTCAAGGAAACTCTGAGACACTGGAGGTTTTGTAAGAAATGGTATTTACCAGTTTCCAAGAGGTATATACAGTCATATATACGGTTCCATATGCATGTAACATAAAAAAGGCAACAAACAAGAGATGGGATTGTGGACATGTGAACACAGTACAGTACACTCCTTCCTTATCCGCTGGTAAACGTCTTGGTTTACAACCAATAAATCACCATTTAACACCAGTTCACTCACTGCACACTGAGACTCTTCAGTAAAAAAAAAAAAAACAATACAAACAAAACTCAACAGGCACGGACCTCCATGACAGAAACAAAGAGCTCTGCACGTCTGCAGCGACGCCGTCTGACGCGTCGTTCTGTTGGCTGTGAGTCGAGGACATCCAGACCAATCGCATTCTTTGATACACTACTGATCATTCAGGGAATTTGTCTTTTAAGTTATTAGCTTCTATTCACCACATGATGAAACATTATCGGGGATTAACCAATGACGTGATGACGGTGGACGCCTGCGGCGTACACAGCATAGTGTGACGGTCTGTGGGCTGACGAGGGTCAGTCTAACCGATGGTGACGCCGAACCCGCACTGGAACTTGTTTTTGCGGTGGTTGAGGAAGGAGCAGAGGACCAGAGAGAGCGGCAGCGGGAGCAGCTTCTTCTCTAACGTAGCACCGACGATCCAGTTACTGTCTACTGAACCTGAAACAGGAAGGGTGGTTAGTAAAAATAGCTAAGCTAGCAGCTGGGGTTTAGATTAGCACACTAACCATCATAATCCATCCATAAGATAAATATACACACACATACCTTTAAACTGTAAATTAGCTTTAGGCACATCTAGCTGGTAGCCGAATGATACACTGGTGTCCTGCATGCGGGTGCTCGCCTCGAACTCCACGCCGACCTGCAGCTGTTGAAGAGCAGAGACGGTTACATGAAGACAAAGGCACAAGGAAAGGAGCAGAAACACACAGGTTACCTGATCGTTGGCTTTGTGGTAGTATGATGCGTGAGCTCCTGCTGCGCCCAGTGTCAGCGTGGCGATGTAGTTGCTGCCTGCACACAGGGAATTTTAATTGTTAGGATGCAGGCGGTGATAAGTCAGAATACACAACACATGCTCACACTGTGTCTGACCTGTATATCTGCCAACTAAAGACATGACGGAGCCCTCCTCTCCTGGCCTGCGGTGGTAAACCAGCTCCCCTCCCAAAGCCAGAGCAGGCGTTATGGACTGGAGGTAGTGTGTGACGATGATACCTGACAGGTGAACAGCAGCAGGAGGCGCTCAGAAACATAACTATAACACAACAATCAAATGAAAACTCGCGTTACCAAACAGTGACGACCTACCAGATCCAACGAGGACGTCTGGATTTCCAAATGTGACTGTTGCAGTGAAGTCTTCTCCTTTGAACTCAGCGTCACCCTGCCAGTTCACAAACTTGTGTTGTTGTGTCTGAGGGATTTAATGCAGCAGTCAGCAAAGACAAAACATAGCAAAGCACAGCAGATCATGATGTGTAACAGCTTTGTAACACATTACCTGGAAGGCCACTTTGGATCGGATTCCGTTGGTGATCTGGTGGATGATTTGGGCGTTTAGACTGCCGCTGTTGTCCATGTCTCCCACCATGACTGGAAAAAACTGAACAACAAAGCTTCAATGAAGCTGGTCATAACAGTACAAAGGGGAGAACAGGCACGTGGAAGTAGCTGCTGCATACCTCTGCAGGACTGGTCTGCTTTGCGCCGACATATGTGGCTCCAAACCTGTAGCTGGAATCTCCTGTAGTGCTCAGCAGCACTGTGTGATTCACCTGCAGGGACAGGTGAACAGTGTGAGAGAGAGCAGCAGAGTGTGTTCTGAATGACACTGCCTTAGATGTTTAAGAGGCTGACCTGGAAGTGATTGCTTAGACCCTTGTTAACAACTAGCCTGACACCTTCCATCTGCATAGGAAACACCTCTGGGGGGAGAAGCACAGACGCAGATAAGATGCATGATCAGGTGATAACACATTTTTTTCAGTGTGGTCCAACTACCTTTGCATTTGCGATGACACTCATCAAATGTGCCTGGGTTGGGCAAAGGGCTTTCAGCCTCCTGCTGCTGCCCAGAGGCTTCCCCGGCTGGGGGGATAACCGGAGAAACCGGAGGCATACTGAAGCCCGGTGGCACCGTCAACCCGGGAGTGGCAGCACTGCCAGAGGCTGCTGGTGGAGGAGGGTTGGGGGAGCTGGCAGCCAGGACACTGCCCATCCTGAAGGTTCAGGGACGAAACAGAGAAAAAGGGCGACTGACAATCAGTACCACTGCTGTTCATACAGGGCTTAGTGACACATACACATATGTTTTTATATAAGGTCAAGTACTGTATATAACAGCAGCATTACAGTTTATTATGGAATTGATTATTAAATATTGTATTTATATTTAATCAAGGTGGAGGAATACGCTGTTTACCAGGCTTCTCATATTAGAGTTTGGAAAGCAAAGCGTGTCAGAGGTTAAGTAACAGAAATCTGAACGTGTACAAAGGGTGGAGTGTCCCTTTAACCTTTCACACACCACATCTCATTCATGTGGGGCTAAAAATGTAACAAACATAAAAAAAACTGGTTAGCTCTTGTTAGCGACGCTGCTGTGTGACCTAAATATGATGGAACACTGTTCAACAGCCGCCGCCTTCAGGAGATATTACTCGTGTCTTTTTGAATGAAACCTGGTTCACATAAGCCACTGACACCGTTAGCCTAGCTTGCTCCTTAGCACAGCTTAGCCCGCTTGCTAGCTTTCTAACCCGCAGCTGACACACACAGCTAAAGCTAATAAAGGAAAACAAAATTCCCTCTGAGCGATAAAAGGAATAAAAGCAAACACATTAGCATGAAACAGCCCCTTAAATAAAACACACAGCTAGCGATAGACACTCACGTTGTGGCTTCCAGAGGACGATGCAGCCGGAAGTTGACTCCAACAGCACCACCGAAGAAGAAGTGTGTGAAGTTTTTAGTAGAGCGCCCCTGTAGTTTAGTGGCGGAATATTGTATTGGTTGTTTAGGTACAATAATGCATAAAAAATACTTTTTAAAATAACTGAATTATAATGTATAAGGCAGTTTTGTTTTTTATGTAAAAGTTTGTAATGATCGTATCTATATTTATGTATGTGTATTGATTATTAACCACGCTCATCCATTTACCAATATATATTACTTAATAGTATACTAAATATATATTTTAAATATTTAATTAATATTTTTACAAGAAAAACATGCCAACGACACTATTTGCTGGCATTGTTTTTCCACTGAGTAGTTCAGAGGCAGCCCCTGCTGGCCAACTGTGGTATTGCGGTTTGAGATACTTCGTAAAGTAAAGTAAAGACCACAAACCTTACACATGGTAAAAGTCATGTAAATGCAAGCAGGAAAGTTAATGAGGTGCATCTGTACATAGTAAAAGGTTCTGAGAGTTATGTCACTATAACTCTCCATTTAAACCATGTGACGGCTCAATAACAGAAATAAAAGGAGTCAGACAAAGTAAAGTTCAGGTCAATTTATTGAATTTTGTAGCCCCTGCATGTGTTTCCATGTTACAACAATAGAGGACAGAGTGATTAACACAGACCTTGTGCCTCTTTTTAGTTACAGAAAACAAAAGCATTAAAAACTAACAATGTAAGAGTGACATGTTTTCCAGGATTACCCATTCAAAGTCAATTACTCAGTCCTAAATGGCATCAAAGTGGAAAATAATCCTGTTAAATATCTACTATTGCAATTTTTTAGGGGAGAAACATGGCCGCTGATGTGCATACAAAAAAACCTGACAGCTGAAAGGTTATGGTTTTTTTTTAAAAAGAGGAGGAACTAACTGAGTAATAAGGGACATAACCACTCATTTGTCTCCATATTGTAGAGAAAACACTGCTCGGCTACATTTAAACTGAAAATTTAGACCCCGGTTTGTTTTTTTTAATCCATGTTTCAGAGAAACGCTGCTGTAATTTTATCCTCAGCTCACTACACCAAATCTGCTGAGTGCATCTTTAAATTTGGCAGAAACCTCGGGCAGTGTGGGTGAGTCTACATTAGTGCAGCAAACTGAGAGGTCCAATTCAAATTCAGCTACGCACAGTAGAATCATTAGCGGCAACGCAGCCTTTAATACTACACAAGGTGTTTTTTTTTTGTCCGCCTACTGAGAATTTGCAGAAGCAGCTCTCCCATCGTGTACCCAGACCCTCACCCAGACCCAGACCCTCACCCAGCTCCCCGGACTTTTCTTTTTAAAGGTTTTAAACAAATTTTCCAACAAACAACCCCCCGCCCCCCCCCATCATCACTCCAGGGTGGAGTGCACACACACAGACGAAGACACCACCAGATGACAGAAACCAACATTGACTCAACATTCACAGCTACATCCATCACAACCTCCTCTGTGACCCCTGACTGGGAAATTTGGTTTTTGTTTGTTTTAAACACGTATACAAATCATTTTTCTGGCACAATGATCAGCATATTTCTCACCAAAACAAGGTCTGTGGTCTCAAAATGCTCCAAATAAACACAGGTTCTCATTTAGCGACTCATTTTTGATGCCTACAAAAATGAAGAGGACATTTGTAGAGAAAAAAAAAACCCAATATTGAATAAGTCACAGAAAAGATTTTTGTTCATTAATTTTTGACACTTCTCCCCTTCTACTGCTGCTCACCACCACACCACACCTGGCTCCAACTGTTTTTAAACATATGGCACTAATACGCTACTCCAATATATTGCAAAAATCTAACTTAACCACAGAAAGTTCGGCTTTAAGCAGTCCTGCTCATTGTGTGTCACAGAGGAGATGCTGGATGTCTGTCAGGGATGCGATTTAAAACACTGAAACACTGATATGGAAGAAAAATATCAAAAATTTCTTATTAGAAATTATTTTTTTTTGTCCACAAATATGAGAGAAAGAAAAAAAACACATTCCTGACAGCTGTAAACACCCATGCCCACATTCAAGACATCGAACGTCGCCAACAAAAACACACACACAAAAAAAAGACTCAGCACGTTTACAGGCAGCTTCAGACGGCTCGCAGGACCGCGAGTCCCAAAGCCGTTCACACAGAGCTGCGTGCAAACGTAACGATTCTGAACAAAACTCAGGCTGCACACACACTTCATCACTCAGACCTGCATCTCTTTCTCACACACACACACCTCTCCTCATGCACACACACACACACAACATTCCACGTTTTTGGTTTTGCTTCAATGTAAATCCTGAAAATCCATTTCAAGGAAAAAAAACCCTCCTCCTCCTCCTATTCCTCCTCCTCCACCCATGAAGCAAAGTATTTTTTTTGTAATTGTAAACGACTAGTGTAAACAATGAATCATTTACAATTTTTGTTTCCTCAAAATGATTCATAACACCTCGTATAAAGATTGCCCTAGTGGAAAAAATAAAAGATTTGAGCTGCAGAAAACGAAATCGCAGCGCTCTGATCGTCCGGCACACGAACACGGAACAGGATCCAGAAGATCACAGTGCTTCGACGGTTTCCAGACACTCGCCCCTGTGGGTCTCTCTGGGACTTAAAACACCCCTAAATCAATGCTTTGATTTCCTGCTTTGAGCACCAGAGAGAAGGAACAATTCAAGATGCCCAGAGAGAGCATCTGATAAAACACTTGGCTTCTGCAAAACTCACCCATAAAATAAAAACAAAAACCCTCCAGACAGGACCCAGTGCTAAAGCCTCACAGTGCTCCCTCCGTCCAAAGAGCTTTAAGCAACAAAAATACATCTTAAAAAGCAAAAATACTTTCTTTTTATGTCTTTTTCTTCTTATATCATTAGTGGCGCTCTGTAAGGGGGAGGACAAAACAAGTCACAGCTGCCTGTTCAAAGATGCTACAATTTTGCTTTCAAAACACAGAGAACGCCCCTGACGACAGATAATCCTCACATTTTTTAGTCAAACAAAGCTGTGCCAGGGGAGGAAAAAAAATGTCTCATCACTGCTGCTGCTGCTGAGGAAGAAAATAATTGTATTTTTGTGAATTTGTTTGTGGTCCACTCATCAAGTCTGAGCACTTCCAGCAGCAACAGCAGACATGACGACTGTCTAATATGCTTTTAGAGCTTGGCATTCAACCGCTGGGCTGCAGGGTCAACATGGCAACTGATACATTCACCAACTGGAAATTTGTCATGACGGGGTTTGTTTTGCACAACATTAACTAAAAAAAATAAATCTGAAGATGAAAGGAAAGAGAAAAGTTTTGCACCAAACATGGACCTGTTGATTCTCAATCATCAGCTGACTGTCAGAGCTGATGTGAACCTGCCTCTGATGCATCAGTCCTCTGCAGGACAGGAAACCAGCTTTCATTCACCAGCTCCAGGGGCCAACAGATTTCAGTGTTCACCAGCCAAATGTGTGTGTTTGTATATGTGTGTTTTTTTTAGTGTAAAGTGCAGCTGTCTGCAGGCGACGTCACCAGCGTAATGTAACGGCGTGAAGCTGCGTCTCCGTCCCCATGCCGCACCGTGTGTGGCTGCAGGCCCACATACATGAGTCAGTACGGGGGCTTGTGTCTTTAGGCCGTCTCCTCACATTAGCTCTGCTCATGTTTTATTTATTGTGAAAGGGAAAACAGTCACGGAGTATTTAAATAAAGCTGCCCTCTTTTTTTTATTATTATTATTGCAACGTTCACATTCAGAATGGTTTCAGATGTTTGAGCCGTGTGTGTGTGTCCCCTTGCATAACTGATGTTTAAATAAACTGGGATTACTATCAAATTCATCTTTGTGCTCGTACTCTGCTGCGTAACGGACAACAGCAGGCTAGAAATGGATGAGTGCACATGGGAGTAAGTAAGGCACTTAAGTGACAACAGCAGTGTAAGCGGACAGGACGACGGCTGGTGTGAACGCACCATTGTAAATGTTAAAAAAAACGGGCCGACCTCACTGCTGGCAGAGAAAACAGGTCTCCAAGGACGGCGGGTTCAAAACAGCTCTGACACTCTGCCGTCTCATTTACACCAGCACATGCTCACTAACACATTTTAATTTGAGGAAACGGTGTACGCGGGATCAGCGGTCCAGTTTGGTGCAAAACGATGTGGCGTAACTCGCTCAGTCAGTAAAATAATGAGGCAGCCCTCTGAGGAAAAGCTCAGAAAAATAAAAACCTTTACATCCATTTGACAGGCTCTGGGAAAAGAAACAAAAAAATAAAAAACAGACGTGTGGAAATGAAGAGTTGCCTGAAGCCTGTGTGCAAGCGCTGATGTCTGTGCAAAAGCCCGGTTGTGTCTTACTGTTCTGAGGGAAGGAGACAAAACTCAGGTTAGGAGGGCAGCTCTTCAAACCATCATCATCATCACTGACGTCACCAGAAAGCACCTCACCTGCTTTAGGTGCTGTCCTGCTGGCGTCCCGGTTTCTCCTCGACCTCCTCCACGTCGCAGTCGGCGTTGGCCGAGTGGAACTCGGCCACATACAGGCTCTTGTCGATGCTGCTGGGAATGGGCTTGATGTCAGTCACCAGCTGGTCTTCGATGGCCTTCAGGTTGAAGCGGTCCTCGGATGTGATCAGATTTATGGCCAGGCCCAGGTGACCAAACCTCCCTGAGGAACAAGAGGTCATAAGTATAAACACAGTCATGCTGTCAGGTCTGTTTTCTTTCCTTATGAACACCGTACCTGATCTTCCGATACGATGCAGGTACGTTTCAGCGTTCTTGGGGAAGTCGAAGTTGATGACCACGTTGACGGCCTGGATGTCGATTCCTCGGGTGAAAAGATCTATTGGAGAAAGACAGAAGATCACACTGATGCCACAACAGGCCCTGATTTCTGAGGGTTTTCTCGACATGTGTGACAAGCTCACCGGTGCAGACCAGGTTTCTGCACAGTCCATTTCTGAAGTCGTGGAACACACGGTTCCTGTATTCCTGAAAAAAAAAAAAAAAAAACACTGTGAAAACACAAACCAACCTATTGTTCTACAAACCCAAGCGTTTCATCCTCGCCCTCACCTGCATCATTTTAGCGTGGATGTAGAAGCAGGAGTAGCCCAGCTGAGTGATCTTCTTGGCCAGGAGCTCCACCCTCTGGGTGGAGTTGCAGAAGATGATTGACTGGTTGATCTGAAGCTGTGACAGAGAGAAACACAACCATCGTTTTCAACATCTAAAGCAACACAACCCTTTGTTGATGTGAGAGAAAGAACGTGAGCGCGGTCAGTTACCCTGGAGAAGAGCGTGTTGAGGCAGTGGACTTTCTGCCTCTCAGTGACGTAGGCGTAGTACTGAGTAATGCCCTTCAGAGTCAGCTCCTCCATCAGGTTGATCTCATAGGGTTTCTGAAGGTGCTTGGCCTGCAGCGGGGACATGGAAGGTTTAAATGGTGCTTTTAAACTCACACTGTCAAGTTTTTGTTTTTAGTGCACTGCAGGGGATTAAAACTGTGTTTGCATGATAACATTACAAAGAAGAAAGCGTTTCAAAAGGCCAACTATCCAAGCAATAACATCCTGTGGATGGTAGCTTAAGCTGTTGTAGATGAAAACAGCCGAACAGATCTGGGTGCAGTGGGAGAGCGGCTCAGTCTGCAGCGTGAGCCGCACACAGTGCCAAGTGGCCCCGGGCCAGCAGGCTGGCCGAGTGGTGCAGCAATTAGCCGACTGCTCACCATGAACTTCTGCACGCTGATGGGGAAGGTTGCAGAGTAGAGCAGGATCTGCCTGTTCTTGGCCAGGAAGCTAATGATATCCTCGATAAGCACCACAAAGTCCTGAGACAGCAGCTTATCCGCCTGAAGGGAGAGGAGACGTTTTAAAATGTAGCAGCTCTGTTCCAACCTGAAACACTGTCACTATCACAACACTTCCATCATGACATTTACCTCATCCATCACCATCATCTGGACTCTGTCCACCTTTGCCACTCCCTTCTTTATCAAGTCCAAGATCCTGCCCGGCGTGGCAATGACCACATGCACTGATAAAGAAAACACAGCGTTTAACTGAGGATACACAGACACAGTGTGTGCAGCTGTAGCTGGTTCGTGTGAACGCAGAGTGGATCTTTACCAGTTTCATCCAGGCGCATGATGTCGTCTCGTAGGTTGGTGCCCCCGGTGGTGGCCATGACTTTCACTCCTCCCAAGTGTTTGCTGATCTGGATGCAGATCTGGCTCACCTGCAGGGCCAGCTCACGGGTGGGCACCATGACAATGGCTGGAAAAAAAAGTTACAAAAACAATAAATGATAAGAGAACAAAGCTTCCGTTAAGGAAAGTAACCGAGGGCAGCATCTCACCCTGTATGTGGTCTTTCTTCAGGTCTATCCTCTCCAGCAGTGGGATGAGATAGGCTCCACTTTTTCCTGTTCCATTCTTCGCTCGAGCCAGAATGTCCCGCCCAGACAGGGCGATGGGAATGCTCTCCTCCTGTAAGGAGCCAATATCATCAAAACACTTACAGGACTGCTGGCTTCATGATACAACCTCAGGGATTATGGCTTGTAGTTTACACTTGGTGTCCAATAAAAAGCCAACAAAGAGTTTTTCCTCACCAAATGTGGAGGCAGCATTTAAAACTACTTTAGTTTTTTGTTAAGAAGTTCATACTTGAATAGGGGAAGGTTTCTCCCAGCCCATCTCAAAGATGCCCATCAGGAGTTCTCTCTTCAGACAGTAATCTTCAAACTCATTTCCCTTAGTGGATGTCACATCCTGCAGGGGACACACAGTGGGTTAAGCTGACAGCAGAAGACTAGTTTGAAGTTAAGACGTTGATAAGAAGCTGTGTGACTCACTGAGGTTTTGACCCTGTTGTCTTTGGGCGGGAGCTTCAGGCTCTTTTTCCAGTCATCTCCAAACTTGATGCCTCCTCCGTCCTGAGGAGCGCCGCCTGCTTTCTGCAAAGCACCCAAAGGCTTTCCTTGAGTTGTGGGTGCTTGTTGGACCGAAGCTGGTTTGGTCTGTCCTCTGAGCTGCCCGTTCTGTTTGTTTAGTCCCATGACGACCGGGCCAACGTTTTCTGTTCTGGCAGTTGCCATTTTTTCCTGCTTTTGTTGTTTTTTTGTTTTGTTTTTTTTTTTTTTTGTAACTTCCACGTATAAGATTTTTGCTTCTTAGGCTTTTCTCTTAAAAATTCTCTTCAAAAGTAAAAAAGATTAATAAAGCATTAACAAACAATATTCTCTATTCTTTAAGTCCAAAGCTTTTACAACAGAAGTGGATTTGTAGTATTTACATATACACATGTACGTTCAGTTCGGTCCCCTTCAACAACAGAGTGACTGACGTACAAGAACAACGAAAAAAAAAAACTTTTTTTTACACAAGAGCTCTTCAAAATGAAGAGAAATTTGCATTCATATGCATGAACCTACTTGTCCACAATATAGAAAAATTATATGTGAACAAGTATCAAAGCAGTCCAAGTCCTGAAATAGAACAACTAAGGCAATCTGAACTTGGGGAATAGCTTCAGTATAATCTTCTTTCAAAACTTAAACTTCTCTTTCTTATTTGAACAATATTTCTTATTTCCACTTTGAGTCCTCAAGAGTTTCTCAATATCTCTGTTCTTGAAAAATGGATGTCCAACTTTGTACAAGTCTTTCCCCAAAATCATATAGTTTGTAATGCTTATTTCCACTGTGTGGGTATTTGTTGCTCCACGTGTGAAAAAAAGAATCCTGAAATTGCAGATGATACAAGGGGGGTTATTTAGTCCAAAGCCAAAACAGCTTTCCGCCCTTGTTGAGTCTTCAGTGTGTGTGCGTGTGTGTGTGTATGTATATGCGTGCGTTTTTCCTTTCGCCTCCGGGTGTTTGACCTTCTCTCCGTCGACACCACAGGTCTTCAGTTCGGTCTGTGAAGTGTGCGAGTGTGGCTCTGATCAACCCGCTGCCTCCTCAAAGTCAAAGCCAACAACTCAAACCTGTCACCTGAAAGAAAGCCAGGCCAAACATATGAACATCAATCCAGGAAGACTCAAACATATGCAGAAAACAAAGCATTAGAATGACTTGTATTAGTTTAAAATGATTTCTGATTGTCTAATTGATCGTACAGCTCCAGAATGACCCCTAAAGAAGCTTTATTCTCTTGTGACCAATGATCACTTTAAGGCACCTGTGTTTATGTATAGGTATGAGGTTTCAAAATGAAGCTTACTTTTAAGATTAATTTAGTTTAAAAGACCTTTGAGCATGTCACAGATGCAAATCACAGATAACACAAAGCACGTTCAACAAAGCTCCGCTTCGGAAGGCTTTACAGTTAACTCAGTAAATGGTTTGAGGCTGCACAGGTGAACTTGCCAGGTGGCAGATTATCGGAACCCAAAGACGTCTGACCTACAGTGAAGGTTCGAGGACTAAAACATCACTTACAGTTCATACCTACTGTCTAAAAGTTGATGTTTACATTACATTACACTCTGTGTGGTTGCTCAACTACAAACTGTTAGCTTACAGTCGATAACACATCAACTTACTTTTGACGCTTTTCGATTAAACAAATGTTTTTTTGTTTATCCGGAATTAACTTGAAAATATTATAGTCATCTGCGTATATTTGTCCCTTTTGTTTTTGTATCAAGGTTGCATTAATACTCTGTCTAAAGAGAAACACTAATTACGTCAGGCTAGCAGAGTTGGCTAATGCTACACCAGTGCTAGCTTCATGCTAACTATTCGCTAAGCCGTCGCAAAACCTGTAATTGACTTTTCACAACTTTTAGCACGAGAAGTACTACTATATATGTCTAATTATTTTAACGACAAAGATATAATACACTGATCGTGTTACATTCTTAGTGATCTGTTCACTAATGCAACAAAGAACAACTACCCACACAGCTAGCCTCGAGGCTAGTTTCGCACAAATAACTCCACTCGTTAACGTTAGCTGTGCGCTAGTCGGTTCACATCAATTCGGTTGTTTTTTTAACAGAAAAGGACGCTTCAAAGTCCCCAGAAACGTACCTTATTTGCTTTGTTATTTTACAAGGGATGCGCAGTGAGCGGTTGATCGACAACTTTCTTTACAATTCGCTCTAGTAACTGATTTTTTTCTTGGTATAAATCGTCTCTATTGTGTATCTTCTTCCTTTAAATCAACATGGTCGCCTTCTTCTTCGTCCCCTCTTCCTCGGTGTTTCTCTCCTGTTTATCACATGTGAGACTCCGCGACGCCACCGCCACCTGCTGTCACTCCAGGGTACAGCAAGTAGTGGTGCACATGTCAACATAGCTAATAACCATTATTTTAAGCTCCAAAATAATTGTTTCATTTTTATTTTAGCAGCGTAAATTATAGCAATATAATATATAAAATGCTGTACTAACATTCTAACAAAATTCATGTAATAATCTGTGTTAAATTAAATCATGTTTTTATGGTCAACCTGAAAATTTACTTTTTTTAGAAGTCTTTGTTTGCATTACTGGGACTCAATATTTCATTTGTAGTTTGTAGTTTCACTCTGGAAACTGACGTAGTTAACTTAAGCAATACTGGTAAAAAAAATAATCAGGATTAATTGTGGCATTTAGCCGATAACGATTAATTGATGACAATTGCACTTACATGTTTTTGACTCTAAATCGCCACATTGTTCTAAAATGATACCGAGAAATCATCAGTCAAGTTAACTCCTTCATTCTAACAGGTTAAGCTGGTGATTAGGCACCAACCAGCCATTTTTGAAATATGTATTGATAAGATGCACAAACTGCTTCAAAATAATAATGAAGCAAACATTTAAAGTAACTGTGTCCTTCAAATGTTCTTAAGGTCACAAAGCAGTGCATGTCAACATTAAAATTAAACAGGACAAATAAGTTCAGAAAAATCACATCAGTGATTATTAAAGTTAAAAAATGTGTCTGTGCAAATGAACCTGTGACTGGAATATGTCACACACTAGTGCATGTTTTCACTCTACTACTGTTGAACAGCAGCAGAAAGAAAAAACAAACAAACCGGACAGTTCCACATTTAAATGTGTGTCTGTGCACATCAACCTGTCTTACGTTTGCACCTTCTACAGAGGGGCTGTTGAGAGCATCCTGTCCAGCTGCATCACTGTGTGGTACGGAGCCTGCACCGCCACCTGCAGGAAGACGCTTCATCGCATAGTGAGAGCAGCTGAGAGGATCACCGGCGTCCCTCTCCCCTCCCTCCAAGACCTCTACGACAGCCGTCTCACCCGAAAGGCCCTCCGCATCACAGGAGACCCCACCCACCCTTCACACCGCTTCTTCAGTCTGCTGCCATCAGGAAAGAGACTGCGCAGCCTCCGGGCCAGGACCAGCAGACTGAGGGACAGCTTCATCCACCAGGCTGTCAGGAAGCTGAACTCTCTCCCTGCTGTGCCCCACTTTCTCCCCCTTCCCTGACACCACCCCCCTACCCCTACCCCTACCACCATCCCCTCACCCCTACCACCACCCAAGATAGGAACTCTTTGTACCAGCCACTTTACCAAAGGAACTCTGTGCACCAGTCACTTTTTACCCTGTCATGTCACACCAGTCTCATATAAGCTGCTATAACTTAAACTATTCCTGGACTGTTACATTATGCCAACTGCACTGTCTTGCACCATTGCATCTTTTGCACTCTCATACCAGTCTCAATAAGCTGTTATAAGTTAAACCATTCCTGTTTATATTATGCCAACTGCACTTGCACTATACATCTTTTGCACTCTGACTGCATTGTGCCTTCATTATGTGCCTTGTATTTTGTGTGTGCCTCATTGTAGGTACATTTTTTTACACTTTATATTTCTTCTTCTTCTTCTTTCTTTAGTTTTTAGTTACATGTTATATGTTGCGGAGTGAAGAGTAACGCAATTTCGATTCTCTGTATGTCCAGCAC
The DNA here is from genome assembly GCF_900634625.1 of Parambassis ranga. NCBI lineage: Eukaryota > Metazoa > Chordata > Actinopteri > Ambassidae > Parambassis > Parambassis ranga. The sequence continues at coordinate 4,572,162 of NC_041023.1, read as the reverse complement.
ATATAGCAGAGTTGACAATAAAGCTGACTTGACTTGACTTGACTTCTTCCAGCACTTACTGTTGGTCGTGAGGAGCACAATGACTAAACGTATCGCGGATTCTCGGCTGAGTGAAATTCTTTTACAATATCTGCTGGGGGAGACTTCGCTGTTGTAATGTTTTCCTATCTTTCTGTGAGCAAACATCCAGTTACTATGGCAACAACCAACGCTCCACGCTTAATGCATGTCGCGTATGCGCATGCGCGGCACTATATACTACACCTGTAGCCGGCGTTGTGGCCTCGTTGCGCTTTCTTCGTGCTCCGGCTTATGGAGACAGACGTTGAACCTCTGTTAGGAACGTGCTGCTCCGCATCATTTACCTGAATACCACTGCCTTCCGCCATTATTGTTATTATGGGCTCACATGTGCGCGCTTGCGTGTGATGGTGAGAGTACGTCGCATAAAAAAATGCGTCATAACGACGAGGCACTGATCGCCGTAACCGACAAGTGGAAAATATTAATCGGTGACAGTTTTTCTGACGCCTAATTGCACACGATACGATTTTGCACAAGCGTAAACTGAAGGGATCAGATGCTTGGGTTTGAAACAACGATAATTAAACGTCAAATAAGCAGCAGTGATTCTTACAGTTTAATTCAGACAGCAACACAGTGAGAGTTAAATTACTGTAGTTACTGTTATATCCAGCCAATGCTGGTGAAGGCCTCCTTATCAAAACCAGATTTTACATTTCATCAAAATATAATAGCAATATTAATATTACCACAGTGCATCAGGAGTATGCTTCCTGTACAAGTACACCTGTAAACCTGGTCAGTTTGATGAAGTAGGCAATGTCAAACTTTAGGACTCAGCTGCAGCTTTAAAGTGAAGGCACAAGATCTGCCCTTCTTGAAATATCAGGCTGGTTATAGTGTGTTTGTAATATTCTCACTCAGCATCTAGACACTGGTAGAAAAATACTTCATATATCATCATTTAGGAGCTGGTTGTTTTTGTCAGTTGATCTGTTGAGAAATTGCTGTGCAGTGTTTAAAGTGCAGTATGCCTAAGCATCCTCATAACGTTCTTAAATGCATCACTCTCACCACATTTCATCATTTCTTTTTTCTTTACAAAAATGAGGAAGTCCAAAGACTGACTGATAAATCAGCTTGAAGGGTTTGGCACTCTGGTAGGTGTCTTCCTGTTTTGGGCGTTTGCGGGGAGAGCCGGGTTTTCCTGCTGAAAAATGTCCCTCATCCGTGCAATGCAGATTTCGGCAGCGACCTCTGTCTCCTTGGCGAGCTGTGACAGGCTGAGGAAGCCATGCGGGAGGTCCTCCACTACTGTCAGAGTCACCGGCTGGCCCATGGCTCGCAGCTTCTTGGCGAACATCACAGAGTCGTCCAGCAAGGCGTCTAGAGCGGAGGCCTGCGTGGACACGGAGAGTGACAAAACAGTGAACAGAGGGAAAACTGAAAAGATTCAAGAAACATCATATCATAAGATATCTTTAATTTTTACATGATAAAAATCCACTCCTGTGCTGTAATTACCCGCACAAACAAAGCAACATCCCCATTACAGCCCCCATTATAGCCCCATTAAACTAGGACACAGTCTTCTTCTTACCACTATGTGTACCGGCGGCAGGCCTAGCAGCAGGTTGTTTGGAGCCAGGACTGGAGACACAAACGGGTTCCTGATAACAGGGCAGGACGTCGGGTGAATGACAGCCAGGCACTTGGAGCGCAGGGGCTCAAAGCCCTCTGGGTAATCTCTAGAGTTTTGTGCGGCGGTCTGAGAGGGCGTGCGGCGGGTTTCGATCCTAGTCTGGGACCGTGAGCGTAAAGCACCTGGGTCAAGAAAGGACTGGATCCAGTTGGAGGCTCCCTGGGTGAGATCACTGAGCAGCATGGCCGTGTCTCTGCCCAGAGCACTCAGGTCGCCACTTCCCACTGCAGGCTGCACCACCTGAGACTCTGCACCTGGGAGGAAGACGACGTCAGGTTAGCAGAGGAGACACAAGCTTTCGTAATAACAGACTAGACACGTTGGCAGTTAATTATTTTCATCTTTCCTTCCTCTGACGTCCTCCAGTTTATACATAAATCCCACAAAATAATCTGTGTTCCGGAAAGTACTCCTGCGTTAAATGAGGCATGGACCATTACACACACACACGCTGTACGCCCACATACCTGCATAGGCATTAAGGCATTTTGTGAGAACACCCAGAGGCAACAGTGGGTCAATGAGCGTGAGAAGGCGGGAGGGCGAGGCGTCAGTGGTGAGCAAGGTTGCAGGGTAGGCGGCCATGATGCCATCAGGGACTCGGACACCGGTACACAATGCCTTCATGGACACAGTGATGCAGAGGTTTCCTCCTGCGCTGTCGCCTGCCAGACACACTCGCTCTGCAGTGGAACCTGAGACACACAGACACAGCTAGTTAGGATCCGAACAATAGCATTAAAAAAAAAACAATGTCCGGGTACATTTTCCAGTTTTCCAGAGTCTAAATGATTTTGAAAACAAAGGACCAGCCATCATACGACAGAGGTCGCTGCCGTGTAGTTTAACTCACCCAGCAGATGACAGTTATTCAGTGCCCAGCAGTAGGCGTAGAAACATTCTTCCAGAGCTCTGGGAAAGGGCGCCTCAGGTGACAGAGAGTAGTCCACGGAGAGGACAGGGACATCCAGCTCCTTCGACCAGCTCCGAAGATAATTCTGAGACAGGCAGGGTGTACAAAGAGAAGACTTATAGAAGTGAGATGAGAGCGCCTAATTGTTTCATAAATTAAACATTATTTAATGGAGTTAAGAGATGAAGTGGTAGTATTAACCCAGTGATAGCGTACCTCATGAGATCTGGATGTCTGAGCCACAAATCCTCCTCCGTGAAAGTGGATGAGCAGCCAGGGGGAGCGAGGCTGCTTCTGTACCCAGGGTAGATGGGTCATAGAGATGGGGGGAGGATCTGTCCGTGAAAAAGTGAGAAGCTCCTCGCTGTCCTGTGAAAAGGACGGATCATGCCTCTAGTTTCTTAGTTTTCCTGAATAAACGTGTGTGTATTTTCCGGGCCTTACCTGTCCATCTCGAATCTCATAGGAGATGAGACGCATGTGGACCGGCCCAGGCCCAGAGTGTGCGGTTGGAGGGGACACAGTGACAGACAGGCTGGGGTCTGAGGCCAGAGGAAGGCATAGAGGCACTGGAGGCAGCGTCAGGGTGAAGTTCACCTGGACCGGGTTAGAGGCTATTCGGCTGAAGCCCTGCACAGACAGGAGAGTAAGGTTAACACAGGGGGGAGCACTTCAGGTGATTGGAGAGGAAGTGTATGTGACCCTGCATACTGTTATAAGGTCGGACTCTGTGAGGTTCCAGAAGGACTTCCAGAACTGCAAGTCCAGATTCTGTGTAATGCGTTCAAACTCAGCTCCCCGCAGCTCTGGATCAATGACGTACTTTCCTGATGTGAGGAGGGAAAGAGCTGCCATTCCTGCAGGGAGAGAAAAACACATGATCCAACAAAACACACCCGAATAAAGCTCGAGAATTCCATTTTAATCAATATCATGGCATCAAAATTTAGACAAGAAGATTTACCTATTCCAGACTGCTGTTTACCGTACGTCTCTCCATAGGAAATCATGCTTATGACGACGGTCTGGAGGAACGGACGAAGGGTTGGGGAGAACTGGGAAAGTAGACGGACATGAATAAGAAGGTGCTGCTTACACATAAGCTCCAATTAAAGTCCCGCAGCTGACCTGAAATCCCAGACAGCGGCCGTAGAAACACGCTTTGTGCATGGAGCTGTACTCCTGCACAAAGCGGTGGTTCAGCTCCTTATCCTGCGTGGAGTACAGCTGGCCATATTCGCCGTCATTGATGAGCCGCTGGGCGAGATGGAGCAGGGCGCGGAGCTGACACAGGGCGCTGCAGTACGCCTCCATCTCACAGACATTGTGGTCTGCCCGGAAGAAGGCACCGGTGTAGTTAGAGGCGATGTAACGCCCCTTATGGATGATGTGCAAAAGGCACGACAGTAAAACCTGACAAAAAAAATAAAGATTTTTTTTGGAACAAACTGCATTCAAGGAACAGAGGGGGGAGACAAAACTTCCCCACTACACGTCCAGTCTGTGGAAATAAAACCTACCTTAACCAGGGTACGGTAGCCATTGCCTGGCGTTTGTTCATCAAAGTCGTAGTGGTGATAAACAGCAGTGAAGCTGGCGACTATAGGCTCCAGTACCCGGCTGTGCTCCTGGATCTGCCTCACGCATGTGACCAGGCGCTGTGCGACACTGCCGTACGGCAAATCAGGGGTCTCACACAAAACAGAGATGTTGTCCCGACACACTCGCTCCAAGGTTGCAAACACAACCTTGTAGTCCATATCTGAGGCTGGAAAGAGAGAAAGACAAGAGAGACAGACTCAAACCTCCGCAGCTCCTCCACTCCTCTCCTTTTATATCTGCCACCGGAGCTGTCGACGCAACAGACATGTGATGTGCACTCTACAGTGTATCTTAAAGAAAAGGGACTATCACTCTGTGGGTAAACACATTGATCACAGTGACCACACAACTCAGTGCTCCTGTTATCTGTCAGGCCAAGGGTTGAAGGTGAATACTTTAAACTAATCTAGCACCGACTCCATAAGAATAGCTGACAGTGACCTCATCAGGCTATTATGGATTACTCCAATTACAGCAGCAAATAGAGCATAAACTGTACACTCTGTGACGAGTGAGCCCCTCTTGAACTGAAAAAACAAGCAAGTGTGTTATTCAACCATGACATCTGTTGTTACATGGACTGAAAATATGTGTTATCTTGCTAGATAAAGTGGCTGGGGCATGTTTTGGTTTGCATCGTGTGTGCATGTTACACAGCTATGGGTTCATGATGCTCATGGAAGATAATAAATGTCAGCCACTGAGTAAGAGACATTACAGTGTTTACTCAGAAGATGTATGATATATAATAAATATGGACTGTTGTGATCAAATGTGGGTAGATGGATAAAGATACCTCCGTTTTGGTGCATGGTTACTGGTGTTTGTCTATTTCTGGCCAGCAGTGGTGCACTTTGACATGACACACTGACATCTGAATGTCCTGGAATGACCTGCAATGAAAGCTGTGTTTTATTACATTCATCTAAAATGCTTTTTTTTTGCCCTTATTATATTCAGCTTATAGTAAGAAATACAGATATAGCTCATTTAAAATGGAATCTATTCACAGCAGCCTGGTGCCATCAGATCTTTTGTTTCCAGACAGAAAGCCTGGCGTGTTTCCAGCCGCTCTTTCACCCCAAACAGCTGATCAATGACGCAACCTGTCAACAGGCTCTCCTGTCGCTGCCCAACACTGTGTCGTATCAGTTTATTCAGAAGCGCGTTTGAAGCATTTTCTCAGGCTGTGTACTTCTGCTAGCTTAAATTGACATCCTATCACACATATTCACCAACAAAAAATGCGGAAATACCAGCTCTTACTATGGTAGTAGTGGCGCGGAAATGTTTTTTTTTTCTACCCGTGACAACTTCACCCATAACACCAAGTTAGAGGACTTCCAACATCGTCCTTTTGCTTTCTGTTTCGCTGCCGTTTATAAACGCCGACACACAGCGTGGTGTTACACGTTGTCACAAACGTCCTACGTCCGGTTAAACCGCCCCAAACACGACGTTTAATGTGTACAGGGACACGACTTTGCCATGTTTTAAACTGCCTTCCTTTCTTTCACTCACCTACGGCGCATCCTCTTCCGCGATGTCCTGTCCGCGCGCACGCAGAATCTCTGGCAACGTGATATGAGGCGGTGCGCGCGCACGACACATATTGCCGCTAGCATAACAATCAACAGGTGAGCTAACAAAAAACGAACATATTCCTCAGCAAATACACGATAAAAACCACGGCAATAACAATTTATTATATTTCCTGGTTTGACTTATATACATTATTAATAATTAAGATAATTATTGAATCATTAGAACGTTTTAAAATGTAGCCTGTGTATGGATTTAGCAATAGGCTAATTAATAGGTGTTAATTGCTAAACCGTCACTTAAATGTGTGCTTTACTGAACCTTTGAAAGCTATATGAGTAGCCAGGTTCCGTCATTGACTTTTATTTACCTCTCAAATTCACAATCCGCAATATATCCACTAATATTTTTCACTTATTGGTGGCAGACTTGTGCTTATTTTTGGCTCACAACTGTCCAAAATAATGAATTTACTGTATAGCAATAATTTACAGTTTATTATCTGTCAAAAGACTAATTACCGGTATTTTTTTAACAAATCATTTCAGCTCTATAATCAGTGTCTGTATGTCCAGACAAAAAAATAAATGTATTTATATTGAGCGTCATTTGAGTATAAGAAAGATGTTGCAGTTGAGCCATCATACTCTCTGTGTGGGATTGTGGGAGACTCTAGTGGCCATCTGAGTCCTTGCAGCTTTCAAGAGCTGAATAGAAAAAAATGCTTTTTAAATAAAGCCCTCAGTATGCCAGAGCAAGTTGATATTTTATGTTCATAGACCTTTTGCCCATTCATCCATGTTCTAATCATCCTGCATAGGGTTGCAGGGGGCTGCAGCCCATACCGGCCATCAACGGGTGAGAGGCAGGGTATACCCAGGACAGGCTGCCAGGCTATCTATCACAGGGCTAACATAGAGAGATAATCAACCATTCACATTCACACTTCATGGACATTTAATAGACTCAATAAATGACAAAAAATTAGAATATAGAGCAAATAAAACACGCTAGCAAATGCATGAATATCTCACATTAATTTTAACATACTGTTTAGTTGTCGCCTCACCAAAAACACATCTAAATAGGTAAACAGATAAAGCACACGTACTATTTTCAGTTGTACAACGCCAAGTAATGTTTAACAAGCTGCCAAATGTGTGGGAAATAATTCAACAGGTTTCTGTTTTGCTCTTTAAACAGCATCAAAAGGACAAGCTGAGCTAACAGAAGATGTCATGAATGAATCAACAGTCAATATGTTTTTTGAACTTCCAGAGGTATGTAAGTCAAACATCCCTTTTATCTATGAAACAATTCTTAAACTTGTGTTGAATGATTTATTGGGCGTGGTGGCTTCTTTTGATTATGCTGTAGTGATGTCATTGTGGTAATTATCTGTGTATGACAGTGTCCACAATGACTTTATCATCAGTTTTTAGTTGTAATAATCTATAGGTGGTTATTAGCGTCAGATTGGTGGACATACAGTATCAAAGGTCACCCTGTATGTTTACTCAACATTTCTGTGTCACTACACATCCTTCATATGACTGATGTCCATGCGGGTGCTCTGATTTAATATCCTCTGAACACACCATAAACAGACAGTGTGGCAGAAGAACCTTTGGTAACTTTACTAGATACATTCAGTAGTGGGAAAAACACAGCTGTATCTGTTGTTGTGTCTGTAATACTGCTTAAGACCTGCGTGTCACTTTCTGCAACAGCAATGGCACAAAAACTGAAAAGGATTAAATGTAAATTACTATGTGAGCAGGAGTTTGTATAATCTGTTGTCTGAGTGTTACTCGACACCTATTGATGTTATGGAGCAGGCTTTACTCAGGTAGCAGGAGTGTGGAAAATTCCAGTAGAGCTTTATTTTGTCTTGTGTCTAATTTTTCTTCCTCTGTGTGACTCAGCATAAACATTAATCAGCACTAAACATGCAAGTCATTTCAAACAATGACAAGCTGTGTCTTCAGTTTACATTGTACATAACTGCACTCACAGCTGCGTCACATTTAACCAAACAAGCACATGTTTTAGAATGGCGTTACAGAACGTCACAGAATGTGCACACTCCATGCAGACAGGATTCCCACCTGGGTTCAAAACCAACGACCTCTGTTCGATCGTTCGGTCATTAAAACGAAAACTTGGATCGAAATGAGAACTAAACAGAGGCTGTCCTGTTCAGTCGCCCTGATCTAGTTCAGGTCGTTACCGGCTCCCTTGGTCCTGCTCGGAATCTTGGTGTGATTATTGATGATGCTTTTAAACTGGACAAACAGGTCAGCTCAGTGGTCAAGTCTTCTTTCACCTAAGGTTTATTGCCAAAGTCAAACCATATCTGAGCCAGAGTGACCTTGAAAAAGTCAACCATACTTTTATTGCCTCCTGCAAACTCCCTGTCTGTTAGAATGGAACAGTCTGAGCTTCCCCACCTGCAGCTCTTCTCCTAACCGGGACAAACAAACATGAGCACATAACTCCGGTGCTTTCCTCACTGCTCTGGCTTCCAGTCAAGTACAGGATTGATTTTAAGATTCTTTTATTTGTTTTTACGTGTCTGAATAGGCTGCCTTTAACTGTGCAGTCTGCAACAGTCTCTCCACCTTTAAATCTTTGCTCAAGGCACACTTGTTCACCTTGGCCCTTGGCTGAGTACAGGCACCTGTATTGAGGGTGTTTGTGTTGTACCATTGTTTCTTACTGTACTGGTGTGTTGTTTTTCTTTCGTGTATTTTAGTGTAAATTACTCTGGTAGGCCTTGGCTCTGTGCTATATAAATAAACTTGGCAATGACATTGACATGCATATAAGTGCAGGAAGGTGTTGGAGACATAAACACTGGCCCATTTAGAATCAGAACCATAATTCCTTTATTTATCCCTGAGGGGAAATTCTTTGTTGGTACAGACCTACAGATCCCCTCGGGAGTTGTAGCATCTCAATTCCTGGTTTTAAGATATTTACTGTTGTATACACTTTTACATGGTAAAGAGCACGATAACTTCCTTCTGGCAGGATTCATTTAAACTTAAGAGACTCCTCTGTTTATCACTGACCTTAGAACCAAGTGTCAGACCTTTCTTTGAGCCACAGCAACAAGTGATGCAGCCAGTTTACTCATAAACTGTTAACAGAACTGCTGTGCAAACAACTCAGACTTCCCTGAAGATCATGCTGGTGTTGTGAAATAGACCGCCAGCATGACTCTGAGGGGGTTTAAATGAGTTTATTGGAGTTTTATTTCAAGTAAAAATGGCTGCATGGAAATGGGAGAATAACTTATCTTGTCCTTTGGATGTGGGTCCTTGGTTTTCATTGTTGTTTTGGTGTAGTTGCCGGGTTTTGTTTGTTTCCTGTTTCATTTTGAAAATCTTGTTTTCCTTGTGTATTTCGTTGTGTTTTACTTAGTCTTTATCCACCTGTGTCTTGTTACCCCTTTTGTATTTGAGTCTTCTGATCCCCTTTGTCCTTGTCAGGCCATATTGCGTCAATGCCGTGTTCTCTTCCGGTCTGTCTGTGGATTACCTATCTCCTGGTTTGGGTCCTGAACTCTAATCCTAACATTATCTGAATTAAAAATTCGAGTAATCCTAAATTAAATGCACTGCTGGCTATCCATATGCCTCACATACCAGGAAGCAAATTGTAAAGCAAGGACGATACTCCCTGTGTATGTCTGTTCACTGGGATTTTTGTAAAAATACTGAATTTCCAGAAAGTACCTGACAGCACATTTCTTCAACGTCGAAAACTAATGTGCTGATTTACTCTATGCTCTTTAGAGCGAGAGCATCAATGTAATATCCAGAGCTTTGTTCCATGAGAATAAGGGCAGATATGGCTGTTTAAATTGTAACTGAATGGCCTGCTTAAGGGGAAAACTTCGATTAAATACTCATGGAAAAGAAACGGCATGTCCAGACTAAGGTTCACATGAAGGTCTGTGTCACCTAAACACATATGTATAGTGGCAATACAGGCTCAACACTGTGCGTAATGGCAGCGGAGGGGATGTTGGAGGTGCAGGTGCTCCTTCACACACACACACACACACTTTGAGTCAAATTCAAGGATTCAAGGAACTTTGTTGTTATGGCCTCAGGTCCTGGTTTGAGCCACAGAAGAAGAGCACGGTATAAGAAATAAGAGCAATCAAAATAATAAATATAAAATAAGATATAAAAGGTAAAAAAAATTAATAAATACATATAAAATATTGACCGAGATTAGTACATAACAACATAAGCTGCTTGGCCAGTTACCTTTGAAACCCACACATGAATATACAGAATATGTGTGAACACGAAGTCTAAACCTGGAGGATGCTTTATGTAACACCTGATAAGCTTTTACAAGGAAGGGTTTGGGAAATTGATATTATTATCAGCACCGTTATCAATAGATAGCGTGCACCAATGAATACGTTTCTCTCAGATACCATCAAGGAAGTTTTTAGTAAAGAGGGTTTAGGTAGAGCCAAATATCTCCTGTGTTAAATAGATAAGAATTAATCATTTAAAGGATCCCTCACACCAGGAAACCTGCAGGATATTCTGCTTTATACCATCCAGATTCCATAATCTTTAGTAAGAAAAAATATGAATCCTAAAAGTGGAATTATACACCAAGCTCACATAAAAGTGTGTTATATGTAAAAGAAAGTGTGTAAAAAAGAAACTGCTTCTAATTCTCCACCGGAAAGATTACAGCAGTGAAAGAAATTACAAGAACATCAAATATCCCACTGAATAAAGTGCCCAAACTAGTCAGTCTGGGTTCAAAGTGGGTGGAGATAGATGAGCATCAGAATGGGCTGAGCCTCACCTGCTGTAAAAAGCTGTATCCCTGACAGAGTATAGAGCAGAGTGGGTCACCATGCTTTGGCCAGATAGAGATGTGGATATATCTCAGAACAAAGTGAAAGAGTCTTGAATAGGAAGGAGGAGATGCAGAAACAGGATCACACATTCTGAGGTTCACCTGAGCACTTCATCAACAGAGGCCAAAAAAAAAAAAAAAACAGTTGGATGAGAGACTTTTCCTCAGAAACCATGGCAACGACTTGGCGTTTTGCACTTTTTCTCTGCATGGTACTGGTGGTGTCCACAGGCCCGAGCCTGGGTTACGAGGAGCCACAACCTTTCCCCATGAGTGCAGGTCAGACGGACACCTCAAACTCAGAGAGCGGGACAGACACGGGCCACGAAACGTCCACGGAAGGCGAGGGTGGACATGACAAACCCAACATCACCACCTTGCCTATCGTCACCTGGAAGTGGGGCCATGTCAGCGCTCCGTACCTGGTCGCCCTGTGGATTCTGGTCTGCTGGCTCTGCAAACTAAGTGAGTCCAACATAGCCCACAGAGGCCGGATCCATACAGTATATTTGTTGAAATGTGTGGGTGCAGATTAATGATCTATCTTGTAATTCAATTGAATGTAATTACATTTATATAGCTCATTATATGGCCTGAACCCCCTTAAAAGCAACAGTGTCAGGAAAAACTCCCTTTAACAGGAAGAAACCTTGAGCAGGACATAAGGAAGAACCTTCCAGCTGATAGCCGGCCGGGTAGAGGACTGTATACTATTGGAAAGGGGAACCTGTAAAGGAACAAGGTGCATGAACAGGCTCCGTTAAATTGACCATAGATCACATATAATCCTCAAAATAGCAAATGTTGTCCACTGTAGCAGCCTGTTCCAACTATATACTGTGCTGTAAAACGTGTCAATGTGTAGGCTACCGTTTAAAAAATGTGATGAAGTAATTGATATGTATCAGCTGATCAAAGAGTTCAGGTTGGACCAGGATAAAGCACCTGACCTCTGTTGAAAATCACTCAGATGTCCTACTGTGATCACAAAACAGTGTCATTAGCAATTCTTGTATACATAACAGATTCAAGTGCACTGCAGCAAGGACCATGTACTTTAATGAGTGTGTGTTTGTGTGTGTGCCCTCACTGACACACATATGGGACTGTGATTGACTGTATATGATGCAGGAAGTGAGTGACTGTTTAGATAACCAAGCAATGACATAGGTCAGGCTAAGGTCATTTTTAAGGTTAGTCTGTGTGACTTTTTGCTGAAAAGTTGTTAATTGATAAGTTGATTTACAACATTTTAAAACTTTATATCTGTAATATTGCCAGTGATAATACTCCAGATTCCCCACACAGATCCTATTTTAAAACCTTTAAGCTTTAGAAACATGCTAAGAGTGGATAATGGCAGCATTTACACAAGACATATCTGACGTGCCTGAAGGATCAAACCTTCATTGTTTAAAAGGACTCAGACAGCAGGAAGCTGTGAGCTCATTTACTCATCTTGGTTTGTCAGACAATAGCACCAATTTTATTATGATCATATTTCCTCTTTACTAATTTACAGTGCTTGGTTGTGTCCCTCTGCAGCACAATGGGACAATTTATGTAGGTTGTGAGCTCAGAGCTCATCTCATTCTACATCTCAACATCTTTACAACCCATATATCAACTTTCAGTTTAACATTTACAGTCAGTGTGTTTTCCATGACGTACAAGATGCTATTGTTAATATTACTAACAAACTGCAACCTCAGAGGATAAGAAATAAGACACTCCCACTCCACCCTATTTTGTTGTACTGGATGTCCGGTGGTTTATAATCTATGCCAACATCAGACAGAAAACCTGAGACCTTTGGTGACATTTTGGATGCTGCGTCCGTGGGTTCCGTGTTATTTTTGACCAGAAATGATGAATAATCTGTCCTATTATCTATATTTGACTCCTTAAATATCTTCTGAAGTCACAAATGACATATTTTATTATGACACATGTTACATGGTTTCATGAAAAATAATAATCTTAATAAGCTCCTGTACCTCCCAGTCTGAAAATAACCTTTGTCTGACCTCCCCCTTTTTTCGCCATAAAGTCGACCTCTCTGCACAGAGCTGTGGTCATTTTACAATCATTAAAGGATCCAAGTTAAAGACAAGCCACTGTTTAGCACCATGTATTAGGTCATTTGTTAATAAGGCTGTGCAGACGGTGCAGCTAAATGTTCCTATTAGGATTATTTATAGCATTGAAAATGCCGTTCAGTACAGCTGCTTTAATTATTAAAAGACTATAAGTAACTGCATTTAAGTAACTGCATTTAACAAACAGTGCATCTTATATTTTTGTCTCACACCTGCCAGAGCGCAACCAAATCAAACCAGTTCATCCATTGAGGCCATTGTCCCTTGTCCTTTCTCAAACAGGACGCCACTGCTGGCCAAAGAAAACAACATGTGAACAACCTCAGTCATTCTGTGTGGTGAGAGCAAAGACAGATGTAGAAGCTGTTGTCAGCTGGATGCTCTGAACCAAAAAGAACTGCACGTTCCAATATATATATATATATAAAACCCTGGAAAGTCAGTTTTGTTTTTGGAAATAGTTCAGAACTCTCCAGACTAGATTCTCCCGTTCATGATTTTTAGATAATAGGTAATGTAATAATGTCAGCAAAATGAACCGAGGATTCATTTCTCATGACCCCTTTCTGTCGTCTGAGCAAGGTTAGCTTAGCTAATCCACATTATGTAATGCATCAGAGGAAAATTCATCTGTCGGAGCACATCGTGTGCTGACAGCATGTGTGTAATAACTCTCACTGCCAGTAGGGGGTGACAGACCTCCCCTACGGTAGCTTTAATAGTTGAAGAATCATTACGTTCCTAAACCAGTCAGGTAACGTTAAACTTTAGTAGATGTTAGCCAAACAAGAACCTGAACTTTCTGGGAATTATTTCCAGCAGCGGATTGATACACATTTAGCTAGCTTAGTTTGAGACGGCAGGATGTCTAGGTTTGTTCAGGAGAACGGCCTGCTCTGATATCAGGGGAGTCTTTAACTAGGATTAAGTGACACCAGTGTCAATCATTACTGAGACACAAACTGTGGAAACATACCTGCCTACACACATCTATCAATGACCTCTGCTCTATCACCCAATCATTCATACACACACACACACACACAGAAAATGTGTCATGACAAACTTCAGTGGAAGTGTCAGGAACTGGAAAGTACAACCAAGCAGTGACTAGTAAATGTTTCAAACGTGACTGAATAACCAAAAGGGTTTTTTTTTTGGACATCCGTTCCTCCCCCTTTGTAACACACACAACCTTGGTCATGGAGGAGGTACAGTAGATATAAAAGGCTGAGTCCAGGGTTCTGCACACTGTTCACTGCTGACCGCACAGACTGTGGGAGGATACAAAGTCAGGGGACAGAGAGATGGAGACAAAGTAGTAAAAAAGATAGTAAACACCAGTGAGTCACATAAAAATAAGGAGAGAGGTCTGACTCTGTCCAGCAGTTCAGTCTGGCCCTGGGACAGACAGCTTTACCTCCCTGACATTCAAGGGTTGTACGGGCACGAGACAAAGGACGCTCAAATGGGACACCGTGGAAACATTTGTGTCTGGCTGCTGGGGTCAGTGTTACTGATCTGCATCGTCTTGTCGGTAAAAGGCGAAGCAGCGCGTCAGGAATCGCATCCGATGTCAAGTTCTAATCAGACTAAACAGGAGCACAGCTCGAGCATCACAGGATTATCTATCGTAACCTTTAAGTGGCACCATGTGGAGACCCCTTATCTGATTTTAGTATGGATACTGGTGGCTTTTTTGTGTAAAATGGGTATGTAACAGTAAATGTACAAGTAAGGTACTTTTTTATAAGGAAGATAATTGTGTAGAAAGTTTATTTACCAAAGGTTTAAAGCTCCAAAACATTCTCTGAATGATCAGCTGTTTTTACAATTATTTGTATTTGGCTGCTGTTATATATGGTCAAATTCAAAATGAAAGTCCTAATCCTATTTTTTTGCAAGATCCTACAATCTCAATCACAATATGTTCTTGATTATTTGTTAAGCCTTTTTTCTTGTATCATATGGTCCTAACAACCCTCAGTCAGAAGGTGTGTAGGTGTGTGTGTGATCATCTATCAGCAGACCCAGTCGCTGTCATCACATTGTTTATTGTCACATACCCAGACCAGCCTTTAAAAAAACGTATGACATCATGTTTTTCCTATTACAAAAGTAATCCAATGCAGAAATGACACAACAACATTTGAGGGCTGGTAACTTTATCGCACTGTGCTGTGGATCTATTCCTGTATGTAACAAACAGTGTGACGGGCTCCATGCTGTTCCAGAGGACAGAAGAGCTCCTTCTGTTTTTCCTCCTGCTTGTGCCGTAAATTGCAATAAAATCACTTCATTGAATAATATTTAGAACTTTGTCTAAATGCGTGCTAAATGCTAACACTGACCTTTCACTTGTGCTCTTAGCTTCTGAATCCTTGGGTTAACACAGTGCAGACATGCTAATAATTTCCAACTGCTTTTGAATGGAAAATGTCAGCAGTGTGACCCTGAAATGGTCCATTAGGTTTCATTATTAAATAAGCTTTAGTGACACTTTGCGTGGCCATTAAATGGAGTAACCCTGAGCATAAGTCTGTCTTTAGTTACGCAGAGAGACCTCATACGTCTCTCTGTGCTGGTTAATCATAAAAAGAGATGCCTTCTCAGATGAGTGCAGCTGTTGATCATCAACCTCACAGAAGTTTTACCTTTAAGGCTAAGTTGCAGTGTTCCTCTCCTGTCCTCCTCTCCTCTCCTCTCTTAGTCATCGAGGCCAACCACCATGTCACCACCTACATCCCAGAGAGCGCTCTGCTCATCTGTTGTGGCTTCATCTTGGGTGGGATGGTCTGGGGTGCAGACATGGCGCAGACCTTCAAGCTCCAACCCACAGTATTCTTCTACTTTTTGCTGCCTCAAATCATTCTGGACGCGGGCTACTCCATGCCGAACAAGCTTTTCTTCACCAACCTGGGAGCCATTTTGATCCATGCCATCATTGGGACCTGCTGGAATGCCGCCAGCTTGGGGCTGTCACTTTGGGGTTGTCAGATAGGAGGAGCTATGGGTAAGAGAAACTTCACATGTATTATACTGAGGCACACTCAGAGAGAGGGAGCAGCATGTTCAGGTTTAGCTCATGGATGAAGTCATTAGAATGTGGTCATTTCATGTGCTGCAGGTGACCTGGACATCGGTCTTCTGCAGTACCTCTTGTTTGGCAGCCTGATTGCCGCCGTGGATCCCGTGGCTGTCCTTGCAGTGTTTGAACAGGTCCATGTTAATGAAGTCCTCTTCATCTGGGTGTTTGGAGAGTCGCTGCTCAACGATGGTGTAACAGTGGTAAGTATGCTGTTACATGTTTTGATTTTGTCTAAGAAGCCGTTTGCAGAGACGACCCTCATGGAAAAAAGCACGCCTACAAGACACAAAGGCATTACCCTCAGATGCCTGCACCTCTCTAAAGGCAGTGCGGAGGCCTAGCGTGTCCATCCCAGTAGTTTAAAAGTGTTTCATATGTGCTGCATTTCTTCTTCTTTCAGGTGCTTTTCAATGTATTTGATGCCTTTGTGTCCCTGGGAGGGCCTGCAATCAATGCTGCGGAGATCGTTAAAGGAATAGGTAAGACATGACATGTATTCAATCATGAATAGGAACATAGTGTGTGAATATAACTGTTTGTACATGCTCTTCTTTGCAGTTTCCTTCTTCGTGGTCGCTTTTGGAGGTTCCCTTGTGGGCTTGGCATTTGGCATACTGATCTCACTTCTTACCAGATGCACAAAAAAAGTCCAGATCATTGAGCCAGGCTTCATCTTTGTCTTAGGATACCTCTCCTACCTGACAGGAGAGATGCTCTCCCTGTCCGCCATCCTTGCGTAAGTACTCCATGTCAGTCTGGCTGCAAATGTATTATATATATAGGCATAAATATTCATGTTTGTGTCTGTGCAGGATTACCTTCTGTGGTGTGAGCTGTCAGAAGTACATCAATGCAAACATGGACGAAGACTCTGTCAAGACTGTCAAATATGCCATGAAGGTTTTTGCCAACGGATCCGAAACCATGATCTTTGTGTTCCTCGGCATCTCAGCCATTGACAAGACGATCTGGGTTTGGAACACGGGCTTTATCCTCCTCACCCTCTTCTTCATCTTGGTGTATAGATTTATTGGTGAGTATCTAGTCTTTGCAGTCAGGTTTTATCAGGAGGATCTGAAGTCACGAAGCTGACGCTGTGTGTGTGTATGTGTATACTACAGGTGTGTTTTTTCTCACCTGGATCCTGAACCAGACCAGGCTGGCCCCTGTGGAACTCATAGATCAGGTGATTATGAGCTACGGTGGCCTGCGAGGGGCTGTCGCATATGGCCTGGCTGTACTGCTGGATGAGAATAAAATAAAGGAGAAGAACCTGATGGTCGGCACCACTCTTATTGTTGTGTACTTCACCGTCATCTTGCAGGTAAACATTGACCCGTTTATTAGCAGAAATAGGATGTAAGTGCTGCTTAATACAGATTATTTTGTCTCCCCCGCTGCAGGGAATAACAATGAAACCTCTTGTCACGTGGCTTAAAGTAAAGAGAGCTGAACAGAGCGAGCTCACGTTGTTAGAAAAAGTGCAAAATAAGGTAAATCTCTATATTGCAGAAGTTCTGATCCATCAGTTCAAAGTCCAGCTGTCACTGAGTCTTTCTCTTCTCGTGCTGCAGGCATTTAATCACATCCTGGTGGCCATAGAAGACATATCAGGACAAATAGGACATAACTACTTCAGGGACAAGTATGTGAAGGCTTTTTACAGTTATTTAAATAGTGTTGAATGTTTGTATGAAGCTGCAGTGGTTTGTTTTCTTACTGCAAAGGTGGAGTAATTTTGAGGAGAGGTGGATGTCAAGGTTTCTGTTGAAGCCATCAGTGAGGAAGAACCAGGACCAAATCTTTAACGTCTTCCAGCAGCTGAACCTCAAGGATGCCATAAGCTACGTGACTGAGGTGAGGGTCACGCTGTACGTCCGTCTGTGTTTGTCGCTGTGTTTCAGTGTAATTCAGCCGTTACTCTTATGATGCTGTTGCAGGGTGAGCGCCGAGGCTCGCTGGAGTTTATCCGCAACGAGCATGCTTTCGTTGATTTCAAGAAGAAGTTTGGTGATGACTTCTCGGAGGTCATGCCTTACATCATGGCCAACATGCCCGACAACTATGGTACAATGCCAGCAGACATGAGGTGAGAAAACACACACAACCAGGGAGATGAATACATGGAAATATGAGAATCTCCTATCCAGAAACAGAATCACCTGCTTTAAGCTACTTAGACACTGCCCCCTTGTGGCCACAATCCATCGTTTAGCTCCAGTTCTGCTCAATATTTGACCTTAAATGTTTCAGTACTTCTTTTCTAATGTGATGTTGCCCTAAAAAGCTGACATGATTGGTTCTTCCTGTAGAAGAGACCCTGTACCAACAGTGAGCTTAGAGATGCATGAGCAGACCATGAAGGGTACGAGGGAGAACGAGGACATTGACGCCCACCACCTTCTGGAGCAGCATCTCTACAAGAGCAGAAAGCAGGTACGCATGTTCAAAACACAACACACCGTGGCTCTCCTTGTGCATAAAAGTGACAGTGTCTCCCTGTTTCCGTCTTAACAGCATCGACACAGGTACAGCCGCAGCCATTTTGATGTCAACCAGGATGAAAATGAAGTGCAGGAGATCTTCCAGAGAACCATGAGGAACCGTTTGGAGTCCTTCAAGTCTGCAAAGATGGGTGTCGCTCCACCGAAGACCATCACAAAGCACAAGAAAGAACAGCAGCAGAAGGTCAAAGCCTGAGAATTCATCTCTGTATTTCCTGACATGCATCAAGTGTAAGTCAGACCCTTAATTATGCATAATTATAAGCTTTTATCGCTCCTGTTCCTGCTACAGATGCCAAATGGAAAGTCATCAGACAAGGCTAAAAGCTACCATTCTGGTGATGAAGGTTTGTACATTTCAGTTATATACACTGACAGCACTTAATGGGTCTATTACCAATGAAATGTTCATTTTCCTTTCTAGACTTTGAGTTCTCAGAGGGAGACAGTGCTTCTGGCTATGACCCACATTACGGTTCTGCCCCCACGAGAGTCACCTACAGACCCGGAGGTAAAGTAAAACCCACCACTTTCTTCATTAATCTAAAGCCCTCCAACTCTGCCAGCACTGATTCAGTTATTTCTCCCATACCAGCTGGAATAGAGAACCCAGTCTTCATGCCCGACATAGACCCAGCGGCACCAACTCAGATCCCTCCGTGGCTGGTGGAGGCCGAGCTCGACAGCAACACGGTTGCTCCATCCCAGCGAGCCCAAGTGAGGCTGCCGTGGACGCCCAGCAACCTGCGCCGCCTGGCTCCTCTTCGGATCAGCGCTAACAGCACTGACTCCTTCGTGATGGCCGATGTTCCCACCACGGAGCAGAGGGACGACGACCAGCTGCCACCACCTCCACCTTCTCCTCCGAACAGAGATGACAGCCACTTGTAGCAGTGTTTGATCACAGCTGCCGAAAGACACATAACCTCTCCTCAGAATTTGCACTGCCTGAATATTGACTAGAGAATGTTTTCTTTTCCAAACTCTGTTCTGCGTTTGTAGACGAAACATTGACAGGCTCAATAACCTTTGGGCTCTTCTGTTGTTCCTCAGTAAAAACATGTTGATCATTATCATATATATTCCTCCTCTGGTTTAAAGTAAATCAAACCCTGGAGGAGTTTCTCATCCCTGGATGTGCAGTGCAGATACTGTGTAATAATAGTGACATATGATCTGTTTTAAATCTGTAATCTGAACATGTATTTGTGTGTTTTCTGTGTTAAACTTGACAAGCCAACGGTCTAAACATCACATGTATAATAAAGACATGACATGGACATTATCTAACTCTGACCGACCGGGCTTTGGACTGTATGCTTATAAATGTGTATTTAGGAATAAAAGGGGAAAATTTTTCATCTTTTGTGGAGTTCATTTTCAAGCTAAGACTGTGTGAAGTAGAATTCATTAAAACAAAGAGGAGACTTTATTCCAATAACCTGAGGCGCGACAGTGGAATGATACAGAATGAAATCTCATCTCAAGACAATTAGAAATTGTTCTGCAACATTACAAGTAGTCCATTTCTGATGTTTCCAATTGTTTTGTGACGTAGTCTAAAATTGTTTTTTCATTTGTGGGATCCTTCAGGTAGAAATGAGACCCATCGAACATCCTGATGGTGAAATCTCCTGATGTGACGTCTTTCCAAGCTGTTAATAAAAAAAAAACATGAAGAAAAGAGTGTTTCACTGGGGGCTAAAGATGGCGTCCATCACAAGTTAGGACAAACCCTGCAGGATCTCAGTGAACTGACCTTGTAAATCATGAGGGATGTCGTCCTTGCCATCGAAACATGTGACCGGGCAGGCGAGAAATGGACTGTCCGGCTTGTTACACCTGCAGAAAACTCTTCAGTTACTCACAATCTCACTTTAAATTGAACCGAGCGGAGTTACAAAGAACCCACCTGTAGTTCTCCACAACGTGCAGGTCGGCCTTCAGCGCTGGAAGGAAGAGCTTCAGGACTTCGGGGCTCGACAGCAGCTCAGGAGGAGTCCCTCCAATCGAAATCAACCACTTGAGAAAATCCTCATCTGACAGCTCACTTCTTTTTGGGGCTTTGATACGAGTCTCTGACTGAAAGACAAACAATAACAAATGTTATCATCCTTCCTTCTCCTCGTCAACATTATGTGTGTGACATGTACCTTGTTATAGACCTTGTCCACCTCTTAATAGCAGGTATGTGTATGTGTTTTACTTACAAAAGGTGCAGAAGCTCCAGACAGAAAGATGTGAACAGGTTCAATATTGTGTAATCTCTTCAGAGCATCAGCAACGGCGAAGCTTGTGAAAGCACCAAAACTGTAACGCACCAGAAAATGAAGGTTAACAGATAAAACCTCATCCTGGTAATGTTTAACTGATCTCATCACACCTGTGGCCAAACAGAGCAAACGGCTTCTCCTTCAGCACCGGCAACAGCACGCCAATGACTTCATCCACTATCTGCTGCATGCTCTGGAAGAACGGCTCTTTGGCTCGGCTCTCTCTGCCTGGAAGTTTGACAGCAAACACTGGGAAAGCACAACGAATTAAAACATTTAAATTTCACCTTTCAATCAGAGCAATAATACAAAGGATCAATACGTGTTACCTTCAATGGAGCTGCTGAGGATATTTCCCCAGCGAGCATAATGTATGGAGCCTCCACCTGCCCAGGGGAAGCAGATCAGCCTAGCCGCAGCATCTGGACTCTTCTTGAAGCAGTTGATCACTTTTTCCATCCTGATTTCACAAAACAAGATGATTAAGATTCAAATCGGATGTTTGTGCTTCTATTTACATGCTCCCCATGCTGGAAGCTCCACAATAAACACAAGCATGAAGCTCTCAGGCTGAGCCACTCTTCCTGGTTGTTTTCTTCTGTGGCTCATAGTTACTGCAGCTGTGTGTATTCTGGAGACATCTGCTGTGTGGAGGGAGTAACTCCATGCAACAATAAGGCGCACATGAGTTTGTGTTTACACCCACTCATAAAGAAAAACTGATCTGACAGGACGAGAATGGAAAATTACATCAGCCAAAAGTCTGATATCAGAACATGACGTAAAGAATGTAGAAAAAGTTAACCGGATATGACGTTGTTTTCTATGGTTGGTATTTCCTGACGGATTTCCCTCAATGTAGATGGAGAAGAGAGAGAGAGTCAAGTTAAACAACGTAACAGCAGAAAATCTGCGAATCTTTTCAAATTAAAATGGCAGAAAGTAGCAGAATAATGTAAAATAGAAATGTTAGAAATTAATTAGTACTTCAGCGCAGTTCTTGAGTGTGTATTAATAAAAAAATCAATATAGAAAATACAAAGAAAATCGCTCTCCAGTGCAACGTTTGGCAATTAGCTATTTTGTTGAGCTTTTGTTTTGAAGGGGTGTACCGGAAGTTGGGGTTTCCGTGCAGTGACAGCAAGGGCGGCGTAAGAGTAGATTTCAGACCGGTTCCTCGCCGATACTGAGGAGGACGCCGGGCCGGGGAGCGTACACATATCTGTTTGATAAAGGAGCCGAACCGGATTGTCACGTTAAGATATACGGAACACCGAATCCTGTCACTTCTCGGGTAAATATTTACCGGTATGTCAGACTTGTGTTGCCGCTCGAATGCTAGTTGTCGTTGGCTAAAGCTAACTAACGCTGTTAGCTTACTGACCGTCGCGCTATCCGCGAATTTTTTTATTTTTTTTTTTACAAACTTCGAGTCTTAACTGTCACAAACAATTCAAACTCTGAACCTAACTGTGTTTTTTATTTCAGCTACGACAGAAAGAACGAGAAAGAACGGAGGCGGGGACATTCTGTTCAACTTTGAGCTGTCAGTTTCGGTAAAGCAACTCGGGGGAGAAGACTTCTAGCCCCGGGGGGGACCCCTGAGCGGCCCGGTTCCACATCACCGAACGAAGCCCCCCGGAGAAGGAGAGCGGGGAGCAACGGAGACTTAAGTTAGCAGCGTATCGAGCAACGCATCCTTAAAAAAGAAGTGAAAGTTTGAAGGGATAATCGATCACAGAGTGCCGGGGTCGTCCGGGCAGAGACCTCATGAATGGAAATCGGAACAACAGGTGGGATCCTCGAACTGCTGTGCTAATGTGGTGTTCAGGTGTTGCTGAGTTATTTTGAGACTGCGTCTTCACGCAAGTTTGACTCCAGCGACTGAACACTGGGGGAAGATTTTGCTTGAGCCGTAATGATTGTTCGTGTTTTCTGGTTATCACGGTGCAAAAGCCGGAAATAAAAAAAATCCCCCCCCCAGTGAAAACTCCCAGCTGCGGCTCACAGACACCGCGGTGTCCGTCTCTACAGCGCTGTTTACCGGTCACTTTTCCGCCCATTAAACTGGCCCCACTGGTTTCTTGTATTGCTTACGTCACGCTTTGCCGGTTGTCAGAGGCAGGTGGTGATCCCGTCAGGTGTGCGTGAAGCCTGAGAGCTGGCTATCTTCCAGGGTCGTGGCGTTTGTGTCATATCCGCTTGAAGGGCAGCCTTTCACGCCAGCTGCTGCCATAGTTACTCCAACTTGTTGAATAATGCTCAGTTATCCGGCTGCCTGTGTTAATTACAAATCAACTGAGCATCAGTCAGTTTGCCGTGTTGCCAAGGGGGGCACACAGTTTGAGAGTCACAGCTTGTGTATAATTGATGTTGTTGGGGCCAAGTGGCAGGGAAAGAAAAGGGCTTAACTGAAACTGAGCCACACTTTCTCCAGCTGCTCTACACACTTCACTGTAGTAGCTCATGTGGATCAAGCAGTGTTGGACTAACTCAATGTGCCATTAATTGTCAGCAGCATTAAGACACACAGCCTTTAATTAAAAGACATGCATATTACAAGACGCTATTCAAATCAGAGATGTCCCAATACAGGTTTTATTATATTTCAGAAGCATGAATCTGACTACTAATAGTTTAAGCACAGATATGAGGGACCCTCTTTCTCTTTTTCTCCACAATCCCTTATTTTGACGTGCAGTTGATTCTGTAGACTCTACAGCACCAAAAAATGGTTACACTGCTGTACGCGGCAAAAATGGCATCTAAAAATAAGTTATTTCCCACTCACAGCCTGAATCCCCCAAAAAACACTTATTAAATTTCTAAGGATCCAGTGTAAAGTTGCAAAATCCATTGGGAGAGGAGTACTGTGTCATATTTGTAGTTTTTGTATAGGTTTTGCAGGGTTCTGGTGAATTTGTCTGCACATAATATCAAGGCTTTAAAATGTTTGGTCTGTGAAGTTCTAGAGGTTAAAGCCACATTTTCTTTAATAGTACAGTTTAAGCTTGAGGTATTTCTAGTCACTAGTGTTGTGAATTGACCTTGGAACTCTACCGTATTGCATCAGTGGAGTATTCTTCTTAAAGAGCGTGGGTTGAATGTCAGCCCTGTGTGGGCTGCCACGGGTTGTGCGGTGCATTTATATGATGAAGCAGCCTGATAAGTGGTCATTAATCTCTCCATTGTCGCTCAGGCTACAGTGAACCCTTGTGTTTTTGGGTCATTACCGGTGCAGCAGCTGCTAGCAGTCCTCATCCAAGCCGAGGATGTCTTCCATCTTCCTTCAAAGAGAAGCTTTTTTTTACCTATTAAGAATTAAAAACTTGAAATTTATTCTTAAAAGATGTCTTTTTTTTTGGTCTCTGCAGACAAATCAGTGTGTGCCTGTTTTTCCTCCTCCTGTCAGCATGCCTTTAGTTGCCATGGAGAAACTGTAGCAACATGGGTGCCATTGCTATGGTGACGGCACATGGGAGGAAGCGACCTGTGGGGACGCGGCAGCAGAAAGTGCCGTCTTTTTTAGTGAATAATTTCTGCTTATGACACATAAGGGTCGGCTGCTGACCCTGACATGAACCCACGTCCTGATAGAGTTGTCCTCACGTCATGGCCATATTCATTATTCACTGTGTAATGGTTTAATTTTTTTTTATTAGCTTAAGTTCTGTATATGTGTACGTGTTGACTTTATGTCATTTTGTTCATTGTGCTTCTGTCTGTATGGATCCTCTGAGTCATATTTGTGGAAATTGTGTGGCTGTGTGATGTCGGTATGTATTTATTTTTTTTTGCTGAGTACTTTCCAGTTTGGCATTTATGAAAATTGATGTCAAATTAGCGTCGCGTGTCACTCGCCTACTCCTCCTCCTCCTCCTGTCTAGCAAAGGCCATGTCAGTCAAGAGAAATCTGTGACCGCCAAGCTGGTCTTTATTTCAAAATGTCACTCAACTCTGTGACCTTTGTAAATGGTCATTATCAGATTGAGATGTGGGGAAGGCAGCACTCGCCTGTTTGTTTCAGTTTTGACTGTTTAATATGAGGCAATTTTTTTTTTAACATCCCTGACCATCTTCAGTCCTTGCATGCTTTGTCACTTTCCTCCCGTCTAACCACATCCTTCCTCCACCTTGTCATCTTTTTCATAGATCTCAGCTTGTTTGCAAGGGTGAACCACATTTGTTATTACTGGTTCTTAGTGGTTTTCAGTTGTTAAAGTGTTGCAACACTGATTATTGTGAATAACAGAAATACTTCTGATGGTCTAGAGACAATATTTTATAAGATTATGTGCGACGTTGCTCAAAGAAAAAGTTACTGAATGAACCTTTTTTCTGTCCTCTACTCAGGTTGTTGTCATTTATCAGAGTTACTCTTGGAGTATTTATTTATCTCATTAACACCGAGTGTGGCGACCATTTTTATTTTTCTGCTTTTGCTGTTGTAGGAGCCGTTGGAGCACAAGCCCTGTTTTCGTTGCCACGGCGACCCGGCTATGGCACCATTGGGAAGCCCATCAAGCTTCTGGCCAACTGCTTCCAGGTGGAAATCCCCAAGATTGACGTCTACCTGTACGAGGTGGACATCAAGCCGGACAGATGTCCTCGACGTGTCAACAGGTAACGAAGAAAAAAAAAGAAGCCTTCATCGTTTTACATTGTTCATTTTTAATGAATTGATCGGTTACAATATGTAATATCCATGTCATGGCTATGTTTCCAGGGAGGTGGTGGACTCCATGGTGCAGCATTTCAAGGTGACCATCTTTGGTGACCGCATGCCTGTTTATGATGGGAAGAGAAGCCTCTATACTGCGAGCCCCCTTCCCGTCGCTACTGCTGGGGTAAGAGTGCACATCCCATCTACTTCACCACCGATACAGAGTTTCACCTGCTCATGAAAGTCAAACTCCCTCAGGTTGATCTGGACGTCACCCTGCCAGGTGAAGGTGGGAAGGACCGCCCCTTTAAAGTGACCATTAGATTCGTGTCATTGGTCAGCTGGCACATGCTGCACGAAGTCCTGACAGGACGCATCACGTCTGAACCACTGGACCTGGAGAAACCTCTCAGCACTAACCCTGTGCATGCTGTGGATGTTGTGCTTCGACATCTGCCCTCCATGAAGTGAGTTCCCTCATAACTGAACATAAAAGGTTTAGGGTGAGAAAGCATGAGTGTGGTATTTATATATATATATCCCCAGGTGGATGTATTTTTAGTGCATTAGATGGCTTAAATGGGATTTAAATTCAACACAGAGATTTGAATTAAAAGCCTTTTTATGTAATCTGCCTCAGGTTGTGTGATTCCATTATCCAAAATAGCTTTCAGTAACATGAACAAAAACCTTTTTAGCTGTGGTTAGTAGCTCAGAGCTGGGGAAATGAAACTTCCAGCCACACTGGAAGTTTTATTTTTGTACTCTGCTCACCTCTGCATCCTCACCAGGTACACCCCTGTTGGCCGATCCTTCTTCTCCTCCCCAGAGGGCTACGACCATCCGCTAGGTGGAGGGAGGGAAGTTTGGTTCGGCTTCCATCAGTCAGTACGCCCAGCCATGTGGAAGATGATGCTCAATATTGATGGTGAGTACAGACAGTGAAACCATTACTTTAAGATTTGTTACATTCTTTAGAAAGTGGCCAGAAAAAGGCATGTTTGACTGGTTGTTGTGTTTCTGTTATTGCTGATGATACAATGCTATAAATGCTCATCTGAAATGTGCCCTGTGTGATAAATGTTTCTAAATGGATGGATCATCCTCGGCTCTAATACATGTTGTTCCCATCCTGCCTTGTTTCAGTGTCAGCCACTGCTTTCTATAAGGCCCAGCCTGTCATTCAGTTCATGTGCGAGGTCCTGGACATTCACAACATTGACGAGCAGCCGCGCCCTCTCACTGATTCGCACAGGGTCAAGTTCACCAAAGAGATCAAAGGTATGCCTCCATGGAACGCCAGCCCCGGGTTGTTTTTAACCACAGCCCTGCACTGTGTGTGTGCTGAAGGAAGCTCCCGGCAAACGCTCTGTATGTGTTGAGAGCTTGTTTGATGCAAGCGTGTCCACTCTTCTCACAGGTCTTAAAGTGGAAGTGACACACTGTGGAACCATGCGTAGGAAGTACAGAGTATGCAACGTAACGCGGCGCCCTGCCAGCCTCCAGACGTATGATTCTGAATCGCACCACAGTAGCTGTTGACTATCAAAGCTGTCGCCTGTTTACAATAATGAAAGGACGTTCTTGTCACTTTCAAATCCACAGATTTCCATTGCAGCTTGAGAACGGTCAGACAGTGGAGCGCACTGTGGCCCAGTACTTCCGGGAGAAATACAACCTGCAGCTGAAATATCCCCATCTGCCATGTCTGCAGGTGGGCCAGGAGCAGAAGCACACCTACCTGCCTCTGGAGGTAAGTCGAGTCATGTAACCCTGCAGCTTCTTGTTCCACATGCATTTTTATATCACATGTTTATTGGACATTTTAACCATTGGGGGTCTACCTTGGTGTGTTCATGGACAGAAAACCAATAAGGTTCTGGTTAATGTTTTTATTTTTGGTCTTGTAGGTGTGTAACATTGTTGCTGGACAGCGCTGTATTAAAAAACTCACCGACAACCAGACATCAACCATGATCAAAGCAACTGCGCGGTCTGCCCCGGACAGACAGGAGGAGATCAGCAGGCTGGTGAGTGTCCCGACTTTTAAGTAAATACTAACACATCATACATCTTGATCTTAAGTTTAAAAAACTCTCTGCTCCTTCCAGGTGCGGAGTGCGAACTACGACGCCGACCCGTTCGTCCAGGAGTTTCAGTTCCGCGTGCGAGATGAGATGGCTCAGGTGACGGGTCGTGTCCTGCCAGCCCCCATGCTGCAGTATGGCGGCAGGGTGAGCGCTGAGGCCTTCATGGTACCTTCCCCTTTTAAATCATACTTCATACACGTGTGTGTCTGCATGATTATCGTGAAAATGTGAACATTTAAGGAATGATCAGCCTATATAATCAATATGTCCTGAGCTCACACTTGCTGCATGAATCCTTTTTTTTTGTCCTTGTATTGTATGCGTTTGTGCACCTGCCAGCCCCAGCAGATCAACCCTGCACTATCGTTGCAGAACCGCACGGTTGCCACACCCAGCCATGGGGTGTGGGATATGAGGGGGAAGCAGTTTCACACCGGAGTAGAGATCAAGATGTGGGCCATCGCCTGCTTTGCCACCCAGAGGCAGTGCAGAGAAGAGATCCTCAAGTGAGAGAGCGCCTGATCTTCATACCACAGTTTATTATTACTATACATAAACCACACAGAATTGACTTCATCTTCCAAAAATCCATTCAGGAGCTTCACCGATCAGCTGCGGAAAATCTCAAAGGATGCTGGGATGCCAATCCAAGGGCAGCCATGTTTCTGTAAATACGCCCAAGGAGCTGACAGTGTGGAGCCCATGTTCAGACACCTGAAGAACACCTACGCCGGACTACAGCTCATCATCGTTATCCTTCCTGGAAAAACACCCGTCTATGGTACAGAAATCTTTGTTTACAAACTTCATGCAGCATCAAAAAAGATCCTAAAACATAATTAAATAACTGTAGAGCCGCTTTAACTCTGTGAAATGATGTGCCTTCTCTAACACAGCTGAGGTGAAGCGAGTGGGGGACACGCTTCTCGGCATGGCCACGCAGTGCGTGCAGGTGAAGAACGTGGTGAAGACGTCCCCTCAGACACTCTCTAACCTCTGCCTCAAGATCAACGTCAAACTGGGAGGCATCAACAACATCCTGGTTCCACACCAGCGGTAAAATCACAAGCTGAAGCAACTTTACTTGGTTACTCTGTGACAGATTGTCTAAAAGATCATTTGTTCTGTCCTCGCTTCCATTCAGACCCTCCGTGTTCCAGCAGCCTGTCATCTTCCTCGGGGCTGATGTCACTCATCCTCCTGCAGGAGATGGGAAGAAGCCATCTATTGCAGCTGTGAGACTTCAGTTCTTTGTGATTGATTCTTTTTGTTTTTGTTTTGTTTTTAACACTGCTACTCTTCTCTTATACAGGTAGTTGGCAGTATGGATGCCCACCCCAGCAGGTATTGTGCTACTGTGCGGGTCCAGAGGCCCAGACAGGAGGTTATTCAGGACTTGGCTTCTATGGTGCGTGAGCTCTTGATTCAGTTCTACAAATCAACTCGCTACAAGCCCACCAGGATCATCTTCTACAGGGACGGAGTGTCAGAGGGCCAGTTCAGACAGGTGGAAGCCTTCTCTGTAGTTTTCCTGAGAACTCAACTCGGCAAATAAAGTTTTATTCATCACGGATTGAGATTTTCTCTATAATGATCAAATACAAAAAATGCTGTCAGGGTTGTTAAACTTGCCCGACCTGCCCAAGTATCCTTTGTGTGTGTTAACCGGTCTGGGTTTATGTGTGTGCAGGTGCTGTATTATGAGCTGCTGGCCATCAGGGAGGCGTGCATCAGTCTAGAGAAGGAATACCAGCCGGGGATCACCTACATTGTCGTGCAAAAACGGCATCACACGCGCCTCTTCTGTGCAGATCGCAATGAGCGCGTGAGTTCCGCTTTGTTTGTGTGGATGGTAGAACCCTGGGGCTCTATTTCTGCTTTGAGTTAAATGACGCTCTCATTTTCTTACATTATGTTTTTAATTACCAGGTTGGACGAAGTGGAAACATTCCTGCCGGCACCACTGTGGACACGGACATCACCCACCCGTACGAGTTTGACTTTTACCTCTGCAGTCACGCTGGGATCCAGGTGAGAATATGCCAACTGAATCAGTGCACTGCGTGCTTTACAGACGATTATCATCGTCACCTGAGCAGCCATTAGAGAAGTTACTCTGCGCTGCTAATTTGAGCTGCTCACTGTTTGTCCTCTCCATGGAGCTGCGTTCTCCCCGGGGTGTGATTAACTGTTGCTTTCCTCCCCCCAGGGTACGAGCCGGCCTTCCCACTACCACGTACTGTGGGACGACAACTGTTTCACCGCAGACGAGTTCCAGCTACTCACCTACCAGCTGTGCCACACCTACGTCCGCTGCACGCGCTCCGTTTCTATCCCAGCACCGGCGTACTACGCCCACCTGGTGGCCTTCCGCGCTCGCTACCACCTGGTTGACAAAGAGCACGACAGGTAGGTGGATCTGGTTAAATTCCTGCAGCCTGCAGGTCTGACTCTGCATCAATCTGTCGTCTAACCCTAAACCTTCCCCCCTCCACAGTGCGGAGGGCAGCCACGTCTCAGGGCAGAGTAACGGGAGGGACCCCCAAGCACTGGCTAAGGCGGTTCAGATTCACCACGACACACTGAGGACCATGTACTTCGCCTGAACCCCCCTCCAGCTTTCCCAGCCCAGTCTTAATGCCTGGCTCCTGCTGGCCACCTCCAAGCTGGAGCAGCGTAAGGTCGTCAGAGAGGAGTATAGCAACATTATGCAAATGCTGAAACCAGCCAATCTCTTTCGAGGCGAGGATTGTTTCTCCTTTTTAGTCATGTCCTCACTTTCCAGGTTTGACAAAGCTCACAGTTTTCTTTCTTTTTTTTTTTAACCTAAAAACTGATGATTCTGTTGGTGCATGGGTGGAGTAACCAGTGAGGACCTGAATGGCTTTGTAGCCTCACGTTGAGCCTGAAGTCACTGGTTTCTGTCTGATTTACATGTTTGTTTGTGTGTGCTTTTCAGTTGTGTAGATCACATATGTGTGTGTGTGTTATTTCCTCTGTTGGCGAAATGGCGGGCTGCCTTAGCGGTTACTCTTCTGTCTTTAAAGCCAGTAAGAAGCTGCACTCTACCAACCCAGACACTGAAGAAATGTTAATGTTTTTTAAAAACAAAGCCACCACAGCCATTCTTTGAAGCACCGTGTGTTGCTTGTTGCCTTACCGTGAGGCGAGGACTGTTAGAATACAATGCCATGGCCACAAAATGGACAATTTTAAGCTTTTCTTCACTCATAGTTCAGCTTGGTACCGAGTGTTATACCAAACGTCTTCATTGTGTGTTTTATTCGTGCTATTTATGAGTTTTTCCATTTTTTTAGCAATAGAACACAGAAACCTTTAAATTTTACATTAGAATCTGACCAATTACTCCTTCGGTGCAATAAGGTGTTGTTGCAGAGAGAGCGGAATTTTGCGTGTCTAAAAAAGATTTGTTATGGCAAGTGACAATGAAGTGGGATTCAGGAATGTACAGTATTTGACATTCTTGTGAAGCAGTGGGGCGGATGGATCAGTCCTGAGGTCCGATGGTGGTTTGGAGCGATTAAACAAAAAGTGCCTGAGCTGGTCGGAGGGAAGGTTATTATTTTTATGGTTATGATGGTTTGGATGCCTCTGTTAGGAACCTGACAAGATGGTGGTGGACGTAACAGCCAGATGAGTGTGTTTTGTTTTCTCTTGATCACAAAATGTTGTTTGATTTGAAGAACACACAACACAACAGGACTGTGGTTATATTCACAAAGGTCTCAATCGTCCTCATTTCTATCCTCTGAATCACTGCCCAGTTGAGCTTCACTGCCTCAGCCTTATTTTGTAGATTTATGTGCTCATGAGAAAACAAAATGTGGATACAGAGCGGGTGTTAGACGTCTACCTTTGTCCTTAACAGGTTGCATTTTTTCAGGCAGAGCCTTCATACTAAGAGTCTTTATCACCAAGAGTCTAAAACCCAAAGATATACGAGGGCAGATGAGTTTGAAGGAGACACGACAGCTCGGGGCTGGTATGAGGTGTCCATAATTAGCCCGTTCAGGTGAAATGATCAGAGTGTCTTGGCTGGATCTGTGGCCCAAAGCTTGTGTTGAATCTGTTGGTTTTCTGCGTACCTCTAAGTTCAGCTCAGCCTTCTTGCAGGTTCTGTTTCCTCCTCCTGAATGGCCCTTAAATGTAGGAGGTTCAGCGGTGGACTAGTTCTTTAGGTGGAAATATGTGTCTTCAATCACATGAAGAGTTATACGGCATGTTGTGACTCCTCTTTTTCTACTTTAGGCTGCTAACAGAAAACCTTAAATACACCTTAAAATGACTGGAATCACTGCAGCAGGAGTTTGTGATTTCTGTCAGACTGTCATCGTTTCATTTCAGTCACCATCCTGCTGCTTGGATGCAGAGGTTGTTTTTTTTTTTTTAGTTAAACACAGATAAAACCTTCATCACTTGGACCAACATGTGTCTGGTCAAGGTGTAAACTCAGCCTTTACAGCATCGTGCTGATGAGCTGCTCGCAACGTGTCACCAGAACCAAACAATAGCTGCTAGAAGGTAATGTTCAGTACTCATCAGATATACATACAGAGAGGATTTTTTTACTGCACTTAAAGATGTACGTGTCACTTATCGGAGCAGCTCGGTGTCTGCTGTCAGTTCCTTAACGTCAGACATCGCCAGCATGTGGTTTTTACTTGAAGGATGGTCGGTCTCCAAGAGCCTGATGCCACGTACATTAACTCGACCTCAGTGTCATCAGATGCCTTTTTCCTCACAGAAGGAGAAATATTTATATTTAAAGATATTAATGCACATACCACTTATTTTTTCTAACAAAGTCCTATCTGAAGATAATATCGTAGAGATGATTTTTCCAAATTTGAAATTGCAGTAGGTTTACTTAATGTGTTTGCATTGATCTGCTATGTGTGTGTGTGGAGGTCTGTTGTGTTGAGATGAATCCTCCTCGGCCTGTGAACACACTTTATCATCTCGGAGAGCTGATGGAGGAAGTGATGACGGGGGTTAGATGGACTGATACGTCCTGTTACAGACTGTGCCTTTCCTGACGGTGCTGAGTTAATCAAAGACAGTCTACAATAATAATAAGTATATATTGATACATGACTTTACTGTAAGGTGTGAGTGTGTATTTTTGTGTGTGTGTTTGTACCTCTGACTTATGCCAAGAACACAAATTATGCAGAACTGATCCGTTTGGAGATGACAGGACCAAAACAAAGGAAACAGGCCTGTGGGGGAATCGTTTTTAGTTTTTTTTTATTTCTACAACAACATTTCTAAATAAAATAAACCAGGCAAACACTCACAACGCTGTAGGTGACAAGTTTCTTAGTTATGTAGCATTATTTATTTAACTGTATTTACTGCCTGGGAAGACACACGTGTTTAATTTATGTGTCAATGGACGGCAATAATGAAGCAAAGTTTCTGTGCAATCGGGCCCTCTGTGTGTGTGTGCATGTTGCTGTCCAACTCTTCATGGTTTTATTATATTTTAGTTTTTCTGATGTGAAATTCAGACGTTTACAGACTGCGAGTGCCCGTCTCCCCACAGAGATCAGTCTTCTCTGTGCTCGGCTGCATATCATAAAGACGAATAAAGTTTGGGTTTCACGGTTTATTATAATGTTTTTGCCTGTTTATGTAATTTTAGAAGTAAAAATGTTTTTTTTTGTCTTAACACTCACCTGAACCTGGTCCTACGTTGAGCCTTTTTATTTGTCATATTTAATTTTTTGGAATAAATACTCTATGTGTAAATCCTGTGATGTCACATTATTAATATTTCAAATGATCACTTGACACAGATCACACGCGTGCTTCATTATTTCAGACAGGAGATAGCTGGCGGGGTGTGTTTATCAGTCACTGTTTGAGGTCCTGTCGCACGTTATAATCTCACCACTGTGTGTGTGTGTGTGTGTGTTTACACTTCCGACGCTCATAACTCCATATTAGTTCTGCAGCAAGCGGTTTGCACTTCCTGCTTATGTTCCCTGGGCTTTAATTGCATCAACCCCCATAAAACTCTCAGCTTTGATTAAACAGCGCCCTCGCTGCACTGTCAAGTCAAAGAAAAAGGAAATTTAAGCAGCGCACAGTGTCTGTGACGGTTTCCTGCTTCATTTATAGCTGGAGGTCAGACGGAGAGCAGCTCCAGAAAATAGAGAATTTCACAAAATGGTTACAGCTCATGCAACATAACTGTAGGCGGACAACACTGAAACACACACAGAAGACAAAAGACATTTAGCAGCCACTCGGGGCTCGTTTTTATATAAATAACTGAATTAACACACGTGTTACACAGTCCAGCTTATGACATATTTTAAATTCCAATTACAGAAGAAACTTGTTTCTGAAATGGTGTACCACAGGGATCAAGCAATGGCCCACTTTGCTTTTTTGTAGTGTTCTTTAAAGGTGTATGAAGCCATATTTTTAGACTTTAATGAGGGGATAAGGGTGGAGATACATGGACTTTTTTGCATTTAAAGAACATTAGGATGTGGTATTTGTTACTGAAGGTGAGACAAAGACGAATGAAGTTGTGTCATCGGCAAAAAGACGAAACTACAGTCAATCTTGAGTCCTTAGTATTCAAATAAACGTTTCCTTCTGTTACGGGCACAAACATTTCAATCAAGCCTTATAGGGGTTTGTTTGAAGGTTAGCTTAGTCCTTGGTTGAAATAAATACACACACTCATTGAAAACACATTAATATCGACTGTAACTGAGGACTTTCACAGCGGAGCTGCTTCTTTGTATTTCTCAGGTTTCTGTTGGGGAGTCCCTCCACACCGGAGGATGTGCAGCTTCGCTGCAACGCCCTTGAAGCAGCGGTTTAACATGCTGCGGACCGCTGCCGACGAGAAGTAGAAGATGAAGGGATCCAGGCAGGCGTTGAAGGTGCTGGAGAGCAGTGCCACGTTCCTCCACCCCTGGCTTTCCATGCGGACAAATCCCACCACGTGGGACACGTTGTAGGGCCCAAAACAGACGGCGAATACTATCAGCGTGCCGAGCGCCAGGCCGATGGCCCGCAGCCTCCGACGTCTGCTGATGTTTGGAAGACGGGAGAGGATGAGGATGAAGTTGATGTAGCAGAAGGAGCAGATGATGAAGGGGATGCAGAAGAGGACGATGAAGAGCTCCAGGCGAAATGGCGCCACAATGGTGAGCTCGTCAAATGTGAAGTTCAGGTAGCACGTGGATGGAGGCGGCGCGGGCCCGCTGCCATTGTTGTTGGCACTGTTCTTCCACTGGAAGTAGGGCATGATGTAGACGATGCTGAGATTCAGCCCGGTCACCACCCAGAACATGATGCTGGCCATCACGGCGTAGCGAGGCCGGCGACACAGGGAGTATCTGAGAGGGAAGGCGACGCCCAGGTAGCGCTCCACGCTGACGGCGGTGAGGAGCAGGGTGCTGTTGTAGATGGGGACGTAGAACAGAAACTGTGTGAATGGACACAGCTCATAGGGCATCGTCCAGGCCATGTCGTCAGCGGCTTCCTGCATTTTAAAAGGCAGGAAAGCCAAGAAGACCAGGTCTGAGATGGTGAGGTTGAGCAGGAGGACGTCTATCGGGGTCGGCTTACGGTACACCTTGCGGCAGAAGGTGCAGAAGGCCAGGATGTTGGCAGGGACCCCCATCAGGAAGGTGAGGATGTACCCAGAAAGCAACAGGCGACTGCAGAGCATGGCGGCAGCTCAGAGCGGAGACACTCTCACAGGCTCTGGACCAGACAAAAACACCATAATCAGGTTTAAACACGCTGTTATTGAAGGTTTTACAGACACTTTATCAGCAAGGCTTTATGGGAGGATAGGTCCGGTCAACAACTCCTGAACGGATGATAACATCCTCCACTCTGCCTCAAAACAGGGACCTGTTTGAACCAGTCACAGAGGCAGAGTTCTCATACACTTATTCAGACAACTATGATTAAATCTAAAATAAAGACAAAATAAATAAAGATATATTTTTTAAAAAAAAGATATCCATCACTACTGTTGTTTTCCTAATTAAGTTTCACATGGTTAAAATCAAAGATGTCAGCGTCTAAAGTTTCACCCACAGAAACATGAAGCCTTTATTTTGAAACAATTACTGTGGATCAATGTTTTTATCGAGTCGACTGAGCTGCATCATTAGACAGAGGAGAAAGGAAATCATTCTTTGTTTGTAACAAAACCTCCTTTAAATAACAATCGATCAATGAAATGTTTCAGCCAGGAGAAAAAAATACAAATAAAAATGAACTACCTTGTAGATAAAGAACAGATCTGCTCATTCAAACCAGACTATGGTTAAAATAGATTTCCTTAACAGGCTAGATGATTGTTTTGTTTGGCATCAGCTGAAATAAAATAAAATAAAATAAAATGTGTCTAACTTTTAAATGAATTTTAATTATTTAAAAATCCAAATGTTATTATTTCCCAATGCTTTATATTATCTTCCATCTTCCTGCTCCATTAAAGCTGCTGCTCAGAAACTCACCTCTGTCCTCTCGTCCATCTCTGCGTCCTCTCTGCTGCTGCGGCGCTCTTCGACTGTCTGATCGCATCACAAGCCTCCAACTAATATCTGCTATCTCACCTCCAGTTGCGGAAATTTAATTAGAGTCTGGACGCAATCTTTGTCCTCCATGTTCTCCAAACAACGTCTCCTGGCAACAGGGCGTGATGCAAGCGCAGGTCTGTGGTAGTTTAATGTGTGAAAGGGCACGACCACAGTAAGAAAGATTGAAGACAATGTGGGTCCCACAAGAGACAGGACAGAGGACGCGACAATGTGATGGTTGGACGGCAGACTGATCATTAACAGGTTACAACCAGACACGTGTGTCAGGTTCAAGGAAGGAAAAGGGATGAAGACCTGCCAGACAGACAAACAGACAGACAGAAAGAGAGACAGGCAGAAAGACAGACAGACAGACGACAGACAGACAGAAAGAAAGAAAGACAGACGACAGACAGAAAGACAGATGACAGACGACAGACAGAAAGACAGACAGGCAGAAAGAGAGACAGGCAGAAAGACAGACAGAAAGAGAGACAGACAACAGACAGAAAGACAGACGACAGACAGACAGAAAGAAAGAAAGACAGACGACAGACAGAAAGACAGACGACAGACAGAAAGACAGACGACAGACAGACAGACAGAAAGACAGACGACAGACAGAAAGACAGACGACAGACAGGCAGTCAGAGCCTTTGGTCCCCATGTTCGCATCCCAGCATGCATTTTAGTTAAATGAATGTATAAAGGGATCTCTGGTGTCCTCTTAATCAGGTCTTGGACCACAGGTTGGAAACCAGGGACTTAGACGTTTATGCAGGTGTTAGCTGGTACAGGTGATGGTGCTTCAGAGTTTAGCTCAGGTCAGAGAAGCCTCCACCTTTAAATCACACCACAGTGTTTCAGTTTAGATCAACTTTACATTGACTAATATCACACTTCATGTTCTGCATTTCTTCTAAAATAATCACACACAACAGACTTGACAACATCGTGCTTTATTTTGAAGGTCAGTCTGGAGCATTGTTTCACACACACCAGCTTGATAAAATGAGCCTGAATTAGTGTCAGCTGTGATTTCCCTGTTTAACCCTGAGAGGCACCAGATGGAGCCATTTACCCTCAGACTGATCCTTCCCAGAGACTGCTCAGTTCCTCCTCCTACAGACTGCAGCACGCCCAGGACCAACTGACGGCTGAGTCCCTGATTCTGATCCACATTCAGCTGGCTTTTGTTTTTGATGCTCTCAGCGTGGAGATCATTTACTGGATCATTGGTGTAGCAAAGATTTTCTAAGGCTTCTTTCCTGGTGTCACTCCTGACTCTCCTTTGTCACCTCGGCTCCCGCCTGGCTCCTCTCAGAGGGAGTGGGCGGAGTCTTGACATTTCCAACGCCATTGTTGAGATTACTTCGCTGGCGACACCCGTCGCTCCGGCTGAAGTGGCTTTGCCGCCCGCACATCCTTCCCAGGAAGCCCCTGGACGCCACTGGCGAAAGCATCAGCATGACCGCCGGCTCCAGGAAGACGTTACAGGAGCTCGTCAGCATGGCGTACGTCCTCCACTCCACGTTTTTCTTCCACACGAACCCCAGGATGTGGGAGGTGTTGTATGGAGCGTAGCACACCACAAACACAGCCAGCGTGGACAGAGCGACTGTCAGGACTCTCTTCTTCCCCATGCGGGGCAAATTGGAGCGCCACACCAGTGTGACGCAGCGCAGCGTGCAGAAAGACGTCACCAACAGAGGCAAAAAAAACAACACGATGGACATCTCCAGGCGCAGGGGCAGCAGCACGGCCAGCTGGGACTCATTGAAATGGTCATAACAAGCAGAGACGTCGTCCTTGACGGAGACAAAGTAAGCCCCGCCTTCAGCCACCAGGCTAAAGCTGAGGTGCAGCAGCACCAGTGTCCACAGGAAGGCGCTGATGAAGCAGGAGATCCGAGCGCGGCGGTATCTCTTGTAGATGATTGGGAATGCGATGCTGAGGTAACGTCCGACTGTCACCGCGGTGATGAAGAGGCAGCTGCCATACAGGGAGGAGTAGAGGAAGAAGCTGTAGATGGGGCACAGAGGCGCCGGGAGCCACCAGTCCTGAAGCACCGTCTCCAGCGCTTTGACGGGCATCCAGACCACCAAGGCCAGATTGGCTACGCACAGGTTGAGGGCGTACACCACGTTGGGTGTGGCGCCACGTTTCAGGGCCTTGCGGATGTACACAAAAAAAACCAGGATGTTCGCAGGAAGGCCCAACAGGAAGGTGAAGGTGTGGACAGAGAGGGCAATGCAGTCCTTCACCTGCATCTCTGCACCTACAGAGCCACGACGTCCTCCATGAGAAGGTTCAAATACTCAACACAATCTGAGCTGGAGAGCGAGCCGCCGTGGAGCTGTGCTCCTACTTCCATTATGTCCAAACTAAACTGATCAAAAAAAAAAAAAAAAAAAGAGGCGGTGGCCACAGCGTGCTCACGACATGAGGGCAGAGAGGCAGATAAGGAGACGCAGCCACTCATGCAGAAGTAGGGGGCATTTAGCTGGCACCAGGCTGCCTTAATTGTCCTCTCAGCCTGAGGCCCACAGACAGGTAGCATCTGGGCCCTTAAGTGAAATGATTCAGAATAATTCAAACTGCCAGGAAGCGCAGGACTCATCCAGTTAAAGCCGAGGCCGCATAAAGGACCTGAAGGGCCGAGCAGTAAAGTCATAAACGTGCTCAAGCTGATGGTCGATGCGAGCAGGGGAAGGGTTGGGCTTTGGGAAAGGGTGACTTGTTTGTGGCATGAAGGCACCTCTAACAGTTTTATGGTGGTGATTGAGTTCCGTGTGTGTGTTTGTGTGTGTTATAGTGGTGGGTGTGTCACGCAGAACGCTTTAGGTGAAGAAAATGGAGCAGAAAATCAGCAGGAGGTATTTTATTAGAGTAGAGTGACGGATACGGAGAAAGGGGTTTCCAAGAAGATGCTCAAAACAACAACAATAAAAATGGTTCTGGTACCTTCTCTTGGAGTGATTTTTCACAGAGTTTGGGAGTTACTGGATATTTCAGATAAGAATTGTCAGCAGGAGAACTCAAACAGAGCCTGGAAGGTGACCAGAGCTGGGTGTCCATGCAGGTGTCTATGACAAACTCAACAGAATCCAGAACAGAGATTTCTGCAGCAGTTTGCAACCACGTGTAAGACCCAGATCCAGCAGGTGCAACTAAAGAACAGAGTGAACATCCAGAGGTGACTGTGACAGGAACACTAAGCAAATCAACACGATTCAGCATGGAGACAAGAGTAGCTACTGAAGAAGGAGCATTGTTGTCGCGCTTTGACCATCATGCTGCTGTGAAAACGTTCTAAAGGTGCAAGACGGCGATCTGCCATAAACATATACCTGCTTTTCACAACAGCAACATAATCGTATTGCACAACATCCAATCAATAAAGCTGCAAAAGTCTGAATAAAGAGTCAGGACACAGGTCGGTGGAGTCTGAGGTTCGAGTCCCCCCGACACTGTGAGCTGTTTTGTTTTCACCAAGTATTAAGTTTGACTTTGAATGGCAGCTGATGAACACATGAATTCACAACATTAAACACATTTTACATGGAAAACCGATCCTGTTTTTTTCATGGGACAAGTTCCCACCTCCCCATGTCCTGCTCCCAGTAGGTGGCGCTACAAAGGAATACTGACATATCAATGTCTCTGGGTAGCAGCATGTATCTCCTCCCAGACGATAGCTGGGATGTGACAGGATGTTTATGATGGTTTGAGCTTGTGACAGAGTGAGGTCTAAATCAATCTTTTGTGCATTAATAATGACTTTATTTGGGTAAACTGTTGTTTCTGTCCTTGAAACCACCTCTCTGATAAAGAAAAAAAGACACACCACAAACAAACACTCCTAAAAAACAAACAGTGGAGATACAAACACATCCGTTTAAAGACTTTTAAAAGAGGAGGATTTATAGGATTTTTAGGATTTATATCTAAATCAGAGTCAAAGTTCATCTTATTATCACTAAACAGCGTCAGTCGATCAAACAATATGACGAAGGTAAACAAGGCCATTAAAGCAAACGTTATCTGCAGTTGTTGTAAAAGTTTCAGGTCGGCCATATTTTAGATGATCTGCGTAACTTGAATTAAACACACAGAGATAACACAACACAACACAAACCCACACAGCAGTGCGTGGAGGCCGGGCGTCTCACTGAGCCAGCATCTGCAGGTTGCTCCTCCCGCTGGAGTTCATGAGCGGGACCAGCAGCACCGGCGGGGTGTTGTCGCTGCCGGCGGTGGAGGTGAGGCGTGCGCGGGTGTTCATGCTCCGCTGCTCCAGAGCCAGAGCTTCCTGCTTTCTGGAGAGATCCTGCAGCATCCTGGAATGATGGAGCGTCATGTTCTGCAGAGAGAGCCTGACACAGAGCAGAGGCAGCTTAATTCCTGTCTGTGCCTGAGTGTGAAAGTTATGCACCTGAGTGACTCACTGGGCCTCGGAGAGCTTCTGCTTCAGAGACAGGATGGTGGCCCCCAGCTGCTGGACTTCACTAAAGAGGCCGTGCTGCACCTGCAAACCGGCAGAAGGAGAAATGAGAACACGGCGCCGATGCTCTTGAAGCTCTGCAACATGTTTTTTTGTTCTTAATGTGTAAAACCTCGTCTTTGCACAGGTCCATGCCGGGTCTGCGGGTCCTGGTCTCCAGTCGGGTATGAGCCAGCTTCATGGAGGTGGTCTTGGCCTGCAGATCTGCATCCAGCTCATTGATGTCTTTTTCCATTTCAGACATTTCCTGTTCAGTCTGCAGACAGGTAAGCACAAATACAGGTGGTGAATTAAAAGCATTAAAAACAACATGGTCTTTGTCATCTTACAGTTTTTATCTGCCACTCCAGCTCGTCCCGGGCCTGCTCCTCATGGTGGTTCCGTTTGCGGAGGGCAAACTCTGTGGCTTTACGCTGAGTCTCCAACTCGTTCTGGAGCTGAAAGAAGTGAAGGTAGAGGAAAATACATGTCTCGGTTTACACATGCATATAGTGTCAGAATATAGTGTCAGAATGTCAAGAGACCTCCATCTTGTCTCTTAAAGGGGCGGGGCACAAAAACAATGTGACACAAATACAGGAAGTGACTCATAAATGCAGCACCATCTGGTTTTCGAAACACACCTCAAATAACACTAAAGATGGAATGATGATTTTAAAAAACACTTTTTTAACATCCTCCTGCAGCGCCCCCTGGTGTCTGGAGGCCAGCGGTGACAAAGCCAGCAGCTTTTTAAACCAACAGACAAGCTGTTGATATCTATCAGGTCGTGTAGTTTTTATAGATATTTGAAACACCTTGCTGGGACTAACACCTTCTAAAGGAGCATCCTCTCACCCACCTGGGCTCTGCTCAGGCTCGTGTCCTCCCTCATTTGCTCCGACAGCTGCATGGCCTCATGAGCAGAAGCCACGTTATACTGGCTGAACTGGACCCACTCCTGCGGGCTGGAGGAGCTGCAACCAAAGACAACCACAACGTTTCAGGACTACATGGACGGCACTCCACGCACAGCCTCGTCCTCAGATTACCTTGGTGGTACACGAGTCGGGTTGGGCTTCAGGGAGATGTTGGATGACTCTAATGTTAGCGACAGGCAGGACATGTCGATATCCAGGGCATCCATCTTGTTCTGGAGGTCTGTGGTCAGCTGGTGCCGCACCTCCTGCAGAACACTGTAAAGAAAGATGGAGGTCAGAGGGTGGAGAGTGGGCCCTGCAGCTCCAGAGAGCGCTCCTCACCACAGCTGCTCGAAGGCCTTGTCGACATGCTGCTGCAGCACTTGTTGCACTCTTTCAATCAGCTGCACCTCCTTCTTCAGCTCTTCCTCCACGGGGTCGGTGACCAGTTCGTACCCTCGCCTCCCCTCCCTCAGCGTCAGGCATTCCGTGCTGACCTCCAGAGGGACGGCAGTGGCGGCCAGGGCCTGCTCAGTCTGCTCTTTGGACTGAAACAGAACACACAGCAGGTCAGAGCAGCAGTCAGGCAGGAAGACGTTTTATCAACGGGTTTGAAGAAATCACCAGCGTCAGAGCATCCATCTCTTCATCCACCCTCTGAGCGCAGGTCTCCAACGTGTCCTTCCACCGAGCCACATCCCAAACCCGCTCCCTCAGCCTGCGGCAGGTGTCGCTCTCATCCCAGCGAGTCTACACGAGGACAAAGCAAAGTTAAACCGAGCACCGTTCCTCCGGCCATCACCGGCTCTTCGGCAGAGGAACTCACCCTGCAGCTGGTCTCGTTGCGCAGCGACCTCCCCTCCTGTCTGACCACGCTGGAAACATGGCGCCTGAGCTGAGCCGTGGCCGACAGGTCCTGGTTGCGGTGGCTCCAGTCTGACACAGTGTGGCGCAGGCTGGGCTTTACAGGGAGCGAAGACATCCTGGTGCTGAAGACAGCGGAAGTTACCCAGAACTTTTACAGTGGTTTTTAAAAAAAAAAAATATTTTAATGACTATAAAGACCATACAATATACCAATAGTAATAATAATAATGTAACAATAATTTGATCACAACATGATCCACTGAGCAGTTTCTCTCTCACCCTCTGAGCTCTCTACTCTCATTATTCTGGCTCATGCTGGTAATTTCATCTCATAATTCGTGTTTGCTGTCTTCCTCGTAGTATTGTGCCTCGCTCTCTTTGCAGGTCTCCAGACCTGCATGCTGACCTGCAGTCCGACCCCTGAACTCTCCTGTGCTCATTGACTTCACCAGGAAGTCAAGAGACGGGTCCTGCTCAAGGTTTCTTCCTCTTAAAGGGAGTTTTTCCTTGCCACAGGGCTCTTAAGGGGGTTCAGGCTCTGGGTTTTGAGACAATTTCTGACTGTAAAATGCGCTATATAAATAAAACTGAATTGAATTGAAATAATTTAAAGTTAAAGCAGCAAAATAGGAAAACATAAGAAAGAAGAAAGAATATTTTGCTTTAAAAATAAAAAACAAAATAAATATTTCAAACTTTTTTGTGGTACCCAGAGCCCAGTGTCAATACATAATAAACATAATAATCCCAAAAAATATTCCTATGTCTTACATGCTGTGATATTAATAATTTAAAGTTATCACACAAAAAAATACAAACAGTCCATTAAACGTTCAACACATTTTACTGTGATTACATCAAACAGATCATTTAAATTCTACAGTTTACGTTCAGCCTCTTGAAGTGAAGGTTCGGAACATCGTCGATTTCTTCCGAGTTTTGACGATTCTGCTGCTGTTTTTTTTTTTAATCTTTGCAACCGTTTGTGACGCAAAAACAACAACCTTTCCCGCTCTCTCTCTCATTACGTCACATTTCTTTTATACTCACCGGACCTCCAGAACCTTCCGATCCAAAGAGCCGGGCCGCGCGTGCTGGGATCAGTTTCCAGTAGCAACGGCTCCGTGAGGCGTCTCCAGGCAACGAAGAGACACAACTGAAACCAAAACAGATGAATAATTTAAACAGTGAGGAGGAGTTTTCAAACGTTTCCCGGACGTGAAGAAGAGTCAGATTAAATATATAATCCAACATTAATGATGATCGATCGTTTATTTATTCATAAAATAAAAAGCTCCTTAATGTCTGTGACCGATGTAACACAC
The DNA here is from genome assembly GCF_900634625.1 of Parambassis ranga. Lineage (NCBI taxonomy): Eukaryota > Metazoa > Chordata > Actinopteri > Ambassidae > Parambassis > Parambassis ranga. The sequence continues at coordinate 4,528,589 of NC_041023.1, read as the reverse complement.
ATTGTTGTGTTATTACATTAACATTAAACAACAATAAAGCACTCTGCTGTAATATTACGTTGACTTCATCTCATGGTTCAGGCTGTCAGATCTCTGATGGTGCAAAGTGAACATGAAGTCATTAAAATTCAAAAAGTTCTCCCATTTACAGAGCTGGGTTATTGAAACATCCGAAGCAGCAGCAGCAAATCTGACCTCACTCACGTGTAGTCTGGGATTTTGTGCGTTTTTTCCCTCATCGTGTCCAGGTGCAGTTCACCTCTGGATATATAAAAATGATTTTATATATATATTTTTTTTATTTTTAAGTAAATTATTTTTAAATAAATAAATAATATAATATATATATATATATATATATATATATATATATATATATATATATATATATATATATATATATATATATATATATATACACTTTTGTTTAAAAGTTTGTGGTCACTTTGAAATGTCTTTATTTTTTTTCAATGAAGATAACATTAACATAATCAGACACACAGTCTAGACATTGTTAATGTGGTGAATGACTGTTCTAGTTAGAACAGGCTGATTTTAATGGAATATATACAAAGGTATACAGAGGCCCTTTCCCAGCAGCCATCACTCCTGTGTTCTAATGATACATTGTGTTAGCTAATCATGATAAATGATTAGTAGAAACCTCCTGTGAAATGTTAGCACAGCTAAACTGTTCAGAGAAGCTATAGAACTGGCCTGGTGACCCCAGACCTTTGAACGGTAGTGTCTGTATAAATCATAGGTTGAGGATGGAGCTACCGTAGTGTTGTGAGATCACAGCTGTTTAGACGACACATTCTAGAACAATTCAAATCAGACAGGTGTATGAAGTGCAGTCACGCAGCAGAAACTGCTCCAGGCCTCGGTGGAATGAACAGCACTCGGGTATAAACACTTGTTTTATTCTAGTATCAGAATTAGTCATGCCAGTGGTTATGTTTCCATGCTGTGGTGACTTTCAGTGTAGACAAAAGCTGGTTAGTTTGAACCATCATCCCCCCACCCCCCCCCCCCTCCTTCTCAGCACATTCTGGACCCCACGGTCATGAGCCAGTGGCGTCTGAAGAGGCCCCTCCCGCATGTGCACCAAAAAGAAAAAAAATGCAGCAGGACTGACGGACCGGGTCTGTCCGGCGGAGACCTTGGACGCGCCTCTGTGTCAGTGCATGGCAGATATACAAAGGAGCCGTGGATTAATGCCCGACGGAAAGGATTCCAATCATCTCAGTGTTATCTCTATCTGTACACCTACAGGACACACACACACACAGGAGATCTCTACTGTGGGAACCATCGGCCAGTGCACCATCCCAATTACCTGAGCAATGTTAACACCTAGATCCTCCAACAGGTTTCTATTAAGGCCCTGAACTAAAATAAACAAAATTTAAAAAAAAAGCTCCACAGGGACTCGTATATTTGTGAGCTCCTCCTGGAGTGTTTGCAAAATCCAGCGCACAGTTCCACTACAGTCCTTAGTAACAGTGATGTTTGTTTTTTTGTTGTTGGAGGGAAAAATAAATCTCTCTCTGCGTTCCTTAAAGACGAATAAATTAAAAAGAAAACAGGAAACTATCTATTTTAAACACAAAAACAGGAATTAGTTAAAATGGTGAAGTCATTAAAAGTAGGTTTTCTGTTGAAAGTTTATAATTTAAAAGTAAAAAGCAGGTTTGGTGCGAGCGGTGGGCGGTGCTGTGCAGAGGGCGCGTTCCTTCGAAGCAGAAGTGTGAAGTTCAGGTAGCTACAGAGACGTTCTCAGCTCGCGGTCCTTTGGTGCTCCTCTGGAGCTCGGCGTGTGTGCATGTGTTTTTGTTTTGTTGTGGTCCGACTTCAGATGGAAATTGTCTCTCATTGTTCTTCCTGTCCTGTTTCTGTTCGGGCGGGCGGGCGGGCGGATGGGAGGATGCGACGGCGTGATCGCGAGTCCATAATCACTGCGGCGTCGCATCTCCGTTGACTTCCACACCGTGTTGTTGCAGCTGTGCTCGCAGCAGCGCGTTGTCGTTCTTCAGCTCCTCGATCTGGGAAAATGGAAGACGGATTATTAGACAAGGCAGAACAAAAACAACGAACGTTCCTATGGTTCCTGAACGCACCACGTACTATTCCCTTTATTCTCCACTTTAATTTTTTAAAAAAGCATTAAAAATAAACCACAGGCAAAAAAAAGATTCTGTAAAATATAAAAAATTTTGCACATCTTGACACAACCAGTTAGCCATGGTAGCCTCACATGTCAACACAGATAACACAATTAAAATTCAGCGTGTGTGTGTGTTGTGACTAATTGTCAGGATTTTTACAGTCGATGTGCACTTAATCTCCCCACAGGGATTAATAAAGTTAATCTTAATCTTAGAATATTGGGAAAAACTGGTTTGTACTAGTTAAATATCTGTCATCTACGTCACAATAATTCAATGTTTTAATGAAAAATTCAATTTTAGTTGCAGTAAGAAATGAAGCCAGCGACAAAAGAAGGAAGAGTTAAGTTGCTTGTTACTTGCTGAGTGTGTGTGTGTGTGTGTGTGTGTGACCTGTTGTCTAAGCAGCTCGTTGTCCATCTCAACTCGCTCCACCTCTTTGTAGCTCTCCTGCAGTCGCTGGTTGTTCTGACGCAGCTCTCGGATGTAGTCGCAGGCTTTGGACAGGATGCCTCCTTTACTCTGAGGGACACACACAAAGCGAGGCGTCGAAAGACTAATGAGTTTTACACAGCTCGTCACTTCCTCTATGACTGATGAATCATTTTCCTTTTCATCCTACACCTCTCCTCCCTTTTCATTCGTTACACGTGGAGGAGATAAACTGAACAAGCACGGCCATATGTGGCCACCTAACACAAACACCGCCCGACGGACTCTAACTTCACTGCATCAGGTGAAAGGTGATAGGTGCAGATTAACGCGCCTGCAGAGGTCACTTTAAACAGATAACGGACATGAAAACAGGTCAGATTAGCCTTTATTAACAGCGTGACCAATATTTAATCTACTCTGAATAACAGGCGCTCCTCCAGCCATCTGTCACCACACACACACACTGTACACAGCTCTTAGTAAACATCAGATTAGAAAGCTCACCGCTCCGGTTCTGCTGTCCACGCTGCAGTCAGGGATGATCTTCGACAGTGTGACGATCCAGTTATTGATCTTGTCTCTTCTTCTTCTCTCCACTGCAAACACACACGTTCAGATTTTAATGTTAAACAATGGAGCCATTTCCCCATATTTATTTAAAGCTGTAGAAAATCTGCACATCAGCAAATAAGTTGCTAAATTTTTATCATGTGACCGCTGAACATCAGTGAGTCACTGTCGGCCTCCCAGTTGTGCTGAGTAAGGCAGAATTTTAGGTTTTTCACAGGATCTCGGTGAAGCTGAGGCTTCATTTTTACATAATTCATACTTCTGACAGAGCTGTACATCACATATGATGCATTCAAGGACCTGTGTCTGCATGGGATGAATGGTAATTTTAGTAACACCAGGAGCAGCACCTTCATTGTGTTGTGCTCTCCGCCTCTCGTCGCGCGGCGCCCGTGGACCGTCCACCTTCCTGTGGAGACACACACGAAACAAAAAAGAACCCTAAAATATTATCTACACTTTACAAAACTCCTGAAGGCACCATTTGTTACAACTCATGTCAGACCAGACACATTTGGAGAGGCAGTGCAGAGCCTCTAATCCTCCAAAGGGCAAATTTGTCCCTTTTTCAGGGCTCTAAATAAACAACATGTATCTAAGTATCATCAAACGAGCTACTGCCTGATCAATGGTCTGTCTCTACAACACATGACAGGAACAGGGAGGGGGGCGTATGTGAAAGTTCTTCTCACCAGTCGGTACCGCCATGCTGCAACATCTCGTTTTCACCGAGGTCTCTGGGAACGGCAGGTAAGTGGGACAGAGTGTGGTTTTCAGACGTTGGGTGTTTTTGCTTTTTTTTTTAAATATATTTTCATTTGTACACACAATGACAACACAAATCATTCCAGGAAGGAGGAGGAAGAGGAGGAAGAGGAGGAGGGACAGGACGTCCAGTCCAGTGCACAGTTACAGGGGACAGAACATGTGGAGGTGTCCGGAGAGAGCTGCTGTGTGATCATCAGGGACGGGGTGACTGTGTGTGTGTGGACGTGTTATACTCACGCGGTGTAGGTGTGTGTGCGAGGCGCGATGGTGCGAGGGGTCGTCGTCTGCAGCACCTCAGGAGGGCTCATCATCACGTAGAACTGACCTGGATTAGGTTTAAAAAAAAAAAAATTAACCACGTGTGTGCTGTCGGTCGTCCTGCGAGGTGAGGCGGCGCTTTACCTCCTGCCTGTGTGATGGTGGGTTCGGCGGTGGCCTGCACCGACACGGCCGTGGCCGTTCCATCGCTGACCGTGGCGGCGGGAAAATACGCAAAGCGTGTTTCTCCTCCCACCGTCTCGCCGCCAGGACTGCCACCGTTACTGAACGGGTTCTGAATAACAGCCTGCAAGGAGGAGAAACAGTCAAAACTACAGGAATGCAACGTCTGTACCACTTTATTATTATTATTATGTCTCAATTAAAATATTGTCAAAAATAAACGGTTTACTTTGAACAAAATCTACTAAAAACAAAAAAATCTGCATATTTCAGTGTAAATAAGAAGCCATGATTGACTCGGCTGTGATCAGCAGTCACGCAACACAAATTCAGTGAAATTGCAATTTATGTGATCTTTTTACACGATGCCCAAGATCGAGCAAAAAAAATGCAACATGGCGGACAGGGTCTGAAGCTTATGGCCTGCTGGAGGTCATCATTATGATGATGTGACGTTCTAACCATCAGATCCCTCTGCATTCCCACAGCTGGGACACCACTAATGGGTCCCGCGTGAAGTCTTCACCCACCTGTGCCACTGCCTGAGGGGCTCCAGCGAACGCCGCGGTGGAGACGACGCTGACGGCTCCGCTGCCATCAGCTGCGGCTTCCAAGTGCTCATCTGTCACCTGAACGACGCGGTAGGTCACCTGGAGAGTGAGAGAACAGGTGTCATGTCCAGCATCACCACTAGGTGCCAGTAATACCTCCACACTGGTCCTTAAAGGAGGCGCCGCAGAGACCAGCTCACCTGTCCTCCGCTGTTCTCTGTTCGGAACTGATACTGCACATTGTGGTCAGCGAACGCAGCCTGCGGGACACCGGTGATGGTCACAGCGGCCTGCTCGTCCGTCCCCACCACCTCTCCTGCAACACACACACACATTTAACATCCAACAGCTCCGTTCTACAGATGCTCAGATTATTCAGAGGTCTGGAGACGCCCACCTTCCTGTAGCTGCACCACCTCCTCTGTTTCCTGTTTGTCGTGACTGAAACACAGAGAGGACACAGGTTCAGGTTGAACATAAGGACACAGATTTCTCAGAAACTGGATTATTTATCAGCAAGCTCATGTAGGAGACAAAGCGCGCCCCCAGGCGGCTGCACTAAGGCTGGAATCTACTTTTCTGCAACTTTCAGGACGATTTACAACAAGCTGCGTGTTTGTGGACTCTGATGAGTTTTCCTATCTGCGCATGGAGACACAACAAACTGCAGCACAGCTCACATGCGCCACTTCGCTGCTTGTTTGGTTTATTTAAGTCCTCAGAGAGCCGCATCGGAGCAGTGTGCAGGGAGATTTTGCCCTAAAAATAGACGCAAAAACTGCTGCTTTGCGTTTGCTTTTACAGTGTGGTGAATAACGTGGCCGCAGATGTGTGCAAACAGCGCACAGTTAATCCTCTAGAACGCCCCACAGGACGCCAAACTGCTGCATAAATATGAAAAGCGGGTTTCCATGAGCGCTGCGCTGCTGGCTGAGAAGCTTTTTTAGGCCGAGCACGGAGCCAGGCTGAGCAGGAAGCGGCAGCCTCTCACCTCGCCGAGTTGTCCAGACTCTGCTCCAGCATATCCATGAAGCCTGCGCGGGTGTGAACCACCGATATTCAACGACACTGATTTACGGAGATGGAAGCGCTGATCACGGGGACAAACACACGGGTCATGTGAGAAAGACAGTCCAGGACACGTGAGGCGACGGCCGGGCAAGGAGCTAAAATGGAGGCCGCTGCGGAGCGGGAGGAGCAGTCTGCGTCTGTGCGTGGAAAAAAAAAACACACACACACTTCGGGGGTTTTTTACGCAGCTTCACGGCGGCGGCGGCGGAGCTCGGAGTCCGGATCTAACCGTGTTTCTGGGTTCTAACGGACTCCTGGATGCACCGGCTGCAGATGTTTGTCTTTTAAAACCGACCTCCGGGTTCCTTTTTTTGTGTCCTCCGTGTCCTTTATTTGTTGCCCTGCGGCGCACAGCTGCTGTTTGTCCGCGCAAAGCTGCGGCGGCGACCTGCGCTCCACAAGACATGGAGTGGACTCTTAATACGTTAAATTAAAAGACGTTAAAACGGTGTTTTTAATCAGCTGCCGCTGTTTGATCTCTGTGAGAAGTCAGAAATTAAACCGTAGAATCCACGTGACCGCCTGCGGGCGCGCAGTTTTTTGATGTTTTGTGGCGCAGCTTCACGTTTTTATTTGCGCATTAAAATCTTCTTCACGCGTGGATTGTCTGCCTCGTGTGTTTTTTCCCCCACAGTGATGTGTATTTGTACAGAAACTCATTTCCACGGTGTGTGTGCTGTTTCTCTGTTAATAACCTCAGCTCCCTCTCAGTTCCTCCACAGCTCAGTTTTTTTTTTACGGGTTGGTACCCAGGTGACCGCTGAGATCCAATACGGGTTTTCCCACAAACCACATGACAGAGGGGTCCATGTCTGCAGCGGGCAGCTCATCACTCAGCGTTATTATCATGTTTCTCTGTGAATTTATACCTAAAATCAGAAGATATGAGCAACAGAAGTTAGGAGGTCTGTGTTTGTGTCCTCAGTAACTGTAATATCCTTCATAAATACAATAAAAATCAACACAATACAGTATTTAAATCATGTAAAGCCCCGTAAATAACACAGAAAATATCATTTTACATCAATGGATTCATGATTAAAACAATTATATATATATATATATATATATATATATATATATATATTTTAAATAAAGGTTGATCAAATGAGTACAGAGCAATGGCCTGAATTTATTATCTTATTCAATTTTTAAAACTGAATAAGAATATTTAGCTGGTTTATTAGTGAAGTTAGCTCGGCCTGTTAGCATACAAGCTAGCTTGATAACTACAACTAGCTAACAAACATAAAAATCCCAACAGGGAGTTCATATAAATTCATATCATAATTTTTTACATTTTGTCCCAGTTAAATAGAAACAATTGCGCAATATATCACTGATGTTGTGTATTCCAACTGTTTTATTTATTAGCTAAAACTGTCAAGCTAACTGTGAAGCTTTAACTGACTGCGGAGCATTAGCATCGTAGCTAGCGCTTGCTAACAAGGGCCGCCTAGCAAACACAAAGGTCACATCTATGCGCAGTGTGGATTTATTTCCAACAACTGAACAACAATATGTTTTTTGTATAAATTCGGAAGTTTATTCTGATTTTGTTTGTTAGCGCTACCGTTTTAGCAAGCTAGTTATTTAGCCGGGTTGCTCTCATTAGCATAATAGCAAGTTTGCTAAGTAGGTGTAGCTATCAAACAAATACCACAGCAAGCAATTTATGAAACAAATGACTTTTTTGGCCACTTTTAAACAAATACAAGCTTGTGCATAGTATAGTATACTATGTATATATATGTATGTGTATATATGTATGTATGTATATATATATATGTATACATAGTATACTTACTAGTAAAATAACAGTCAAGCTTTTTCTGCTGATGTTTTAATTCTAGAGCAACTGGAAAGCTACAAAAATAAAAGAATTGTTTATAAGTCTTGTTGTGTTGTTTATGGAGTCATAGTATTACATGCAACAATTGTAAAAACACTATAACTAATGGCTAAACAGGAAGTTTGTCAGGTTTAATGGAGTAATTGCTGCTGCAGAATCAGAAGACTCCATCTTGAAGCCTTTATAAATCCTGTTCCCTGTAACTTGGATGGAAATCATACAGTCAGATACAGTAAACGAGTAGAACTCCACTCTCAGCCCAATGATCTGCCTTAATGATCCCCTCTGTGCATCACATGGTATTTTACATTTCTCTGAGCAGAGGGTGACTCATTCATTCAGACTGCACACCCATTAGAGAGAGAGAGAGAGGAACAACCGCCTCACCCAGTGCCAAACTTTGAGGCCAAGTTCTCTCCTCCCATCTCATTCTTTCCTACATGGGCACTCTCAGATGCAGACAGTCACAGCCTGAGCAGCGGTGGACACCAACCCTCCAAAGACAAAGTAACATCGAGTCTGAGCCGATCCAGCGGAGCAGAATCCTCATTTCTTCTAAGCTTTTAAAGGTAAGTCTGACTCTTACAGGTGGTGTCTTTAGTACAGGGACATTACTCTCATATCTGGGTGGAGTCGTTGACCCCTCCCATGGATTTTGTGTAATTATACTCTCTGTTAGTTAGCAGCTTTACAAACAATGAGTATTTGAAGGCAGTAAAATGTGTTTGTTAACTTTCATTAATAGTTTTCACTTCCCGAAACTTTTTTAATGAAGTATGTGTGATTTTATTGACTGACTCATCAAAGGTGCAATGGCGACACCCAAAAACACTCCGCGAGGTGGAAACACACCGCTCTCCCCCAACCGCATCACCCGGCTGCAGGAGAAGGAGGACCTCTGCAACCTCAACGACCGCCTGGCCGTCTACATCGACAAGGTCCGGTCCCTGGAGGTGGAAAATGCCGGACTGCGCCTGCGCATCACCGAGTCTGAGACGGAAGTTAGCCGGGAGCTGACGGGTCTGAAGGCGGCGTACGAGACGGAGCTGGCCGACGCCCGGCAGACTCTGGACTCGGTGGCCAAAGAACGAGCGCGGCTGCAGCTGGAGCTCGGCAAGCTGAAGGAGGACTACAAGGAGCTGAAGGCCAGGTAGGTGCTTTAAATGCACGTCTGAGGCCAAAAACTGCAGTTCCTCGAATGACCACTTGAGGCTTGAGTTGAGGTTAGGGAGGGGTCACCCGTCTTTATCTACAGCATGAGCCTCTGCATATCGTGGCTAATGTTAGCAGAGTTTGTTGGCTGTTGCATAACGGGCCTGAGCTAAACTAAGATGGTGTAGCTTTAATGGACAATTGTCTCCTTTTAGCTGAGCAGATTTGGGAATTTCAGAAGCCCAGAAGCAGGAACGCATCTCATGATCAGCAGATCTGCTTCAGTGAACTCTTATTGGACCATTTCCAAGAACAAAAACCAGCTTTCTGATGTGTGAGAGACCCTCAGCAGCTACTCATCAGCTTTACATTAACTGATGTTTATTTAACGTGCTGACGAGCTGCTGGTGCCCCTCCCAGGCTGCAGCTCTCTAACATGCACTGCTCGTTGCTCACCGCAGTCTGACGCTGGGCTTCGCCTCTGTGCTGCCACATCCAGAGCTCGATGACTAACTCTTTCCCCAGAGCTTCACCAAAGTCCTCATTACACACACAGACACACACACACACACACACACACACTACGTGGCAGTGTTTAGAAAGCTTCCACTCCAATATTCTTCCATAAATATTGAACCGACGGCAAAGCCAAAGCCCGTTGCCATGGCAACGCCTCAGCTAAACACCAACGGCTGTGGCTTGTGGCAACCAGATACACGGGACAATCCACCGTGGCCTATGAGTCATACGCACCGAGGTCTTTCCCCCCCGTCTCCGCTCCATCCTTATCCAAAAATAGATCCTATTAGGAAACTTTTTTTCTTTTTTTTTTAAATTACAGGAACACCAAAAAGGAGTCCGAGTTAACAGGAGCGCTGCAGAGACTCAAAGACCTGGAGGCACTGCTGAACTCCAAGGACGCGTCCTTGACTACGGCTCTGGGAGAGAAGCGCAACCTGGAGGTGGAAAACAGGGACCTGAAGGCACAGGTTGCCAAGGTAACGCCAAACCCACGCTCAGTTCAGGAGAAGCACATCTGGCCTCCATCTTTCTGCAGCACGCCTACAGCTTCGTCCCTCATCATCCCCCTAACGGCAGTCTTCTTTGCTTCTCCTTTGCTCCTTCTTTGCTTTTCTCTCAGCTGGACAGTGGTCTGGACGATGCCAGGAAGAAGTTGCAGGATGAGATGCTGAGGAGGGTGGACGGAGAGAATCGCATCCAGACTCTTAAAGAGGAGCTGGAGTTCCAAAAGAACCTCCACTCTGAGGTCAGAGGTCACAAAGTTCTTCATCATCCTCATCCTTATCATCATGTGTGTGTTTTAAGAGGAAGCACTGACAATGATCACTTCTTCAACAGGAGCTGCGGGAGACTAAGAGGCGCCACGAGTCGCGTATGGTGGAGCTGGATAACGGCCATCAGCAGGAGTTTGAAAGCAAACTGTCCGAGGCGCTGGCAGAGATGCGGAACCAGCACGAGCTGCAGGTTAACATGTACAAGGAGGAGATCGAGAAGACCTACAATGCAAAGGTAGACCATCACAGACAGTGATCTGTTGACACTGTTTCAGTACTTCATGGTGCGGATTGGAACGGCCTGACCTGCTCACAGGTTGCTGTTAATGTTAGTTCACTGTGTGTGTGTGTGTTCTCGCTCCGTCAGCTGGAGAACGCCCGTCAGTCGGCGGACAGGAGCAGCCACCTGGTGGGTGCAGCACACGAGGAGCTCCAGCAGACACGCATCCGCCTGGAGTCCACGTCAGCTCAGCTCAGCCAGCTGCAGAAGCAGGTCAGAGACTCAGCAGACATCTTTTACTTCATGACATCAGCTTCTGAGTTGTAGCAAAATGGGCACTTTGTGTTATTCTTCATATGTAAAGCAGAGGTTTGAATGTCGGACTGTGTGACTCTTCTGTCTGTTCCAGCTGGCAGCCCGTGAGGCAAAGATAAGGGACCTGGAGGACGCTCTGTCCAGGGAGCGGGACACCACGCGCCGCCTGCTGGGTGAGAAGGAAAAAGAAATGGCAGAGATGCGGCAGCAGATGCAGCAGCAGCTGGATGAGTATCAGGAGCTGCTTGATGTCAAGCTGGCCCTGGACATGGAGATAAATGCGTACAGGAAGCTGCTGGAGGGGGAGGAGGAGAGGTACCAGCTTTTCTTTTGGCTCAGACCTTTTTGTCTTTACCTGCATCAGCATCGCCATCTCCTTCCTCCCTGGCAGGCTGCGCCTGTCCCCCAGCCCGCCTCCCATCAGAGTGACAGGAAGTCGCACCTCTACTCGATCGCTCCACTGCAGTGCTCAGAGCTCGCCCGCTAAGAGACGCCGTCCCAACGACACTGACAGCGAGGCCTCTAGCTTCGCGGGTGGAGCTGTGGCCCGCACTCGCATCACCCAGCAGGCCTCAGCCAGCGGGCGCGTCACCGTGGATGAGGTGGACCTGGACGGGAAATACGTTAGACTCAGCAACAAAGCAGACGAGGTGAGAAGATGACTGTACTGACAGGAAGCATGCTGAAAAAACTCCACAGCTCATTGTCTTCCTATTGTTTCCTGCAGGATCAGAATCTGGGGAACTGGCAGGTGAAGCGGCAGGTGGGCTCCGGCGTTCCAATCAGCTTCAAGTTCCCGGCTAAATTCACCCTGAAGGCCGGGCAGAGAGTGACGGTTAGTCACACCTTCACTCAACAATCAACATCAAAAAACTGCACTAGAAATGTGTCTTTAACCCTTTACTGTACTTCTCTGTGGTCAGATATGGGCCTCTAATGCTGGAGGAACCCACAGTCCTCCATCTGACCTGGTGTGGAAGACTCAGCCCACATGGGGCACTGGAGATCTGTTCCAGACCACCCTGATCAATGCCAGTGGAGAGGTACGTGTTATGTATGGGGTGACAGTGTTTAAGCCTAAGCGCTGTGTCACATTGTTGAAGGATTCAGAGATAATATGTGCTGCACTTCTTCTTTCCTCCAGGAGATGGCGATGAGGAAGGTCACACGCACACAGTTGGAAGAAGAAGATGATGACATGGTGAGAAAATAATCAAAATAAAAACACATTTTTATCTTTTAGGAAAATGGAAAGAAAAATATTTGTTATTGCTACAAACCACAAACACACAGGATAAACACAGTGTTTCCTGCTGACGCCGTGTGTCTGTCCCGGGCTCAGCAGGTGGCTCACAGCACCTGTGGGGACAGCGAGTACAACCTGCGCAGCCGGACGGTGGTGTGTGGCTCCTGCGGACTTCCCTCAGACAAATCTGGCAGCTGCTCCGTGTCCTCGGCTTCTCGCTCCTTCCGCAGCGGAGGCATCTCTGAAGGTTTACTGCCGCACTCCTACATGTTCAGCGCCAGCACACCTCGCAAGGTGAGAATAAGCAGCTCAGACAGGTGATACATGACGTGCAAAGCTGTGTGTTATGATATTAATTTGACCCGTTTCCTTTTAGACTGGAGCCAGACTGGAGAACTGTCCAATCATGTGAACACCTGGATCCATGCTAGAACACTTTTACCCTTCAGTTATTCAGTTTGTGTACTTTAGAATACTTTTTTTATTCTACTTTTTATAATGTACATACGCATGCTTTTTTGATTTAAAGTGGTTACTTTAGTTTTTTTATTCGTGATATTTGAGGTTGGGGAGTTTAGACCAACCACACACCAGGCAGCAACCGAAGGACGAGCTACTCAAACAGCTTTGTTCACAGGTAAATAAACAGGATGTGATGTGATATCTACATCTCATGATTTAGACACACAGATGCAGAAGAGCTGTGATCAATTCATAATTTTAGCTTAATTATTGTGATTTTTATTTTCTGCTTACTCAGATTGCTTACAGATCTACAAAATATTGTGTATTTTTGCTGATATCAATAAAGATTTTTTTCAAAAAAAATGCTGTCTTTTATGAACATGTTAAAAGTTATCATAATTGGAATCCATGTTTCATATTTAGGTCTCATTAAATATTATTTATATATATATATATATATATATATATATATATATATATGAGAATGAGAATGACCCTTTTGTTTAATGTACTCATTACACTTCTGCTCCTACAATAATGGCGTCTTTAGAACATGTCTCCATTGGACAGGCTTTTATTTTGAAATTACAGCAGCGCTTCTTTTGTTGTTGTTTTTTTAAACCCGGAAGTGCACAGCAGCGTCTGTCAGCTAGCGCAGCTGCAGAGCTTCCCTGTCAGTACGCGGCTGACCTGTAAGTTAAGTTGTCATTGTGTGCTTTAAAAGAACAATCGTGCGTGTGAGATTGTTTTCAGAAAAGGTTGTTAACATTTGGCGAGTGTCTCTGATGTTTTGTCACGAAGACAAGGAGGACAAAGTTAAGGCTAATAGCAGGTGAACGTTAGCTAGCAACTTTTAGCAACACTAAAACAGCCTGTGTGACCTGTGCGTTTACAAACTGTTCAGCACTCATAATAATATTTGTTGTATTAATATAAAGAGTGTGAAACGCACACAATAACTTACACATTAACAATGTTCAATGCACTAGCTTACAAAACAATTGATGATGAAGTGATTGATATGTTTGTTCGCTCCAGGTTTAATACATTTCTGCCGTCTTTAGTGTTTTCATAATCAACTATATGAGATTCCAGTCTGTACAAATTCATACAGTAATTTACATATAATTTTAGTCCACTTTTCCATATGTCATATTGCCTTTTTTGTGTTGTAGTATATAAATATATATGATGTTTATAATAGTATGGAATGTAAATGAGGCAGTAGTTCTGTGAAATGCCAGAAAATTATAATTAAGGTCAAAGCAGTGAATGAAAGTGTAAAAAATTTTTTTTCATACTTGATATATTCCTTAAATAACACTTCACTTAACAGAAGCACAACTCTCTCGAGTTGAAAATCATAAAATGGAGTTCAGTTTCATATTGTTTTTGAAGAGTCTGTGCTTCCTGCAGCTGTGAGCACAGAGATCTCTGCAGGTGGACGGTGGAAACAAGCAGGCAGTGAAAACTGTGTGGCATCAGCAGACTCTGTGTTCTCTCTCTCTGTGTTCAGCAGCTCGTATCCATCTGGATGTTGAGTGTCCGGGCTCTGTTTGGGATCGGCTTCCTTGTGACCTCGCGAGCCGCAGCAGCCCTCGCTCAGCCGGGGACATGTCCGCTGTCTACCACAGCTAACAACCACAAGACGGACTGTCACAGCAGCAGAGCAGCGTCCACAATGGCCCAGTCCCTTAAATATCTTGGGTGAGGTTTTATTGTGTGTACACAGTAAATACAGACGGCATGCTGACTAAACTGACATGCAGACTCTTCACAGGCAGGAAGAGGCCCAGCACATCGACGAGGAGCTCTTCAGTGAGTACGGCTTCAGCGTGGATCAGCTGATGGAGCTGGCCGGGCTCAGCTGTGCCACAGCCATCACACGGGTGAGACTCCACACAGGCTCTTTGTCTGAAACAAAAAAACATGGAGAGCTGCAACAATTTGTCAGTTTATTGACTGAGGAGGATCAGATTCTCCATCAAATGTCTGTGAACAGGAAACCAGGGTCTGAACATGCAGAACATGAATCAGATTACTGTCTGAAGAGCAGCGTAATCAGATTACTCAGATCACTTGCAGCCTGTCTTCTCATGTAGCGGCCGAATGCTAGTAGCAGTGCAGTTGATTTATCTTGTCTTTTATTTCCTTCAGGCTTATCCACTTACATCTCTAGTTAAAGCCAGACCTGCTCTGCTGGTGATCTGTGGACCAGGTAACAACGGCGGCGATGGGCTGGTCTGCGCCCGACATCTGAAGCTCTTTGTGAGTATGATTCTGTTTACCTTTACTTAAAGGTAGGGTAGGAGATTTTGAAAAGTCAGTGAGAGTCAGCCAGATTTGGAAAGTAATCACTCGCTTCGGGGGAATGCCCCTTTCTCTCGGAGAAAGGGGCATTCCCCCGAAGCCACGCCTCCCAACCAGTCTGTGACTTCGGCCATCATGCACGTACCTCTCTGGTGCGTGCAGAGCAGGAAGAGAGTGACAACCAGCCAATACTCCGCACAGGGTCCACCCGGAGGATTGGCTGATGTTTTTAGCATTTTATAGCTTCCACAGATATAATAGATAGATAATATTCTTTGTTTTAAAGCGAAACTGCTGAACTAATCGGTTGCTATCGGATTGTAAAGAGAAGTTACACTAATTGCAGTGCATCAGAATAATATCTCCTACCCTACCTTTAACAGGTCCATGAGTTCAGTTAATGTTTATTCAGCAACTTAAATGCCCATTTAAGAGAAGTCCCCCCCTTGACACTTACTCACATCCTGTTGCAGGGATATGAGCCCGCCATCTTGTATCCGAAGAGGCCAAACAAACCGTTGTTCCAGGGCCTGACGACACAGTGCCAGAAAATGGAGATCCCTTTCCTGCCTGAGATGCCTGAGGTTCGATGTTAATCAATAATGCAGCAGCTTTATCCGCAGTGAACTCGTAAACACGATGTGCACTCTTCATGAGTGTGGATGCCATTTAAGCTGTGTAAATACTGCACCACACATGATTATACTTCTCTAAATCAGATTTCAGTTCAGATCAGATGAGCACTTATTGATCTCTGTGGGGAAGTTTCAGCTGCAACAAACAACTCAGTCAATATGATAATTGATGACTAATGCTGGCGTATGTTTCAAGTGAGCACATTTAAGGTCGCATAAATGGATCCGTGCTTTATCTGGATAAATTGTCTTCTCAGGCCGAAGTAATCGATGAAGCCTACAACCTGGTGATAGACGCCATCTTTGGCTTCAGTTTTAAGGGGGCTGTGCGAGAGCCTTTTGGCTCTGTCCTGGATGTGCTGAAGAAGACCACCGTGCCCATCGCCAGCATCGACATCCCCTCAGGTCAGGTGACGTATGTTGCTGCTATTTAAACCTGAGGATTAACGGGTTAAAATATTAATTTACAAGGTGTGTGACTCTCATCTCTCCACGCTGTGTCCTGGCATATACAAGTAACCTTAAATTTGGCCTTATAAAATGAAGTGGAAGCCTCTTTAAAGCAGGAAGTTCTGCTAACAGAGGGCTTATTTTGAATTATATGTGCAATAAAGTGCTAAGAATGCATTAAAAAAAACATGATGTACGTTTGTGCGGTTGCCTCCGCCCATCTGTGTGACCTGTATTGGATATCCTGAAAATCAATAGGTGAATTTGCATGAAATACTGTGGCGCTCGCTGATGCTTTTAAAGCAAAGGAATCGATCGTGGTGACCTTCTGACCTTCTTTCAGACCAGCGCCATGTGTTAAAAGCTAACAAACATCCTCTGTCAGGAAGCAGAAGCCTTAGCTCGGTGGTGACGTCCTGCTTGTTGTTTGTTTGTTTTTAAAGGTTGGGACGTGGAGCGGGGAAGCACGGATGGCCTCCAGCCTGACATGCTCATCTCCCTCACCGCTCCTAAGAAGTCCGCCTCCTTGTTCAGAGGGCGTTACCACTTCCTGGGAGGGCGGTTTGTGCCGCCAGGCTTGGAGAGGAAGTACCAGCTGAACCTGCCTCCGTACCCCGACACAGACTGTGTGGTACAGCTGTAGGAAGTCCATGGTAAAACACGCCTCTCTTCTTTCAGAATCTTTTGCTGTATTAAGTACAGACCTGGAGCCAGACTGGACTTAGCTTAGCTTAGCTTAGCATTACAGCAAAGTAAAACAACCCTTACATGTCAAACACTAGTTCCATCACCTTTTCTTGAACAGTTTTCTTGATGTGAAAGCACCTTAGCTTCATCATTGTGATGCCAAAATATGAAAATAAAGAATTAATAATAATTAAAGACAGCAGACCTGGTTATTATTTCTATAATAAACAGCCATACAAAGCTGCTTCCGCAAGGTTTCTCTGTTTTTATTGGTACATCTTTACCGAATTTACAACTAGCACTTAAATTGGAAATACAGTCTATCATAGTCCATCACATCTTATTTTATAAACAGCGTACATGGTGTCTCATTGATACATTAGGAGGTGATGATCTAGAAAAAAGCTTTTTGGTACAGTCAACCTCATGGAGTCCAGCAGGCCTCCACGGTGCCTCGTGGAGTCCAGCGGGCCTCCACGGTGCCTCGTGGAGTCCAGCAGGCCTCCACAGCACCTCATGGAGTCCCGCAGGCCTCCACAGTGCCGCGTACACTTCATATAAATGTGCGACTACACAGACGTAGAGAAATACTGTATGTACAGTACGATGCTTTCAACAATGTGGCTCATTGATGCATAATGGGGTCTCATATTAAGTGCAGAACATGCTGTTGCGCGCAGAAATAGTATATACAGTGCTGGTACCATGCTGTCTTTGAACGCCATATTTGTTGTGGAGGAAAAGGTGGAGGAGTCGTAGCGACTTGAGATGGACGGGAGTTCCTTCTGCAGGTTGTTGTCATGCAGGTCAGAGGGTGGAAGAATGTGTGCAGTCCATGAGGGAAGCCTGAAGGCAGAGGCGACACATGTTAGTGGATTTACTGGCAGTAAGTCTGGAGAAAATAAAGAATCAAAGTTCTTAGCTAGTTTAACTGAAAGGTCTCGAGCTGTATAAACAAAGCATGGACATTTAAGTAAGATGTCCTGCAGGATGGAGACTCAGGATCCGGCTATAGTCTTCTAAAGAGGTGCGGCAGAACAGTGGTTCAGGAAATGACTGTGTCTGGTTTCTGAGCCATCTCTGTCATCACTCATTGTATTGAACCAGCTCAGTTTGATGAACAGCTGAACAAGAACAAGTGAAACACGAGCTCTCAGAGGTGATCAATGCTTCAAAAAAAAACACAAAAAAACAAAACAAAAAGGCGACATCATGCATTCTCTGTACCGAGCACCTACCTGTGCTATTCTCCGACCTGCACCCCTGCACAGTTATCTTTGCTTTCCGATGCTATCGCTAAATATTCAGCATTTCTGGAAGGAAAAACAGAAAAAAAAACAGAGTCAGAAATGTTACAGGTGTTTCTCAAGCACAGTGATGTGGGTAAAAACAATGTAAAACAGAGGTGTGACTTTTTTTTTAACTTACAGGAGGAAGGTTTTGGTTTTGGTTTTGGTTTTTACTAGGGAGGAGGATGACAGGATGAAAACACGACACGTTGACAGCACGACAAGAGACACACAGGTGAACGCACACAAACACAATGGAGACAGTTACAATCAGGGGAACTGAAGGAGAGGGGGTAACAATGGGTTAAATGATAGGACAGTAAAGAAGTATGGCAGCATTCAGGGCAAAACACACACGTTTATCAACACACATGTCCCATAAGAGAGACCACGACACGACGAACTATCCTGCTGCAGACAAAGTTTTCTTTGCATCCATGATCTAATTTATCAATTTAAACACTGGTGTATATAGCAACCAGAAGGTCGATTATAGACCGTTAAAGGTCTTTAATAAACAACATTATAAACACGGAGTATCAGTTAGACTTGACTAGAAATCTTGTATCCATTTTTAAAACTCCTATATGTAAGAATGAGAAAACTACGCAGGCTCATGAGAGCTGACTTAGCCAGATAACTGTACCATAGATGTGCAGCACTGATCTAACGTTTGTTGTTTAACGATGTTCTTAAAACATCTTAAAAGATGTCAATCTAGTCAAGCCAATGCCCAGATTAATTTAGAGAATTGTTGGATAAATTATATGCCGTTTACCCTCGAATAAAAGAATATTTACATCGGAAACTAATAAGCTAACATTAGCAGATGTATAGCTTGGCAAGCCGGCCAAGTTAGCATCTAGATCAGCCCTGGCAGTTTGAATGAATTATGGCAGATAAGAGAATTTTGCTGATGTTTGCTGACTCTGTCAGAGGGTGAATGCAAGCCTCTGCACAGAAGTCCATGAACACACAGACTCATTACTTGTTAGCTTAGCCACTGTAACATGCTGCCTGGATCTGGCATGTAGGGAGTATTTCTATAAATGGCAAGCTAGCCAAATTAGCATCAACATCAGGAGTTAGCACTGTCCTTTTTGTCTTGAATATTTTGTACACCAGCAACAAAGATGTAAGTTATAACAGGTAAAAGTCTCCAGATTCTTACATATAGAACCTTTGACTAAGCTCTTAATCTGTCAATGTCAAAATAAAGGATACAAGAGAGTGACATGCCACGAACCAACATGCACACAGCTGTGATGAAAACACTTACGCCGCCTCTCGTAGCGCTTCTTCCCCGGCCGCTGCGATCTTTCTGTAGCAGTATATCATCTCTATGAGCAGCCACAGCTGCAGGCCGATGATGGACACGTACATCATGACCTCTGACACGATGGAAGCTGTACCTCTGGTGGCTGCACCATAAAAAAAAAAAACATCATTAGACAAACTGCACTGAAGCTCGGGCTCCTCTGGGGCGCTGTGCGCAGCCTGTGAGTCATAACCTGCTGCATCCACTGTGGAGTCTGGGCTCACCTTTAGCCACCACGTTGAGGTGGACCACCTTGCTGACGACGGTGCTGTACTCGTAGTTTTCGTAGGTGAGGATGCGATTGAAGAAGCAGCTGTAGGTGCCCGAGTCGTTGAAGGTGACGTTGAGCAGGTAGATGGAGGCGTCCTGGATGTCGTTACTCCTTTTGCTGCCGTTCCAGTCCACGCGGTCCATGAAGTGGTCGTTCTCGATAGTGGGGCCGTCTTCATTGTACGAGTAGATCTGGTATCACATGGAGACTTTTATTATCATTTATGTATGACATGGGTCAGACAGGCGGACATGGGGTGCTGAGTATTCTTTCCTCTACATTCTAGCCACTCTAGTACCTCCAGAGTCCGTTGGGCCCCTTCATGAGGGGGCCCCAGTTTGAGTTTATTCTTACTTTAGTGTCTCTAACTGGCTGTTTGTGGCAGCAACAAGCTAACAGCAGCTTCACAGGGAGCTCAGTTAGCATTAATATTTATAATAAGACCACTGTTTCAGCTCTTTTAAAGTCTGAGTTCACCCTCTGATCATGATATGACACCCGAAAAAGGAACAGAAAGCCCATGTGCAGCTGTGGCGTCAGAGCTGAGTTAATAATGGGCCACACAGGTGTAAATAAACCACCTTTTTAATCAAACATGTTCTCTATGAGAAGATTTATTGGGATGAGCTCTGGATAACTGACAGCGTGTGAGAAATGGAGCAGCCAGCACAAGGTCACCACAGCCATGTGTCAGCTCTGAAGCCTTAACGATCCTGTTTCCACTGATTCCATCTGAGCCCCGTCACTGGGTGTGTGCGTGTGTGATATAAATAGCTCATGTCTTGGGAATGTGATAGTTTTAGGGATGCTTACACGAAGCACCAAACCTCCTCTCTCCTCCACAGCTCTGTGCTGGCGTCACTCTAATATGAACACCTCAGGTAATGGCGGCCGTGTGCACTCACGTGGAAGAAGTCCACTTCCCCTCTGGGCCTGAAGTACCAGTCCACGGTGGCGGCGCCCTCCACCTCGCTCCTCCTCTTGCAGGAGATGCAGCCCAGTTTGAAGCCTTTGCCTGCCACGGCCTCTGTGTCAGAGTCCACCTCGGCACAGGCCCCATCACAGCGGTACACTGTGTACACACAGACACACACAGGTTAGTGTGATGCAGGCACAACAACAACAACAACATGGAGGCTGCAGAGAGCCAGCGCACTCACCGAACAGGGAGCAGAGCAGAGGAAGGAGCAGCAGGAGCGATGAAGCCATGTCTCCCTGTGGACTGGACCAGGGGGCTCTAACACTGAAACACTGAGCTTAAAGGAGCCTTACGGCCTTCATCAAGTGAGCCCCTCAAAGAACAAAGCTTATCTGTGGAGGATGAAGCTGCGTGTCAGTGGAGCGCAGGCTGATGTCACATGGAGAGCTGCCTGGTGAAGTGCAAACTGTGTCTGTGGCAGCTAAGTCTACGTCCAGGTCTTTGGCTCCAGCCGGCAGCACGGCCCTCCTTTGAATTATTGCCACAAATGTATTGCTGCTGATTGAGACGATGCTCAGATTATCTAATCTCTGGCCTTTATCTGCTATTAATTATGAAAGAGTCCAGACCTCTGTTGACTCACAGTGCTCCCCAGATCCACACCCTGAGATCTGATTAAGGTTTTCCCAGAGGTCCTAGTGTGAGCTGCGCAGAGCCCGGGGGCCACAGACAGGCCCTGCTCTTTAATGCTGGCAGATTACAGATTACAGCACGGACTCACAATGGAGGCGCGTTTAAATGTGCAACATGCGCCAGCTACTGAATATTAACACACGTACACGCCAGTGCATAAAGAACTCGATATATATATTAACAAGGATTAAATGGCTACCTCTGACGCGCTACTAGTGTGAATACAGACCGACCTGATGGTCTAATTTGTAATCCTTCATCGGATGAATCGGAGCCTGCTGCCCTGAATCAGAGGCCTCCTCCTCTTCTTCTTCTTCCTCCTCCTCCTCCTCCTCCTCTCCGACAGGAAAAAATAATGAATGATTTCCTCTCCTGTGATGGAGGCTGGGTGTAGAAGGACCTGTTAGGAAGGACCTCTTATCTAATGACCCCGTGCTCGTAGAAGAGACGCTTCTGCCGCGCTGTCATCGCAGGTGGAGAAACAGCGTGAGCGCACACGCAGAGGAACAAAAACACACCGGGAGAAATCCTCCTCTGCTCGGTCCACGGCGCGATTCTTCCTGCGCCACAGTGGCACCTCTGCCGCTCCGTTCAGAGAATGCTGCAGATGCACTGCGGTAAAAAAAATGTGTGTGTGTGTGTGTGTGTGAGAGAGAGAGAGAGAGAGAGAGAGAGAGAGACACAGACTGAGCATGTGCTGTTGCTAACGCTTCTGTTTTTAAGCTGACATTATCTTAGCATAGCCTGGAAGCTTTAGCACGGATCTTATTTATATACACAATAATTAATATAATATAAATACAGAGAAGCTCTGACTTTAAGGTGAACTGGCCCTTTAATTTAACCCCTGCGGCTCCGGGCTCCATCTATGATGGCACCTTTCTGTTGCGCCGCGCATCAGTCAATAACTTTGTCATAACTCTTCCATATTCAGCGGTAATAATACTGTAATAGCCGCAGGTCAATGCGGGCAGTGCGTGATGGCATTCCGTTACACAAACCATCTTTCACACCCACTCACGTCGTGTGTGTGGATGCTGATGCTGATTTTATCAACTAGCTAGCATCAGCTACGCCTACGGGCAGGCTGCCGTTAGCCTGCATTAGCTTGTTATTTTTACACACAAAAGTTTATATCTGTATTTCAGGATTAAGAATGTCTTGCTACAAATAGGCAGTGACCTCACCTGTCAAAGTAAAAAGCTCAAACTATACAGGTAAAGTAACTAAGCCATCATTGATTATGCTAACTGCTAGCCTGCTAATGACTGCTCGTTAGCTACAAGCTAGCGTAACGCAGACAGGAATTTAGAATGTGTAAACAAACGCAAAGTAGCAGTGAAGCTTGTAAGAGTGGAGCAGCAGCATCTGGTCCTGTAGACAATCCTTATGTTTATATAGCTGTTAGCAATACTTGTTTACATGAGGGGGCGTGCTAACAGTGCTTTGTACCCTGTGAAGCTAGCTATCGATCATAGTGATGCTCAGGTGGAAGCTCTTATCGTCCACAGCTCGTTATCAATACATATTTTACTGACAATATAACTGCAGTCACAAGTGATTGATTGACTGAAAATAATTTGTTAAGCAGCTGTTACTGCTTAAATGAAAAAATCAAACTTTTTTTCTTATTAAATGTGTGAACAATTTAAAATTTGTCAGCACAGAAACCAGTAGAAATGTTTCAGACACAGAGCGTCCGTGGTAAATGTTCATTTTTCCCTCTGTGATCATGCTTTTAGTTTTGTGACCATGGATCCGACCTGCAGCGCGTCTGTGGCTCCAGCAGGTTTGACTGTCCAGGTGTGCTTCCCTGGAGCTCGTGCTGCTGTTCTGGACAATCTGAACCGGCAGCGGGAGGAGGGCCGCTTGTGCGATCTCTCCATCCAGGTGCAGGGACAGGTGTTTCGAGCCCATCGCTGTGTGCTCGCTGCATCCTCTCCTTATTTCCACGACCAGGTACGTTCATGCTAATACCTTGGTGCTTCGCTGATTCTGTATGTTTCCTCTTATTGTTTGGTTCTCTTCTTTTGACAGGTGCTACTGAAGAATGTCACGACTGTGTCCCTGCCCTCAGTCATGGACCCAGTGGCCTTTGAGAGTGTTCTAAGCTCAGCCTACACCGGCCAGCTGAGCATTGTGCACGATGACATCGTCAACTATGTGACTGTGGCCAGCTTCCTTCAGATGTGGCACATTGTGGACAAATGCACAGAGATCCTGAAGAGGCCCAGGGTGTCTGCAGAAGGCGCCTCTGGAGAGGCTGCTGCGGCCCACGCTGGCCCAGCATCCCGGCAGCAATCACCCAGCAGCACAGAGTGCCTGTACGCAGAAAGGGAGGGGAGGAGGCGGGAGAAGAAGCCCGACGCTCTGCCTCCTTTAGCTACATGGAGACGGCCACAGCAGTTTCCTAGATGGGGTCGCCCACGGCCTTCATCAGCCCTGCACTTAGCTGACTCTCAACTAGATACACTTCCTGATTATGTGGAGAGTGATTACAGCAGCTGTGAGGAGGCATGGGTATCAAGTCATGCTAAAACCAGCCACTTTACCCAAGATGGACCCGGCAGCAATAGCCGAAACCACGGGGGGCTTCCCAGCAGTGAGGCGCTGAAGCAGAAAGTCAAGTTCCAGCAGCGGGGGGGATCACAGAGCGCCGATCGGCTGCTTGATAAAAACAGAGAGAATGGAGACAGTGATGAGATACAGGAGAAGAAGAGGAATGAGAGAAGGGAGATCGAGGCAGATGAAGGATTAGGAGAGGAGGCGGTGGAGAAGAAGGAAGGAGGCTTCGGACAAATGGGTCACTGTGGTAAGACACACAAAGCCTGACTGTCTGACCAAGTGGAACCCAGTTAGAACCAATTCCAAGTTTAAAGGCCACTCATATGCATTCTTCATTGTCTTGGAAGTATTCAGATGTAATTTTGTTTTATTTTCCTCCAGCAGACTTCCACCCAGTTTCAAATGAAAACCAGGCCGTTGGAACTGCCACAGAGAAGCACATTGTGGAGGCGACAAAGGAAAAACCAGAGAGGGATCTGGCAGGAAGTGATGCCTCCTCAGACCTGCCTGCTGTTCACGCCTGTCAGACCGGGGAAGGAGCTCCAGGTCCTCCCTGCCCGGCCTCAGCTCGGCTGCAGTGGCAGACAGGCGTCTGGTCTCAGCAGGAACAGAGGCCTCAGGAAGGGCAGGCTGGTAGCTGCACTAAAGACGAAGACGATGAGGAGGAGGAAGATGTGGACTTTGAGTGTTTCACAGCCTACAGCAGAGACACGTACAGTGAGATTGAAGACGGCACAGGACAGGTTTCTCAGAGGCCTCTGGTCCCTGTGTCCCCTGACTTCACCGTGGCCGGCTCAGAGGTGAACTGGCCGTCCACTAGTGGTGGACAGGCGGGCTCGCTGATCCCCAGTTCGAGCCGCCATTTATCACCATCTTCTGCTGCGTTTCCACCTCCCGCTTCACCTCCAACCCCATCTTCATCATCTTCAGTGTCCCTCGCAGGGGCTCCCTACACAGGCAAAGTCCACTTCTGCCACTGTGGTAAGGCCTACACCCTGAAGAGCATGCGGGACCGGCACGTGAAGATGCAGCACCTGAACCTGCGGCCCTTTGGATGTCCTGTATGCACAAAGTCCTTCAAAATGAAACACCACCTCACCAAGCACCTGAAAACACACGGAGGGCTGCGGCCATATGAATGCACCCTGTGTGGGAAGAAAGTCATCTGGAGAGACAGCTTCCTGAGGCATCAGGCCCGATGCGAGAGGCTCGCCTCCAGCTCCTCGGCCAACAGCAACAGCACGAGCGCAGCAGCAGCTGATGGGGACGACGGCTACAGTTATGGGTTCGATGAAGGGGAGGCGGCTTTCCTCCCAGCAGGAGGACAGGTGAAGGTCGAGGAGGTGGACTTCCACCAGGAGATGGAGGAGGGGATGCGTGGGCTGCTGGGCACCGTGTCTGGGATCGTGGATGAGCTGAGAACCCAGTCGCAGAGTCTGGATAGCGGCAGTCATGTTTTCAAAGAGGAAGCCAGCGAGAGCTTCACCGGGAGTTAAATGTGAGGCAGGTTTATGTACATAAATACTGTAAAGATGGACAATAACCTACACGGTGACTTTAAAAGTCTACAGTCTGAGCAGACATTCAGTTTTATATGACTTCTTTTTACGTCACGGGAATGTTTTGAAGAAGAACAATCATCTTCAGCTTCATTGTACTTTTTATTTCATGTCGCCTCAGTTGTTGTTTTGTGAACTCTACTAAACAGTGAGGGTGTGAATGTACTTTAGCATAAAATAGTTTTGCATTTTGCACATAAATTATTTGCCAATGGCCTGCATCAGAAGCAAATACAAGCACGTGTGCTGGTTTTGTCCCATTTTAATGTTTCTTCACTATAAATCCTGGGAGTAATAACACTGAATTGGTGCTTTTATTCTAGAAGATTGGTCCTTCTAGAACACACAGACACACCTTAAACAGCCGCTGAGCTGTGTACATAACATGGATGCTGTTCTTAGAGCAGTATAGAGGGGTACATCAGTTCTATGGTGGAGCGCAAGAGGTCTCTGTAGTCACACGCTGCAGCCCTTCACCATTAGAGGAAGAAGCCTATAGAGGGTGTGTTTTCTCAGCCACTGTAAGGCCAGGATCAGTGCTAAGCAGAGCTGTAAGGCTCTCTCTCTCTCTCTGTGTTACTCCCTCTGCCGCTGCTGAAGCTGTGTGATGTGTTGTGATGTTGTATGAGCTGCTGCCGGAGCAGTTCTGAGTCTGCTGTGATTGTAGAGGCCTTGAAAATGTTCCCAGCATTGTTTGTTTGTTTGTAATGATGTGGAACATTGTGCTCCCACTTGAGAGAGTTGACGCGGGCTTTAATGACTCATCCTTTCTTTAATTAAACAACAGGCTGAACTCTTGTGCTTCTCAGCCAGCAGAACCCTTGGATGCTGGGATTGTTGAATTTGGGATCGACTCTTGAGACGCTTCCGAGAAATGCTGGGGAGATTTTTCAGGGCTGAGTTTGTGTGACTGAGCGCTCGACACTAAATACGCACAGTTTTTTTTTCCACCCACCTCTACGGCTGCTTGGTAAACCTTGAAGCTGCAAACAGTATTATAGCACTGTTGTCATGGTTACAAAATTCTCACACAAGCTGTAGATATACTGTCCGCAGTGCTTTTATTCTACATGAATATGAATAACTCTCTTGAAATTTCTTGCTCACCACGGTGTCATAAAGTAATAAATGCTTTATAGTGTAAGAACGTGTTGTAGCTAATGCTAGCCGACACATGTTGCTGCACCAAACACAGTCTCTGCACTCCTGCTTCATAGCCAAGATGGCGACCACTGAGAGACCTGTCGTTTTGTTTCGCCCTTATTTCAGTCAGTCTATGCTAAGTAATGCTATGTAAAGCTAAACAATGCTAAAAGCTAAGCTATGCCTAAGTCAAGGCGATCTGCCCCCAAAGCTAACTGAAGGCTAACTGAAATATGATGACATAAAAAAGACAAAAGATTTCTCTCAGATTTCCAAACCTTTAATAACTCTTAACTAAGAGCAGACTACATGTGTTTATTTGCAGTTAGGCTACACATTAAAAACAATAATTTGACGTTAAGATGAAACAGTTGTCTGAGTATCAGTCCCTCTTCCTGTAGCACCACCATACAGTGTGTCAGCAACTTCAGGAAACACCAAGCGGTTATAAAGTCAACATGCAAACTGATCATGTACAGTAGAGTGTGGCAGAGCTGTGTATTATGGACAAAATGAAAATTATGCATCAGAGCGTTTGAATCCATCACCTCTCCTACAGCACTGTGCTCCTCGCGCCATCTTGCTGCGTCCGCCTGAAACCTTTGAACCACTTACAGTCTGACCATCAGTGAACACAAACCACAGCTGTCCTCCTCTAAACCAATCAGTAAAGCTCAATGTAAGATGCAAACAGGTAAAACATGATGAAGGCGATAGATGCAAGCCAAACAGACGACAGGCAGAGTTTAAGGACGGGCTTCTGTTATGTAACAGTGCATTTGAAAAGGGCGATCAAACTAACATGGTGACATAAAACTCCATTACACTTACACTGTGTTTCCAACATGGCCGCATTCTGTCCAGATTCCACATACAAAACGAGAAGACAGGTCGGATCGATGTGTGAGCTGAGCTTCTAGAAAGCAGCGAGATCCGTGAAGCATTGCTCGTGTACAAAATGGAGACGACAGAGGACGAATAGAAAAACAAACATCTGCCTTGAACTAGCCTCAGACAGCAGACACTAGCACCATCAGACAAAGATGATTTTTACAGTCGGATGTTTTACTCAAAGCACGCCTGAACCTCTTATAAACAGCTAAATATCATTAAAGTTTACACTAATGTGTCTCTGTCTAAAGATACAAGAGGCTTGTGTTAGTGTGTTAACATTTCTTGAGGTTGTGGGTCGGCCACATGCAGATCTGCTTCTCCATCTTCTGCTTCCAGTCCCATTGGCGTTGGATCTGTGGTTGGGTCCTCAGCAGAGAGCTTAGAAGATGGTGCTCCAGCGTTTAGGGGGTGGACGGGACTTGGTGTCTCCCTGGAGGGAAGAAGAAAGAAAGAAAAATGAGGTGAGGTTAAAAAAAAAGAAGTATTTTCCATCTCCAGCTGGCTGATCTGTGGTTTTTAAGTTAAAGCTGTGCTGAAAGTTCATGAAGGAGTTGATTGTCAGATTCTTCACATTTATTGGGATCAGTGGGGGCACTGAAAATTAACCCTTCAATGAGGTAGATGTGCCGATTTACATGTTGCATGATGACTTTAAACATGAAAATGTTGCTGTCATGGTTGTTGCTGATTATGATGAAAAGCTGATGAAGAGTCTCAAAGTAAAAATATATAGTAGCCACCTGGTCCACTGGTGGGATTTTACATCAGCTGCTGTCTTCACAGCTACTCTCTGGGCCTAAGCACATGCCCAAGTTGGGAAGATCCAACAGTGACAAGACTGCTCAATGCTGGCATGCACTGTATGCACATGCCTAAGGCAGGGAGCCCACACCTCTACTGCCGTAGGCTTTCCATACACTGCACACATATGCTAAAGGTATGGAGACCCTGAAGTAAAGAGGTGCTTCAGGCTCTGTGTTGTGTATACACAGAGATCTTAAAGCTAAGCTTCAAAGATAGCCTATGCTTACAATGTACTTTATCCAGCCTACACTTCCCCTGCCTTGGGCATTCCATAAACTGTCCTGTTAAGGCAGGAAGGTCCGAAAGCACTAAGGCTGCTCTAGGCTTTCTGCTCAATGTATGTAAATACCCCATACAGGTGGAGGACACCCCCTTGCCTTGGGCTTTCCATGTATGTAGATGCTTAAAGTAGGGAGCCCACACCTTCCCTGCCTTAGGCTTTCTACAAACTTTACATATACACCCTAGGCAGGGGACACTTCTTCCTATGGACTGCATGTACATGCTGCCTTAGGCCTTCCATATGTGCTGGAAACATGTCATACCACCAAGTATAGTTTTCTAGAGACAGAGACTGCATTCTGCCCTGTGAACCAGCATAGCTGCTACATATTTTAAAGTGAGACCAGGATGTGATGATGGAATGACTTTTGAAGCAGAAATGGGGATCACTATGTTTCTTTACTACTCACTGGTCTCCGAGGAGAGCATCACTGTTGCATTTGAGCAAACACAGAGCAGAAGGAGCATTTATGAAGCTTCACAGTTATAAAGATGATACTCAGAGGTGTCAGATGTGCTGTGAAGCTCACCAGGTTGAAGATTCTGGACAGCGTGCTTTGGTCTCTGCGTCTTCTGACCGGCGACTTTGTGCTCTCGGCACGCGGCGTCGAGGCCTTAAAAAAAAGATGCTCTGTGAGCACAGATGGAGACCTGGAACCAGAGCCTGAGCCACGTTCACTGCTTTGTCATCGTGTAACCTTCAGGCAGATGTTTAATTCATTTTACATTGATGGCCTTTTTTCTCTTACGAGATGAGACGGATTTTACCTCGGAGGCAAACACGGAGCAAGTATTTTAAAATGTTTTGTTACAAAGGTCACAGGTATTGCTGTTGTTGGACAGAAAACACATAACCACAAATGGCTCATGTTGTTTTTCATTGTGTTATTAATGGGCTTTGCTGCTCTGTAGATGATGAAGGTGAACAGTTTGTTCAAATTTGGAGCATTGTTTGGTAGGTTTAT
Organism: Parambassis ranga; assembly: GCF_900634625.1. Classification (NCBI taxonomy): domain Eukaryota; kingdom Metazoa; phylum Chordata; class Actinopteri; family Ambassidae; genus Parambassis; species Parambassis ranga. Next base: position 4,499,256 of record NC_041023.1, on the reverse strand, counting down.
TGCCTTGAAGAGATGAGTTACACAGCTCTGAGTCTTTAGTGATCATGCAGACAGTATTTCCAGGTAAAAAACGTTTGTTTATGTCTGTTTGGGGTAATTAAAAATTAAAGGAACACTATCTGAGAAAATGGACAACCTCTGCTTTCATGCAGCCATCCAGGGGTGTCCTGCTCCCCTGGATGTCGCCACTTTGACACTATTTATGACCCAATCACTGTGAGTGATGATCCACATGTCATGCCGTAGGCCACAAACTTATCAGCCACAGTGCTTGGTATGTGGTTTCTCTGCAACAGCAGCAAGAAGAATCTGTAATCTTTGCTCTTTGGTTTGTTACAGAGTAACACGAATGAGGAGGAAGAGACAAAGAGGAGCAGACGACAGCCACCTTAAAGGGGGAAAGAAAATGGATGATGAGGACGAGACAAACAGCGTCCTGACTGCAGACACAGAGGACGTGAAAGGATGATGACAGTCAAACGACACACAGACGGCTGTCTGCAGACAGATGAGAGGACACAAAGGAGATGGAAAGCCAACACAGATGGATCGGTGAGTCATCTCTGGCACAAAGGGAATGAAGGTGTTACTGAGAACTAGAGGTGTGAAAGAGAAGAGGAAGAGGAGGGTGATGCAGGTCAAGAGGTCCTGAGAGAAAATGTTTACCGGTTGTGGTTCATAAATAGTCGAGCAGTTTCAAAGTCATCCAGAAACAGTGAGCCGCTCTGGATTGAAGCAAAGAAGGGAAGAGGGAGGGGTGGTTTGAATGTAATGAATGTAATGAGCCAAATGTGAATCAAGCTTCAATGGATGAATGTGGTTTTCTGTGCCACGCTTCCAGCCCATGCTGCCTTTCAGTCCCTGCATGTAAACACTCGGGATTCAGCACAGCTTCGGAATCTGGCTCGAGTTTAAAAGGTCTTTCTCTCAGCGAGACACAAAGTGAGGAAAGACAGACAGTGTGAAGGTTAACAGGTGCACTGCAGACAAAGGACAGGCTGCTGAGGACCAGCTCTCTACACACGGAACAGGGTGGCTGCATGCGCTCCTCTCTGAGGAGTACAGTAAAAGATAATGTGACATACCAAACCCAAGATTTCTCTCCACTGGACATGGAAAAGAAACAGACAGTGACAAGGTGAAAAATAATAAGTTCATGGTCATGCTTTGGATCCACAAGAATACAGTTTTCAACCTAAATCCACCAGGTGTAAAGGTTTGACTGATGGTCCCCAGAGGATGAACCTTAATCCAGTAAAATGTCATTATTCTCATAGGAAGGCTAAATTTCTAATGCTATCATAATAGTGGTGGTGAACATTGCTGCACTGCATCATCTTCGCATCGAAACATGAGCATTTATTAGCATCAGGTTGATTGAATCAGGCCTACGTGAAGTTAAAGGACCAGTGTGTAGGACTTAGTGACACCTAGTGGTGACAGTGTAGATTGTAACTATTTGTCACCACTTTGTTTACTGCACAAAAAAATGTCTGCCACCATAGCGAGCTTTGTGAAGGCCGGCCTGATTCAAAGAAATGAGGCTAACACAGCAGTGCTAAAAACTGCAGTTCCTCAAGCGGCCACAAGAGGGCAGCTCCAAAAGTGAGTCAATGTTTCTGGCCACTAGATGGCACCAAAGTCTAAATTTCACACATAGTGAGTTTAAAAGTGTCCTGTGTACAAAACAAATCTGTCAGTAGAAGGAGTCAAGTTCGATAAAAACCACCAGCCCATGTTTTTGTCTTCATGCTCTGAAATCATCAAGAGAAGGTGAAATTGAGACTCACCCTGGATTTAGGAGGAGGAGAGGAAACCTACGACAACAACAACAGAGTGACTGATTGTACAGGGAGAGAAAACAGCACAACAAACCACGGAAAAGTTTCCCCTGATTCCTTATTTTAATCATTATGTAAATGAAGGGGGGATCAGAACACCATGACACCATTTGTAGGAAAGCTCAAATCCCATGTGACTGAAATAATTCATGAAGGGATGAAAACTTACGATGCTTCTGAAGAAATGCACCACAGCATTTTCATTGGTCCGACGGCGAGTGGAGGATTGCTGGGGTGAGGAGGCCAGGTGACCCCGGAACGACCCCTAAAGAAGGAGGAGGAGGCAGATCTTTAGACCTCCAAACACCTTACAGTGCTTCAGTATATTAGCATTTTGTTCATGAAAGTTGGCCCCAGCTGCACCTTAACGGTAAAGATAATCATCATTTACACGTCAAAGCTGCAGTGTGGAGAGAAAGCTCAGTTGACAGGAAGCAGTTGAATCAGTGTAAAGGCAATTAACATGCTGAAAGAGAGCATGTAAGGCAGGAAGAGAGCGGAGGGTGAGGCAGGCGACGACAGGTGTATTTATAAAAAGGTGTGTGTGTGTTTTCTTTAATGTTTAGACCTGTGCACACGGTTACAGCAGACCCTGCACTGTACTGTAAGCAGCAGAAAAAAATCATCATCGTTTCAGAACTCTGAGGACCTGACGTCCTTCGCTGCTCCCACACAAGCAGCCGGGCTGGGATGTTACATGAAAGCCGCCCTGACTCCTGCCGGCCCCTCCCTGCTCTCAGTCTTCAGTCTTAAAAGGAGGCTTTGTGTGAGTTTTCTTTCTTTCTGGGGCTCATGGCCAGACTGACATTACAGACTAAATATACCTGCAGCCTGTGTGCGGTCACATTCAGACCTAGAGTGGTGCCACGCTGCAGGATTCACTGTGACAGCACAAAGAAGCTGGAAAGCTTCTGTGCACAGAGTGACGTCTACGTGCAGACACCAGTGGAGGAGAAATATAAATATATAGAAATATAGCAGTAAAATATTAAAATAGTTAAAGTGTGATTGATTTTTTTTAACTTTGTGTAATAAGATGTAAGATAAGATCAATAAATTCTTATTACAAAGTAAAATAATAATGATTAATAATGATGGTAATGATAAAATAACATGACGTCTGCTCACCTTGCTCCTCTTCTTTTTGTCTCCTCCAAAGAATTTGCTAATCTGATCCATCAGGCCGGGGTTCTTCTTTTTCCTCCCGAGCCCAAAGGTGCTCTGCCCTGAGGTGCCCGCTGTGGCCATGCTCGCTGCTGAGGTTGGTGTGGCGTTGACCTCTGAGTCTGCTCAGTAGTCCTCTTTTCCAGAACAAGTCCAAAGCCCACTGTGCCGACGCCCGGCTCTGCCGCTCCTTCAGGGTGGTTTGCAGCCAATCCGACGCCCCGTCTTTGAAGGTGTCGTCCCCTCACGGCCCCGGGGCACCATGGGACGTGAGGAGGGTCAGGTTGTTGGGGAGGGTGTGAAGTCCATGACTCTGGCTCGGGTCCAGGCATTCTTCAGAGCTTCAGTGGCTGTGTCAGTCGCTGCCGCCCTCCCCATTGTTCCTCTGCCCATCTGCCTCACCCCGGCCGCAGGGACAACAAGGGTTATCTCTGAGCCTGAACTCACAGCCTGATGCGAAGCCGCCCGCAGCGCTGTGAGAGGCCATTGTTGGACGGGCCTCATATATTTTCTTGCTGCATTGTGTTTAAATTAGATGTACAGTCACACAGACGGATCCCAAAGACAGAGGATGATGAGTGTGAACGATCTGAAAAAACCTTTGAACACCAGCCAAGAGTCTGCATCTGCAACACAGACTCCCAGTGACTATGCATGTGTGGATGTTGACTTCAGTCCGGTCATCACCAGACAGAAGAAAACCAAACTAAGTTAGGACTATAATGAAGCTTTAAAAGCTGTTTGTATGTAAACATCCAGTTTTATGGCACATTTACCATCTTATTTCAGTAAATCCTCGTTCTTGTTTGAAGTGCTGCACTCTAAAACTCCATGACTGTTTGTCTGTGTGATGTTTCTCTTTGACATTGTACCACATTACAACACGACCAGTGGCCCTGGATGCATCGTTTCACACACTCACACACAGTGGCTGCACACAGCAGAACAAAGCAGCATCTGTGGCACCATCCGTTGTGTTAGAAAACACCCATGCAGCATCAGAATATTCATATTTAGGAACAGACGCCTTTCTCTTATATTTGAAGTCAGAAAGTCAAACTGTTTTTATATCAACACATGCATATTATACATTTAATCACAGTGTTTAAAAACCGTGAAGTTCAGTCTATATTTCTGATTCCACCTTTAATGTCTTAGTTACCACTGTTGCACCGTGTTGTTGGCAAGGAATCCAAACTGACCAATCAGCACCCAGTAGGACAGGGAAAGAATGATGTGGGCATGTGCCTGTTTCAGGTCTGACATAAAGTTAATATTGCATTAGCCAAAAATTAAATTATATTGGAGTGTTCTGATGGGACCCAGGTAAGAATAATTGTGTAAGCAATATTTGCAGTTCACCAGGTAGCCTCTAGGGGCTGGCTCCCTGTTAGACTACTCTGTTACAGTTCCCAGGTGTCAGCTTTCTGTGACACCTGTGTAAGTGGGTGGGTGACAGGTGGATGCTGCATCACAGCACAAGCTGCCTTCTTCTTCTACTACTCGCCCATCTCAGGTCCACTGGTGCTCCACCTCTTTGCCTGTATTTGGAGTTTAGGCAGACTACACGGTGACAGCTGGAGCCTCCCACAGAGACTCAAAACTGCACTTCAGAAACATAATGACTGACATCACACAAGCTTCATCATTGAGGACTAGAGAGCGCCCTGCAGCTGAATACATAGTTTACAGGCCATTCAGCAGCTTACATCTCTTGTTTATCTTATGTTATTTGGTGTTTGTTTATCAGGGATAAATGAAGTCATGTTTCAGATCATGATCATGATCATGAGGTGAAATGTGGAGAAGCTTCTCCTCTGCCGTGCTGCAGGCATCACTGAGCTTCACTGCAGGATCATGCTGGTTGGGTCATGTCTTTGCTGCTGATGTCTGCAAACAGTGTGTGTGTGTGTGATACCGACAACTTACAGAGGAAAAATATATGTTAGAATCAGTTGGAAACTGATACAAAATATGAACGCCTGCATGTTTTATTTATCTGTTGATTAGTTTACAGCGACACTGATGAAACGACTCAGCCAGAACATCACTGACAGTGTTTGATTCTGAGGTTTGTGTTTATTGAATCAATCTGGAGATGTGTACAGATGCCACATCTGTGAAACTTTGATAAGAACAGCAATTGCAACAGAAAATTGAATCAAATTCAATGTTTCCAAAGATTCAGGTATGATTGTTAATTTAAAACGTTTTTGAATATTTAGGCTTCGGGTGTGACACCTCATCCTTACAGCCTTTTGGTGTCATATGTATATTATATCTACACATTCTGAGCAGGTCATCTAACACACGCAGGGGCCTTTAATATGATCCTGTTTTCTAAATGAATGATCATTCACTTTACATTTTGATCAGCGACTCAGAGGAAATCAGAAATCTCGTAAAAACCTGAGAAAGGCCTTTGCTTGAACTCATCCTCCACATGTGGGTGCCTCCATATCACGTAGCTAACATGGCCGTCCGTTGTTCCCCTGTATAAACAGACTGAAGCGGGGACAGGCATGTTTGTCCACTCTGCCTGGTACACAGGGCTGTTTGTGTTCTTCCTGCAGGGTCGGGCCTCGGTGCAGCGCCCACGGACCTGACGGTGGTTGAGTGCAGGAATGCAGGGAGTAGGCCGACCCTGCTGCCTGAACCCTGCTGCCAGAAGAGTCTTGGATTTGTTCCTGGCGCTGGAAGGCCGAGGCAGAGAGACCGGAAAACAATAGTGGCCATGGAGGAGAGCTGTGGGACACAAACATGGGAGATAATCCTTGAACCCCCGGCAGGAATGCCGATCTAGACGAAGACACCCACTCAGAGCTGAATGTCTATCTGCTGCTGGAGAGACGGGAAGAAAGCCGTCCTCTGTCCCATCTGAAGGACCACATGTTGCAGTCTGCAGGTGAAACACAGTCTGCACACTTAACTCATCTGTGCCTTTTTAAGCACAATCTGAGGGGTTACGCTTACCACTAGAAACTTAACAGGTCACCCTGACATGGCTCTATAATTTGCTCAGAGCCACTTTTCGGCCATCTTGATTTTATTTTGGAGCTAGATCATATTTAGAAAACAGGATGGAGGTGGAGAAAGCAAGGAGTCGCCACAACCTGGAGTCTTTATTCACTCCTGTTTGAGGCCATGACCTCAGTGTAGGAGGGTTTAAGAGCAATGTCATCTTTAACCGACTCCTCTTTCAAGATCATGCATCAGAATCAGATTTTTTAAAATTTCCTTTTGCCAAAACAAAACATTTACACAGCTAGCAGCTAAACATAGCATTATAAAAAATGGTTGGATACATGTTGCAAAATCTCACAAGAGTGCCACCCAAAATCCATGATGCTAAGCTATGCTATAAGAAAGCATCAAAAACTGCAGTTCCCCCCGAGGCCACTAGAGGCTGGTTCCAAAGTGAGTCAATCCCCATTAACAATCAAAAACACCAACTACAGCAGAAAGAAATGAATTGTTTTGTTGTTGTCAGGTTTTTCTTGTCTTTTCATTCTCCTTGTTTGTCTTTAACCCCGGGTCTGGACTTTCGTTTAACCCTGTGTTCTGGTTGTTTTGTTGTTGTTGTTTTTGTTCTCCTCGTAGCTGTAGGGTTTGTGGTTTTCTTACTCTGGGTTACTGTTAGTGTATCCTTGTGTCCTTAGTTCTGTTTGTCTATGTTGTGTTGTAGTTTCTTCTGGTCTTCCTGGTGTATTCCTTTTGTGTTTTCTGCCTTTCTATTTAAGTCCTGTGCTCCCCTTTGCTCTTTTCAAGCCGTTGTGTGTTCTCCTTTGTCAGCCCTCTGAGTTTTTGGATTCTAGCAGTTTTTTGTGCTCTCTGCCCTTAGCCTCGGCCTTTTGTTCTTTGCTTGCACGACCTCTGCCAGAAATGAAGGACCTGTTCTTTGCACTTCAAAACCCTGACAGTTTACAGCCTGGTAAAAAAAATATAGATAATATCCAGATTCCAGACAGATGTATGTGCATAATGGTTTATATTTATGTTCTTTTTATTATTTTAAGATTTAAAGGTAGGGTAGGAGATTTTGAAAACTCAGTGAGAGTCAGCCAGATTTGGAAAGTAAACACACGCCCCTTTCTCTCGGAGCTCACCCCGAAGCCACGCCTCCCAATCACATGGACACACATTACCTGAAGACGAGCTGCGGTCTGCGACTTCGGCCATCATGCACGTACCTCTCTGGTGCGCGCAGAGCAGGATGAGAGGGGTACAACCAGCCAATACTCCGCACCGGGTCCACCCGGAGGATTGGCTGATGTTTTTAGTGTTTTATAGCTTCCACAGATGATTAATATTCTTCATTTTAATGCGAAACTGCTGAACTAATTGTTTGCTATCGGATTGTAAAGAGATGTTACACTAATTTAACAAAAAGTGCATCAGAATGAAATCTGACCTACCTTTAAAAATGTTCCTGCTCTTCATAGTGTTTCGGGTTGTACAGTTTGGTGAGGTCAGGTAGGTTTAATGGTTTAATGGTGGCTCAAACAGCAGATGTTAGCATGCTAGTTAGCTTTATATGGTGTTTCATGCTTGGCCTATTGTGTAGCAGATGTATAAAGGCTGGATATCTTTCACTGTCATCAGTGGAATTTTGCTGTTTCCATCTGTCTGACCCTGAAAGAAGCTTCCTCCTTCTTTTTGCCTTTTGACTGAAGCTTTGAATTAGTGTCAAATTGCATTGTTGCTCTCATTTCAAAAGCATTTTTCTGTAATCCATGGATGACTCAAGGTAAAAACACGGAGACATAGGAGTCGTGACGCACTAATTGGAGGCTGAAAAGCCTTTGTGCTGCTATATGTCACCCGGGATGACCCGTCCGGGTCGAAGGCAGTCCCTGTAGATGCCTACAGATGACAGCATAGCTGCGAGGCCGGGCGGCTGATGTCACCACGCCTTGCACTTCCTCCTTTCAAACCTCTGATTGTTTCACAGAGATCTGTGCCTTACAGTCACCGCAACGCTCTGAATTATCGAGGTTTTCTGGGGCAGTGTGTGTCTGAACGCTGCAGCTGTGTGAACTAATGGGATCAACTGTAAGACGTGATGTTGTTTTGTTTCCTCACAGCGATCCTTTTGGCCGGTAAACAAGTCAATGCAAATGTCTTGGTGGTTGAAAGCCAATGATTCCATCAACATTTGGCAGGATGTGCGGCGCAGGGCTGGAGCATAATACCATCATTTGTTCAGCATCTCAACAATATCGGGCTCTCTTGTTTCAAACTGAGAGGCGGAGGATATTTTTGAGCTGCTGCTGCTGCTGCTACAGAGTCTTTGCATACAGAAGAATGTAAGAGTTTAACTTCTCTTTCAGGCGGCTCTCTGTCGCCATCAGACACGTGAAACGACAGCACAAAGCATGATCACCACAGAGAGGTGTCATTTCAGGCTGTTTGGGATAATGTGGGTCATTTGTTGGCAGCCATGTGGAGAAGTTTTCTAAGGACCAGTGTGTCATTTTTGCACTGACGGTCATAGACCAGAGTTTTAAATCACATATATTATTTCTTTTAATTTATCAAAACAGGTGTTAAAACTACCTGGAAAGGGTTAAAAAGTATAGACGGTACATACAGTAACTATGGCCGGATGTCATCTGTAGGTTTCTGAAGAGCTGTGTTGAGTCCCTCTGGGAGGTTTAGACTGTCGCCATGTTGGCAGTGCCATTGTCCACCTAAACTCCAAATACAGGCAAAGAGGTGATGCATGAGAGGAGCTGAGGCGGGTGAGAAGCAGGAAACTTACACTGTAAGTCAGAACCCAAAGCATTGTGGGAAATTTTACGCCCTAATATCATTAAAATGAGTGAGTTATAAAAGTTTTTGTACCAGGTTGTAAACATGTTTATGTCTGCTGTAAAGTTGAACATTTTGACATGGGAGTCTATGGGGGATTGACTCAGCCCCCAGAGGCCACATATGGAACTGCAGCTTTTGATACAGCTGCAGGGGGTTCGTTGAGTTTTCCATCACAGCTCCACTTGTGTTCCACCTCTGAAGCAGACTCAGGTGCAGCTTAGATGGCCTCCGACTCCATCTTTATCGTTGAATGAAACGTGGCACAGTTCTTCTCTCATTAACAAGCTTCTCTTCCCTTTTCCTGTCAATCATTGTGGCATCTTCACTGTGTTTATAGAGCCACAATAAATACAGCATGGCAGATATGCACACACAGGCTCTTTCTGTTGCTGCCTTCCCTGATGAGGTGAGGACAGCCTGAGACATTTCATGTCCTGACAGCTTTTACAGTGAAAATGTCCTTTTATGCACCTGGTACATCAACAGGGAGCAGGTGAGTGTGTAGTCACGATAAAATCTCTCAGCAGACTTCATGAAAAAGAAATGAATAAGCCGATGTCCTCCAGTCTGGAAGAGAAACATGTCGGTCGGCAAACAAGGTCGTTTACAACAACACGGCGCTTCACAGCAGTGGATCAGTGTCGCTGCTTCGTGCTGTGCTGCTTTCTCCATCTTCACACAGTCGTGAGATTGGCAAGGTGCGACTGCAGCCTTATTGTTTTTGAAATAATGCAGCTCGGTGATGTTTCCGACTCTCATGCCAAAAAAGATTTCACAGAATTCAAAGTGTGCCTGATGGGATTCAGCGCGCCCCTGTGAAGTGCAGGTTGGCTGCCTGTTGTTTTCATCACCGCTAACAGCTGCAGCGTCCCGGCTTTAGTGATGCAGGAGAACACATATTCAGAGGGTCAGCCAAAGAAATCTACACACAGCCGGAGACACAATCATTATGAGGAGTATTATAAAAGGTTTCAAGTGCTGTTTAATACAGCAGATGAATGTTTACACAGCATTTTCTTCCATTGAGGAAGCCTTTATTGATTTAATTTGCACCGCAGGCCAAAAACTACCAGGGTCCATGTAAAGGGTCCATATAACTGGAAGTGTCCTCTTTGTTTAACCATAGAACAAATCACTGTTATTCTGTGACCCTATGTGGTCTGTGATTTAACCCTGTAAGTATTTTATCTGTACTTAAACGTGAGGATTGGAGTAATGTTATGTCTTGCCATGCTTCATCATGGCAAAAGTAGAAAGCAAAAGACAGAAATGAGTGCAGGGTGGCAACTATATCAATACACAGATAGACCAGCAAATATTGTATGTTTTCTTAAAGGGACAGTACACTCTAAATGAAGCCTGCAGTTTATCTTTACAGAGTTTTTTACAGAGTATGAGTGAAAAACATCTCCGGGTACTCCATCATTCTCCCACACTCTAAAGACGTGCCAGGTTAAAGGTAGGGTAGGAGATTTTGAAAACTCAGTAAGAGTCAGCCAGATTTCGAAAGTTCTCACCCCGAAGCCACTCCTCCAATCACATGGACGCACATTACCTGAGGACAAGCTACGGTCTGTGACTTCGGCCATCATGCACGTACCTCGAAGAGAGTGACAACCAGCCAATACTCCGCGCAGGGTCCACCCGGAGGATTGGCTGATGTTTTTAGCGTTTTATAGCGTCCACAGATGATTCATATTCTTCGTTTTAATGCGAAACTGCCGAACTAATCGGTTGCTATCGGATTGTAAAGAGAAGTTACACTAATTTAACAAAAAGTGCATCAGAATGAAATCTCCTATCCTACCTTTAATTGGTGACTCTAAATTGCCCGTAGAGTGTGAATGGTCTGTCTGTGTGTTGCCCTGTGATGGACTGGTGACCTGTCCACGGTGTACCTCGCCTCACCCAAAGCTAGTTGGGAGAGGCTCCAGTCCCCCGTGACCCTGCACTGCAGGACAAAACGGGTTACTAGAAGATGGATGGATAAGTGAAAAAGCTGGGTGTAGTTAGGCAGAAAGTAGTTCCACCACACTCTGTGGGTTTTCCTTGGACACATTTTACTGTTGAGATGTCATATTCTGTGCTGCAGGAGTTCTTGGTTTGCTCTCCCCTCTGCATGCATGCTGCTTCAGTACATTTTAATTGCCGACTCTAACTTGGGTGTAGGTGTGTGCATGACCTGCCACTCGTCTAATGACAGCTGCAATCCACCCCCCCACCCCGTGACCCTGCCACAGGACCAAACAATGGATAAACAAGAAATGAAGTGCTAACATTAGCATGCTAACAAGCAGGTCTAAGGCTCCTTAGTGTGTTAGCAGTTTTAATTTTGTGTTACTTTACACAGGAACTCTGACCCCTGTCCCAGCAGCTGTAATTTAGCAGCTGTAAATAATGCAAATAATAATAATATGAGCTTATAATGCAGCCTGCAGGGACGTGCTATTTATATCTGTATGTGATCCCATGACAACACAGAGGGCAGACATAATTGGAACCAAGGATTGCCAAGAAAATGTGCTTGGAGCAAACTCCATCGTTGTTGGACAGTTAAATGTAATTCAATTAAATTTTAATTAGTAAAATCAGCCCTTCAGTGTCCTGCTCTGCATATGAATTTTTCAGCTGTAGTTACGTTTGACATTTAGAACCATGTATTCCAGCACAAATGAATACTTAATATTTCATGTTTGTCTCCACTACATGAGCAGCAGCACTGATTAAACAGCCTCTCTGGTTGTGTTAATGTGTGATTTGTGTGTTCTGTGGACACAGTGATCACTCTGCAAGGACATGCAAGCAGAGGCAAACCTCAAGAGCTCCCCCTGCTGCTGGTGTGTGGAACTGCAGCAGGTAGACTGAGAGTGTGAACTGAGCATCACAACATTCAGTCTGCTTTTAAAGAAGAATTGTGTTTGTCCAGAAGGGGGCGCTGTTGAACCTGCTGAATAGCCATCAGATCCACATTTGCAGTTCACCCATTGGCCTCTTGGGGGCTGGTTTCAATGGTGGGGTAATCCTTATAGACTTTACAGCAGAAATAAGCATCTTCACAGCCTGGTACTAAACCTGCTTTGGACTCTGTGGAGTTCTGACCACACTCCACCTCCACCTCCACCTCCACCTCTTTGTCTGTGGTGGGAGTTTAGAGTCCGTCACTCCACCAGTAAGGCGTAGAAACTAGAAACTGGAGTTGATGTAAAAGATTTAGCCACCACTTTGAGTTTCTCTCCTAAATGAGGCGAGCACACCAACCTGCCTGCTGTGACATCGCTTTGAAAACAAGTGGTGGACATTTTATTTGTATTTAGTGTAGACATTGAATAAGAGGCAGTTAGCTTAGCTTTGTGTTTAGCCTTGCAGGGTCACATGGCAGCTCTTTCCCCCCGACCACCCAGGACTTCAGGCCTCTGCAGCAGGCCGGTAGGTTGTTGGTTGAGTTCTGTCTCTGTGTTTTTGGTGCATTAGAATAGCTCTTCTTCCTCCTTTGTCAGAATATATGCTTGCACATATCACACTAGCTAGCTGATTAGCATGCTAACTTCAACAGATATCATGACATCAAAGTTACAAATTGCTCCTTTAAAGCCTTCAAATTACCTGTTACATATCTTTGTCATTTAAACACACACAGACAAACGACCTCCTCCTCCTCCTGTGTGTGTTTGTGTGTGCGTGCGCACACTAACACACTCAGTCTGAGTATGTGTGTGTTGAAAACAGACCTGAAAGCTGTCCTGTGGAGTTTGAAGCCACGCTGTCTGATGTTTTTATGAGGCTTGTAATCGTTTTTTGGGTTAGGGTTTTTTTTATTTGCACACAGCATGAAAGTAGACAATAAAAATCAAACGGATGTGGCTGGAGATAACATGTACTTTGGCACAGCGCAGTATACGAGACAATACTGGCTGTGTTTCATCAGCTTATTTATCACAAACAAGGCCACAGCAAGAGAGGAAAATGACACCAAACACAGGAAACTTCTTTACTTCTCAGAGTCTGAAGATTGATGCCAGCGTGAATGGACCGGCTGACATTATGCTCCACTGACTCATAAACAACTGTAATTGCCTGAGAAAGAAAATTAAGGCAAATGAGCAGCCAAAACAAAGCCGGACAAACACTGTCCTCTGTCAAAGGTAAATCACCCAAATGGCCGTCTGTGGTCTTCCAGCTATTTGGCAGGCGAGCTAAGTCCATTTGAAATTATTGGGGTAAATGGATGTGCTGTTGCCGTGGTCTCCTCTCGTGGCTCAGTGCTATGGTAACCACTGCAGCTGGAGCTAAAGGGCGTACCACCTGAGAGGGGGAGCAGCAGGGTCCAGAGGAGCTTATCTCCTCATGTGCCTAATAAGGCTGATAAAAGAAGATCAGGGAGGTGATGATGCAGGTCCGGGAGAGGAAGACATCACACCTTCATGCATCATCTGACACACTTAAGATCATGAGTATTAGAATATAAGAAAACATACAGGGTGCTGCAAAAAATGATGTTTATTATTTGTTTATTTCTAAGAAAACACACTTTGATGTCTTTTCTTACATAGTTATTATAGCTTGTTTTATGTGTCTGAATGTGTCCCAGTTGTTCCTCTGGTTACATGGTGCACAGTGTTCTCAGTGAACTTGAACTCTTCATGAGATGACAGCTGATAAGGCCTTCACACCGGATTGCACCACGTTCGACTGTAGAGACTTTATTCAGGTTTGTGTTGCTGTTTGTGTGCAGATGAGCTGATGATGACTTCACCTGCAGGAATAATTGATATACTTCTTGGAAAAATTGGCTTCTTCTCTCCTCCGGCAGAAAGCGAGGATAACATCGCCACAAGTCGCCATGGAAACTTCAGGCTGCTTCAGGACACGAGCTGAGAAACCAATTACATAACCCCAACAGTAACAATAACCCTTGATATAATGACTGCAACTAATATTCAGGAAAGGCTAAGTGAGGGAGTCAGGCATCATCCAACTGTCTTCATCTTCATCATCATCATCAGCAGCGCCTGCTCTGAAGCTCCTCAGGTAAATTTACGGAGCATGTAAACCAGCGGAGCTCCAAACAACTGAGGATAAGGGCGGCCCGCAGATACCATCAGCCTCTGCTCTCAGGTTACATAGCGTGTGCATCATCTCTGCCGTCATTTCCAGATGGTTACCCCCCCCCCCCCCCTCCACCCCGAGCAGATCCGTCTGAGCATCAGGATAATAAGCCGCTCCCTGCAGATCAATGAAAGAAGACAGAAGACGATCAATGGAGATGATAAAAAGGCCAGTCAGTGAAATTTCATCACAAAAAAAAGCATTATTCTAGAAGAATTCACTTCTTTTATTCAACCTCACCAGTAAAGAACTGAAATGAGAAATGTTTATGTATGTAGAGCTGTGGCTGTGTGATAATGGCAGATGTAGCAGGGTCAGTCTTCCTCTTTGATGGAGCTGCTGAGAAATGACTGCAGTTCCTCAACTGGCCACTTGAGGCTGACTCTACAGGTGGATCAATCACCACAATGACCGTGTTACTGCTGAATGGCTGACATGACCTGGCTCTGTGGACAACATAAACACTCAGGGCTGTCAAGTGTTCCCAGAAGGACGTGGAAGTGGACGATGTCTCCGTAGGACATGGGGGCCACAGTGGTGAGACCAGAGAACATCTCAAACTTAATAACAAATGATCAGAGCAACAGGATCAGAATATTATTCACTGTTGACTTCACCATCATCCAACACTTCATTAGGATTCAATCACTGATAATGATAGATTTTGATTTCATGTCAATCAGCTTTGTTCCTTCAGTCTGTCTCTATGACGTCAAACCAACATAAAGTCAGCAGCTTTGGGGCCTATTGTCTTGGAATAATAATAACTAAGCATCGCTGATTTACATGAGTGTATGCACCCTTCTATGCAGCGCATGCGCACAGACGCTGCTGTCTAAGTAAATTATGGTGAATGTTCTGTTCATGTGTGAGTCCTTTAATCAGAGTTTTGCAGCGGCTGCGGGTCACAGTGGGGAGGTGTTGGTGGGACCGGCTGCGCGCGGCATGGTGACGTTGCCTGGAGAGGAAGGGGAGGACAGATGCGCGCGCTCCATCCAACCTCTTCACTCAGGAGTTAATCCAACCTGAGCCGGAGCCTCGTGCTTCAGCTGTCACATCAACATGTAACTTCTCTGCATCGCCTGTGAGATCATGGAGCTGCAGGTGGAGAACCACAGCCTGTCCGTCAGCACCGACACCGTGCGGCTGCCGGCGAAGCTCGTCCTGGGGATCGGTGTCGATAACTTTGTGTCTCTGCTGATATTCGGGCTCATCTTCATCCTCGGGGTGCTCGGGAACACGCTGGTCATCACCGTGCTGGCGCGCAGTAAACCGGGACAACCGAGGAGCACGACCAACATCTTCATCCTCAACCTGAGCGTGGCGGACCTGTCCTACCTCCTCTTCTGCGTCCCCTTCCAGTCCACCATCTACATGCTGCCCACCTGGGTGCTGGGCGCGTTCATCTGCAAGTTCATCCACTATTTCTTCACCGTGTCCATGCTGGTCAGTATCTTCACTCTGTCTGCGATGTCCGTGGACCGGTACGTGGCCATCGTCCACGCCAGGAAGTCCTCGTCGATCCGTGTGTGGAGACACGCCATGCTCGGAGTGGTGCTGATCTGGATACTGTCCCTGGTCATGGCAGCTCCGGTTGCGCACTACCAGAGCATCGTGGAGAGGGAGGACAACAACACGTTCTGCTGGGAGGTCTGGCCGGACCACCAGAGGAAGGTCTACGTGATGTGCACCTTCGTGTTCGGATACGTCCTGCCTCTCACCCTCATATCTGTCTGCTATGCGAAGGTGGGTGCGCATGAATCAGGGTGAATGGGAGCGCAGCGTCAGTGGCAGATTCTGGAGCACAAAAATGATTTAAAGTCATGATAGATATATATAGTTTGACAGTCCGGATATATTATGATAAAAATCACAATTTATTTATCTTTGTTTGTTTGTTTTTTTGCGTAAATATGGCTTGTAATGAAGGTGAAGCCCTCCAGGACTGATTGATTTACATTAAAATGACGAGGACTAAAGAAACAGGGACTCAGCTCGTGTCTTTGTGGGTTTGCAGGTTTTAAATCATCTGCACAAAAAGCTGAAGAACGTGTCCAAAAAGTCCGAGCTCTCCAAAAAGAAGGTTGGTGGAAGTGATTTCTGTTTTTCTGCTCAGAGTTTCTCTGTCTTCTGATAAATCTGTCCATTTATATCATCTCCAGACGGCTCAGACCGTCCTCGTGGTGGTGGTGGTCTTCTGCCTCTCCTGGCTGCCTCATCACATCGTCCACCTGTGGGTGGAGTTTGGCTCCTTTCCCCTGAACCAGGCCTCCTTCGTGTTCCGGATGGTGGCTCACTGCTTAGCCTACAGCAACTCCTCCGTTAACCCCATCATCTACGCCTTCCTGTCCGAGAACTTCAGGAACTCCTACAAGCAGGTGGTCTGGTGCCGGGCGCCCAGCGAGTGTCCTCTGAACGACACCAGAGACCTCCGCAGCAGGATGGAGGCGGCGCCGTCCACCAACATCAGCGTGACCTACAAAGGTCATGACTCTCAGATCAGTAAGATGCTCTGACGCCACCGTGTCCAGGTTCTGGAGGGTCGAGGTGGAAACACTGTAAAAAATAAGGTTAAAACAAGATGTTCTTACTATAAAACATGTGTCAGCAGGAGGTAAGAGTCAGTGTGGTAGATGTATTGATCATTATTGTGACGGACAGGTGGTGTCACAGATCAGCTTGCATCAGCTCAAGGTTCATTTTTGGATAACTCAAAAAGTGGGCGGAGTCACCACGCCACATTGAACTTCAAACGTCCTGTATACCGTCCCCTAGTGGATCAACTGTGTAATGACCAAATTTAGGCAGATGAGTTTTGGAAAACTGTTTCGGCAACTTTTGGTCCTTTTGTTTTGATGGTGGATGTTTCGGCTTCTGGTTGATTATTGATGTTTGATAGCATTTGTTTAGCGCCTCAGCCTGCTAATGGTGGTGCTGTTGCACCTTGCTGTTCTATGTGATCAGGTGCTGACTGCATGGCATCATATATATGGCACCAAAAGTTGTGATAAATTCCTTGAAAGCGTGGTGGAGGCACAGCCGTGTTCAGGAACAGTTTCAGCCAGGAGAGCTGTCACATTTTGGCACTTGGATTTTACTTCCTGTTGTTGTTTACGTTGACTTTTTCACCCTGTTTTGTTGACTTTAGCCATGGTTAGGTTTAGGGTGTAACTTGCAGCGTTGGTTTTAGGGGAAAACAAATCATTGTTTGGGTCTCAGACACCATGGTTACAACTCTTCTTACAACACTGACCATGGTAGTGAGTGTTATGCTGGTGTTCCTTGTCGTTTGTGTGTAGAAATAGTTTGGCTCCATAAAATCAAAGAAATTTTTCCTTTTAAGGAAATATATATAATGCACTGAGACCAGGCTGAGGCTCATTGAAAGCTGCACGATCTCTCAGATTCAAACACACCTCAGTAATGGAGCTTGTAAACCACTGAAAGTGAAACTAAGACCTCCTTTATGAGGCCGTCCGACTGAGCTCTGAGTGTTTGGTGAATCTGTACGCTATGTACTGTCGGCTCTTTATCAGAGAACATTAGGTACATGAGAGTAAATAACATTTAAAGGATTATCTCCTCCGCTGTCTCCCTGTCCAACATGTCCGCCCTCTCTGGGATCATTTTCACCGCCTCCAAAAACCACGTGAAGTTTCCAAGGTTAGGCAAAGGTGCACCGACTTCATATGACCACAGGGAGGCACCAGATGTATAAGCATCACCCAAAAAAAAAAGCCTAAACATTTGACCCCATCGTTTGTTTCCATGGTGACTCTGAGCTGTTCTGTGATTGGTGGTTCCAGTTGAATGTCGTGTCCACGTGTAGACGCACACAAAGTGAAGTGTTTTCACATTTATTTACCAGAAACAAACCCCGAAGTGAGTCTGTGTACATAAACTGTACAAAGATATGAATAAATAACATTTTCAAAACCATCAATAATTGACTTACTTAGTTTTTTTAATGCATGGACCACATGTGATACGATCTTTATTTGGTTTACCTGCTTTTCTGATCACAAAGATAACATGTTGTTTCCTGTTTACCCCTCAGGCCGACTGATTTAGATAACTTTTAAAAACAAGTCATCCACATTCTCTTTTCCCCTGCAGTCATTATTAGGCTGCAGGAAAGTGGAGCAGCCTTTTATACTGCAGAGAAAAAGCATTTGCATGTGAATATGAAGAATTTATGCTTTAATATGAGGCCATAAAGAAGCGCAGGAGTGAGGTCATAATGCATCTGAACATGTATTCAGGCTGGAGCAGATGCTGTCCTGTTTATATATTCAGTTTGGATCTGCTGTTAGTGAAAGCAGACACTTAAAATTAGCCGTGCTTACTGTTCTAAACGCTGAAGAGGATAAAGTGTTTATTTACTTTAACAATTCCCCTTTCATTGTTTATATTTAATGTGTTTTTCTGAGAGTCAGTGATGGAAAGTGACAAATTAATGTACTACACTTGTATATATCACAAAAGATTGTCATCGCTGGTTAATTACAGACGGCTTTTTGCAGGAAAATGT
Source organism: Parambassis ranga (assembly GCF_900634625.1). Lineage (NCBI taxonomy): Eukaryota > Metazoa > Chordata > Actinopteri > Ambassidae > Parambassis > Parambassis ranga. The sequence goes on along the minus strand of NC_041023.1, from coordinate 4,480,800 downwards.
GTCTAAAATGTGATGTTTTCTAATAAACGTATGGACATCCTGCAGGTAAATAAAGGCTTGTGTAATCTCCAATGTCAGGGGGATGAGTGGAGAGATGCTGCTCAGTGCAGTTGATGTAAACAGACCACACACCACAGTAAGTCTTACCACACTGAGCTGTGTTCTGCTGAGCCCGTGAGGCTGAATGATGGCGTCCAGAGCTCTGTCTGAGAAAACAACAATACAGCAGCCCTTTAAACTCCACAGTCAAATGTCATTCAATGTATTGTCCAGGGAGCAGACAATGGAGAGTATACAGAGGTTTTGGTGACGCATTCTCATACATTAGGCCAAACGAGGATAAGGAGGTGGAGGAGGTGGAGGAGGAGGGGTGGATGTTGGCTCTAATGATGCTCCAGACTTACTTTAGCAGAGATACTTTTACATTGCGGCTGTGTTTTGGGTCAGGTGGGCAGCAGATATGAGAACAGCGGAAGTTTTCAATGCCCGGAAGTATCGTCTTTACATTCTCTTGGTAAAGGTGGTTAGTGTAGAACAGGAGGCACGGTCCTCCCCGGCAGCAGCTCATCATGCAGGTTGGTTGTTGGCTGACAATGATAGAGATGAAGGCAAAGTAGATGCTGCATGTAGCCCATGCTAGTTAGCATGCTAACTCTTTAACAAAATATGTAGACATCAAATGAAATAAAATCATTTTTTTTTAAGTGTGAGAATGTTTTAAGGCCAAATGTTTTGTTTTCATTTTGTGTAATCAGAAATATATCAATATTGCAGCATATCCAGGCCTAAAACATCTGATAAGAAAAACACAATGTGCTGCAGATGTGCTTTGTTTGAGCTCCCTGACCTCTCTGTTTCATAAAAACACATTTCATTTTTTTTCATAAAGGACTCCGTTATGTAATGAGTTATTTTCCATTAACTGTCAAATGGATTAAAGACACATTAAGGGAGGAAAATAAATGACTTCATTACAAGAAGTTTTTCTTTTCAGTGCTGCTTCTTCCTTCAATAAAAGAAAATGATTTCTCTTTTCTCCTCTGAGACTCGCTCCACTTCATCCCTGAGGCCATTACTGCTGCTGAAAATTAAAGCACGGCCACACACACACACACACACACACATACACACTAATCAACAGCTGCAGTTACTTTAGTTGAACAGCAGATGTCAGTGTTGTACAAACATGGCTGAACATATATTTTTTCTATTTTCTGCAAGCAATAAAAGATAAAAATGAGCTGTCAAATTTAAGTTATTTGTATTTTTCGCTTTCTCCTAAATCATCTATAGTTTCATCTCATTTGCTGCTGGTGGGGAATTCATTCTTGGATCTTGTATGCTAATCGATACTGTTTCCAGATAATCTCTCCCCATTCCTCGTTTCCCTCAGTGGCAGCTGAGGTCTCCATCTCTCCCCTGAGACACACGTCGCACATTCAGCGTGTCATAAATACCATGAGCTAATTAGAAATGAATTGATTGAGAGCATGGGTCAGAGGTGTTTTCATCCATCACTCTAAAAGATGTTTAACAATAGATTACCACACAATAATTCCCGGCGGAGGCTGTAAATAGAGCAGCCGGCTACTTCTGTGTGTGTGTGTGTGTGTGTGTGAGATAAATCTTCTCAATAATATGCATTACTGCATGTTGACTGCTGTTGTTAAAACTGGAGGTTATGGACCATTGCTGGATTATCAAATAATAAAAGAGACTTATTGTGGGTGATTAATTATGACACATTCTTGAAGATCTGTGTCTCAGAATCCAGATTAAAATCTTTGTTTCCTGTATGTTAAATAAATGAATGTGTCAGATTAAACCTGTGGAATCACACATGCAGCAGAATTGATTTAACTGAGCAGTTGGTGGATTTGTTTAACCTCTGGCGCCCTCTAGCAGGTTAACATGCTCAGACAGTCATCAGATTGTGAGTTTACAGACTTCTTTATGTATTCCTCCATATATTTGAACATTATATTATTTACTGTCCTATTATCTGTTTGTGTTTGCCAGAACAAATTCCCTCCATGTGTAAACAGACAGTATAAATCTGATTCTGATGCCAGCAGTAGATGTATCTGTTCATAATAGCTTAAAGGAATCTGTGGTTATAGTGAAAACACTATGCAACGTGTCCATAGTGTAAATAAATTACTTCTTATCATTTAATATATCATTTGATATATTAATACAATAATATTTATTATTATATTTCAGAAAAATAACCATTGACCCGACCTGTAACCATGGTGCTAGCAGTTTTAAACGGGAAGAAGAAGAAGAAGAAGAAGTAGAAGAAGAAGAAGAAGAAGAAGAAGAAAATAGTAGAAGAAGAAGATGATGCCGGCCTCATCTCTTTGCGCATGTGCACACGCAGCAGGTTACAGGTGAGGTGAAGATAAATATAAACGGTTCTTTATTCCTCGTCTTCAAGTTGTGGTGTCATGTCAGCTGCGTGTTGGTTTGTGTCGCAGAAACACAACGGTCCTGTGAGAAGGTGTGTTCTGCTGTGTTCGAGTTCTGTTCGGGTGTTTTGACCGTTAAAATGATGACGTAACGTTCAAGTTTAAGCTAACTTCCGGTCTGCGGTGACGAGTGTTTCATATCTCTACACCAATACACGAATAAACATAGGTTTAATCACATTTGAAGCAGCAGCTGGCATCTGTGTTGGTTAAGTTGACGCACAGAAACTTATTTCAAATGCCAATAAATCAAAATAAATAATAATAAAGAGAAAACATGCCAGATTTTCTGTATATGCAGAGGAAATTAAATTACATCCACATTTATTTACCACTAATCTTGAATCAAACTTAAATGGAAACATGAACCTGGTTTCATCGTCGCCTCTTTTCTCACCGCTAGATGACATAAAATGTGTCGTCAGTTGAACTATAAAGCTAATTTTGGCATTTACAGTAAAGCTTAGGGCCACACATGGTGAGGAGAGACGTTATCATTCTCACTAAGCGACTTATTACCTATTTACTGTGTGAAAACAATTTAACAAAACAGGTTTCATACTATGTCTGTTAGCACACACTGTTCATTTGGTGTTTAGTCCACGTTAATCCTTCAGATTGGCTTGTTATTTATTTACCCGCACAGCTAACATGTTGACATTTTATTGCGTATTTGGGATTTTTCTCTAAAATACTCTCAGATGATCAGTTTAGTTTTATTCTGAAGAGAAAGTGGTCATAAGGCCGTAGAAATGGCACCGATGTGTATTTTGTGAGACGTTTCCGTATAAATCTCGGTTGTGACGCTACTCGAACAGAACCTGACTATCTGCTGGTAAAATATTTATCTGAGTGAAAACATAGATAGAAATATCTCGGCAGAGATAACGGGGGCAGACCCGAGGTTTGATCTCCATCCACCTGCTCCCGGACTGCTCAGCTTTCTGAGGGCCGATGAAAAGATGCGGCTGTGAGACGACCCCGGCAGGTCTGTGCTGTCACTGGCTCTGATTAATGGCCCTGCTGAAACATGTCCAGCCACATTAGAGCCCCATGTATCTCCTAGAGTCCACACAGGCCTGGCTCTTTGTTCTGATGGGAAATGGTGTCAGCCGCTCACTGCTGCTCGCCCAGAAACAGATAAAGATTTACTGTCATCAGAGGCCAGATTAAAGCGCACAAACGCAGACATTGATTTCTGAGAGAGAGGGGGAAAAAAAAAACGACACATTTTGGGGAGGAAACTCATTCCAGGGCCGGCGGAGATATGATCAGCTTATTTGGGAGGTGGATAATATGGAGCCCTTTCCCAGAATGAACTTTGAAAGAAGTAAATTGTAAATATTGATTTCTGAAATGAACTGTCAATCTCACTTGGTGAGATTATTCCTATCATCTTGTTGAGTGGGGGCCAATGAATTCAAAGAGAGTGAGAAAAGGAGGCCTGTTCCGTTAGGGAGCACTCAAAAGAGCTTTATTCGCTTAGTAATGGTTGTTCAGTTTCATCAGATAACAGCTGAGATCTCATGGCGCTGAAAAATGAAATGAACTGTGACTCTTGTCCACACTGAGAGGAGCTCTAATAGACTCTTTCCTCTGTGAACCTGCGGAAGATTGAGACAAATCTGCATGGCTGGATTAAAGACGGCGAGTGAAAACACAGATCAGAGACAACAAAACATTCCTCGGCTTCATTATGATGAATAACCACAGACCCACATCCTCCTCACATTTTCCCACAGGTTCCTGTTATTGGAGCTCATGCTGGCTCTTTGGATCTGAGATAAAGGTGTGAAGGAGCCATGTGCTCTTATGTTTACAGTTCAGAAATATTGGAACAGTGATACGTTTTTTGGCATTTGGCCTCTGTGTGTGTGAAGTAAAGAAGCTCTGCTTTAATTCAGTGGCTTTGACAAAACTGTGGTAATAAACCTTCAGGAATCACAGACACTTTAAGGCCCCGTTCACACTGGGGAAAAAAATGTGGCTTAAGCAGGATTTGGCCGCATCCAGATCAATCCAGATGTGTTTTTTTCCGAGTGTGAACACCTCCAATCCGGCTGAATCCAGTTTGATTTCAAGCCGGCTAGATCCACCCTCGAGAGGTGTGAACGCGAATCCGGCTAGCCACATTATTAGCCATATTACGAGGCGCCACCTAGTGGTTTGGAGAACAGCAAACACGCTGGATGAAGCCGGATTGAGTGCGGACACAACTGTGTGCTAGCCAGATTTTAAAATAGGTCTGAACGCATCCAGCTTAAAGGCTGTCTGGGCTCAATCCTACTCTAGCTGGAATGACTTTCTCCAGTGTGAACGGGGCCTAACACACACACATTCATACATATACACATACACTCATACATATAACAAAACATAATGACTGCCTGTAATGCTTGGATGAAGATCCTTTGCAGTCACTGACTGCTTTTAATACTTGGATAGGACCAGATGCTGAGGTTCCTCCTTGCTTTACTGCAGCCGCCTTCAGCTGCTGCTTGTTTGTGGTTCTTTCTGCCTTCAGGAAGTGAACAGCAGCTTTGTTGGGCTGAGATCAGGTGACTGAATGTCCCATTTCCTTGCCTTGAGAAACTCTTGGGTAACTGTCCCTGTATGCTTTGGCTCATTATCCATCATTATTATCCATTATCCATATGAAGCAGCAAAATCTGTCTGAATCTGAGTGGATAGTATAGATCTATACACTGTAGAATTAACCCTGCTCCTTCTATCAGCAGTCACATCACCAATAAACAGCAGTGACCCTGTTTCATTGGCAGACATATGTGTCCATATCATAACACTGGCTGAAGATGCGCTGCTTTTACTTTTCTCTGCCTCTGTGCAGGCTGGTTTAGCTTTGTGTAGTCTAATCTATTCTGGTTCTGAAGCCTTGTGTATTTTCATAAAACTGTTTCGGACTGCAGACTGTGACACCGACATCGCCTGCCTGCTCCACGTGGCTCTTATTTTTCTTCATCACCAGTGCTGCAGTCGTCCACTGTCTTCTGTGGTCTTCCAGTCTTTTGCTGTTGCTGAGCTGCCAGTTCATTCCTTCTTTTTTAAAGAATGTTCCAGACTGTTGTGTTTGTTGGGCACTCCCAGTGTCTTGTCTGATGGGTTTACGTGTGTTTTGCAGCTTAATGATGGTCTCCTTCACCTCTTTAGACCTCATGTTCAGAGTTCAGTGACAGCAATTTGTTCCATTATAGCCACCAATGTACATAAACATTATGTCCATGTTAGGTCACATTATCAAATCAAACTGTAACACAAAGTGCTTTACAAAAATAAAATAAGACCCTCAGACACACACACATCCATTATATATACCAAGCACCCACACACACACACACTTCTACTTAAATTAAAAACAGGATAAAAGGACAAAAAGATACAGACCAAGGAAACCCCATCATTACTTGTAATGATGGAAAAGCGAGGAGACACTGAGGAAATGGAAATACACATCTATGCTGCTGTGCAATGTTTGTACATAATTCCTCTTATCTTTATTTTTACTGTACTATAGTTTACTTTATTCTATTTAACTCTTGCTATGACTGTCAGTGTTGTATTGGTGCTGGTACCCGAATTTCCCTGAGGGACCTTCCCAAAGTGATTAATAAAGTATATTCTATTCTATTCTAAAACCACATAATAAAATAATAAAAACATAGATCGGCTAGAGCTAAATAGTTAAGAATGTATCATAATTAAGTAAAAAGGTAAAAAGGTAGGTCTTATGTAGTAAGCATGCTCCTCTGGTCGTAACCCACAGTCCTCTAGACGAGTGTCCTGGCAATAAGACACACCTCTTATTGATTTAATTTAAATTTAAATAGCTTCCCGGTCCAAACTTCCACCAACCAATAAGAGAAATATTTTTTTGTCTCCATCCCTCACCAGTCGCAGTGGGTGTGAGGACCTGATCATCACTGCCTGCAGATGTAATCATTATTATTATATTATTGTACCTGATCATGGGACCTGATGTGTTTATTTCTGCTGGTTTTGCATATCAGCCCTCACTAGGTGGCAGTGTGCTTCTATGCAAATCATTCAGTGTCCCTCTGCTGCGCTTGCTGTCTGTCTGAGGAGATAAATCAGTGAGGGTTTAGACAACCTCTGTGCATCCCCTCTCCTCCTCCTCCTCCTCCTCCTCCTCACCTTCCTCATCTCTGATTCCTCAGCAGCTTCACACAGACACCTTCAATTACAGCGGGAGTGGAACTAATGACGGTCGTTTCCAGCAGCACTCCGCTCGGCCTTTCTGTCATTTATCAGTCCGAATGTGTGGAGTGAGCTCAAAAGTTTGGCTTTCCCTGTCTATTTGAATATCTGTGAGGTAAAGCGCTAATCCCTCGCATCACTTTTTCCATTATAGTTAATTGATTTAATGCATAGTGCCGCAGTCTCTGCCTCGTTTTGACAAATGAGGTTCAGAGGGCAGCAGCTGGGTGTGTTCCTATCAAAACCAAGCACGTAATGCAAGGACATGGCCTGCAGCATTTAGTGTCCTTTAATTGCCATTTACATAGTAGGCTAATCATTATTTTTTTTTATGTCCCCTATTGCCCACTATCACCACTGTCAGCGCTGCTGCTTGGTCTCTGGGCAGAAACAATAAGCTGTTTGTCATAAGTGATGGTCGGGTCACCGACTGCGGAGAATAATACCACATTTTTTTGGTTTAATCCACATTGTGCTGTGCAAATGTTTTTAATCGTCCTCCATTTTTAACACAACCAAGGATTATTTTTCATTGTTTCATATATTTTTTGACCCAAAAACATGTAAAAAATAATGAAAAGCTCATCACAAGTGCAAAGTGCTGTCCGTAATCTGACTAAAATCTGAAACTTTACTGATATAAGACAGAAAAAAAGATAACAATTTCCACATCAGAAAAGCTGAAATTGTAATTTTAGGTAATACTTTGAATATTTGCAGCTCTTTCTAAACTGGCTGAGCGGAGCTGACTTTTCTTTTTTCAGGTTGTGTCATTGATAAGAGATCAGAGGAGGCCCGAAGGCTGAAAACCATCCAGTTTTTCATAAAAGAGCAGTAAAGTACTCTCAGAAGGGACATTTTGAACAATCAGAGGTGACATTAAATTTGAAAAATAAAAGGAGAGAGTTTTTAGAATCCTCTTATGATCCCTTTAATCATAGTTGATTGTCAGCAAATGCAAATGGGGACATCAGATTCAGGTTTGTCTCAAACTAAACTGAAGTTTTTTAATTTAAAGAGAGCAGATTCTTCCAACTCAGCAAAAGTCTGTCACTAGCAGCTCCTCTCAAGGCCACTAGAGGTCGACTCCATTGCCGTTGTTTGGATTGAAAGGGAGTTAAAGGTAGGGTAGGAGATTTCATTCTGATGCGCTTTTTGTTAAATTAGTGTAACTTCTCTTTACAATCCGATAGCAACTGATTAGTTCGGCAGTTTCGCATAAAAACGAAGAATATTAACTTATCTATGGAAGCTATAAAACGCTAAAAACATCAGCCAATCCTCCGGGTGGACCCTGTGCGGAGTATTGGCTGGTTGTCACTCTCTTCCTGCTCTGCACGCACCAGAGAGGTACGTGCATGATGGCCGAAGTCACAGACCGCAGCTCGTCTTCAGGTAATGCGCGTCCATGTGATTGGAGGGGCGTGTGTTTACTTTCGAAATCTGACTACCCTACCTTTAAGTGATGTTGAGCACCTTCAAGGTCGCATACTGAGCTTCAAACCCATGTGAGACATTAGGGCCTTCATCCTCTTGTGTAGTCATCAGATGAGGATTTGGGAGTATTTGCATTATGGGCAATGTAGTCAGCTGACTTTTAACAAGGAGGAAGAGTCAAGAATGTGCTGCATATTAGACTGTGTACCTGTGCAGGTGGTGCACGTTTAATTTGCTTTAAAAGACATTTCAGGCGACCAGACATTGGTAGCACTCTTTGAATCAGTGTTTTGAAGACTGTCTGCGCTCTAATGTGTTTGATGACAGTTCAGACAACTAGGTACAGACACACAATTCAGAATTCTACAGTTGTGTTGCTGCGGTCACATTGGGGCATTTAACAACAATGTGTATTTTGTTTGTGCCCAAATTCACATTTTACTTTGTGAGAGTTGACTTGCATTGATTAAATAAGGTGATCGTGTGTTTTGTGTTTAAAATTTTAATCTGTAAAATCGTTGTAGCGCCGTCAGAAATATTCACTAAATAATCTTCCTGTAAAACTCTGTGCGGGAAAAAATAAAAATAAAGGTGCATTACACGCCTCTCTGAGTTTATGTTTGGACTTTCAGAGCTGTTTGATTGTCAGTTCAAACTTTGACGAGCTGCAGTGTGTGTGTGTGTGTGTGTGTGTGTGTGTGTGTGTGTGTGTGTTCCAGGCCTGACCCCTGTTTATCTGCCTCTCCACGCATCACAGAGTAATAATGACAAATCGGGACACTGTTTGCTAATGATTAGCAGAGATTGTTTCAGCTCACTTGTAAAAGCCATGTTTAAGAGCTGTATTTATTGTTCCATTTGCACATTTTGTGAGTGTGTTTGAGAGAGGACTAATCGTTATTAATTAGGGTCATTGTTCTAGTGTGTGTGTGTGTGTTTCTTTTGTATGCAGATGTGCATCTAAGTGTGTGTGTGTGTGTGTGTGTAGCCCGAAGCCATACTCAGCAAGCTGTGACAAAGGTCCATTACCTTGTCTGATCACAACGGCCTGTGATCTATTAGCATCATCTAAAAGCTACATTAGGATGAAGTGGAGACACTCATAAACAGAGCGCTCTGATCAGGCCTTTTAATGGGTTCACTGGTTTTACATGGAACCTCTCTGGCTTATTCCCCCTGGTTTGTAGGTTAATGCATTTTCAAGTACCCACCAGACAACACTCAACTGACAATGAGGCGTATACATCAGCTATTCAGACCCAAACGAGCAAGGATCCACCAGTGAATTCAGATGGAAAGTGAATAGCAGCTGTTGTTGTGGTATTGAGTTATTAATTTACTATCTGCTGATGTGCAAACCCAATTAGAGACAAGAGGTGCATGTATACATGAAAACGTCTTTGTAAACACGAAGCTAGATTATTTATGTGTTTTAAAACCTTTTTGGCCATTTTTGTGATTTAGACGTCTTATTTTTTGATGACATAATCTGCAACAAATTCAGCGATCCACCGTTTTATATGCGCCGTTAGCGTTGTGCACTGCTATTACTGATGCTACCACTAGGAGTCAGCAGAGGCAGATTTTTTTTCCCGGTGGGCTTTAAAACAAGGCAGCACCAAAGCCCGGTTACTGCTTGGTTGCAAACTACAACCGATTACATCCTACTAGCCTGTCAACAACTGCAGTTCCCCCAGTGGCCTCTAGGGGGCTGGCTCCAAACATATGGCATTCCTCACAGGCCTCCATATTTAATTGCAGAAATAAAAAACTAAGGAAATGTTTTCTCTTTGTCTGTAGTTGGATTAACCAGTGGTTTAGATGGACTTGCTGCCACTTGATGACCAATATATATAGTTCAACCTCACAAAATGCCAGATATGACCTAATGATGATTACATCAATGGAAAACATATGAACATATGATCATATTGCCGAACAACATCTGTAATGACAGGAGTCTGAGGTTGTAGTTTCTGTTTTGTTTTCACCTGGTGTCGCATTTTTAATTGTGCCTGGATTTGCCATAAAAATATTGGTTACAGGGTAAGGGGTTGAGTAAAGATCATCTTAAAACACATAAATTCATAATATTAAATGTTTCATTTATGAGAACTGAAATATTAAACTCATGTAGAGCTGTCCTGGTGAAGACAGACTCTTACGGATCATGTTCGAAACACGGCACATAAATATGGAGATGTAGTTCATTATACGCCAAAAAAGACTAATTAATCATTAATCTAATTAATCGAATCATTTTATTCATTTATCTGCTTGTTTAATCCAGATTTAAAAACCGTCCTGCTGCTGCGTCATAATGTGATTTACACATGTTTCACTGAGTCGTATCACTCACTCGTCTTACTCGTGGATTGAGCCTCAGCCGGATTTTCTTAAAACTAAACTCAGCAGCGTTTCAACATTTGAAAGAAAAAAAAGAGAATAACTAAAATGAATAAATCATATTCTGCTACTTCAAAGGTTTTATGGTGTCATCTGTGGAGCTTTAGACCTGAATGTAAATGAGACTAATGCATGAGGTCTGACAGACATAAAAGAAATGTTATTAAGAGAGAACAACGCTGAAATCAATGGAGTGAACTTGAAACACGCTGGAATACATTTACAGCAGTGCCATAATTAATACACACACACACACACACACACTCATATCTGCAGCCTGAAATCCCTTCATTATTTTTTGCATGATTTCTGAGATCTTTTTCAAAACTATAATGGTCGGATGAGTCTTCAGATGCGAGATGAGATGAGCTCAGTAAACGGGGCTGTTTTTGATATGCAGAGAGGGAGCATTGAGGCCCGTGCGTGTTATAAGGCTCACGGCAGCAGCCTTATTGTGTGTGAAATTATCATAACCTCCTGCTACCTTTAGAGGCCTGAGAGATCAGCCTTTGAGCTAAGAGCTTCACTTTATAGGAAATGCAAATGGCTGCGTCTGCAAATTGGATTCTCGTAAACATAAAATAAAAGAAGTGACAAAAAAAACACACACAGAACTGGCAGAGACTAATAAAAGATGACAGCCTGCAGTGACGGAACCACCGCGTGACGTTTTAAACCTGTAAAACCCGAGCAGTTTATGTGTTACTGCGTGTTCTCCATTAAGGCCCGTCTCAGGCAGGAGACTGATATACTACAGCCAAGCGTATGGACGCAGTGTTCATCGAATGAAGGAGACGTCTGTGAGATGATTTATCATTTCATCCTGATCTGTAAGCTGCAGGTTTCGTCAATGACATCATCAACATTACTCAAATCTCAGTGATGCCAGCACATTTTCTAAAGTGATGAAGACCTGCAGAGTCTGAGGAGGGAGCAGGAATATGACACCAGAGCGGGTTCTTTATTTGTCTTGAGTTTAATTTCACTTAAACACAGTTCAGCTGCTGTAATGTTAGTTATTGGTAAGAGACCAAGTTAAACTGGACATGAATGTGATCCATAAAAAACAGAGAAAGAAAGTTAAGGTAAGGAAAGAAGAGGGCAAGAAATAGGAAGGGAAGGGAAAGAGAGGAATGACTGAGAAGGACAAAAAGGAAAGAAGGTGAAAAACAAAACAGTTTAAGGAAAGAACTCAAATGCACAGTTAAATTGTTTAGGGATAAAAGAAAAAAGACAGAGGAAATGAAACAAATAGAACAGATAAGAGATATAAACGAATGAACCCATCTAATGACACTACATGCTTACAGTGGGTCAGTCAGGGTCAAAAAGCTAAAAAAAAATGTTTAAACCTTTAAGAGTCATAATTGAAAGAAAGAAAACAAGTGGAGGAGAGAGAGGAGAGGATTAAAAAGTGAAAGGCAGGATACAAAGGGCGTGAAGTGAAAGTCTGCTGACCCTGAAAAGTGACAGGCTGTTTAGGCGTGCTGTGACCCAGCTGTCAGGGGGACCGCTCTGCTCTCCATCCATCTCCAGCCGGGCCACTGTCACCTCAGCTTCACCCGGCTTCAGTCCATCCAGTGGACAAACGTCTTCACCTCAGGCCCCGCTGCTGACCTCTGAGGTGTTTATTTGCTCGCCCTGAAATGATGGATGATGCCCGAGCTCCTGTCTCCATCTCTAATTGAAGGATTGAACTGCTTTAAACTATCAAGTGTTTTTTTTTGTGATTAATTCGGTTGTTACACGGAGACGAATGGAGGCGACACATCACCAAGTGATGTAAAGGAGGGAACGATTACCTCCAACGCTACAGATAATGATGGAGGAAACCTACAACTGATGCTAGAACGATACAAATATTATAAAATTGACCTGTAGAAAGACTTCAATACCCAGAATTCTGTTGGCTCTTTCCTCTTTAAGCTTGGTACCACCACAAACCTTCAGTCAGAGGCATTAAAGTGAGGTGAGGTGTTGGTAACCCTCAGCTTTGTGGGGATCATGGTGTTTGTATCCAGCTCTCCCATGTCCATGTGCGGTCCATAAGTCTTCCTTTAACACATCTGCTGGCTCCTGCAGACAGTGACACCACCAGCTGTCCCTGTCCGGAATCAGCTTATGCATGGTACCTTTAAACTGGTATCTACTTATATAATGCATTTTTATGTCACTTCGGTCGTACCTTTCCTGTTAAATGCACAGGTCAAAATGTACAAATAAGGCTGCAAAACATGTGTTTACCTTTAGTTGAACAGAGAGCATAGCATTTGTTAAAACTAGGTAAAATAATACTTGAGCTCCACATACCCCAGCCGCTGACTCTCTGCCTTCTAACACAGCTACTATCTGTTTTCAAGGACCCGCTCAGACATCACATAATGAGAAAAGAATTTACTGTACATGTGAGATGATCCAGTAAACTGAGCTGAAGGGTCGTTACTGCGTGGCAGCATTAAACCTGCCAGCGGTCAGGAGGCAGCTTCACTCCTGACACGATACACAAACACACACAGAACTGTAAGAAACTGATTCATTTAGGCTCAGGCAGATTCAAATGAAGTGAAAGAACAGAAGCAACAGTAAGCGCCTCTCTCTCTCTCTCTGTGACTTGTAACAACAACAACAAATCTCCTGGCTGATCCTTTTCAGGCCCCGAGTCTTTATGAGCAACAGATCAGACACATGACAACAGCATCGGCAGCAGCGTCTCCCACTGACGGCTCAGAGTCCCCCTGGAGGGAAATCCTCTTTGTCTGGGCGGTCCAAGCCGGCCGTGCCTTTCAGCAGGATCCTCCAACAGAAGGTGAGGTCAACTATGAGCAAACTCTGCACAAAGGGATCCGGAGCTGGATTTAATGTTTCACAAAGCACTGCTCATATTCTTTGAAGATTTCACCTCCTCCCTCGGTCAGCTCTGTGAGAGTTAATTAAACATTGGACGGCTTGGGGTCAAGCACGGCCTGAAAGTGAAGAACTAACATCCCACAGGCTGCAGGGAGGATGTGTGAATGATTCCTTAAACATCCTGCTAACACACACTTTCATTTGAAAAGAAGATTCTCTCGTTACATTGGAACAGCTGACACATCACCTGACACTTCAGCTGCTTTCACTTTTAAAAACACCCCCTCAGCTGCTTTCACCACTTCATCTCGTCACTTCATCCACTTTACAGACAGCTCAGACGAACATACGACTCACTTCAGCTGATTTCAGTGTTCGTATTTCCATTGACTCCTGAACTGATGTCATTTTTTAGGTTCTTGTTCATCTTCAGATTTAACTTTCTGTGTGCAGCTCGTTGACCACATCACACTTCAGCTCCTTTCAGTGCTTGAATTGTAACTAAATCCTCCACTTCGAGTACTTTTAATGAAACGTCTTTGATTTTTTTTCTACACTTTAAACGCATAATGATCATCATACCTGTGGCGACAACTGTGTTTCAGGTGCACTGACACTTCAGATCCTTTCAGTTCATGATTTCAGTGATGACACTTCAGCTGATGGGTTTTAATGATCAGTTGTGTTCAGGACTTTCAGCTCAGGTTCTCATTTTACACTGAGACTTTTTCAATGCATGCAAATATCAACGCTTCAACTTCCTTCAGTGTTTTCTCCTAAATGAGAATTTCCTTCATTCCTTCATCTTTCAGTCGTTCTGTCATTTGTGTCATTTTAATCAGAACTCTTCTCAGAAGCGCTGAGCCTCCATTTGGCCGCAGCATTTCTTCCATTCTGATATGAGCCTGAATGAATGTCAGTGAGTGTTTGAGTGTTTGAAGCGGAGCTATGTTTCATCTCCCCGCTGACGGAGCTTGGCAGGCCGGCCGTGGAAGCGGAGCTGCTGGCTGCCCTTCCATGTCTTCTGTTGTTGTTGTCTGGAGGCCTCGGTGGGATGGGTAGTTTGTGAAATGACAGGACATGCCAACAAATTGCATCACTTCTGGCTCAGCGGCCAAGGACAATGCCCTGCCATATGCCAATCGGGGGGGTTATGGGTGGAGGGATGAATGGCTCTCATTTCCATGTGGTCCCTTCCAAGACTTGACCCCCCCCCTCCCATCCTGAAACTGCCCTGTTTCAAACTCTCTGTTACCAACACACACACACACACACCATAAACCCAGCCGGGAGGCCGCCCTGGCCAGTGGTGTGACACAGACATACGAGCGCACACATCAGCCATTAGCCAACAAAACATCCAGAGATTCACTTCAATACACGAGCAGGCCTGAGAGTGTCAGTGTGGCTGCAGCGGACACACACACACACACACACACCAACTTCTCTTCTATCAGCAGATCCAAACTTTTCATCCTCCTCTTGTCTCTTATATCCATCTGTATCTCTTTTCTTATTTTAGAGATCTCAACGTTTACATTTTGTGACGTTCCTCCGACTTCCCCTCACAGTTTGGTTTGTGGGTTAAAGGTGAATTCTTCACAGCTGTAAATTCTTGTCTCACTCCTCTGATACTAACTGCTCCACCATGTTGTCGACTACCTTTATTAAAAAAGATTTTTTTTTCTTGGGTAGTTTGTTTTACATTATTTTTTTACTGTCTCTCCTTTGCCTGTAATTTCTGATCTTTGTGTACACTTCCTCTTGAATACTGTTAAATCTTCCTGTGTTCTTTCTTCCTACTTTAGATCTATTTTTTACTTTGTGGTGTATTTTCTGACTTTTTAAGTCACTTTTTTCAAGTGTTTCTAACTTTTGAAATCATATTTGGTCGTTTTATCAGTCTGGACATTATTAGCAGCAATTTAATTTAATTTAGTTTAATTGTCAAAAGCTTGAACTCTCATGTTGTTGGTGTTTGCTGTGACCAGCCGGCCCCTCGTGCTGCAGATTATCCAGCACTCGGAGCTAACTTGGCTTTTTCCTGGAGGCTGGCTCTGGCCTGTGTCTCTTCGCCGTGTCTTTGGGTTTAATCTGAGCGGGGAGCGAGCAGCAGTGATTTAGGAGCTGTTTTTACGTTGACATGATACAAATGAGGAAGGTGCTAGAAGGTCAAGCCGCCTGCGCCGAGGCCATCATCGTGCTAATTGGGACAATATGTGAATGATAAATCAAAGCAGCCTGGCACCGGCTCCTCTGATCACTTTCTTATTACAGTGGCTGCTTCTGGTTCAGAGCGAGTGTTTTCTGTGTTCCCATTGTTGACGGGGCTGAGGTTTAGCTGCTGACCATATGTTTTTAAAGAGCATATGCTGTGCTGCTGAGGGAGGGAGGCAGGAAGCTGTGAGAGGCTTTAACCTTCTACTTGGGGGAAGTTGTGCAGCTAATACTCCAGCCACCTCTTCACTGGGCCGCTGCCAAGTGTTCCTCCAGCCCTGGTTCTGGGTGGAGAGGGGAGGAGAGGGGGGAAAGAGGGACGGGACCCCACAGATGCTTTCTGCTGGTCCCCTCTACCTCGCAGCCAGATGCCGAGAGGGTAAACTCTAGCAGCTACAGGAGCACTGCATCAAGGTTGTGTCCAAAACCGGAGCCTGTGGTATTAGTCACAGAGAGGAAGTGATGTATGACGACAGGTTGTGTTTGGATGAACTCTGGAACACAACCTGAAATAATAGAAATAAGTAAGAATGAGATCATTAAGAGGCAGACGGAGGCAGAGAGCCTGAGTCTGCACTGCTAACACAGTGATGACTGGAGTCAAGAGTTCTGCTGTCTTTGCATTTTCTAGTAATACAAACACAGAAAATCATATTTAGCATATTCATAAAAATGTACATATTTATTAGGAAGTGATCTTTGAGCTTTTTGCTTCACAACAAGCACCTAAACTGTGTGAAACACCCAAAACTTTCCACATCACTGCACTGTTCAGAAGCTCAACTCAGTGGTCTGCTGCAAAACATAGTTAGGCTAATGCTAACTAACTTTTTAGACTGTGGCTAACATGTTATCCAATGGATCTAGCATGCTGAATATATTAATGTTGTGTAGAAGAAGTCAAAATAAAACGGCAGACACAGGATATCGATCGAACGTCTCAGTTTACAGATAATCTGTCAACAAAGCTGCGTGGAGAAGGAACACAAATGTGGGAACCCATCATAATTACACATGCAGATTTATTCTATCAATCTGAAATAATCTTTTCCCCTCTTGTTTTTAGAGAGGGTTGGGTTTGGGGGGCGGGGGCTGTGGATGATTAGCTTCTTTTTGTGCTCTGTTTTTTCTCTGCTTTATTTTCCCTGAGAAGATTAAATATTTCTGCTTGAGAAAATCTTTTTAAAGCACCACTGACTGCTGTCCTGGCCCCCTCCGTCACTGCCTGAGCACACAGGGTCCCCTCCACACACACACACACCACCACCTCCACCTCCTCCCTGAAAAAAAAACACACAGTTCCCCCCATTTTGTCATTCCAAAATGTGGTGAAAAAATGTAATCTTCTAACAAAGAATAGAAAAGAGAGGCTATAGAGGAATGTTTTTTTTTTTTTCCTGCGAGTGGCCTCTTTATTGGGTGGGGGTGGGGGGATGGGGGGTGGGGATGGGCTCCTCCACAGTATCCACACACAACAGGGCTCCAATCTGTCAAATAATTAGCCAGTGTGGGAGGACAAAGGTTCTGATTTGCCTGAATTTCATACATCACTGCTTGAATACATCATCACTCCATTGTGACGGGTCATGGGAACTCCAGCCCGGAGACAGGCGATGAGACGAGATGATGAAAAGGAGAGTTTGTGTAGATGATGTAAAGATACTGTCGTCATATGATTGACATTTATTATGCTTCGAAATGAGAGAGCGGGAAGTCTGAGCTGAAACCTTTATTAATACAGGACTAAACCACGCCAGTGAAATGGTATAAAAGGCATTAAATCCTTTTTTTTAGCCGGGTATTTATAATAAAGATTAACAAAATAAAAGCTTATTACACCTGCCTTTACAACTGCTGATGATTAGCATTATTAGTATATTAATTAGGCATTTTAAAAAAAAATGAAAATAATTATTTACACCTATCAGGTAAAGTGAGATAACTTAACTGTTAAAATCCAGCAAAGATCGTTTCTTTAAAAACGTGTAAAGCCAAGCAGCTACAGCTAATTTAGAGAAGAGAGAAGTCACGTTCAGCTCATAACGCTCCCTGATCAAGGAGGAGAGAGTTACAAAGAAAGGTTTTAACACCTGCTGTGCTTTTCTGAGCACGTGCTGGTTGTAGCTCTTCTTCTGTGGTGCCTGGAGTCAGAGCAGCAGCTTCACGCCTCTGAGTGACAGCAGCAGAGCTCAGTGAGGCCTGAGTGCAGCGCTGCGTCACATCAGACGGCCGCCTGCAGCCGCTCGGCTCCTCCAGCTGTTCTTTAACCTGTGCAGGAGTGTGTGCAGGTGTGTGTGGGTGTGTGCAAAATTGGGTTTCTGCTTCCTAGAAATGTAAGAATGAAGGAAGATGTTAAACATTCTGGATTTAGAGTGAAAACTATTTTTAAAGACGTGTTTTTCAGGTTTTATCATGGGTTTCCACCTGCAGGGCCTCTTTAACACACTCTTTTGTGTGTGTGTGTTTAACCTTAAATAAACTACAGGACAGATCATATGTATTTTTTGTGCTCCTGTAATGCACATTATTTGGTTGGCATGACTTTATAATGCAGATTTAACCCTTAAATAAATGTCCTACTGGATATCCAAATCAAGTGACACGTCACCATTTTATTTTATTTCATGCAAAGTGTGTGTGTGTGTGTGTGTGTGTGGGCCTATTTGTAGCATTTTTATGTTCTTTTTTGAAGCACATTTGTTGCTTCGATTGCGTAAAGATGTAAAGATTTTAAAACTGATTTTTGTCTTTTCATCCTGAAGATGTTCACACGTGTGTCAACGCTACAAAACATGAAATATAATAAAGAGCTCATTTTAGAGAGCATGAACGTCATCAGACTGCACTTAAAACTTCAAAAACATGACTTTTATGACCTAAAAAACCCAATCAACTTATTAATCATGGGTCCAGTGTAATTATATCTGATCAATACAGCTGATATTTTAACAATAATCTGCAGTTTTTGCCGTTTTCCTGACATAAAATCAAGAAACGCGGAGGAATCAGCGAGCTAACACACTGCTGACTGTCATGTGTGACTAGGTGACATTCTCAAATCTCGTCTTGGACTGAACGTTTTACTTTCTCCCTCCTCGTCTTTTTTTTCTCTCCCCCCTCTCACCCCCCTCCCTCTCAGACTGTGATTTATACACACAACATGTTGCACAATGGGAGCCTTGTTTGCTAAATGGGATAGCCTTAATGGAGACTTATATTTCCAGGATTATATCTGTATTCAGTTGCAAATGATTTGGAGGGGGTGAGGTGGGGGTGGGGGTGAGGGTGAGGGTGGGGTGGGGGGGGGGGGGGGTCGTTTCAATACTCTTCCTCTGTCTATGAATAATAGTATCATTTGAATTAAGTGGACACCTGGTGCAGTGGGTACGGCTCCGAGGCGCGCCGTTGACCCGCCGCCGCTGCCAACTTCCCTTTTTCCCAGCCTGTCCTTATCCGTCCCTCCGAGCCTCCGATTTCATTCTGCCTCCACAAAATGCCACACACTTGTAACTTTAGTCTCCCTTCGGCAAAAACTTTGCTCTCTCCTGAAAGGCAAGGGGGCAGAAAAAAAACTTTAAGAGAGGAGGGAGAAAGGGAGGAAGGGGAGGAAGGGAGGAGGAGGAGGAGGAGGGAGACAAATTCTTATCAATCTCCTCTTAGATTTGGGCGAAGTCATTTGAAAGCAGGGTGTAATGTTTCAGGGAAAACTTCCAATTAAATACTGCAAAAAGATAAAATAACAGTATCCTGGAGCTGCCCGCTGCTCTTAAAGCCCCCTTTTGTTGATTTATTGTACATTAGCCACTGAGCCATGCAGGGACGAGGACATTTCAGACGGGATTCTATTTGTATGCATCCTGCGTCCGCTCCACACACAATCAGGCCTGTATTGCGTTTTGCAAATTTATACAAGGATGTAGGTTTAGAGTGTTCTCCCCCCCCCCCCCCCCCCTCCGCCACCACCTCCACCCCGCCTGGAAGGAGGAAAAAAAAAAGAAAAAGAAAGAAAAAGAAAGTTTTTCAAGTAAGTGTCTGCTTTCATGAGCACAAGTGATGGAGGCTCACAAACAAAGCTTTGTTTCTGAACCCACAGATGTACGGCCGGCCCAGAGCTTTGTGCCGCGGCCCTGAGAAGCATTCACAGGTTTCTGTTAGAGCACAACATCAGATTGTTTGGAAATACTTTTAGAGTGGACATCCAATAATAAGCAAAGCTTTCCCAGGGCTGTATGTCCACCCAGGAGAAGGAGGAGGAGGAGGAGGAGGAGGAAGGAAATGACAGATATCAGGGACTCCCTGATCAGCAGCAGCAGGTGAACTCAGAAATCACATTTAGCACTTCACCACCTGAAGGAGAATCTCAGACACACCATGACTGGAAGTGTTATTCCAGTCATGCCCTCAAATGTGAGCTGTTAACTGTTTTGGCTAACAGGCTGGTTTTCGATTTTGGATGATCTGCTGTTAAATATCAGACTTTAAAATAACGCACCTTATAGTTTTT
This sequence comes from Parambassis ranga, assembly GCF_900634625.1. Classification (NCBI taxonomy): domain Eukaryota; kingdom Metazoa; phylum Chordata; class Actinopteri; family Ambassidae; genus Parambassis; species Parambassis ranga. The sequence goes on along the minus strand of NC_041023.1, from coordinate 4,460,685 downwards.
AACAATTTAACATATTCATTTAATTTTAAAAATGGAAGATTAAAAAATTCTAAATGTTAGCATCTCACTGAGAGGTTCTTCTTTGATACTCGTCAGGACCTAAAAATGTGAGGTGTGACCCCTTAAAGGGACGCAGACCCAGGTTTGGGAAGCACAGAGTGAACTAAAGAACACAGTAATGCTTTTTAACCTGTTCAGGTGTGTGTGCAGGAGCAGAGCTGGACGAAGCAGTCAGATAACAGCTGGTTAAAGTGTCACTGTGAATCACATCAGAATCATTGACTTATTTAGATTGACTTTATGCCTCAGTGTGCTGAACAACTATTAAAAATGGGTTTCTGCTTCCTGGAAATGTAAGAATGAAGGAAGGGGTTAAACATTCTGGATTCGGAGTTAAACATATTTTTAAAGACGTCACAGGTTTTACTTCACTTCTCAGGGAGTCCTACAAATGATAAATGTGAGGTTCTTCAGTGATACTCTGTTCATCATCAGGACCATAAAATGTGAGGTGTGACCCCTTGAAGGGACACAGACCCAGGTTTGGGAAACAGAGTAAACTAAAGAACACAATACTGTGTGTGGAATATGATTTAAAGTCAGAGTAAAATTTAAATAATGTGTTTCTTCAGTGAAGGATCTGAGCACGTCTTCCTCCCCTGGATGTTAACACTTTATAACCCACATGAATGAACCTGTAATCAGACTGCTGTGTTTGAACCTGTGTGTGTGTGTAAGTACAGCTGCTGCTCTGACAGTGAGCGTGGAGTAAGTCTTAATATCGTGCTTTGAGGAGGCGCTCACAGATGACAGAGGGACAATTATCCTCTAACTCTCCTGTCGATGCAGTCGTGTCTGCGGGTCGATGGACGTGTTGTTATCCCTGATCAATCCTCAGACACTTCATAACACATGTGAGTGTGATGGAAGCTGATCTGCGCCTGATCTCCATTTAGCTCTGATTGCGGGCGCTGGCGTGGATCTGTTTGCCTGGTTATGGATTAGCTGCTTTAACCCCGGAGTGGCTGCAGTGGACGGTGTGATTAAATCAATGATCATCTCTGAGAGGCCTCTTTGATTCCTGCTCATCTGGCTGCACACAGCAGAGCACAGAGCAGCGGCTCACACAGACAGGCGGGCCCTCAAAGGCAGCGCGACGCATTCACTGTCCACACAAGAGGACGGAAAACACAGACATGGTTTTAAGGAGCGTCACTGAAAATACAAACTTAAACAGGCCTTTAGTTTCATGATTTGCTTTGAAGATCTTTAAAAAATAATGTTTAATTTTTGTTTTCTGTTTTAAGTTTGGTGTGTGTGTGTGTGTTGAATTTTTAAAATTCAATTTTTAAAAAATCAGGGATGATGTCTGGATATATTTGTATATATTTTGGACATATTTATATATTTATATTGGAATTTTTGGTATTTTTTAGAAAACAAAATTCATAAAATTTATGGAAAAATTTAGTTTAAACGTATTTGTGGAATTTTAAGCAGTTTGAAGATGAACCAGCTTTTTCAGGGTGATCTTTATCGTCTCGGGTCTTTCACAGTTGTAAAACTTTCTGCCGCTCTTCTCGTCCTCATTTGTGTCTAGACTACAGGAAATGCAAAGTTGCGTTTGTTTACAGGCACGAGGAGCTGGAAGCGTGTGTTCAGGGAGGACGGCAGCCGGCGAGCGGCCGGACGTGTATGAAGCTCGGCCCAGGACGTGCTGTAAAGCTGCTGTAAAGCAGCACCCACCCCTCTCCCTCTCTCTCTGGGAATGGGCTGCTTGACGCACTCGCTGCCATTTTGTGGCTGCAGGTAGAGACAGAAACTTTTACTGGGCTCTGTCTGTTCTGGTCTTTTCTTCTTCTCTCCTTTTCGTTTCTGTGTAAACACCAGCGTGTCAGCGGTGTCATGATGCTGCCAGTCGCGTTGCCTCAGGACCAGACATAATACAAACATAACCCTGATGACAGACGCTGTCGACCGCCTGCCCGTCCGTCTATTCAGCTATTGATTATCCTTCAGCAGGAGGTCATAAATGACCCGTGTACATCTGGCTGAAAAACATATTCCCAACATCTGACCTGTCACTAGGGGTTAATCAAATAAACCGCAGCGACCTCACAGAGCGTGACTTCGCAGTTATCCGTAACTTGCTCCTCCTGTCCTGAAGCTTTTACAGCGTCATTAAGACGTGGGAAAAACACCACACTGACAGTTTACTCCCATCTAGACAAATGACATCCGCCTCTACAGTATGAAACAGCAGATAGCTAGCTAACACAGCTAGCTTCCTTGGACCCCAAAAAGTGGTTTAAAAAGTTTGTTATACATAAAAAGTATTGGACAAACACGTGCTAGCTACAATGCTAAGAATGCTAACAGACGGTCAGCTAGCAAGGAGGTGTGGTGGGGGGTGTTTACATGCAACATGGTGGACTTTGACTCTGGACGTCGAGTCCTCCTGACACCACGAGCTGTTTTGTTTTCACCCGCTGGTAAAGGGTTAACCGAACCTAAAACACACCAGTTCAGTTCGCACTGAATGCAGTGTAAATGCTACTAAGTGTTAGCATGCTTTTAAAAGCTGCATTCAAAAGCATCAACAGGACAGGACATGTTTGAGTCCTGATGAAGTAAAAATTAGGATTTGGGGTTTAAAACTTGGGTACACTTTAAAAGTTGTACTTTGAAAGTAAATTTAAAAACTTGAGCATGTGCCTAAATAATAAAACATAAATACAAATTTTCAATATTGTAAATATCTCCAAATAAAGCCATCACAATCGTTCATATTACATCATAGTGTTTCGTATCCTGCCAGCCAAAAAGCCAGTGAACGGCCTGTGCCACATCAGAACAACATGAGAGCGTCACAGGGAATAAAAACCTTCTGACCTGTGTGGGAGCTCGCCAGTGTCCCCGTGAAGCTGCAGATCCCTGTGAAATGTGAAGTCAAACCTCACAAAGATCCTGCAAACAAATAAAGGTGCCGTGTCCCAGCCGCTCAGACCGTAAAGCTCCGACACTGGCTGCACACAATGAAGAGAACAGAGCGGAGGAAGAAAAAGGCCCAGACTGATTTTTATGTGAGTGTTGACTAAGAATGGTCTCCATCTGTGTAAACCAACTCAAACAGGCACTTCCTGTGAGTCACAGTCTGAAGCCTGGAGCGAGTCACTGATATTTATCATGCAGGATGGCACACATTCCCAGGCTTACAGCCTGACCGCTGCTGCTGCTCGTTCAGACTCCGGCCTGCTGAGGGAGGCGGCTTTACATGATCCACACACAGACTTCCAGGTAAGTCTGATTCATTCACTACACCATCCAGACTCACTTCAGACACGACAGAACCATGCTGTAGGTGTACAGTGTTAAACAGGAAGTAGAGTTTTTTAGTTTTTTAGGTGTTTTTTTGCTTGAAACTGGAAAGAATGCATTATTTATTTAGTCTCCATAATTCAAATACATATTTTTTTGTACACACATCAATAATAAAATGATGTTTAGGTGCGTTGAATAGATTTATTTTAAAGCCTTATATCAATGTATTTATTTATTTTAAATTTTTAGGTTAAACCATTGATCTTTTAGCACTGGAAGCTAGCTTGCTAATCATGTCTGACCTTACAAATTATGTGTGTGTGAAGTGTTTGCCCACGCAGGTAGCTTGTTAGCATGCTGTATGCTAGGCTGCCATCTTTTACTTTGGATTCCTTTTAAGGAGAGAAGAACAAAACGTCTTTTATCAGATAGTTTTATTGCTTTTCATCCCATTGTTTTTTTTCCACAGACAAAACATCACTGTGAGAGTTACAGTTAACTTCATGTAGCACATTCATTCATCATGTTGTATGCTACAATAATCCAGTCAGTATTTAAACACTCATTCATGCAGAATAATCTACCAGCTGGATTATGTGTAAATCTGCAGATGCTGCAGTGAAACAAAGGCAGGAGCTGCAGGTAGTCTGCTTCAAACAGACTTTTTTTATTCTGATTCTAAACAACTGTTGTTGGCTAATTGTTTGTGGGATAAGAAGAAGAAGAAGAAGAAGAGACTTCCTGCTGCTGCATTTAGGAGCACCCCCCCTTTGTCTATTACCTGAAGAGTTTCTTTTTAATCTGTCGTCTGCTGTGTTTAAGGAAGCGCCGTTGTTTCCTGCACTCTTCCTCTACACGCCTTCAATGTTACGTGCTTCAAGGTTGTAATTAACTCCTGTTTTATTGTGCCCATTGTTGTAATTGGCGTGCACGTTTGTGAGAGGAATAATTTCCTTTTTTACCGTTGTCATGTGGGTCTGCATGTCAGCAGAGTCCCAAACACCTCATTATGAAGCTTTTATAAGAAAGAGCAGCTGAGGAGGTTTAATCTGCCTTCCTGTTTGTCACATGCGGCTATAAATACACAGATTATTTACTCAAGCAAATATTTGTTATTTAATCCCCACCCAGTTACAGATGGATTTAATTTTGTTGTTGTCGTTTTTTTTTCTTTTTCTGCTTCATCCAATTCCCTCCTTTTTGATCCCAGTCCACTGGTATCATCAGCTTGCTCATTTCCAGCTTGAAGGCGCTCCTGACACCCGGGACGTCATGTGAAACCATGAAGGACAGGAGGCAATAAGCCGCAGAATAGCAGCAATCTCCAGGAAAGTTCTCCATTCACTCCCGCTCCCGCAGTTCTCTGTCCTCTTATCCAAGCTCCAAGATAAAGAAAAAAAATCAATACAGAAACACAGTGTTAGATAAAAGCAGAGAGGGGCACAGAGCCGGCCAAGTTAGGTGTAGTGAATTAAAGCGATCAGAAATTTCCCGAGCACTCAGCCCTCGGCCTACATAACCTAACAGGCCTGTCTCTGCGCTGTCTGTCACTCTGCGCTCTCTCTTCAGTCCCTCTTTGTTCACTTTTGATTTCTTCTTGGTCTATTCTCCCTTTGCTTTGTGTTTTGGGATGAAGAACCTGCTCCCATTCAGCTGCAATAACTGCTGAGTGAAGGTTTTGGATATTGCCAGGGAGCTTGTCTGGGTCTGAGCTTCCATATCAGCTCTGACAATTGTTGCTCTCTGTGGAGAGACGTGGACGGAGTGATCGACCTCTTGTTTTTAGCTTGGACCAGACGGGGCATTCATGGCCCGCAGAGGATGAACCCCAGGCAGGTCTCCTCTAGGTTTTTAGTGATATGTTTTTTTTAGATGATGATTAGCCACCATGACACAATTTGCAATTTGATTCACGTTTAGTGAACAAGTGAGTGAGTGAGGGTGGTGTGTATGGGGATGTTTTCTGCCTGATGGATGAATATAGTCTAGATACCCATCGGTCAGATTTGACCCGAACACGACAGAAGGGTTAAGAAAAGACACCTTTGTTTCTATATTTCTATATAGACCATAAAAGCCTCCAAAAAGCCTCCAAAAACATTTACATTCTGATATTAAATTGTGAAATGTTCCACATTATTATTCTCTATAAGTCTCAGCTATGAATCCAAATGCAGGATCGCTGTGATGACAAACAGCCTGGTTAAGTGCTTCAGAATTAGCAGCAACAGGTTTGTGTGAGCAGCAGTCAGTAAAAGTGCTGCTGGACAGCTAGAAGGAAAGAAGGAAGTCCTTAGTCATTGTCGCCCCCCCAGAAAACACCTGCTGAGTGTGATGATGGACAAAAAAACACGTCACAACACCTCCTCCAGATACGATACATGGCTAACAGAACATATGTGCATATAGCCTGACTTTCATTCAGGAGTCTGAGGTTCGAGTCCCCCTGACAGTGGGAGCTGCTTTGTTTTCCCCCATGGTCAAGTTTTGAATGGAGGCTGGAGAACATGTGCACTCATTGACTAAATATTGAGCTCATGTCATGTGTCCCCGGCGAGAATGTGCTGTGATTGGATCAAAGGTGTGGGCACAGATTTCTTGCTACATTTTGTGTTCTTTGTTCACTATGGCTGATTTGAATGTGGCGATGCTATCGTACAGTTAGCATTAGCACAGTTAGCACCCCCTAACCCCCCCCCCCCCCCCCCCCCCAGCTCTGTCTCTTTGCCCAATCACCTCGACATCTGATGAGTTGCAGCAGATATCAGGGCTGTATGTGACGCTCCGCGGGACGTATTTCAAACGGGGCTGAGGTCGTATTTCAGCGTTTCAGGGCTGAGACGCTGTCATGTATTAATTAAAATCCAAATACCCTGTATTGATTGTGTTATCAGGCCAGTGCAGCCCGGGCCTGCTGTATTGATCCATGCTGTGATTTATGATCATTTTGTGGAAAAATCCTTTTGTGTGATTGTATGAGGAAACAGAGCCTGAGTGAGTGCATGTCTCTCAGATCTATGATACAGCCCTGTGCCAGAGGTGGAGCCCCCCCCCCCTCCGAGCCCCTCAGAGCAGAGATATTTTAACTAAAAAACTGTTATGATGCTTCCTGTTGGTTTGACTGAAAGCAGCTGACTCTGCAGACTCATGCATCGCACACTGAGGCTGCAGCCTGTGGCTTTCAACTGTGCACTTCTAATGTCGGCAATTTAGAAATTGTACCCGACTAATGATTTGACTGCAGTCCCAAAATATACCTTAAAGGGTCATTTCACCCAAATCTCAAACAGAACAACACATTTTTCTACTTATCAGTAGTCGTTTCGACTTAGTTACAGGTTACATTCACATGCCAACACTTTCCTAACTCACTCTGTACACTCTGTGTGGACGGTGGCTGCAGTCAGCCAGGAGTTTAACCCCGAAGATTTGTTGTCTGTTTAGTCTTCAGTTTGATCAGTTACATTACACAACAAAATGTCTCGGTTAGGTTTATTTAAAAAAAAAAAAAAAAATCATAGTTTTGGTCTGAGTTGCTATGGTAACTAAGCTCAAATATTTTTAGCTCAAATATGATTTTTTTTTTTAATCTAAGATCAGTGACAGTATGAGCACGGTTTATTTATGATGCTTCACCTGCTTCACATTTTGTACTGATGCCAAAGGGGTTAACACTCACCTTGACCACACATCCATGTTTAATGACTTCAGAGGGACCCAGCTCTAACCATTGAGAATAAGAAATAGGCTGTAGTGGCTATAGTGGAGCATCTGGCAGAGGAGGTCCAGTCTGTGGTGCTCCAGATAAAACATGAGGTCGATGTTTCACTCCGCAGCCGCATCTGTATGTGTTCATGAGGAGGGCATCGACTCGCTGATACAGCAGCCAGAAATGGCGACTAAGCTACTGAAGTGTTTTTTTCTGGTAAAATGTGATTAATTATGAATTTGCAAATTTTTTAATCTTTAAATTTCAGAAGTTTTAGAAAAAAGTGATTAATTGTATTAAATTTATCAAATGAAATTTGGTTACAGAGCCTTTAAATATCCAAATCTGGCCTCAAAGATGTTTGTTTGAGAGAAAAAACACCAATGGAGGAAGAAAGCTGGTGTTAGCATGCCAGCTAGCATCAGTTGTCTTCTTGTAGCTTTTATGTCCACACCTATCTCCAAGCTAGTCCAGATTAGCGTAGTTTCTATCCCACACACTGAGTCCTGTGTCACGTTATTCTGTGCTCATTAATCCGTGCAGATGCTGCTGGATTTTTCCTGTTGCTGAATGAATGCCTCGGTGTGGACGTGTAGTCGCTCTCGCCGTCCTGCCGTGTCTCTCAGGCGGCTGCATCTCTGCAGAGTTTTGCATTTTTCTCATGGCTGATCACTGTCTGACCGGTCAGGGGCCATTAGCTTGTCACATCTCCATCTGAGGCCTCGTGTTCTGTTCAGCGGCTCTCACATTCCTCAGCTGGCACCGGCCGACGGGCCTGCTGCTGTATCTGCTCCTCCATCCAGCTCCCAGTAAATCACTGCCTGCACCGCAATCTTCACATGGACAGAACGTGGCAGCAGGGACTCTTCTCAGTGCTGCAGCCGCAATTTTCAGGTTTTATGTGGACGGTACGTCACCTTGTCTCTCAGAAATGAAACAGACAAATATACACAAACTGAAAGATTTAACTTAAAATAGGCTCAGATTTGACATGTTTTACATGAGCCGGCTTTAAACATGCAGACAAAATAAGGTGTACTGTGACGTTTTGACATTTTCGTGGATTCTAAAAATGTTTTTGTGATCAGTCCGTTTCTGAAAAAGTAAGAATAAATATATTTGTTGTTGTTGTGAAGTGCCACCAGTACCTCGGAGGTCATTGAGGTTATGTTGTCTCTGTTTTAGAGGATACTGGGATGTTGCAATGTGCAAATATCATTTGACGGGATGATCGTTAAAGACATAAATTTAAAAATGTACTTCTGATTAAATAATTTTTTCGACTTATTTATCACCGAATGATTTAGAACATTTTTCATGTCTGAAGATAAATAATTATACTGCAATGATGACGTGATTGTACGCAAACACTAAGGTCCAAACAATGACCACGATGAAATATGTACAAATTTAATTCAAGCTGAATTCTGCTAATATAATGATCTATTGAAGGTTTCCTCTGAAAGGTTTAAATGATATATACTATAGATTTAACTAAAATAAAATATAAATGAAATATGAAATATTTCATAATACAAAGTAAAGACTTTATGTTTTCTCAAAGGCCATAAATTACTGCTGAGACACCTAAAATCCTTGTGTCGGCCATCTTGAATGAACCTTTATTAGAAACACAAGCATTTAGCCCTCTGACCTCCCACCCACCTACACACCAAACAAGCAGTGACGCCAGCGATCAAGAGAAAGTGGGACATCGTGGCATTTCTGACCGAACCAGGCAAAGTAGCACTGAGATCACACAGCGCTGACAAATGTGAAGCACATTTTCTTCCACTTCCTGCTTCTCTGCTCCTCCTGTTCAACTAATTTGTTCCTTTATCACACACACACACACACACAAGAATAAGAATCAAGTGGTGCTTCAGGCTGAGAGCGGAGTCTTTGTCGGTGGAGGCCAAGTTAGAATCTGGAAGAGATCATAGTCAAGTAGTTGCTAGTTTGATTCTGTGTGCTGACGCTAGTTACAAAGAATCAATATCAAATCAAGGAGGGTCGAGTTTCCAGATAAGCGCTCTCGGCCACTCTGGCTATTCATCATAAGTTTGTAGAAACCTGATAGGTCAGAAGAAATGATATTCCAGCAGGAGTGGGGCCTCCTTATCTCTCCATAGCAGGGGAATAGGAGACATGCCGATCAATACCAGGCTGTTGTGTAGTACTTGCAATTATCAACAGCTGATTCTGTCCTCCCCCAGCTGCATCTTTTAATACCACATAATTACAAGTTTTGGGACAATGCCTGCTGAAAGGGGATTACAGCTTTGGTGAAGTATGCTTCATTCTTCTCTCAGCTCTGAAAGCAAAGATGAGGATCTAAAGTGATTTCATTTAAAGCTTCAGATTTATTTGAAAACTGCAGTTATTGGATACTGTGTGTGACAAATCAGTTAAAAACTACAGAAAAAATGAGGCCTCAGGTCACACTGGACCCGGGTTATAGCCTGCATACAGCCCCCCCATCAAGGAAAGAGTTCCTCTCTAACATAAGAGATATTTTTCAGTGTATTATGGCGCCAAATTGTGGGAGGTCGTAACAAATGAAGCGGAGGCTCCAACACCTCCTGTGGTATCCTGGCAGTAGCCTATCGCAGTCGGCTGCAGGGCATCTAATGATGGACCGGAGGCGGAGGCAGCGAGGAGAGCGCCGGTGTCTCGGACAGACCAGGGACTCTCACTTCCGACAGCCACCAGTCTGAGATCGGATCTACGCGCGACCCGAGCGAGATTTCTTTTTACGCACCGAGTTTGACTTTACGCACGAAAAAAAAATCTGCTCTGTCAGAGATTCGCCACCTCTGACGCGTCCATTCTGGGTTTTAGGAGACTGTATTCAGGCTGTTTTCTTGAGGAAGCCCCCGCCGCTGCTGCTGCTGCGCTGCTGCTCGGAGGTGTGTGCGAGAACCGGGACATCTGAGCATCCACAGCCGGAGGAGTCACCTCAAACTGACGTGACGCGAGGAGCTCAGAACAGGAAAATAAAGGGACAATATGAAGACGCAGCGTTTGCGTTAAACCTGCGTGAGACACGCTCAGAAGTTCAGCTCGGACTACTCCATGTTGGCGCTGCTCTGGAGTTGTGCGTAAAAAGCAGCCGCGCACCGGACAGGAAGTGAACTAATTATTATTAAACACCATCCCTCATTTCCATAGCGATCGTGAGTTGGCTGGACTTCAGCCAATCACCCATCGAAGGGCAGCTAGAGTCGTAAAAGCATTATCCTTCCTCCATCATAATTACACTGACATGCGCAATCTGCACACGGACATCAGCACCAGCCGCCGACCGCTTATTTCACCGGCCCCGCTCCCGCTGAAGGGTCCCAGTCGCTGCTCGTAGATGATCCGGCGGAAAGGCAGCAGCGAGTCCCGCAAACACGCATCAACATGTCCCGCCGCAAGCAAGCCAAGCCGCAGCACCTCCGGTCAGAGGAGGGAGCGACGCGGAGCGGACCCCTCTGCACGGACGGTACGTATCCGGGACGCTTCCAGGGACTTTCAGATCCACCACAGACAGGCGAGAAGGGGGCAGCTTTAATCCTGCAGAGAGGATACGAGGCTGTGAAGAAATTATGAAGTTTACAAAATCTAAAAATTTAGAGAAAACTGTTTAAGAGGTGGACTCAATTAAAATGAGTTTTAAGCTTTAAGAAGATTTATTACTGTTAGACACTAAAACAGAGCAAAGGTTTTATTTACGAACCAAAATATAAACTTGTCTCACTGCTGCGAACTGAATCCAGGTAAAAACACGCAGTTTGATTCCCGCACATTTTACTCATATTATTGAGGCCTTCCTGCCAACTCCTGAAATAATTACAGTGAGCAGCTGTGCCATCAAAATAAAAACAGTCAAATAATTCATAATATTCAGCAGCAATTTCATCATATTTTTTCCTGGTTGTTACTTCAGATTAACAGACTGTGTTATGATCTTTATTATTTAAATATTTAATTTAAGTTTCCCCTGCAGGCTGATAAATATTTGAACCTTTTAATTAACTCACATTATTTTAAATTACCATTAAAACTGTTGATCTGAGATCAAATGTAGTCATTTTTTTTAATGTAATTTTTTTCAATTGAAACATGTGGAATTTCACATTTTGTTTTTTATTATATTAATCTGGACTTAGCTCGTGTTTTAAAGCAGCATCCTGTGTGTTTACCTTTAAAAGGCCTGTAGCATTCTGGTCAAATAACGTTATTCTCCGTCATCCTCCATGTTTTCCAGTCAAATCAGGCCTGACTTTATTATTGTTATTTGTGGCAGTGAAGAGGTGTTGAGTGTGGCAGAGGCCCTCCTCAGCTGGGGCCCTCCCACAGCTCTGCAGTCACTGCTGACTTAACCTTTGTCAGCCTCACCCTGCGAGGGGGCAAGTGCTCCATGCCTGGATCATAATACAATTAGTAGATGTGAGCGGCTGACCTCCGGAGCCCAGAGGTCGAGCGGAGCCGCTCAGAGGTCGCTGATGCTGGGCTGGGAGTTTTGTTTTCAGGCTGCAGCTTCATGATGATTTTTATTTTTTTTTCCTTTCCTCGCCAACCCACACAAGAAACAGACATAAATCTGTTTTCTGCTCCTGATGTTATGGATTGAGTGAGGGTGACATTTGAAAATAAATTCCTATCAGTGTTATTATATTTGGAAATGTATTGAAAGGCTTAAATCAGAATCTGATCTTTTCTTTGTTTTGTTTGGGAGTAAATCTTACGAGGCGCAGACACAATCCTGAGCTAACACAGTGAAAGTGTTTTCACTCCTGTGTTTGCTGAATCGCCTTGGTGATCTCTGGACCACCCACCCTGAGAGCCAAAGGACTCGCTGATTATTTACCTCTGACCAGTCTGACTTTCAAATAGATTTTACCACTCCGCTCTGGTTACACTGTCCGTTAGAGTCCGCCTGTGTGAGCTCAGATGTGCGACAGTTGGAAGCTATTGTGTGAGTGTGTGTGTGTGTGTGTGTGTGTGTTTGTACGAGGATTTGTGGAGTGTGTTTGTTTAATTGTAAATATACCAGTCTGTGTTTGGCTTCGAGCACACTGGGACTGATACTTCTGTAGGTGTTGTACTGGAAACACACACGAATGGCAGCAAAACACTAAAGTCAGGGTTTAAATCGATATTTAAGAGGGAATACAGAGCAAAACTGTTTTCAATCAGTAAATTAAACATGAAAGATTTGTTCACTTCAACCTTAAAGTTCTTACAGAGAGGTTCGGCTGTGTGTAACAATAATTCAGTTCTGATTTTCCCAAATCTTTCCTTCTGCTGTTACAGCCTGATTCCTAATGGGGCAAAGCCTGAACAGATGATGATAAACAGTGATGATAAAATATGTCAAAAAGACTCATAAGAACACATCAGCTGCAGAAAGAAAGAAGAAAGGATCCTGTTCACACGAGGATATTTGGTTTATTTTTCTGTATGTATTTAATTAGAATTATATTTATCAAAGCTGTGATTTTATCGTTGAAATTAAAACACCCAATAATCAATTTATACCTTGAAAAAAAAGCTTAATTTCACCTTAACTCAAATGATCTGACTTCATATTTATGCCTCTTTTTTGAGGCTAAAAATGAGACCTACAATGAATTACACAAATGCACCGAAAATCAATAAACTGTATAGAGTTTCATTATCTGTCTGAATGCACAATTGAGAGGTCAAATAACTTTATTGAACTTTATTGATTTTTTTTTTCTTTTGAAGGATGATTAACATGTGAAAACAGCAACGGTGTGACATTAAAAACACTTTAAGAGACTTTTTTTAATTGAGGCTTGTTGAATTTAAAGTTTTAAACACAGCAGAAAGGAGGAACACACTAACTTAATGTGAATAAATCAGTTTTTATTAAATCTAGTGCAGATAATTGAATCATTTCAGCTCGACACCTTTGTAATTTCTGGACACTGTGAGGCGTGTTGTGGATTTCAGAGTTGACTGGGTTTGAACAATGCTTGTTGTTGTCATAGTAAACTGTCGCTTCCGCGCTCTCACTCTTGTTTTTTTTTTTTTTCTTCTCAGCCGTTGCGGAAGCCACAGAGAGAGAGGAGGCCGCCGCAGGCTGCCGGAGCACTGAGGAAACACACATCTGTGACAAATGCTGTGCTCAGTTCTTCTCTTGGACTGAGCTGAGTGAACATCAGAAAGTCTGCACCGAGGACCCCCTGGTGCTGATAGTGAAGGACAGTGATGGGGTGCCTGTTGCTGAGGAATCTCCTAGCGGGCCCTCGCCGGCTCCCAGCGTAGCATCCAGTGACTCATCTGCAGCCGAGTCCATGGACGCTGGCTTTGAGTTGGGAGACGCGCTGGTGAATGATGCTGACAGTCTGGATAACCTGGAGGAAGGGAGGGAGCGGGAAGAAGCCATGGAGCTGGAGCACTGTCCACAGGAGAAATACACGTCGGCTTCCAGCCCTCAGCCTCCAGACTCAGCCGAGCCCGCGTCACCCCAGGTGTCAGCAGCTGGCAGCTACAGCATGCCCAGTACAAACGTGACGCTGGAGATCCTCCACAGCACCCGGGTGGCTGTGGCCCAGTTCTCCCAGGGGATCAACAGCAGCATCCCGGGAGGGAAGGCAGCGTCAGCCGCCATCCCGGTGATCCTGGAGCACCTGCTGGCTCTGCAGCAACAGCAGGTCCACCAGCTGCAGCTGATCGAGCAGATCTGCAGCCAGGTCGCTGTCATGAACAGACAGCCAACACAAGCAGCATTAAACCCAGTCTCCAGATCTCTAACGCTGGCGCCCAACCCTTTCCCCTCTCAGGGCATCATCTCCCCTCCCATCCTGCCTCTGTCAGGAACGATGCCCTCCACCATTAACGGACAGGCCGCTGTTTCTTTGTCTTCTGTGCTGGAAAAGTCACAAACTCTCCCCTCACAAACTATATGTGGACAGTCCACACTCAGAGACGCCCCTTGTACCCCCGCCCCCTCAGAGACTTCAACCCCATCTCTCTCCAGCAGCAGCAGCAGCAGCATCTCAGCCCTGCTGCCTCCTTACACCGGCTCACACACCGGCACCATCAGCAGTACTCAGACCTCCTCCAGCCCACTCTCCCTGGCACAGAGCAGCCTCCTCAGCTCATCCTCCAGCCTACCATTTCTACCTCAGAGCCCCCCCAGCAGTGTCATTTTCCCCAATCCTTTGGCTAGCATTGCCGCCACAGCGAACGCACTTGACCCCCTGGCGGCCCTGATGAAGCACAGGAAGGGGAAAATGCCGAACGTTTCTTTGTTCGAAACGAAGCCCAGCCCAGAGGAACCCTTCTTCAAGCATAAATGCAGGTTCTGTGCCAAAGTGTTTGGCAGCGACAGCGCTCTGCAGATCCACCTGCGCTCCCATACAGGAGAGCGGCCCTTCAAATGCAACATCTGTGGCAACCGCTTCTCCACAAAGGGGAACTTAAAGGTGCACTTTCAGAGGCATAAAGACAAGTACCCTCATATTCAGATGAACCCTTTCCCTGTGCCAGAATATCTAGACAATGTGCCAACAAGTTCTGGGATTCCCTATGGGATGTCTGTCCCTCCTGAGAAACCTGTGTCCTCATGGCTGGACAGCAAACCTGTTGTAGCAACTCTGCCAGCCAGTATGGGTCTTCCGCTTTCCTCCACTATTACCAGTATCGGAGGCTCAAATGACCCTGTAAGTGTAACACCATCTGTTAAATCTCCCTATCAGCCAGCTCCTGGTGAATGTGTATCTGTGTCACCTAACCACAGAGGCAGTGAGGCTCATTTCTCTCCTGTTTCAGAGACAGAAGCCTCCAATATACTGAAAACAGAGGGGGTTCACCTGCCCCAAAGCTGCACCCTGAGGCTGAGAGCCAACACAGCCACCGAGGCGGCCGCAATCCCATCTGTGACCACCACGCCTGAACCCATCACCTCAGTCTCCCCTGTCTCCAACTCCCCTCCCCTCTCACTGAACTCTGAGGAGACTAAATTCCCATCTGGAGGCTTCTTGGATTCTATGCAAACGTCTGAAACCTCAAAGCTTCAGCAGCTGGTGGAGAACATCGACAAAAAAATCACAGACCCCAACCAGTGTGTCCTCTGCCACCGGGTCCTCAGCTGCCAGAGCGCGCTCAAGATGCACTACCGCATCCACACGGGCGAGCGGCCCTTCAAATGCAAAGTGTGCGGCAGGGCGTTCACCACCAAAGGGAACCTGAAGACTCACATCGGCGTCCACAGAGAGAATCCCCCGGTTCAGGTGCAGCACTCGTGCCCCATCTGCCAGAAGAAGTTCACCAACGCCGTGGTCCTGCAGCAGCACATCCGCATGCACATGGTGGGACCGATTTCAGACGGTGCCCTGCTGGACGGTCTGCAGGAGGTGGACGCTGAGGTGTCTGTTGGCGAGAACAACTTTGACAGCCTGAGCAGCAACGGCAACGACCTCACTGATGATATTTCAATGGAGGATGACAATGAGGAAGAGGAGGAGGAGGTGGAGAACATGGAGGATGGTGTATATGTGTCTAAACCCATTATCTCTGATTGTAACTCCCCTCCTAAGTCCATTATTTCAAGCATAGCAGCACTGGAGAAGCAAATGAGGATGATCGACTCCTTCAGTGTCAAACCTCTGACAAATGGTTTCAGAGACAGCAGCGCTGTTGAAGACGTCCTATCAGAGAAGCGGGAGGAGAACGGCAGTGAAAACAGCAGTGTATCCGAATCCTCGCACTCACCTTATGTGTCAGCATCTCCCTTTCAAAACAACTCAGAGGGCATGACGATCAAATCACCAGCGGTGGAAAACAACAGGCCAGAATCCCAGGAAGCTTTGGCAGCCTCAGTGAAGAGGGAGCAATCCGAGTCCCCAACCACAGGAGCACAGGCCGGAAAGCTCTGTGTGAAAGAGGAGGCTCCATACAGCATGTCGTTCCAGCTGAGCAGAGACAGAGGTAAGGCTCGCATGTCATTTGGGGGTGACATCAGAAAAGTTATATGTTGATAACATCTATCTGTTCCTTGCAGGTCAAAGTGTCCTCACTGGCGCCATAAAGACAGAGGTGAACGGCCACAGCCAGCCGAACAACCCGATGGAAGGGCAGCACCCTCCGTTCAGCGTCCACATCACTCCGGCTTATGCGTCTGTTGGCAGCCCGGGTATGACCTCTCTGCTAGGCCCGGTGCCTTCTCGCCGGACCCCTAAACAGCACAACTGCAACGCCTGCGGGAAGAACTTCTCATCAGCCAGCGCCCTTCAGATCCACGAGCGCACGCACACCGGAGAGAAGCCGTTTGTCTGCTCCATCTGCGGCAGAGCGTTCACCACCAAAGGCAATCTGAAGGTAGACATGCAGAGTTTAAACAGTGTGTCTCCATTATTATTATGCCTATAAAAACACATGAACACTAGTGAAACCTAAAATTTAAGGAAGCATAATGTACACCTTTCAAAATAAAAGCATTGGCTAAATCCAGAATTCAATATGCCATTTTGAAATCCTTTGTAAAAAAGGACTGAATAATCAAATCAATTGATGAATAATTGATCAGTCAACAAACTCAAAATAATTTAAAAAGCCATATAAGTGAAACTTTGATGTTATCAGAGAGAAAAACCTTATTATTAAAGTTTAAACCTCTCAGTTTAAATCTGACCCCTTTAAATGTCATTTTCAGGTCCATATGGGAACTCACATGTGGAACAACGCCCCGGCCCGGAGAGGCCGGCGGCTGTCGGTGGAGAACCCCATGGCCCTGCTGGGCGGGGAGGCCATGAAGTTTGGGGAGATGTTTCAGAAGGACCTGGCGGCTCGAGCCATGAACGTGGACCCCGGATTCTGGAACCGTTATGCCACGGCTATCAGCAACAGCCTGGCCATGAAGAACAACGAGATCTCTGTGATTCAGAACAGAGGCCTCTCCCAGCTTCACCCTCTGACTGCAGGCATGGACAGAGTGAGCGCCGCAGGGGTTCCGATCGCTGGACTTACCAAGACAGGCATGGACCTGGGAACCAGCAGACATTTTTCTATGCTGATCGATGACAGCAAAGAAATAGGAATCAATTGAAAGAAGCTGAATGTTCTTGGAATTCTTATGCAAATTAATATGGACATTAAAATATTTGTAAAACATCTTGTTTGTTCTTATGTATTATATATAGACTTAAAAAAAGAACTTTTTATCAATTGAAAGAAAACAGTAGGAGGTTCACAGTTTGCTCTTTTACTTTGCAGTCATTTGTGAATGTTTGTGTTTTTCTATAGGAACTTGTACCTGAGAATTCCTTCGGTGCTTTTAGATGTACAGTTGCTCTGACAGACGTTGAACATGTGTTCAAATCAATAATGCAATAACAGCTGCCCACTGCTGCTAGCTGGTGCAAAGCACAAAAATATGCTCGGAGATACCCGCAGATATGAACTGCAGAGATCTGTTGTCTATGTTATGGTGAGAAACTGTCATCCTTAAACAACGGTTGGACTGAATAAAAGACAGAAGAAGAAACAAAAAACACAAAAACAACGAACACACACCATCTGTATGTTCAGCTCCATACCTCACTCACTGTTTCACACACCCATTTTTGCAATTTAGGTTATTATTATTATTATTATTATTATTATTATGGCATCAGCCATTTGAAAAAGAAGGAAGTGTGTATATGTGTGTAAAACTGATAGTGTTTAATAGGTTTATACTCTTGTTGGTAACGTAATAAATTACATCTCTAGTTTCAAACTGAAGCATCACTATGGCAGACAACAACATCAGCAGAAGAAGAAGAAAGAAGACATGAAAAATTAGAAATAGAAAAAAAAAGTTTACATTCTGAGGTACACTTTTAAAATGCCTGTAGGAAAATGATCTTTAAATAAGGCCACAGCCATTTTTAGAGTTCTCAATAAGCACTGTTAAGCGTCACACTGTGCGCTCAGCAAAATATAACTCTGACGCTGTCTCCTTCCATCATAAAATCACTCCCTGATCACACTGTGCCCATGATGAATACAATCAATTATGCGGCATTCCTTGACACCCCGAAACCACGAAGTCTACAGTGTTGCGGATGTTTTTTGGTAAGAAGACGAAGCAGTTATTTTCTCTCCATTACTCTGTTTTAAAACTGCAGTGTTTAATAATCCCTTTATGCCCTCAAAGCTTTAATAACTATAATAATTATAGCCCTTTTTCGTCTCTGATTATGTCTGTTACGATATTCTGCGTCGCACCTGAACGCCACATAAGTCTTAAACGTTTCTATGTGACGTCTGCGTGCGTACAACACAGCCAAGATGGCTGACCACATTCCATTAAATCCAGTGCGGAAGAACTCGAAGAGAATTCCGTATATCAACTCAGCCAGACGTTCAAGGTATGAACCGGGCCGTTTCTTTGGTCCAGCTCTAAAGAAACGTCTGTTTATCTGACAATGTTTTGCTTCGCTTTCCCCCCTCCCGGGGTCCGTGTGTGGGTCGTGGGTGTTAGCTTGTGTTGCTAGCACCGCTGCTCTGACAGCTTCTCCGCATTTATTTTGACAGCTGCTTGCCCTGCTCACTCCACCAATTCTTGAAAGCTAAAAAAACAATATGTCAAATGTGTGCTTCGTCCCGTTCGACAGCCCCCTTTTTATACCCTCGTAGTGTTCGTTAGCATGATATTGTTGTTGACGGATATCTGCTCCTCAGTCCTCCCTCCTCTGGCATTTAATTTTGAAGTCACATGATAATGTCTCTGTGTTAAACACGTTCGTCACATGTTTTGAAGGAGTCGTTTTATCATTCACCAGCTTGTTCATTTTCAGACTGGACGGGGATGAGCTAATAAAGCCCTCAGGGTGAGAGGAATGGACTGGAAGCGAAATAGGCACATGATCAGGTACTTATATTACAAGTAGTGGGCTGTTTATCATAACAGTGTATCAACTGCTAGTGGACTCAGTATGTTTACCTCCTCTACACTTTCCCAAATACCATTTAAATCCACTTTAAACACCTGCTGCTGCTTTGACTTCCTGTCGGGTGCTTTGAGTAATAAAACAAATGTGCCACGTTATTGATCTGTGGTAGGAAATGAGCTCATTTTATAGCAGTGGTCCTGAAGCTGCAGAGAGGTTTTCCTACATCACACTGAAACAAAGCCTCACTGCAGAGCCAGAAACATTTCTACAAATCAGCCCACGTTCTGGGACTGAGGACTGAGAGCTGAGTTATTGTGTACTCACACGTGGGTGTTCCACTGCAACGAAAAACACTCTGGATAATAATATACTGTTCCAACATAGTATGACTCAGAGAGTACTGGTTCCGCACCAGATCCAACAGGTCCACATTTTAACTACCACCATGTAATTTTGGATTACCTTGTGATGATGGTGATGAAGAACAGAGTGGGTATTGCATTATAGTGTCATGGTTAAAAAAGAGCCTCACTCCTTCCAGAGACCTGAATTTGACCTCATTTTTTACAAAAATAGAAACATTAATCGTCGTTTGATTCCATATGAGTCGCACCATGAATCACACGTACGCCGTTCTTGAATTTAAGGAGTTTTAACTCTCACATACTCACACTGCGTACACAGATAAACCCTGTGTTTTTTAACTGACAGTCCTCTTAATCACTAGATTGTCATTATCCCTCTGGTTCTTAAACTAAAGTTGCAGAAGCTCTTGGCTGAAACACAAAGTCAGGCTACACCAGCTTCTGCTTGTTTTCCTTTGCCATGGTGAGTTGCTCTGTTGGGCCATTTCAGTGAGGACTAATGTGGATGGTTTAAGCTTAAGCTCATAATCCTGCTGATGCTAGTTTTATACTTGTCCGCATGTCCATGTGCACTCATGTACAGAGGACCTGTTCCACTACACACACTTGGAAACACGTTCCATAAAGTGTCGAATGTTGATGTTTTAAACTCTAAAATGGCTCATTTTACTGGATCAGTGTGACTTTAAACTTCCTATAAATACCACATATTTGTTTGTGTTTCGTCAAGCGGAAGTAAAAATGAAGGACACACTGGTGCTGTCACGTGGAACTGTCAAGTGGCCTTGAAGTTGCTGCTCTTCTTGTGTAAACCTGATATCTTCGTTGGTGTTTCGAACTGCTCTGTGGACAGTAGAGCGCTGTCCTTTTTAAATATTTTTTATTTTGAAAACGTTTATATTTTCAGTGTGTTTATGATCGGTGAGCATGTGGTCTGTGTTTATAGAGATTTATCCTGTATTGTGGGTGGTCATGTTAAGTTAAGAGTCCAGACTTTCACAGTTTGTTAGAGGGGCCTCATGAATGAGACGTTATGTGCTTCTCAAGAGTGTTTCCAGTGTGTCTTTATTATGTGAATAGGGGGACGTGCTCAGTACTATTCAGTGACAGAGGAACTGAGCCAACTACAACTACAAAACACCCATAGATGCCAGGCTTAGGCCACACAGCCTCTATGTAAACTAGATGATATCATTAAAAATCCATGTAGATTAGAAGTGGGAACTAAGCGTGTTAATGTAGGAGACCTTTTTTTGTTCACTGTCCTCATATGTCCTTGTTCTTTCAGATACTCTTTAGAAGATGAGTCCTCAAACTTGGACGAGATGCCTCTGATGATGTCGGAGGAAGGCTTTGAGAATGAGGAGAGCGACTATCAGACGCTGCCCCGAGCCAGAGTCAATCAGAGACAGCGAGGCCTCGGCTGGTTCCTCCTGGGAGGCTGGAAAGTCCTCTGTGGCAGGTATTCATGTGCTGCTATGACTCATATTGTGCATGTGGGCTGAGAGGAGGCGAGGTTCAGATCACAGTGTGGTAATAATAAGTGTTTCCCAGCAGGTGTTTATCTGTACAGCTTCCCACAGATTACTGAAAAAATCTAAATGTGTTCACAGAGAGTTTAAACACAGGAGAACAATTACAGAGTCTGAAATGATCGTCAGGATCAATGAGGAAGTTATTGTAAGGTTTTCGCCATCATCACAGAAAAGGAAACACTCAATCCTCCCACCCTTTTTCCCCACTGCTGTAGTACGGTTGTACTGTCTACAATTTAAAAATGGAGTGTGCGACTACAGAGAAGTAAACGGTGAAGGACAGTGAATGACTCTCACATTGATGAAAATGTAACAAGAGTATGTTGATAGAGGTGTACGCTTTACTAGTGTTTGTAGATTATAATTTTTTGTATTATTTATTTCAGAAAACAATGGTGAGAAAAGCTTGTGGCAAATTGACAGAGGTCCTCTGAGACCTCGTTTCCACAAACACGGGTATCTGTAAAAACGAAGACTTCCCTTCGTTTGTGCTTTTCATTTACACTTAAACTGAGTTTTCGCCTCTTTCTAAAAAACGATTCTTTCTAAAAAAACTCCGGCAAAAGTGGAGATTTTGGAAAACTCTGAATTCGCGTTTGAATGTGAACAGAGAAAAACTGAGTTTGCGGCAGTCTGCACGTCAGTTTGTGTAGTACGGCTGCGAGAGCAGGCTGTGGTCTAGTAATGGAAGCATCCCATTAGGTAGCGTTTGCATTTCTGCTGGTGTCAGCACTTTTTACGTGTTTGCATTTGACACAGCTCCTCTTACTATGTAGAGGAGCAGAGGCATGTTAGGTCTCCAGGTTCAGCAATTTTGGAACGACTTCTGACACAAAGAGCCAGACTGCATCGATGAGGCTTCCGATTGGCACGGCTTTCTCCTTCTTCCTACACTGCCACCCACAGGCCTGGAGTAGTCATGACGGCTCTTGGGAGTGTATTTATGTGGGTTAATGTAAACGAAAACAATGATGTGTGCACGATGTTATTTTAGAAAAAAGGAGGAGAGGAAATATTCATTTTTCAAAATTCCTGGCCATGTGTAAACGGGGTCTCAGACGTCTTTGTTCACATCTTGATCTTGATTTTGTTATTATGAGGGAAAAAAAGCACTTGCACGGTGTTGCAATGTTGCTGCTGCTGCTTCTCTGCATGTTCTGTCTGGAGATGAGAGTCTTCAGTTTGGACCTCTGACCAGAGTCAGAGAGTCACTGTTGTCGTTCTGTCAAAATGCATGTGTGCTGTATTATGTCAGTAAGTATGCTCATGATTATCAGTTTGGATTTCGAACGCACCGGTAGTTGTGCGTGAAGTGCAAAGAGAGGATAAGGGCGTGTTTTTGGTCGATGCACACCATCAGTCCAAAAAGATTTTCAGGTCAAACAGAACAGGGCGCTTTATCCCACTAATGATTCATTTGACAGGTTTTGCCCTCTAAAAGATGCTCCTCTGTGGCTAATGCCAGTGTTTGTTTATACCAGAACAACAAACGGCGGCGTCATTTATACACAAATGTTTGTACCAAAAATAAAAAAAAAAAATGTAACATTTACTGTTGTAGGAATTTCATGGAATATTCAGTTTTCTGTCTGGTCCTGTTGTTAGTGGTGCATCTCCAATTGAAGCTGCATATTGATCCCCCTCCACCCCCACCCCCTGCACCCACCCCTCCACCCCACTAATGAACAAATCGGATTTTTCACAGCTGACCAGTTTGATGCTTTCCAGTAATTTTATGTGTGCATAGTGTGGGATTATAAAACACAAATAATTCACACTGAATAAGCCGCGACTGTTCAAATGGCATATTATTTGAATAGCATTCATTTGCTCAAATAATCGCTCTTATGAATCTGGACTGGGAGTGCACAGAGACCCAGAACATGGAGGCCAATACAAACAAGACTTTTTCTTTTTTTTAACCAAAGTTGATTTATTTTGTTTCATGTTTTGCCAACTTGCTTAAAAAGTGGAAAAGCCAAGTCGCTCAGCATGACGGTATACACTGACACTCTCCCCTTTTTGCCCCCCAGGTGCCAGTTCAGGTCATGCTGCTCTCATTGAAATTTAGCCCCACACTACGCCACTGTTTGCATTTGATATCAGATATGGGAGATAAGCCCCCGTTGTATTCATCACTAGGTTGATAGAAAGTCACATACTTTTTAAAAAGTGAACATCAGTCTGAACCCAACCATCAGAGCTCTTCTTTAAGTGAAGCGTGTTTAGTTTATACAACTCTGAAAGAGTCCGACTGCCACAGAATTAGCCAGGGACTTTCCACCTGGAGCTTTTCATGTTATAAGCAAAGGACTTTCTTTGTAAAATTGTGCCAAAAGAAGCCTTGAAGATGTAATTAACACTGACAAGAGCAGGGATATAAATAACAGCAGTTTTATAGGAAGCATCAGGGCACAGCTGTGGAGCTCCATGTTCAGAAAAATGAGGCAACAAAAATCTACAAATATTATACATGACATAAAACTGGAGACTGTTGGACTCATTGGATGTGTGTTTATTCAACGAGGTGTAATTTGTAACATTTGCCCCTTTCAGCTGCTGTGACTGCCTTGCCCGCATATGTCGGAGGAAGAAGGAACTGAAAGCCAGGACGGTTTGGCTCGGCTGTCCAGACAAATGTGAAGAGAAGTTCCCCAAAAACGCCATCAAAAACCAGAAGTACAACATCTTCACCTTTGTGCCTGGGGTGAGTTCCTGTCCTGCTGACAGTGACTGTATTGAGTCTGTGTTCCCACTCCTTTATAGCACTCGTTGAGTTGAAGCACAGATTAACTGTATGTAAAGCACAGCAGCACTCACTGCATCTTAAGTTAAGGGTTTACACTGTGGGGGGACTTTGGAGATCCATCAGAGTTACTGATTAAAAAGCAAATGGTTCCATGATTAAGAGGCCCTCCTTTAGCCGGGGCCATTAAATGTCAACTGTCTATTAGTGGCGCAGATATTCTCATCGATGGCGAACAGAGCGGCTCTGTTTTCCTCGCTCCACTTTAAATTATTAAATACACACAAATTGAGTTTAGCAGTATGCATTTTTCCCTAAAGGTCGGAAGGTTCATTAACTATAGAGCACCGTGCATTGATCCCATTGTCTCTGATAAGCTGTGACCAGACACTAGACTCTCATTATTGCAAACATTATTCAAAATTTGACCTTAGATGAATGGAGTCCTGAAGACTCACCGTTGATTGATAGCCAATTAACAAAGGCGGCTTGGGGAAGTCACAGGTGCTGCTTCGGCATGTGTAACATAAGAGAGCGTGTGCTGGATTCCACCTGAAACAATATCTGACTGTAACTCATTTTATCAGCAGAGCGAACCTGTTTTGTTTATGATGCCAAGCAGCAGCCACTACCTGTCAGTGTACCAAGTTACCCCGCCACGTGAGACCTGTACCCAGCATGCCATTCTACACAGACGTTCTCAAAGTGTCAGAGTTTCCATTAGGTTAATGTAAAGCTAACAGCATTAACATGTATCTTGTTCCCCATCCTGGAACATGTACAGTAACCCATCCTGTCTGATTTGTTGCAGCCTCGTCCTCTTTTGTCTGGTGTGCAGCTGTCGTCATGTTTGACTCACCTTGCTGACACGTTCACTCGCCTCGCTGAATCTCTGTTTCCTCTGCCCTCTCAGGTTCTCTACCAGCAGTTCAAGTTCTTCCTCAATCTCTACTTTCTGGTGGTGGCGTGTTCGCAGTTTGTGCCATCGTTGAAAATTGGGTATTTGTACACGTACTGGGCGCCTCTGGTAAATACACCTTAACTTATTACTGTCACATAATGTTACGAATGATCTTTTCTTAAAGAAACCGGCGATAAACCTGTGTTTTTGGTTAAAATAAATAAATGCTCCTATTTACCTGGATTTATTTCTTTTTTCTTTTTCAAGTGGATATTTAACTCTAAAATGACTAAACTGGTATCGACACTAAACAAAGGAAGTTTATTTAAATTGATGAACTGTAACTAAGTGGCTGTACAACCACCTAAAGGGCTATAATGATTTTATTTCTCCAATTATCTGCACAGTTAAATAAAAAAGTGAAATAAAATTACATTGAATGGACTTATTTAGAGGATTAGAACGGTCTATTACATGCCAACAAAGGAATCATTCAAAGTAGCCATTAGATGATATTTATTAGCATCTTTTTAAGCATCGTCTTCCGCTCACTCGAGCATGATCATCCTCTCTTGTAATGTGAAGTTTCTGTAGAGTATTTTGTCTCAACGTGAGAAGTGAAATTTTCTGCTACACCAGCTGCCACAGGAAGACAGCTGAATTTCAGACTAATCACATAGATGATTACAGCCTGTATTAGTTGCAGCAACAGCCTGTGACAGAGAGTTCTACCTGAGAACCTGCTCTGATGTTTTTTCTTCTTAATCTTCACTGTGTGTTTTGGCGCTCAGGGTTTCGTGTTGGCTGTTACCATGGTGCGGGAGGCCGTGGATGAAGTGCGGCGCTGTCAGCGGGACAAAGAGATGAACTCTCAACTCTACAGCAAGCTCACAATGAGAGGTGAGTGAAGGAAACCTGCCAGGCCTCCTTTTTGCGCCTCTTTTTTTCATACGCTTGCTGACACGATGCTAACGGATGATTCTGTTGTGTCGTCGAGTTCCCCTCTGTGTAATTTAGACGCAGCAGAAGTCATTCTTCTCCCTGTAATTGCATTGATTTTTTTTCCTTCAGATTTGAACTGTATGATCTAAGATTGGCCCCTTTTGTTAAATGTGTAGTGAAATCCCTCTGTGTGATATCCATGACCACAGCCAAGGTTGTAGCTTTTTACACCCTCTGTGCTTTTATACATGTGCGCACAGGAGATGAAGGGGGGCTGTAGGTGGGTATTGGGGGGGCAGTATAATTGAGAGTGACCCTCTGTGCCATTGTTTTTGTCTGTGCCTGAGACCAGAGATGAAAACAGAAGGGTATTACATTATCATGCTGGAGGTAATCAATCTGTTGGAAGGTGAGAAAGGAGAGAGAGGGACAATAGCAAAAAGTGGGCTGTGGTTTGAAGAGTCAGAGGGCCAGAAAATCAAAATGTTTTATTACTTTGCACATTTAGAGTTTCGTTGGAGCTATACTATTGTCTTTTTTACACGTTTTCCTGCCTTTTTTCAGGTAAAATTCAAGTGAAAAGTTGTGACATACAAGTCGGAGACATGATCATCGTTGAGAAGGTAAAACATCCCGCTTAAATCATAAATCAGTTTAAAATCTTCTATGCTTCCTATAGAATCTTCCGATTCTATTTTAACATTAATGAATCTGGAGAAGTGTGCTGCTGTTAAGTTAATATTAGTATTAATACAAAATTTCCTCACACCTGTTCAGCTTGTATTTCTGCAACATGAAATCTAGCTGCTACTGAACAGTAAAGTTTCCATTTCTGCATATCAGATTGAGGTAAAAAAAAGCCTCTTCTTCAGCCTCTGGTCAAGGTATCGACCTTTTTTTAATTATTCAGGAACACTCACAGGGCTTTTGTCACAGAGCTCAATAACACACCTTCATCTGCAGTCTTGTTGTTTTTCTTTGTTTTTTCGTAGAACCAGCGAATTCCTGCAGACTTGATATTCCTGAGAACGTCTGAGAAAAATGGTGAGAATACAAACTATGGTTGTGTCTGTGTGTGGAGTGTGAAGGCAGGACCATGAAAACAACAAAATGAGGGGAAAAAAAATATCTTAATTCAGGGCTGCATCCTTTTTTTATTTGCATCACCAGTTGACTTAAGCTAAGAATCTTGACACCTTCACTGTGATGGTTTAGGTGTCATCCTCGACTATCAAAGTAGCAGGTGTGTAGTCTTGATTGTCTCAGGTTTTTTTACCCTTGTGCTCCAGCTACACAGTGAGGTGTGTAAGTATTTAAAAAGTCAAGCTTGTCATGCAGAATTGAGCAAAAACTAGCCGACTACCAACACATTAGCGTACTATCAGCAGTAGTTATGGATGTTGTGAAGGAAAGGAGTCTAAGCAACAGTGTTTATCTGTTATTTGAATGAGAAAATTTGGTTTGATTGTGCCTTGTAGCCTTATCGTTTTGTCCTTTCCCTCTATCTTAACCTTATCCTTAAGCATGAACATTCAAAATAAGGGGATAGGCCTCAGCGGTAGAAGCATTGGGTGTAACGGGATGCAGCCTCAGAAAACACCTTACAGTTGAACTTTGCGTGCCCCATGGCACTATAATGAACTGTGTCAAGATCATTTAGGTGAGAAATGTGACTCCCCAATGTGACTTCCAGTCGTTTGACATCATCCGATCAAGTCACCCCGTGATTCATATGATTTATCCTGCGTTGTTCAGGTGACTGATGATGCAAATTTCAATTAATCGATGAGCTGCGTCAGATTCTGGCTCTTTTCTGAGAGGAAATGTTCAGAGGACATCATTTCCATCCATCACTGAGGTGTCAATATGCTTGGCAGGGA
This sequence comes from Parambassis ranga, assembly GCF_900634625.1. Classification (NCBI taxonomy): domain Eukaryota; kingdom Metazoa; phylum Chordata; class Actinopteri; family Ambassidae; genus Parambassis; species Parambassis ranga. The sequence goes on along the minus strand of NC_041023.1, from coordinate 4,433,392 downwards.
GTTGTCGATGTCTTTGTCTCTAACACACACACACACACACACACACACACACACATGCATAAAACACATCTTTCTCTTGCACACGTAACGGCTCGTATATTTTGTCCACTCATACACACACACACACTCACATCTCTGTGGTGTTATGTGAGGAGCTGAGCTGCCACTGCAGCAGAAGCAAAGCATGAATCATCCTCCTTGTGTTAATGTTTTCCATCATACTTAACCCTCGGGGGATGGTTTATGGCTGGCCTTTACCCTCCCTGTCAGATAGTTGCTCTCATCCATCAGTTTCATATGTAATATTACCTCAGATCAATACGGGTCACCACTGCTCAAATTTTATCAGCCCCTGTGAGCTGCACAGAGACCACAGATGCTTCACGCCACAGGCTCTGTGTTAATGAATTGTGTCTGATTTATGACAGCACAGCGATTATTACTATATATAGTTATCATGCTGTAGGTCTTTAGCAGAGGTTAATGTGGGTGTGCAGATTTGACACGTTTTTACATTTTGTCAGAGTTTATATGTATTGTTATTGATTAATTAGGAATAATGTTTGAGTCTTCTGTAAATTGTGATAATGTTTGTTACAGATTTAAGTTGATTATGAATTTATTTATTTACATCCAGTCTGCAGATTTGCAGGACCTTGGATGTTTAGTTAGTTTGCTGTTTCCTAACCCGTGCTCATCTTTAATTGGATTCTAATCTTTGTTTCCTATTCTCCTTTGTTCTATTGTTTAGTTGTATTTAATCGGGACTACCCTCAGAGTATATAAACCCTCAACCTGAAGCCACATACATCCATCCCTTCTGACTTCTACATGCCTTTTTTTTTCCAGGTGCGTGTTTCATCCGAACGGATCAGCTGGACGGAGAAACAGACTGGAAACTGAAAGTCGCCGTTGGCTGCACTCAGCGCCTGCCTGCAGTGGGGGTATGGATACATTACGATTTTAGTGAATCTCTGGTGACGGCCCAACCGTGAATGAGTGTTGTGTTATCGCTAAAAGCATTGCTCATCAAATATCTGTGCTGTGACGGAAACCTAATCAGTGATGGGATGACAGACAGCTGGAACAATCTGAACCTGACAGCAGCTTCCTTTAACTGGAGGTGATACTCAACACTTAAAGATTTAAGTTGACTCAATGTTTCTTAATGTGATCAGAGGATTAAAGTTTCAGTAAGTCATTCGATGATTAGGCTGTAGCATCCAGATTGGGTTTCAAGAGTTGTCTTTGAATCAGCCTGTATGTACATGGTTAACAGCCTGAGTCCAGTGAAGGGCTCCCAATATATATATATATATATATAACAGTGAAAAATACCTATGATGCCATCTGGAAAAGCAAACAAGCAGTAACTTCCAGGGCCAAAAAGTGAAACAAGGCAGCCAAAAGCTGCTTTCCTGGAAAAGTGAATCACTCTCCATAAAGCTCAATGTTAAAGTAAGCATGTTTAATCAAAGGCGTGATCATGTTAAGTGATCACAGCTTCACTTCCATTTTCTAACCCCCTCTTTGCCTATATTTGGATCAACCTAGAGTTAGGTGGACCTCTAGCAAGATTGGTTGAAAAAAAAAATCAGTGACATAAATCACCTCTGAAGTCAAGTTCACACCGACTCCTCTGACTCTCTGTGCCTTTGTCTCCAGAATGCTGGAGCAACACTACTCTCCTTTGGGGTTTCGGTAAAATAATCTTCCCAGCTTCTCTTTAACCGCTCTGACCATGTTCTCACCAGGAGAACACTATCTGAGCACAAGTGGCCGCTGCAGAGGCTGCGCGCCCGCTTGAATAATTTAATATTTACAATCAATTTTGTTCCACTTTGGGAGGATGGAGGTTGGTGCTGGATGCTGGATGGAGCATTGGCTGCAGCCTCTCCTGTCAGGTTTATTATGGTGACACAATTGAGAGGCTGTAGCTGGCATCATCGTGGAGTCTGCTCAACTCCTGTTTATTCCAAATTGGGGGTTCCAACATGTAGGTCTTGTGTTTGACACATTTTGGAGCTACCACCAAGTGGCCACTTGAGGAACTGCAGTTTTGGCTGCTTCATCCTCCTTTCATGAGTGTCTCAGATTAGGCAGGGAGTGTTCACAGCAAGGATTATCTGAAGTTTGAAGCAGGTTTTTATAAAAGAACTTTATCTTGTGTATTAAATTTTGAATACGCAGAGTCCATGATTGTATTGTCTCCTTGTCTCAGGACCTCTTCTCCATCCGAGCCTACGTCTACGCCCAGAAGCCCCAGCTGGACATCCACAGTTTCGAGGGGAATTTCACGAGGGTACAGTAGCTCGCTGACATATTTACAACCTGTTGCACACAAATCTCAAACAAATGCAGATTTTTCTATAGAAAGTGGATTGACACAGAAGATGTGTATCACTACAATGTGTTGACAAGTCACAACAATGAGTTCTTGTGTGTCCATCTGGGCCCGTTGTTATCTCCAGCAGGCATGCCTCTTACATCACAGGCAGGTTCTATCCATCCTGTCTTGCTTGTTGCTCAGTGATTTTTTTTCCTTTCTTTTTTTTTTTTTTATTAATAGCAGATTAGCGCAGCCCCCACAGAGAGGAGAGCTCCAGTACAAAGGGGAGCTTTGTGGTCCGTCTTCACTCTTGGCCACACACCAGGCTTAGTGAGCGAGCACTTCCTGCGCTCATTCATCCTCCGCGGCCTTCCTTTGCAGAGCGTGTGCTTTTAGTCTGAGCAGGATGGGAAAAAAAATGGGTTCCCACAGATCCGCAGCAAATGAACTTACCTATTTATGAGGGTCCCCCCCCCCTCCTCCCCCTCCCCCCGAGACGGATATGGTGGCTTTGTTTCTGTGGTCTTTATTGAGACCCTCTGCAGTTATGAACACCGGAGTGTGATGCCAATGTCAGAGCGGTCAAGCATTCTGCAACCTGCCATTCATTTTTCATGCACCTCATCCCATGTTTGAGTGGATTGACAGGATGTGGGTGCTTAGGTATCATAATTATCATATCAGGCAGGCAATATGAGCCGAAACTGGAGCCTTGACTCTGCACTCCTGACTCGAGCCTTTTTCTGTGTTTGTCTTTATTTAAGAGAGGCGGGTAAAACGGGGAGGGGGGGGGGAGTGAAACAGGAGGCTCTCTGGGGGCTAATTTATCGCTAAAATCTAAGTATACTCTATACTGTTTTTTTTAAAAGGAGCCTCTATCACCGTGGCAAATCTGGCGGAGCTATTGATGAAGAGCACAGCAGAGTCTGATCATCCTGGTCAGGCTGTGCGATCAGTTTTGTCTATTTAAAACCTTTCACTTAACAGTTCTACTGTGATGTATAGAGTTTTTTGTAAAATAGCCACCAAAGTGCACACATACAACCTCTGTTGAGGTCTGTAAAAAATCACCAGCTACAAAAGAGAAGAATTAACAATGGGAGTTAAATTCATCTTCATTTTTAATCGTCCAAACATCATCTCCACTCAGTCTGTCCAATGCTTCTGTGATTTTCTTTTGTTAATAAAATTTCCATTTATAGACATTCTGTTAGAACATGTTGCATATTTTTTTTAAATAAGGTTAATTGCTAAATCTAAATCTCAAAATAAGATTTTATATAAAAATAAGTATTTTTAGTGCCAGGTTTACCTTTTTCTTTGAAGAGAGTGTATCAATGGTCTCTTAAAGTGAAATATGTCTTTGTGTGATCCTGGTTGTCTGCTGCAGGGCCACACTGACCAATACTAATTAAAAGTTGGCTAATTGCAGAAATAAATTCTCAGCAGATATTTCTTACAAACTTGTGACTCTCTTTTTTAGCACAAAAAAGTTTCCCAAAAAAAAAAACACAACAAACACTTTAACTAAATATACACAGAGTGTTTTACAGGTTGAAAATGATTTGTTACCTTTCTTCTCCTTTAGGAAGACACAGACCCGCAAATCAACGAGAGTCTGAGCATTGAAAACACCCTTTGGGCCAGCACAGTTGTTGCATCCGGTAAGTGTATTTTATTTAATCTGTTTGTTTGGTTTTTTAAATCCTGCCTCACAGTCTGAAGCTGTGTCGCTAGTTGCTGAATGAGTCGGGTTTGTGGTGTTAAAACCTTGAGGAGTGCGTTTGTTGGTGCTTGTTTGGAGAACTTTCAGAAAAGCCACAGTTGAGGTAATCCTGCAGCCCTCCAACCAAGCGATTCCCCACAGAAACGGTTGTGTCAGTCGAGAGTGTTTGTGACGCTCTCACTGATGGCCACACCATTGATTTGCGGTGTTGCTCTCCCCTCTGGCCTGACCTTGACCAGACGAACAAACACACATACACTCTCTCTCACAAACACACACACACACACATTCTCGCAGTGACTTACATCATCTCTGCTTGGGAATGTCATTGTCCCTCCCAGGCTTGTTCTGGACAGACACTTCACAGCCTCTCCAGTGGTGTTCCAGGCTCTTGAACTGGCCCGGATTGCTGTGTGTTCCCTCTGTGCTGATGGGCCCCGGTCCAGCTGTGACAAGAGAATTAGTTGCTCACGTATTCAAATTGAAGCCCCTCTGCATGCTGAGCCACACACACCATTTGTCACACTGCTCAATATTTGTGGAGCTGGAAGTCAACCCGAGCAATTCATCACCTTTTTCCTCCCGTCCCGTGACTGCGGGTCTCTTTTCTCGTTCTCTCTTCTCTTTCCTTCTTTTGTTTTTAAATGGTTTCTAACTTTCTTGCCATTTTTATAGTTTGGGGATATCAGGACGTACATTTAGGTTTATTAAGGTCTTTGCTCTGCCATTAGGCTCATTTAATATTAATGACTCATTAATCCTTTGTAATAAGGCCACGGTAATGAATTGGCAAATAAAGATGGCAGTGTATTGATCAGCTTTTATGAGCTTCCATTGGGTGGCTGAAGGCCCTGAGAGTCTAAGCATATTAACCTCCTGTCTGTTAGCTTGAGTGGCAATGAGACAAAACTGCCTCAGCTCAGCCTTATTGTGTTTCTGCTCATGCAGTTCATCTTACTTGACCAAGATGAGTGTGTGTGTGTTGTATGTGTGCGATGGTGGGGGTGAGGTTCAGTTAATGAGCAGCATTACTTTCCTTGTGTCTATCTTTGGCAGGCACGGTGATAGGGGTGGTGATCTACACGGGCAAAGAGACCAGAAGCGTACTGAACACGTCCTATGCCAAGAACAAGGTGAATACCTGTTTTTCTTTTTTTTTGCAGGAAAGAAAGTTTTCTACATTTGATTAAGAGGCATTTATTCGCTGATGAACTCATGTGACAAATAATTTTCTCACTATTTCACTTTGGAGTCTTGAATAATAGAGAGAAAAATTAAAAAAAAAAAACATCTAAGACATGAAGTCAACACGGAACTGCAGTTCCTCAATTGGCCACTTGAGGGTGGCTTCAATCTTCATGTTAAAATGTGCAGCTTTACAGCAGAAATAATCATGTTTACAGCCTTCTCCTTCTCTTGACAACTGTATGGGGTGTAGAGTTTTAATATTATTCAACCATTTTAATCATTTTTAAGCCTTAAAATTATGCATAATTAATGGTGTGGCCACAAATGAGTGACTAGAGTGGTCATTTAGAGCACTCGGTCAAGCCTTCTGCTCACTTGCCCATTTTTATATTAAACCCTCCTAAAACGGAGCTGTTGTCGGCGACAGAAATTGACATGCGCTGTTCAAACTACCGTATCTCTGGTTATGTTCGCACTATTGAAAAAATCTCAACTGGTGAAAAACAGCTGTTTCGATCACTATTACATTCATTACGGTAATGACCACATTGCTTGTTATTACACACTGTTCTGAGCATTTATAACATAATAACAAATATGTTCTAGCTTTTGAAAGTTATCTTCATCTGTCAAGAAGGTAAACGGGTAAAATAAATTAAAATAATAATAAAATAATTAATACAACAATCATTTTCTGACAGAATCATTTAAAAAATGAGAGAGAAGGCAAACTGTTATAATTATAGTGGTGAAAGGGGTAACCAGGATTTGGGTTGTAGTAGGTTTGTAGTTCCTAACAATAGCGTTAAACGTGAGGTGAAGCCAACATCATGTTCTAAAAAAGCTGCTGCCTCACACAAACATCTGTCCCAAAACCCTCTTCATGCCATCTCTCTTCCTTTCACCTCTGATCACTAATCAATCACGGTGGCAAGGTGGTTTTTTAACCTTGACTTTCCAGATAAAGTTGGACCTGTCAATGCAAAAGGTCAGTGCCAGCTGCTAATTAACCAAAAGGGAAATTAACTAACTGAGGATTTAAGTGACATTTTCAGCAGAAAGTTAATCCTGCAGAATCCCCATTGAGTTTTTTTGTCTGCGGCTTTAAGAGATTAATGAAAATTTGATGCTAAATATAAGAATTTAGAGGCAGATGGTCAGGATAGATGCTCAGCAGGATGTCAAAGGTGAATGTACCACACAGTGACTTTAACACTCAAAGTTGTCACCTACAGCTGTCTGCACTTGTAAAGCTCTTCGTGGCATAAACACAAGCCCTTCCTGGCGCAGCACCGTTTTGACACCAGTGTCTTTTATTAAGAACGCTGATGTGGCCGGTCGAACGGAGCGGCAGTGTTTTGTGTAAGCTCGACAGCTGAGAGGAATTCAATATTTCAAGGAGATGATGTCAGAAGTGCCAATATGGAGACTGGAGATTGGGGGAGAAAGTCGATACAGTGCGGCTAAAGTCGCAGGAACGTTTTGGCCTCATATAATCTGTTGTGACACCGGCCAGGACAATGCCTGCACTTGATCAATCTGACAGGACTCAGACATAGATTCACTCTTCAGTGCGCGGTATTGTTAGACAGACAGACCGCCGTCTGAGTAAAGAGACACAACAATGTCATTTGACGAGAGGCTGCTTGTTTGAAGTGTATATCCAAGTCTGTATACTCTGCTCTCGCCACATGTCTCTCAGACGGAGCTACTGGTTCGTTACTTAGATCAATTTTATCTTATTCTCTTGACTTTCTTCAACAATAGACACACACACACTAAAGTTCTGATTCTGTTTAGTTTTAATTCGATTAATATTCATGTCCCGGGGCTGCAATTCTTCATCAGATTTCACACACAAACATGCCACACAGGCAGATCGAATCATTCCTTTCAGTTTTAACGGCTCGGAGATGAATGGAGTAAAATATGCACTTTTATTCATTGATAGCATCTTTAGGTTGAGGTAATTGAGTCCTTCTTCCACCCTTGACTGAATGAATAATGACTTCATCTGATCCCCGGCAAGGCTTGGAAAATGTAGACTAGCCATTGTTCAGGCAGAAGGGGATCCTTTGCTTTTCAGGCATGCACTGTGTTCTGCTCTGTCTTAATTTTTCTTCATTTTAATCCACCCAAACCCACTATTTTTCTCAATAGCTCAACCATGAACCATGTAGCGAGGCGCTGCAGTGGGGAGATACCCGCCCTGCTCCCTCCTCATACCCGTCCCCCCTTCTTTTTTTTTTTCCACACTCTGCTGCTACTGAGAGTTTAACAGCGACTGATAAATCAGTCACACTGGTCTCCCAGCTCTCCCAGTCCTCAGGGGAATGGGGTTGTGGTGGTGGTGGGAGGGTTCAGGCAGTGGAGGAATTCTGCTGCTTTTTATACGTGCTCACCCCCGCCTCACCTCCTCCTCCCCTCCTTTTCAGAGCAGTTCCTTTATTTGAGGGAGGAGAGATGTTATGTTCTGCTGTTTTTGTAAGCGTGGTGCGTCAGATGAAAGCCCTCTGTGTACAGGGCTTCGCTGTGAGCACTGCCAGAAAGGGGAAGGGCGCTTCTTTATTTGACATCTTTTTCCCACATGCTCCATTGGCTGGGAGATACACTCGAAAAATAAAAGACAATTCTGACCCCCCCCCTTTTTTTTGTCTCTCTCAATCTCAATATGGGAACTTTCTCTATTTTTGAGGCCTTGTGACCTTCTGTTGCATTGAAGGACAATCCTTCAGCATCACAATAATGCAGTTTACCACAAAATTGAGCCACTAATAAACTTATTTATTCCATACACACAGTTTGCATGATAAAGGCCTGGAGCTAGGAATCTCTTTCACTGGCTTTGTGTTTGCTGCTGTGTAGCATATTGTGAGGGTCTGGGAGCAGATGGGGAAGTTACAAAGAGGCTTTGCTGGTGCATAAGTTGTAAGAAAAGGAAAAAGATGTTCATTCTTTCTCACTTTAAATGTATCAATTGTCTAATTTCTATTTCTATTTCTATTATGAAAATATAGAGTTTACTTTTAAGCAGAAACATTTTTTGACCTCTGACCTTTTGTACCCCAAAGGTTGGCCTGCTGGACTTGGAGCTGAACCGCCTCACCAAAGCCTTGTTCCTGGCACAGGTGGTGCTCTCTGTTGTCATGGTAGCACTGCAAGGATTTGTGGGTCCCTGGTTCCGCAACCTGTTCCGATTCGTGGTGCTTTTCTCCTACATCATCCCCATCAGGTACTTCTGTGATCCTCAATAAGATAGAATGTTCTCAATGAAGTCTTCCTGGTGGTGGATTACAGCTGTTTTTTTCTGTGATGTGTAGCTTACGTGTTAACCTGGACATGGGGAAGTCGGCGTACGGCTGGATGATCATGAAAGATGAGAACATTCCCGGCACTGTCGTGAGAACCAGCACCATCCCTGAAGAACTGGGCCGACTCGTCTATCTGCTCACAGACAAGACAGGTAGGATGTTTCCAGGAGGCCTTTTTTCATTTAAGCTTTTATGTAACCTGTTGTTCTCCTCTTGTAGGGAAAAATCTGAATTTTAACACACATGATGATGTAATTGCTGCATTTTTCTCCTATTTAAAATTTTTTGAGGCAGTTGAGGTATCATGAGATCACAAACTTTTCAAGACTTCAGGCTGTGGGCTTGTAACTGAATGGTTTGGATCAATCAGTGTCCTTTTTGGAGGTTAGGGGCCCATTTTAGGTGTAATAATAGTCCAGAGTGTGTGTTTTATGCACACATTTGCATCACAAACTTTATAAAAAAACATCACATACTGACATGATAACTGCTACTTGCAGTATAAAGCTATTAAAGTAGCTGAACACGTCTCTATTTGTATGTCACGGTGTATTAAATAAATCAAATAAAAAGCTGAACGAATTGACAGTCTAAGATCAATGCACTTGGTCATAATTGGCATTTTAAGGCTAAGAGAACCTCCAGCAGCTATTTAAGCGTCCAACTCTTCACCATCACGGTTTGATTCCCTAATAACAGATTGCTGCTCTTTACTAATGCTGGACGGTGTGTCGCAGTGATAAACTCCTGCAGTGCTCCTAATATGCTTCTTTGTCTCACTGCGCCGATCTAGGTAGGAATAGATTAGCTTTAGAGCCTATTTATCCAGGTTGGTAGTTAAAGTACATGGAAAGAAGAACAAACAATCAATCCATTAGAAGTGGTTAACCCCCGTGGCTGTAATGTTTTTGGAAGTTAGATGCTCTCTAATCAGCTTTACGCTCTATCTGCACACGTTTTGGCAACAGACATCCATTAAACAAGGACAACTGCCCCCGTTGTTTTTTTTCATGTCTGAACACTCAGTGTTTTTGTATGCAGTGTTGTGTCTTGTGTGTTAGTTAGAGAGGACATGCAGTCCATATCGGTAATGAGATTAGGTCAATGAGAAGGCAGTCGCACCATCCTGCAGGTCCCATGATGCATTGTAAGACCTCTGAGCACAAAACGCACAGTGTTCAGAAGATTCTGGAATAGCTGACGTTTTTATTCATATTTTAAAGTTTTGTATTTTCAGAAAAGAAAAGGCCATGTTGTCGGTTTGCTGTGATTAAACTTGGTTTATTTATGGCACACAAAAACAAAGAAAACACTAAATCTGCCAGCGTTTCTCACGTTTTGTGTTTTTCAGGTTGTTAAAATGTCCCATATTTAATGAACTGCAGCACAGGTGTAACCAAGAAAAGCACACCTTTTAAGATGTAGTCCTCTGGTGTTTATTACTTGTATGTTTTTTTTATTAACTCTCTCTTCTGTGCTGCAGGTACGCTGACACAGAATGAAATGATTTTTAAGCGGCTGCACTTGGGCACAGTGTCCTACGGCACGGACACCATGGATGAGATACAAAGCCACATAGTACAGTCGTACGCACAGGTGAGTGTCGCACTCTTACTGTTGATTTTCTGGCAGCACATTCACGATGTTGGACGCAAGAAGCAAAAACAAAAAGGCAAACTGCCGGCGATCAGAAATCACAATTATTTTAGTGTAAAATGGGAATAAGAAAATTACATTTAATTATTATACAGTCATCCCCCTTTTCTCTTCCATTATGAAAATGTTTTAATGTTAATCCTGGAGCAGATGCTTTTAAATCCAGATATGAACCATATTTCACTCTGTGTTGCCTGCCCCCCCCCCCCCCCCTCCTCTGGATCAGTTTAATCAATTTTTATATTAGGCTAAGGATCCGTTTTTCCAGGAAAGAATCTCATATTGTTCATTCATCACACGGCGTCCCTCAGAGACTCCTCATACTGTAAGCAAGTGTTTTTCCTCGCTGGGTGGCTCAGATCTGGCTGCAGTCTTGACAGAATGATATTGTTCGCTCTCAGCCAGCTCCAAACAGCTGGTCCAGGCTGAAACCATCTGCCACTACACCCCTATGTGTAATCTCAGCTAATGAAAAATGACTAGTCCTTTTAGCGCTGGGCCTTTGTATTTCTGTACTGTAGTGTTTTCAGATACTGTCACTGAGATATAAAGAATCTAATGTCAGCTGCTTGTTTTGAGATAAGAGAGAGTCCCTCTCTCCCTGCAGGTTAACACTAAGCTAACGTCTACTACTTCAGTAGAGCGCAGCGTTCCTGTCAAATGCAGCTAGCACTCCTCACTAGCCAACACACACTTAAATTGATGGCACACGTCAAAACAGCACAAACCATAAAAGGCCCTCAGAGCAGATATAACGTGATAAAGACTGTGATGTACCACTTCTCCCCTCCCTGTGTCGTTTAGCATGAAAAGGAGTGTCAGAGTGAAGCGTGGGATCAGATCTGCTGTGTGCAGGCATACTACACTTAGGAAATAAATGGGAGTCCCTGATACTGAATCATCTCGTGACACCACATCCTGTTTTTATGTGTGTTCAGATGCCTGTGCTGTGTTTATATTTCAGTTGAAGTGTAGCAGAGTGTTTCGTTTGGCGTCAATTATATGTATTATCTCAGTTCTGTCAGTTTAAAATGAAGAAGGAGCAGAAAATGGTGAAAATGTGTTTGTTTTTCCTCCTCCTTTAATCATATGTGCGCTGCACTTGACAATATCACAGCACAACAGTCCAACAAACACCGTGTCTGTTTCAGGTGCCTTCCCAGCCATCCGGTGGCGGAACCAGCGGCGCCACGCCGTCCCGCAAGACCCAGACGTCTGGCCCGAAAGTGCGTAAGAGCGTCAGCAGTCGCATCCACGAGGCGGTGAAGGCCATCGCCCTGTGCCACAACGTCACGCCCGTCTACGAGTCTCACGTCGGTGTGAACGGAGAGACGGAATCTGCAGAGGCTGACCAGGACTTCAGTGATGACAACCGCACCTACCAGGCCTCCAGCCCAGACGAGGTACTGTACAAATACAGAAAACGTGGATCAGTTTCTTAGACTTTCCTGATCATAGAGTGCCTTCTGAGTCCCTTTTCCTGCCCTCTTCTTGTGGGAATAATCGGGATCGAACCTTCTCTGACCCCCTCCACAGTTTCCTCTCTCACTTAACGGTTATTAGCGGTCCTAAATAACCCTGGTTAGTCATAATAGTCATTTCATGGGCAGGAAGTCAGAGGTCATGAACTCCTTGTAGAGGTTAAGCCATTTAATTGTCTGTATTTGCTTTCTGAGAATTTACTGCCCCAGCTGAAGGAAGAATGCAGCACGACCCCCAAAGGCATCTCTTCCTCCATGTAACCTAAGAGTTGGAGCTTTTATGACTGAGGGCTCCACCACACACAATAACACATATAACTCCAATTATACTACAGTATATATCTGTAGAGAAAGCTTAGGAGAATGACGGGGAGAATTAAATACTGGGGCGGCTGTCAGGGTTTGACGGTTTAATGTATAGTGAAGGAGAGTTAATCTTCCTGTGTGCACACCCCCTTTGATGCCATTGGCATGTTTGTCACTGCTGACATGTGAAGCCTTTGTCAGACTTACATACTTTCTGTGCCAAGTCCAACAATCAAAATAAGGATGAAACGAAACCGGTGGAAGATAAATCTCACTTTTGCCGATCCGTCCGCCCCCATGAGTTGATGTATATATTTATTTATCTCACCGTGCTCTATCTCCTCTCTCTCCACTGCCTCACACTGCTTGGATTGATCAATATTTAATTTTCTCTCAGAGACGGTGAGAGGTGGAGGTCTGTGATTGTTGTTGGTGGAGCTCTCCTCCTTCTCCTGCTTTGTTCTGACTCTGCTCCTTTTTTACTTCCCCTCCCCTCTCATCACTGACTGCAGCATCAGATCTTGGCCACTGTACCGCAGTTTGTTTGGCTCTCTGCTCTCAGCCTCTCTGATGTAATGAGCCGTCATTAAGAAGATGAAATACACCAGCTACTGAGGTCAGAACACGGGTCACCTGACCTGCCGGTCAGCCGGGCTCTACACACAGCTCCCCCATGTGACCTCTGACCTCCATAATAATCTGGCTGCAGTCCTTAATGGCTGCCATGATCAGGGAAGTGGGTGCTCTGTCATTTACAATTGGACTGACAGTCTCAATAAGCGTACAGTAATGTAGGAATTATATTAAAGAAACTATTTCCTCTGTCACTTCCACTACGGGAACAGTTAAACAGTGGAAAAAAGTTTCAGGAGCCTAATTTCATGTGTGCTTGACACGCAGCATGTGGATGCTGCTCGGGTGTGGGAGATGTGGTTTCAGCTCTCATGGTTCCAGAAAACAGGGCTACAGTTAAATTACTGAAATGTTTGCTCAAACTGTGTCATGTGTTTTAATTAGATTTTTATTTGGAATGATGGGTGCTTTGTGCAAAAATATCACACATAATAACACACAAACACATTAAGTTACACAATACATGTACATTGGTTTTTATGGTCGTTAGAAGACGTTAAAACAGAGCAGAAAATAATCTGTAGTATCAAATAAAAGCCATTATACTTGCATAATGTGGGAGATAAAGTGTATTACTACCTTAGTGAGCAACACTTGAACAAAGTCTACAAATAATACTGAGCTGAAGGTTTTAAATTGAACAAAAAGTCTTAATTGTATCTTAGGGCTGCAACGATTATTCGAGTGCTTGAGTAATATTCGAGGGAAAATGCATCGACAACAAATGTAGTATTCGATGACTCGGTAGTGAGTGTTTTGGGTCCAAGAGGCCCTGGGTTTGAAACCCAGGTGAGCCGTTGGGTCGCGGATTGAAGCAGTGACAAAGCAGCAGTCCAAAGTAGGCGGCCGCTATGGAAATAGTTTTCAGCTGCAGCCATATTTATGGGAAAACTATGACATTTACATGTGATCCGATTATTCGAATAATCGCAAAAATAATTGGCGAGTATTTGATTATAAATTATTCGATTTGTTGCAGCCCTAGTGTATCTGATAAATACACACAAAAAAAACAGGAAATTTAAAATAAAATGATGAAATAAAATGATTTATAGAGTATACAGTTTGCATTGTTTAGATTTGATTTATTCATCTTGTGTCCAATGCTTTTTATTCCCACTGATGCTACATTAACTGTTAAAGGCCCTTTTGTGGCCGTTTTAATTTACACAATATACACAAACAAAGTAAATTACACTGTTGAAATGATTCGTCTGGGTGTTGAAATAGTCCTTTCTGTCTAAATCATGTGTAGCTTCTATCAAAGTCTGATTTTAAGTGCTATGTTTTAGGATCAGCACATGCAATGTGTGGGAATTCATGTGCGCGCGCACACACACACACACACGTGCGCACCAGGATAATGACACACAGATGTGTGTTAAGTAAATATAGGCAGCCCTTTTTTACAGAGCTCAAAGGGGGAGCGGGAGAAATGATGGGGTATTAACAGGAAGTTCCAATTTGCAGGTCAGAGTATAATAACAACCTTTGAGTGAGCAAATTGAAAATGAAGCCATTGAGAGTTGAGTCGTGTGCAGCTGAACACTCACTCGGGGGCTGCAGTTCCTGCTGAGGAGAGAAAGAGGAAAGAGAAACAGAACAACACTTATCTGGAGCTGAATGAGAAGAGCCGAGCAGCCGCGGAGAGGCCGTAACTCTCTTGTCCTTGTCCAAAATGACGTTTTGACCAGCTTAAAGTCTTCAGCCATCATTTTATTGTCTAATTAGTTCATTTCAGTAAAGAATAATCACCATAAAATTGGAATTTTAGCTTAATTTGTCAAGTCTTTTACTGTCTTTATATAAATTCAGTGTAAAAATGTGTTCAAATTTCTACACGTTCACACTAATCCCTGCTGTTTTGTGTGTGTGTTCCTCAGGTGGCGCTGGTGCGGTGGACGGAGAGCGTCGGCCTGACCCTGGTGAACAGAGATCTGACCTCTCTGCAGCTGAAGACTCCCTCAGGACAGATCCTCTCCTTCCACATCCTGCAGATCTTCCCCTTCACCTCAGAGAGCAAAAGGATGGGCATCATAGTCCGGGTGTGTAAAACAATATAGTATTGATGCTGCTGTCTGTGTGGTCCAAGTCATATTAATCTGTCTCTGTTATCACCGTGCATTATATTGCAAAGATATGCAGCTTTAATTTAAGTTTATTTACCTAAAACCTGTTCACAGTAATATATATATATATATATATATATATATATATAATAACTTCATGTTAAATTTGACGTAGGAGGAGTCCACAGGAGACATCACTTTCTACATGAAGGGTGCTGATGTCGCCATGGCGAGCATCGTCCAGTATAACGACTGGTTGGAAGAAGAGGTAAAACTCAAGCTGTTTTCGATGCAGCCACCAGCATTTAGTTGACTGCAGTTCTCATCACAGACAAAGTCATTTTTAAAGCTACAGTGCAAAAAGGTTGTCTCCCCCTTCTGGCAGTGAGAGTAATTGCACATGAACTGTACATACTTACATAGCTTTTACCTAATAATAGATAATAATCGATTAAACACTTGTTTAGTTTCTTTTTATTGGACGAACTCTGGACATTTTCAGGGTACAAATGTCACAAAAGACAACAGATTCAAACCTCTACTATACTATGCTATAGCTATCGCTAACATAGAGTGTGTTTATATGCACATTAATGTCTTCTTTTGTGTCTTATCTTTCAAATTTAGGATGTGGCTTTAACCTAAAATCCTATTTATTCACCTCCATGTATACATGAGCCTGACAGTACTCAGATTCAGATCTCCTGACTTGTGTTTCTGCCACTGTGTTCTTCACCTGTAGAGAGTGTGTGTGTGTGTGTGTGTAATGAGCCATTTCCACTAAAAACCTGTGACCAATGTATAATCTGTGAACCTAAACAACATAAATATGAGATGGTTTGCTCATAGCGGCCGTTTTAAGTTCAATTCCCCTCCATTAATCAGGACATTTCATCACGAGATCCACAGGGCTGCTGCGCCCAGTCCGGTGGTCGAAGGTCTTGTTCGCATATGTTCATAATTATATTGGCATTATTGAGTCATTTAGCACCGGGGGCAGCTTTTGATTTAATTAGTGACCTAGATAAAGTTGAAGTAATTACAGTATGTCATATTCTTGAACAATGGTGCTAATGATGTCCTGTTGGCTGTAATATCCCGCCGCAGTTACTCTGCCTGTCAATAACCAATCAACAGGACGCATTCGCCCTATTGGTGTTTCATATCAAAAATAAACCGCCATCCATCCGTTTGTTTTACTGTGTCCTCTGAGTGTCACCAGAGGCTGTGTTATTCAGTATTGATTTCTTTTGGTGTTGGTAACAATATGTTGTTATTGACAGCGCTGTACATGCTGTGCTTATACAGCAGCTGCTCTGAGACAATCCGCCCTGTGTTTGAATTAAATTCATAACACAAACATGTATATTAAAAGCTTCCAATGACAACTTCAGATATGTTTGCTAACATGATCACCCTCTCTGCTGCCTGTCAGTGTGGGAACATGGCCAGGGAGGGCCTGAGGACTCTGGTGGTGGCCAAGAAGTCTCTGTCTGAGGAGCAGTATCAGGACTTTGAGGTGTGGATGGAGCACTAATCTGTGTTTTTGTTAGGATTTCAGTTTTTTATTTCAACCTGTATTGACTGAAACCTATTAAATTATATTAGATAAATGATAAATCCCAAAATGTGTGTAGAGTCTATGTATATTTAAATTCAGATATTATTTTTAACAGCTGTTTTCATGCAGAAATATTCAGTTGAATGGCACACTGAGAATAAATGATTGATTGTGACTCTTCTGAAGCCCTTCTTTACATCTTTCTCTCTTCGTGCAGAATCGCTACAACCAGGCGAAGCTGAGCATCCATGACCGAGCCTTGAAGGTCGCAGCAGTGGTGGAGAGCCTGGAGAGGGAGATGGAGCTTCTGTGTCTGACCGGTGTGGAAGACCAGCTGCAGGCAGATGTCAGGCCCACACTGGAGCTGCTCAGAAACGCAGGCATCAAAGTTAGTGCTGAGCAGATAACTGACTGTCCATGTCCATAAGGTTTTATTCTAACACCGTCTTTGTCTTGTTTTCTTCTCAGATCTGGATGTTAACCGGGGACAAACTTGAGACAGCGACATGCATCGCCAAAAGCTCCCATTTGGTTTCCAGAAGCCAAGACATCCATGTCTTCAAACCGGTATGCCTCTTTAGAGGAGGGTAACGGAAAGCCGAAATGTTCTTGTGGCTAATTGTGTTGTGTGGCTCTTGAGCAGGTCTCAAGCCGTGGAGAGGCCCATCTGGAGCTCAATGCCTTCAGAAGGAAACATGACTGTGCTCTAGTCATCTCTGGAGACTCCTTAGAGGTACTACAGCACACAGCGACACGTCTTCACTGCACAGCAGATGATGCTGAGGATGCAGCCAAACAGGAGAAGCACTCATCAGCCAAAGCTGAAGCTCTGGAGAGAAAAACTAATCAAAAAATGTTTTTAATCTTTTGCAGTAACCTGTGCTTTGTGTCCCTTGTGTCTGCAGGTGTGTTTGAGGTATTACGAGCATGAGTTTGTAGAGCTGGCCTGTCAGTGTCCAGCCGTGGTCTGCTGCCGCTGCTCCCCGACTCAGAAAGCCCAGATCGTCACACTCCTCCAGCAGCACACGGCCAACAGAACCTGTGCCATAGGTGAGCAGACGATACGGCTTCAGTGCATCTACTGGACTAACTTTACAACACAGATTATGTGTCTCAGATTAACATGAGATTAAACTGATCTATTGCTACATGTGTCCACAAGATGGCAGCCAAAGCTCACTGAGAGGATCACTGGTCTCAGTTTATAACACAATTTTGTTTGTATTTTGTGACAGGTGACGGAGGAAATGATGTCAGCATGATACAGGCTGCAGACTGTGGTATCGGGATAGAAGGAAAGGTAAAAATATAAACAGTGACTGTTCATTAACCCTCAGACAAACCTGCACTCCCGTCACATGCACTCACTGTGGGCTCAGTTTTTACTGCAACATGAAGTCCAGCACCTCGACGGAAGCAGCACCATCATAGCTTGAAAAAGAGAAAACTCAAACAAAAATTAAATTAAACTGAAATCTCTGAAATGTAATCTCATCACAGTGCTTCTGAAATAGGAACGAAAATTAGAAGCTCCTCAGTAAGTGGAACAAAGTGTCTCCATTGTTTTCAGTGTTTTCTTTTTAGGAGTGTTTTAATGGTTTTAGGTGCATGTTTTTCACCCCAGCAGTAACACAGCATGTTGTTTTTTTTTTGAACAGGAAGGGAAGCAGGCGTCGCTGGCCGCAGACTTCTCCATCACTCAGTTTAAGCACATCGGACGCCTGCTCATGGTACACGGCAGGAACAGCTACAAGCGCTCAGCAGCGCTCGGTCAGTTCGTCATGCACAGAGGCATGATCATCTCCACCATGCAGGTACGATGATAACTGAAGCACCTTTAGACAAAGCTTGTGTTCTCTAATGTGTGTGTTTAAAAACTAAAGACGGCTGTTCACACTTTTTTCATCCTCAGGCCGTCTTCTCCTCCATTTTCTACTTTGCCTCCGTGCCATTGTACCAGGGTTTCCTCATGGTTGGGTACGTATGTAATCAGTAAAAACAACTACCGTATTTTCTGGACTATAGGTTGCACCGGAGAATAAGTCGCACCAGCCAAAAAAATGCATAATGAAGAAGTTAAAACCATAGATATGTCGCACCAGTGGGCCAGCGTAATGTTTTTAGCGTAACGCTGCCTCTTGAATTCCTCTTAACTTAAGTGGTGCGGCTGCAGGACATTGAGAGTGAGAGTGACACGCATTTCAACAAGTCCTCACGTGGAGAAATGATTAGCTTCACCGCACAGAAACTCCTATAAACATCCTGTAAATGAGTAAAAGGCAGACTACTGTGCGCCTATAGCTGTCTGGAATTAGCGACATATCGACCAGAATGCAAAGTGTGGACAAGCTGGAGGTGGAAGAGAACCGTCAGGAGAGGGACAGAACAGCTACCATTATATCTGCAGTGGGACATCAGGACACAAGGTTTTATCATATATATATATATGTCGCATACCCAGCCAAAGGATGAAAAAAAGTGCAACTTATAGTCCAGAAAATACAGTAGTTCCCTCTTATACAGCATCGTTTGGAAGCAGGAATATAAATCCTCTGTGCCTCCTCCTCTGTTTAAACTCATTTCTCTGTGCAGGTATGCTACCATCTACACCATGTTTCCCGTCTTCTCTCTGGTTCTGGACCAAGATGTCAAGCCGGAGATGGCTCTGCTCTACCCGGAGCTCTACAAAGACCTCACCAAGGTTTGTTTTTTTCATGTATATCCCTTTACCCTTAACTTTTTTGTGCCTCTGCTGCACTCACAGATGTCGTTTCATTCTTTCAGGGGCGTTCACTGTCCTTCAAGACGTTCCTTATTTGGGTTTTGATCAGTGTCTATCAAGGTGAGTTGGTCATCATTCACACGAACGGCCCGGTAGGTGCAGACTGTCAAAGCCGCTCTTCATCCAACATTTCATCATGTGCGCTGTGTCTAATTCCAGGGTCCCCGGGCCCCCTCCAGACCCTCAGACAGTCTGTTTCTCAGTATCTAAGGTTTCCACCCGCCATCCGCCTCTACACGCCGGCTTTTGTCCGTCCAGTAAATCGATATTTCTGTAATCGCTAAGCCATGCAGCGTGTGAGAAAGATCTATGTTCCTGCTCGAGCGTGACTTCCTGACAGCTCGAGGTTTTTTAATTAAAGGCCAATACCCGGACTGTGGAACACAAAAAAGAAACATATATGAGAGGACAACACAGCGCAGGAGGAAGATATTCAGTAATTTATTACAGAGTTTGAGCCGCTGGAATGCAGCTGTATGAAGACTGTATGAAAAAAGCAATTATGTGATCAGTTATAGGCTATTAAACGCAATTTGTGTAGCGTTATGATAAAAACTACAGACTATCAGGATACAGTAGGCGCCTGAAGATGAGTGAGTGTCTGGATTCTTTGAGTGAGTCAAACTGGAACACTTCATTTTATCCTTATCTCCAGACTCTTTAAACCTCAGTGCTCTTTTTCCTGGCCTGGGCCAAACTTTAATTTAAAGGTCCTTGTGATGGACCAGTCTGCATATTAAGGAACAAAAGTCCACCATAATGATGATGATGTGTTTAGTGTTACTTGATGTGATGCAGATAAACCCGCCTTGTTTTTTTGTTGGTTTGTCATCCGGTCGATATTGTTTTCTTTGGCGCCACCAGGTGGCATCCTTATGTATGGCGCGCTGGTCCTTTTTGAGTCGGAGTTCGTGCACGTGGTCGCCATCTCCTTCACGGCGCTCATCCTAACGGAGCTGCTGATGGTGGCGCTGACGATTCGGACGTGGCACTGGCTCATGGTGGTGGCTGAGTTCTTCAGCCTGGGCTGCTACCTCGCCTCGCTCGCCTTCCTCAACGAGTACTTCGGTAGGTACAACTTTCTTTGTAATTATTTTGGGACATAATTTTAATTCAGAAGTACATTGATGGATTTGGTTGTGATTATTTGCTTCTGCTCAACACTGAAAAACTAAAATTGAATTCTACTTTTTTGATTTTAACACCTAAACAAGATGAGGCTGATGTTAGAGCCACGCTGCACCTGCTTTCTGTTCACTTTGATGTAACACTCTTGGCGCCGTATGTGTCGCGCTGTAGTTGAGCTCTGTGCTTTTATTTCCTCTTCCTCTTCTTCTTCTTCTGTGTCCTTTTGTGTTTGTCACTTCGCTGCACTCACTGTTTCTGCTGCACTTTTTTTGCTTCTGTGTGTTGCCGGCAGGCATAGGCAGGGTGTCCTTTGGAGCTTTCCTTGGTAGGTTCGCAGCCTGTGGCATCACCTCCTTCCCTTCATCCCTCGCCGTTCTTCTTGTGCCGCCATCTTTTTATTTATGACTCATTTCACATTTCATTTAGAAAAAATTTTTTAAAAATCACAAACCATGCCATGATGATTTAACTCCTCGCTCATGTTGCTTCCAGTCACCTGTTGCATTCCTACATTACCCATAATCCTGTGCAGCCATGGCAGCCCTCTGACATGTTTCTTCCTCGCAGACCTGTCCTTCATCACGACCTGGCCCTTCCTGTGGAAGGTGTCTGCCATCACGCTGGTCAGCTGTCTTCCTCTCTACATAATCAAATACCTGAAACGCAAGTTTTCACCGCCGAGCTACTCCAAACTCTCCTCATGAGCCAAACCGGGGTTACTTCTGGTTTGTAGTTCTTTCTCTTTACAGCACTTTTTTTTTTTACTGAAGATGAACAGCTGACCTCTGCAGAACCACTGGAACAATCACAAACTGAGAGGATGGATTGTTCTTTTTTTTGTCACTGAGACTTGGGATTACTTGAAAAAGTCAGAGCACATAATAAATAAAAAGACTGTAAAAGGATGGAGTGAGTGCACTGAGAGGGCCTGACGCCTCCGTCTGACGGAGCCGGGCGACCTGCCTTCTTTTGTTTTAATCAGCTTCAAGTGTCATTTTATACCGTTCAGATGCATTACCTTCAGATTTTTTATATGTCGTGTTCAGGATTTTTTTAAGTGTTATTTTATATTAAAGGTGTTAATAAGTTGCTGGCAGGCAGCTCTGTGAACAGTGATGAGTTGCTGCAAAGGGATTTAATGTAAATACACACAGCTTTGCTACTGCTGTACGCTGACGGCACCTTTAAAGCGCCTCGCTGTTCTGTGTGTAAGGGCGAATCAGAGCTGTGTGGAGGGAGTAGAAACCTCTGAGCAGACATAATAACTACTGAATGAACAGCGGTTTAAAAAAGGCGACCTGGAAAATGATGTACATGTACTACTGTACATATTGGAAGCACATCTTTGATTATGCAAAGGAGACGTGCATGTTTAAAGCACTGAGACGCCCTGAGCGGGCAAAGATAAAGAGGCGGTCCGATCAGAGACTTTTTTTTAGCACAAATCCTGCGTGAAAAGGTGCCACAACCTGTTCATTGTTGGACTGATGCAGCTGGACTCTCTGTATGAAAGGCACAGCTGCGTGTTATCAGTTATGATTCTTTTGGCCGATATGGTGGTGTCAGACCTGAGGGTACAGCCTGTTCATGCTGGGCTTCCTCAGGAGCGCCCCCTATGAATCAGTATGACAATTCTGTGGTGTATTGTTTGCACCTCTGAGCCGGCATGTGAGGTGGTACCAGCACAGAATCAGTGGCTTTAAGAGCAGAAATGAAGGCTGTGGTATTATAAAGGAGGAAGGCTGACGGTAGAGCAGGGGGGGCATCATGAGAAAAACACTCCAGAGAGGTTTGGTAACAGTAGAATCAGCCTGTGTGAAAGGGTTAAACGAAAGCGTGAAAGCGTGCTCTGAGTGTTTGACATTTGTGGACAAGAAAAAGCTCTTTTTAGACTGAAATGGCGCTTTAATGTTGAGAGGAAGAGTCCTTTAGTGTAACACCCACACTGACGTGGCTGTGTGACGGGGCTAAAGAAGAGGGACGTTACAGCACCACCACAGCTCCACCTGTGAGTGGAGGAGGCTGCTGTAGACCTCACTCTGTCATCATTCTTGTGCATTAACCAAAAAAAAAATATTCACCATGACATTCAATAGAAAAATGCTGTTTAAGGAGTCCTTCCTGGGACTGACCGGACGATCGTCTGTGCATCATTTTACGGTCCAGAACCAGCACTGCTCACGGTTCATGTCCCGGCCTTGACTGTCCTGTGTAATTCTACATGATGTCTGTCGGTGGCTGTCTGTCCTCCTGTCAGGACGTGGCAGCTCGCTTTGTGCCTCATCAATGTATTGAAGCTGCATCGGATGTTTTGTTCGCTGCTGTCATCAACACACACACACACACACTCACACACACACACTGCTGGCTGGATACACTCTTTGGCCTTCATTGACAGTATGACTCCTTTGTGCTTCTGTGTGACCTCAGCCTGTCGTTGACATTCAGCTTAAGGAGGAATGAGTTTTATCATTCTGTCCTGTTTGTGTTCAGCATGCAGGAAGATTAAATGTACAGTGGAGGAAACAGGAAGTAGTTTAGCTATGTTTATTAGTCAGGTTGTCATGTTTGTTTTTATTTGTTTTTTTGCAGAACTTTAATGCAAATTGCATTTAAGGGTTTTTCTTACAAAGACGTTGCTCCCTGTGTCTTCTCTTCAGGTCTGTGTTGTAAAACCTTTTCTTTTGTTGTGAACTTGTTTTCTATGTCCCACACTTGGATTTCTAACATCTGTTTGTTGTTTATAAAATTGTTATTGATTAATGAATAATAAAAAAACAATAGATTCATGTCAAAAATGTTGTGTTAATTTGTATTTTATCCTTTATTTTGAAAGGTAAGAAGAGAAAAATGGGCGCTCCATTCTTTGTGAAGTTTAACCTGTGGCCACTAGAGGGAGCCAGAGATGGTTTAATTGATGGTATACAGTGGGTTTTTTTTAGGTTCTAATGATCCAAAGATGAAGGGACAGATCTAACACTCATAATTTTATGGATATATATTTTATTTATTTTGCTAGCTTGGTGTGAGGTTTGAAGTTTATTTTCTTGTTGCTCTGAGGACACCCTGATGTCTCAGTCTCCAGGCCTTATTATGCATCAGTAACAAAATCTAAATATTTGAAGCCCCTTTGTCAACATCTCCAAGTTTAGCTGGATTTATATCAGATTCAGTGAAGCCTCACTGTATGTACAGTATCAGTAAACAAGCCCGAACATGAAGTAATTACAGCCTGTGTGCTTGGAAAAAAAAATATGTTTTACAGTGTAATTTAAAGCAGCCATTGAACAAACAGACAATGTGTTATCAATTTCTCCCCACGGAGCAGGAAGCAGTTTGTGGATGGAGGGCGACCCAGTGATGAATGTGATGGTCCGATGGCTTCAACATGTGAAGAAACGTTTCTCTTTCATCTGCTGCTTTTCACTCTGAAACCGCGCAGACACAGGTTGTGTTTAACTTGTGCGTCGGTGGAAGATTACTGTGGTGTGCTGTGTTCCAAAGCGGGAACAGTTTTTAATGTGCTGCACGAGCAGCTTTCATGTTGATGTGACGAACGATCTGTTGTGCTGACAGACGAGAGAGTTTGTGTTCAATAAGAGGAACAGATCTTATAATGCTGAGTTTGTTTCTGTGTGTGTGTGTGTGGAACGACACAAACATTTCTATGAGGTTGAAAATACATCGTATTTTCTAAATTTGCAGCACAAAGTCTGTGAAGAGCTGCAGAGATGGAGAGAAGCTGAGCAGAAGTGCTCTGTGTACAGAGCAGCATGAAGAGGCTGAGTGCTGAGCGGCTTTAATGTGTCACACAGGAAACTCTGAAGTGCTTCGAGCTCAGGACAACGGGTTTAAAGAACATGAATCCACATACTGACAACACAACCATGGAGGACGCACTTCCACTGGATAGAGGATTGATTCTTCTTCATTTATGGATCTTGAGGAAAGACGTCTGATGGTGACTGAAGCTGGACGCTGTGGGACGATGGACTCAGATCAGTGTAGACCAGAGACCTTCACCTTGATCAGACTTTACTGATTGAGTGTTTGGATTATTCTTTGGTCTCTAGACCCTTCAGGCTGACCGCTCCCTCACCTGTTGTGTTATTAGATCATGTCCTAGATCGTGTGAGTGGGCTCCAGTAACCGGCCCCCCAGGATTGGGGTCAACCTACCAGGCTCTCTCTGCCATGGTTTAATTGAGTCTGCTACAGAAGGATCATCCTCATGGCTCATAAGGCCATGTAATCAAAGTTATTGATGTCAAACTTTCTGCTTAATCAATCAAAGGGTCGGACTAAACATGCATGAAAACTGTATGTACAGAATGTGGTTCCGCCTACGGGTGCTGCCATGTTGGAAAAAGACGCCATCTTGGAACCAGAGTCTGCAAAACTAGCACCTGAACACAGATCGCCATGATTGAATGTCGCCAATGCATGTCTCCGCCTACCTCAGGCCATGAATTTATCAATCACCTCTCTCACTATAAAGCATTCAGAGCGACGTAGTCGTCATCATCATCATCATCATCATCCATCTGGTTGTGTCATAAAAAAGGCCTTTTTTCTGAAACACTTGACTAAACTCGTTTCATCCGACCCGCTTAGTGAGATACAAACACTCGCACAGCAGAAACTTCAGATGCAAAAAACCTTTTTTTTAACTTAGTGTATATATAAATATATGTTTTTACATTTTTTGCTGCTTTTTTTGTATCACACGCTGGAGGGGGAGAGCTGCCATTAAGCCATTATACTATCTTGTTACTAAGCGGCTAAGTGGCTTCTGTAGGCGAAGCCTCTCCGACCGGGCTCGTTATAAAATTCCACAGCACCCTGTTTGAATTAAGAACCAGCAACCAGCACAGATAAAGTTACTGTTAATGATATTCCCTGACGGACTCGACAGGGGGATTCAAATGTCTGGAAGAAGACGAGGCTGCTCTTCATTCCAGGAGGAACAACCGGAGAGTATTCCCAACTTGTAATTGCTTATCCATACATTAAAAATACAACTTTACTTCACGTCTGGTCGGCCTTTGTGATGCCTCGGATGGCAGAAAATAAAGTCATGCATCATTAAGCAAAAATCTCCGTCCACACTTCAGTTACCTTCATGTTAGGTGCAGCGCAGACACTTAGACTGACGTCAACATTTTGTTTGTTTCTCCTCTTGGTGTCTCAACACTTCAACTGCTTTCAGCAATTGAAGAAAAGGTTTGACAACATTTGACACTTCAACTGCTTACAGTTCTCGCACTGAACGGACCTCTTACACTTTGAGTTCAGCTACTCTCAGTGCATCTTTAATCTCCCAGGCTGACATTTAAACAGTTTTCACTTCAAGTGCTTTCAGTAAGTAAAAGGCTCACACTCACACTAAAGTTGAATCTTTACATACAGATTAAAGAACAGCATAAACACTTTAAATCTGGACTATTTTCATTTTTTAGCTTACATTCAAATGACCTTAACACTTCAGCTGCTTTCAGTTTTTCGGCTTAACTGTAGCTAATAATGTCAGGTGACAGTTCAGATTCATCTGACTGTATCTTTTACACCTCAAATGACATCACAACCCCTCTCACCACTTCACTTAACAGCCTGAGTGCTTCAACTCCTTTCAGAACATCACACCTCACTGCTTTAACCCGTCAAAGCCCCACATGCTTCAGCTGCTTTAGAACCACCAGAACTGTTTTGTTTAAAGCGTCCCTGGCACTTCGGTTTCATTTGGTGTTTCATTTCTTTAAACACTTCAGCTGCTTTCACTTTTTCTTCAGCAGGCAGTTTCTCTTTTGTCTGCTCTTCATCTTTAAGCATTTTCAGTTTTGTCTTGTAGCTGAGGATTCAACGTGTCTGAGGCTTTTAACTGTAGAAAAAATGTTTTCAGAAATTACACTTCAACTGATTTCAGCCTCTGTTGGTGCTCTTAATGCTTCAGCTTAAAGTTTATTTACCAAACTCTGTTTTAGTCATCTGAACTTTAACCCTTTGTGTGAACGTCCATCTTTATTTCACACTTTTGGAAACGTTCCTCGTGTGTTAGCAGCTTCATTGTTTACTGTCGCCATGTTTGTTTACATTTTCTAACCTGAGTGAGAAAACATTCAAACTTTATGTTTAACAATCACTAAAAATGCTTCTTCGGATGTTTGCAGACCAGAAGTGCAAACTTCCTGAAGCCCACCTTGGTGTGTACCACAGCAACAAACTAACCAGCCTGCAGCAATCTGCAGCTACACAAGCTCCATTCTGTACTAATGTACACGACTGTGTGCATCTGTGCAGCCGTGACCAGCAGCTGAAGGACAGTAACAGGCTGTGTGCTGCTCCGTGCTGTGTCTGAGCTTCATGCCGGCTCTGGGTCCGTTTAAAAAAATAAAATAAAAAAAAACACTCCCTCGGCTCTGAAAAACTCCTCCCTCGCCAGTAACCAGGCAACAGGCCTTCAAAACAGGAAACAGAGCTGGGGATTCCGTCACAGCGGCACAGAAAAAGGAGAGCATTGATGGGAGACAGGAAGTCTGACTGTAAAGTCAGAAAGAGCGATGGGCTGTGGTGTTGTGGGGGGGGGTCACCACTCCTCCACCAAAATACTTAGCCCCCCCCGAAGACCTTTAAACGAAACTGATCAACTCCCTCATTGCTCAATAACTAATAACAATAACCTTAGACCTGATCAACACCAACATCTGCATCAGTGCGTGGTTTGATTTTTCAAATCTTCAAATCTGCGGGCAGCAGTGGCTCAGTGGTAGTCCAATAATCGGAAGGTTGGCGGTTCGATCCCAGCTCTGCCCTAGTCATTGTTGTGTGTCCTTGGGCAAGGCACTTTACCCACATTGCCTCCAGTGCCCTCACTGGTGCATGAATGTGCATGAATGAATCAGCAGTGGTAGGAGAGGCAGCCATGTCTCCGTCAGTCTTCCCCTGGGGAGCTGTGACTACATCTGTAGCCTCTAGAAAAGCGCTATCTAAGTTTGATGTATTATTATTATTATTATTCAGCACTGACAAACAGAATTATTCTTGGATTCCTGTTTAGGATGATGATTTCATTCTTCATCACGGTTTGATCTCACTTCTGTGGAGCCAGATTACTTCATGTCCTCTGAAGACACGTTTCCGGTCACAGTCTGGACTTCACTTGGGTCACAGAGACGTATTTTTAAAAATGTTTTATTATTCTACATCAAGAAACACTTCATAAAATAGCCGCACACATGGTGAGAGGGGTGTGGGACGAGGCGCACAAAGAAGTACAGTAAAAAAAGTTCGGTCTGCTTCCAGATCATTTTTCCAAAACAAACAGGTGATTCAGCAGTGGGAAGGCCTGCGCTCAGGCCCAGTTGTTTCTCACTTTATGAATAACTTACAGCACCGTCCAATGTTCCATCGTGTTTTTGTTCAGGCCCAAATAAAGCCAGGCGCTGGATTTTGAGGGTTAGAACTGTGGAAAGAAAAGTGAGCCGAGGTCTTTTCCACCTCGCAGCGTCCAAACCGCGTCATACCGGGCACGGCGCTCGCAAAAGTTTGGCAGCAGACGCATGTGGGAGAGAGCAAACGACAAAAAATGTGTGGGTTTGTGACAGGGAGACCGCCCCCGCCCCATCCACCCACGAGCCATCGCCCCTCACAGACTCATACCCGGCTGAAGCTCTGGGAAAAGCAGCCTGGTGACGCTCCCAGACATGGAGGGGTTAAACATGGATTAAACAGTTTCCTGGACACAAGATGATCTACAGTCTGATTAAATCAACAATGTGATGGTGTCACTCGTTGGCCACAAAGATCGCACCATAAATATGCTGCACCGGGAAGGACTAGGACTCAAGATCTGCTACAGTTATAAAGAAATCTGTGTAAAGTTTGTTGAAAAATTGCAGTACTGTTATGAAGAAAGGGGGCGCTGTTGTGATGGTTCAATAGATGTGTGACTGCAGAGTTCATGCACTACTCCACCAGTGAGAAGATCAGCAGTTAAGAAAGCTAGGTCAAAGGTCAGGCTCAGAGGTGGCATCCAGAACCAAACAAAGATGCAGCAGCCTCTAGGCTACAAATCTGGACTACACCTTCCATCAGCTGTAGTTCAACTTCCAGGAAGCAAACATTGAAAAACAGAATGGACAGTGGAGCTAGTGATTGGGTTTAGCCTAGCACGCACCCTTTGCCTTGTGCTTCTGCTCGGCCTCACAGTGTGTGCAGCTCTTCCTGCAGCCACCAGCAGGAGGCCTACTTCCTGCAGCTAGCTGAGGCCGCATCCCTCATCCTGCTTATTGTCTCACAGGTTGGTTGTTGGATGATTTCTCAGGCCTGGCTACACGCTACATTTACTTAGTGGTACTTTTCATTTGCCCTTGTGTATGTGTGTCCACTGCTGTCTTTGTTCTGGAGTTCCTGGGCTGGTTTCTAATGTGTCCTGTGGGTCTTGAGATTTGAATTGGCCTTTGTTGTGGTCTCCACTGATTATAGACTTAATTGTCCCATGAGACCTAAAATCAGCTCCAGCGTTCAATCAGTTCAAAGTCTGCTGTGCCACTTTGCATCAGTGCTGACAGGCCGCTTTGTTGATATCAAAGAGGTCTTTCTCTTTGCTTCGCCGTGTCTGCGTTATCAGTGCAGGCTGTCGCCGTTGTTTCTCATTATCTGCTATTTCTTCTTTTAGTTGTGGTTCTGGATCCATCCGGTCTGCAGCGGCCTGTTACCAAGGTGTCCACTAACCAGCACCAGACCTGGCTGGAAAAACCTCGACGCCCAGCACCCTGCTGACGTAGAAGAGTCCACGAGTCAATCAGCAGCAGAGCTATTTATTAACTGCAGACTGGTGGAAGTGTTTACTGCAGCACATGTTTCAGCTACACATAGCTGTGGAGCGGCATCCCCCTCCTTTTGCCCCAGTTAGCCCCCCCAGCACCATGAGACGTTTCCATGAGGTCAAAGAAGCGAGCGGGGCTCTGTAAATGACTGGAGAGCCACTGAGTCCCCGTGATGAAACAGACAGCTAGGGTTTCACAAGTGCCGTCACTCCCTCTGCCAAAATGAGAACCCAGTGGGTGAGTAGGGGGCGTGCCAGCCAGGCCCAGCCAGTTTCACAATGTGACTTGGTTTCTGGATCTGTTTCTCTACAGCTAAACCCTCACAAGAGGAGGGAGAGACCTGGACTTGAAGGATTTCTGTGCAGGAGGTGAGAGGTCAGAAACCTGCGCACATACAAGAACAGATCGCTTCTTTGAAGAAGTCGAGGTGTTAGTAGTCTAAGGGGGGTAAATCAGGTGAACAGGGTGGTGCTGCAGTCTTGTCCTTCTGTTGTTCTTGATTTCCTCCTGTAGCGGTCGCAGAGATCAGTGTCCTTGGCTCCTGTAACAGTGTGACCCTTTTCCAGGAAAGCAGGAAGGAGGCCATCACCTTCATGCAGACCTCACTGATTTCTCTTTCCTGTGCCGGACGTCGCCTTTTCTACAGCACACACACACAACCGGACTCCCAGAGAGACGTTGATGAGAGCCGCCTGAGGTCAGAGTCATGAAGCTGCACTTGAACTAACTGCAGTGAGCCACAAGGACACATTTACTTCACCTGCAAGGCAGATAATAGCCCTCCCCAACCAGACCTTTCTCCTTTCAGCCACCTCCACCAGCTCATTCAGGGGGATAACAGGGCAGTCCCAGGCTAACCAGGAGATGTAATCCTTCCTCTGTGTCCTGGTTCTGCCCTTGGGCCCTTCTCCCAACTGGACAGGCCCAGAACACCTCACCACCATGTTGAATCTGCATTAGATTCTGTAACAAGGTCCAGGAGGAGGATGGGGGGGCTCACTGCTGGGTGCAAGGTGGCCAGATGCTCTCCCCTCATGGGGCCAGATATGAACATAGGCCAGAAGAATGGCTGAGGTTTGCCCCTCTTATGGATGGGCCCGGGGGGTCAGCTGAACCCTCAGCTGCCAAAACACTCTCAAGTGTCGAAAAAGCTGCTGACATGATCTGACTTGGTGGTGACTGTGTGAGACACAACACAAAAACAAAAGCCAACTATTGGTTAAAGTCCTCAGAAAGCTCAGAGAGAAAGTGCACAATAGATTCCCAGCCACACCACAAGATGACCTCACAAACACACAACTCTGTACGGGGTTAAACAACGACCTTTAAAGGGAAGCATGATGCCAGCTGATTAGATGCTTCCCACCTCCAGGGATGGACAGAAGCTCAGAGCGCCTTCATGTGACTATTGTCATCACAGAAACCTCCGGCCTGCTGCCAGCCGCTGCTGGAAGGTCCAGACCTTCTAAAGATAGCAGCAGGCCTGCAGCCGCACACACACCGACCGCAGAGCGGCCTGTGGAAAACTCTAAGAAGATTCTCAGCTCAGCGTGTCAAATGACTGGGTGCAGGATCTGATTTTATATAGCACTTCTATGCAAGTATGGATAATTATGTGTTGTGTGCTCCGCAGACCTGCAGTCAGTCAGCAGGAAGTGGAAAAGCAATGATTTGCCTTTGCAATAACCTGAAAACCCCACGAGACCGCCGTGCAGGACCCTTCTGATGTTCTGTGTTTCATGGAGCAGCTATAGGTTCTGACATGTTGCGGCTCTTATCTGCAGCCTGCAGCTGAACGTGCTGCTGTTGCCCCGTGATGAATGGCTCTTTTCAGGAAAATGGCAGCAGTTTAATGTAAAATGCTGGCGAGAATTAGTCTGCGCATAAATCTTGATTTGGGAGATTCCATGTGCAGCTTCTGGAGCAGATAGAGAGGGCGGAAACGGCAGATTAATGCTGCTCATGTTCATTAAGGCAGACATGGATGATGATGGGCAGGGAGTGCACAGCAGATCACGTGATGTGTCAAGTTATTCCGCTGTTTATATCCAGAAGGCGCGCTCACATTCTGCGCTGTATGTGGTGTTTGTTCCAATCATGGGAGGTTTGGCACTCCCGCGGGATCCTTCAGGCTCCTCTGTGTGTGTATGTGTGTGTGTGTGTGTGTGTGTGTGTGTCAGAGGATCTCCGCTGGACCCATATGGTTGTCGGACGTGTACAGATGCGTCAGAGTGTGAAGGGGGCGGCGCGTCGCCGCCGAGGTGATCCCCGAGTTTAAAAGCGCACAAGCTCTCTGTGCGCCGGAGCAGTGCGTCACAGGCAGCGACCCAGCAGCGCCAGGATCCCCCACAACACAGACCCTGGTCTTTTCTCAGCCAGCACTGAGACCAGAACAGCGCCTCTGAGGGCATCACTTCATGATCCGAGCCCACAGCTTTCCATATTTTTTGTGCGTCTCGCTGTTTTTGGGATTTTTCGATTATTTTCGTGTTTGAAAAAAAAAAAAAAAAAAAGTTTGAATTCGAAGTGCGGTGAAAGCGCGACAGAGGACCCCGAGCAGCAGCAGCTGGGGAATATAAACAGTCCGCTTTATGGATCAGGAGCCGCTCCGGTCCGCCGCTGTTCTCAGAGTTTGACCTCAGAATTCGCTCTGCTCAAAATGAAATCCGCTGAAGAGGGTGAGTGTGAATTTATTTTTAACTTTTATTTCGGGCGCTCACGTTGCTCCTGTTTCTGCTTTTTAACTCTTTATTGCAGCAGATATTCAGTCCGCGCCCCTCCCTGCTGATTTGGACCAGGTGGGCGTGGCCCTGATGCCCAAAATAGTCAGAATTGAGGCTGCGCGTAATGACTGACATGGCAACACAGTTGAGTGATTCAGAGTGTTATCGAGTGGAGTCAGCCTCCACCCCCGCCCCCACCCCCACCCTCAGGCTACCTGTTAGGACGTCAGCTAATTTTAGAAAACAAACATCTCTCAGCTGCTGTATCACAGGCCTCATTTTCTTTTATTACAAGGAGTCATACGGTGCTGCACTGATGTCATAGTCTTTATGGCGGGGCCCCTAATTCTCTCTAATTTACAGCAGACAGGAGCTGTGGTGGCTGCATATGTCTGTCTGCAGCAAACGTATCAGCGTGTGGTCACAGTCACCCAGCCCCATGCACCATACAACCACAATTCCTGTTCCCATGTCCCCCTTCTTTCCTCCTCCTCCTCCTCCTCCTCCTCCCCGGCCCCTAATTGTGACCTCAGCCTTCGCCACAGATGGGCAGAGTTTCATATGACCCAGCAGGGGCGCTGGCACGGGACCACTGGGTACAGCGTGCACCTTTACAGCACACAAATGAAGCAATGGTGTCCCTCCTGTGTTTATTTTTTCGATGGCTGCTGGAACATGAAACCGGCCAACAAAAGCATCAGTGTGTTTTCATACTATTACACTTATGAGCATTAGATGGTAAAAACCTGGCAAAGTGAAGCAGGAAAGAACCTACCTGGTCTTTGCCTGGTTATTTTTAGACTCCGGTTATTTTTGGCTCTTTTACTCGAGTCTCCCACCTAATTCGCTTTGTGCACTTTGAGCCATTCAGAGGTGGCTTGTGTCACTTTTTACCTCTCATACCTCAGGAAACGGTCGCAGCCAGCAGCAGTAGGCAGACCGTTTCTTCAGCCGTTACAGGCAGCGCCTCTGCAGGCTTGGCCTGCGTCCCCCTGTCAGCGAGCGAGCCAGTAAATGTGTGTTTGATTATCATGGTAACAAACTCACTCTGTTTGCTTTCCAGATGCATATGGCTACACGCCAAATGTCAGTCTGTCCCTCCCGCTGGGAAACCCTTGTCTTCCCTCGCAGTACCACAGCCTGCAGTCCAGCCCCACCATATCCGTCTCCGTCACCGAGCCTCAAAGCTACAACTCGCAGGATGACATGAGGGCCGCCGGATACTATTCATCCTCTGCCGTCCGGCCGAACGGAGCTCCAACTCTGGAGAGCCCCCGCATTGAGATCACAGCTTACGGTCAGTTTCCTGAGGATGAGGTGGAGGAGAGTAACCTTCCTGTTGCCAAGAGAGTCAACTCCATAGTGACGCTGACCCTCCCTAGCGTTGACGGGTACCGTGACCCTAGCTGCCTGAGTCCGGCCAGCAGCGTCTCATCCCGCAGCGGCCTCTCCGACGCCTCCTACGAGTCTGGCTACTCCTACAACTACGACAACTCGCCTCAGAACTCCCCCTGGCAGTCACCCTCTGTGTCCCCCAAAGGCTCCACCCTCGCCCTGCCCGGTGATGGCTGCACCTCTGGCGGCTCTCCTCGCCACTCCCCCTCCACCTCCCCTCGTACAAGCATAACTGACGACACCTGGATGGGTCAGCGCGGCTCCAGGCCCAACTCCCCTTGTGGCGCCAAGAGGAAGTACAGCTTCAACGGCAGCGGAGCGCCGCACAAACACTTCCCGTATACACCCAACCACTCCCCCGGGCCGTCCCCGCAGACCTCACCACGCCTCAGTGTCACCGAAGAGACCTGGCTGCCGAACACCAACCAGTACACCAACTCAGCCATCCTGGCAGCCATCAACGCCCTGACCACAGATGGAGTGACCGACCTCGGAGAGGGAATCCCTATGAAGGCCCGAAAAACCAGCATGGAGCACAGCCCCATGGTCAGCCTGAAAGTGGAGCCTGGAGGCGAGGAGATGAGTCCTGGGGATCTCTGTCAGGAGGAACACCCCGCAAACCGCCTGGCTCTGAAGAAGGAGGGCTACTGTGGGGGGTTTCTGGATGTGCCACAGCACCCGTACTCCTGGTCCAAGCCGAAGCAATACGTCAGGTAACAAAGCCAACACATACACTCAGAATAGTTTCAGGACTTTTAAGTTAAATGCTTTAAATTTACTGGGTGTATGTGTGTAATCACACGGTCTGGCATATCACAGTCTTCACATTCTGCACATTCTACCTTGATAAGTGCATCTAAAATAAACCTTCCTCCTTGGTGAGCTGACATGTTGGACGTGTCTCTGCCTTTCCACAGCCCGTCCCTGCCAGCTCTGGACTGGCAGCTGCCATCCAGCTCGGGCCCTTACAGCCTGCAGATCGAAGTGCAGCCCAGGTCCCACCACCGAGCCCACTATGAGACGGAGGGCAGCCGGGGAGCGGTGAAGGCTCTGGCAGGAGGACATCCAGTCATTCAGGTCTGTCATACATTCCCCTAAAATATTCCAGAATTGCACAACAAGGGGCTTAAACAAACACAGCAGCCCCCATGTTTGAAACTGCTTCCTGTAAAGATCAGGCCAACACATGGTGCAGCCATCAGGCTCATGTTCACGTCATCACTTCTCACCTCAGCACCCCCCCTCTACTTCCCCATCTTCTACCTCATGTGTTAAAGCAGACTTGGTCGACACGTGTGTTTTTTGTGACCTGGCTGTTCAGAGATGTCACATTTCTGAATGGAATACCACGGGTCTGCTATGAGACAGGCTGGTCCGCTCAGTCAGTTCCTGTCCAGACGCGGGTGACTCAGACTTTTCCATTGCGTTCTTGAGTGCAGCGCAGACAGTTACAAAGTAATGTAGCATGGCCAGTAAGAGCTTAGTCATGAGCTTTAACCACAGTAGCTCTGGTGGTCGAGTCGAAAAGAAGAAGAAGAAGAAGAAAAAATGTGGACGACTGCAGATGTTTTGGTTATAAACCCATCTGGTCCCCCCCGACCATTACTGCACACCGCTGACCTCACTTTCTGAATAAATAAAGGGTCTCCAGCGAGAAGTCGGGCACGGAGAGCGGGAAACGGAGCTGTTGTTGTAATGGCCTCTGACATTTTATTAATGCGTTACAATAAGTTTAAGACACTCGTCACACAGGGAGCAGAGCTTTCTGTGTTTGCTTTTTTTTTAATGAGCTCGGTTGAATTACAAGACTGCCAAGGGCAAGCTAGCTGTACAGGCTACATGCTAACATGTATGGCTACATGCTGACACAAACATTCATCAGAATGTAAACAACAAACAAACAGTATAGTTATAAATAGTGTCTCATACACAAAAAAAAACATTAGCTTCACAGTGCCCCCTAGTGGACGAGCTATCACGATACCTACCAGGGGGCACTGTGAAGCTAAGCTGTTTCCAGGGGACCCTTAAAATTGACGCGCTGCTGAGCTGTTAAATCTGTTTGTTGTTTCACATTTTCAGTTGTGTTTTGTTCGCAGACAGGTCCGTCACTTTTTGTGTTCCCTCTGGAAACATCTATGTTGTTTACTTTCTGTTTTTGTGGCGTTGGATGCGTTTTAGCCCCGCCCCCGCAGGACAGTGTTAGTCAGTTGTCAGACTTTCTAGCGCCCCCTGTGGCTGTGTGAACATAGTGCAGGTAAAATGTGCCAGGGACGTCGTGTCTTCTCTCAGAATGACCTTGTTGAAAAGTTGACTTTGGATGAAAGTTCCTTTTTTTGTTTTCTTGATCCGACTTCAGTGGAATAAGGAAACATAAATATTATATATTTATGGGAATAAAAATAATTTGGAAACAAAGCGGTGTCCATCGTGTTGCAGCTCCACTAACACATCTGCGCCCGGCTCGTGTTTTCGTCCATGAGAAGGTGCTAATGATTTAATGACAGGGGCCTTGGTTCAACCTCAGCTGAAATAGAGAGTGTGTGTTCTCTTCAAACCCAAACCCACCCCCCCCCCCCTTGGCTCCTCTGCCAGCTACCACCCCAACCACACAGACTTCCCTTTGTTTAGGAAAGTTCCCGTGTGTACGGCTGACATCATCGCGCGCTGCGTCCTGTGGAGGCGGCAGCAGCGAAACCACACACGTTTCTGGCAGCCTGTGATGGAGATGTTGGAGGGGAGCCTCAGACAAGGCAACCCCATCTCTGTGACTTCCTGATTACACGGTACACACGGCACTGCAGCCCGCGCTGGCTGACGGAGCCTCTGCGGCTCGTCCCGTCGCTCCACTAACTCAAAAAACCCAGCCCAGACTTTACAGAGTTTATTCTGGAAGCTCTTCTTCTGCACTTTTTCTCCACGTTCAGCATCAGCACGGTTAGGCCCGGCTGTTTTCTGTTCTTTTTCAATGCCTGCCTCAACCACACCCGCCTCTACGCCAGCAGCAGACTCAAGCATGCCCCTCTGAAGTGCTGTGTGCAGCCCTCACCGCAGCTCAGGCTCAGGGTTTCATGCTGGTGGAGAGGAAATACTCCCTATTCAAGTCTGTGAGGTCTCTGTGTCTGAAGTCATCTTTCATGAGCTGCCCATCGCCTAAAAAAACTCATCCAACTGGCTGAATGTCTGTAGATATAAATGTTATTATTCCAGAGTCATGGGCCTTCATCCTTGTAATCAGATTTGGATTTCAAAACAAAGTGTTATTAGCAAACATCATGTGAGACGAACAGCGTGACAGGATGAATTGTGGGCCATCCCGGTCGCCCTTACCCCATTCTCCTCCTCTTGTGCAGCCAGAGTCTCTGCATTCCTCTTGTGGGTGATAATGTGGAGCAGGGAGGGGTGGCTGCGCTGCCAGCACGGAGCTGCCAGGGTGGAGGAGCCGCGGAGCTACATGGAGTGGATTCACAGCACATTTAATTGTATCAACAAATCATAGCTGTTGTTGTCGACTGTAAAACATTTGAATCAGATCATAGAGGGAAGAGAAGAAATGATGCCACAAATGTTTCTACAAACTTTGGAAGCAACACTATGGAGCACAGCTGAGAGCAGTCAGACGATACAATCAGCTTTTATTATTTCTACAGATAATCACTCAAAACAGATCATGAGTAATCTGTGAGTCATTACATTTTAAAGTAACCTTGCGAGCAGGCTCCCTCACTTCATCACACTCCTTCCTGCTGCCTGAATAAACAGCATTGCTAGGCAGCAACCCATTTCCTTACACAAATACACAGGCTCTTAACCCTGACAGGGATCCTCCTCCAAATCACATGTTGTGCCTCCCCAGTCTGAGCCGTCCCCTCTCATTTTGGGCGCTGCTCGCCCTCGAGTGCTCCCCTTATGTAAGTGAAAGCTGCGGTCTTCGTTTCCACACTGATTGTTTCAGCTGACACTCTTTTCCAGGGCGCTTTATAATTAGTTTGAGGGGGGGTGACCGTCTGCCTCACTTCGATAGCCGCGCGGCCGACGGTGGTGCCCATGTGCTTCAGCTTCCAGTTCACTCCAGAGAAAACAGTCGTAACGCTGGCCTCTGAGCGGCCAACAGTACACGCTGCCTTAATTCAAACCTGATATTTGGAATGCAGCAGAGTTGCCTAATTTAATACAAAGGGGTGGAAAGTTATTAGACTGTTTAGCCAAACAGGAGCAAGTCGAGGAGAGAGTAAGAAAATTCCAAACTTCTGAATGTAGGAATCAGAAAATCCTTCTAAACTGTTGTAGGACTAATAAAGGTTTCTTAATCTTGAACTGTTAGCATACAAGCTAATATTGCTAATTTAGCAGGCAGACCAGACCAGGAAGTTTGGATCAATTAGATCCCCTAAAAACACAAACTTGTGCCTGTTTGCTGTTTGTTTACCAGGAAGCTAATATTAGCTACTGTTGCATACGTGCATGTTGTGTGTTGTTGTGGCTGCAGAGTATTAAGCCCTAACTCCTCTGCCGTCACACTGTATGGATAACATACATAACTCTCACACAGTGTGTCAGTAGTCGCTGTTCTCAGATTTCAGCTTGTGGGTTTGAGCTTCATGCCTTCATGCCTGCACTCTGCAGCCTGGGTGGCTGAGGTCATCCTGGCAGGAGGCCGCCTGTCAAGCAACACCTATGGAGGTCTGGGATTCGTTGAGCCGCTGAGGGTCGAGCCCACCAGCTCCAGCACGCAGCACTCCTGTTCGGCTTCCAGCGCCGTCATGCTTGGCGTGTTTTACTGATAAAAATCAGAGCAGGCCTCTTCTGAGAGTTTTTCTTGACCCTGATCGGCCCATGCTTGGTGGGACTGATGTGACCTTAGCTTGTCTGTAACAGGGCCTCAGTCTTGTTAGAACGCAGGAGCGGAGCTCACAAATCAACAGTGCTGCTCTCTGTAGGAGGGTTTTACTGCTCTCTGGCAGCCGCTGCCCCTGAGATGCAGCTACTGTAGGATCAACATCTTGGCAGGCCTGACATGAACTGGTGGAGGCAGTGCACATGAGCCATTGGTTGTAAATTAAAGCAGATGAAAAGGGTGGTGATTACAAGATCCTGAATGGATCCTCTGTCTAAAAACCATCAGTTCTGACCTCTGAAGGACCTGTTGGGTTTGTTTTTGACTGCACGCACGCAGATGTTTAACTTCAAACTGTCTCCTCTTTTAGCTCCACGGCTACATGGAGAGCGAACCTCTGACCCTGCAGCTCTTCATCGGCACGGCTGACGACAGGATGCTGAGGCCTCACGCCTTCTACCAGGTCCACCGCATCACGGGCAAGACGGTGTCCACCCCGAGTCACGAGGCCTTGCACAACAACACCAAGGTGCTGGAGATCCCACTGCTGCCAGAGAACAACATGCGGGCCATGTGAGTAGTCCAACAGACAAACTCCAACTCAGCTTGACTCTGACATCGAGTCTCAAGTCATTAAAGACTTGACGTAAGTTCCCCTAAAGGACTTTAAGACAAGTCCAATTTTAAATCCTTCGGGACAAGTCCACGTCAAGTCTTGTATCAGAGACTTGGCACAAAATCAGTCCAAGAAAAAAAGTCCACAGCAATTCTTGAATCTCTACTGAAGTCCTTCATGTGAAGATGAAAGGACATTTAAAGTCCTTGAAGACAAATCCACATCCGGTCTGTGACTTGACTTAGTTAAGACAAGTCCACTCCAGGTTGAATCCGAAGCTACAAACCCAGGCTCCAGTTACTGGAGACTTGACATTGTGGACATGAATCCATCAGGTCACTACGCTGTTTGAAACATGTCCAAAAGAAGTCCTAGAAGACAAGTCCTCATCCAGATTTGACACAGATGGTTGACGTGACATTTTAGTCAAGTTCCTTCCAGTTTTGGGTTCTTCAAATCAAGTCAAATCCTAGAAGACAGGTCCTCATCAAGTCTTTGGTTGATGGCCAAGAAATAATGAGGAACTGGGCACTTTGTAGGGCTCCTCACAAATGTTGAGTCCATTTAAATCAAGTCCCAAGTCAACATGCTGAGGATGTATTGCTCTTCCAAAGCTTCTCTAATCCAGTCCTTTGACCTGGTCTTGGTCTAAACTGGTCTGAGTTTATGAGTGATCATGTGTCAGATTTAAAAATAACTCCTGCTTTACTGTAACAGAATCCACAGTGGATCCACAGAGCTGCTCAGTGGTTCATTGTTCAGGGTCTTTTAACATTTAGAGGTTTTATTTAAACTGAGCCTGGGTCCCGGTCCTCTCTTTGTCCCTCTTTGGCTCCTGAATGCTCATCAAAGCACATGAAATTACTGCTTTTATGGCGAAAAGCCTGCGTGTCTCCTTCAGGACTTGGATGTTGTAAGTGTTGCCCTCTGCACACAGACGGGTGGCTTTCCTGCTTTATAAGCCTCAGAGATCAGATTACGGGGGAAGCTGGGAGCTGCTAACGGGGACCTGGGGTTCTCTGTCTGAGCGTCCTGCTAGCGTCAGCACTTTCTCTGCGTTTTAATGGATGTAACACATAAGCTCACCTCAGGATATGGTTCCTCTTTTCCCACAGAGGACACTCCTCAGAGCGCTCACAGAGCAGCCGCTGACAGCGCTGCAGTGAGACGTACAGGACGTCCTGAAGAAAGATGATCTGAGAGGAGACGTCTCACATTAAACTGTTCAGTTTATAATGAAGCCAAAATGTTTGACTTGAGTTGGTTGAATCTAAATAAATAAGGTTTCGGTCGTCCTCCTCAGGCACTGAGCCGGACTCCTCTGTGATGTGACTCCGCCCGTCTGCGTAGGCGGAGAGCTGAACAGCTGGGGTCCTGAGCATCGACACCTGATTGCTTCAGCAGTGAAGCAGACTCTGGTGTCTGCTGAGAAGAATGTTAGGGAGTGTTCATAAGTGTGTAAAAGTTGACATTAACTAGGCTGTGAGGAATGTGGCATCAAGTAGCACGGCCATGGAAAAGCCAGAAAGTGTGTGGAAAGACTCAGAGTATGAAGAAGTTAGATGAGTTCAGACCCAGCGAGGGCATTTATCTCACAGATCTGAGCCTCCTCATCACAACAACCACGTCTGTGATGTGAATGAATTTTCCCAGACATGTGTTTCAGTTTGGACTTTACACAAAAGCAGATGAGGTGTGAAAAGTTGCTGGTGTTAATCGTCTGTTGACGTAACCGCAGCCTCCTTTGGGACATGAGAGAGAAAAAAAAATCACTTGTCACTCGGCTGCATAAATCACAGCCTGATTAACCGTGAGCGTACACATGCCTCACTTTGTGTCTCCTTGAATGCAGAATCGACTGCGCAGGAATCCTGAAGCTACGCAACTCAGACATCGAGTTGAGGAAGGGCGAGACGGACATCGGACGCAAGAACACACGAGTGCGGATGGTCTTCAGAGTTCACATCAATCAGGCCGGCGGGAGGACGGTGTCTCTGCAGGTGGCCTCAAACCCCATCGAGTGCTGTGAGTACAGCTTCTTTAAGAATTCTTTACTGGTTAGCTTATAGGCTGCTAACATTTGGGCTGTGACACAAGAAGCTAGCGTTGGCTAACATCAGTCAGTGTCTGTGTCGTGTCAGACTCAGGTTGGTGACTTTAAAACAAGCACATGAAAATAAGTTAGGCTACGCAGACATTTTCATAACATGTTTGGCTGACAAGAAGCTAACAGCTTCCCTGTTTGAATCATGCATGCAGACTACTGCCCCCTGGTGGTCTGGAGGTATAGTTCTTGTTTCTGTAGTGCGTTCGAGTGCAGCTTTGTGACCCTGCCAGGCTGCTTCTTTGATATCAGTTTGCAGTGCTTGCTTGTGGTTGCAAAGTTAAAATGCAGGACACAAAATAAACCATTTATTTCTTTGTTTCTTGCATCGGTAGCTTAGCTCTGCTTGGTCCAGTCCACACAGACACTCACACTGCAGGCTGCAGAGGACGGTCTGGATCTTAATCTCTTAGTAATTTCTCAGATCAAACAGTCTGAGGTTAGACGGACGACAAACATCTTTATTTGAAACTTCTTGTTGGAATTAGACACATGTGATTAGTGCTGATGTGTTTCATATGATCACAAGACCAATACATCAGGATCTTTATTATTCAATCAGTGAATACCCGGACACATTGATGACTGATTATTCACCGAGCAGTCACTGGGTCCAGACTTTCAGAAAGGGTACGAAGACGGAGTCTTCTTTGTTATTACCAATCGCCTGATCAAAAAGTCAGCATTGGATTCATTGACAAAGATCAATAGATGCAGCCAGAGCCACTGAATGTGCATCATGTGATTGTGAGCTACGCTTTGATTTGACAGTCTGTGTAGAAGCCACTCAGGCTCCGCTCGATAAACTCCGCTGACTCCCTGCACTGCAGTTGACCTTTCAGTGGACCGGGACAAACTCAGGCAGATCAGCCACTTCATGTGGTTCTGGCACCAGAAGCTGCCACACAGATTAAGTCTTATGAGGTAAATGAAAGACAGTAGTTAAACCATGATCTCAGCCCCTTGAAATAGAGCATTGTTAGTTTCTGAACGGCTGCCACGAGGCAATTGTTTCTGACCAAAATTCACTTTGTGTGTGTGAGCGAGGCGGAGACGGACGCACAAAAGATGTGGGAAGGATTGATTGAAGAATTAAAGTTTTATCAAAGTCAGAAAGCAGCAGCAGAAACAGCGAATTACCAAAAGATGATCCATGTGTGAAAGAAATGTTCAGGCTTTATTCAACGTTTATTGATGCATCCTGGTCGATGGCAGTGAAATTACCGCTGCCTCTCCTAAGAGACACCTGGCCAAGACATCAGCTTTATATTAACTGATAAAAAAAGAGTCTTCTGGAGAGTGATGGATCATTCTTGGAAGCAGACACAGGCCAGAAGGTAAGAGCAGAGTGAGGAGAGGAAATACTTCAGACAAAACATCCACCATGATTCAAGGACAACACACATAAACACATCATGAAGCCTCTTCTTCCTCCTCCTCGCTGCCAAAGAGGGATTTTAACTGTTAGCATGAAGCAGCAGCAGCAGCTTGGAGCTCTGTGGAAGCTGTGTAGGTAGTGATTCAGCCTCGGTCTGGATGCTCAGGTCTGCATGGGGAGTGGGTGTGGGTGTGTGTGTGTGTGTATTAGCTGAGCAATGAGGCCCGGTTTCTGTTCTCCCTCCCACAGCCCAGAGATCGGCGCAGGAGCTGCCGCTGGTGGATAAGCAGAGCCTGGAGACGTGTCCCGCCCCCGGAGGGGAGAGGATGCTCCTGGACGGGCACAACTTCCAGCACGACTCCAAGGTGGTGTTCGTGGAAAAGGCTCAAGGTAAAGGAGGAGGAGGAGGTGTGTGTGTGTGTGTGTGTGTGTGTGTGTCTCCCTCTTTCTGTTGTTGGAGAAACCCCAGGACTGCCTCCTTCCTCCCTCCCTCTCTCCCCCCACCGTCAAAATATCCTCCTTTCTGCCAGAGTGCCACATGTGGTGCACATTAATGCGCTGTATTTTTAACCCAGCAGATTTACATTTGCTGAAGTTTCCATTGCCTGTTCAGCAGAGGAATGGATCACAAATGCAGCATGTGTTGTGTGTGGGTGGCTGTGCACGTGTTGTGGATGCAAACACTGTGTGTGTGTGTGTGCCATGCCTCAGTGTGTGTGTGTTTACAAACAGCAATTTCCTTGATTAGCTTTTTTAGCAAAGCAACGTGAGGTACAGTTTAAACCGTGACGGGGAAACGTAAACACGTGTGATCCTATCAGGTCTGTGACTCATTCGCAAAAAAAAAAGAAAAGAGAAAAAGAGGGAAGCCTTTTCATTGTTCCACCTGTGGAAGGAGGAACTCACAACATGAAGCAGCACAGACCAAAACAAGGCGCAGCTTCCTCACGTCACCATCCTTATCTCCTCAGTCATGTTACACTTCTCAGAGGCAGCTGCACGACAAAGGAGGGCAAAGAACTGCAGCCTGCAGTGATCTGGAACCTTCTGCACCCTAAACTAAAGGTCGTCCAACACAGGACTCGAACCCCAGTCTGCTGGACTCGCAGTTCCTCTTATGGCCTCTTGAGGGTGGCTCCAAATGGTGACATCACAGAAGGTTCATCCATAATTTTGACAGTGTGCTGCCTCTTTGCAGCTGATAACCCCGATAACAGCTGTTTTTAAGCCCCGCCCACATCTACCTGCTACCTTTTTTTTGCTCTGCTTTTGGGGAGATATCTAAACCTTCCTTCTTGTCCGGGTCAGAAGCAGCAGCTGGGTTCAGCTCGGGCTCTGAATCCGGCCGTCTTTAGGGCCATGTGCGGCTCCGGTCTGGTGTTGATGGGTGTGCTCCCTTGTTTTTGATGAGGGTTTCCCCGCGTCTGGCACCAGTATCAGATTCCTGGGCAGTCCTACCATGGAAACACCCTTAAGCCAGGCTTCCACAACACTGCCCCCACTTCCCTTCCCTCCCTCCCCCTTCTGTTTCCCTCCATCCTTCCACCTCTCAGTCCGAGCTGCCTCTGTGCCACCAGCTCTCAGTTCATTAAGTGGAGCTGCGAGCTCCCTGTGGATCACTCCTGCTCTTCTTTACAGCTGCTCTCTATGTAAACAGATCAGTAAACAGATACAGCAGACGTGTAGAGATGTCACTGCCCTCCAGGGTGAAGCAGCAGCATCACTGTGATAAAGCAACATGCAAAACAACACATTTGCATGGTTTTAAAAATATTTCACACCCCCCTGCAGACCTGAAAGAATTTTTTTCATATTTTAATTATTGTTCAGCTCCAAGTCTGCACCGAGCCCTGAGAGCCCCCTTTAACAATCACACTCATAAATCCAGACTGCTGGGTTTTGTTGCCATAAAAAAGTTCAAGCTTTTAATTTTACTGATGGACAACTTTTCCTGCAAATCCTCCAATAAAACACTCTCACAAAAAACACTCACAGAGCTGCGGTGACGTGCACACTGCAGATGCAAATATTCCCAAGAGCTGTGCATTTGCATGCATCCTGATCTCTCTGTTTGTGTGTGTGTGTGTGTGTGTCAGAGTTTCCCTTGCAATTAAAGGCAGGATGGGGGACGGCCTGCCTGCAGAAGCTGCCAACAAGCTACAAATTTCGTTTGTTTTGGTGTCCGCTGGTCTGAATGATGTTTCCACTCGTGTTGACAAATGGGGAAACACTGGTGTGTGTGTGTGTGTGTGTGTGTGTGTGTGTGTGTGTGTGTGTGTGTGTGTGTGTGTGTGTGTGTGTGTGTGTGTGTGTGTGTGTGTGTGTGTGTGTGTGTGTGAGAGAGAGAGAGAGAGAGACAGGCAGTGACCTGTGGACCACCGTTTTTCTGTGCAGTTTCATATTCATGTTTTTGAACATGTTTTTGTTGCTACCCATGACTCATGCTGAAGGAAATCCCTGTTTCCCATAGACACACACACACACACACACACTCTGTCACCTGCTCCTCAGCACAAAACAATGAGTACTTGGCTTTATCTGGCCCCCCGTCCGTCTCTCCCGTCTCCTGCCTCCACGCCTCTGCAGTGATGATAACATCGGTTCAGTTGTCACTCCTGGTTACAGCCAATCAGCCGTCAGAGGTTACGGCGCGGCCTCGCCGCTGCAGACATCGGCCTGTAATCTAAACCTAACTCGGCTTCACCTTGTTTTCATTTTGCCCCGGCCTGCTCAGGAGATCCTGCTTCTGATAAAGTCACAGTCGCTCCATTTGTGAAATGAGGCCTCGCCGTCCTTTATTCACCTCTGATGGATCTCTGCTGGGTCACACGGTCACATGCCATTTACTGTCTGCAAGAGCAGAAAATCTGTTTGTTCCCTTCAAACTCTTCTTTTGGTTTAG
This sequence comes from Parambassis ranga, assembly GCF_900634625.1. Lineage (NCBI taxonomy): Eukaryota > Metazoa > Chordata > Actinopteri > Ambassidae > Parambassis > Parambassis ranga. The sequence goes on along the minus strand of NC_041023.1, from coordinate 4,388,443 downwards.
TGTGTGTGTGTGTGTAAACGTGAAGTGTGATTTTGTACTCGTGTTGTTTGGAGGGTGGTGCTCATGGTCAGCGGCTTCAGTTTCATTACAGAACAATGACTTCCACGCCGAGCTGTGAGGCGTTGTGTGGCTGCTCTGACCCCTCTTTAGAACAATGGCTGTGTTCATAAACAAATCCATTACAGCCGCACAAACAGCAGGGATCAAGTTTTTATAAATCACAGCGGATGACTCATAAAAATGGCTTTTCAGAAACTCCAGAGATCGATGTCCTGATGAAAGCTCTGTGACATCGTAGGTGTCAGTGCCCCCCCCCCCTCCACCTCCTCCTCCTCCTCCTCCTCCTCCTCCTCCTCCTCCTCCTCCTCCTCCTCCTCACAGAGTCCACGTGTTTTCAGGGCGGTAGGAAGGAAGAAGTTTCATCAGTCATCTGTCAGAGGACAAGGGAAGCCTTTCAGGGCGCCTCATGCGCCTGGGTAGAGCATGTGTTTATATTTACTGTACGTTGTGAGGGCTTGGGCACATGCCACCCCGCTGTTTCACTCTGGGCACCAACCTTTTACTCCACCCAGCCCCAATTAAGGAGCACAAGGAGCCGTTTGATTCCATTTATAAACAGGACATGACAAATAACTGTGTTGTATATTGTTTGATCGGCGCGGCCGCCGTGACTCTGTGCAGCACACCGCCGCCGTGTCGCTGGCTGCTCTGCCTTATGTCTGTCCTGAGAAAGTCATGACTTGTGTGAAGCGCTGCTAACCAAATGTGATTTGTACAACTTCTGAGAGGCTGAACCGCCGCCAGGGGCGAGCGCAGCCTGGGCGTTGTGAGAGTTGGAGAGGGGTGCTGGGTTTATATGGTTGGGCTGGTTTCAGGCTGAGTTGTTTAACTTAGATAATATTGGATGTGATCCAGCACAGTGGGCTGGGGGAATTAGAAGCCATGTTGTGCTGGCTGCAGTTCTGGTAGGAGGAGAAGTGCTGCTGGAGCTTCTCATTGGAGCGGTGCAGGCGCGGTGCAGATGTTGCCCTGTGAGTCTGGAACATTCTGTGGTTATCAATTACATTCTGTGGTTATCAATTATCCGGCACGCTCTTTTCAAACAAAGGCATCCCACACATTTAACTTAAAAAATAAAAAAATAAACGCTCCTCTCTTTAACTGAAGTTTCCTGGCAGAAGGTGGACGGGCACAGAAAACAAATTGCTCAATGTGAGTTTTGTATCTGTCCTGATGTGAAAAATGATGTGTGTGTGTGTGTGTGTGTGTGTGTGTGTCAGACTGCAGCAAAGGGCGGTCTGAACAACATGTGGATTGACTGCGAAGGCTTCCCTTCTGGAGACGTTCCTGAGGAGAACAGAGACAGACGGAGGAGGACAGAACCTGTGGTCTCATTTAAATTCAGGGCCGGGACTCGGAGTCCTCTGGCTAAGTGGTTCCATTCTGCACTTTGCAGTTTTTGGATGAGACTCGAGGCTGCACTTTGTACAAATATGTAGAGCCGTCCTCGTACATTTGACTGGACGCCTGAAACAACATGTCTGACGTATGAAGACACTCTGCAGGTGCAGGTTTTAACCACCTTCATGGCTGCTTTGATGGACGATTAACCATTTTAAACCCTTGGCCAGAATCTACACATTTAGGCACAATGAATGCTAGTTTAGCTAGCAAAGCTAACTGCTATCTGAGGTGGTTTGTTAGCACAGCTGGATGAAGCTACAGGCTTATGACACCAGATCCATAAGGTTAGCGAACAAAGCTACCTTATTATCTTTCTTGAAACTTCTTGGCATTTTGTTTTGCCATCAGGCTGATACACCAGAGTGTAACCGGCCGCTTTAATGGTCTCATATTTATGGCCGGTTCTGCCCTTTACAGGCCTCAGGATATGAAAACATGAAAACAAAGCGCCGTGCTCCTCACACTGACACATCCGTCCAGCTGAGAGCCAGCGTCCTGTACAACTTCCTGTATGACAAGCTGCCTTCCTTTGTGTTTACAGGCAGCTTTCCTCTCCACATTGTTTACCAATCACCCTGATTCATAATACCACACACTGGCGTGTGTGTCCTCACTTTTCCTCTTAGTGCTCCTCAGGGTCAGGGGTTAAGGATGTACAGGTCTTATAGCTCCTTGCATGTGTGAGCTCCGTCCCCATATTGCTTGAACTTTTTGGTTGAGAGGAGGCTTTATTTTCTTATCAGAAAATCTTCCAGCTTATCTCGGCCCTTGTTGTCTTTAGGGATGCAGATGGAATAAGATCATCATCTTCCTGGAGAGCAGCGATGTGCCAGAGGACACACGTCTGTAGCACCTCCTCCATCTCTGCCCTCCCTCTCAGTTTCCTTTCCACGTGACGTCACTTTGCACCTTCATGTCTTTGAAGGGCCTGAATCCGAGGTTTATAGAAGCTGCACTGGTTTCCCTCAGAGTCTGACGAGTTGCTCACAGCTCATCGGGCCCAGTTACAACTCAAACTTGGTGCTTTTTTAGCTGTTTTTATGATGCCTGATGGGAAAACCTCTTTACTGTGGCGACTAAAATAAGGCAGAAGAAAAATACCAATACCCTTCGGCGTCATTATATGAGGATAGCAGAAAGATTCCGCAAATAATAAGAGAGCCGAGGCGAGCTGTCAGTTTCCAGCCGCGGTGTGTTAACGAGCCGCCCAGCTGCTGCTGCTGCTGCTGCATGCTGGGATTCCACACAGACATGAAGTCAAGGTTTCTCCCGGCCACCACAGATGCCGCTCATCTCTCTGGTATGGCTGCTTTTTTTAGGATTGCATCAGACGTTTCTGTCTCAGGTCTGAGGATGTGAGCTCATGAGCTGCGGCTCAGACAGAATGCTGTCGGCTGGTTTATAGATCACTGATGTAACAACACTCCTTCCATTCCTTCATCACTGTTAGCAGCCGAGTAGGTGGATTCATTTCTGATCTGTCACTACAAAAAAAAAAAAAAAATCTTCTTTTTCCCCCTTTAGATGGTCACCACCTCTGGGAGACGGAGGCGAAGGTGGAGCGGGACCTTTCCAAGTCTGTAAGTGACCCACTTATCATGATCTGAATCTGGATTCTAACTGATGTCTGAATCATGAGTGTGTGTGTGTGCTGAATATGAAGCTAGCTTAGCATAAAGACTCCACATGTGCTGTAAAGTCACAGACTGGCCAAGAAAAGTAGTCCAGAACATAAACTGTAGAGGTCCTGGAAGGAGGACTTCAGTCATGGAGCCAGGTCTGCTCTTATTCCCTTTTCTGCAGACTTTATGCTACGTTTGAGCTAAAGGCCGGGAATAAAATGTGTTTACAGAGGTTTGTGAAGGGCCACACAGGGAGGAGGAGGAGGAGGAAGAGGAGGAAGAGGGGGAGGAGGAGGAGGGAAAATGGCTGTAACAGAAAGAGGACATGAGATGAAACTGTATTTGGAAGAGAAAGGGAAAAGATACTAAGCTGAGTTTTAGCTCTGGATGATCTGCTGACCTGATTGGTTGAAGTTATCCAGGGCTGTCTCTGAATGTCCTGCTTCCTCTTTAGCTGTTTTAAGGACTCTCTAACAAACAATCACATCTCCATGGCAACCTCAATAACCATTATTAATAATAATAATAATAATAATAGATCCAAATTCATACTAAATGTAGAAAATACATATTTTAAAATAATTTACAGTACTGGTAAAAATAAATAAAAAAATAAAATTATATTCATGCACTTTCTGCTAAATTTTGGATCTTAATCTAAATAAACGCCTCACAATATTAGTATGAAATATATAATATAATAAAACAAAAGCATCAAACACTGTCTGAAAGCTCTCTGAGGAGAGAAGCAGCAGTTTGAATCAGAAACGTGAAAAAGTATTCAACAGTTAAACCTTCAACCTGTGGGAGTGTGAGTGTGAGAGAGAGAGAGGGAGACGTGGTGGGAGTCTGGGAGATTGACAAGGGGATTAGAGAGCGTGAGGCGCTGCACCTGCTCCCAGTGTCTTCCCATTGCACACACAGTGACTGCTGGGACACATCTGTCTACTTGAACAGACTAAGCCCCCCCCCCCCAGCCCTCCAGGCTGCTGGATCGGTCCCATTGTAAACAAACGGCCATGTTTAGCCTCAGACCAGCTCACCTGCACGCGCTGACCTTTCCCAGAAGACAGAAGTCTCACTTAGACCCAGACCGCTCACATAAAGTCAGATCGATGGTCTGGAAGGACTCCTTCATGGAGTCCAGAAATGCTCCTCTGTGCTCCATTAGTCACATTTTTCTTCCTCCCTCCGAATATTGGCGAGAAGTCGCTGTGCTCAGGTCAGAAATCACAACATTTCTAAGATTTTTACACAAATTATGGACTCGCAGCCCTCAGCGAGCATAAAAGCTTCAGAAAATAAGTGAACTGTCTCAAATTCAAGCAGTAAATTGACCTCCTGGACAGTGAAGGGCTGTGATGTTTCAGCTGAACTGCTTCCAGAGTTTCTAACGGCGAACCCTCTGAAGGGTCAATGGATCGCCGCCTCATCTGGCTTCACTCGTCTGATTCAATACACGTCGGCTCTCACCTGTACACGTTAGAGCCGGACGTCCTCTGAAGGATGGTTGTACAGACAGATGACTTCCTCCCTGGCTGCTGAGCAGCACCTCCAACACTCTCACACACACCGATGTGTGCAACCCGGGAACGTGGTCGCCCCTGGCCTTCGCTCCCAGCATGAAGCCCTGACGGGGAAATAAACTATCTGGACACTCCCCGCTTCAGCGTATTCACATCGGCTGAGTTATTCACTGTACAAACAACCAGGGCTCCCTCTAACCTCGCTTCATGGTCGCTTTGTGGCTCTTTTGTTCGGGATAACAACCAGATTTTAGATTTAATCTACGGCCCCCTTATCGCCGGGCGTTCATGGGAAGAAGGCAAAGGAGAGTCTGGATCTTAAATCGCCTCGTTGTCCCCAGCAACGACAGACACAGAAAGAATTTATGGATTATTACAGCAAGGTGTAATAAACCAACGCTTCAATCATCATCAGTGTGTTTCTGTGTTGCAGACTTCGCTCCTGGTTGAAATCCCGCCGTACCGAAACCAAAGACTCTCCACTCCCGTCCACGTCAACTTCTACGTCTGCAACGGCAAGAGGAAAAGAAGCCAGTACCAGCGCTTCACCTACGTCCCTGCCAGCGGTAAGGTCTCCTCTGATCCTCTGATACCTACTGAGGCTGAAGGGTTTGTGGTGGAGCAGCAGGTTATCTCGCAGCCACAATAACAAGGGTTCAGTTTAGCCATGCTAACAGCTAACATGGTTAGCTGTTAGCATGGCCGGCTAATAGCTAACCCTGGGCTAACTGAAGGCAACCAAGCCAATGGGTTAGCACACAAATTACTGTAACACCGCTAAATACCATTTAGTGGTTTAACAAAACTGCTGATGTTTGGGTGCTAAAACAAAGTTATGTTGAGCTAGCAATGACCTTTTACTCTTAGGACTAGCTAAACAGGCTATTCAGCTAACTAAGCTACTTTTTAGGCCTCATGTCCAGCTAACCTTGCTACTTAAACAGCTTCTTTTTTTTTAGAAGTTGCTAAATAGGTGTTTTGGTTTAGCTAACTAAGCTAAGCTACACATTCAGCTAATGTTCAAGGCTAGTTTAAGCCAACAGAATGACAGTAGCTAACCTGCCTCGGTTTAGCTAACTCAGCAGCTTTCTTTTTTGTTTATCTTACTAAACAGTTTAAAGGATAATAAAACTTCTCGGCTTCTGCTCTTTGCTTTTCATATCCCAGACTAATTAGAAACATTTAAGCCATCTGAAGATGAGAACAAACGGTTTGTATTCCTCCTCGTCTGGTGGTTTGTGAGGGAGGAACAAAGCAGCTCTATTATTCCTCCATTGTAAAAAAGAAATCCATAAAATCTGTTCTTTTCCATACCTGTAGCTCCTTGAGCGGCTGGGTGCATGAGGGTGGGGTACCAGGGCCATGGGAAAAGCCTGTTATTTGAATGGAGAACCTACTGCCAAGCTAAATATAAACACTGACCCACCAGCTGAAATGTAAAAAACCGCTGCTAATTGCGCTCTGCAGTCTTGGAGCGAACATCCAGTGGGTGGTTCAAAGCTTGGACTCAGCTGAGCCGGCCCAGCCCTGCACGTGGGCGGCGGAGCGCCCCGCTGTGAAAGTGCAGCATTGTCCTCCAGGTTCAGAGTGTGAAGGGAGGAGACGGCCGGCGTGGCCGTGTCTCCTGAAGGCTGAGGGGCCTGAGGAGGTGGACGGTGTGAAGAAACCTGCGTCCAAACACACGTCACTGATCACATGACCAACCTGTTTCCAGCAGAAGCAGGTGTTGTTACAGATTTACTTTCACACTCCGGAAACCCACATCTGTGGCAACACAAACATTTGCACATCTTCTGCTTTGCATCCGTGTATCCTCCCCACACACACACACACACACACTTCCTCTAACAGGCCAAAAATAGAGGCACGTTTGCTATTTTCATCCTGTGGTTGGTGCAACCATCTCGTGGCAGTTCCTCTTCTACAGTTGTTGACAGAGGAGTTTTCAGAGCAGGGTGAGACATCCTACTGTAGTCTCACTGCTTTTTAAAGCTTTTATTTACCCCCTGAGTTTAAAAATAACTTTGTAAAAGAGGCAACTCCAGCCGAGCAGAGCGACAAAGAGCAGTGTAAGCAAAGACTGAAATCATGTAGCCTTAACTTCAGGCGCAGGCTCTGTGCTTTAACCTAAACCAGCTTTACCCTGAAGAAGATCCAGTTCAGTGATCCTGTGCACAATCCAATGACACCATTTTGTCTTTCTCAGCTGCGTCCTGTCTCATGTAGAAGCAGTATTTCATTGTAAACGCCTGAGCCCTGCTGAGCTTGAAGCCTGCAGTGTGTTTCATATCATTTAGTGAATATTAGCGCCGTGGCAGCATCCAAAGAAAGCAGGCCTTCTCTTCCAGAAGGAGCCAGATGATTTCCCGTGTTGATGAGTCACTCAGTTTTTGTGAAGGTTTTCAGTGGGGTGGGGGAGCTCCGGCCTGAACAGAGACTCATTGATGAGCGTGTTTGTTTGGCCGTGGGTATCCTAGCCACAAACCCACTCACACTTGCAGGAAAGTTGTGTTTACTCATGTGGTGTTTCCTTCTGTTTCCCCCTCAGTTCCAACAATAAAGACGGAGCCGCACGATGACTACGACTCCCCCCTGGTTTGCTCCCAGCACGGCTCCGGCCTGGCCTTGCACCCGAAACCGTACTACCCCGCACCGGTTGTGACCCCGATGATGACCTCGGATCTCAGGCCATGTGTTGCCGCCGGGCCGTACTCCGTCAGCCAGCAGAGACTGGTAGCCAAGCCCTCCTCCACCTCCTCTCCGAGCACCAGCCCCAAACTGCACGATCTGTCGCCGTCACCCTTCCCCAAGTGCCTCCCCACCGCCCCTGCGGTCCCGCAGCCGGCCCCTCAGTCCCCGATCTCCCACGTCTCCATCATCCAGGAGACTCCTGGCCGCTACCCGCCGCCCAACCTCTACACTCCCAGCAGCTCCTCTTCCCCGACCTCGCAGCCCTCCACACCGACCGACGCGCCCTTCTCTCCGACCCACTGCATGACACCAGCCCAGCCGCTCAGCGGCAGCAGCAGCCCGGGTGCCCAGCAGCACCCAAAGGGGCCGGAGAGGGGGCGGTCCTCTCTGCAGGAGGACGGCAGCCCCCCAACTCTGGCTGTCAGCATCAAACAGGAACCACAAGAGCTGGACCAGATGTACCTTGATGACGGTGAGAAGAAAAGTTCTTATTATTTTACAATGTTATGATGCCTTACATCGATAGACCCATGTTTATACAGCTGAGTGCCCTCTTGGTAGCCAAGAAAAAGGCAGAGAGGCTTGTTGCTGGTGGGAAAGCATGTGTTGTGTAGTGCCCTTTTTTAATTCAGGCTCCTTAGTGCAGTTGGCTGGAACGGCCACTAGAGGCTGGCTCTAAAAGTGAGCCAGTCCCCACAGACTCTTCGTTAGAGAAGCAAGAAAAACACATGTTGTTGACATGTTGCAGTGTGAGGAGGTGACTGACTGAAGTGCTGCTGTCTGCCTGATTTCTGCTGTTTTTAATAAATGTGACCGGCCTGCTCAAAGTTCACTGAAATAACAGAATCTTTTTGTGACGCCCGTTATTGATCTCAGCGTATGATCTCAGTGCTCTGGCCCTCAGCTCTCACCGCTGCAATGCAGTGATTTGAAATAAATTGGATAAATGATCTTCCTCAGGGACAGTGTGAGGCTGTGTGTGTGTCTGTGTGTGAGGTCAGGGCCAGAGTAGATGAAGGAACAGCAGCTATCAGCAGGCAGAGCGGCGGCGCTTTGATCCGTCATCGGAGCTCCCGCTGACCCGTCTGGCCGAGCTTCCTGATGGCGCGGAGTTAGACGTTGTTGTTGGGCCGCAGACTGTTCCCAGGCCAGGTCCTGCAGTCTGGATAAATACATTAACCCTGTCTGCGCTGATGTTTGGCTGCAGCTCAAGGTCTGATGTGTCTAAGTAGTTGCCACCGTTTCTCACATCTCATGCGTGGTTCAAACCAGGTGTGATAAATAAGTGCACCAGAGCCAAAATGCATATTCCGCAGGAGCTGGGCCTCTATTGTTCATGTTTTCATTGGCACAATGAAGGAGATTTGACCAAACATTCCAAACCTAATGTGGCTTCTCACTTCATTAAAGCTTCTGGCTCAGCTGGATTCCGCTCCATGGCTGTGTTCAGGTGTAGAGTTACTGTAACTTCTTGTCAAGCACGCTCATTAAAACTCAGACGGCAGCGTGTGAGACTTTTGCTGCTCAAAAGAAATGTTCAATACAGTGTGTTTATGGGTATTCTGAGTTTAAAGGCACGGATTGAAAGACTTCTTTCAAACACTGACACCTGTGGTGGTGCAGTGAACTGCAGTCAGCGTCATCGTACTGCTGAGAGTGCATGAAAGCATTGAAAATACAAAGCTGTATTGTTAGCTTATGTTACTTATATGTTAGCTAGCGCAATCATTTATTAGCTGGTGACATTTCGTATAGTATAAATCACTTTATTAGCTAAAGGGTTAGCTAACAGTACTGTAAATGATTTAATTTATTTACCATCAGTCGCAGGGAATTGAAAGATTTGCGAATAGTGACACCTGTGGCTGAGAGAGGAACTGCAGTTCGTAAAGACATTCGACTTTATTAGCTAACAGCAGTTTTGTACGTCACTCTGTTGTTTTTTCAGAGCTCATATTTTTACAGCAGTCCTTCTCTTTCACAGTCTCTTCAGTGTGATTGTTGCCACTCATTCATTTAGCACAATTTAATTTCACAGCAGTTTAACCACTTATCCAGTTAAACAGGCACAGTGAGCTCCATTTATAAAGGAAAGAGGCACAGGTGGTTTTCATCTCTCTCTCTCTGAATGCTGCTGTTTTCCCTCGAATACTAATCAGGACACCCCCCCCCCCCCCCCCACACACACACACACACACCATTACACATTTATTCGCACCGTCCCCTGAGAGGTTACGAACGTGTCTGCGCGTCTGAAAGTCTGACTCTTGCTGCCTGGCCTTGAAGCTGGTACGCGCAGGCTGCAGGGAACACGCTCACAGAAAGACCGCCGCCGCTGCTGCCTCAGGCTCAGGCTGAGGGGGAAGATGGAGGCCAGCCACGCTGCCATAAAACCTGCTGACTGGAGGTTTGCATGCTTCCCTTTGGCTCGGGCTGAGTCTGGACGAGGAGGCCAGAGCCATACGTTACGCTGCACAGTAGTGTCAGCGGTGAGGTAACACCAGCAAAACGTGCAGTCGGAGCCAAAAGGCTGTGAAGTCTGCGTGTATGACGTGTTGTGGCCGTGTCAGACCCTGGAGCATCACAGATGATGAGCAGAGACTTGATGCGATCAGAGGAAAAGTATTTGTGAGTGGAGGAGCTGGAGTGCAGCTGGAGGGAATTATCAGACCTATTCATTTATACTCAGAAAATATATCAGAGGTTTACTGCGCCGTCATCAACATCTGCATCTGCTTCCAATCACTTGCTGCTTGTTATTGATGCACGTCTACAGACAGTGAGCGGCCAGAGAAGGCGAACGGACCAGCAGCCGTGCAATTAAAAATGAGCTGTGACTCTGTTTTTAATGAATAATCCCAGCCTGACACAGAAGGCATCATGTCGTGATGCATCAGAGGGTTTTCTGCCTCTCTAACAGAGCTTTGGATCAGAACTTTGCTAACGTGGCTGAAGAAGAACTGAATTTACAACATTCTGGCGAAATGTTGACAACAAAATGAGGACTGTTGTGCTGCTCTCCATGTTTCTGGTTTGTCAGCGTTTAGACGAACATGATCGCTGCGGTAGCGTGGTGTGTTTTCTGTGCTTCCTTCATGAACAGTACCTGGCGTATTAAAGACCTGTGGTGAACTGCAGACCCGCTCTGAGGGACCGGCTTGCTGTAACCCAGTAGGAGCCTCGTCATGTGGGCCAAGAACATCTCGTGGCTTGTGGCCTGGACTTGACGTGGCAGTAAACTGTGGTGTCTCCCCCCCACCACCACCACCTCCTCCCCTCCTCTCCTCCTCTCTCTCATTGTCTCGGTGGATTTATTCATGTCTCGGTTCCTCTGCAGCATTGTGTCGGTCCACGTTTCGGCCCTTAATGAGGCCAACAGTGGTGTCCTGCTGATTGTTTGGGAGTTCCTCGTTGGTCGGGGGTTTCCTGGTCGGAGAGCCGGCCTGTATCAGTCGGCTCCAGCTGCCGTCAGCCTCCCTGGGACAGGAAGCCGGTTCCTGGATTACTTCATATCAAACTTCACCCACACAGCTCCAGAATATCTGTGAAGCTATGAGCTCCGTGACACAGCAGGGTCTGTGTTTAAACAGACAGCAGCCAGATGATTCATATTTATAAAATACTTTGCATGACTTATTCTCTGGGGCTAAGGACCAGGGGTAGGTGGTCTGTCATTGACACTACATGGTGGGAAATAATACACCCAATAATCTAAATATGCAGCGATAACATGACACAGGTCACATGGTCTTCATCAGCTGATGAGTCGCTGTCCTTTGATTGGATCAGAATTTTTCCGATTTTTAAGTCTTCAATTTACGAGTTGTAGTAACGTTTCTCCATAGGGTGGCGCTGGTTTGTGTTAATGCTTACATCACAGCAGGTGCAGCCAATCAGCATGCTGGTCTGATGCAGAGACCTCTCAGTGTCGGCTCTCCTGCTGTCCTCATTCAGGAGTCATTCTTGACTTCCTGTCAATCAACGTGATTGATAAAATTAATAAAAAGTCTAAATTATTGACTGTATAAAAGAAATGTGTTCTACTGGATGAACTCACTATCACAGCTTGTGGTAAAAAGTGGTATCACACGATGATATGGGCTGGGGATAGCATGTTAGCATGCTAACATAAGTGGATCTTGTGTCTTTGTCTTCATATTCTGATGGCATGGATTTAACTTGCACTTCTAAAGGGAACATTAACATTCTAACGTGACGTACTGACAGACAAAGACACAGTTATTCATCTTGTCCTCCGGTCCCTGAATGTCTCAGAACTGTGTTTTGTTCTCACGGAGGACAGATGTGTCCTCTTGCTGTGTTTGTGGACTCATTCGGAGCGCGTCTCTCTGGAGCCGATCGATGTGACCCACATGACACAGATGTCACTCTGGTGTGGGGCCTATTTATAGGTGGTCGTTGTAAACACACTTAGAGATCGATAGATTGACTTTTCTTCAATTAGATCCTCCGCATCGAATGTGGCGGCACCGTGAAAAGTGGGCCATGGCAACAGACACACAAACAGTCAGCGTGTCTCTTCAGACAGAGAAAAGATGAAGTTTCACTGCTGCAGCTTCCTTTGTTTTATTCCAGCCTGTAAGAGAAATGTCTGGACGCCATAATTCACAACCGGTGACATGATGTGGACGTCTGACGATGTGTCCATGTCCTGAATTTACAGCTGTCGTCCGGGCTCAGTGTGCGCGATGAGAAGTCAGTGTAATAACCTCGCCGTGAGGTCAGCGAGCGTGTCCTCCTACCTCCAGATGCACCGAAGGTCAAAGCCAGATGAGACGGAGGAGAGGAGGTCAGGCGGTTCAGACGAGGCCAGAGAGAGAGAGAGAGAGAGAGAGTGAGCGAGAGACAGAGAGAGAGAGGGAGAGAGCACATGGCAGACAGTAGGAGGGAAGAGACAAGGCCTGGCTGTTTGTTTCTTCAGGTTGAAGTGTGTCTTCTGGTCTCACGTTCACATGAGCGGTGTGGTGTCCTGATGACATGGGCAGGTCGGCATCTGGCCTTAAAACACACACAGAAACACAGACCGTCCTCAGAGTCACTAAAAGAGACTCTTCAGATGATGATGATGATGATGATGAAGCTGAAAAACATACATAAACCATGAACACAGATGATAAGTAGGTGAAGTCACACCGTGACGAGAGACGGTGATGACGTGCTAAGATCAAGAGGTAAAAACAGACTTTTGATGTTAAGAGTCTGGACCAGGACGTGGTGACAGACTCTGGACCAGGACGTGGTGACAGACTCTGTCCACACCGTCTGGTTCTTCACCCTCACACCCTGCGTGTGTGTTTCTGTGACAGGCTCATGTGACATCTCTTCTGCTCTGTGGCTCTCAGACCTCTGAACACATCTCTGTTAATAACAGCAGTCAGTCAGCGCGGCCTCCATGTCCACACACAGCCTGAGTGCAGGTCGGAGCTCTCTCTCTCTGCTCCTCCTTCTGCTGATGAAAGACTTGTTTTGTTTTTCACCATGGCAGCCTCACGTCCTCGCCAGCCACACACCGCGCGTCAGCTTTTTTCCTGATAGGAAGTGTAAGTGGTATTTCTGGTAGGAAGTGTCTGTGCCAGAGGAGGCCTGCTCCGCTGCCAGTGAAGAGAATATAAAACACACTCCCTCTATTGTATGGAGGGGAACTTCAGGTCCTCAGTCAGTCAGAGGGAATTCCTCCCCCGGCCCTCTGGCTCAGCTTCTCGGGGCCGACCTCCAGGGGTCTTCCCCTCTTACATTTCTCCTCCATGTGAGAGCAGCCTGAATCCTCCTCAGAGTTCATCCCAATCACTTTGAATGTGTGGGAAAAGAGCCGACTCGTCCTTTAGTTTCTGGCAGCCTGCGTAGGTGCCTTTGGATGATCCCACACCGTCAGTGCACAGCTGATAAAAACAGATAAACAAGTGCACCTGGATCCTTTGGAGACGGCAGCAGGTTGCGTCATCTCTCTTGATAAGAAACGTCTGGGGATGGAAGATATGAAGCGATTCTATTAGGTCGACTCGGAGGAAATAACAGATTCTGTACGGCTCAGAGAATTTTAACCACACCGATTAAAAGCTAAATATATTTAACATCAAAAATGTATCAACTTTAGCCTTTGTTTTCTCTTTGTTGTGGTTCTCAGATGTTATCCTTTGTGTTACTTTCAGCTCTTCTCACTTGTTTGTTTAGCTTTAGTGCTAGAGTACTGTTAGCATAGTCACTAGCAAGTCCTGCTAACAAACCACAAGTAGATCTTTGGTTGCACATGCTGGTTAGGCTGCTACATAGCATGCTAACTGCTACAGTGCTAGCTGATGTGTATGGTTACCATGATAGCTAACAAACAAACACATCACAGAGTTAAGAAGAGCAGTGAAATAACTTAAATGATGTGAAATAGATTTTTGTTTGAACAAAAACAAAATAATCTGCTGACCGTCCTTCTCTCTCCGCTTCTTTGCAGTTAACGAGATCATCAGGAACGACCTGTCGAGCATCTCCGTCCACAGCCACGCGTAGTTTCCCATCATCCCCAAAAACTGACACACGCAGAAAGGGAAGCAACAAAAACTGACATTATGCTTGATAACATGCTCGGACTTCAGCATGCAGGAGCAGCCAGATGACCAGGGTCCAACATGTGCCTTGTTTTTTATATATAATGCCTTTACATAGTTACCTATAGGAGGAATAGATCACATGACTGACATGTACATGAAATATGTAGCAACCGAACCTGCCATTCTGTACCACACTGCTTCTAGAGGACCAAGATCTTTGTAAATACGTCAGTGCCTGTGGATGGTATGATGTGTATATAGCGGAAGCTCCAGTTTGCATATCAGACTGTTTTAAAGCAGAAGTGCCTTGTATTGACTGGAAACAAAAAAAACATGGCCGCCGCCGGCTTCACGTATTCAACCTCAAACATGTAGAGTGAAGGCGACCTGAACAGCGAGCTGACCGAGAGGTCCCAATAAGGTCGTAGCAACAAAAACCCCAAATGTACTGAACTGATCCTGGAGTGTTTAGATCCTCATGAGTTCAGTCTGTGGCCTGAGTCAGAAGGAGTTTGTCATATGTTCATCAGTGTTGGAACTAAAGGACAACATCAGCCTGCACACAGTCTGCTCCCGAGGTGTCGACACTGGTGGAGGACGCTTCTTCTGACGAGGCCCTGAAAATGATCCCTAAAGGCGAACTGCATCGCCACTCAGACGACCACCGACAAGATCAACAATCTAACAGGAGCATGACCACAGTAAAGTCCAAAAGGCCGTGGTCCTTCAGCTCATTTTGCAAGACAATCGCCCTGTTCTGAGGTGGATCCTGATGGACTTCTGCAGCAGTTTGTAACCATGGAACCAAAGAACAATCCACACAAGAGTCTCCAAATCCATGAGGTCCTCATCAAAGCGACGGCCTCTGTTTCCTCGGTGCTGCAGGTGGACGCCCTGGAAAAGCCTCTCACTCTTACAGAAGCCACCATCGTCCAGCACGTCTTCTCAAAGATGAAGACGAAGTTCGGTGGCTGCCATTTTGACAGTGATGAAGATCTCAGCCTTCTGCCTTAGGCCAGAAATCAGTCACATGTCATTGGAGAATGGTTAACAATTTATTTAGTTCTTTAAGCCTCATTATTGTTCAGAAAGAATAACTGAATACTTTTTTCTCACAAACAACTAGAAGCACTTAACCCTAACAACATGATTGGCACTTAAAGACCCAGTTTTACATTTTTGATCCGTTCCTAAAGAACATTTTAAAGAGAACTGAAACAAACAGCACACTAACTTCACAGCAGGAAGAGCTCTGCAGCCAGCGAGCCTCTGACCGCAGTGACCTGCTGACTGCAGTGACCTGCTGGCTGCAGATCTTCTGGTTCATCAACAAATCATCTCAGTTTTGACAAAGTTGGACGTTCATGACTCCCTGGAAGCTATGCAACACACAGGTAGAATGTAGCTCTGCTCCAAAGAACAGCTCACAGCAGTGAACAGCAATACAAATATATTCATGTTAAATGATTTGTTTGTCTTCATATTTATTCTCTTAGCATGTGCTCTGTGTATCCATGCTTATCATCAGCTTCTTACCTGCATACTGTGGTTTATGTACTAACTTTTAAAGTTTTGTATTTATGAGTCTTAATCTTTGTAACTGACGAGCATGACAGAAGCCATACTGAGTGTTTACTGAGGGGGTTCATGTCCAGCAGCAGGTCGTACCTGTGCTGTGTGACATGTGGTGCGTTTGTCAATAAAGATGCTTTCATCTCTTTTTTCTGCCTCTCTGCACTTTCATTTTCAAAGGCACATCTCTGGATGGAGGTGTGCTCCGGTGGCCGTAGGCTGCCATGTATATATGAGGAAGAGCAGGAAGGCATGTTCTCACTGCCTTAGGCTTTCCACATATATACATAGAATGGTAGGAAGGTGTACATGCATTAACGTGGAGTTCTGTCCTCCTCATCTAAGCCTTTCCTCCCTGGAAGGTGTGCAGTCTCTGCCTTAGGCGTTCAACATGGAGGAGCATCAAGGTGTTTTTTCCTACCTTAGGCTTCCTATGCATGCACATAGAGGACAGGAAAGGATGCTGCTCCTGCCTTAGGCTGGTCAGAGGGACATCATGGTATGTTTTCAGCACCTTAGGCTACCAAGTATTCACATGAAGGCCTATGTTGCGCTCTCCTTCTCCTTAGGCTTTCCGTGTGTGCATATGGAAAACTAGTAAGTCACATATCTTCCTGTATATGCTGCGTGTCATGTTCTGTCAGTGATCCAGACCGACATAAAAGTTAAAGTTTCTCATGGAGGCTTGAGACAGAAACATATGCAGCCTAGGACTGCAGGCTTATTTGTTGAGTTGTGTATACAGCAACATATATACAGTGTTCGATTGCAGCTAAAACAGGAAGTTATCTACAGAAACTCCTCTCTGCTGCCTGCTGCAGCACTGACCCCTGGTGGCCGGCTGGATGTGTGTTCCTTTATGTCTGATTGAGTCACAGCCACAGAGCTTTACATCAAACCTGCTATCATGAAAATCAGGACGTGTTTTGTTGGCTTTGTCTGTCGGCCTCGCACCTGTCTGACGCCTGCTAGGAAAATCAGTCATTAGTCAGAGTCATTAGTTGTTTTTTTTTAACCCCAGTTTGTTTAAAGTTCGTCATTCTTTGGTTTCTGTCGAGCAGCAGCTGCACACTCCTGGTAAGCTCTTTACATTTAAACCTTTCATTATAAATATGTCATTTCCATACATTTTACAGATTTTGTTCCTTCTTCTTGTGTTATTGTTTGACAGACAGAGTGTTTCTTACTTCCAGGAACTGCAGATAAGATGGAGGGAGAGTCCAACCAAACCCACAAAGAGGTCTGTCTGTTTGCATCGGGTGGAATGAAGTTCCTGGTTTTCATCGATGTGATCACTCTCCTCATCGGGAAGCCGGTCATGACTAAACTTCTGTGGATCACCGTCGCCTCCAAGAAGCCCGCTGATATCCTCAACTTGAACCTGGCGCTCTTCCACAACCTGCAGTACTACGTGTGCATGCTGCACCTGGTGTTTCTGCACGTGTGGCCGAGCGTTCAAGCGCACGTCCTCAAGGTTCTGCTGGTGTACGCACAGACAGGAGGACCCATGAGTCTGTGTCTCATCACTGTGGAGCGATACGTGGCCGTGATTCACCCGACGTCCTTCTACCTCCTGAGCAGGTACAGAGTGCGGGAGGCCGCTGCTGTGGCTGTGTGGCTCATGTCTGTGAACGTAGCTTTGGTGACTCTGGACGGCAGCACCAGACTGTCGGACATCATTGTCAAAACCCTGCCGATGTGTGTGATGGTGGTCATGTCTGCGGTGATGCTCTGGTGCAGCATGCATGTGGCGAGGGCGCTGATGAAGTCCGGCCCGGGCGGAGACAAGCTGCACCCGATGAAGAGGAGAGCCTTCAGAACCGTCTGCGCCACCAACAACATCAGCCTGTTCTGCTACGTCCCAGTGGCGGCGATGCAGAGGTTCAGGTTCGTGGATGAGGGGTGGTACGACTGCACCCTGACACCTCTGTGCATCATGCTGCTGTCGGCCGCCAGCGTGGTTCACCCGCTGTTCTATCTGTTCACCCAGGGCGAGCTGTTCGCCTGCTTCAGGCAGAGAAAGAAGGCTGGGTGACTGACCTTTGACCTGAACATACAGCAGCAGGGCTGGTATCGTGTAATCAATCAGATGATGTGTGTTTGCTTCTTAGCCTGATCTTAATGTGGGGAAAACATCATTTTAAATATAATCTGTTAATTATTAAAAGTGTGTGATGCTGAGCTGATGAAAATAAAACGTGTGTGAAGTGTCAACTGTCATTTTTGAAAGGTCTCAGTGAGCCGAATGCATCAAACCATGAACCACAACTCTGCGGCCTTCCTAACCCTAACCCTAGTTATGACCCTAACCCTAACCCTTAGTTCTACATCTGGGCCTGCAGCTCCCTCAGAAACACCAGCTGGCTGCACCTGCTGCAGGAGGATCATGGTGAGGTGGTCAGATGTCAGACTGGGTTCAGATGGAGCTCCAGCAGCTGATGGAACTGATCCAGGCTCAGGATTTGAATTCTGACCTGTCAATCATTTATATATTGTCAATAAACAGAGCTGTACTGTCCTTGAACAGGTCTGTGTATCATTGGTGTTCAGACTGAAGTAGAGCAGGTAGCTGTGTGTGGTGATGTGAGGGAGATAAATATAGACTGCTCTGTAACAAACAACGGAGGAAGATTCATATTAAACATTCCATGCTAACTGTGTAGCATCGTACCATTGTTGGTTTTAGCTTTACAGCAGCTGATCAGTAATAAACAGGCAGCTGTCTGTGCAGTAACACTGATCTAAATGTGCTGAGTATTCACAACATTTAGAGCAAAGAGTGTGCAGCATCGTGGCAAACAAATTCAAATTAAAATTATATGAAATAAAAAATAAAAATAAAGTTATATAAATAGTATGAAGCGATGTTTTCATATGCTAACTTTTTGCAATAATTTCCACATTTGTTGTTTATATTTCTTATGATGACGTAACGTGATTTTTCACCTGTGAGTGAGTGATTGACAGCTCCGTACTCGGATCGCTGACGGGCTGTTCGGAGCCTCAGCAGCAGCATGCCGTATGTTTAGACTTTATAATTGTTATTTTCTCGTCGTTTGTCACGTATGTAATTGTGCTGCGTCCTTACGGACCCTCGGTGGATTCACACTGAGTGTATTCGGTGAGTTAAAGTTCATATTGTGAGTACCGAATAGCAATAAACTCTGCTTATAGTTAGCAGTTAGCTGTTAGTACGAGCGTTTGCTAGCTAAACACGCTGAGCCGAACTGCAGCTAGCAGACGGCTCGGTTAGCTAGTTAGCGTGCTAGTTAGCCGATAGCACAGCAAGTGTTCCAGTAAGCTACAGCTAAACAAAGCCTGTACACTGAAAAAGAACACAATGTAAACACAATTAGCACCTATAGTTAGCATCACAATAATGAATTTGAAAACCACAGTTACTTTGGATAAATCTATTTTATACTTTGATCTGTTAAATGAATTCTATGTAGTGTGTTTTTGAAAACTAAAAGCAGCGTTGATAGTTAGATTACATCTTTATATTTTAATAGATCACCATACAGAGGATTAAAACATCAATACATCTGGAGAAAAAAATAAAAGATAATAGATGCTCACAATTTATGTAAAAAGTTTTTTTCCGGACAAAAAAATATGTATAAACATTAGCCCTAAAATATTTGTAATCATTTTATTAAAACTGTAAGCATTAAACACAAGTGTTTAAACAAAACATAAAGTGTTTTATTGTCTAACTAAATCATTTCAGCAGGCCATTCATTTGAGCCACACAGATTCACATACTCTCTGGAACATATACCACAACATGTGATGGATGAACAGGCCTGTTAAATAGGCCTGTTTTGCCTTCGGTCTCTTCCTTCAGGTACATTTTGTGTTGCAGGGGTCTCCTGACGAAAAGTAGCCATACACGTTGACCAGAGGAAACATGGTCACAGCTCCCAGCAGAGAGCCCAGCTGCACCACAGCTCCACACCACACGAGGGCGCTGTGGCCCTCTTCACGCAGGATCACGCCGATAATCACCTTCACATAGGACAGAGTGAGAATGAAGAGGATCCAGGCCAGCACCTGTGGATGCAGAGGGAGGTGAGTGCTGAATGTTTGAGACCTCCTCTGTGTGTCCAGCTGTGTGAAATGTTTTATATTATTACAGGTGTGAACGAAAAGGAAACACACTCACAATGATGGTGCCGCCTGCAGTGTCATTCACCATCAGTGGACATGGACTCAGCACGGCCATACCCATTATATAAGCTCCAACTGCACTGCCGATCCCTGTCAGAGCTCCCATGAGAAGCAGGGATCTGCGAGGAAGAGGTGAACACAGATAATAAATGAAACTAGTTTGTCTGTCTGTCTTTTCTAAAATATGTTTGTGTTGCTTTCTTGGTGTCTCACTGACCTGATGGGGAAGAACATGGCGATGAAGCAGGCCAGCGGGTTGGACAAGGCAGCCAGCGCGACTGACAGGTGATAGGTGTTGTTCCCGTATGGCAGGCATGAGTAAGACTGCACCGAGGGGAGCACGGTGTTGGACAGAGCGTTCACCCAGGCCAGGACCACAAAGATGTAGCAGACCTGCAGCCAGCTGTAGGAGCCGGTGCCGAAGCTGCTCCTGGGCTTCTGGTTTGCGGGCCTGTACGGGTCCATCATGGGCTTCTTCTCCGCCCAGTTGCGTTTTTTCTGAGCTGGCTGCTTCACGCCGTTTGTGTACCTGCTGCTGGGGTGCTCCCGGGCCACAGACGGATGGTAGTTGAGCAGCAGGAAAGCCAGCAGGCACACCAGCATCATGGCGCTGAGGAAGAAGAAAAAGGCCTCAGCGGAGAAGTTCGCAGGCTGATACTGGGCCTGGAGGTCAAAGGTCACGGCACCGTCGGAGCTGTTGAGGGTGTGGTTCAGAGACTGTGTACTGTTTATGCAGTGGACTACACCCACGCCCTGGACCAGAGCCACCAGAGCCGGCAGCAGGCCGCTCACACCCTCCCCGATGTAGTATGTGGTCAGATACTGAGGCTGGAGGCGCATCGTGAAGGGCAGGAAGGTGACGGAGGAGGTGCAGTCGACCACCGCCAGGAAGAACGTTAAGACAAAGAGTGCCACACTGCGGGAAGCACCGGCTACGACCACAGGCTCCTTCCAGAAGAAACCCAGCAGGAAGCTGGCCACGGTGCCCAGGCTGATGATTGTATATATGACCGCCGTCTCGTTCAGAGCGCCCGGCCGGAAGCGATGCATCAGAGTGACGAAGAGTGGCCCGATGTTGGCCATCTGGATGATGACGGAGAGGTACGACGGCAGGTACCAGCCCTCTGGGATCTGAGGGACAATGAGAGGCAGCTCCACCCACAGGCCATTGATGGAGACCCAGGAGCCCATCCCGAAGAGACACGTCAGCAGGTGGGTGAGGAGGGACATGGTGGAAACTAATGACACAGATTTCAGTATAATATTTAGAATTTTAGCATGATGACATCAGAGTGTAGCAAACATAGCACGCTAACGTTAGCTTTAAGCTCAAAACGCTCTCCTCACAGGTTAACTGTAGACTCATAATCTGACTTAAAAGGGAACAAAATTTAAATTATATGTCTATAAATTTTAGTTCAGCTTATTGACATTCGCTGGTAAAAAATAATTTATTGCATAATCTGGACAGATTATTAGTCATTGCACAGCAGCTGTGTGAAAAATTATTGTTAATTAATTAATGTTTCTTTGTTTATAGTAAAAACTAAAAACTTATGATTAACTCTTATGATTATAAATGTTACCTGCCCTGTTGCAGCAGAAAATAATCTAATAATTGAAATGGATTTAAGACACTGGGATTAATGTGTCACCACTCTGCTCTGCCAACATTCAGTAAAGGTGCAGTGCAGAACTTCGTTGGTTAATGTTTACTCTCGTTTAAGATGCTTCCTTTTTCCATGTTTCAGAGCTCTGTAAATGTTTTTTAATTTTGTGTCACGTTAGCAGACACACGTTAACATGCAGCCTGCAAGACTTTAGCCATGATTTGTTTTACTTGCTTACATATGCAGGGGACGGCAGGGAAAACGTGACCACCTACTGTAACTGTTACACAACCTGAGACAACATCTGACCGTGGTGTGTTTGAAAAGAAAATGCATGCAGTGGACGCTTTGATCATTAAAGAATTAGAGAGCAGCAGGTTAATGCAAAATATTAGCAGAGCAGAATATGTAAGAATTCAGTCAGATCAGATGTAACGTCACAATTTAACAGCAGCGCTGCACAGTAAAAAGTCTCAATATTTAACTGTTAAAAAGCACAAAAAGCAAGAGTGGACGGTTTGCATCTCTGCAGATACTCACATGCAGTTGGGCGGCTGATTTCCTGCAGACAGAAAGAAGCCAAAGTCCTGAGCAGTAAACTCTGTGTGTGTGTGTGAGAGCACTGAGGGATTAAACCCTCCTTGAGACAAGTGGGTGTGAGATCATGCAGCCAACCATAAAACACGTTTGGTCAACTGATCGCTGTCCTAACCTTAAATACCTTCACTGTCAGGACTCTGAGCACCGCTGATGGACACACATCACATGCTGCGGTCTGCAGGCGGCTCCCGGCGCTTTCTGAACGACCGCCACTCATTCAGGAATTCATTAATTCTGCTTAAGGGGATCATGGGAGCAGAGGTGAAAATGAGCGATGTGTTTACGTTTCATAACAACAACACATCATTGTTATAACTTTATGTAATCATTATTACAGCAAAACATCTGTGCTCATTGGGTTTGTTAAATCATTTAAAAGAATTGTTCAGTATATGTGTATTAAACCATTAGCTTAGCTTAGCATAGAGGCTGAACATGTTTACAGTGTGATCTCTGCAGCTGTGAAAACGATCAGTAGGCTGTGACAGTTTGGACCAGACCAGGCTCACCTCAGCCTTTGTTCTAAGATAAGCTAATAGCTTCAAGGCTTCATTGTTTTGCTAAAGTCATCTAGCAACAAAGGTCAGGTCTCAGGTGACCTCAGACTCCAAGATGGCTGCTCTGTGCGTCATACTTTTAAAAACCAAAATTTCGATTTTAGTCATTTTAATACACAAATGATCATTTAAATTGACACTGTTTGTGTACCTCATGAATGTAACTGGATCAATAATTGTCTCTTTCTTTCTGCCTGAAATGAGGTCTGATGGAAGGGGGCGGGGCTTCACATCGCCATGGCCGACCAAAATCTCCGACCTTCAACCTTCAAGGTAAACAGATCATTTCTTTAAATGCCGGTTTATCGAGTTCTCCTACAGACCTTAATGATAAATATATTATTACAGTATTAGTCTCTGAACTCTGCTGACTTAGACGAATAATTAATGTGTAAAAAAACTGAAGAAAAAGTCAAACCACAACATTTAAAATAAATGTTTATTAAGTGTTTTAATTATTTAATTTAATAATTAAAAAAACAGCATGAATCACAACAGCTTAAACAGTCCGTTTAAAATCACATAACACAGGACAGATTATTGATAAAGTACATAAAAGGCACTATTAACGGATATTTTTCATTTAACTGAATCAGCAGCTGTTAATAAAATAAAATAACCTTAGATATTAGTGCATATCAAAAATCCCTTGTTTACCAGAACTAGTTACTGAACAAAGTATTTGTTCCCTTAATACATGAACACATTCTTTACACGAGGCACTCGATCATCTGAGGGAACTTTACAGTAAAGTGGAAACTTTACAAGATTAGAGGAAGAATAAAAGTAAAGCGCTCGGCATTAGCGGCACGGAGAAAAACTTCTGGCATCAAATTAAGGAATGTGACTGCATCTAAGAGCTGTGTGTGTGTTTACAGATGCAGCAGAGCAAACGCTCAGAGGTAGACGAGCGAAACTGTCTCTAAAGTGATGTAGAAGCGTTTTAATGCGATAAGTTCTAAACAGTGACATTCTGACATCTGTCAGAACTGTGTAGTTCTAAATTAAAAATGAAATTAAAGATTTTCACAAACAAAAACAAAAAACAAAAATAACAAAACAAGTTGTCCTTAGTGCAACTACGAAGCTATTTTGGACTCATGTAACCAGCAGTCACATGACATAAAGCTGATTGATGTGAAGGACACGTTTGTTTCCTTGTAATGATAAAGGAAACAAGACATTTGTAATCTGGAGCCACACAGGATGAGTGAGTTCACTGCTGTTTTCCTGAGCGAGTAACTTTTCACATGATGTGTTCGGCAGCGGGGAAAGAAACCGATCAGCCGATGTTTTTCTGCCGTAAACAACTTCAGCCACAGAGGTTCTTTATAAGACCACAAAAAGCACTCGTGGTCTTTCTGCATCATATTTATCTTAGCTCCCCGCAGCCAGTGCGCAGCAACACAATGCCCCTTTCATCTGGGAATGTTTTTACTTTCACAGACGCAGAGGCCCCTGAATCTGGAGAGGATACCTCAGCTGCAGCGTGATCCTCACAGGAAAAATCAGGGCCAAGGAAGATCCGGCAATTCTCTCAGGAGCTGCTTAAAAGTGTGCCGAGACCCATTGTTTCCCTGGAGGGAGGATTGGGAGCTGAAATAACACACATCACTGCTAAGGGCATTTTTCCACGCAGTCCTGTCCTTTGGTAAACACAGAGTAGACGTTCACCAGAGGGAACATGACGAGCGCTCCGATGAAGGAGCCGGCCTGGATGGAGATGCCGCACCACAGCAGAGCGGCATGACCTGCCTCGTGAAGCAAAGTCCCAATGACCACCTTCAGGTAGGAGAAGAGGCCGGTGAAAATAATCCAGGAGACGACCTGCAGGGGGCACAAACAGCAGGAGGTCAGCCGACCAACATGACAGGAAGAAAGAACTGAAATGATCACCACCATATGGCTCCACGCAAACATGTTGTTCCCACATTTTTGTTATTTTCTGCCCACATTTTTATTGAGTGTTTTATTTATAAGTAGTTTTAATGTTTTTCCATTTTAGTAAATACGTAGAGAAGGTTGAAGCAAGGCGTCTGGACTTGTAGAGTTTTCTAGAAGACGTTTCGCTGCTCATCCAAGCAGCTTCATCAGTTCTAACTGTTTGGTGGGGAAACATGGTTTATATGTGGTTACAGACCTATGTGGGTGGGTCTGGGTAAAACTTAAAAAAACTTAAAAAACAATAGCACTAAATGTTTCCATACTTACCTGTGATGTTCTGGCTGACTGGGCCAGGTGTGTCTAACGACTGGCTAACGACTATGAAACTGCCGGAGGGGGACTGGTTGACAGCCCTTTGTTCTTGCTGTGATTATGTGCAAACTTCCTGGGAATGGATGGAATCACTGCATTGTATGTGGTAGAAAGATGATGTCTGAGGCCACCACCTCTGTTAAGGGAAGGTTTTTCCAGCTTAACATAGATGGCTTCCTTGACTCCTCTTTCATACCACCTTTCCTCTCTGTCTAAAATGTGAACATTGTTGTCCTCAAAGGAGTGTCCTTTGTCTTTGAGGTGGAGGTGAACAGCTGAGTCTTGTCCTGAGGAGGTGGCTCTCCTGTGCCTTAACAGCCATCTATGTTAAGCTGGAAAAACCTTCCCTTAACAGAGGTGGTGGCCTCAGACATCATCTTTCCACCACATACAATGCAGTGATTCCATCCATTCCCAGGAAGTTTGCACATAATCACAGTAAGAACAAAGGGCTGTCAACCAGTCCCCCTCCGGCAGTTTCATAGTCGTTAGCCAGTCGTTAGACACACCTGGCCCAGTCAGCCAGAACATCACAGGTAAGTATGGAAACATTTAGTGCTATTGTTTTTTAAGTTTTTTTAAGTTTTACCCAGACCCACCCACTGAGGTCTGTAACCACATATAAACCATGTTTCCCCACCAAACAGTTAGAACTGATGAAGCTGCTTGGATGAGCAGCGAAACGTCTTCTAGAAAACTCTACAGGTCCAGACGCCTTGCTTCAACCTTCTCTACGTATGATGACCTGGATGACTGAGAATCTTCATCAACATTTTAGTAAATGTAGTCCTATGTTTATCTGATTTTTTTGATCATCTGGTCCCACATTTTTACCCATTTGTTCCCACTTTGTCCCAATTTATCTACTCTTTGTTGTACAAAAAAATACACATTTATTATTTTGATATAATAAATATTCAAACAGAAATCTGTGAATAGAATCATTTACTCACCACTAAAGCTGCACCAGCAGGATGTCCATGGAGCGGAGGACAGGGGCTGAGTACTGCTAAACACATGAGATATGCAGCGAATGCTCCCCCCGCTGCAGACACCAAGCTCAGGCCTGTGGAGGACCTGGAGGACACAACAGTGGTCAAATGTAGCAGGTCACATCATAATACTGTCTGAGCTCAGTCTGAGGTCTCACCTGAGGACGACAAACATGGCCAGGAAGCAGGCCAGAGGGTTGGCGATGTTTCCGAGCACCACGGAGAGGTGAAAGGTCATGGTGCCGTACGGCAGACAGGTGAAGCTCTGCACTGATGGGAGCACTCCATTGGTGAGGGCGTTCGAGATGGCGAGCAGCATCAGCAAATAGATGTTACGCGGCACCCAAAAGGTCCGAGCGGCCTGCTGTACCTCCACCTGCACCTGCTCCTCAGACACCGGTGAACCTCCGTTGTGTAACCGGCGCGTCTCCTCTTCATTCTTCTCCTCTGCGGCGCCGTCAGACTCCTGTGACGCCGCATCCTTCTGTGACTGAGTCTGTCTTCTAGTCAAAGCCAGGAAGCTTAAAGCTGACAGTGAAAGCATCACAAACAAGAACCAGAAGAAGTTCTGAGCGGGAAAGTTCTCTTTGAGATACTCCGGCTTAGTGCCGTTCACACTTGTACACACCACCTTTCCAACGCCTTGTCCCAACGCCACGATGCATGGAAACAAGGCGCTGAAGCCCTGACCGATGAAGAACGTGCGAATGTACTGAGGCGGGTAGCGGAACATGAACGGCAGGAAGGTGACGTTGGAGGTGCAGCAAACCAAGGACAACACAAAGGTAAGGAGCAGGAACGGCAGCGACCTCTCCTCTCCTGCGATGACGACTCTGTACGACCAGAAGATGGCCAGGAGCGCGGACGCCACCACCGCCAGCAGCTGGATGCAGTGAATGACGAGGCGTTCGTTCAGCCGTCCCGGAGCGCAGTGATGTGTGATGGTCACTGCGATCGGTCCAAGGTTCCCAAACGCTATCAGCACAGAGAGGTAGGCGGGCAGGTTCCAGCCTGAGACAACAGAAATGATGAAGTCGCATAAACAATTTTAAATATAATTCACATGAAACAGTCTCTGCTCTTAACACCCACTCTTTGTTCAGTATTTCAGATTGCTGCAGTATATTTTTTTTTCATGCATGTATTTTATCAATCATTGATCAATTATCACTCTGTGTTGCAGCCTGTTGCTTGAGTGTTTACAGACACACACTCATATAAATACACACACACACACACATATATACATACTGTTATTTGTTCAAAAAGAAGAAAACAATTCTTACTAAATTCCCACTCCATTGTCTAGTCAACATGCTGCACTGTAATTATAATATATTTCCTATTAAACAAAGTGTGACCTCATATCACCCCCCCCCCCCCCCTAGGTTATCCAACTGTTCCAGAGCCACCACCCACATGACTGCAGTAACAATCATCAACAACAACAACAAGGATTCCAGCCAACACCAGTGGACCTGAATCCCTTCCTTCTCCTTATATTGTGATAAAACATGTCTTTAAATAAAGATTTGAACCTGTGAATATTTGTCTGCGGTTGTCCCCCTATCGTCATACCAGCTCACATTTACACGTTTATGGTAGGAAATTAGGTCACAGATAAATAGTCTAGAAATTGCTTTGTGTTGTTTACGACTGAGACGCTCCTTGTGATTTTCCTTTGAGTGTGTCTGATATGTGGACGTTTCCTTATACATGTTAAAATCCAATTAAATAAATAAAAGTTTGATCACAACTAAAACTATGAGACTGAACTATGTAATATTTAAAATCAAAAATAAACTTTCATATGTAAATAACCGCTGATATCCTGATTTCACGATAATAAAAATGTGTCACTATAATTATAAATACCGATTACATAAATGGCACACGGTGAAGTCTCCCTAAACCTGACTGCCTACTGTTTTGGGGAGTTAAATATTACACAGTGGATATATTATAGGATTAAAGAGGAAAAATAATAAATTGTAGTTTAATTGATTCTAAATAACAACATCCTTTTTTCTGCATGATATTCTGTAAAAATAAAGGTTGATCAGCTGATCAGTCTGTCCTCCAATGATCAATTTGACAATCAAACAGTAAACTAGAACACACACACACACACAGGTCAGCCACACGAGATTTGATTAGCACATGTTGCCATTAATCACATTATTAGAACATAAAGTTTGGGTTTATTATTATCATCAGTACTTCTGTACTGTGTTCATAAAGGTTAAAGTATGCACAGGTTGAACTTCTAACTAAAGCTGGGAGATCAATAACATCAGAAGCATAAATGATTCCCATATATTGGAGCTGCAATCGATCACTGGCAAAGAAAACAAGTTATTTTTTTTTATATCTAACTGTGTGAGCTTTGAACAGACACCATTATTGTAGCTACATTCCTCCAGTTTAACTGGTTAGCTAGCCAGCACCGTTAACCACAAGCTAGCACCGGAGGGTTTTCAGCTGCCAAAAAAAAAACCACAACAACCACAAACCTCTCAGATATTTAACAGAAATGTTGTGAGAGCAGACGTGCACGTCTGGAACCAAAGGCTACACATGTTGAGCGTGTAGTGTTCTCTGGAGGTTGGGACACTGACCTTCGGGCAGCTCGTTGACTACCACCGGCACCTCGACCCACAAACTGTTGACGGAAATCCAGGAGCCCATGGCGAACAGAGCCATCAGCCCGTGGGTCACCGCGGCACTGCTCCACCAACTGCCGGCCATGGTAGCTGTCACTCCGGCCAAAGAGAGAAAGAAGCAGTCGTTCACAGTTTGACTGTTAGTTTGTGTGAAACAATGCCCTCTGCCTCTTCGTCCACACACGCTCCGCACAAACCTGGAGAATGGTGGACACTTACGCAAAGTTCCCGCCCCTTCAGGTGCCTTCGCGGCGCCTCGGAACTTCCAACGTTCACAATTTAAAACAGAATTAAAGACGTATATAAACAGCGGAGTTACTAAATACACATCCTCGAAGTTTAATTAACTCAGCTACTGTATTATCTACTTACGCAACGAGTCATGTTACGTACCTGGTTGTGTAAAACAATATATAAATACGGTTGTAACGCTCTAGATTCCGATGGCTGCAAAGGCGCCATCATTACAAGCCATTGTTTCACAACCGACCTGATTACAGGGTGCGCTCGTCTTATCTGCCGCTCGCAGCTGATGTGGGCGGCATCACAAAAACATACAAAAAAATCAAACAAACTCTTAAAACACTTCTAAACAAGTAGACCCTACATATTTAGCACAGTTTATTTAAACAGTTTGTGGTGAAATATGTTGATAAACTATCTTAATCTCAGCTGCATCTTCACTTTATATTACTAACAGTGAAGTTTTCTTCCCTTTTTATTGATAATAATAATGTTAAATAATTAAATAAATCCTTATACTGTTATACTGTGACATTTGGCACAGTGACCCTGATAATCCCCTTCCCCGTTTCCTGTTTTCCCGGCTCACGTTGCTGATGCAGCCACAACAACAACACGCCCTTCAAAATGAGAAAAACACCAAGTTACATGAGCGCTGAGGCCACAATCCTATTTTACCTCCTAAATAAATACAAACGTGTGGACAACAGAGATGTTTAATTTGATGGTGATTCACTCACTAAGTGACTTCTGCATGATGACAGTGTTTACAATCTTATACAAAAACAGAATACTGTTTACATCTTAATAAGTTGCCATGCAAAGTAAATGGCATTATATCACAAGAACGGGCATAAAACAACTAAAGGAATCTAACATGTTTACATGATGGAGGAATATAAAGTCTGACATTATCTGTGTAAAAATCATATGAGGAAGTCACATGTTCACACTGCCCTCTCCCAGCTGCTGTGGCTGGAGTGGTGCAGCTTCATTCTCCTGCTTTGGTTTAAGTTTTGTCTTTCTAGGCGCCCAAACCAGAGAGTAGCCTGGTTTGACCCGAGGAAGAGCGAGCTTCAGCTTCAACGCCATCTGTGTGGTGTTGTGGAAAACACCGTTTAAGTGTGGGTTTGCATTGTTGAGAACCATTTTCTGGTACAGGATCTCACATCGCAAACCTTCCCGCTTCTCAATGCGGGTCTTTCCATCGAAGCGCAGCAGCATTTTATCGACGTCCTGCTGCGACTTGCACGGCCCTCCGTTTCTGCTCACGACTGCCATGATGTAATCCTGATCCATGTTCTCCACCAGCTGTTCTTGTGGTGCCTTTTCTAGCTTCTCTCTCTGGTTCGTGTTTCCTTTCTTCGTCGGCGGACTGAAGTCTTCTACGTTGATGTCTTTTCTACGTTTCCAACCAGGCGATTCATCAGCGCTGTTGTCAGATAACACAGACAGGTTGTCATCTTCCTGGGAGCTGTCCGATGACAGGTCCCTGTTTGAGGAGCGTTTGGACGACTTGTCGGGTCTTTTCTTCTCGTATGGATATTCGTGGCCGAAGGGATACTCCGCCATCAGGACGGAAAATGTGCAACTTGTCAACTGCAAGCTCAAATCCTTCGAAGGGACTTGGGAAAATTTCCCTCCAGGCAGAAAGTCCTTCAGGTGTTCCTCTGTGACAGCAGCGATCACTTTTATCGTCTTCTTCAAGCAGGCTCTGATTAGATCTCTGTTGGTGTGCCACTGACCACAGTACTGAAACACTCCATCGAAGGTTTTCTCCTGCAGGGGGAACTGTAGGAACACATTCCGGTCTTCCTCTTCTGGTTCCAGCAACGTCGAAGGATCTTTGGACCAGTCGAGGAACTTCTGGTAGAGACAGAGGAGGTACTGACCGAAGAGCGAGTACTCTCCTTCACTCTTCAGGAGCTGCCAGTAAGGCCCGAGGATTTTACAGTAAACGAGGGCCAGCACACACACGAGGCTCTGAATCACTGAATCACTCGCATCTGCAGCCACACTCTCCAGTATGACATTTGGGCATTTGTCATTGTCCAGGGACAGCAAGTCAGAGAAGAAGAGAGCGGTCTCCTTGTGATGGTGAATGAGACCTGCAGCAGCTTCAAAGTAGTTGTTGAACCTGTTTGACTCATTCACTGCGAGTTTGGAGGGATTCTTCTTCTCCTCGCAGAAAGCCACCCAGTGCTTCCTGTAGTTTTTCCTAGCAGGAGTGCGAGGGCTTAGGATATCACAAGCCATGTGAATGTAGCGTGAGGTGGCACTTTCTGGCAAATTTACAAAGCTTTTGAACAGGGGAAGCTTGTCGCGGCCTAGCTTCTCCCCCGCTGAGGCAGTTATCTCCTTTTCAAAGCTCATGATCTGCTGCTCCACTGCATTGTGGAGGTCAACAAGGAAATTAGCGTTGTAGTTTAAAAACATGACAGGAGAGACAAATGCAATTTCTTCGCCTAGTCCTTCGAGTTGTTTCTCAAACTCTGCCATGGCTGGGTGCTCCTTGCATGTCAGAGCATAGTGATTTTTCAGCAGGTCCAGGGACACCTGGCTGGATGCTTCAGTCTTACCCCCATACACACTGGTCAGCTTTTGGACAGACAGCATTGCAATGTCCAGCAGCGTCAGAGCTTCTCCTTTGTTAGCCGAGGATTCGTCTCCACTGTTAGATGCAGCCACGTCCTCATCATCAGTGGTGTCATGTTCCCTTCTTTTTTTCCTCACCCCCTCTCTGTTCCTCTCGAGCGCCTCCCCCTGCATGATTTCATAATCCTCACATTCCTCCTTAACTGTGACCTTTTCATAATGCGAGCTGTCATCTTTCTTCGTGCGCTTCTTCACAACGATCTTAGGTGATTTTTTTCGAACCAGTTCAAACGGACTTTGAAGCAGGTTTTCTATGGCTGCGTTCCTCCTGTGACTTCTTGTTTCATGATTGCGACAGAAGATTTTTAACTTTTTTATCTTGCCCCTGAGGATTTTAAAATCCCTTTGCATATCCCCATTCTTACAAAACTCAGGGTTGAAGTTTCTGAGCCAGGAAACAAGAACGATGGGGGAAATCTTCTCCCTGGCGGCAAAGTTATTCAACTCAAGAATCAATCCATTTGTGACTTCAATGGACTGCGCCCGTTCTGAGAAATCTCTCATTTCCAGAAGGTGCTGTCGTTCAACTCCGATGCTGTCACATATCGGGCCGACAAAGTTAAAGCTGACTTCTGATTCCAGGAAAGCCAGCCTTGCATCACTTCCTAGACTCAGTGTGGTGGCGATGCCTCTCTCAATCAAACGACGAAAGTCAGCTGAGTGATGGCCGGGGAAGATTCTCTTGAGCCAATCCAAGATGGCGAGCCACGGAAAATTATTGTCCTCTCTCATTAGTCCAACTTGAATCAGGAGTCTGTTCTTACATGGTGCTGCGTGAAGCTCCAGTCCCTCTCCAGTCTGAGGACCAATAAAGTCTGCAACAAGCTTCCAGTAGTACTCATCTCCTGAAAATCAAAAGAAAAAAAAAACAGTTACACACCAGCATTATGTTGACTTTTGTATTAAATAACAACTTCACTTCACAGCTGCTTGCTCTCAATGTACTCAGACTTACTCAGATTAACTTCAGTGACAGCTGCTTTCCCACATAGGGAAAAATTTTGACCCTCTTCCATTGTGTGCTGCGTTAAAAGAGACACAGATGTAATTCTTTGCATGCAAAGAGCAACAAGAAGATATCAGGTGTGTGCTTCATCAGTATACCATCAGTATACAGTATAACATCCTAATAAAATTATAAGACATTCCAATAATTTACATGTATTCATGTATAACATTTAAAATGACTGACTTATAATAAATCACCTATACATTTTTTATTCTTACTTTTCCCTTACCTTTTAAATATAATGTTGCAAAACCTCTGTACAATTGTTTGATTTTATTATGGCAGAACTGTTTTATTACTGATACTTAAGTCAGAATAACCTTGTAACTTCCTTAAAATGGGATTAAAACACTTTATGTGCCACCTTGTGGGAGATGAGGGTCCAGGCTAAGCAATGAACCCTCCCTCCCACCACCTTTGTATTTATGTAACTAGTAATCAATATGTAAGAAAAACATTTTTAAAAAAAAATAGATATTTAAACGTTTTTAGTGGATTAACAGACAATTAAAGATGTATTAAGACAACAAGACAACAAGTAACGGACCTAACAAAGCCAGTGGCTCTCTTTGGGCGAGCGTAAAACACTGCAAAGAAAAGTGCTGGTCGAAGCTGGAGGAGGTAATGTCAGGACCATTTTCTCCCAGAAAGTCCAGCTCATGCTAAAGCACTACTGTTTTGTCACATTGATTGATGTTAAATCAACTTAGAAAAGTTGGGAGGAAGTTACAGTAGACGGTATTGTTTGTCTGATGACATGTTGTTGCCTTTTCTGCTGCCTCCCCACACACAATGGACATGAGGAGATTCCCAAAAAAGACATGGAGAGTTAGAGTTGTTTTCAGCATTAACCCATATAATGAGGCCAGGTTAGCTCCTGTTAGCCTGCTAGCGTCAGCCTCGCCTAGCCAGTGCATATAAATGTAATGTACCGTCAGGACACAGTGGTGCACTGTATTAACAGGGAAACACTGATGTAGCAGATAAGGCAGTGCATCATTATAAACACATCCACAAGGTTTGTTGTGAATTCAGCAGTTTTATAAGCAAGTAAAAATAAAAAAAATGCATTTTTTGTAAGTTAGTATTTTTAGTGTTTCAGTATTATCTGCATTAAGCAGAGTTTGGTTCATGGCCCAACGACTTTTTGAAACTCAGATGATGAGAACTGTGTTAAATCAACATGCTGATGTTATTTCATTGATGATATATATATTTTAAAGCTCACTTATATTGGTTGTTAATTGAAAAGTAAAGCACAATCTATCTCCATCTCTCTACTCCATATTTGGGGTTGGTACTGAGAGTGAGTCAGAGGCAGGGCCATCATGTAGGGCCAGTGGAGGAAGTTCTATTGCTGAGGTGAGTGATGACGGGAAAACTCTATCAGGTGGACATGAGGGAGATTTGCCAGTCTCTGTAAATGAGAGAAGGCGGCAGATATGGAGGCTTTGTATCATCTGTTAGTGTAGTGCCACCAGTGTGGTTGACAAAACTGTTTCACTTGGAATTAGTTTCTGTATGTTTTTTTTTTTAAATAAATGAGTTTTTGTTGAATCCGTCTCTGAAATAGTCATTAAGTGTTTACTTCTGTAGGTAAAATAGGTGTTTAAAAACCTGTTAAAATCCGCAGGAAATTGCAATTACTTCATATTATTATATTATATTTCATAATATACTAATATACTTTTTTTCACCACCCACCCACAGAAGGTGTCTCCCCACATTTTAATACTTCCTACGCTACTGATTCAACCACTTTTATATGATTGCTAATTCGGCACTATCTCTGCATGCTAATGTTAGCTTTGTAAGCAACTTGCTAATATTAGCACCAACTTTACTAGCGTGAAATTCAGCATGCTAAACTGCAATAATCCGCCAATAAACCTAAACAGATTAGTCATGCGGCGTGTTACAGCATTTCCAAATAATTTCGCATGTACACGCTGTAAAAGTAAACATTTAAAAACATAACTTCATACCCAGAAACTGCAGCCGTCCTTCCCTCTCTGCTTCACAACACACGGTGGAGGAGTGAAAACAGTGGGCTGCTCTGTGATTGGTACAAGAATTGACCAATCACAGCGTGGTTGTGCAATGCATTGTGGGTCTACTGCGGAAGAATGGACAGTCCACTGTTTTTGAATTAGCAGCAGGTAATGTCAGATAAAAAGGCATTTTTATAATTACATAAAACGTTGTGTTGATATTATTTAAACTCCGCTGTAGGAATTATTTCTCTGACGTATTATGGTACGTCACGTTGTACGGCGAATCGTAAAGTAGCTTAGCTATATGGTTACAAGTAATGCTAGCTTCGTTAGCCCATTATATTATGAGTGAATTTGTAAAAGAAAGGTTATTGTGTTATGCATTGTTTGTTTTTTTCCTTCATCGTATTGCATATAATCGTCGGGTGTGTGGCTGTCGGTTCTTTTGTTTACAAACAAACGAGGATGCGCACGCAACTTCAAGACTTGGAAGGAAAACATCACTTTAATCTGATCATATTTAACTTTTAAGTTACTTTAAAGCACCGTTGCTCGTCATTAAAACACACCATGAGGCAAATTTAATCCTAAACTCCTCCACTTTTTCTCCTTAGCACACCTGACAGAGGATTGTGTTGTGCTGCAGTGGATTGTAGAGCTGTGTGATGTCACACTTAGCATCTGATGTCTGGTTTTCTTGAATTTAGGACAAGATAGCAGCTACAATGGACACATCTGGAGCAGAATCTTCGGCTCAGAGTGACAAAAAAGAAGACAGGGCTCCATCAGTTCAGGGGAAAGATGGACCTAAGCCTAAGAAGGCGTCTCTTAAAAGGACCAAAGACACAAAAAATTTTAAGAAGCACAAAAAGGCCAGAGTGTCCAGGCCTGCCCGGCTCGGCTACACCGTCCACCAAGGAGAAGATATGCTTCTTGTTATATCGAGCGCCACCTCTCAGTATGATGATTCATCCTGGGTTCCCAAAAAGAAGGGAAACAAAAAGAAGAAGTTATCTAAAGCAAAGTCAAAAGCCAAACAGGCTAAGAAAAAAACAGTCAGTGCTAAACCTGTAGCAGCCACCAAACCAGCTGTCAAGGAAGAGGAGGGGACGGGTTTGTGTGTGCCTCACTGGGAAGTCGACCACAGATGGGGCCAAAGTCTGCCGGAGGAGGTGCTCATCAATGTATTTAAGATGGTGGTCAGTCAAGATGGTGCTGTACCATTTCTATGCAGGTATGACCCCGTAAAATATCTTTTATTTTTTAAAATCTGATTTCAACATCAGTGTCAGACTCTTCCAGATGATGCATCCATAGATCCATTTTCAGCTGTAATTCTGGGGACAGTACACACAGTCTTTGTTGTGATTGTAGGGTGGGCAGAGTGTGTCGTCTGTGGAACGCGGCGGCCTCCAGTCCAGTCCTGTGGCGCAGGGTGACCGTGGGTCACTGCTGGATCACACAAGGGAAGAGCCAGCTGGCTAAAACAGAGAAGAGGATCAGAGACACCGTTGACTGGCTGGCACAGAACAGGTCTGTATGTTAATGACAAGGTTTTCTTTGTGTGAATTATTTTCAAGCTCTTATGTTGTTTTTTGTTTTGTTTTTAAGATTCTCTCAGCTGCGAGATTTCTCTCTCTGTCATTGGACGAAGAATGTTGACTATGCCTTAGAGGTAATATCATTAAGATTCAAGTGTAAACATTATTTTATATAGGTGAAACAGAAGTTGTGACATTCACCTTTTAGAGGGCAAAAATAGTATATGTCTAAACATTACATATCTGTGAAAACGTTTTGTGTCTCGTTTCAGGTTATTTCCCAGTTTTGTCCTCACCTGTGCTCCCTGAAGCTCTCTTACTGTACAGGCCTGACCATGAAGGGCTTCCAGAGCCTGGGCCTGCACAGCCGGGCTCTGCAGAGCATCAATCTCCAGTATTCAGAGGTACATGAAGCAGATCAGCAGACAATTGATATGAAAAAAACTGTGCTTTTTGTTCACTTGTGTGTTGTTTAAGCCTTTCTGTGCAGATTAATGTATTGATAAAATACTGTAAAAAATATTGGAAAGAGCTTTTGTATTTAGGTCCTACAGTAGAACTGTAATTGGGCCTTAAAAGTTAGGCCTGACCCGGCCCGACAAGCCCGGGCCCGGCCAGAGCTCAGCCCAAGTCCGTGTAACATGATAGAAATCAAGCCCACAGGTAAACTTGGATTTACAGTGTTAGACATCACCAGTTCTTTTCATCACAAACAGCAGATGGAGCCAATGTTCCACTCAATCACTGTTTGAATATCTGTTAGATGCACCTTAAACGACCTCTTTCTGCCACCAAGGAGAACAAGCTGAAGTCTTCCAGAGTGCCACTTGTCGCTCAGACATGATGATATACTGAACTGTGATTGTTGCTTCAGTTTCAGGTTGAAGGACTCCTGGAGTACCTTGAAAATCATGGGAGCCAGATCAGGCAAATATGGTTCACTCATGGACTAAAGAACGACAGACTTCTGTCTGCAATCACTGTAAGCCCTGTTTCACATATTTGTTACACAAAAGGCCACTGGACACATCATGTATTGCTTGTTTTTTCAGAGGGGCTGCTGTCCTGATCTGGAATTGTTGGAGGTCAACACCAAGCTGGACAGTAAGGACTCTGAACTTCCTGTTTGCATCCAGGCGCTACAGATGGCATGCCCGAAACTCAAGGTGAAAAGACTGCTACATGGCTACTGTATGTGTGTCCATCATTTCCCTTGATGTTGATTTATAGTTGAGACTTATTTACGCGCTTCTCATCAGACGTTCCGAATGCTGAATGTCAGACCTCTGCATAAGAGCATGCGTAACAGGGATTCAGCCCCTGGTTTCCCTTTACTGGAGGAACTGTGCATTGCAACCACATCCTTTTCCTACATGACCGACAAAGATTTGCTGGACATTCTGTTCAGCTCCACCAGACTGCGGGTGCTCGACCTGCGAGGCTGCTCACGAATCACACCATCTGGACTTGCAACATTACCCTGTCATGGTAGGCCCAAGTCATGAGGTTAATATTTTATATTAATATTTAAGTTAGTTAAACATGATTCTGATCATCTGTCTGTGATCGTCAGAGCTCGAGTGTCTCTTCTGGGGACAGTACTTCAGCAGCCATATTGCTTTGCATTCACCTAAGAAGGGGCTTCACATGGTGACCCAGAAGTGGAGTCGGACGCTGCAGCAGCTTGACATTGCAAATCAGCTCTTCACTGAGGAGGACTTGGAGTTAGCAATGGGTTACCTAACCCAGGCGTCTGAGGCCAACACGCTGCGCTCACTCAACCTCAGTGGGACCAGGATCACACCGAATGCTCTCAAGTAGGAAACGTTTTTAAAAGATGCTGCAAACTGAACAAATACCAATCATTCATACTTGTGAATTTTTTTTTTTTACATTTTGTTTTGCAGGTCAGTCGCTGGACAAATGATCGCTCTCGACTACCTCAACCTTTCATCCTGCCGCTATCTTCCAAGAGGCATGAAGAGAATTTACCGAGGCCAAGAAGACATTCGCCAGCTGCTGGACAAACTGGAGTAATTCAGAAATCACACCACAAATTTACAAAGCAGCCTTAAATACATTTCTTTGTGGATTATGTTATTTAGGAATATGGGTGCTTTTAAATCTCAGGCAAAGGTTTTGTATGCATACAGTTGGTGCAGTTACTTCGTGACCACTTCCTCGGAAGCAGAAAACAATGGATTGGAATTCAGTGGTGCTATTTATAAAAGCCAGGATCTGCCTGTTTTTTCTTTTAATATCTCATAACTCATTTTCATACTGTGTACAGGTAACATAAGAATTGACCACTGAATGGTTGGACTTCATCATCTCATTTTTCTTTTGATTTAAAAAAAACAAAACTTTTTTCTTTTCAACTGTGAAAATATTAAAAATAAAAAACACACGTCAACAGTGGTTTTCAGCTTTCTGCTCTTTTGTACAATCACACTAAATTTACAATATAACCCAATGGAACTAATGGAATCATGAATTAATTCACCTATTGTAGACATAGTAAAATATGTCACACATTTGTATACAATAACATGATTACTGAGGTAAAAATACACATGAAGACCAATTCTGAAAGTGCAACAAAAGACCAGAGATAGTATTCATATGCTCAACATTTATTGAGGCACATAACAGTGCAAGGAAGGAACCAAAAACATTCAAAATCGGATCTTAATATTGTCAAAACAAAAACTATTTTTACTTGACTCACAGCTGACTTAGATCAGAAAAAGGCTATATGTGTCCAAATGTTATGAAAACTTTAGCTGTCCAGTACCCAGAAAAGGTGAACACAAAAACACCAAATCCATAGACCCCAAAAAACCATAACACAATAATAACCAAGTATGATAAATGCAAAATATTTGTATGTTTTTCAGAAGAAAATAAAATGGATAAAAAAAGCCTCATAAACGGATTGCTAACAACTGCTCTGCTTACTTCTCATGTGACAATTTTATCATTGGAGTGTCAGTGCTATGACCCATGTGCACGTTGGCTCAGAGATCTGCTGATGATAAATAATGATGTACAAATTTATCACAGTAAAACATGCATCACTTCTGCAGTGGGAATAAGCTAAGGCCTGTGATGGGGTCAGTGATGCATCTCTCAACTAGCTGGAGATAAGTGAGGTTTTCTTGAGTGTTGGGGTCAAAGAACCCCTTGGTGTCATCATCAGGGTCAGACAGAATCTGGTTCATTTCAGCATCAAAGTAGCCTCTTTGGTAAGCCACCTGTACGGGCACTCTGTGGCTGTGCACTGGATCAATTATGCCTCCTGTTGCAATTTGTGCTTCAAGGAGACGAATTCCATGATCTTTCACAATCAGATCTTTCTTCAGGGCCTGGAACAGAGAAATCATGTTTCCAGTGTAGGGGTCTTTGTACCCTGTGACGGCTCTTTCTGCTGAAAGCAGTTTGTTTTTTCCACTCGTTGCCAACCACTCCTTGACCAGCTGCCTGCTCCACAGAAAGCTTTTTGTTGTTCACAGGGTCAATGACAAAACCAGTGGCAGCCTGGGCCTCCAGCAGAACCAGAGAGGTACCTGGAGTCAACAGACCTTTGCATTTGGCTTCATAGATACTCAAGATTTTTTTGGTGGACTGGAGGTAAACTCCAGCAATGCTGTTGGTTCCCTTCAGGTACCGACGCACTGAGTCCATTTCACTTACTTCTGTCACTGTGACCTTTCCAGTACTGAGATCTTTGAAGAGGTTCTCATCAATGATTTTTGATTCCAGGAGCTCAGTAGCAGTGACATCCTTTCTGATACCTTCAAAGTTTGTAGTTTCTGTGACTGTTGTAGTGATGGTAGTTTTTGTAGTGCTGCTGTCCACTTTTGTTTCTGATGGTTTGCTTGTGATGACAGATGAGGTTGTTGTGGTCTGCTTCTGTATGATTGTCAAGATGATGTCTAAAAATTGTTGAATTGTGATTGATCCTGCCTTGTACTGTTGCACCAGCTCTCTCCTCTTCTCTTCGGTGATGTATTTGGAGTAGAGCAGCTCCCACAGTGACACTGTTTTGCCTTGGTACTTGCCTCCTGCTTTGGTTGTTGTGGTAGATTTCAGAATGAGTTTTGTTGCCTCATCAACAAAGAAGTAAAACTCGCCTTTCTTTACAATGACCAGTAAGCTAAGGCCTGTGATGGGGTCAGTGATACATCTCTCAACTAGCTGGAGATAAGTGAGGTTTTCTTGAGTGTTGGGGTCAAAGAACCCCTTGGTGTCATCATCAGGGTCAGACAGAATCTGGTTCATTTCAGCATCAAAGTAGCCTCTCTGGTAAGCCACCTGTACGGGCACTCTGTGGCTGTACACTGGATCAATTATGCCTCCTGTTGCAATCTGTGCTTCAAGGAGACGAATTCCATGATCTTTCACAATCAGATCTTTCTTCAGGGCCTGGAACAGAGAAATCATGTTTCCAGTGTAGGGGTCTTTGTACCCTGTGACGGCTCTTTCTGCTGAAAGCAGTTTGTTTTTCCACTCGTTGCCAACCACTCCTTGACCAGCTGCCTGCTCCACAGAAAGCTTTCGGTTGTTCACAGGGTCAATGACAAAACCAGTGGCAGCCTGGGCCTCCAGCAGAACCAGAGAGGTACCTGGAGTCAGCAGACCTTTGCATTTGGCTTCATAGATAGTCAAGGTCTCTTGAGTGGACTGGAGGTAAACTCCAGCAATGCTGTTGGTTCCCTTCAGGTACCGACGCACTGAGTCCATTTCACTTACTTCTGTCACTGTGACCTTTCCAGTACTGAGATCTTTGAAGAGGTTCTCATCAATGATTTTTGATTCCAGGAGCTCAGTAGCAGTGACATCCTTTCTGATACCTTCAAAGTTTGTAGTTTCTGTGACAGTTGTAGTGATGGTAGTTTTTGTAGTGCTGCTGTCCACTTTTGTTTCTGATGGTTTGCTTGTGATGACAGATGAGGTTATTGTGGTCTGCTTCTGTATGATTGTCAAGATGATGTCTAAAAATTGTTGAATTGTGATTGATCCTGCCTTGTACTGTTGCACCAGCTCTCTCCTCTTCTCTTCGGTGATGTATTTGGAGTAGAGCAGCTCCCACAGTGACACTGTTTTGCCTTGGTACTTGCCTCCTGCTTTGGTTGTTGTGGTAGATTTCAGAATGAGTTTTGTTGCCTCATCAACAAAGAAGTAAAACTCGCCTTTCTTTACAATGACCAGTAAGCTAAGGCCTGTGATGGGGTCAGTGATGCATCTCTCAACTAGCTGGAGATAAGTGAGGTTTTCTTGAGTGTTGGGGTCAAAGAACCCCTTGGTGTCATCATCAGGGTCAGACAGAATCTGGTTCATTTCAGCATCAAAGTAGCCTCTTTGGTAAGCCACCTGTACGGGCACTCTGTGGCTGTGCACTGGATCAATTATGCCTCCTGTTGCAATTTGTGCTTCAAGGAGACGAATTCCATGATCTTTCACAATCAGATCTTTCTTCAGGGCCTGGAACAGAGAAATCATGTTTCCAGTGTAGGGGTCTTTGTACCCTGTGACGGCTCTTTCTGCTGAAAGCAGTTTGTTTTTCCACTCGTTGCCAACCACTCCTTGACCAGCTGCCTGCTCCACAGAAAGCTTTTTGTTGTTCACAGGGTCAATGACAAAACCAGTGGCAGCCTGGGCCTCCAGCAGAACCAGAGAGGTACCTGGAGTCAGCAGACCTTTGCATTTGGCTTCATAGATACTCAAGATTTTTTTGGTGGACTGGAGGTAAACTCCAGCAATGCTGTTGGTTCCCTTCAGGTACCGACGCACTGAGTCCATTTCACTTACTTCTGTCACTGTGACCTTTCCAGTACTGAGATCTTTGAAGAGGTTCTCATCAATGATTTTTGATTCCAGGAGCTCAGTAGCAGTGACATCCTTTCTGATACCTTCAAAGTTTGTAGTTTCTGTGACTGTTGTAGTGATGGTAGTTTTTGTAGTGCTGCTGTCCACTTTTGTTTCTGATGGTTTGCTTGTGATGACAGATGAGGTTGTTGTGGTCTGCTTCTGTATGATTGTCAAGATGATGTCTAAAAATTGTTGAATTGTGATTGATCCTGCCTTGTACTGTTGCACCAGCTCTCTCCTCTTCTCTTCGGTGATGTATTTGGAGTAGAGCAGCTCCCACAGTGACACTGTTTTGCCTTGGTACTTGCCTCCTGCTTTGGTTGTTGTGGTAGATTTCAGAATGAGTTTTGTTGCCTCATCAACAAAGAAGTAAAACTCGCCTTTCTTTACAATGACCAGTAAGCTAAGGCCTGTGATGGGGTCAGTGATACATCTCTCAACTAGCTGGAGATAAGTGAGGTTTTCTTGAGTGTTGGGGTCAAAGAACCCCTTGGTGTCATCATCAGGGTCAGACAGAATCTGGTTCATTTCAGCATCAAAGTAGCCTCTCTGGTAAGCCACCTGTACGGGC
This sequence comes from Parambassis ranga, assembly GCF_900634625.1. NCBI lineage: Eukaryota > Metazoa > Chordata > Actinopteri > Ambassidae > Parambassis > Parambassis ranga. The sequence continues at coordinate 4,346,273 of NC_041023.1, read as the reverse complement.
ACTCTGTGGCTGTACACTGGATCAATTATGCCTCCTGTTGCAATCTGTGCTTCAAGGAGACGAATTCCATGATCTTTCACAATCAGATCTTTCTTCAGGGCCTGGAACAGAGAAATCATGTTTCCAGTGTAGGGGTCTTTGTACCCTGTGACGGCTCTTTCTGCTGAAAGCAGTTTGTTTTTCCACTCGTTGCCAACCACTCCTTGACCAGCTGCCTGCTCCACAGAAAGCTTTCGGTTGTTCACAGGGTCAATGACAAAACCAGTGGCAGCCTGGGCCTCCAGCAGAACCAGAGAGGTACCTGGAGTCAGCAGACCTTTGCATTTGGCTTCATAGATAGTCAAGGTCTCTTGAGTGGACTGGAGGTAAACTCCAGCAATGCTGTTGGTTCCCTTCAGGTACCGACGCACTGAGTCCATTTCACTTACTTCTGTCACTGTGACCTTTCCAGTACTGAGATCTTTGAAGAGGTTCTCATCAATGATTTTTGATTCCAGGAGCTCAGTAGCAGTGACATCCTTTCTGATACCTTCAAAGTTTGTAGTTTCTGTGACAGTTGTAGTGATGGTAGTTTTTGTAGTGCTGCTGTCCACTTTTGTTTCTGATGGTTTGCTTGTGATGACAGATGAGGTTATTGTGGTCTGCTTCTGTATGATTGTCAAGATGATGTCTAAAAATTGTTGAATTGTGATTGATCCTGCCTTGTACTGTTGCACCAGCTCTCTCCTCTTCTCTTCGGTGATGTATTTGGAGTAGAGCAGCTCCCACAGTGACACTGTTTTGCCTTGGTACTTGCCTCCTGCTTTGGTTGTTGTGGTAGATTTCAGAATGAGTTTTGTTGCCTCATCAACAAAGAAGTAAAACTCGCCTTTCTTTACAATGACCAGTAAGCTAAGGCCTGTGATGGGGTCAGTGATACATCTCTCAACTAGCTGGAGATAAGTGAGGTTTTCTTGAGTGTTGGGGTCAAAGAACCCCTTGGTGTCATCATCAGGGTCAGACAGAATCTGGTTCATTTCAGCATCAAAGTAGCCTCTTTGGTAAGCCACCTGTACGGGCACTCTGTGGCTGTGCACTGGATCAATTATGCCTCCTGTTGCAATTTGTGCTTCAAGGAGACGAATTCCATGATCTTTCACAATCAGATCTTTCTTCAGGGCCTGGAACAGAGAAATCATGTTTCCAGTGTAGGGGTCTTTGTACCCTGTGACGGCTCTTTCTGCTGAAAGCAGTTTGTTTTTCCACTCGTTGCCAACCACTCCTTGACCAGCTGCCTGCTCCACAGAAAGCTTTTTGTTGTTCACAGGGTCAATGACAAAACCAGTGGCAGCCTGGGCTTCCAGCAGAACCAGAGAGGTACCTGGAGTCAACAGACCTTTGCATTTGGCTTCATAGATACTCAAGATTTCTTTGGTGGACTGGAGGTAAACTCCAGCAATGCTGTTGGTTCCCTTCAGGTACCGACGCACTGAGTCCATTTCACTTACTTCTGTCACTGTGACCTTTCCAGTACTGAGATCTTTGAAGAGGTTCTCATCAATGATTTTTGATTCCAGGAGCTCAGTAGCAGTGACATCCTTTCTGATACCTTCAAAGTTTGTAGTTTCTGTGACTGTTGTAGTGATGGTAGTTTTTGTAGTGCTGCTGTCCACTTTTGTTTCTGATGGTTTGCTTGTGATGACAGATGAGGTTGTTGTGGTCTGCTTCTGTATGATTGTCAAGATGATGTCTAAAAATTGTTGAATTGTGATTGATCCTGCCTTGTACTGTTGCACCAGCTCTCTCCTCTTCTCTTCGGTGATGTATTTGGAGTAGAGCAGCTCCCACAGTGACACTGTTTTGCCTTGGTACTTGCCTCCTGCTTTGGTTGTTGTGGTAGATTTCAGAATGAGTTTTGTTGCCTCATCAACAAAGAAGTAAAACTCGCCTTTCTTTACAATGACCAGTAAGCTAAGGCCTGTGATGGGGTCAGTGATACATCTCTCAACTAGCTGGAGATAAGTGAGGTTTTCTTGAGTGTTGGGGTCAAAGAACCCCTTGGTGTCATCATCAGGGTCAGACAGAATCTGGTTCATTTCAGCATCAAAGTAGCCTCTTTGGTAAGCCACCTGTACGGGCACTCTGTGGCTGTGCACTGGATCAATTATGCCTCCTGTTGCAATTTGTGCTTCAAGGAGACGAATTCCATGATCTTTCACAATCAGATCTTTCTTCAGGGCCTGGAACAGAGAAATCATGTTTCCAGTGTAGGGGTCTTTGTACCCTGTGACGGCTCTTTCTGCTGAAAGCAGTTTGTTTTTCCACTCGTTGCCAACCACTCCTTGACCAGCTGCCTGCTCCACAGAAAGCTTTTTGTTGTTCACAGGGTCAATGACAAAACCAGTGGCAGCCTGGGCCTCCAGCAGAACCAGAGAGGTACCTGGAGTCAACAGACCTTTGCATTTGGCTTCATAGATACTCAAGATTTCTTTGGTGGACTGGAGGTAAACTCCAGCAATGCTGTTGGTTCCCTTCAGGTACCGACGCACTGAGTCCATTTCACTTACTTCTGTCACTGTGACCTTTCCAGTACTGAGATCTTTGAAGAGGTTCTCATCAATGATTTTTGATTCCAGGAGCTCAGTAGCAGTGACATCCTTTCTGATACCTTCAAAGTTTGTAGTTTCTGTGACTGTTGTAGTGATGGTAGTTTTTGTAGTGCTGCTGTCCACTTTTGTTTCTGATGGTTTGCTTGTGATGACAGATGAGGTTGTTGTGGTCTGCTTCTGTATGATTGTCAAGATGATGTCTAAAAATTGTTGAATTGTGATTGATCTTGCCTTGTACTGTTGCACCAGCTCTCTCCTCTTCTCTTCGGTGATGTATTTGGAGTAGAGCAGCTCCCACAGTGACACTGTTTTGCCTTGGTACTTGCCTCCTGCTTTGGTTGTTGTGGTAGATTTCAGAATGAGTTTTGTTGCCTCATCAACAAAGAAGTAAAACTCGCCTTTCTTTACAATGACCAGTAAGCTAAGGCCTGTGATGGGGTCAGTGATACATCTCTCAACTAGCTGGAGATAAGTGAGGTTTTCTTGAGTGTTGGGGTCAAAGAACCCCTTGGTGTCATCATCAGGGTCAGACAGAATCTGGTTCATTTCAGCATCAAAGTAGCCTCTTTGGTAAGCCACCTGTACGGGCACTCTGTGGCTGTGCACTGGATCAATTATGCCTCCTGTTGCAATTTGTGCTTCAAGGAGACGAATTCCATGATCTTTCACAATCAGATCTTTCTTCAGGGCCTGGAACAGAGAAATCATGTTTCCAGTGTAGGGGTCTTTGTACCCTGTGACGGCTCTTTCTGCTGAAAGCAGTTTGTTTTTCCACTCATTGCCAACCACTCCTTGACCAGCTGCCTGCTCCACAGAAAGCTTTCGGTTGTTCACAGGGTCAATGACAAAACCAGTGGCAGCCTGGGCTTCCAGCAGAACCAGAGAGGTACCTGGAGTCAGCAGACCTTTGCATTTGGCTTCATAGATACTCAAGATTTCTTTGGTGGACTGGAGGTAAACTCCAGCAATGCTGTTGGTTCCCTTCAGGTACCGACGCACTGAGTCCATTTCACTTACTTCTGTCACTGTGACCTTTCCAGTACTGAGATCTTTGAAGAGGTTCTCATCAATGATTTTTGATTCCAGGAGCTCAGTAGCAGTGACATCCTTTCTGATACCTTCAAAGTTTGTAGTTTCTGTGACTGTTGTAGTGATGGTAGTTTTTGTAGTGCTGCTGTCCACTTTTGTTTCTGATGGTTTGCTTGTGATGACAGATGAGGTTGTTGTGGTCTGCTTCTGTATGATTGTCAAGATGATGTCTAAAAATTGTTGAATTGTGATTGATCCTGCCTTGTACTGTTGCACCAGCTCTCTCCTCTTCTCTTCGGTGATGTATTTGGAGTAGAGCAGCTCCCACAGTGACACTGTTTTGCCTTGGTACTTGCCTCCTGCTTTGGTTGTTGTGGTAGATTTCAGAATGAGTTTTGTTGCCTCATCAACAAAGAAGTAAAACTCACCTTTCTTTACAATGACCAGTAAGCTAAGGCCTGTGATGGGGTCAGTGATACATCTCTCAACTAGCTGGAGATAAGTGAGGTTTTCTTGAGTGTTGGGGTCAAAGAACCCCTTGGTGTCATCATCAGGGTCAGACAGAATCTGGTTCATTTCAGCATCAAAGTAGCCTCTTTGGTAAGCCACCTGTACGGGCACTCTGTGGCTGTGCACTGGATCAATTATGCCTCCTGTTGCAATTTGTGCTTCAAGGAGACGAATTCCATGATCTTTCACAATCAGATCTTTCTTCAGGGCCTGGAACAGAGAAATCATGTTTCCAGTGTAGGGGTCTTTGTACCCTGTGACGGCTCTTTCTGCTGAAAGCAGTTTGTTTTTCCACTCGTTGCCAACCACTCCTTGACCAGCTGCCTGCTCCACAGAAAGCTTTCGGTTGTTCACAGGGTCAATGACAAAACCAGTGGCAGCCTGGGCTTCCAGCAGAACCAGAGAGGTACCTGGAGTCAGCAGACCTTTGCATTTGGCTTCATAGATAGTCAAGGTCTCTTGAGTGGACTGGAGGTAAACTCCAGCAATGCTGTTGGTTCCCTTCAGGTACCGACGCACTGAGTCCATTTCACTTACTTCTGTCACTGTGACCTTTCCAGTACTGAGATCTTTGAAGAGGTTCTCATCAATGATTTTGATTCCAGGAGCTCAGTAGCAGTGACATCCTTTCTGATACCTTCAAAGTTTGTAGTTTCTGTGACTGTTGTAGTGATGGTAGTTTTTGTAGTGCTGCTGTCCACTTTTGTTTCTGATGGTTTGCTTGTGATGACAGATGAGGTTGTTGTGGTCTGCTTCTGTATGATTGTCAAGATGATGTCTAAAAATTGTTGAATTGTGATTGATCCTGCCTTGTACTGTTGCACCAGCTCTCTCCTCTTCTCTTCGGTGATGTATTTGGAGTAGAGCAGCTCCCACAGTGACACTGTTTTGCCTTGGTACTTGCCTCTTGCTTTGGTTGTTGTGGTAGATTTCAGAATGAGTTTTGTTGCCTCATCAACAAAGAAGTAAAACTCGCCTTTCTTTACAATGACCAGTAAGCTAAGGCCTGTGATGGGGTCAGTGATACATCTCTCAACTAGCTGGAGATAAGTGAGGTTTTCTTGAGTGTTGGGGTCAAAGAACCCCTTGGTGTCATCATCAGGGTCAGACAGAATCTGGTTCATTTCAGCATCAAAGTAGCCTCTTTGGTAAGCCACCTGTACGGGCACTCTGTGGCTGTGCACTGGATCAATTATGCCTCCTGTTGCAATTTGTGCTTCAAGGAGACGAATTCCATGATCTTTCACAATCAGATCTTTCTTCAGGGCCTGGAACAGAGAAATCATGTTTCCAGTGTAGGGGTCTTTGTACCCTGTGACGGCTCTTTCTGCTGAAAGCAGTTTGTTTTTCCACTCGTTGCCAACCACTCCTTGACCAGCTGCCTGCTCCACAGAAAGCTTTTTGTTGTTCACAGGGTCAATGACAAAACCAGTGGCAGCCTGGGCCTCCAGCAGAACCAGAGAGGTACCTGGAGTCAACAGACCTTTGCATTTGGCTTCATAGATACTCAAGATTTCTTTGGTGGACTGGAGGTAAACTCCAGCAATGCTGTTGGTTCCCTTCAGGTACCGACGCACTGAGTCCATTTCACTTACTTCTGTCACTGTGACCTTTCCAGTACTGAGATCTTTGAAGAGGTTCTCATCAATGATTTTTGATTCCAGGAGCTCAGTAGCAGTGACATCCTTTCTGATACCTTCAAAGTTTGTAGTTTCTGTGACTGTTGTAGTGATGGTAGTTTTTGTAGTGCTGCTGTCCACTTTTGTTTCTGATGGTTTGCTTGTGATGACAGATGAGGTTGTTGTGGTCTGCTTCTGTATGATTGTCAAGATGATGTCTAAAAATTGTTGAATTGTGATTGATCCTGCCTTGTACTGTTGCACCAGCTCTCTCCTCTTCTCTTCGGTGATGTATTTGGAGTAGAGCAGCTCCCACAGTGACACTGTTTTGCCTTGGTACTTGCCTCCTGCTTTGGTTGTTGTGGTAGATTTCAGAATGAGTTTTGTTGCCTCATCAACAAAGAAGTAAAACTCGCCTTTCTTCACAATGACCAGTAAGTTAAGGCCTGAAAGAGGATCTGTTACACACCTCTCAACAAGTTGTAGATAAGTGAGGTTCTCTTGAGTGTTGGGATCAAAGAACCCCTTGGTGTCATCATCAGGGTCAGACAGAATCTGGTTCATTTCAGCATCAAAGTAGCCTCTCTGGTAAGCCACCTGTACGGGTACTCTGTGGCTGTACACTGGATCAATTATGCCTCCTGTTGCAATTTGTGCTTCAAGGAGACGAATTCCATGATCTTTCACAATCAGATCTTTCTTCAGGGCCTGGAACAGAGAAATCATGTTTCCAGTGTAGGGGTCTTTGTAACCTGTGACGGCTCTTTCTGCTGAAAGCAGTTTGTTTTTCCACTCGTTGCCAACCACTCCTTGAGCCACAGCCTCTTCCACAGAAAGCTTTCTGTTGCTTACAGGGTCAATGACAAAACCAGTGGCAGCCTGAGCCTCCAGCAGAACCAGAGAGGTACCTGGAGTCAGTAGACCTTTACATTTGGCTTCGTAGATACTCATAACCCTCTTTGTAGATTCAAGTCTGACACCTGCTATACAGTTTGTAGCGCCAAGATACTTTTGAATTGATTCCATTTTGTCAACTTTTTCATCACTTATTTCTCCTGTTACAATCTGGGTGAAAAGCTCCTTTGAGATAATCTTGGACTCATACAATTCACTTGCTGAGACTTGCTTTCTCAATCCTTTGAACTTTTTTTGTTTGGTTGACACTTCTGTAATGATCACTGTGAGTATTTCAATGAGCTCCTCAATCTTCATAGTTCCAGTTTTGTACTGTTTTATGAGCTGCTCCCGTTTTTGTTTTGAAATGTACTCAGAGAGCAACACTTCCCACAGTGTGACCTCCTTGTTTTTAAAATTTCCCACATTGATTGTAATAATTTTGTTTTTGAATGCCAGCTCTATTTGCTCATCTGTGTGAAACACCTGGGATTTTTTGTTAGACAGTGGTAGGAGAAGTAGTCCAGTTTTAGGGTCTTTCTCACACTGATTTATCAGCTGGACGTAAGAGAGGTTTTCTTTAGTATTTGGGTCGAAGAAGCTCCTTGCATCATCAGTGGGGCTGGACAGAAGTTTGTGAATGTCTTCATTTAGATATCCCTTTTTGATGGCAACATGAACAGGCAGCCTGTGACTTTGATGTGGGTCAATGATTCCTCCAGTGGCTATTTGTGCTTCAAGAAGGCGAAGGCCATTGCTTCTTTCAATCAGCTGTTCATTCATTGCTTCAAACAGTGACACTGTTACACCTGTGTATGGATCTATATAGCCAGTGACAGCTCTTTCAGCTGAGAGAAGTTGCTCAAGGACATCTGGTCCAATTATTTTCTCTTTTGCAGCATCATCAACAGAGTAGAACTTGTTTTTGAGGGGGTCGATGACCCATCCTGTTGCAGCCTGTGCTTCCAGTAGTAGCAGTGCAATGCCAGGAGTCAACAGATCTTCCTTTTTTGCCTCATGTATGCTCATGACTTTCTGGGATGAATGAACCTTGATTCCAGCAATGCTTCCAGTTCCCTTCAGATATCCTCTCACAGTGTCACCCTGGGCTACTGCTTCAAATGACAGCTTTCCTTCTTTTATTTGTTTAAATGTTTCTGTGTTAATAATATCAGAATCCAGTAGTTGCTGTGCAGAGACATGTTTTCTGAGGCCCATTACCATTTTGGGAGTTTCACTCTTTTCCAGTGTTTCAATTGTGGAAATCACTAATGTGATTATGGTTTGTGTAGTAATCTTTCCTGTTCTGTATTTTTCAATTAACTCGAGCCGTTGATCTTCAGTAAAGTACCCAGAGTGAATCAAGTTCCACAGAGAGACTGCTTTTCCTGAATAGCGTCCTAGAGATACTTTTACATCTGTCTTTTCAAACTCTTGCTTTATCTCCATGTCAGTATATGTCTTTTCCATCGTTTCTGTGGCTTTCAGTGTATCATTCAGTGGCAGGAGAAACAGTCCAGTTTCCTTGTCTTTTACACATCTGTTTAACATCTCCAAGTATGTCAGATTGTCATGTGTTTTTGGGTCAAAAAAGCCCTTTGTGTCATCCGTTGGGTCTGTCAGAATTTGATTAAGTTCAGCATCAAAATATCCTTTCTCATAAGCAACCTCAAGGGGTAAGTGAAGACACTTTAAGGGATCAATGATGCCACCTGTGCCAATCTGGGCCTCCAGTAAACGGATGCCATGCTGCTTCACAATAAGATCTTTATTCAAAGCTTGGAAAAGTGAGATCTTCTGACCTGTGTATGGATCTGTGTATCCTGTGACAGCTCTCTCTGCAGACAGTAGCTTTTCATACATCTGTGGACCAATAATCTTATCTCTGAGAGCTTGTTCCACTGTAAGTTTTTTGTTTTTCACAGGATCAACAATGAATCCTGTAGCTGCTTGAGCTTCCAGGAGGCAGAGGGCAGTTCCAGGTGTGAGAAGGCCAGTTTGCTGTCCCTGATAGATGCTTAGTTTTTTATTGGAAGGTTGCAGGATTAACCCAGCAACACAACTGGTCCCTTGTAGATATGCTCTCACGTTGGCCATTTTCATCACATCAGAGCTTGTAATCTTTCCATCAATCAAACTGTTGTATGTGCTTTGATCCAAGATTTTAAGATCCAGAAGATCTACAACTGAGACTTCTCCTCTGAGACCCTCAAAGTTCAGGCCTTCTTGCTGCTTTATCTCCTTACTCTCAACAATCTTTGTAATGGTCACAATGAGTTCCTCAATTGTGATTTTCCTTGACTTGAACAGCCTGAAAAACTCCTGTCGTTGGTCCTCTGACAGATATTCTGAGTTGATAAGATCCCACAGTGTTGCATGCTGGCCTTTAAACCTGCCATACTTGACAGTAACCCTTGTTGTTTTGAATGTTTCTCTCATGTTATCATCTATCCTGACTTTGATGCTCTTACTTTTGATGGGCAGGAGGCACAAGCCTGTACTCGGATCAGTCACACATCTGGCCATAAGTTGCAAATATGTAAGGTTCTCCTGGGTGTTGGGATCAAAGAAACCTTTGGTGTCGTCACTTGGATCGTCCAGGATCAGATTCATTTCTTCATTGAAGTACCCTCTCTTATATGCCACATGGACAGGGATGCGATGGCTGTTCACTGGGTCAATGATCCCCCCAGTGGCAATTTGTGCCTCCAGGAGTCGAATTCCATGGTCTCTTAGGATCAGGTCTTTTTGCATCGCTTGGAACAAGGAGATTATTTTGCCATCGTATGGATCTTTGTATCCAGTGACTGCTTTCTCTGCCGAGCGAAGCTTTTGACAAACATCAGGCCCCACAATCTTTGCTTTGACAGCATCATCCACTGAAAACTTTCTGTTTCCAATAGGGTCGATAATGAACCCTGTTGCTGCCTGTGCCTCCAGTAGTACCAAGGCAGTTCCTGGCATCAGAATTCTTTTCTGTCTGGCCTGGTAGAGAGTCATGATTTGAGAATCGGGAAGCAAAATACCTGCAATGCTGTCTTTCCCCTTTAAGTACACGTTTACGTTTTCATCTTCTATCACATCCTTCACGGACTTCTTTCCCTTTTTTAGATCTTCAAGGACCTCCTCGCTAATAATATCTGCTTCCACAAGCTGTTTTGCTGTAACTGTTTCTCTTATGCCTTCAAAGACAGCTTTAGTTGTTTTCACAGACTTTTCAATGACTTCCAGAACTGTTGTAATGATCATCTTTATGCTGAGTTTCCCGTCTCTGTATTTTTGGAGGATTTCTTGTCTTTGGTTTTCATCAAAGTACTCGGACATCAGCAGCTCCCACAGTGAGACAGTCATTCCCATGTACTTCCCATATGTCACTTTCACTTTCGCCTCTTTGAAGGTCATTTTAGTTTGGTTATCTATGAAGCTGAAGTTCTGCCTGCCTGATTTGTCATGGAGAGGAAGGAGGCAAAGTCCAGTGGCAGGATCAGTGACACACCTTTCCATCAGCTGAAGATAGGTTAGGTTCTGTTCTGTGTTTGGGTCAAAAAAACCCTTTGTATCATCACCTGAATCCTCTAGTATTTTGTTCATTTCTTTATTGAAATAGCCTCTCTCGAAGGCCACATCTGTGGGAAGCCTGTGACTGTGGACTGGATCTATTATTCCACCCGTAGCAATCTGTGCCTCCAGCAGCCGGATTCCATGTTCCTTAACAATGAGGTCTTTGGACAGTGCTTCAAACAAGGAGATGGTTTCACCTGAATATGGGTCTTTGTATCCAGTTACTGCTCGCTCAGCAGAAAGCAGCTTTGCATGAAATTCTGGGCCAACAATCTTGTTTTTGACAGCCTCATCCACTGTGTACTTTTTATTTTTTACAGGATCAATCATGAATCCAGTTGCAGCTTGTGCTTCCAGGAGAATTAGAGATGTTCCAGGCATCAGGATTCCTTGCTTCATAGCTTGATAAATGCTCATTCTCTGATCAGATGAGAGCAGCGCAATGCCTGCAATGCTGCCTTTGCCCTCCAGGTATTCTTTCACTGTTTCTATCAGCATCACATCCTGTGTTGTGGTCTTTCCTTTCTGCAGGTCATCAAATGTTTTATTGTCAATGACCTTTGATTCAAGGAGTTGGGCAGAAGAAATTCCTTTTCGCAGACCCTTGAAGGTGACAGAGACAGGAAGGAGCAACAGGCCTGTGTCAGGCTCCACAGTGCACTTCTCTCTGAGTTTTCGGTAGTTAAGATTTTCCTGTGAGGTTGGGTTGTAAAACGCTTTGAGTTCTGACATCTCATCATTAAGCAAACCTTTTTCATAGTAGCCTTTCTGAATCGCTGACTCTACTGAAATATTTTTCTTCTCGATGGGATCAAACAGGCCCTGTGTGGCTATCTGTGCCTCCAGCAGCCTCAATCCATAATCTCGTGGGACTAAATCTTTTTGCATTGCTTGGAAGACAGAAATCATCTGGTTAGTGTAGGGATCTACATACCCACTGATGGCTTTCTCTGCTGTGAGAAGTTTCTCTTTCATCTCTGGCCCAATCACTCCCTCCTTAACAGCATCAGAAACAGGCAGCTTTCTGTTGTTTTTGGGGTCTACAATGCCTACTGTGGCAGCCTGGGCTTCAAGCAGAGCCAACGCTGTACCTGGTTTAAGCAAACGTTTTTTCATTGCTTGATAGATGCTTATCTTCTCATTTGATTTCTCCAGAAATATGGCAGCCACAGGTCCATGGGCTTTGGTGCTGCCATTTTGTTTTGCTTCAATGGAATGCATCTTGACCTGAAAATCAAACAATGAGTTAAACTCATTTGGGTTCACCACAACATTTCTTATTAAACACTATCAGCATTAATTCTCATCAAGTATATCTATGCATATACATTTTATTGTAATCCATGTAATCCTGCTTTTATTTCAAACTTCACTAATTCATTTATATTACCAAAGATGCAATGTAAAGATTTGAATAAATACACATGTATTAAAGGTAGGGTAGGAGATTTTGAAAACTCAGTGAGAGTCAGCCAGATTTTGAAAGTAAACACACGCCCCTTTCTCTCGGAGCTCACCCCGAAGCCACGCCTCCCAACCAGTCTGTGACTTCGGCCATCATGCACGTACCTCTCTGGTGCGCGCAGAGCAGGAAGAGAGTGACAACCAGCCAACTATAGGCCTCGTAGGATTGGCTGATGTTTTTAGCATTTTATAGCTTCCACAGATGATTCATATTCTTCGTTTTAAAGCGAAACTGCCGAACTAATCGGTTGCTATTGGATTGTAAAGAGAAGTTACACTAATTTAACAAAAAGTGCATCAGAATGAAATCTCCTACCCTACCTTTAATTGATTTTTCAGTGTTTCCTATACACAGACCAATACATGACAGGCTGCCACACAATCAACACCCGCCACCACAAATAAGTTTCGTGTTTTCTTTTCCAACACGATTTAAAAATATAACTATTGTTCCGTTGGCATGCATGCACAAATACTGACAGCTGATTCAACATGAAATTTAAAAGACAGGTCTTCCTCCGAAATAAAGTCCAGGTATTTGTATGAGCAAACTAATTCTACTGGCCTGCTCTGTAATGTATAGAGTTGAGGTGGGGGAAGGTCCAGGCAGGGTTCTAGAAAAATTTGTCTTATTAGTCTGAACTAACTAGGAGAATTAAGATTAAACTGTATAACTTCAATGTTTATTATTGTTTAGAATTTTATTTTATTTTATTCTTACTATTTTACCTTATTTTATATTTCTAACCTGTTTTTGAGTATGCATGGAGCACCTGAAATGCAAGCCATTTCCCCCTGGGATTAATAAAGTATTTCTGATTGCTTCTTGTAGCTTTAAAATTGTCATTAGATAAGCATACAGGTGTATATTTAACCTATAGCAGCTTCAGAAGTGTATGTTTACATTGCACTTCCTGCTCACACTCTGCATAAACCCTGACGACTGTCACAACACCATGACACTATCTGCACCGGCAACAAGGTGTCACCACAAATTGCTAGCTGGTCTGTGGGAAACACAGTTTTTTTTTTTAATTCTTTTTATATTTTGATGCTCATACTGTACTTACTTGGCAGTTGGTGGGATTTCCACTTCCAGACTTTAATCTGTGACCTTTCTACGCCTTCCTCAGCTATAAATGGCAAAGAATTGAAACAAGCGTTATTAATAACAGTTATTTTCTGTCAACTTTAACTTTTAACTGTATACTGTATATATTAAAACCTTTCTTTCCGAGTCTGTGGGAAACCTCAGATCCTCCAATGCTTCTGGCCGCTCCAAAATCCAAGGTAAAGGCCACAGATCTCCGGGCTTTTATGGTCAGAGCTCCTGGGCTTTCGATTCTCTCTGATGTCACTGTAGAGATAAGATGAACGTTAAAAAACAAAGTAATTCTTTGGTAGGGCAAGTTTCGTTTTTACTGTGCACACTAAATATTTATTGTACCTTTGTCCTTCATTTATAAGTTTTACAACTCTACCATAAAATGGAACGGTGCACATCAGACAAGTTTAAAATAAACATTAACAACATTACATGCGCCACACATTTTAATGATCTTTTCCACACAATAATAATAATAATAATAATAATAATAATATTGTAATTAGGGTTTAAGTTTTCACCATGCCTCTGCACAGATAAGGAAAAAAAAACTCTGCCCGTTTCACACACATCCTGTATTTACTTTGGCATGGCAGGACGCAATGTGTTGAAACTGGACCAGCAGGAATCACTGTGTTGTAACACGCATGGAAAACATTAGACACACAAAAAATAAATGCCAGGCGTTAATAAGAAAGTTAAAAAAAAAAAGTGAAAGGCAAACATTCAATAGGACAAAGACGGTCAAGGAATTTGACCTGGTGAACACTCTGCAACAATGTGCAGGAGACAAAAATATGCTGCATGGTACTGCCAGCTGACTGACATGTTGTCATTCCATTCAAAGGGCCTCTGTCACATGTTTTCTACTGGTCCTACTGCTTATTGCACCATTGACATCTTGCACTTAGATGACATACCTATGGCCCTCTCTATCTGCATTATTACCAACTGCTGCTATGCGACAGCTGTCCTTTTGTGTTTCCGCAAAGTTTTAGGCACTGAAAATACTCAGCAAAAGATCTTGGTTTTACAAAACCGCCAAGGCAAATCTTTTTACCAAGGTCATGAGTCCCATCACGCCTGCCAGCATGTACTAATTTAAGCAACCACAAGAGGTCACCAATGTGACTGTGATGATAATTCCTGTTAAATTGCAGGAGAATAATAAAATCAGGTGATGCTAGTTTAGTTTCCCTTTGGTCAGAAATGAGATAAAAAGTTCATTTAAATCTGTACATGAAACTTTTTGTAGCAAAACAACAACTGAGCACTTTAACTGCGGATACTGAAAGTACAAAAGTGTGCGGTTCGCTGGAAGTCAGGGACTTCCTCCATCCGTTCAGCTGAGAGGTCAAGTGTCTTACAGCACATGATGTCATTGCCACACATAGGAGTGAAAAAAAAACATTCTCAGAAAAAAGGGTGTGGAGAGAACTCACAAAGTGGCCTCAGCTCTCTAGGAGGGTAAACCTGATCACAGACAATGGTAACTGTAAAAAGTTGTAAAGACATTAATTGTTTTTACTGTCTGAAGATGCCATTCATACATGTTGTAAAGAGGCAAGGTGAGACCTGCAGGCTAGGTCTCACACACACACACACACACCCCTCTTGACTTACTGCAGACTGCACCGTGTGTGTGAAGAGGACAGCAGCAGGTCTGTGGTATCTCTCCCTGATGCTGCTGCACTGGCTGTTTGATTTTGTCTCCCACTTGGTAAATGTTTGAGAGTTTTAAATGATGTCAAACATTCACTTTACATTTATTGCACCATGTGAGTTTGCTTATCACATCATGAGGGCAAATACGTTAGCTGAAGAGTCACCACATCGTTAACATAGCTGCACTGTTCACCCTTTACAGGGCTCAATCCACCACCCTACAGAAATGGAGGTGTCAGCAGCAGATATGTATTAACTGCCTCTTATTTCTAACCTCTGCCATACATCTGTATTTACTCATAGGGCACATATCACACACCCAACATAGCCTCACACAGCCACACAGTTAAATGACATATGGTTGTCTGGGTGAGACAGCAAAAGAACATCCAAACATGAGGGCTATGGAGGGGCGGATGCTGATGTTATCACAACGCCACACCTTTAATGAGGACAAACATATACTATGTTGTTTGATCGATAACCAAAAGTATAAAACAATTGGTCAAAAGTCAGTCTTACTATAAAACAAATAGTTATGGTTTTATTGGTCATATTTTATGACGCTGCCTCAATTAGAAAGTAAAACTGTTCCTCTGGCATTGATTTACTAGGTTACGAAAAAGTAAATCTTTCCTACAATGGCTGATGTGTTTGACAAAATGGAGTTACATGTCTTCTAACTATAGCTTTAACTTAGCCAAGAATCTGTCTGAGTGACAGGAAGGTTTCAGTGCTGATAACCAGTCAACCGGCTGCGTTTGAACCTCGTAGATACAAAATAATCTGTACAGATATCTCATAACTGACACATTACTGTTAATTACCTGTCTGCTCTAACTTTTGGGTTACATACAGTAAAGAGTTACATCATATGTAGTACACAGAGATCATTATCATCACAATGCATTCCTGACAACACCTCAGCAATTTAAAACCAGAATGAATGAGGCAACGCTGTACCGGTGCTGCACGTCAGAGTTTCTGTATGTGAAATCTTTGATTATGTCAACAGCTCGGAGGCCAGTGCAGACAGGCATCGTGTAAAACTGTGTTTTAACAGATGTGGCGTAATCTGTGAGGAATGTTTGCTTTCCCTTTTTTTTTTAATCAGATAGAATTGCCTGAATGAGCAAGACACAAACTCATGCATAGCTTTTCTTTGTGCAACTTGTCCCACTGACAAGAAGGTAAGCTTTACTGTAAATATGTTTCCAATTAAACAACACTGTGTTGGAAGAAATCTGCCCTTACCTGCTGGAACGAAGTTCAAACTGCGCTGCTCAGCATTCAGTCTCCGCTGATGTGACAGACATCCTGTGATCCTGAAGTGTTCCCAAGGTTTCTGAAGTGCTCACTGCTGGTGGGTCAGATATACAGCCAGGCCAGCTGTGAAGCCCCTCCCCCTAATGATGAAGTAACAGCCTCCTCTGCTCAGAGTGACAGGGAGCAATGGCCGGAGATCTGAGTGCAGGGAGCTGCCTGAAATTCCTGCTGGCTTCCTTAGAACATGTCCATTGTCCGCTGAAACAATAACAGCAAACTGCATCTTGTAAAAACATCCTCAAGTTGAGGAAATGTATTGAACAGGTAATGATAAAGTTAAATATTATGAAAGTCTACATACTTAAATGTTATACTGCTTTTGTCTTTACAGCAAATGATTTCTGTAATAACAATAAGAAGGTGACAAGTAATGCAGAGGCTTATCTTCCTTATCTACCCAGCCACACTGCAGCAAGCAGAGCCGGATTCCCTGCAAACACACAGAGCTTTGTCTTTGCCTCTAGTTTGGCAGGTTTTCAGTGGGAAGAGGTTGAAACTTGACAGGTTAGAGGGGCACTGATGTGTGTCACTCGTTAATAAAACATGTGCATAAAAACAAATGCAAATGCATTAACTGAAGGTGATGAGTAGATGAAGCAGCCAATATTATTTGGCACCGACATTGATTTTTTTTTTCACCTCTGCCGAGACCAGATTCATGTTGCCGTGAAAAACAGGGTGTAGTGGCCACGCTGGAGATTCTGAAGAAAAAGGAAAGTCAGAGGTTGTTTGGATGAGATGTGCAAAGACACACCTGAGCATGCCTTGAAACCACACTGATGCATTCTTAGGAGGTCACAACGCCTGCCCCACCCCCCACCCCCTCTTTGCCAAAACAAGAATTAATTAGTTTCTTCAGAAGTGAAATCTGAGGATATAAACAGCTCAAACATTTAGACATGATGATCAGCAAAGCCACACCTTAGATTCACTTAACCAACCTGTGAACCTGAAAGATCGGTCAGATTACACATAATCTGGTGTGAGCTCTCAACACATTTGGTGTTTTTGGTAACCCTATTCATCACACCTGATTGATACTTTAGGTGACCTTCACCCACACCAGAGTAGCCTGGCCAGCCATACCAGTTCACTTCATGAAAATTGTCTCTATAAAACAGGTCTCAAGGTTACATTTAGGCTTTGAACTGCTTGGTTAGTTTTAGTTTAGTCTGTATAGTAAATGATTTCTGTAATAACAATAAGAAAGAGAAAGGGAATACAGAGGCTTATCTTCCTTATCTAACCAGCCAGGGTGTAGCAAGCAGAGGCAGATTCCTTGCACACAGAGAGTCGTCTTTGCCTCCAGTTTGGCAGGTTTTCAGCGGGGGGACGCTGAAACTTGACAGGTTAGAGGGGCACTGATGTGTGTCACACAATTCACATCACACATTCAACATCTGTTAACATGTGCATAAAACAAATGCAAAGACATTAATCATGTAAAACGTGCTCTCTGATTATTAATGTGTAGGAAACCAGCTGCAGAAGGTGATAAGGAAATTCCACTCAAACACAAGGTTCCAAATTGTTTGCATGTAATTGATCTGGCTGATGAGCCAATATTAATCAGCCTCTTTAATATTCACTAGCAATTAGCAATTCACATGTTATTGTTAGTAATGATGTGTTCATTTTTTTAACACAATCAACTGCATTTTGGATCAAAAAGAAACTAAAAGAATAAGCAAAAGCACCTGACGCATGCACGCACCCTGTCCTAGGCCGGTCTGAACAGGGTCTGAATTTTACCATGTGAGACCAGACTTTACCCAGTCTGAACAGGGTCTTACAGACCAGTACCCCACAGAAGAGTCTGAGTGTGACATGTCCTTTAAGGCATGAGGTGGAAAGCCACACCTTTCTGCTGGCAGCATGACAGTGTTAGAAAAGGAGCTCAGGTTTCAAAATGCAAGAAAATGCTTTAAATAGACAAATGAAAGGTGTCAAAGTAATACCCGAGCACTTTATGATAAAAAAATAAAAACAAAAATCCACCAATACACCAATATTTCTTGCTCTTGGGAACCTCGTCACGTCTTTCAATGCCCACTTAAGGCACAAACATTGCTTCCCTCTGCTCTCCACATTGTTGTCGGTGCAGCAGGATATTGCTCAGCCTTTTTCCAAGTCTGCCTGAAACTAAAGCAACAGACCAGGAATGTTTTTAATAGTGCTCCATTGTCGCCACCACACCCACCTTACCCTGCTCCTGCAGCCCCTACATGATTTTCTGTCCACTTTTCCTTGGAAGCCTCTAGCTCAGACTTCTGATTCTCCTTTATTGTACACTCCCAGTGCACACATGCAAACCATAAAACCTGAAGTCATAATATCAGTCTGTAGAGATCTGAAAAATGCTGCACAGTAGGATTACAGAACTTTCAGCAGTAGCGTGAACACACCTCACAGCCCCTTCAACTCACCGACCCCACCCTCATCCTGCAGCCAACCTTGACCTCAAAAATAAAAGAGGCATTTTTAAGCTATTTTTCCACAGAATTATACAAATGTTAACGCCTGAACGCCATCTGGCCTGTTCATTAGGGTGCTGGCTTAGATTTAACCATTTCCTTAGAGACACTTGTTAATTGGTGAGTTTATGTCATCAAACAACATGTGGTGAGCTCTGCATTCCGTAACCACACTAGGCAGGTTTTATCAGCCTTTCTGTTATCTCAGGCACACCCTGCCTTTTTCTTCAAATGCAACAACTGTGAACAGAAGTCCAGACAGCTTTTCTCCTGGCTGAGAGATCTTCTGATCATTTGTTCAAATGTGAATGAAAAACAGCCACACTGTAAAGGTTTTAGCCACCTTGTCATTCAATCGATGTGGTTTTAATTTAAGTTCTGTAAAACAGCAAAGAAGTACAGAGTCACAGGCTGCTGTGCTCGTTCAGTGTTTGGGTCGTGAAGTCAAAGGAATTTATGGCCAGCCTTTGCCCAGAATTAGATAAGAACATTGACTCTGCTCTAATTTTTCTTCATTGCTGAGTTACATCTGGTGGCTCTGTCTGTCTGAACTTGTTTGCATCATGTTAACGAATTTCTTATGAAATTAAACATGATCCTGGGAAAGTAATAGATCTGGAGCTAGTCCATTCAGAGCCTTGTAAGTAAGAAGGATTCTGAAGTTTAGTTTAGACCTGTTAAATATGTGGGATAAACCACATGTCCTGATCAAAGATAACCCCGAGGTTCCTCCTGGAGGCCAAGACCCAGAGATGTTATCAGATAATCTACTTCTGAGATTATCAGTCAAGTGGGAGACACCCAGTACAAATTTTTGTTGCGTTGTTTTTAGGAAAGGGGGAAAAAATCAATTAAAATTATAAATTGTGATTTTATTTTTAAGCCATATCCACCAGCCCTAGTCTATAGAGCAGACCTGGGCAAAGCACGGCCTGCGGTCCACACCTGGGACACTTGCGTCTTCAATGCGGCCCGCGGACCGTGCACTCAATATTAAACAAAGGCAGCAAAAGTCAGCTGTTGAGCACGGCATTACTGGTAACGTCTTTCCAACCCTCTGGGATTTGCTTTAACTTTTACTTTAACTCTAATGGTTTTGTTCTGTAAAAATATCCTCACATCATCTGTGCTGCTCTGCACTGTGTGTGTGTGTGTTTCAACATACAACCAGCACACACTCAGAGTAGACCTGGACACACACAGGAGGAGGAGTAAGCAGTAAATAACAACAGATTCTTACAATGATGAAAATGTAACAGGAGCATATTTATAAAGGTAGATACTGTGCCAGTGGTCTCCAATTTATATTATTTATGAAAAAATGTGTCTTTTCTTATGGAAGTCTATGTGGCCCTCGCAAAAAAATAATTGCCCACCCCTGCTATAGAGACTGAGTCGCTTTTTGAGGAATTGCAGTTTGTGGGTTTATTGTCAATTGTTGCTGCTTAAAACTACAATCAGAGATTAAAGAGATTCAAAGTGTTTACTGTCACATGCACAGTAAGGAAACAGGTTTCCCTGCACAATGAAAGACATGCTGTCTATACTGCATACCATGAAATTACAGGTATGGTATATAAAAAGTAGAATAGTTCAACGATGAGGCAATTAACAAAGAGGGCATTAAAAAAGATCATGTAAAGATACACATAAAATATAAACTATGAATAAGTAAAGTACAGCTAAATATAAAAGCTTAACATTGACTGTTAACATATCTCGGCTATGCCTGCCTGGATAGGGCCCAGCTTTCAATTTGGGGCTTGTCACGTAATTCACAAAACCATTGGAGGTTTTTGGGAGTAGAAAAGTAGACTATCGTCTATTTGTAACTACTTTCTTACATAATTGTACTTAATGTAAAAGTCTGCAGGAAATTCAATCTGTTTCTCAGTGATGCCCCGAAGTCTCAACTGCCACAGTGTAGCTCAAATTTTTACCGTCTCTGGCAATCAATCATGTTTTATTAGCTTGTGACGACAGCTCCAGTACATTATTATTTAGATCAAAAAAATGAGCAGCAATGTATTCCATTCCAATCTGTGTTACATAACATTGTACGACAGTAAGAACATGAACTATCACCGCAGCACTGAACCCTGTCATCACACTGTGGTGAACACCACCTGTTTAGTTTACCTGTGTTGACATGCATTTTTTAGGTGTGTCTTCAAAATGTCATTCTTTGTTATGGTGTTGAGAATATGGAATAACTCTGTACAATGAAGCAAGGAAACGCAAACAAATGATTCGTCTGAACTTGCTGAGCTTTCACTATGTCTGTACAAATCAGTTTGAAAGTTGACTGCACACTTTTCCTTCAGGTGAAACCAAAGTCGATGTGGCTCAACGTTGGATCAGCCTGTTTTGGCCTAAAGCACCACAGAGACTCCACGATACTACCCAGAAAACACAGGATTTCACTTTGCAAAATATGACTTTTATATAAAAATAACTCTGCAGGGTTAACCTGTGCAGAAACAGAACAGTGGAGTAAAAACAGTCCACCTAAGCTGCTTATGTGTTCAGATGCCAACATTACATAACTGGCTTGGTAGCGTATTCAAAGTTATGAATTTCCTCAGGACAGATGGAGCATGTGGTGTGCACCATTATGTGGACAGAATAAACTGACAGGAGGACATGAGTCCCATCTTTGTATATCAAACAGATTATATTTGACATGGAACAAACTATTTCTTAAGCACCAAATTTCGGGTTACTGTGGGAATCTGCTGTGGTTTAACAAGGGGCAATAAAACAAAGCAGGGCTGGGGTCTAATAAAATTATATTTTCATGTACAATACAACCTTGAATAGACCATGTGTTTTTCCTTAGACATCTGAACAAATAGTTTGTTCAGTGTCTAATAATTAACATGTTAATCTAAACATTGACAAGTGTCAATGTCATGTAGTTTTTACTATCAATGGTCAATATAGATCTCTGCCACAGTGGGTATGTGTGAAACAAACTGAGAGACTACAGGAGTGAAGCAACAACCAGGAGAGTTCATCATGGAAACTTTAAGTTCATGGTGATAAACACAGCGGGGTCTTCAAACAACTTTCAAGCAGCCAATAAAGCACTTCCGTTTCCACTTCCGGAAGAGGTGCTAATAAAGTTTTAAATTCTGATGGACTACAGGTGTATTTTTATACGGTTTGCCGTAAATTGTTACGTTTTAATTCTAACTGTTTGTACATTTTACTGGTATTCATCATACTTTTATTTACCTTAGTTGTCCGTACCATAGCAGGGTAACCGCTGGTGTCAAAGGATTAGCTTCTTCCGCTAGCCTGGCTCCATCCATCCATCTTCTGAATCCGCTGTGTCCCCCTGGGGAGGCGGGGCCTATCTCAGCTAACTACGGGCGAGAGCTAGCCTGGCTCGTAGCTGCTAACTAGCATGATGTTGCTAACTATCATGATGCTCGGATCACGGAGACAGGAGGAAGATGACGTAGTGGTCATTATTGTCGTGCCTCAAAACAACTGGTACTACTTACGACTACTTACAGATGAGCAGTAGCTTACGAGCTAAACACCCACTGATAGGCATATAAATGACTAAAGTAACGGTACGGTTAGCCCAGCTACGGCCGCTTGTTTCGCGGTTACAGAAGAACAATGGTGGTTTCCGTAGCAACGACACGTAAGCCGAACGTCACGCACGCAGGTGAAGCTTAAAGCGGACGGTAAAAACTTGACAGTAAAAACTACTTTTAAAGCAGCAACACTTTCAATACAAAACACACAAGAGAATCAAACATAATAAATAATATTAAAATAAAATAATAATAATAATAAAAATATTCTCAAAATAAAAAACATTCTTTGTTAAAATGGGGGGGGGGGGGGGGGGTAATATTATTTTTACTTATCATTTTACTTAAATGCCTAATAAACAACTGCAGCTCCTTAACAAAAGTACAACAAACACATAAACGGTTACCAGATGTGACCCTCATTCCAGCACTACTGTTATATTACACTGATCACAATGACTTTCCACTTTCATTATATATATTTTATTTATTTATTTTAGATACTTTAGTAATCCCAGAGGGAAAGTGCGGGTGAAGTGTCTTGCCCAAGGACACACAACAATGACTTAGGGAGGATCGAACCACCAACCTTCCAGTTATTGGACAACCCTGCTACACCACTGAGCCACTGCTGCCATTATAAATGTATACAGTACTTTCAGCTCCAGCCCAAACACTGCATTGTTGTAAACCTTGTTTTTATTGTAACCTTGTTGACCTTCTGGTACCACAGTGTCAGTTCATTCATGTGCTGCCTGCTTGACCCTTCATCACACCACTGTGACCAGAACCCTCAGAACCTCAGCGGGGATGTAGAGAGGGAAAGAGACCAAACACTGTGATTCACCTGATAATGGTTTTCTCCTGAATCCACCCCCCCCCCCCTCTCTCTGTAGAAGCTGCACTCGCCTGGATGTGTTGATGCCAGCATGAATCAGTTTGATGCAAATAGCAGCACTGAGGTGAGGCCTGGGATCATCCCACATAAAGCTCTGACACACTGCTGACAAATATCAACAACCAGCGACAAACCAGAGGGAGTGACTGCACAGGCAGGCTGCTGGTTTGAGTATTTAATGCTGGACCACCCCAGCACTGACTGAACTTCATGCAGAGCGACTTACAGTAACTATGTTTAAAAACATTCTTGAAGAATTATTTAACAACACACAGCGCAGTGACTAAAGAAAGAAGAATAGCCCCTCTGTGGTGCAGTTTATGAAATGATTTTTTTCTTACTGTCAGTCATAATCCAGAGGTTTTGCCCTTCCAGATGTTCTGATAGTAGCTTTATATACAGTTTAGAGCTGGAGAGGGGGTCAGAGCTCAGGTCACATTTTCAGCTTTTACACAGCCATACCTGAAGCGTATCAGCTCCCCCTGGTGGACAGAATCAGAGGTTACGTCTCAGCAACAACCTCAAAATGGGATGAGATGATCAGAAAAATCACACACAAAAACAAATCTGTACCAGGCGCATGAAAAATGTCAAATATAAAGTAGGGAAGGAGAAAAAATACATTGGACGCCTGTAGCAGATCTCAGTGTATATTAAACTGGAGTGAAACTTTGGCATGTCACTGAAAAATGCTTTTAACATTCAGCTAAAACATCCTTTTATTTAACATATATCAAATATATAGAGGAAAAAAACTACTATACTATACTAGGCTTGTTTTTTCTCACTGATGGGTGCCATTTTGAAAAGGAGGAACTCCTGTTACTAGTGACACACCACTGGAAAGGTCAGTACATGACATAAAAGGTTCAACTGAATATGATAAACACAAGGTCAGTTATATTTTTTTAAATCTCGTTTGGTGCTGTGTCTTGCACACAGAAGATGTTTGTCACTTCAGTTACGTCTTATTTAAATCTAGAAGACAAGAATAGCCCACAGCAAAGATTCCTTAGAACTGATTCTGACTCTTAATACAAAGAAAACAATTTGAAAAGCGAAAACTTCAGAGGCAGAAATGTCAACTTTTATTTAACTGAATGTAATATTTAAAAGAACACTGTGAAAATAATAGAATAACAGAACAGCTTTTTCAGAGGTGGATTATAAAGAGCCAGGATGGCTCTGAGTGGCTCCACGGAGGCCGCTGTTGCAGAGCTCTGCAGGAATAGGCGGCAGCCATGATGGGCTGAGCAGGAACTCTGGAGGTGGAGGACAGATGCTGCCAGGGTATATACCTGGCATCCAAAAGGGAAGGTGGACCATAGGCAGAGGAGCAGGCAGGCCTCCGATGTAGAAGGTGTCTGGAAAGAAGAGACAAACGTCAATCAAATAAATGGCATAATTACACCTGTTGGCTTTATTCTCAACACGATAAAAGGAGGAGGAGGGGATAGTTCACATTTAAAATTTTTTTTTTTAAACTACTACTAGATCTATTTGCATTATTTTATTTAGTAGAGGGTGAACCCAGTGTTTAAATTAAACATCATCACAATAAGCATTTAAATTATTTTAAAATAAAAGTCTCTGAGAGTTTGGGGGAAATTAAATTGTAGAAAAAAAAACCCACTAAAAATCAGTTTTTATCTTCTACCATGTAAATCAATGGTGGTTTGATTGTTAGCTAAACATTTAGCATAATTTAGCTACTATGCTAACACACTTAGCTATTAGCAATTAAGCTAGGAGCTTTCTTCTATTTCTAAATTAAATGATGCAGAAAAAAGTCATCCCTTTAGAAAACATTACATTTTATTTTAATCAAACTGAAAGAACAGATCAAAAGTTGTCCAAATAAACTAGATATATTCTTTTAATTGTCACGTTTGATACTGTATATGTCCATATTAGCAAAAAAGCTCTAAAATATAAATCATTTTTTATAATACTTTTTATAAATAGTCTTTTTTGAATGTTTTATAGGTCTTTATAACTCCTTATTATAACAGTTACTCACACTTCTCTCTGGAGGTGAGCGGCGGACCCTCCCTGGGGTCCACGCCGTCCACGTGCTCTCCTTCCACGGGGACATGAGAAGAGGTTCCGGCAGGAGGACACATCAGTCCAGATGTAGCCGACGAACGAGGGCCTCCCTCCGGTACCACCTCGGTTAAAGCTCCTTTAGCCGCTGGTTTCCCCGCGCCAGCGCCGCCTCCGGGTATTTTCATGCTCTTCTGGATCAGAGTCCGCCGCGTCCCCAGGCTGCACTTCCAGCACCCGCACTGGAGGAACGGGCAGCACTTCGTGTGGCCTTTCTTGCGGACAACGACGCCGTGGTTCCGGCAGCGGCAGCACTTCGGCTGGCGCTGCTCCTCCACTGCAGCGGCCTCCTTGGATGAAGACATATTTAACAGAATGGCGCTGAACCAGGCAGCAGGCCTCACACCTGTGACCTGATATAAACTTAAAAAAAAAAAAAAAAAAAATAAAAGTATCATTTTATGATGTGAGAACGTCTGAGAAAGAAGAGGGGAGCCAATCAGGAGCTGGATGTAAACAGGTGCTGATTGGTCAGAGGGGGTCAGAAGGTTCAGGGGATTCCCCAGGTTCGGACCATGAGAAAGCTGCTTACTGCTATTTCCAAATGTCCATATGAGTACAATAATAATCAATGTATTATTATTTGCAGTGAGCCATTCAGCATTTTTAAAGAATTTAAACAAACACCCAGAAAAGTTATTACATATGTGCCCTACTGTACATATTAAATTACATGTTCAGCCAAATGAGCACTTTAAAAACTTGTCATTATCATTTCAAATGTTGGTATTTTAAGATTAACCTTGCAGGATTGCAGGTACACATCTCTTTCCCGTGCTTATGTGCTGATTGTCCCACATGAACCAACTTCCTGATGAAACAATGTGTCATATCTTCACACAGGAGTCTGTTATGTGAACGCATCTCTTTCCCATGCTTTGGTGCCTATCCCCCACATGAACCACACCTTCCAGTCTAATCAATGTATCATCTTCACATAGACCCCATATACAGAGCTTGATGTTTGCCTTGCACTCCTTTCACTCAGCCGCTGCCCTGGCTGCTCTCCCCCAACAAGAACTTGGGCAGAAAAGGAAGCGCTGTGAGCTCTGGGCCCCTAGAGACAACAAGACAAGCCTGAGATGCTGCAAATGTGATGCAAGGCACACAAGGTGTCACATGCATGCACACATACACACGACTTCATGTTGAGTATGGTTTCGTAACACATTTTCAGTGGCTATTTGTATTTTTACTGCAGTTGTGGTGAAAAATGGTTTTTGTGCTAATTTAAGAGCAGTTAAAATAGATGAAACCCTAAAGTAAGGGGCGGGAGGTGAACACGACAGGAGGGTTAATCAATGACCATCAAGTGCTGTTGAAAAATAATTACCTTCACTTGCCTACAGAGCTTCATTACATGGCAATTTTTATATACTTTAATCATAAATATAAGATGTAGAGTAAAAAATCTTTAATATCTTCCTCTAAAATTGTAACTGGGTCAAAACTGTGGTCTGTGGTCGGCATGAAGCTGGACTCCCTGGTGACAGTGGCAGAGAGGAGAACACTAAGAAAACTTCTGGCTATTGTGGACGATGCCAGTCATCCTCTACACACTGTCATCAGCAGTATCTCACTCAGAGGAGCCTGAACAATCACAGGCTGCTCCTCTCCAAGAGCAGGACCAACAGACTCAGAGACTCCTTTGTCCCCCGATCTATCAAACTTTACAACTCTGCTTTTGGCAGGGAGAGTAAAGGAGAAGGAGGGAGGAGTACAGCCTGCTTGATACAACACACGTGCAATAATTTATATGTGCAATAATACATCTGTACCATCTATGCTGCTGTGCATTGTTTGTTTACATTTACTGCACTATATCACATTACCATCTATGCTGGTGTGCAATGTTTGTACATAATTCCTCATATCTTTTATTTTTTACTGTACTGTATTCTATTTTATTCTATTTAACTCTTGCTCTGACTGTTGGTGTTGTATTGCTGCTGGTACCCAAATTTCCCTGAGGGACCTTCCCAAAGGGATTAATAAATTCTATTCTATTCTATTCTATTCTATTCTATTCTAAACAAGAGTTTAGTACATTATAAACACCGGTGAACACAGTTTAATATTTGTGTGCGATGTGTCTGATCACAATGAACAAACCTGAGGAAGTGTTTCATCTCCATGTTTATTTACATAGTGTCAGCTGTTACAATAAAATTCCTTGTCACCGTTTTTATTATAAATACACCATTTTTTTAAACAAGGCTTGATAACCCTCACTAAAATACATCCGCCAAACCTTTTGAAACACAGAAAAAAAAAATGTTTTAATGGATACAACTATATCAGTTTTGCACCTTTTTTTAAAACGTTAGTAAATCATGCAAAGCAGAAGTACGAAAATAAAATGATATAGATTTAAATGTGTGGCTTTACAAAGAAGAGTTCAAATCA
This sequence comes from Parambassis ranga, assembly GCF_900634625.1. Taxonomy (NCBI): domain Eukaryota; kingdom Metazoa; phylum Chordata; class Actinopteri; family Ambassidae; genus Parambassis; species Parambassis ranga. The sequence goes on along the minus strand of NC_041023.1, from coordinate 4,319,083 downwards.
AAACGAGTATATATGTGGTGTAAAATACAAATACTGGGTCTGGTGCGAAGCTTAAAGATCTTTCTCAAAGAAATATGAATTCATGGCTTTTAGCAACAGTGCGCTTCAATTAGATATACAGTACATACATTACTCTGTGTCTGTGAAGAGGACAAGAAGGGTGAATAATACAAATATTTGCTAATAAATGCTTAAATGTAGTATTTTTAGCCCTGTGGAACTACCACATATTTAGCTGTTAGATTGTGACATACTGTAAAAAGGCTTACCTGATAACACAGTAATCAGTACATGATGGGTAGCATTGCTTTTTCAGTCATGCATCAGTCAGTTTACAGTGCAACCACTGTACCATCTCCTACACCCCCGATAAAGTGTTAAACAGTTTTCTGCAGGCACTTACAAAGCGTGGTTTAGGTCTCTGTACGAGTTCAAGACTGGATGCAAGTTTTCAGAATGGTCCACTGTTGAAAGGTTCGGATAAAACGTCGCGTGTGTGTGTGTTTGCATAAAATCCTTGGTTACAGTGAAGGTCACGGCCCAGGCTGACGTTGAAGGGTCTCTGGAAGACGTCTGAACAAAGGCAATTTCTAAAAGAGTAAACAGAAACGTCAGGTTTAAACAAGAAGCATAGAGGAAACCCTAAAATGATGACTCTGCCGGTTTACGAACCATGTGATGTGTCCAAAGGCGCAGTGACTTGTTATAAAGCACAGAGCTGTCAGACGGCCTGTGTATTGTCCTTTCATTGGATTTGACATTGTTAGCATGTTGTTGTAAGTCCGGGTTAATAAAGCAGATTTCGGAGTGTGTGCGGCAGTGTAGCCCAGGAGAGAAAAGATCTTGAAGCTTGGCGTTCTTGAAGCAGACTCATCTCGGGAAGACTCCATATTCTGCTCTGCAGAGTGGCTTTCTTTAAGCTCTAAACATTTTTCCTCAGTATTCAGAAATATACACATGTACAGAAAATTTAGTTTGTACATCCAATTTGGTTCTCTTTAACAGTCAGGCTGTGAACGATCATCAGTTATAGTTTAACACTTATTCATCTTTGTGGAGCAAATGCTTTTGTTATTAAAATATCATGTATGCTTGTTACATTCATGATGGATATCAGGATTAGATAGCTGTTGTTTAGGCTAATTGCTTACAGTGCAGTAAGTCTGATGATAGCTAAAAGTAAAACGAAATATACAATAAACAAAAATATTCAACTTGTAGAAAATTAAATATTGAAAGTAACAACCTCATGCAGAGCAGAATAAAGAAAGCCTATATTCTGCTGAGACTTAGGCATCTGGTGAGCTTTGTGGTTTTGTATCCTTCCCTTTAACTCATCAGTATCGGCGGCCATAGCTTGGTGAACTGTAGGAGGAAGAGGAGAAGGTTGTTGTGAAACTTGATCCTGTGGCATCGAAGCTGCCTCTTCTGGAACCTGACCGGGAACCAGTTCTTGAGCCAGATCGTGACCCTGTGGCAGAGCCGGATCCGCTGATGCTGTAGGGACTGTAAAGGCCTTTGCTTGACTGAGATGATGCTTCAAGTAGCCGCAGACCGGTCCCCTCCTCTATCATGCTCCTTTCCATAGCGTCCTTGTAGGAGATCTTCAGCTTGGTTTTAGGGCATGTGAGGTATTTTGAATATGCACTAACATCTCGCAACTTCTGGGCTGTGCGGGCATCTAATGCGCCCTTCTTTACAGCCTCATCTATGGAGACTCTACCTGTAACCTCTGGGTCAATTAAACCCCCGGTGAGATACTGGACCTCCAGGAACCGTTGTCCAGCCTCATAGTACAGCCAGCCTTTCTTCAGAGCTTGGGCAGCAGACATTTTGGTTTTAGTTCTGGGATCTTCAAATCCGTTGTATGCCTTCTGAGCTAAACTGATGCGGTCCACCATAATTTTATCCACAAGCCCTTTATTCATTGCATCTGTCACAGAGAATTTCTCCCCGGTGTTTGGGTCGATGAGACCTCCAGTGCAGGCCTGAGCTTCCAGCAATCTTTGCCCTGTTATGTTATCCACAAGATTTCTGTGAATGGCCTCTGTGACAGACACCTTTTCCAGAGTGTCTGTGTCTAAGATTCCAGCCACAGGTCCAGTTTCCTCTGTTGGGTCATTCCATGTGGTTGCTGGTGTTTTTATTGAGGGTATTGGGCTCATAGGGTACGAAGAAGAGGAGCCAAAGGAGGAGGACCGTGATCTGGAACCACTCATATTTCCTGACAGCATGTCGGCAAACTCGGTGATAGACAGTGTTCCTGCTCGGTACTGATCCAGGGCGGATTTGTCAATCAGACCCCTTGAGATTGCATCATCAATATCGTACTGTCGTCCAGACCTCCTGTCAATGATCATGGATTTCACAACTCCATCAGAGGAGGTGATGGTTATCTCCTCCCATTCACACTCCTGCTCTGCAAGCTCCAGGTAAGTCTGGTGGTCGATAAGTCCTTTTTGATACGCCTCATACACAGACATCTCTTTGCCTGACTCTGGATCGACAATGACCACCCTCCGCTTGCGAACAGAAGACTTGGATGATGTCTTCCTCTCACGCTTCTTCTCTTTCAGCAGCAAAAGAGCAAGGCCGGTCTCTGGGTCTGTCATGCATCTTTCCATCAGCTGCAGGTAAGTGAGATTCTCTTCAGTGTTGGGGTCAAAGAAGCCCTTTGTATCATCTGATGGATCAGTGAGGATCTCATTCATCTCCTCATCAAAAAGCCCACGTTCATATGCTGTTTCGACCGGCAGACGGAGGCTCTCCTGTGGATCAATTATTCCACCGGTGGCAATCTGAGCCTCTAGCAAACGAATGCCATGGTCTTTCAGAATGAGCCCCTTTTTCATAGCCTGGAACAAGGAGACAATCTTGCCAGAATATGGGTCCTTGTATCCTGTGACAGCTCGTTCAGCTGAGAGGAGTTTGTCTTTGAACTCTGGGCCAACAACATTCATTTTAACAGCTTCAGTGACATTTAGTTTCAGGTTCTTAATGGGATCGATTACATAACCTGTGGCGGCCTGAGCCTCGAGGAGCTCAAAGGCAGTTCCTGGTCTGATCATGTTCTTCTTCATGGCTTGGTATATAGACAAGCGGTCTTTGGTAGACTCTACATACACACCAGCAATACAGCTTGTGCCCTCCAGGTACTTCTTCAGATTTCTGCTCATCTCCTCCACCGAAAGAGAACCCTCAGTGAGTTCATTGTATGTCTTTTGGTCAATAATCTGTGACCGGAGCAGCTCCTCCACAGTAATTTGCTTTCTGAGGCCCTTAAAGAGAAGCTTCCTGTCTGCCAGCGAGAGGAGCCGCAAACCACTTTCTTTGTCAACTCTGCATCTTTTTAGAAGCTGGGAGTAGGACTGCTTCTCATCTGATGTTGGATCAGTGTAACCTCGCACATCTGCAGTAGGTTCAGATACCCTGTCAAGTGTCTCCTTGTTGATGTATCCACGCTGCATGGCAACATCAGTTGGAAGGCGGAAGTAGTATTCAGGATCAATCAGCCCTCCAGTGGCATTCTGTGCCTCCAAAAGCCTCAGGGCATAATCCTCAGGAATGAGGTCTTTTTTCATTGCCTGGAAGAGAGAAATCACTTTCCCACTGTAGGGATCCTTGTAACCAGTGACTGCTCTTTCAGCTGAGAGAAGTTTGTCATGGAGTTCTGGGCCCACAAGTCCTTTACGCACAGCCTCGTCCACTGTTAGAAGTTCATCTTTTACTGGATCAATCATGAATCCTGTTGCTGCCTGGGCCTCAAGGAGATGCAAAGCAACTTCAGGCTTGATCTGTCCATTCTTCATTGCTCTATAAATGCTGATCTTTGGTGGATTGTCAGACATGATTCCTGCTATGCAGCCGGTGCCAAAGAGATACTGCTTCACTGATGGCATCTCCATTACCTCACGAATAGACATCTTTTCTTGCTTTAGGAGGTTGTATGTGTGCAAGTCGATAATTCGAGCACTGTACAGCTCCTCGATGGTAATTCTTCTTCTGATAACATCACAGGACATGCTCTGCTCTATCTTCAGAGTCTCTCTCTGTTCAATGATTTCAATGATAATGATTAGCATTCTTTCTTTTGTGATCTGACCCAAGCGATACTGCTCCAAGAGGCGGCGCCTCTCTTCATCTGGAAGCATGTTTGAGTTCATGACTTCCCAAATGGTCATACTCTTTCCAGCAAAACTCTTATGTGGGATCTCAATTTGAGTATTAGCCAGGTCTGTTTGAGCTTGTTCCTCTGAGTACTGATAAGATTTCTCAACAGGAGTGGGAGCTTCGACCTTTGACAGAGGCAGGTAGCACAGACCAGTATTGGGATCTCTTATGCATTTCTCCAGTAACTGCTTGTAGGTAACGTTTGCATTGGTGTTAGGATTGATGAAGCCTTTAATGTCTCCTGAGGGCTCGTTGAAGGATTTGGACATTTGTTTACTGAGGTAGCCGCGCTGAATGGCCACTTCATTGGGCACACGATGACTGCTGACTGGGTCAATTATCCCTCCTGTAGTAAACTGAGCCTCCAGAAGAGGAATAGCTTGCTCCCTCAGTACAAGCTCTTTCTTCATGGCTTGGAATAGAGAAATCTTATTGCCAGTGTATGGATCTTTGTATCCAGTGACTGCTTTTTCAGCTGAGAGAAGTTTTTCATGAAGCTCTGGACCAACAACTCCGGCCTTCACTGCATCGTCCACACAGTGTTTTAGGCTTTTTACTGGATCAGTTATGAATCCAGTTCCAGCTTGGGCCTCCAGTAGTGCCATCCCAGTGTTATGCTGTAGAACATTCTTTTTCATTGCTTGATATATGCTTAACTTTTCATTGGAACCTTCCATAGTGACGCCATCAATGCGATCAGTGCCCTGCAGGTACTTCTTGACTTTATCAGTTTCACTGACTTGTTTTGGTGTCTTTTTACCCTGCTGGAGTAGATCAAATGTTGCCTTATCAATGATGTTGGCATCAAGCAATGACCTGGCAGTGACTGGCGCTCTAAGGCCTTCAAATCCAGCCTCTTCCTTTGTTTTGTCCTCCATTTCATCAACCATTGTAATCACAATCTTAATCAGCTTTTCAATGGTTACCTGTCCCATTCTGTATTGACGAATCAGCTCTATCCTTTGTTCCTCAGTGATGTATTCAGAGTGTATGATCTCCCAAATAGTGACTTTCCTTCCTTTGAAAGGTCCATACCCCAGCTCCATGGTGGCCTGGTTGAAGGCCTCTTTAGTTTTAGCCTCTGTGATCTGTTTCTCTTCCTTTGGCTTTGGTGCCTTCTTTGAGAGGGGGAGTAATGGGAGGCCAGTTTCTTTGTCTGTGATGCATTTTTTCATCAGCTCTGCATAGGTTGCATCCTCTTGTGAGTTTGGATCACAGAAGACTTTTGTTTCATCAGTGCTTTTGTTCAAGGTCTTGCCAGTTTCCTCATCAAAATATCCACGCTTACAGGCGACCTCATGTGGGATGCGATAGCTTTTGACAGGGTCAATAATTCCACCTGTTGAGAGTTGTGCTTCTAGTAGACGGACGCCATGATCTTTCTTTATGAGGCCTTTGTTCATGGCTTCAAACAGGGACACCGTTTTTCCTGTGTATGGGTCTCTGTAGCCGCTGACAGCTCTCTCTGCTGACAGAAGTCGTTCGTGCAGCTCTGGGCCAACAAGACCAGACTTAACAGCTTCATCAACAGGAACCCTCTCATTTTTCACAGGATCAATGATAAACCCTGTTGCCGCTTGAGCTTCTAGAAGATTCACAGCGGTCTCTGGAGAGAGTAACTCTTTTTTCACTGCTTGATAGAAAGACATTTTCTCCTTAGATGGTTCATTCAACAGTCCGGCGATGGTTGGTGTTCCCTGCAGTGCCTTCTTCACAGAATCCATCTCAGAGATCTCTTTAGCTGTTACCTTTCCATTACTCAGTTGGTTGAACAGGTCTTTGTTGATAACCTTGGACTCTAGCAGTTCGTTGGCAGAGACTGTGGCTCTCAAACCATTGAAAACATTCTCATTGTTCTTCTCCTTGTCTTCCACAACAGTGATGACAATTTTGATGATCTTTTCCACTGTGATCTTGCCTGTCTTGTACTGGCGAATCAGCTCTCTTCTTTGCTCCTCTGTGAAATATTCTGAATTGATGACTTCCCAAATGGTTACCGTTTTTCCTTTGAACTTTCCAAAAGGCACATCGACGTTGGATCTACTGAACACTTCCTTGGTCTCTATATCTGTATAAGTTCTCTCAGTCTGACCAGCTTTCTCTGTCACCGGTAATATCAGCAGGCCAGTCTCTGCATCCTTGGTGCATTTGTCCAGGAGCTGTTTGTAAGTGAGCTGTTCCTGAGTGCTGGGGTCAATGAATAATTTGCAGTCATCGCTGGGGTCGGTGAGTTTCTTGTTGATGTCTGCGTCAAACAGACCCTGCTTGTAGGCAGTCTGTAGTGGCACTCTGTGACTGTTGATGGGATCAACAATACCACCAGTTGCTAGTTGTACATCTAAGAATTTAGTGGCCTGCTCCTTCTCAATCAGTCCCTTCTTCATGGCGTCATAAAGGGAGATTTTGGCTCCAGTGAAGGGATCTTTAAAGCCAGTGGCTGCCCGCTCTGCAGACAACAGTTTGTCATGGAGTTCAGGACCAATTAACTCTTCCTTGACTGCCTCGTCTACAGTGAGGAGTTTATTTTTCACTGGGTCAACAATGTAGCCAGATGCTGCCTGGGCTTCCAGGAGCATGGTAGCAGTGTTGGGAGTAATCTTCTTCTCCGTCATGGCCTGATAGAGGCTCATTTTCTCTTTGGATGGAGTCAGGACGCCTCCAACACTGCTCTGACCCTTCAGACAAGATTTAACCTTATCAGTCTTTCCAATGTCTTGCACTGAGGCTTTGCCCTTTTTCAGTTTGTCAAACTCCTTCTTGGTCAGGATTCCGATTTCATGAAGTCTTTCAGCAGGAACTTTCTCTCTGATTCCATCAAACGCAAATGGCGATTGTCCATCTTTCTTTGCTCCGTCCACGTCAACAGAGCCATTGAAAACTTTCTTTGTTGTTCCCACCATTGTCATTGCAACAAGCTGCTCCTCAGGAACCTTATCAGTCTGAACTTCAATTTCCTTTGTTTTAGATGCAACCTGTTTGGCAGCAAGCACCTCAAGACTCTGAAGCTTCTCTCTGAGTTTTTTGTTCTCCTCTCCCAGGAGGTTTTCTTGCTCGAGCCTCTTCTTTTCAAGCACTTCCATTTCTTTCTGCTTGTTTTTCATCTCTGCTTCAGCCTCCTTTTGCTTCTTTACAGCTTCGTCCATGATGGCCTGGAGTTTCTTCTTCTCTTCTTCCATGAGCTTATGCTGACGGTCTTGTTCTTCTTTCAGCGCTTTAGCCTTGTTCACTTCATCTTCAAACTGTTTCTCCAGCTTCTTTTTCTCGTCTTCAACTGCCTTTTCTCTTGTCAGCAGCAGCTCCTTCTCTGTGAGGAAAGACTGCTGAAGTTTTGCCTTCTGCTGCTCGATTTGTTCTTGTTGGGCATTCGCCATCTGTTTGAAAAAATTAAGAGAAGAAGTGAAATCAGTTTCTAAAACATCACTTTTTTAATAAATGTAATTGAAATCAATATATAAAGCAATAGTTAACCCATTTGGAAAACATAGTTTCCTTGCTAAGAGATGAAAAGATGCATCATACTGTCTGTACAATTGCTATCCTGGCTCTGCCTAAAGCCCCTTTATTTAACAGACAGCAACAGAGATCAGTCCTAAAAACCTGAAAAAAGTGTTAGCATTAGCTCTTCAAAAGTTAATGGGTTTCGAATGGCTTGTGGCTAACACAAGATCAGAAAACGTTTACATTTCACTCTACAATACAAAATACAGAAGTAAAAATCACAGTGCCTAAAATGGCTAAATTGATCTACTATACAGGAGGTAAGAGTGATAAAACCTGCCTTTAGTATATGATTTATACAATATGCCCCTCAGCAGTAAACCCTTTCACCTACGTGCACCTATGTCACTACTCGTGACCATTTGTTCTTGCAGTACTGTGGTCTAAACAACTTTCATATAAATTGCTGGATGTTACTTGGAGGTTCTGCAATTTACATGAAAGGTGTTTTCACAGATATTCCACTATAGTTAGTGGGTGTAACGGGGTCATGTTAATTGCAAGGGTTCTACATACTGACGTGTTAATGGAATACCTCTTTAGATTTTTTCTGAAGCTCCTCAGCTTCTTTTTTCAGCTTCTCTCTCTCCTTTTCAAGGTCACTTATGGCTTTCTTCAGGTCACCCGCCTCTTTGGTGCTCTGCAGTCGCTGCGTCTCCAGCTTCTGCACCACAGTCTCTGTGACTTGTTTTTCTGCCTGCTGCAGACGAGCTTTCGCTTCATCGGCTTGCTTCTTGAACTTCTTCGCCTCCTCGTCTGCTTTGGCCTGAGCATCGCTGAGCTCTTTCACCTTCAGCCGAAGCTTTTCTGCCTCAGCCGAAGCTTCGAGCTGCCTCTTTCGCTCAGCTTCCAGTGATTTTTGGAATCCTTCTGTCTCCTTATCCAGGCGCTGCTGGATCTGTTGTTTATCCTCCAGGAGTTTTTTAGCCTTTTCCTGTGCCTGATCCTTCTGTTTCTGGAGCTGCTCTGCTTCAGCTTTCAGTTTGGTGGCCTCTTGGATGGCCTGCATTTTCTCCTTGAGCATTTTCTCTGCAAGAGCCCTCTGTTCAATCAAGTCAGCCTCAGCGATCTGCCTCTGCCGGGCTGTTTCTTCCGCCTCCACACTGAGTCTAGCAGCTTCCTCTGCCAGGCTTTTCATCTTCTCCGCCTCTTCTGCCAGTAGTTTCTGTGTGCTGTCTGTGTCTTTCTGCATGAGACGCCGGTTTTCTTCTTCAATTTTGATCTTAAGCTTCAGGAGCTCTTCCATCTGAATCCTAACTTTGGACAGTTCATCCTCCACCTGTGCCTTTTGTTTGACAGCATCACTGACTTCACCTTTCACTCTCTGAAGCTCCTCGTCCAGAACAGCTTTCTGCTTGTCTGTCTTATCCAGCTGCAGTTTAATCACTGCTAGCTCCTTCTCCACCTGAGACTTCTGGTTCAGTGCCTGTGCTGCCTCTTTTTTGTGCTTGGCCATCTCTGCATCCGCCTGCTGCTTCTGTTTCAGAGCCGCGGCCTCAGCTGCAGCCCGCTTTGAGGCCTCCTCCTCTGCCTCTTTCCTCAGTCTCTCTGCATCTTTCTGAGCTTTGGCCTGTTTAGCAGCTTCGTCCTCGGCAGCTTTTTTCTGCTTCTCAGCTTCCTCGGCTTTCTGCCGGAGCAAAGCGGCCTCTTTCTCTGCTTTCACTTTGGCTTTCTCTGCAGCTTCTGCCAGTTTTTTTGCATTTTCAAATTCTTCTTTCAGCTTCTTCTGAGCAAGTACATCTTCTTTGTTCTTACTGAGAACATCCTGGGCTTTCTGCTCTGCAGCGCTACATTTTTGTGCCGCCTCTTTGGCCAGAATCACCTGCTTCTCTGCATCCTTCTCAGCCACTTCTTTCTGTTTATTTGCTTCTGCGGCTTTATTTTTGAGCCGATCCACTTCCTCCTGTGCAGCTTTGCACTGTCGAGCCGCCTCCTCTTCTGCGGCAGTGATTCTCCTCACCTTCTCCTCCGCTTCTTTCCTCTTCTTCTCTTCGTCTGCAGCGAGCTTCTTCAGTTTGTCCGCCTCTTGCTCAGCTTTGACTTTGCTCTTCTCAGTCTCGTCAGCGATGCTCTTCAGTTTCTTTAATTCTGCCTCCAAATCCGACCTCTCTTTTGATGCTTTCTCAAAGTTGATCCTGATGATGTGAATCTCTTCCTCCACCACCTTCTTCTGCCTCAGAGTTTCTTCCACAATAGTTTTTTGTCTTACTAGCTCAGAATCAGACGAGCTTTTCAGGTGTGTGATTTTCTCCTGGATCTCCTGTTTGTGCTGAGCAGCTTGGTCCTCCAGCAGCTTCCTCTGATAAGCTTCATCCTCAGCTTTCCTCTTCAGCCTTTCATTCTCCGCCTCTTTAGCTTTCAGGGCGATTTCTGCTTCTGTCTTCAGGCGAGTTGCCTCGTTGATGGCAGCTAGTTTCTCCTTGAGGATCTTCTCAGCCTCCGCTCTCTGCTGAGCTGCCTCATCTTCTGCGATCTGCCGCTGCTTCTTTGCCTCCTCTGCGACTGACCTCAGTCGACCGGCTTCTTCTGCAAGCTGTTTCATTTTCAGAGCTTCAGACTCAAGAAGCTGTTTGCTCTTTTCTGTTTTTGACAGCGTCTCCTTCTCAGCTTGAACCTTCATCTGCAGCAGAGCGTCCATTTCACTTCTGACTTTTGCCAGCTCGTCTTCCAGTTGCTTCCTCTGCTTCTCAGCAGCGTTCACCTCGTTTTTCAGACGCTGGAGCTCGTTGTCCAGCAGACCTCTCTGCTGTTCAGCATGTTCAAAGTCAGCCTTCAATCTTATGCATTCCTGCTCTGCAGACAGTTTCTGCTGAGCTATCTGTTCTGCAAATTTCCTCTGTTTTTCCAGCTCTTTCTCTGCATTCTCCTTCTGCTTCAGTGCAGCCTCTTCAGCTTTGGCCCTTTTCTTGGCATCTCGCTCTGCTTCCGCTTTCTGCCTCTCTGCTTCTTCTTGCGCCTGGCTCTTCTTCTGTGCCTCCTCCTCAGCCTGCAGCCTCAGGCGCAGAGCCTCGTTGGCTTTCTGCCTCCATGTTTCAAGCTCCTTCTCGGCTTGCTCTCTGGCTTTGTTAGCTTCCTCTTGCTGTTTCCTGAGTTTGTCAGCCTCCTCCTGCAGCTGGAGGACGGTGCCCTGCTCTTTCTTAAGAGATTCTTCCAGTTTTGTTGCCTTTTCTGTATATGACATGGCTTTGGTTTGCAGCGCTGTGGCAGCACTCTTCTGCGCCACCTCCTCCACGACCTTAATCTGCCTCAGCTTCTCCTCTTCGGCCTGCTTCATACGCCTCTCTGCCTCCTCTGCTTGCATTTTAAACTTCTGCAGGTCGTCCAGCGCTTTCTGCTTCTGCTTGGCCGCCTCTTTCTCTGCTTCAGATTTGCGCTTCAGCTCATCTTCAGCATTTTTCTTCTTCTGGGTCTCCTCAGACACCTGCTTGCGGAGCCTTTCTGCCTCGTCCTGAGCAGATTTCCTGAGCTTCTCGGCCTCAGCTGCTTTGTCTCTAAGACTTTGTAACTCAGACTCGGCTGTGGTCTTCTGTTTTATTGTCGTCTCTAACTGAACTCTAATTATGTGGATTTCCTCCTCAATCTTGGTACGACACAGCAGCGCCTCCTCCAGCTGCTGACTCTTGGACTTGATCTCATGCTCTGACAGACTCTTCAGCTGTTGCAGCTCCTGCTGAATATTTTGCTTCTGTTTCTCACTGTCCACTGCGACATCCTGCCTCTTGTTAGCCTCATCTTTCATCCTCATCTTCAGCTCCTCGGCCTCTTGCTCTGCTTTGGCCACAGATTTAGCGTGAGCTTCAGCCAGCTGTTTCTGCTTATCTAATTCAGCCTGTATCTCTGCCATCCTCCTCCTCTCCTCTTCTTTAAGTTTTTCAGAAGCTTTCTGTATTAGTAGAAGCACAGGGGGAGTAAAGAGGATTGAGAGACTGTTAGAGGTGTTAGATTATAAAACAACATGAAAGCAGTTAAAACACATGTAGGTACATAAATATGTAAATACATGTGATCATCTACAACAGACAGCTTTCAACTAGAGGGACATTACTGTATCGGGAAATGCTTGTCATGTTCTTGTAATGTATGGCACATAGAGCGACACTTTACCCCACAGCACAGTACAACACTACACTTTACTGCCATGCATCTGAATCTGTACTTTAACTGTGTGTTGAGGTTTGGTAATATTCTCTGTGATGTTATTTATCATCATTTCTACGGTGGAGGGCTGTGAGAATCGAGTGTTGCACAATTCAGTCACCCTTTGACATTAGAAGGTGGCTCTAGAAAGCTCAACACACTGCAGCTCAAGACAACAATCATCAGTGTGACAACACGAGCTGCAAACACTCACAATTCCGGCAAAAACAGAAGCAAAGATGATGTCGGAAATGTTTCCAGGAGACTCATAAAGTGATGGCTCTGGCTAAGACCTAAGCTATCTTTGACATTAGCTTAGCCATTAGCCCCTTTTTTTGCAGTGTTTGTGAGCATTTGCATGATGATGTCGACGATGTTTCATCAGTGTTGTCTTGAGTTGCATGACCTCTCTTTACCACCTCTAATGTGTACATTTTTAATGAAAAGAAGTTGAGTAACTGAGAAGAAATAAGCAGGGAGTAAATAATTAGCAGCATACAGGCAGATGAAAAGATGCCTTAAGAAGAAGTTTGCCTAATACCTCAGCTAAAATCTATGAAGAGCAGCAAACACAGCATGACTTTATGAGCGACAAAAGAATGTGACACAAATCCAAGATTACAAATTATGACACAAACATCAAGTGATGACTCTACTGTTCAGTAAGAATGGTACGTACAGGTGACACCTACAGGAAGGAAGGTTCAAAGTTTCAGTGACCTTTTGTATTGATTTCTAACTGAGATCTGCTAGACTGAAACAACCAAACTAAAAACAACTTGTTTTTAAAGTCCTAATTCCAGGAGATTAATTGTCTAATGGAAATAATCTGTATTTACATTAGGGATTTCCAATGAAACTTGAACCTTCCTGTCGCTGCACACACAGGTAGGATGTACAGAGGAATGGCATGGACTGAGCGGGTCATTCTTTAAATACCTGGTGCTTTGGGGTTAATTCATCTCTTAAGCGTGTGACTAATATTCATCATGACAAAGCACTGGTGCGCAGGTCAAAAGGATCAAACACAACAGAAGGTTAGAAAAGAAGAATAAAGGGGGAAAGTGGAACACAACTGGCTGAGTTTCAGGAAGCAAATTAAAATAAAAGTGTGACTGGATTAAGGTCTGAGTCATGTTTACAGACTGTGTGACATGAATACATACACACAGTAGGAATGAGAGACATACTGTGTGCTGTGGTGGGGATGTGATGTGGATGAAACAGTTTGTTTCTTAATAACACAACTCCCACTGAGCGGAACCATAAAATCTGAAGTGCCAACATTCTTCATCTGGCATCAGATGACATCATCTGATTTCCCATACATTAAACAGTGAACAGGTGTTAGTGGGGATTCAGGTTGTTTCTGCTGCACAAGTCTGTGCACTTACCTCATCGTCCTCCAGGCGGCGCTGTGTGTCAATGATGAATTTAATGTACTGGCTGGTGAGAGTCATCAGCTCGCTGTAGCGGGTTCTCAGCGTAACATACTGAAAGAAACACGGCAAATGTTTAGATTTAAAGCTTTATAGAGAGTGAGGCTAAACTGTTCCTCCTACTTCCAGTTGTTCTAAACTCAGGTTAATTAACGTTGTGTTTAAAAGTATCTATATCACACGTCATCATATTCAGAAACAAAGAATTGTTGGACTTTCTGAAGGTCCTTGAATGCATCATGTGCAGAAAATTCTGTTAAATTTTGTCAAAAATGAGCTGTTGGTAAAAAGATTCTACAAAAAAATTAGAAATTCTCTACTTCCAAATGCAACAAGGAAACCTCGACTGACTCACTTGTGACCAGCAGTCATATGAAAAAAAAACAGTTTTTAGGCCGTATTTCCACACAGCAGGAAGAAATGATCTGTGTCTGCTCAAAACCTCCTGACTTTGAGCCATGACTTTGATTGCAGGATTTTATATTGCTGTAAAAAAGAGGCCACAGGGATTGAAAATGTGAGAGTGTACCTCTTGAATGATGTTGTCGGATGCACACTCCATTTTGGGTTTTTTAAGAGGAGAGGCGATGGGATCCTGGAGGGCTTTGTACGTCAGGATCTGAAACTCATAATCCTAAAAAAGAAAAGAAAATTAGTTAAGACAGGAAATGGAGTTTATATTGTGTCGAAGCTGAAACTATAACACAGTGAGTGTGTACCTTGACTGAGTCGATGTAAGCCTTCGCATCTTTCTGGCAGTTTTCAATCTTGTCTTTGTTTTTCTCGACCTCCTCCAGCAGTTTCTGTAAAAATGATCAAAACAGGTGATCTTTATAATGTATTTTTTTTTAAGCTCAGTTGTTTTTCTAAAAATATAGAGAGTAAATCTGTATCATGAGACCCTGAGAGGGCATCTTTACCTTCTCCTCTGCTAACTGCTCCTGCAGAGCCTTGCTGTCCCCGACCGGCACAGCCTGGATCTTCTCCTGCCTCTTCCTGGCCTCAGCCAGCCAGCGGATCAGCCACTGGTAGCTTTCATGGTAGGACTTCATGTTGCGTCTCAGGAGGTCGAGCTCCCGCTGCCGGAGGTCGATCTGAGCGAACACGGCCTGCCAGCGCTCCAGCAGGCTGCTGACCAGCTGCCGATAATGCTCCAGCTCGGCATCGCGCTCGCTGTGGATCCTCGTCATCTTGTCGTTGATGGCTGTGGCTCGCTTCAGCTCGTCCTGCAGGCGGTCAAAGACCACCTGGTCGGTCTCGGCTTCAGCTTGCATCGACTGTTAGACAAAGAGAAGAGTCTTCAGCTTAGCAGCGCAGATTTATGACCATGAATGAAACATGTTTAGAGGGATGAGGGACGATACCTTCAGCTGACTGCGCTGTTCCTCCACCTCCTTCTCATCAGCTGGTACTTTGCTGACATCACGCAGACGGGTCTCATAGCTCTTCAGTGTGTCTTCTGCATCTTTAGTGTTTCGGATCACCACGTCAATGGTCTTCAGCCTGAAAAATAAGAGTTAACACTTCAGAAAAAAAGAACAACGTTAAAATTCATCCACAGCTGTTTGGAGACTTCTCACTTGTCCAGGTAGACGGAGGAGAGGCCGTAGACATGATCCATCTTCTTCAGAGTGAGGTCCAGCTCGGAGCGCAGTACAGGGACGGAGCTGGACTGCTGAGGAGAAGCCAGAACCTCCTCTGTCTTCTCAGCGATGGAGTTCAGGTCTTTTTTCAAACCCTCCAACTCCGACTGGACTTTCTGTTACAGAGAAACAGGACGATGAAACCCGAGCTCACACATTCTCCTCCCTGCAGCGTCTTTGTGTCTTTTCACGATGTTACCATTTGCTCTGCGGTCTTCAGGGCGCAGGCCTTCAGCGGCTCCTTCTCAACGGGCTGACGGAGGCGCGTCACTGTTCGGTTCTCACAGCCCTCCAGCCGCAGGCGGAGGTCTTTGATCTTCGACAGGTACGTTTTACACACAGACTCGTCCTGCTCTCCTGGTGGATACAAAACACAGTGAATGAATAAAAATATAAATTCAGGATAAATTTGTTGGATTTTAGTTAAAATCAAGCAAGGAAGGACACAGCCTGTGTTAATGAACAATATCATTCTTATTATTGGATTTAGGATAATCATCATACAAATAGGAAAAATCTGTCCTTGACCACAAAATAGATTTTTAATATTTAAAAAAAATCTTTAAAAATAAAATAAGATTCTGTAAAAAACAAAAAACTCTGCCTCTCCGACCGCAACTATGAAGCCATGACACACTTATGTGTGACCAGCAGTCATGTCACAAAAATTCAGCAAGTTTTATGGGCTGATCTACAGACTTTCTAAGGTAGTTTTCTACAGTGTAGAGTGAAAAACTGGTTTATTGAAATTAAAAAGTAAAATATCGAGTACAAAGATCAATATCATGTTTACTGAATTCCATTAGTTTTCAATTTATGGAGGACTTTACATTACAGTGAACAACGAGCCCACAGTGACAGGTAGAAACTGCTGGGTGGTTTCAAAAGGGAAACACCGTCAATCATTTGTGAATGTTACACACTAACAATCATTTCATGCATAATTGACTCCATGTAACAATCAAACAATCATACATGTTAATTCATCAATAAAATCATTTGTTAATTTACTGATTAATACAATGAATCAGCTGCCATAAGACCCATGCACGGAGGATGCGATGGTGAAATGTGCATGATTGAGTTAAAGCATAAAATGAAACATGACAGCAGCCTTCAGGGCGCACACACACACACACACAGACACACAGAGACACACACACAGACACACAGAGACACACACAGGCCTGTTCAGCCAGTTCAAAGCTCCACTTTAACTCAAACCTCTTACCTGCCCGGGATGGCACAAAGTCTGTAACATGAACCAACAGTCAGCTGACGCACTCATGAATGTCTGAGAAATGATCTGGTGACAGTGTGCTAAATGTCTCAGGCCGTGTGTCGTGGTGATACAATAAAGAGTTTAACTGCTGATACCTTGCTCTGCAGAGGTGACCATGGTGTTGTAGTGCTGGTTGGATCGGTTGTAGTTGGACTCCACCTGCATGCGGTCCTCTGCTCCAAACATCTGGGAGTCCTGACTGTCTCTCAGAAAGTCCTGGTAGTGCTGCTCCAGGTTTCTCAGCGCCAGCCGGTACTCCTCCACCCGCAGCGTCTTAAACTGAAGAAGGTGGAGATTAGGATCAAGCAGTACGTCTGAGGGGGCCGACTCACATAGCTGCCGACTTCCACAAAAAAAGAATCCAACAAAATGTTGTTACCATGGTGATGTTCCAGCTGTTGATGATGTGGATGTCTCTCATCAGGTATTGCCAGGACAGCAGACTCTTCATGTCCACAAACAGCGTCTGCCACATGGTCTGCAGCCTCTGGAGGTTTCCATCAAGTCTGTGGAGGGTTAAGATGGAGGTCAGACACCTGTCTGTGTGTGTGTGTGAGTGTGTGTGTATGAGAATCTGACTTGATATTTAGAGTCTTACCCAGCAACGCCGTTCACAGCGTCCTTATTGGTGGGTGGAACCAGGAAGCAGATAGACGGTACGGTCGCCTCGTTGCCCTGATCGTTCAGCACCCTCCATTTGTAGGGCTGCGAGTTGTTCAACAGAGCGCACTCGTCTCCTCTGTGCACTGTGATCTGCAAAAACAAAAACAACAAACAAAATCTCACTAATTATATTCTGTGAAATTAAACTGTAGATTTATGAGACAAAAAAATCACAAATTTACAAGGATGAGCACAAGTTCTGACACAGAAAATTCGCTGTTAAATCTACAAAAAAAAATCATGAATAAAAATAAAATGTATGAATTAAATGCTAATCTCAGATATCTCAGATTCTAAAGTCAAATTTACAAAATTGATGAAAAATATGAAAGAAAAAACAACAAAAGTCGCCCAGAAGCTGATGCCTCTTGCTCACCTCCATCTGTTTGAAGTCACAAACAGCCTGGACGGGCTGTTTTCCTTTTATGGGCATTGCAGGGTTCCGTGGTTTCAGCTGGACCACGGTCTTGGCTCTGCGCTTCAGGCCTTCCAGGTGAGTTTTAAACTCGGTCAGCTGCTCTTTCTCATCCTGTGGAGAACACACACACTACCTCAGACTCGGATTCAGAGGAAACAAGGACAAAGGCTTAAGGTGTGAATAAACCCACGGCTGCGTCCTGCAGGAGATCCTCCAGCCGTGTGACGGTGATGGAGCGGTCGCAGGTGTACTTCCTCTTCATCACGTCGTGCATCTTTTTTATCTTCTCCTCTGCCTCCTTCACGTCAGCGAAAAACTGCACAGAGAGGAAGGTTGTAGCGGTGATGAAGAGGCGCATGAACCGACCTCAGTGTTTCAGGTCAGTAAACATACCTGGAAGTAGGCAGTGTTTTCTTTCAGGTGGGTTTCGATGCAGCAGCACAGCTGGAGGATCCAGCTCCACTGAGTCTGCAGGGCCGCAGTGAAGGACTGAGAAGAGAAAGACTCATCAATGAGGAGAAAACAGACTTTTATGTTTAGATTTCTGCACAGTGAAATAAAATCCCACCTCCAGTGTCTTCCTGGCTGGGTGCCCGTCCCTCAGCAGTTTGTCTCCCGTGGTCTGGACGGTGTTCACCTTCTTCTCCCTCAGCTCCAACTCCCTCATCAAACCCTGTTCCAAACATTCAGAACCATCATCACTGCAGAGCTCAGAGACTGAAAACCTTACGACGACATCACACCGTCACTCTTACAGAGTAGTTGTCCTTCTTGGCGGCCATGTTGGTGTTGCGTTCGCTCCAGTCGTAGTTCACCTCCTCTTCTTCCTTCTCGTTTAGCCACATCAGCTCTTTGGTTGCCGCAGTGACAAAGGCATGAAGCTGGTCCAGGTAGCGCAGACGGGCCTTGGAGGCATTCTGCGGGGTCACCGGTGGCACATCAAGATCACTGATGCAACAGTTACAATAAAGCTTCTTTTTCTTTTTTACTCACCAGGAGCTTTCCGTACTGCAGCTCCAGTTTTCCCAGATACTCGCGGTACGCAGCTTTACTGACAGGAGAAATCTGACTCTGTAAGACCAGGAGACACATCAGAAACAGGCCAGAAACACACTGCTTTATTTGAGCAGCACAGCAACACAGACAGACATAAAGAGGAAAAAAAACTGAGAAGGAAAAACAAACTGTTTAAAGTCATTGACATGATTTAGCTACTTGTGTGATGATTAGATTTAAAACAGTTTTGATTCACTTTACTCATTCGTACTGAACAAATCTGAAACGAGGCGGTGACTCAGACGTCTGGCACGAGGAAAACATGCTACTGCCAACAACCCAATTCTCCTGCTGAGATAAAGTCTGCTTTGAGAGTCTTTCATTACCTCGTCGGCCTTCGCCCTCTCTATCTTGGAGCGGAACTCCTCCACAGACTGGTGCAGGCCTCGGTGGCTGCCCAGCTGGGACTCCACAGCGGGCAAGTCGGAGCCCCACTCCCCTTCGTCCACACGCCTCTGGTTCTCCTCCACCCAGCCCAGCAGATCCTGGATGTAGCGCATCGTAACTTCGTCCAGCTCGGGCCTCACCCTCATAGGCGCCTGCTGCAGGACCTGAACCTGAGCGGTTTGGATCTGAGTCATGGGGATCTGTGTGGCGGTCACGCCCGACTTGAGGCGCAGGTTGTACTCGCTGCGGAGGTTCACGAGCCGCTCATGGAGACGATACACTCTAGACAAGAAAACAATGAAAAAAACTCAGAAACGTTCTTTGTGCCCTGAGAAATAGTAACCCTAGATAATACTTTTCTTTAAATTAAATTATAAATATGCAAAGAAAACATCAATTTATGCCAAACAATGTACAAATCTTAATGAAAAAAATGTCTAAGCTTCTAAAGTTGAACATTTATAAGAAATATCTGATGAAAAACCCATAAATTTACAATAAAGAAATTACAACTTTACAAAAAAGTGTAAAAAAAAAATCACAAATTAAAATTAGAAAATGGAATGTCAGAAATGTTTTCTAAATTTACAGAATATATTTAAAAAAATGTATTTATGAGTTATAACTAAGACTTTATACACATAGACTTATGATTTATAGATTTATGCTTATTAGTTTGTTTCTCATTAATTCCGTTTCACCTGCGGTACATCTGTTCAGCCTGTAGGTGGCGTCCATCTTTGAGCAGCTGAACGTCGTTGAAGAGGAAGCGGATCATTCCTTCTGCCTTCTCCAGATCTGCCTCCACGTCTGCAGCGTGCTGAGCAGGTTTCCCTGAACTCATCATCCTCACATCCTGAAACACACAGAGGACGTGGCTGTGAGTGCGGCTGCAGGACGATCAAAGATCGAACCATCAGGAACAGGTGGAGGTCTCACCGTCTGCAGCAGAGTCTCCACCTGGTTGAGCTGCTCCTCGCACACCCCCGACTCCATCTGGACCTTACTGACGATCCTCTGAAGCCGCTCCAGCCTGCAGCAGGAGGAGGGAGGGCAAAGGTCAAAAAACACTTCCAGACTACAAGAAACATTTTTTTTGCATTTTCAAGTGCAGAATGAAGACAAACTCACTCGGCCTTCTCTCGCAACAAACACTTTAAATCATATCCTTGATGCATGAATGCCATGATGTGCTAAAGCTCGCTCTGTGCTGGTGAAACTCTCTGAAGAGCCAGAATCAAAGCCACGCCCGGCTCAGCTTGTGATTAAGAAATTAGTTTATGAGCAACTATCAAATGACCATATTATGCTGAGACTGCTGCCATGGCGATGGCACAGCCGTCATGTGCTTGCCTGTAATATGATTTTACTTCCCATCGCAGATCCCACAAAAGCCGGCTCAGTTCCATTTTCTGGACTTTGTCATCAGGAGATGAGTCATCATCGAAGTGAAACGGTTTGTGTTTGTTTTTTTTTTTTCACATAAAATAAATCTGATGTTTGTGTTGGCAGCGCATGATGACGGCTTGGCTCGGTTACCTCTCAAATTCAATCCTGAGGAGCCGCTCTCTCTCCAGAATGGCGACGTGCAGGCGGCCCCATTCCTTCTCCACATCAAAGGGATGGTAACCCGGCGGCACTTTGACCTGACCAGCCTGGACTGCACCCTGCACGATAAGAAACGCTCCACAGTTAATCGTCTGTTATCATTTTAACAACATCTCGTCAGCACAACTCACCTCAAAGGATTTGAAGATGTGTTTGGAGCGGTTCTTGTCTGCTTCCTTCGCAGGAAGCTCTGTTTCCTTAAACTTCAGAAACTGACGCCAAAGAACCTGCAGATACACAAACACATAATCAGGCCTCCATCTTTAATCTTTTCTTTTTTTTGTTTGGACCCAGGTCCACTAACCTCGATCTCCTCGTAGCTGGTTGGGAACTTCCTCTCCTCGAAGACGAGGATGTGGTGACGGATCCACTGCAGCAGCATGGTGACCAGCTCGTAATACTCCTGCCAGCGCAGCTCCAGCTCCTGACACACACACACACACACAGGCAGTTATTAAAATGATCCTCCACTGTGATTAAAGTCATGTGGAGTGAAGATAAAGTGGACTCACGTTGGCTTTGACACCATCCTGGATGTCTGGCACCCGCGGCATGGCGTCATACAGAGAGGAGACATATGTGATGAGGGACTTCTCATCCGGGTGGGGCACGTCCACATCTGTGGAGGTGAAATGAAAGCATAAACAAATGGATGTTTTTTTCCTGTGTGTAACATTATTGAAGGAGGGCATCTCCTTCCTCTCACCTTCTGGGTCCAGCAGCCTGGTGACGCCCAGCTCTCTCTCCGCCATGCTGAAGGCCTGCTCCAGATTCTCTTGGTTGGACTGCCGGTACACCTGACTCATGTCAATCAGAGTGGGCCTGCAGGCAGAAATCAGAGTAGAAATATGTTGTTAAAATGTCATCACTGGCAGCAAGGTCGGGGAGCAGTCATGGCTTTTTTAAAGAAGAAAAAGACGTAATGTTAATTCTTGCTGTGGATTGGGGTCTTTTTTTAGACTGCTTGGACGTATATCCTACTTTGTCTCCATGGCTATCGCTGCTCTCCTCTTGCACTTTGCTAACATGATGCTAGGTGGGAATGTCACCACAGAAAACAGATGTAGAACCTTAAATGTAACATGTTCATATGATTTTTTTTAAAATGAAACTGTGGCTGCAGGTCTACACACAGGTTTCTGGTTGTTCTGTGTGGCTGGAGGCAGTCTGATGGCGAGCAGAACGCCATTCCCGAGAACACGTCGGACAAGCCAAGACAAGACTGACTGCCAGAGAAGATTAAAATTCCCTCAATCGATTTATATGCAAACTAGACAGACCCTTCGCCTCTGAGTGCACTCACTGCCAATAAGATAAGTGTGGCCTAATAACATGCAGCAACAAGCTCAGAGCACTTTTAGGATCCAAATGCATCTCATGCACAGAAATATCAAAGAGAAACGTTACATAAGGACAGAACAGCTTTTCCAAACCACCATGTTTTAAACTTTCATACACTTGCACCACTCTCTGTACGTAGTAATCCCGCCGTGGTTCTTTCTGGGCGTAGCAGGCCTGCCTGTAAGACAGCCTGTCTCTGCTCAGGTGGATGAGGTGAGGCTCCGACTCCGACTCGGGCTCCTCGCTCTGGGACCCGCGGCTGGAGCGGGGCCCGCGGCTGGAGCGGGCCCCGAGGCTGCGGGAACTAAGGCCTGAGTCGAAGGAGTCCTCGTTGGGGACATCCTCACACAGCATGATCACCCGGTCCTCCAGGTCGCTGACGGAGCCCGCGGTGCTGCTGGAGGTGCTGTCCAGGCGCCTCTTTGAGCTAAACCTTCTCTTCAGCTTGTACATCGTGGCACTTCCAGGATTCTTAGTCTACAAAGTTGGTAAAAATGCTGCTGGTTTTAACATCATCTCCTCTGCTCCTCTTCTTCCTGCACCAAGAAAGAATCTCTGGTGCAGCAGTGAGAGCAGCAGTGTTTCGCTGCAACCTGCCAAGCCTCCAGTGAGAATACTGTACCTCCAGGGCAACCTTTTCTCTCAAATGAGTGAGATACACCCACATCAAGAAAGACGTCCTCCTCAGACAGAATGCCAGCTCAAGTTCGGCTTTTTAATATCATGCTGCACGATGCCTCAGGGCACTCCACCCAAAATACATGTTTTGAGTACAGAAGTCGCCTCCTCAGGGTTCGAGAGGTGGTTGTTAGACACCAGTGTCCTCTCTGAGGAGGACAGCAGTTCAAGGCACGTACAAAAGAAAGAGTTATTACAGCAGAAAAGATGTGGCTCAGAATGATACTCAATGAAAACACACTGAGGCGAGCAGCTCTGAGATCACTGCAGAGTCATGATGTGATTAAAAACGGAACTGAAAGTGTGAGTAAGAGTGCAGGATTTGAAATCAAATAAGATTACACACACACGGTGAAGGTTAGGTTTAAGTGAATCTGAATGAACTGGATGTAATTGAATGGAACTAGCAGCTCCGTCTTTTGATTTACAGCTGTTCCACACTCTGTCCTGACAGGTCCAGTGAGCTCCTGAGCGTCTCCAGTATGAACCATCTCTGAACCTACTGCAATAAATAAAACAACATGAAGCCTGCAGGTCACAGAGAAGACCAGAAAATTAATGTCCTGCGGTGTTACGGGATCCCAAGTCCAGGCAGGTTTTTTTAGCCCTGAAAATGCTTTAAAGACATTTTTCAAACATTAACGTCCACCTGAACCTTCGTCTCACCTGTGCTTGTGTATGATGGCGTTGAAGAGTTTGCCGTCTCTCCAGCTGGTGGTGAAATTGTCGCAGCGCAGGCCCTGGTATCCCTCCACCATCCTCTGAGACCACAGCAGCAGCTTCTCTTTGGCCGTCATGTCGTCCGACTGGCCGTTCACCTGAATGTCGGAGATCTACAGGAAATGCAGACTAAGAGTTAGAATTGGGTTTTTTTTTGCACATCACCATTTCTGAGAAATAAATTCTTTAATGATTTTTCTAATTTTCACTTCCAGCACACTAAACACTGTTGATGATGGCGTGATTAATTCTGTGAGGTTTTACGTCTCTTCAGCTCATTACGATCACTGGCGCTGGCCAACCACAGCAGACAGAATTGTCCAGGAGGGGGCGTGGCTTCCCTCACCCAAATAATTATAGAAATAAACAGCACTTGTCTAGCTGTTTAATTTAATTATCTAGTTTTGATTCTTTTCTCTTGTGAATATAAAGCAACAATTAGCAGGACCTTTTCATTTGACTTGTGCGTCTTCAGCCTGAGAAAATGTTCCGCTGCTGATTCCTTCCAGACTTGCGATGACTCACAAACAACCACTTTCACATGATTTCCATTAAACTCACTGTTTTGCTTTGTGATTTTTGGAGTGCAAATGAGTCACTGATCTTATAAAGTCTGACTGTAAGCTCCAAACAACACTCAGTAAATACTCCGGGAGCTGTAAATGACGGCAGAACCTCCACAGGCACAAACCTGCGACGTGACGTCCCAAAGAAACTCATGATGAGCTGCAAAGTATCAGGACTGTGTTAATACACTGGATCTTTTATGGCTACACTTTGCATGAATGCATCAGTAAGCAGCTACCTGTGATTAGATATACAGATGGTACTTTGTACAGAGCTGTTTGTTTTGTTCTGCTTGGTGCACGCATCATAACAGGCTGCCACAATCACAGGAAACAATCTGAGGGAAATCTACCTGCTCCGATCAGATGAGCAGCTTCTATCAGAGTGTTTACCGTGTGTGTGTGTGTGTGTGTCAGTACTTTATGATAAACTAACCGTACTTTAGTTGCTGATGTATCTGTCACAGATTTAATGCCACCATGTGCTGTTTCTAGCTGCTCTGTGTGTGATGATGAGTCACAGCAGAACCAATCATTTCACTTGCATGTTTTTGACAGGAAAGGGTGGAGGAGGGGAAAAAAAGAAGGCATTTCTTCCTTCTGCTATTTTTTCCTTGAGAAGGGAAACCCCGGCGCTGGACGTGGGCACAGAGTGACTCAGACCCGAGTGGAAACAGGACCTCCGCCCAGGACCGTTAGTTTATAAAAACTCACACAATCACCTGTGCATTAAAATCTGCAGCAGGGGAGCACAGAGCAGGTTACCCATTGTTTGTGCTAACAAAGAGATGACTGTTTATTTATTAAAAATGGCTGCCAGATGACTAAGTGCATTATATTTCATTACAAACTGAGAGCAGAGCAGATGCAGCCTCCTCCTGGGAATCACTGAGTCACACTGAGCACCCGATCCCACATCCCAATATAACTATCATTATAGCATCAAAGAATCTGCGTGTCCTCCCACTCCCGTTCCCAAAAAAAACCCCACTAAACCCTCTGCTGAAAGAACATCCGGACACATCTGCCCGCTGACTAACGCTTTCCTGCCGCCGGTGGTGAATTTTATACTGTTTATGTTATGAAATGAGTGGAACCCCTGCAGGACCACATGAGAGTGAACAGTACTTTGAAACTGGCATGCCATCGCTCCTCTTTAAAAATGAATGAAGTGTTTAGTCTTCGTGCACTCAAGGACTCTCGGGCACCGGCTGTATAAGTGCTGCCAAATGTCCAATAAGACCCATTTGGAAATGATTGGCTGTTGGATTCCTCTGTGCTGTAACTGCTGTGTCAACAACAGAAACCGACACGGAAGCAGCCTGATTATAATGTAATGATGGAACGCGCCAACGTGCAGTTTGAATAAAGGTAAACAACACATGAAGCCCCAAAAATATGGGGTTCAATACATGTAAATGCTATTTAAACACTGAAATATCTATGTATTACCTGGAAGTGAAGGATGATTGTCCATATCAGGCCCAGGGTCAGCTTTGGGTTTCCATCTGCAATGTCATCATTCCTGATGTTGACCAGTTTCACCTGATTAGAAGGAAGTTTGTTGGTTAATTTACACATTGAAACACAACCTGAACATTGAAAGTTTCTATATGTAAGAATTAAAAGTCATTAGTGTGCACTAACCACTTTCTAACAGAAGCTAACGTTAGCTTGTGAGGGGCTAGCTTACCATTTGTAAGATACTTAGGTAACCAATGTCCAACAGCAAAGTTATGAGTAGCTAGCTAAGCTTAGCTTGCGCGTACAGTACCTGTTCCGTGCTTGAGCCCCATGTAGAGAATTAATAAAATATTTATCTATTAAAATAGTACTTGATTGGACATCATTGTTCGCTAGTTTGTCATATTAATTCACCAGCTAGCATGATGCCTAACAATGCAGCCTTTAGCTAACAACAGTAGCTAACGTTAGCTTCAGTTGAGCTAGTAGCCCCGAATGTCTCTATTAACAAGGTTTTCTTTCTTCTAATTCCTACTTTGTTGTTCTTTACCGACCTGTCTGTGTTTGAGGAAGTCCAGAGCGATCTGTACATTCTGCAGCTTGTGGAAGCGCATCCGGCCTTTCTCCCGCGGCTGTAAGAGACGAGAGGACAGCCAACATGAAGAGGCGGGAAACACACAAAGGTCTGAATGACAACAAGCCCCATGACACAAAAACAGGTGTGCCACAAAGATCTATTCTACGGTGTGTATCTCCATGTATTTAAAGACAAAACTTAAAAAAGACAGCAAATTTGAAGTGCGGTTCAAATTCTGCGTGGTTCTGGGTGGACCCTGAGCAGGTCTTGACCCCCTACATGACCCTCAAGAGATTCAGCCAAGATGTCTGCAGGCGAAAGCATGATGATGAATGATCAAACATTCTCAGTTCTTCTCCCAATCATCAGTCACGACCTAGAATCACCTGCTCCCTGAAGCTCAGCCTGCTGATGATGACTGACACCTGATGCTGCAGCGCAGTCCAGTCAAGCATCTAACCCTGAAAACCTAAAGCTGCACGTATGAAGTTACCCCAGGAGTGACGGCCATGACATGCACCGGTGCTTCAGCCAGTCTCAAGCTTTGTTGCAGAATTAGTGATGAAACTTTGGCCTCTGCTTTTAATCCAGGGAACCCAGCGACAGCTCAGCTGCTGCCTGAGCCTAAACAAGCCTATTCATAAACAGTAAAGGACCATGCCGAAGAATTTACCTTTCACCATTTAATCATTTAAATCCACAGAAAGTGTTTGATGACAGGTGTTAACCAGCATATTCAGATATTATTTTCCTTTTATATGACTGTTTGGAAAAGGTCAGGGAGGGATGGAGGCATCTACCGTTTCTTTAGCAACAGTGATTGGTCCAAACCGATTGTTGTTCAGACACAAACACAAAGCTTGAAGCCTGGCCAGAAGGATTGTTGTGGTTTCCAGTTTTTTCAGATTTTTACTCATGTAAAAGCTGCATGTACTCTGTGTGCATGTCATTCTGAATCTGTTGTTTAAGCTTTGTCAGATTTACGGTATGGCCCTTTAAAGGAAAATGTGTATTGGTTTCTCTGCCTGTTGAAATTTTAAATTTGAAAGCTAATAAACTTCACTTTGACCATAAAAATCTTAACATTAGTCTGAATAAAGCTTCTTTTCTCCTGTCGTGGCTCCTGACTTGCTCTCTGGTCAAATGAAGCAGGACGATGTTGACACAAACAGGAACAATATATATGTATATACGGGGGTGGGGGGAGGTGTGACTGTCATCATGCACGACCCAGCAGCCACCTGGGGTGGTGACACATGCCACGCCCCGAGGAGGCGGCCAGCCACAGTCCAGGCGCCACTCACCAACCGCACGTTCCTCACAACGTCACGTTCCCTCGGCTACCACAGCAAGAGCATCGCAAGAGAGGAAGGCAGAGGAGGAGGAGGAGGAGGGGGGAGGGGAGGGAGGGGGGGGAGGAAGGTCAGGGCAGAGGTCAGCAAACAGGAAAAAAACAGGGGTCAAACAAGTCAGTGCAGAGAGGTTACAAGATGGAAGCAAAGAATGAGTTTAGTGTTTTAAGGTTTACATCACCAGAAGGTGTGTGCCCCAAAAGATGCTAACGATGTTAAGAGAGCGCGCAAAGCCGCAGCATGTACGACATGTCAGAAAGTCTCTGAAGAATCAGACATGCACGAGAGGAGACCCAGCAGAGGAGTCTCTGACACGCTCAGTAACAATGAGAAGACATGTGACCGCAAATAAAGTCAGGAGGACAGGAGAGCGGGGATGAGGAGGTGAAGCACATGTCCTGATGTCTGAGGTCAAAGGTCAATGAACGCTCACCAGTGTCTCTCCAGAGAGGACCTCCAGCAGGGAGATCAGGTTGTGTCCATCTCTGAGGTCCTCGTACAGGTCGGTGACGTGCCGCTGGGCCTGAGGGGGGGGGGGGGCAGAGGCATGGTGTTATTGATCAGGGATCAGCTTATTGACCAGCGTGCTATTACAGTAACAATACTTCACAATGAATCAAAGGAAGGACATAATAAATACACAACTACAGAGCATCACCAATCATTTTAAAGGAGCGATTTCTTTGTATGAGCTTTTATTTTTATAGACTTCTGTGGGTTTATTATTTTCTGATTTTTTTGGTTAACAAGAAGAAAAAAAGCAGTCAGACCTTATTAAGTGTGCAGACGCCACAATCTGTCCACATGTGAACCAAACTAACATCTGCATCCCAGGGAAACACCTCTACTAATGTGCTCAATTAATTCAAAATAATCTGATGTTCGCATAATGTATGATAAATCAACAAGGTCAAAAAAACTTGACCAGATCAGTATTCTTGGTTCTTTTTTTATTATTTGTAATAACTGACCTTAATTTTATCATCTGAACACCCAGAATGTGTCATATTTGTGGTAATTTGTTGGAAATCCAGGAGCTATTTTCTTTTGAGACTCCAAACTCCATATCTTAAAAAAAGAAATATTTTAAATCCTGTGTTTTTACTTATTTTTGTGTGACAAATGTTCAAAATGAAGCTCGCAGCAGGACCTTTGTTTTTCAGATTATTATTAACAATGACTGGAGAGATAAACACGTCCAACATGACACGAGACGTCTCACGGGAGGTAAGACGTTACAGGAAGTACAGTTTAAATAAGTGAGAGCTGGAGTGGAGTAACATTAGGAACACAACACCAAACACAGCTGTAGCACAGAGACACCTCTCTGTAGGACTCACAGCTCTCTTACATCGTCATGGTAACACTGCTGTCCTCAGCTAACATCGTCTATGTGTCTGTACGAGTTTCATGCATTCAGAACCAGATCTAAACATCTTGTTCTGTTTAAAACAAACTAAAACACTATCACTGTTGTCAAGCTATTTTCACCACAGAGCAAAAGTTATGTGTTAATAAGGAGGAAGGACAGGTCAGAGGTAACCATGGTAACACAGACATGCAGTGTCCACTCAGCACTCTGCTCACAGACAGCACCTACCTCAGCCTTCCAGTGCTGATGGGACAGGATGGAGGACAGGGTGAGGGGTGGAAAGAAGAAACAGTGATGTGAGAAGAGACATGTGAGGAAACAGTGGGACAGATGGCAAGGACACAAGATGCTGTTTGATTCGATGGAAATGAGACAAAGACATGTTTTTAACCATTGCATTTGACTGTGTCTGTCCCACACTGTGTGGTGTGTGTTCAGACATCTGAATGTTCCTGGCTTCTTTCCTTTAATCCCATGACTTTGTTGTGAGCACGGGTCCAAATCTCCTGGAGGGCAGCCGGATCGCTGACCGTCTCGAGTCCTTTGGAACCAAATCTGAGGGATTTCCCGACAGATAAGCAAAGAATGACGACAAAGCCTGCGTGAGTCATCTCAGGCTGAGCCCCGTGTGGCGGCGCGCACATGGACGGCGGCAGACATTCCTCACGCTTTAACACACTTGGGTTCCCGTGTGAAAACAAGGATTCATCGACCTGAACGAGCCTCTCGGACACACAGCTGGTGTTTTGAAAGCCGAGAATATCACTGGTGCAACTCGGCCTCGCTAAACCTGATGGAAACGACCGGTGTGTACGGAGGTGTGCGCCCTTCTTTGGTCAGGATGGGCATGACTCGTTACCGCGGCAACCAAAAGAAGCTGGTAGCAGATGCAGAGAACACGTGCTTAACATGTTTGGAAATAAAAGTCTATGAGAGGAAACAGACAGACCAACATGGGTCTGCCGCCATGTTGGAACCAGAGCATGCACAGTAAAGAACCAGAGTAATAAAAACTAACAAACCAGACATTATATTTGAGGAGTACTTCTAGTGTTTAGTTGGGTCTGTTTGGCGGAGTTTATGGCCTATACTGCAGCCAGCCACTAGGGGGTGATCCAGATATTTGGGCCTCAAACTTGGGAAGATGTCACACTGTCCATGTTTCTAACAGTTAACCTTGTTCACTGTTTGTGAATGGACATCCACCTGATATGAAACATTTGAACTTGTATTAGCGAGTCTTGTAACTCCCTGTTCCCCCGCAGACCCCTGAGAAGGAGCCCTGACAGTCTGGATGCCACCTGTTAAACCTGAGCGGGCCCCCACGGAGCCGCTGGTCCTGAGTGAGTCCAGGTGTTCATGAGTCACTCCTTCATATGCATCCAGTTGTAACACAAACAGCACGTGTGGACTTTATTACTTATTTGGAACTCTGATCTGTAGACAGGTAACGATTCCAAGTAGCCCCCCCCCCCCCCTCACTGAAGACACAGACTGCAGCTATCTGAGGTCATTTCAGGACCGCAGGAACCCGTCTTTTGGTGAAATCAGGATTTGTTGACTTGCTGGAGTTTCTAATGAAGCTGACAATAGATCATCTGTCAGGGAGCTCTTACCTTCACCAGGTGCTTGTTGACCCATTTTGTGAAGGTCTTTTTCTGAACTCGGTCCCGTTCATCTGTGGAAAAAAGACACAAAAATCAGTTTTTAACCCATAAACAACACATTCTGTATCAGCTTGGATTGGAGAAGAGTCTGCATCCTTCAAAGGCTGCAGGCGAGGACTCGAGGCGTGGCCTTCAAAGGATGGTGAATCCATCTTGACCCAACCTATCCCCAGATTTACTGCAGGGGTCAATGTTTTGACTTTGCTAAAACTTTGCAGTCCATATCTGTGTCTGAGAGGCCACATCCTTCAAAGGACACATCCTTCAAAGGACACATCCTTCAAAGGCGGCACGACTAAGCTGTCCCTTTTCGAAGGCTTGTTTTAACGCATCCCTCTTTTTCCTGATAATTAGGAATTAATAATTAGGATAATTAGGACCCACCATATCCCAGAATTCATTGCACACTGTTGCAGGTCGCTAGGCAACGTGAGCAGCGCATCACTGAAGTCACAGTGAGTCTTCCTCACACTTGCCCATCCCATTCAACAACTGCTGGTGTGGCCTCGGAGGGCCACACACCTGTGATCTCTGAAGACTGATAGACAGACCACATCCTTGCGAGGACGCCGCCTGCATTCCTGTCGCTATGATTACCCACTTCAGATATAGGCCCAGCATTCATTAGGAACAACTAAACTCCTCTATGCACCATTTGTGGACAACCTTTCTTCTCTTACTTGATGATTAATGATTAGAAGTTGCCTGAAGATGCAGAATTATCCGGTGATCTACATTAAAACAGCAAATCAAAAACGGCTTTGTGCTGCAGGTAATAAAACTGTTATCCTGCTTTCCCATCAGCAAAAACCACAAAAATAAAAACAGATTTTCCCACAGAGACCCAAAAACACACACTCCAATGAGCTGTGAGCGTCTCCCTCTTATGGTGACATACAGAAACATGTCCTGCCTTGCAGGATTGTAGCTGTTTCGGTTTTTACAGCCTGGCTACTCCCCCTGACATACCTGCATGTGCTGCACAATAATTTCCCCTAAACTCTATGAGGCATACAGCTGCCCTCCAGTGCGCACCTTCACCCCTTTGATGGATCAGCGATAAGGCCAGGAGTGATAAGGAGTGATCCAAGAAAACAATGTAAGAGTGTTTTTCAGTTGCACAGTGTGAGGACTGATTTATCTGGAGAAGAAAGAATGTGATGCAAGTTAAAGAGAAAGAGAGAGAAAAAGAGACGACATCCAGAGGCGCCAACACCCAATTCAGGGTGGCATCACGTCAATGACTCACAGACGCACTCATGACTGCATCAGAGAAGTGAAATAAAAATGGAAAAACAGCCACGTGTTGAATTCAGCATGAGGAATCTGGTCAGAGGCTGAAAACGGCACTTAACATTCCAAAAGCCGACAGACAAACTACACTGATCCCTCTTACAAATAATGTGTCTGCTTGGCTGCCTCTGCTGTAGCCTGAAGCAGCAGCAGATAAGCCTGGAAGTATCCTTTCATCCCGACTCAAAGACCAGCATTAAACCTTCTGAGTGAGTGACAGGCTTTGTCTGAGCCGCCGAAGTCTACATGTGATTGTTTTCTCAGCCATCAATAAAAAGAGTGACACATGAAGGGGTGTGGCCTGTTCAATTAAATAAATAAAAAAGAAATGAAGGAAAAACACAAACAACGAGACTCTACCTTTCCTGTGATCCGTGGCTCTGAGCATGCCGGGGTAGTCCTCTATGAAGACCCGGTCACTGCCCACACTGTCACACGAGTAGTTTCTGACTCTCTGCTCCATCGCTTCGCTGCTCAGCTATCAAACACAAAACATTGAGGGACGATGCCGTCTCCTTGAAAGGCTGCTTCACGCGGGTCCTGATCCTCATTCAGTTCCTGAACACTTTCCTCCCTTTCTCCATTTGCTGACATTCAGCGCAACTTTTTTTTTTTTTTTCACCAGCTCTTGCAAAATGCCTGCCTGTGGGCTGCGATGTCAGAAACTGTCATTCACCAACAGAGGGGAAGACTCTCCTCCTGGCCCAGCCCTGTTATGTACGCCCAGACCCCACCCACAGGAGCACACCTCAGTAAAGTGACCCCCCACCCCCACCCCCACTCTCACAGGGGCAGTCATATGTGAAGCACCAACCTCTGTTTATTCTGATCTTTGATTGATCGTACAGATTTGCCGGCAGGCCTGTGTGGTAAACACAAGGCTTTAACGGTCCCATATTTACACATTCACATTATACACACAAGCTCGGGGCAGGCCTGGACGGAAACTTAGCGACAGTCTCTGGTCATCCCATTGTGCTACAGGGTGTGATAAGCTCCATTTCAGGGAACAAATCACATACTAGAGGGCTTTGACACTGTAGTAATCATGATCGTTTTCCTCAAACTAAGCAGAAAGTGAAAGAAAATAGTGTAATAAATGAAAGTAACACAAAACAGCCTGATGCCTGAGTGCTGCTCCGGTCCGGTTAAGCACTTATGGCCTGAACCAATCAAGCACTAGCAGTTACAGGGCGTGTTTTACATGTGATGCCTGCAAAAATCCTCATCATGTGTCCTTCCAGCCACTGTTTAAAACTGATATTTGTATTCAGTGATTGCCTACATGCAAAACCAGCTGCAGAGACATCAAGGAGAAATGAGAGGAGAGAGAGGGATCAGAGGTCAAACACAGCTGCAGCCATCACAGAGGTATTCTTCAGTAAAGGTCACTGAAGGGATCAGACATCTGCAGCATTTAGCTGTACAGATAAAATCCTCTTATTTACACCAAAGTGACCAGAAACAGGTCAGTGGCGCCTGTTAACCCACACTGATCTCCAGCAGTGACCTGCCACACAACACCACAGAGCCTCAGTGAGAGAGTCCATGCTACAATCAGAAGAAAACTTCCATCAGCATACAAACACCAAAGAGGCTGGCAGCGGGGGCTTTGTTTCATCTATGGGAGAGAATCCAGGAGCAGGACGAAGAAAAGACGCATTTAAGCCGCTCTAATGAGAACAACCTGCAAGACTTTAGTTTTATTTGGAGCATTTCATGTGCCAGACCACTTCAGCATCAAAAAAACAGAGAGAACCCACACTGCTGCAGAAAAAAGAGCCAAAACACAAAGCTCCTATTGTTAGACGAGCTGAACAGTGTGCGTCTGTGTGCAGGACCAGGATCATTTACATCCCTTTCATGCAAACAGCTTCTGCCCACGATGGTGAGCACACATCATCCAAGCAGTGAACATGCACCTCCACATTCTGCAGAGACGTCCACACAGCACCTGAACAGCCGCAACACCTTTCACCCTAAGGAGCATCAATTTACTGCAGTCGCTGACATCAAGCTGTGAAAACGGAGGCATTTTTTGGATGCCTGCAGAGGGAGGTGGCTTGTTGGGACCTGAGAAAAGAAAGCAGCTGAGATAACAACTCAAACAGACCTTATGGGCCGTGAAGAGACTTCAAAAAGTCAGAGGGCAGAAAAACACAAAATCATTTCTGCAAAGTGGATTCAGGAGCCAGAATCTGCAGAATTCAGTTTATTGAAGGAAAACTGCAAATAATTACTCCCAGCCTCTTTTCCAATGCCTCGCTGAACCTCTGCTGTTTATTAATAGTTGAGCAAAACCAGAAAAACTGCAACTTGCAACAGCAAGTCCTGACCTATTTGATCTATTGATTTGATTCTATTGATATGATTGACGCCTAAATCTCCTGCTGCTGATAAGACACTGAGCAGTGAAAGGTGATTTTACGACAGTCCTGCTGTGAGAAGCATTCCTGCGGAGGGTACACACCCACCCACACAGACGGGGGGAGCCGCCTCGCGGCGAAAGCCTCACCCCCACCCACCTCCCTCCCAAAAAACATCTGTGCAAGTGACAGCATGTGGTGTCAGTCGCACGAAACGCACAGGAATGTGTATCATCTGCCTCACAGGTCCCGGTGGAGGTGATGATGGAGGGATGATGGAATGAAGGTTCATTAAGATTAAGAAACCTTTATTAGTCCCACAATGGGGAAATTGCATTTTTGCAACGGCATACAGACAGCAAGGGATAAGTTAGGAAAAAGATATATACAATATAAAATAGGCTACCAATAAAAGATATATACATTATAAACAGTTTACATATTTAACAGTTATTGCACAGGTGAGTGGAGGTAGAAATGGTATATAAACTGTACATAGTGCAACTAAATAAATAACAGTAAAATAAAAGCACACTGTGGTGTGTAAGTATTGCTCCTATCAGAAGTGTTTATTATATTTGTTCACATTCAGGGAGGAGCTCTGCCAAGGTGAGGAATGGAAGGCCCCAGCTGGAGGGCACATCCAGCCTCCTGCTGGCACAGACACAGAGAAGAGGGGGCTCTGCCTGTTGTTATCACTCAGGAACATAGTGGTGCAGACGGACAGTGAACTCTTCCTGATCAATACCATCCTTTAAACGCTGTATTTGAACCTTCCTACATTAAATCCCTCCTCCATAATGATAGAGGTCTGATGCCTGCAGCAACACAAGTATAATTTCCAACCTCTTTGTAATTAGCCATATGTCTGGAAATATGAGAACGGGGTAATTATAGGATTTATCCTGCTCAGATGTGACAGCTGAAGGCCGTTCAGGTGATAAACTCCAAGCTCTGCACGGTTTGTCTCCCTCTACTGGTCAGAAATCTGCAGTGCCAAACATCAGAAACATGAATATGCTTTACTCCACTTTAACCAGTAGCTGACAACCTTATTTGTACAGAGTTAACAAAAAAAATCCAAGGTCACTGGAGGCCCTGCAGTGTTGACATATGGTTATGGGCTGTGTGGTTTGTGTTAATGGTTACCAAGACAACAGAGCAAAAATATAAACACACACAGAAGCTAAGAGCCATCAGAGAGCCGCTTTGGTCCCAGTGGAGAAAAATTAAGAGGGGACGTTTATGAAGGCCAAAGGGCACACAGATATCAGAGAAATTATAATCCGTCACACGTAAACAAACGTTACACAACGTTTCCATTCTCTGTGACTCAGTGAGAGTCTGCTCAGTCAAACATCGACAACAAACACCAGAGGACGGGCAGCAGTGACATGCTGCTGGAGGTCATCAAATATTCCACAGTTATCAATAACAATGTTTGATAAACTGATTAATAATTTATTAGCAACAGGCAGAAAATAATAATAAAAAAACATTAAAGATGATTATTAGAGAAGCGACAGATCTATAGATCTATAAGCAACATTTCCTGCTGATTCACTAATCAATACTTCAAATCAAATGAGACTCATCACTGATCTCTGAGAGACCGCAGTCCACCCTTTTTGACCCTCGGGGCTTGTTGGACTGTGTGTGGGTGGAGGCATGGAAAAGGTTAACACCATCACCCAGCAGCCCCTCCCAAACAGACTCTCCTCCTGTTACACAGGCTGAGGGATGAGACGGCGGCGGCGCAGCGCTCCGACCTACCTGCGCAGCACATGCGGCTGTACAGATGAGAGCCCACCTCTCCGCAGCTCATCTCATGGATGTAATTAGTTCGTCGGTAGATGAACTCCAGCCCGCTGCACCAGGACGGCCCGGCGGCCCGCATGGTTTCCTCCACCTCGGCCATCCCGGCGGTTTGTGTTTACGCCGCGCGTAAAGAGCGCAGAGCGCACCGGACTTTCTCGTAAACGCCCCCTGACTCGCGGATTTCTCGTGCGTGGTACCAGCCCGCCAAAGTTTTCTCCCTCCACTGAGAGAACACATTGAGGAGAAAAAAACAGGGTCGTGTCAGATTGCAGACACTTTGTCACAGGCCCAGCCCACTTTTGTGTCGGTTAGTGAGATGGAGCGCAGCGCCGGGCTGCTCCATCCTCCTCTGCTTCAAGCGCAGCGACCAGAAGGAAAAACAAACGCCTCCAAGGCGCGTCTGGGAGTAAGATCCCCGAAATACACACACCAGAGAGCCGTATATACTGCTGAGGACCACACGCTACATCCTTATTTTAGCCTGTGTGATAGCTGGGCCTCTCCCAGGATTACATAACCCTCCAGCCCCCTTAATGCAAAGCAGACTCTCTTCTGGTGAAGGGTTGTTCTAACAGCCACTCAGAGACGGTTCTTTCTTTTGTCTCGCTGGGAGCAGGTTTGACTGCCCGCATATTTACCCGCCGGTGATAAATCATCACTTTCCCTCCACATCCACAGCAGCTGTGGCTCATAAATATCTCCCTCTGAGGAGCCCTGTTTGCGCTCTGACTTTGCGCAACTTGGAGAAATATTTCATCCAATAAAGCTGCTCATTAACAGAAAAGTACTTCTGAGTGTCTTTTATTGAGAAGGTGTGGACTCTAAAGTACAGGAATGATGTTTGGGGAGAGAAATAACACCAGGAGAGCTTAAAGTCAAACAGCCCAACATAAACATACTGATTGACTGTAGGTGAAAAATATTTTAAAGGTCTGTCAGTATACACGGTTTAAAAACCCTGAGTCCCAAAAGCTGAACATACTGGGAGGGGATTCCCTGATGGAGAAGTGATCCTAATGACACTGTGATGGTGTCCTTATGGTTTGTTGACATATTCAAAGAACTGTAAACGATTTTTAAGCTCATTTAGCCTGTGTGGATTTAAGTTGGATTTGCAGGCTGCAGTACCAGCGGACACCGATGATGATGATTATCCAGGCAGAGCAACAGCTAGACTAGTATCAACAAATGCTATAAAAACCTGAAAATCCAAAGTGCTATTAGCA
Organism: Parambassis ranga; assembly: GCF_900634625.1. NCBI lineage: Eukaryota > Metazoa > Chordata > Actinopteri > Ambassidae > Parambassis > Parambassis ranga. Next base: position 4,282,342 of record NC_041023.1, on the reverse strand, counting down.
ATTCGATGCAAACAGTCATCACAAAAGTCACCATAAACATTTTTAGGCGTTAGCTAACACTCAGCCAGGAGTAATATTTGATATTTGACTTAACGATGCACTTGATGGCGCTATGTGTTCAAACAGACTTTAACCTGGTGGCTGAGAATTTAATAACTGCAGTTCCAGAAATGGCCACTTGAGGCTGGCTCTGACAGTGAGTCGATCCCCGCAGACCTACATATCAAACTGTCCGACTTTACTAGTGATTTGTCCTGATAAATCCTTAACAGTCGTCCTCTGCACACATCAACTACACCTCTTTTCTAAATATCTGGACTCCCTGAAAGCAGGGCGGAGTCATGAGCCAAGAGAGCAACCACTTCTCATCAGGAACCCTGTGTGTCGTCACAAAGGTTCCTCCGTCTTTTGTGGATTTTTATATTGATAACTCCAGCGTGCGGCTGGCTGTGAACAGTGCTCCGGTGATCACGTGTGCACCTGTGGACCTTCACATTCAAAGCAGGATTGATAAATAAAACATCCAGCTGCTTATCTGAGTCATATAACAGCTCTATTCAACAATATTCAAATGCTGCTGCAGACACGAGGCCTCAGTTTATACGAGGAGAGAGTCGACCTGCAGTGTAAAACATCTATAAACTAAAAGCTGCACAGTAAAGGCTCCACAGCCTGGCAACCACTGTGGTTTCTAACACAGTATGTGGTCTGTTGTGAGGGGCATGTAGGGACACGGTGCCTTGTTACCAGCGCTGTGTCCTTCAGTTAGCGTGTTGTTCCCCTTTCTCTCTGTTAAAGTGACTCACAGCTGCAAACCACAAGCCAGAAACTGAACCCACAGTGGCTCCGTCCTTCGTGAACGCTGCTGCAGATTTGGGTGTGGCTTCCTAAATGGCTTTAGCGCACAAAACATGAGTGGAAGTCTGAAGGTGAGAGACACCAGGAGACACTATTAAAGGTCGTATTCAACAATGGCTCCCTGCACAGACACAGCTCTCAGATTCCTTTAAGGTCCTGAGGATCAGGCTGAACGTTTGTTGTTATGGCCGTATCCAGGATACGCAGTCCTCTCTGTCCTCCGTGTCGGGTTCACTACCATCAGCCAGTCGCCATGTGTGGCGAGCTTTTTTTAAACCTGGCCCAGGCCGGAGTCCCTTTTACCCACTTTCACCTTCCCACTGTGTCAAAGGCACCTTGCTGCTCCAGCACAAGTGCTGTTCAAGATGTTTACTCAAATGTACACAACAAACAACAAACAGCAACACTCCCAGCCTGCCTTCTGGGGACCGTCGCTGATGTTCAGGGTGTAGCCTGCACGTCTGCACTGCGGCAAGTGAAGACGCCTGAAAGCAGATCTCCTCCAATGCAAATCAGCTGGATATTGACAGAAGGTGCAGATAACACAGGGCCTGGTTCGTCCACAGTCCAACTGTGTGTGTGTGTGTACTTTACACAACACACGCAGTGGTCTGAAATGTGGGTTTGTGTTTTAATTCTGAGCATATTTTGCATATTCACCCTCTGCATGTGCAGAAGAAAGTTATTTTGGCTTTAAAAGTTACTCAGCTGGTTACAACAAAGGCAGGAATGCTGTGAAAACTATTCTTATCTGCTCAAGGTGTGTCCGCTCCACTGTGTGTGAGAAGGATTGTACAGTTTATAGTAGAGCTGAGACCTGTGGGAGAGATAAGGGAAAAGTACAACACGGCTGTAGTCCAGCATAACAACTAATCTGTTCAAGATGGCGTGTGTTCTGTTAGAGGGACACTTTTCTGATTAAGCTCAGGAGCTGTAATTACACATAATTATGGGATACTGAGGGATAAAAAAATAATAACAAACCTTCATTTATATGGCACCTGAATGAATGCTGCGGGCAGAAGTTTAGCACGTTCACCATGAGCGGGTGTGAGCTTTAATCAGAGTTCATGTGTGAGTCGATCCACTACTCCACCAGCACTGAGCAGTAAATATCAGAGTTGATGTAAAGACTCCACCACTGTAAGCACTAACACACAACACAGCTCCATCTTTGCAACAAAACTCCTAATCCAGAGTCTGCTAAAGCCGGATAATCCGATTTATTCAACGGGGAAAATGTGGAGCAGAAAATGGCCGACTGAGGTTTTGTTTTTAACCAGAACGGGCAGCTAGCTGAGAACGTAACTTATGCTGAACTGGACACAAACACCAATACCTGATTCTTTTACTGTTTCGGCTGGATGGACAGCAGGCCTGGTGCAAATGGTTTAAGCACGTTAACACATGTGTTGTCATAGCTTGACATTTCTTTACACTCTGAACTCACATACCCACCCATCATTAAGTTGGAATGCTGGTAGTGTGCTCCTCCTAATCAGTGATCAAACAGGTTTGTCACTAAACACAGGCTGTCAGTCAGGAAGGCTGTAATTTGCCTCGGGGTGTGTTTGATAGCCGGCACTGTGACAAGCTGTGTCAACAGAAAGGGCATGTCTGAGGTGTGTAGGGCTGACATTAAAAAACTGCAGGTAACCTTCAGTCTGCATCACTCTGGGTTAATTAAACATCACTCTGATGGCTGCAATATGACGTCTTCAACAATGATAAGCAGAAGAAAGCTCAACACAGCTGATTTCTATTCCAGGAGCTGCTGCTGCTGCTGCTGAGGTGTGCACAGCAGAGCTCTGACGAAGCCGAAAACACTCCTCCAACGTCATCGCATTACAGCCAGCATTTACAGGGTTAACTCCAACATCTCCATACCACAGGAAGCAGAGAGAGGGGGGAAAGAAGGGGGGAGCGTCAGGAAGAGAGAGAGAGAGGGAGAGAGGAGTGTCCACGGAGAGAGCAGAGACGACGGGTGAGGACGGCCGGCAGCAAACACAGAAAAAACTTTTCTCTCTCAGCTTTCGCTTCAGAGTCGGAGCGTTTTTTTTTTTTCTTACCTTGCTTCCTGCGAACTCTCCACTGCCAGACAACGATCAAGGTAACAATGTGGCCCACAACCACCAGGGCTGGGAACACAGTTCCAGGGGGGCTTGTCGGCATCGGGCCTGGTAGAAAGTGGAGAGTCCCAGGCTCTGAAGACAGGTGGGAGGGCTGCGGAGGGAGCGAGCGAGGGAGGGGAGGGAGGGTGAAAGGTGAGGGGAGGGAGGGGGGTGTAGGGGAGTGGTGAGGAGCGCCTAGGGGTGTGGTGCCATCCCGGCCTTTAAAACCAGTGCTGCAGCCAAGCTGTCCGAGACTTTTTACGAGAGGCAGAAGAATGAGAGAGCCACCCCTCCCTCTGCTCCTCTCCTACCAGTGACTCAGTGCTCGCTGGCAGGACTGGCCTGCCTCACCCTCCCTCCCCCCTCTCCCTCCTCCCTCCCCCTCTCTGTACTTTACTCTCTTTCCTATACATTCTCTGCTGTTTAAAATCCAAAATAAGTTTTGCCCTCCTCTATAGATCAGGTTACTCCACTGGTTTTTGCCCTACAGGGCTTCTCTGCCCGTCAGACAGGAGTTAATAATATATGAGGCTGTTCTGTCACACACACACACACACACACACACTGCAGTCGGCCACTCAGTCACTCAGAGATGCAGAGTTTCCATCAGTTTCTCTTTCACCCACTGAAGCGGATTTTTCCGCGGTGGTTTACGAGTCAAAGATGATCCAAGACCGGCCCCTTCCTCCTCTTCCAAATATTTATACTGCGGCCATGCCTCTGAGTTTTATTTTCCCTGTCGTATAATAACCCCGCTCGCTATCAATTCATTCTCATTATGTAACTTCACTATGTTCCCTTCGATGCTAATTGCTTCCTGATGCTTGGACGGCACAGCCGCTGTGCAGAAGCTTCCCAGAACCTCCAAACTATATTTTTAACCTTTCAGAAAGAGCTTCTCATTTTTTCCCTTCAGCTCAGACCCTGTTCTTAAAACCTCTGCAGAGCCCCGGGAGGAAAAGTTCCTCCTCAAATGAGACGAAGTGAAGCAACCCTCACATTGTCAAACCTGTCAGTCGGTTGTAATTACAACCGCTCTGTCACTGCACCATCACATTCCTCTGTGGGTGCTGTTAAAGAAAAAAAAACACTCAGTGTCAACTTAAAGCATAAATCTAAGTGCAAACACACACCTGCTCGCATCACACACACACATCAAAAGCATCTCGCTGCAGGCCAAACGACTTCACTGTCAGCATCTGTTCTCTGAACACTGTGAAAAAACATCAGCTGGTGAGCGGCGGCTCAGAAACCCAACACCTCCACCCGTGTCACCATCACACGCTCACAGCAACACAATGCCACACGCCGGCCGTAAGACAGGCAAAAAATAGACGTCACAACCTCATGTATGAGCACATACACAGTCACACTGTAAAGGGCTGTGTGCTGACGTAAAGGAGCAGTTCACCCAAAAATAAATATTCAAATTTCTCCAGCAGTGCTGCTCAAGAGGAAACCACCAGATACTCTGTTCAGTTCAGATACTGGTTTTATTCACTAAACTAACCCGTATCACTGCACAGGAGGCAGCTTCAGCAAACAGACTTTCCATGGTAACATATCAAATATGCAAAAATGGCATTAGAAGTGAATTCTCCTTTAATGTTCTCCAGATCTGCACAGTAGTAAGTCATAGTTTCAGTCAGCAGCATCAGGAACAGTAACCGAAAGTCTCTCTTCGCCTTTTGGCACAGTTTAATAAATATATAATAAAAAGTGAGCAGGATTGGAACATGGAACATGAAGTGATTTCTCTTCATACACTGTGCACTGTTTTTTCCTACCTGTTTCATTAAAGATGCTAAATAATTACTGAAATCTGGACCTTTCTTTGCCCCCCTTATTTTGGCTATCCTGAGCACCCATACCGTAACACCTTGTATAGATGCACCTACAATCCTTCTATCAGCTGGCTTGACCAAACTCTTTCAGCTGACTGTGGTCATATCGCCACATTGATCAAAGATATTGTATTAATATCTATGGATTAGGCTGTAAGTGTAGACAAACGTCACGGCCAGCGCCATCTACTGGTGGGTACTTCGGCATCATCATCACCTGATAAATAGATACCCATGCTATGCTAAACAGTGTTTACGATGCTCCTTTCTCTTCTGTTTGGTTAGATTTAGGAAGGAACTTTACTTGGTTACGAGTCAAAAAACATTGTTTGAATATTGGTTACCACGGTTACCCCTTGTACCGCTTCGTCCTATGATTCACTGCCTGAGAAGGAGGAACAACCACAGGCTCATAGCATCTAGTCCTGGTGCTAAGCGACAGCCATGTTAGTCTATGTATGACTCAGGGCACATTAAAAACAGATGCTGTTACATATTCATAGCGAGACTACCCTACATTCAACTTTAGAGGCTGCCTCAAGTGGCCAGTTGAGGAACTGCATTTCCTCAACTGGTGCGTGGATTCCCTTAATCTGATTCCTGCAGAAAATCATTGAACTAAACTTTAAAAGTATTCAAGTGGTTCTTTCAGCAGCTCAGGTGGAGCACTGACTAATTTCTTTTTACTGAAGGGGAAGGCAGGCGCAAGCTCAAACCACAGGAACAATATGGTTCCTATATAAGTTTGATTTTGGGGTGAACTGTCCCTTTAAGAGACCTGTTGACAGAGTTGAATGAACACATTTAAAGTGAATCACATGGAAGAAAAGGGTCACTCTGCTGTAAGAGGGTGAGTCTGACATGTTGGCACCTCCTTTTGGGTGAGACCTCATATGATCCCAGACTGAAAATGTCAACCACGTCCCCAAAGCCTCAAAAACTGGCAGCTCAGCTGTGGCAATTAGTGAGAGAGAAGAATGCGCAGAGAGGATAAAACCAGGGGGAGCAGCACACATGTCTGGAATAAATTCATTCCATCACTCCTTTGTGGGAGGAGCCAGCCCACTCCCACTCTCACTCTCCACATGGTATGCGTTCACTCAATGATTCCCATATTGTGATGCATGCTCTGCATACTCCCACGTAGGCAAAGTGGTCAAACTCATCCCAGAAGTTCTTTAGATTTCAGAGAAAATGGCCCAAACATGAGAAACAAACAGCCCAGGAGGATCAATGAGAGGAGCGCAGACAGCTCGACTGACGCTGACGGGAGTGGCACTGTCCTCAGATGGCATGCATAATCAAAGTCACACACACAGCAGCAGCTACAGCATCCTCAAACACACTGATAAAAACATACAAATATGTCAAAAATCCAACCTACCGTCTGCTGGCCCTGAACAGAAACAGCAGCACAAGTCCATCGTCTCTGAGCGTCTGCACAACTTTTAGTGAAAATAGAGAACTGCCAAGGAGTCAAGCTGACCTCACGACATTGTGTTCTGATCAAAACCAGGGGGCGTGAAGCATGAGAAAAAAAAAGAGGGAGGGAGAGAAGCAGAGGCACTGCGGGGAGGTGAAGCCTCGACAGCGTTTCATTGAATTTGTGAGGCTTTTCCTCAGTGGAAACAGCATCTCATGCGTGGAGGTTTCTGACGAGCGCTGCTGGATGGGGTCCACCAGCAGAGGCTCCCAGGGACACATTTTCTTACCAGGTTTAGACAAAGAGCGGAAAACATGACTTTTGCCAGCTGTTATAACAAAGGGCTTCTGTGTGGAAGCTGTAAAAAAAAAAAAAAGAAAAGAAAGAAAAGGTGGAGACGGGACAGTTATGACCACAAATCCACAGGATGTGGACCGCTGTGTGTGACCATTACTGCACGATTAAAAGCTGAAAAAAGAACATTTACGCTGAGCTTTATATCAAAGTAGGTTCATGAATATGTTTTATGATGGACTGGATATAAACACAACACTAACACATGACTTTTAAGAAATATAACTGATGAGACTGGAACTTAACTCTAGCTGCAAATTCAGAAATCAGGGGGAAAAAATACAAATTCTGATTCTAATTTGTTCTTTTTTGGAGTTATTTCTGACATTAAACTCTTTTTTGTTGTTTTCAGAACAAGATTTTTTTTCATTTTAAAGTTAAATTAAATTCCAAGAATCCTGAGAATAAACTGAGATTTATTCTCAGACGTTTGAGGAAAAAGAAAATTTTGAATGTTTTTCCTTTAAATTTCAAGATTCCAGAGAATAAACTGAGAAAAGTCTGTTAGAGTAAAAAATACTGATAAATACTCAATATTCAGTTTATTGATTAATATAGATTTTCAAATCTGATTTTCTATTTCTGTATCAATATCTAAGTTTATTGATTTTAAATAGTATTTTCCACTGGTTTTTGTTGAAGGTCAATGAAACAATAAAAGAAACGTGTGTATCTATGCAGCTGCAGTGTGTGTGTGTGATGGTATGTCATCCATGCAGCTGTGCATTATTCCACAGACCACCCGGGCCTGCCTTGCATTGACTGCAGGGAGCAGCCAGTCAGGGGCCGTCCTGCTGCCCACTCCCTCCTGGATTTACCACCAGGAGGAAACCCGATCCCACGCCCTGCCAGGCTGTGCGGGAGGCGTCCGAGTCGTGCCGCACAGCGTAAAGTTAGGAGCTATAATTTGCTCCAGTCTTCCTCTCCAAATAAACACTCGCTGTACTTGTGAGATCAGAATAAACAGACTCACAGAGAAGCTGTAATTATGTTTAAAAATGATGTCAAGAACAAAGAGTTGACACTTCACAAAGTCCTGCTATCCGATACACTGACAGAGGCAGACACACCCGTACCTGCCTCATCCTCCTTGGTCCTCTCTACACGAGCTGTAAAGTATTTCTGTGCTGACACCTTTTGGTAAGAAGACAGAACTGTTGAAAGGCTTCCTACCTTGGCCGTGCTGAATCAAAGCCTCCATGAAGTCTCTAGTAAAATTCACCTCCATCGTAGTTCAAGTGGTTTGGTGCTCTTTTTCTCACTATATTATGTGAAGCACACACACAGACACATAGGGCTGTACAGCAGGAGGCAGCTCTGCTGTGGCGTTTGAGTACAGTATGGACTTTTTAAACATTGGAGTTTTCGTTCATTTGCAGGCTGGGCTGAACTGAAGGGCAGAGGAAAGGTGGCACATCTGGACGGCCCCGCTGCTGCTGCTGCGCCCTTCTTGCGGAGGCACAGGCAGGAAAGGCTGAGTGTGGTTTAATTGGACTCATATTTCCAGCCTGTGCTGAGTCACAGATCGGCTCAGACGATGGAAAGTTCTCAGGCTGCAGCTTCAGGTAAAGCCTGGCTGTTTTTAACATGAGGTTCGTGCATCATCTTCAGGGTCGTGTCTTTATAAAAACACGGGAGGCCTGAGTCAGCTGAAGAAACCCCAACCAAATTCTGCATCTTATAGCTGAACATGCAGGTGGTGGATGTAAGTAATGCCCACACTGAGGCAGGACTGTACTTGAAGTGGATCACTTCCTCACCAGCAGATGGCAGAGTTAGAACCAGTCAATGGTGCAAATGCAACAAGGTTCTAAGAAAGTCTCTAATCACTTTAAATATATAACCTGTGCAGGGCGACATGCTCAGGATATAGTCCCTGTGGGGATGGTGGGCACACTGCATGTGTGCCTGCTGATCTAAGTATAGACTACATACACTGCATAACTGCCTGCTGTATGTGTGCTTGCAGGCAGTGATCTGCAACCTCTGCTGTCAGAGACACAGACACATTCAGACCACCAGGCCCAGAAACATCTAAATAGAACAGTGAGGCTTGTGATGTGAACACTAAAGAATCTCAGCTAAGTCTTCCCTCCCTCAAGTCCAAAACACCTCATCTGTTGCACTTTAGATCCCTGAACGTCATGGTTTAATGCCAGACTCTGACTTTCAACACTACATGTAGAAGCAACACTGCCAGCCGGGTAGGACAGCGGTGCAGAGCTGCATGGTACCTGGCGGGGACAGCTGGTGGAGTCGCTGTCTGTAGCGTCCCCACTTTCTTTTGAAAGATTCTACAGGAAAGTTTTGGGCCACAAGTGTGGACAGAAGATCCACAAAAAACAGCAGCAGCAGAAAAAGACTCATAGAAGCACCTAGCAGGGAGGCCCAACCTACTGAACATCCATCCTGAGGACACCTAGCTGGACTTCTGTTAATTAGCTGTATGGAAGATGACACGCCCATTACTTTTGAGGTTACAAGGTCAAACTATCCCTCTCAGCCACCTAAATAAAACAGTGACCACAGCAACTGATGGCCTCGAGTGCAGAGGAGGAAACAGAGGAGGAGCTCAAACCTTCCAAGAAGTCAGACCCGGCTGGCAGAACCTCTTGTTCTTGTTGAAGGATCTCTTTGGCGATGACCTGGTGTCTCGATAAGGGAACGGGGTCCAAAGAGTCTGCACAGAAGGGGGGGAAGGCCGTCTTCTGCAGGACTTTGTGGGTACTTTCTGAACACACTGCCGATCTCCCTGGCTGGTTTGTCGATAGGTTTCTTTCTTTGGTGTGTGCACCATATTCAAGCCCAGGTGCAGCCTCTGAGGACACACCATGTTGGTAAACCTGTCTTCCCGTCAGGCCCTCTTGGTCCTTTCTTCTGGTTTTAGAGACGCCTTTCTTCGCTGGAACTCGAACAGAAGATGCTGGACGGCGGATGCATTGAAGGGGTGCAGGCACGATCCCTGGAGGCAGGTGCAGGTAACCTCTCAGGTATGTGACTCCTTCATTGGTGAGGTAATAATAGGCATGTTTCCAAGCAAAGGTCTCCCTGACGAAGCCTTTAGATTTCAGAGAGGCCATGACCCGGATCACCTTCAGGTTGCTCACCCCTTTGACATCAGGGTGCACAGACTGTTGCCGCCGCTCTTTCTTGGCCACAACGACACCATCTTTGAAAAGACGCTCATAGACTGCCCTCAGGTCAGCCAAGGGCATCACCATCCCAGCCACCATCTTTACTTTTCTGACTGGTTGTACTTTTCCTCTGGATTCTTATTGCAACGCAGTGATAAAAGATGTATCCACCAAACTGAGTCAGCACAGAGAAACAGAGATGCTCAGAACCCCTCCTACCTTCTCAGACTCCAGTCGAAAGAGAAGCAGAGAGGATGCATGAGGCGAGAGGAAGGAGAGGAGGAGAGAGTAAAGGGGTGTGAGTAGAAACAAAGCGAGAGAGAGCAGTGGATGAGGATTCAGTCCTAGCACAGCATCACATCAGACCATCTGTCTACTGCACTGATTTGACAGTAACATTGTTTAATATCAATAATTAAAACCATCTGATCCTAAAATTGAAACAAAACAACCAGCAAAGAGCTCAGTGCTTCCTGCACGAAAAAGAAGCTAGAAAGACCCAGTCTGCTCCGATTGGTCGGCTAGAATGAATGATAAAGCTGGTCATTTTCTGCAACATCATCCTCTAAGATACCACTTGTGTGTAGTTGTTGGGACAGATAATAGCTTCTCAGTGACATATGGGGTGAAACATATCAAGGTAACCAAAATGAATCCTCCATATACAGCAATAAAATGTGTATCTGCTCAGTTAAATGATACACATGAAATAATAATGCACATGTAGACTAGTGACCTGTGCATTGAGATACAGTAGTTTGGTGGTGATCTAACCATCTGGAAACCATACAGAGACTGCAGAGACTGCAGAAACACTTCCTGAAGCTTACTGAATATCATACATACAGAATGTACTGCACAAACATCGACCTCTCACATCACTCAGTCTGCTGATACCTCACACTCTGTTTACAGGGTCATGTGCATCCAAGGAAAGGAGCTAACATCCATTCATCTCCCACAGACCTGAGTGGGAAACCACCAAGCAAAATATCAAGTGTGCCATAAAGTAACAAGTGATATTTGTGTGTTAAACTGCCCTAAAATCATCACTCATTCTTTCCACATGTTGGTGTACATCTTATGGAAAGAGCAACCTTAAAGGTGGAACACTGAGAGAGCGCTGACGGACTCTATAATCTCTGGTCTCCTCTCAACGCCCACAGCCCACGTCCCCACACAGCCAACTGCAAACCTGAATGGAAAAGCCATCAAGTCATTTATTTCAAAGACAATTGTGCTTCTGTTACTCTCAACCCCCTCTGAGAGTGGAAAAGAAATATGAAGCCCAGAATGGCAACCGCAGCTGCCAGGAGGGCTAAAAACACAAACAAAGGGTTTGGAAAATGGCAACTTTTTCCTCCCCTGTTTATTTAAAGCTGCAGTGTGGAAGGATTGTCTCCCCCTGCTGGCTGTGAGAGGGACACTGTCAGGTACCTGTGACTCTTCAAAGATCAGACTATGGAGCATGAGCTAATCTAACTCATGCTTCAGTTGTTATCATCCCATTAAATGGACATTATCAGTTGCTACCACCTCTGTTATATCCTCACTTAAAGGCACATGATGTGGAAAAATATCAGCAGCCTTCCATGCTTGTTTGGAGTGAAGTTTCAAACTACTCTTCATCGAATCAAACTTCTCCAATTTTCTTGGTTACCAAGTTCACAAGTACCAGCAGTGACACTGGTTTATGCTTATCAGTCTCCTCTGGAACTGACAAAGTCAGCCCATGATGGTGTCAAAAACTGCAGTTCCACCTGCAGCCTCTAGGGGCTGAAGTGAGTCACTCCCCACAGACCTTCATGTTAAAATGTCTTTAAAAAACTTTTAAACAGCAGAATAAAACTTGTTTACAGCCTGGTGTGCCACACAGTGTGAGCTTCCTACTTCCTGCTTGGCTCCACCTCTTTGCCTGTATTAGGAGTTTAGGTAGACTATGATGCAGCCAACATGGCGACGGCCTCTCACAGAGACTCAAAACATCACATCACTGACATCACAGACACTCCATCCATAGGTACACAGTCTATGGCTTACTCACAAAGTTGTCCACGTGGCTGTTTAACACCTATTGGAATAGATGACAACGGAGCTAGAAGGCAGCTCAGTTCACGTTATGTGTGGCACACAGTGAAGATTTATGTTTTCCAAATCTGGCGCCGCTCTTCTAATTATTTATCCCTGCAACCATTTTATAAAATAATATAATAAAAGTCATCTCCAGCCTGTTGATCTGTCACTCTGCCTGTCAAGAATGTAAATGTGAAACAGATCCGAGTGAGGTTCTCAGTGAGGCCTCCCACTAACAGTGTTACACAATGAGAGGTTAACAGGGGACTTGATGCATTTTAAAGAGGCAAACACACCCTTCTAAAGAACATTGAAACCATCAGACGAGGCTGTGTTGCAGAAAAATGATGGGCCCCCGTGGTATTTTAATAGCCTGTCATAATATCAGGAATGATCTACTAATGTGAAAAGTGAAGATGTCTGGAAGAATAAATCTCAAGTCAGAACCAAACCTCCTGGTGTATGGCACAGCAAACATCTCTCCAGCAGATCCCTCACAGAGCTAGAACTTAGAGCCATTTCACTGAGCTCTGTGTCGAGTTGGAGGCACAGGCCTTTTCTCCATGTGCTCTCCATTACCTGTCCCGTGGCTCTAAATCAAACCAAACAGCGGCAACATCAGAGTGCAGATGGAGAATCCAAATGCCTGACAGCAGCTCACACGAATTCACCATCAAACGGCAGGCAGGTCACTCTGCCCGGATATAAACACAGATTTATTATGGTCTCTATTTAAGGTATGATGAAAGCTCATCGCCATGGTGCTGGTGGCAGAGCATGAGAGAATGAAGACAGCTCAAGGTGACGGAGTGAAAGCATTCAGCTCCACTGGAAGATAAAGTGCTCGCTGCATTCCAGCGTGGATTTTACAGCGAGTCATTTAAACTACATGGACAACTTCCAAGTCGTTAAATGCAAATCTGCATTTGGAAACGGAGCAGTGGGAAAAATGCTGGAGGGGGGAATAAAAACACGCAGTAATAAATTCAGATCACAAATTCTGATAAATAAACACCTGAGGCGTGGAAGTGAAGCCAGTTCCCATGTATGAAGTATGAAAGGATGTCACTCCATCTGTTTGCCACCATCATGATAGACTTTAAGCATAAAAATCCACTACACTGAACAAATCTATGAACTCAAGCCTGGCCCTGACCCTGCTTTGTTTTTTCTTCCTAAAATAAAAATACAAATAAAATGTTGAGCAACAAGAAAGAATTTGAAGTGTAATACCCAGTAACACCACAAGATGGGATTTTGAGTCAACGCAGCTCCTAGTTAGCGATCAAAGAGCAAGTTCAATCATGTGGTCAGAAAGAAAGACAATGATGGCTGACAGAGAGGCAGTGAGCTAGACTGGGCTTCCGCGCACAGTGTGTATGATGTCTGCCCAACATTAGGCAGGTGAAGGCCGGCCTCGTCAGGTTGGAGTCTGTGACATCTATGTGGTGCTGCAGTGAAAGAAGGTTGGGCTAAAAAGTGAAAACAAGTTGTAGCATTAAAATAAAGACAGCTACACTGGATAAAAAACATGGAGCTGATTCCAGAAGAAGGTGACTAACATCAGATGCTACGTTCCTGCAGCACAGCAGCAACAGGTGAATGTTTGCATGTACTGTTTGTGGTGGCAGCAGAGAGGCCACCCAGGCTTCCATGAAGGCCTGCATGATCAGCATCGTTCTGTATTACATCTGGAGTGACAATAGAAATGAGAGATATTTAACTGAATTGTACACGTTTTGATCTGCAACACATGCATCACTTGTTCTCAATGAAAAGTATATAATTAGCCACAAACACACAGCAAAGCACTCAGGCTATAAAAGCTTTGAAACATGACCTCAGTCCTTAAGGGACCTGGGCTAAAATGGCCACCATTATGCTCAGATAATGGATGTACAAACACTGAGTGGCATGACAGTGAAAGAAAAGCTGAGTTTCATGAGGAAAGTCCTGAGGAAACATCTGCAGCGTGGAGAAGCCAGAAACATGCAGCAGAACTTACAGTAAAACTGTATCGCTGACCTAAAATGGCCGACCGGGATGAGTGCCAGAGTTTGCCAAATCGGATCATAAGAGCATCATATGATTAAAAAGGAAAGACGCCATGGCAACAGAAGAAGAGGAAACACGAGAGTTTCAGTGCGTGACCGACCACAGTGAGTCATCAAAAACCCCACGGCGGGGTGCGGCTGGCCAGGAATGCCTGTCACCATGGTAACGTGACGCACTGTGGAAATATGATAAATACAGTACAAGGCCAGAACAGTGGTCAGAGGCGATAGCATCGCCACAGGCAACACTCAAAACAGACGCACACTTCCTGTAAGTGAGAGTGAGACATTCTGACCATCAAAAGGTTTCAGACGATAAAAACATCAGAGGACGGACAGGAGGAGGAGGAGGAGAGAGAGAGAGCCGGCGGTGTTTTTCTGTTACCATGAATACACACCTCAACACACACCAGGAGCCTCCATATTTCACTGACACCAGTAGCTGCTGGCGTTTATGATTTACAGTAAGAACTCTCTGAACATAGTGATGGACAGCAGGGAGCAGGGAGATTTCTCCACTTCAACTACACACTGACTGCAGCCAAAAGGATCATTTTGCTGAATTCAGGCTCATGTGTGACTATTTTTAACCCTCTGGGGCCCAAACCTGCAGGTGGATTGGAACCAAAACCTTTTTAACAGCCATAAACTGTAAAAACAGCAAGAGGCAAGACATCACTATATTCTACATGTCACTTTAAAAGACTAAAAAGAAACATGTATCAATATATAGTGGAGCAATCTGTCAACAGGTTATTGGACGATGCATTATGAAAGATGGTCCTGTGTTGCTACCTGAAGATGCAGTAAGGTGCCTGATTTTAGACAGGCACAACAGTTTATGTCCAAGTAGCGTCGAAAATCAGGAGGGAAAGTGAGTGTTGTTTATGGCTCGGCTTTTCTATCTGTTGCTCTTCCTGTGAGGTCATTGGTTCTCAGAAGATCTACAGGCTGTTTTACTGGAAGTCCTCTGAAAGTCTAAAGGTTTTTAAGACTTTATTAGACAGTAGTAAGAGAGCAGAGGAGATAGATACAGCAGCAGAGACGCAGAGGCTGCAGCCACATTAGCCTTCATAGAGGTTATGGCTGAGGAGGATCATCCAGAAACTGAGCTGCTGAGAGCAAACACAGCCTTCGTGATGAATAAACTCTTAAAGCTGCCTCATGGTTTCATATGAATTCAGGTTTTTGAGCTTGTTGGTTTATCAAGTACAAACAAAAACCCTACAGATATAAAAAGGGGACTGACCCATGTCTCACGTACACCCAGGTGTTTGCCTCCATGTTTGAAAGCAGCAGCTTTTTCCACTGGAGGCTGCAGTGTTTCTTTGTGTTGGAAATTCATCCATGTCTCATTAAACCGCCTCATTCCCAGACTATGAGCCCAACTCACCACCAGCAGAAGAAGCTGCTTGTGAGGACGAGAGATTTAAGGTAACGAGCGATGAATGTACTGCAGTGAACACAATGGGGTGTTTAAGAAGGAACAAAAAGTCGAGGGTGAGACTATTCTTTCAGAGTCCAGGAAAGACTCCGAGGCCGTTTTGTCAGCAGGATTTGTGAGGGGTGCCATTAGTGGAGGCCTATAAATCAGCCTGCCCTCCTCATAAACCCGACCCTGACACGGTGTGTGAAAGGGGCTCCTTCAAAATAAACCTCCACATTCTCTGTGACGGCAGCTTCGATCTGCCGCCGTGAGAGCGAGCGACAGAGCCGGGTGCAGAGGAGGGTTTTCACGGGGCGCCTCGCTGGCTGTCGTGCGGCTGTTTTGCCTGCGGTGAGGGTTGGCGAGCGAACAGCCCCTGCAGCTTTTATAACTCTGTCTCATGCCAGGCAGAGTTCTGGAAACGGCACAAGCACATGGGCTTTATAACTTACAATTACTGACAAACTTAGTGGGAGATAAAAAAAAACTGATTCATGAGCTTGTTGGTTGAATTTAACCCCCTCTGACATGCATACATGCACTTATACAGTGATGTGTCAGGAAACAGGACAAATATTACATTTATATTGTGAGGATTTAAATATTTTTAGGTTTTTTGAGCCCTAAAAGTGCAGCACATGATTCCTTCCCTTCAACAAAGAGTTAAATATTTCCACCCCAGACACACACAAAGACAGACATGGCCTCGAGCGGCAGACCAGATCCGGTTAATTCACTTGAACTGGCATCAGACACAATGACAAACATCCTACGGCGTCTGCATGCCACAGAACACAACAACAGGGCCTCAGTGTGACGTGGAACAAGCGGAGCGCCATCAAAGATCAAATATGATCACTGATCAGATTAAAGAGGCATCATGTGCCTGCTCACCACTCACGCCTCCTACTGTCACAAGTCAAAGAGCTTCAACAGGAAGGAGCAGCAGCTTACCTAGAAGAGAAAAAGAGAAAGAAAAAAGACAGATTTAATTTTAAAAACTGCATTTTAAAGCAACAATAGGTGTTTGTTTCTATTTCTATGAATGGAAGATGAACCTCAGCTCAGTGCTGAGCTCTGCAGGCCGCCTCAGGTCAGGCCTGTCGGGCCCATTCTACACCCAAAGCCTCACAGTCTGCACAGAGCAGTGACAGTAAAGCTTCTACTGGCAGACAGATGAGACATTATATAAAGATAATATCACAGTAAACGCTCTGCAAACAGCAGCAGCATTTACATCTTCACTAACAGTGCCACCTGCTGGTCATGTGAAGTAAAGCCTCCAACAGAAAAGTCTCATCCAGCCACTTGTTGTTTTTAATTTCTGATCGTTAAGCGGACCTGAGAGGAAAATATGAGGGATTAGTGAGGATGTGTCAAATTACAGAGGCAGCTGCCCCTCTGAATTACAGGAAGCACGAGGTTAATGGGATTATGTAATCTCATCATCTGAGTTAGGAGGCCACACGTATCATCCAGCATGACTGACAGCTGTAACAGGATTAGCAGCACTGACCAAATGCAGACCAGACACAGGAGGTGCTGCCTGCTTCGTTAATACATGTATTTGAATTTCTGGACAATTGTGGGCATGAAACCACCGAGCTGCAAACACATCAATCATCTTATCACCTTCATACAGTTTTACAATGAAGCTGTATTGATCCCAGCAGGGTACAATTCTCAGAAAGTTCATCACCAATCACACAAAGCTGTGACAATGATCACAATGAAACCACTATGTGCTGACACCTGGTTTCTTCATCGCTTTTATTCATGGAGGTCATGACTGGTTGGTGTTTATCAGGCACAAGCAGCTGGGTGGAGGCTCCACGGCCGAACCAGGACTTACTGTAGAGGGTTTTATCTCCCAGCAGGCCTTGGAGCTGCTGGGAGGAGGAGGAAGCTGCTGAGGACAGGAAAGTCGGAGTGCCCCCTCCTTGTCTTTATACAGGCCCATCAGCCTGCAGCCAAGGCCCGAGGTTTATCTGCCAGTCTTATGGTTAGTGGACAACTGTTCTACAGCCTGATCCAGAGCCACACAGTGTGAATATATCACTGAAAACAGCTGCTGATGAGTAGAGGTGCTGAGGGCCACAGGCAGGTCAGAGGCCCCCAAGGGCCAACAAACAGACAGCAGTGACAATGTTTCCGATTATTTAAAGTAAAAATCATGATGGAGATTAGTTGGAGGGCCCAAATATGCTCTGAAGGGATGTCTCTGCTGACAAGACTGAACCAAAACAGTAAACCTGCAGACTGTAAACAGAGGAGTCGAGCACTTTGATATCTTTTTAAGCCTCTGCTGGAGTTTAGATGCACATGTACTGATAATCTCATGACTCACCCCTCTGCCTGGACAGAAAGGGGTGAGACCACACACTCCTGAAGCTTCTGAGAGCTACTGAAACACAGAGCGGGATACACAAGCCGCATCAGCTACAGACACGGCCGACAAATGAAGCCACGACACTGAAAAACAGCAATAGATGTTTAGACTTCACGAGTATCAAACATTTAAAACACAGCCTCCTCCTCCTCCTCCTCCTCCTCCTCCTCCTCCTCCTCCTCCTCCTCCCCTGCATTGTCCTCATTGATCATCTTATCATTGTATCATCTTGGCAGGCAGAGCAGCAGCAGCAGAGGAAAAAATGCTGATGTCATGTTGGACTGAATCCTATCTGCAGATCTCAAACAGAGCACGACAGCGGGTACATGTGAATGGATGTTTATTCTCACACTCACAGCTCTTCAGGGAGCAACATCAATAATCTGTATAAAATCCGTGTCCAACAGGAAGTGATAATCAGGCCTGCATCATAACGAGAGGGCGTCTCACCTGACGTCACACCCCCGCTTCAAACACCACCAACTGTTCTGTTTTCACTGTTTAAATCAGCCATTAAAACCACTGGTCACCATTAGGTCGCACGACTTGATAAATTTGCATGTTATTCATACACCGATTGGTGACATCAGGCTGATATAAATCACCTGTCACCATGCAGGGCGTGTGAAGAGCTCCCTGTGTGTGTGTGTGTGCTGTCTGCCTCTTTGTTTGCCCTCAGGCCTGCAAACACAGAAAAAAACAGCTGATTCATTCCAGACCAGCTGCAGGGCTGTCTGACTAACAGGAAGCTTCATGAAAGTAAAGAAAAACAATGGCAGCGTCGCTGGAAGGAGAAGATTTCAAGACATGCTGGAGGCATCATCAAAGCTGAAGCTTTTTGGCACCAATAGTGCATGAAGATGATACACACAGACCAGGAATCATCAGGACTGACAGTCTGGCAGGTGTTAACCCTGTATGTGCTGGACAGGGGTGCCTGTATTTTTTGGTGTTTATAGTGTTGCTTGAGTTTGTGATGCTGTGAGAATCAATTTTCCAGCACACACACAGTAAAAACGACGACTACGAGGAGCACCGAGGACAGTAATGACAGACAGACAGGAATGTTTCCAGGGGACCCAAAAAACTGATGGACCTGCCTGGTACACGCTCATTAAAGCCACATGATTCATTTCACTGGTTATTATTATCAGTCAGGAATATCAAAAAACAACTTTAATATAACCTCTTCTCCAAATTAGGACTATTGAGACGCAACTGAGACTTATAATTTCTGATCCTGCATCCAAACCATCTGTGCTGCTTCTAAGAAATCTGTGTTTTCAGCCTTCAGCAGCACACCTAAATGTCAGGAAGCTGCTTAACCTTTTTTTGCAGCGCGCTCCTGTAACAGCACACCACTCAGAGGTCGAGAGAGCTCTGACTCCTGCCCCTCGACTCCTTTGAACTGGATATCCACCAGTTAGGACCTGCTGCTGCTCAAAAGCCTCAGCCATCAATCTTTCAATGACACATCAGCTTCAGAAAGCATCACTCATAACAGAGCTGTGTTGGTGAAAACACGCCGATAAGGGTCAGAAACACAGACGGTGAATGCTTCTAGCAAGAAAAAAGACAAAAGCAGGCAACAGAGGAAAAACAGAATGATTTCAGCCTCATTCAGTGATTCAGCACATGCAGCTTCGGGTCACAAGCTTGAAATAAGCTCAAATATTTGGGTCAGGCTGGTAAGAAGTACAGCAGACAGGAATCCCCCCTCTGCCACCTTTGCAGGAGAGCGTCCACAGGCTCTGTGTTAAAGAGCTGAGCCCGGACCAATAACTGACAACAAGAGCGGGACAATGGCAGTAATGGTGCTGAGGTGACGACATGCGTACAAATGAACCGAGTCTGACTGATGAAGTGAGTCCATTGGGCGCGCTCAGTGGAGCGAGGGGAGCTTTTGTCCCGAGAAAAACATTCTGGGCCTCAGATCCTTCTCCAGGATCATTTAAATGCCTCTGCAGCCTGGAAAATACTTCCAAACTGTTACCAGGCTGGCGGAGTCCAGACAAACCTCAGCACCACACACACACACACACAGACACACACACACAGCAGCTCTTATAAAGGTTCTCTGGGCCGAGCCAGTTTGGTTTAAATTGGAGGCTTTCTGTCCCTGTCCATCGCCTGCCAGGCTGTTTTATTGTGGAAAGCACCACAACCTCCAAAGTGTGGAGACATCACGCAAACACTGTGGTACCTGCAGGGTGCAGAGACGAAGACGAGGAGGAGGAGGAGGAGGATTTGAATAAATTAAGAATCCTTAGGGCTAAAACATTCTCCAGATATTCATGTAGTTTGAAGTCAAAATTTGTACAATACACAAAAGTGGGAATGTCCTATTAATGCGTCGTCATAGCAACACATAAATACAACTTGTGCCATGGCTGACTTAGTATTAGTGCCACTATTTTAAAAGAAGTTTTTCAGATGTAATAAAGTTTGAGGGATGCACTCTTCAGTGTCAGTTTTCAGCTGTCAGTGTTTCTGCATCATTTATTTCATATTTCTGTTGTTTGCAGTTTGTAAAAATGAGTTCATGTTGAAATAAACTCTTTGTAGATGGGAGAAATCTGACTTTTTTGGTGTCAACAACATGAATGAGTGAAAGAAAAAACACAAAGACTCAAATCAAACACTCTCACCTGGCAGGTGCTGCACTATTTCAGTCAACTATAAAATGCATTATGCCTTTAAAATGACACGTCAATGTGCAGCAGTGAGGTACCTGCATGAGAACAGTGGGAGGAGCTCCTTTGGTGTTGTAAACACTGTGTTAATAAGCCAACAGACACATGCATTCCCACATACAGCAGCTCTGTCCCATCCCTGGCTGAGGGGCAAGGCAACTCTTGGCCGTTTCAATGCTGCGTTACCGTGGCGATGCAGCAGCTCTGCATCCCCCGGTGCTGACGCATTCAACGTGCCGCATGCAGCAGCAGCCGCAGCAGCTCATGAAACCGAGTGCCTCAGCACAATCATTACCCCTGACCCCTGCTCCAAACCCCCCGTGGTCACGCCCGGACACAAAAGCGAACAAAAGCTTTTCACTCCACAGAAACAAGCAGCAGCACCGAGGACTATAATCCCTCCATTTCACTCCGATATGAAGTTTTCATTCAGCCACACGATGAGGAAGTCCTCACCAGACAAGGATTGTGGGAAAACAAGGCGGTCCTGAAAGATGGTGATGATACAGGAAGCAAACTGCAGAAAAGTGAGGAGAAGTACCTTTCAGAGAGCTGATCTCATGCTGGATAGACCGTCCAGAATCCATGCTCACAGGCGAGCGCCTCGGGCTCCAAGCAGCTGAGTCGGAGCTCTGCAAGGTCAGCTCGGCAGCTCAGCAGCACGCCGGAGGATGTTCAGCGTCTCTGTGCTGGCAGCAGCCTGTTTCTATCCTCCCTCCTCTCTCTCTCTCTCTGCTGCTGCCACAGGAGCTGGCAGCTCAGTGTTTGTTCACTCCCTCTCTCCTGCCCGCTCACACACAAATCCATGTGGAAGAGCACACAACCCCTCCCTGATGCTGTCCCGTCTCATCCTGGTGGTGTTTCACAGGGAGGTGCCTCCACCAGCAGCAGCACAATGCAGTGTGGGAGATGTCATGACAGAGGAGTGAAGGCTGATAAAAATACCGCAGAAATAAGACAGGAATCTTTTCAGCTGATGTGATCTGTGACTCAGCAGTTCCTCCTGCTGAAGTATTACACAACAGCAGCAGAGCCGGACTGAAGGAGTCCCTCTGCAGAGGACCTTGGACCTCAGAGTGTGACGGAGCTGCTTCGAGAAAACTAAGCTCTGGAATCTAAATGTAGTTGCACGTATCTTCTTATGATAAATAAATCTATATTTAACCTCTTTGTCAGCGGAGGTTTAAATCATCTTGACAGGGCTGTTTGAAGATGACAGGAAGGTTATGCTGACTTTGACTCAGCAGTCCTCTCAAACCTCCTGTGACTGGCTGCCTCTGCTGCGAGAGCCTCAAGTCAGCAACAATAAAAAAGTGAGGAGTCAGACAGGCGTTTTATGTGTGTGTGGAATTTGAAATTGTGTGAGATGAAAACTGACAGACTTCTGTTGAACATCCTGCATGTCAACGCCATAATACTAACATCAACCTCAGATTAAGTTACAGAACCCGCTGGAAGGTTCATCCGTCCTGATATAAAGGCTTTAAAATCACACTGACAAGTATGAAAACATGCAGCTCACTGATGGTGGTCAGAAAGGAGCAACCAACTAATCATCAGATGTGATAACAAATATCCAAAATACAGTGTGGCAGTTTGTAGAGTGATTCACAGCTCAAGCAGCTAGGAGTAGCTCTGTAGATTAGCAAGTCAAATGACTGCATAACTTCCACCCATCCATCATTCAAGCCCACTTCGTGCTGCAGTGCAGGGCCACGAGGGGCTGGAGCCTATCCCAACTATCTACAGGTGAGGGCAGGGGTACACCCTGGACAGGCCGCCAGTCCATCACAGGGCCGTTCATGCACTAAACATCTACACATGAAACAAGTATGTCATCTGTGGAGGCGCTACTCTTCATCTCTGTGTGAAAACATGATGACAGCTGAGGGGTGAAGATTACAAAGCAAGCCGGCTCAGCTACAGGTGAACCTCCTGAGTCACTGAAACACAATGACCTGTAAATCTGCACAGATCCTCGTCAGTGTTCTGAGTCAGCAGCACCAGCGCCGTAATAGGATTTAACAAAAGTAAGTTGAATCAGTGCTTTGTGTACAGCTCACTGAGGATTTCTGTGGATGATTCTGCAGGTGTGCGTGCAGCGTTTGATTAGTCACGCAGGGACAGATGGTCACGAGCATCAGGGTCGCACCAAGTCCGGTTTTAGCATCAACACCGCACCGCCTCCCGCTGAGGAGACGTCTCCTTCACATTGAGCAGAGCAGCCTGTATGAAACACCCAGCTGCTTTTTATTACAAAACATAAATAGCAGAAATATTTCTCATTGCTTGCAAACCGAGCACACACACACGCCAAAAATCATCCATCAGAATTTTACAAAACAAGGCTGCTGAGCTCAATAAAAACGTCAGCGTCAGGGACAACATGAGACACAGGCAGAGAACATGAAGCTTCTGTGGATCTTCACCCAGCTTTTCATCAGACACCTGCTTTAAAAACACTCCTCTAACAGGGAGCTGCTGAATTCTACAGCCTGTCTCCAGCCGTGCGGCGCTTCACACCGATCCTTCGCCAGAATGTGGGAAAACAGCTGCGAACACCTGCACAGCCACAGCTGAGCTACAAGCTAAGCTAAAGGGAATTACTGAGGCAGGCTGTAACAAGCACTTTTCCAGTCAATACATAATCAATAGAAGCTGGTCGGGCTGATGGTAAATCACAGATCAGGTATCAGCAGCAGGAAAGAGAGAGAGAGACATTTAATCCTCAAATGATGACACGTCTGGAGGACAAAAACACACAATAACAACATGTCCTGTTAAACTTCAGTTCATGTTGCACTCTGACACACAGAGACTTTGACTGAAACATCATCAAGCTCAAAACATTTTACTGACTGTATGAGCAGATAAAGAGTAACACCAGAGCAGGTCAAGAACTCCCAAAATGTCCGATACGATGTGTATCAGGGCAGACAAAACCTACAGTCATGGCTCACATTGTTGCCACTTGTTTCATGTAGTTTAGGGATCAGAACTTGGTTAAAGATAGGGTAGGGGAGTTTTTTTTCTCTCGGAGCTCCCCCCGAAGCCACGCCTCCCAACCAGTCTGTGACTTTGGCCATCATGCACGTACCTCTCTGGTGCGTGCAGAGCAGGAAGAGAGTGACAACCAGCCAACTCTACGCTGAGGGGCGCCTCGTAGGATTGGCTGATGTTTTTAGCGTTTTATAGCTTCCACAGATGATTCATATTCTTCGTTTTAAAGCGAAACTGCCAAACTCTGCCTTTTTCTTAGCTACCATGAGAGGAAGTCCTACCCTGATCATTTGACAAACATTTATCACACCAGTACATGCAGAAGTGCTAAAAAAAAAAAAGAAAAACTGCAGTTCACCAAGCAGCCTCTAGGTGCAGCTTTAAAACTGGGGATACCCGTTTAAAGGAAGAAGCCAAACTCACAGGGAAAGCTTCCAGTTCTCCCATCTACAATTCTCTCCATGTTTTTAGTTACCATGGTGACAAGCCCCAGCCAATAAATATGACATGCCCTATATCACATGGCCGCAAACAGGCTAAGTTTTTAAAACTTCTGTTTTCCTGCTGAGTAACTGAATGCAGCCATTAATGCTATTCACAAGAGTCAAGTCCTGTGAAATGCATCATCAAAAGGACAATAAACAGTTAATCAGACCTTCCTCTCAGCTTTATTATTAACTCAGTGTGTCTGCTGAAGAAGTGAAACCGTTTAATCTGATAAATTCCTGGTAGCACTGGGGAACCCCCCCCCCTCTTATGTTACTGCCTAGTGACGGTATGTTTGAGGGGAAACGCAGCCACAGCAGCCACAGCAGCCACAGCAGCGCAGCGTGTTGGTGAGGACAGGCAGTAAACGTTACACACCAGCTGACAGGCCACACCTGAAACTTTAGCTTTATCAGGACACTAAAATAACAGGAAAGATAGATGCAGCCAATTCAGAGACCTCCTCCACCCCCATCTGCTGGGAGGTGGCTCCTTCTACCTTCAGAAGCTGGACCAGAAGAGGAGGAGGAGGAGGAGGAGGAGGAGGAGGAGGAGGGGGAGGAGGTGATACGCTATCAGTATAAATCTAACTACATGTGCAGTTGTTGCAAATCAATCAGGGAGTCAGCAGTTAAATTTAATTTCTTTACACTCTCTGAAAATCACGTCATGAACATCATGTTATAACAGCTCCAGATCCATGTGAGGGTTATGAAGTGTAAAGGGGGGGCAGCAGGGTGTGGATACGTGGAAAGGGCAGCGAACCATGCTGAAAAACAGACTACATGCCAGTCAGCTCACTACTGACATTCCTGGCATTAGTCTGGCTTACTGTAGCATGCCAGCAGCAGAGGGTCGGCACTATTGTTCCAGAGCGCAGGACCGGTGTGAGGCCAGGAGTCAGGTTAGAGGGAGGAGGAGTCTAAAAGAGACGACACTAATCAGGTGCAGCAACTAATCAGATTAAAGGAGAGATTTTCAGAAATGTGCCGAGAGTTTGATCCAGGATAAAAGCTCCACCTTAGACTGCAGTTCCTCAAACAGCCACTCGAGGGTGGCAGCACAAGTGAGTAGATCCTGTCAGAAATCCATGTGAAAGTCCCAATGTCCCAAAGTAACAGCGGAAATCTATCCATCCATCTTCACACATTCATGGTGCTCACACATCTTTCTATAAGAAAAGAAAATTTGGAACTGCACCTTTAATGAATGAGTAGAGCACATTTGTGGGCACTAAATTCTGTGCTATAGTTGTGGCTGCACATCACAGGGTACTATTTTGGTGTTATATTTGAGTCTATTTTGGTCTGCACTCTCTTATAGCTGGACTGTGCCGAGCGCTGAGCACGGATACAGTGACAGTTTGTATGTGAGCGTATCCTGGAGACTGAACTCTGCCAGCGACCAGGCGCATTTCTCTGCCGGTGACTTCACCCTCAGAAAGACTTCCTGCAGTCAGTGTCCACCTGTATCACTGTGGGAAAGCAAACACTGACATCACACTGATAAATAACCCCTGGTTAACTGTTAACTCTTTCTGATGATTTTTGGCATAAAGAATAAGTGAAAATTTCCCCCAAATAAACCTGTATCCACTCATACTGTGCGCTGGAGTACACAAATCAAACTTTTCTGATTCATTCTGAGACTAAAATAACTTGCAGTGCGGTTTGATAATTAATGGCAGCTGTTATTGATTCCCAGGGTTTTAATCCTCTGCTTCAACACAAATCCCAGCTCACTTTCAGCAGCTCCTCTCTGCCAGGCTGCACCGTTTGGATCTCTGCACACTTTTCCTAGAAGAAAACCGATCACTCTACGTCTCTGTGTCATTTATCATCAGAAGGGATGTGGACTCAGTGGAAGAAGGTGAACTCATCCCTCACTGGGAGAAAAAGTGGCATCGCTGGTAGAGACAAGCAGTCCTACTGCAGGAAAGAAGAGAGGAAAACCTGGTGGCACCAAAAACCACAGCTGACGGGCTCGCTCGGTCCTCTTAGGTTTCAAACATTTGAACCTTTTTAAAGTTGTCGTTGGCCTCAGTCAGTGTGTTTAATGTGTTTACTATTAGCGCTAGCTGAGGTTTGATTTCCAAGGTGTTATCTTCTAGTCCTGGATACTCACACAGCTTGTAATGTTGCTGCACTATCTGGCCTCCATTTTTCTGGTTCACTGACCATAAAGCAAGACTGATGAAGACTGATGAAGGCTGGTGAGGTCACATGGCTATAATAATAATAATAAACTCATTTTTAGACTAATTGTTGGAGCAAGCCCTCAAGTGGCCATTTGATGAACTGCACTTTTTGGTGTTGCAAGGTTTTTCTTGTAAATTTAACAAAAAAAAGAAAAGAAAAAAAGATGTAAAACTATATTTTTGAGGACAATTAGTCACATAATGCAGACCTGGGCAACGTACAGCCCCTGCAAGAGTGGTCTGGCCTGCAAAGGAAATCATGAAGTCCAACCAAAGATTGATGAAAGCCAGTAAAATGGAGCTGTTGACTTGAATGACGGCTCCCTGCCTCTTTCCCACTGCGGTACTGTAGTCACATCAACTACCAGCCCAACTTTCAAACGTTTGGTTGATCTTTAGCAGTCTGATCTGCACTGTGTGTGAGGAGAACGCTTCAACAGACACACAGCTGAGGTAGCTGTGGAAGC
Organism: Parambassis ranga; assembly: GCF_900634625.1. Classification (NCBI taxonomy): domain Eukaryota; kingdom Metazoa; phylum Chordata; class Actinopteri; family Ambassidae; genus Parambassis; species Parambassis ranga. Next base: position 4,255,833 of record NC_041023.1, on the reverse strand, counting down.
AGTGAGAGGAGTGGGGAGACCGAGGACAGAGAAGTAAACTGTGAATGGCAGCAAATGACTCCCACACAATGAAAAGGTCACAAGAACACACTAAGGGTTAATACTTTACTAGTAGGAGTAATATCCAAATTATTATATCATTTTAGCCTAAAACAAAAAAGAGGACCAGCTCAAATGTCCTCACACACACACACAGATCATGTACAGTGCAGTGCTCGGTGCACAGTATGTTTCTGCTGCACATGTGAACAAACAGGTCACCTCTCAGCCTGCTGTGAAGTAGCAGACAGGTGAGAGCAGCCTGATCTGCAGGACACTGAGCCGCCCTGTTGGCACTGTGCTGTGGGATGGAGCATAGGTGCGAACATATGTGGAGATAATATATCATCGAAGGCCATCACACCGAGAGGCCCTCAAATAAAATACATGCACCCAAAAGGTTTATCCAAGTTCACGGCAGCAGTGGGAACGTCGGTGACTTCGGCTGACTGTGAGATTCTCAGAGGTGTGTTTATTATTCTATGAGAGGAAACAGCAGGTGTAGTGGACGCTAACATATACACAACCTACAGTACAGTAGTACTCGCCTATACAGTACAGTACAGACTGGGCTAATTCCATTTCATGACACCTGTGCGTATGTGTGGTTGTTACTATTCTGGAATTTGGGGTCAAGTTTCAGGAAACTGATCTGAGGCGAGAGCTGGAAGAGGAGGGAGGAGAGTGTTCTCTGCAGGGGCTCATGTTCAACAGTGATTCACAGCGTAAACTCATCTCACACGCACGCACACACACACAGGTCCTCCAGCAGCTGCATGGGCTGCAGTGGTTTTTAAGAGTGTTTAAGGACAGGGAGTGGGACACAGAATACCTCTGTGTACTGTCTGTTACAGAGCAAACACAGGAATGAGATCAGTGTGACTTCTATCCTGTCAGACTATTAACCTTTATAAGTTTAGGCATCAAAGTCACATGGTTAGGTTTAGAATCTGACCATGGTTTGGCTTAAAACAAACAGAGTGATTCCAGCACATCCTCACACACATGAACAGCACATTCAGTCCATGATCATCTACACAGGAAACAGCAGGTGCTCGCATCAGCAGGTCGCATGACACATCTGGCTATGAGGAGGACCAACATGCATGCAAGAGTATCACAAGTTCACAGAAGGAAGGACAAGGATGAATGAAGGTTTTCATGGTGTCTCCGAATGTCTCGCTCTACTGTAGACATGCTACACAAACGCAGGTCACTCCTTGATGATGGCGCTCCAGAGAAAACTGTGTGCGTTCCACTCCAGCAGAGGCAAAGAGTTGCTTAAAGTTCTACCTGTTCTACATTTTTGTGATACTGCCCCCATGTGGCGGCACCTGTGGAGCTCTTTAATCTGGGGCAGCTGTGTCTCAGGTGGTAGAGCAGTGAGAGACCATTCACCGTCTGCAACAAGTTTCACTGCCACTTTCTAAGCTAGCATGGTGACAATTCCTACACTCATTCATGCATATGAACACGATCATTTGATTACGTTACAACATCAGAACACAAACAGACCTCAGTTAAATGAGCATTTGAGGCTTAGATCACTTAACAAGGTCGGTGTTAGCCGACAGCCGGCTGCGGATCTGGGAGGAGGCTTCCTGTGCAGCATCTCATCCAGTTAAATGTCAGAAGTTTTTCAACCAGAATAACTCGTGGACTGACAGAGTCAACTCCTGGGATGTATTTGCAGTGAGTATTTAAAGCAGAGCTGCGTGTCTGTTGTGTTACTATTCCGACACATGGCCGCACTTTATCATGCAACTTCAGCTGCTGCAATAACTTCAGCAAACGCAGCCTCAGAAGACAGATCATACAGGAATAACAGCTCATTTAATGAGAAGCTAAGCCGCATGAGATAAACTGTATACACAATCTGACCATTAGGAAGAACACTTTCACCCCCCCACAGTGGGGAACACAAGTTGTACATGAGGGATATGCTTTCAGGGTCTGATATGTCTCACTGGTGTTGTCAATTTGGAACCAGTGTCAACACCCGGGGCTAAAAATAGAAGAGAATCCATCCCAGTCAGCGCAGAAAGGTAATAATAAACCATTAAAGTCACAGAAACACGGGGTTAAATCCGCCATTTCAGAATGATTATACATGAAACTGCTGGGCTGACGCCACAGAAACGAGCACACTGCCTCCTTTATTCTGGCAGCACATGAATTATCTAAAACAAATAACTCTCATCAACAATACCAAAGAGTAACAGGAAGTGAGATCTTGGCAGAGAGACGGGAGGTTACGACGGGGGCGTGGAGCACCAGGCTGGTGCCAGAGCGACACAGCAGGAAGGCTGTGCCCACAGAGAGCGGCACAGTGGGCAACCACATGGGAAGAAGATGCCCACGCTGGTGTGACTGGATGGAACGACTCAGTTCCCAGCACACTGACAGGCTGCTGTAAACGGTCTGTGCAAGCTAATCATGGCTCTAGAAAAAAGAGCTTCATTTGTCACACGGCAGCTGCTGCTGTCAGCCTGAACCAAATCAGCTCCAGATGTTTCTGTAAGTCACCTGTTGGTGCTGGTGTGGAGCCAGAGGCCGAAACACACACACACACACACACACACACACACACACACACACACACACACAGAGTCTGGTCAATACGGATGCTGACAACTACACATTAAACTATGCATAAAGAACACACATCACATCAAACGTTCAGTCCTCAGACATGCTTTAAAGGTCTCCTGTGGAGCGTTTCACCACTAGAGGCGCTATGGAGCAAGCTACACCTGCAGGTGAAGGAAAGAAGATGGCAAACACAACGTTCTAAATATTATCATTACAGGCCTGAGATACAGAAACGTAAAACCACTATCAGAGTGTATGAAGAGGTCAAAGGTCACGGCTCATCTTCGAGTCATCCTGAATTTCTGTCTCTGAGCATCCACTCTTTCTAAGTAAACACAACCCACGTACTATCAGGTGATAGTCCTTATCATCCATGTTGGACTGAGGGCCAAATGTGTCACCTCCCTGTGGGCCAGGGATGCTGCCCTGTGTTCAAGAAGGACACAAACACCAGGACTTTGTTTTATGGATGCAGAGGTGACACCACCACTCAGGGCCACGACCTAACCTCAGAGTCTTCCCTTTAAATACACAACAATGAAGGTTTCAGACACACACTCGTGTGATAAACCCTGTACATGGACTCAGGAGCATGCAGACACCCACCTCCCATTCAAACATGGTTACGGTCATAAGCAGCAAAGACAAAGACATGGGACATGAGGTTACCTTTGTATTTCTCTCTGACGTTCTCATAGGCTTGCACATAGTCTTGTTCCTCTGGCAGGCGCTGACCTGGGTCAAACATGGGCATGGACATGGCCTGGCTGATACTGAGTCAGGGTCAGGGCACCTTTATCTTCTCTTCAAACTTTCCTCTCAACTTTCCTCTGCTGTCTCTGGGTCTCTGTCCCCTCTCTGTCCACCTATCAGTCTGTCCCCACCTTCCTCCTCACCCACAGTATTCCTTCTAAAGCTGTAGATTTCATTCCAGACCACCACCACTCCCCTCCTCGGCTTGAGAAATACCCACACACACACACATCTGACCCTCCTCTTAAAGGCACAGCCACTAAGATAGATAGCAGTGGAGGCAGAGCTGCAAACCTCACACACACACACACACTGTGCAGCCCAACTCCACCCCACACAAACACACACACACGGCTACCTCGATGAAAAAACAAATGACGGAGCGGTGTGGGGTTATTCCAGTTCCCGCTGCTGGAGAAACTGGAGCAAGGCACACCAAGTGGATCCTGTGCTATTCACAGCTTAAAAAAAAAAACTCCCAGAATGCTTACACGGTTCTCCTCAAAGTCACGTCATATTCCCAAAACTAAGTGACGGCAGAAAGTGTTTAAAGCCAGAGAACCACACCTCTTCAGCACAGGACAAAACACTGCACACAACAAACACAGCAGATCACAGATAAAATCCCAGAAGCTCCAAAATAAACAACTCATACAATCTTTATTACACTTTCTTACACAGATTGATCCATGGTTCTAATATACACTCTGCAGTCTGTTATTTCTAAAGAGCAGACTGTTGCTGTGTACAACAAACTGTTGCTATGGACACAGGTCTGATCACTGGGGTGAATCATCTCCAATCTCTAAAGACGTCGAGCTCAAAATATAAAGACTCAAAACAGAACTTACCTCAACCTACAAACGACATCACAGAAGCTTCATCCACTTATATGCCGCCTATGATTGTGTTGCAGAGATATCTACTGATTTTTGCATGCTAACCAGCTAGCCCATACCATAGTGTAATACCCCTCTCTACCAAAGGAGGGGATAGTGAGTCCATGCAGCATCTATCAGCCATCAGTCAAACATGAGAATCTTCTTCATCTTGTTCATTGTTGAATGATGCAACCATTGGAAAGCATGATTAATGCAAAAGCCTGTATATTGTTAGCTTAGCATGGACCTCTGCTAACACTGTGCTAACACTGCCACATTGCTAATGTTGCTCCACACAGTGAGCAGATGTCATTTTATTAGGAATTATTAGGAATCAGACATAATTATGGCCATGACCACTTGGAGTGACAGGCAGGTACTGACTGACAGGAAGAGCTTCCTGGTCACATGACTGCCTGCCCGCCCGCCTGGGCGCCACTCGTGCTCCACCTCTTTGCCTGTATTTGGAGTTTAGGTGGATTGTGACTCTGCCAACATGGCGACAGTCAGAGCAGTCTCTGAACCTTTGTCCATAGTTTTGTGCTGTCTATGGTTTTATATACACATAAACTCACTTCTGATTGGTCACAGAACATGTACATGGGCTAAAAGCTAAGCTAACTTAGTGTAGCACCACAAGTGCAGCCAATGGAAATGTGTCGCCCTACATTATGAACCAGGCCACAGCTGAGAATGAGGTGTTCTGACAAATTAAAGAGGCAGAAGTCTTTCTTCTCAAAGACAACAAAGACAACAAACACAGTACTACTGGCTCTTGGAGGACTTTTCCCATCAGGCTGATACTTCCTGCTATGCTGATGTGCTCCCCTCTTCACACTGAAAACACTTCCACACGGCAAAAACTGAGCACAAGACACACTAAGGTCAGCATCCACCTCTCAGGCCCTGCAGTCTTTACATCTACATTCACATCAGACTCTCAGATGTCAAACAGTGACAATAGTGCGTGAGGATGCCAAGAACAACTGCGGCTGCACTTGGATGCTCCTCTGAGGAAGTCGTGTTTGGAAGAAGCTGCACAAACTAATCTGAGAGAGGAAAACTGGAAACGTTTCTATCAGTCTGTCGAGGAGCGGAAACTTTCACTGTTAGTGGCGACTTCTTGTTATGATGATGTTATCCAATTAACAACAAAGAAGGGGAGATTTTAGTCCTCGCCGTTCTCTCCACCAACACACACACTGGTAGACACTGTGGGAGTCCTGCACATGTGTATGTTATCACTTTCTCGTACAGCCGGGAGTTTGTGTTTGCTCAGCTTTTCAGGCGTTCATCAACACGAAACTGTAAATTATATCTTAATAAATCACAGCAGGAATGAAAAATATTTCAGTTCGGGCTGTTGTAACTATGTCTGTGTGTGTGTGTCAACTGGTGAGTTATGACCCACAAGTTGGTTAATGAGTCCCAGCAGCGCTTAAAAGCCGACGCAGCAGCAGTGCGAGTGTGTTCTGCTCTCTGACCACCGGATGGAGTCTCTCCGAGAGAATCCTTCACTCTTTGTCTGCTCTGTTTGCTCGTCTGGCTCCGCTGGCTGAGTGCGGTGCCAGCCGGGACTCCCACACATCACCCGGCTGAAGCCTCCGTGCCACTAATTTATGTCCGCCACTGAAATAGAACAAAACAACAACACATGTGAGGGTCGGATCAAACCCGCCCCGTCACTATTCACTCACTGTTTTTCTCTGTATCACCTGATTTGTGTTTGTCGGACCTCGCCTGGTTACTTACTTACAGGTGGGTGACTTGAATACTAATTAGAGGTTGAACTACAGTCAGTGTTAGCTCGTCCTCCCACACAGGCCAACAGTCCATGTGAGGGATGATCATCAGTTTCAAGGTTCTTTTACTTTAAAACAAAGTGTCCATCACACACAGTGATGAGGCCTCGGTGCATCAATGTTTACCGAGAGCACCACATCTGTTGTGACTCAGGCCTTCAGCATGTATTGTGTCTGCTGCCCCTCTTATCATTTGATCCAGTTAAAGTAAAAAGAATTCCAATCTAGAAACTAACCTGGATTCAAAATAAAAATAAAATACATGTTTTAATTTCTTATATTCTGCATTCACAAAAAAAACACGAGAAAATTCCTGTTAAATAATAATAATCGCATTATTTTAAAATTAAACCATGTTACCCATAAAAAATAATATATATTTATAATATTTAAAAAATGGAGCAGTGCAATAGTAAAAAGCCAGAATATAAAAAATACAAAAATATGGTGAAAATAAAATATATCAGAACATAATAGATTTATAGAGGAAGATAAAACCACCGTCTGAACACAAACAGCTGTGGAATGCCACTTTACATGTCAAAGTGAAGAATGGCTTTCCTCATCAAGTGATCAATTAATCAGGGAAAAATATTATTTATGACACTGTTTGGCTGCTGAACCCAACAAGTCCAAATATTTTCTGCTTTTTTTTTTGACTACTCGACATAAATTTTACTCTGCAGGTCTCTGAACACACAGAGAGCATCCGTCAGTGCAGAGATGACATCCACCTATGGATGCTGTCCTCTAGTGACCAGCATGTAAACTGCACGCTGCTGATCACAGAGCATTTATTATCTGGAAAAAGTCACAAGATGAGCCCACAGATGTGTCGACGCAGAGATGATACAAACATCAATAATGGATCCACTTCAAGGCTTCAATGTGGATTCTCCTACAAACTAGGATTTGATCCATTTTCCTTCTCACAGCTCCATGTTTCAGTCATTAGTGATGGTGCCTGTCTGTGTTTTCTAGGACAACTCATTCCATGTGTCACACCGTGATCCTTCAATCTGCTCCTTTCTTTAATTCTTCACGTTTATCCTCGCCCTCAGTATCACTGTTATCTGTGAATAACCTTGATTCAGTGTCAGCCTGCCTCCCAGCCTGTCTGCAGCCTGATACCAGTCCACAGATAACACTCCATCCATGCACATATCTCACTAAGCCAAAGCGGCAGCGATCCAGCAGGACAACATGCACTCAACAGAGGCAGGAATCACCCACTGCAGTCCCCCACCCCACCAGAATCAATAATCAGAGAGGAGAGAAGGGGGAGATGGAGGTCGTGTTTGTGGTCCGAAAGAGATGAACCACCACAGGAAGTGCTGAGGCAGCGGAGTCGCCTGATCCCTGCCTCAGACCGTTAACAGAGATGGAGGAGCTGCGGCGCCCGGAGAGGCTCTCAGGTGGATGAAGAGACAATTCAGGCAGCATGAAACCTCACAGGAGGCGTAAATGAGAGCTGCAATTACTCTGCTATTATGACATAATGTGTCTGCATCAGCTGCCTCTGAGGGGGTGTATATTACAGGCACAGATTGGAACAGTAACTCAGGACCTCAAATCATCACAGGGAACATTCCACAAAGCTTTAATCAGCTGCCTCTCTGTTAGCCTCTCACCTGCGATCCGTATGACGGCCCTCTCCGCCGGGTCCAGCACATCTCCGGACGCCGACTTGGAGCGCTTGATGCGGTGATGTTTGGGCAGGTTCCAGGGCAGCGTGTCTCCGGGAGACGGCGAGCAGCTGATTGAACTCAGATCGCTGGTGCTCTCCTCAGACGCAGCCCTGACCAGAGGCCTCCTCTTCGGCTTCACCTCCTCCATCGCCTGGGTGGACAGAAAAGGTCACATTAAAGGAAACGAAAACAGAACTAAGTGTCCTCCTCTGTGTTAGTGTTTGTGTTTCAGCAGGACAATAAACCCCCAAACAGACCTCTAGGCCATGTTTGACCAAGGAGAGCGACAGATGATTCACAACCACCAGACCTAAACCTGGGATGGTTTGGGTTGAGCTGGACGGCAGAGTGACGGCAAAGCAGCCAACAAGAACTCAACAACTCTGTTGTTAGCTTAGCATTTGGCTACAAATCCCCCACAATGCAACAGTCTCCTGTCAGGCTCCCAAGAGTAGTATGTAATAAAACACAGCTGGGTATGGAACATTTATATAAGTTAAATAAAGTCATATTTCTGATCTTATTTGGAGGTTTTACTTGATATTAAACAAGAATAAAAAGAATATTTTTTAATGTAGAACTAGGAAATACAATCTATGCAATCTATGTTAAAAATTCAGAGGTTTTATACACACACACAGCAGAGAGAGAGAGAGAGAGAGGAACCCACTGGGAGCTGCACACTGTCAGATGTCTGTGATAATCACCTCTGTCCAGTGAGCAGCTTTCTGTCTTCCTAACTCTAACCTCTTACTATTCAGAGAGCCCTTCCTTCAGCATGGCCTCCATCCAGCAGCCTGGAAGCATCAGGCCGACCTGTAGTTACCAGGCAACCACAGAGCATGCTCCTGAAAGTCTCAGCACTCAAATGGAGGAAAGTTAGGAGCTCTGTGTGTGTGTGTGAGACCCCAGCAGTGTGTGAATCACACTGACAGCCACAGCAAAGCTAAAAGTGTGGATGCTCTCTGCACGGCCACACCTGGCAGCATGGCCGCAGTGAGGACACCTGCTCTCTGACGGCTCTTTAACTCTGACCCTGCACTAAACATTAACATTAACAGCGACCAGAGTTCTAGTTAAAACTGTGGTTTACTCACGACTAAGATATCCAGGTCGGCTGCTGCTGTGGTAAACAACACACAAGACGCGGCGCTGCGGCGGATTCGACCTCAAACTTCCATCGTCCTCATCCGCAGCGGGAGCCGCGCCTGCGTCCTGCGCTTATCCGGGCTACGAGGATGCTCAGCCGCTCAGACACGGACTGATCCGCGCTGCAGGGCGAGCCGAGCGGAGGAGTCTGCTGCCTGCATGCCCGCCTGCTGCTGCAGCGGCACGGGGACACACAGAGGAGCGCGGAGCTGTGACTGCGCATGTGAGAACTGAGCTCAGGTCAGCGCGCGGAGGCTTCCTCACACAGATTTAACTGTTCATGCTCAAACATCAGATTTCAGACAGGTGTGGGAGGGAACATGTGTCCACACTAAATCCTGCATGACTGTGTCAGATTCTTTCACAGCAGAGCGCACTGTGACAGGGTGCTTAAGGCTTCCACCACACAAACACACCTTCAGGACTCTTCTTTTAACCAATCACGTGGGCGTTACGTCAGTCATACGTCACTACAGCTGTTTAAAGGTGAAGCTAGCTCACAGCTAACAACAGATGACATTATGGTGAGGAACCCGAAGAGGATCTGGTCTAAAGAAACAAATAAAAAAACAACCAGGAAGTGACCGAACACGAGCATTGCACCTTCTAAACATAGGGGGAGCCAGAGAGCTTTTTTTGTGAGGATGCTAGCTAACATGCTAACATGATGTGATGCTACAAAGCAGATGTTTATAATAATGACTGATTTCTAACAGCTAAGAGGATGTTAGCTAGCTAGCTGCTATGTTGCAGATCAATATATTGAATCAACATTGATCTTACTCACACACACACCTCGCTGTAATTACACCACCAAAACACTGGGTGGTGTTGAGTCTTTACTTGGCGGCTCAAACCTAGCAGGGCCTGTTGAACACAGTGTTGATTTTTGTTACTGCAGGAGAGCAAATAATATAAGAAATGTCATGTAAACACACATCAGACGCATGCATCTCATCTTTGATGGAAAAGAAAAGTTCAACCGAGACAACGTCTGCATGAGCTGGTCAGAGCCGTGCAGACCAGTGTTTGTGCAGCTACAGTTGTTGTGTTTGTTTGTTTGCTTGTTTCCCTTAGGCTACTATTCATAAGGAACTTAGGTTAGATGGTTAGTCATAAAACAAAACATCCTTCTTTGGGTCTTGGTTACTGCGGTAACAGCTTCCTGCATGATGATTCGCTGCCTGAAAAGGAGCAACTGACATCATGTCAGAGGGTAAATTTACCAATTTGTTTATTCATGAAAAGTGAAAAAGTCTCTGAACTGGCTCAGCAGCAGTTGTGACAACAACTCTAAATGGAAGAAAGAGAGACATGTTTTCCAGCTGGCATCTGACAGATTCAGTGGTTAGACAACTGAACTGTCTCCATGACACTAGACTTCACTGGAGCAGAAGGCTTGAAGGCAAAAAAGCCTGCTGAAGCTGAACCTACACGACTCCTGTCTGTGGTCTTTCAGAGGTCCAGCAGCTGACCTCTGTCTGCACTCTGATAATCAAACAACAAAGTGTTAACCTGACCCATTCAGCCTCCCTGATTATTCTGTTTTCCTCATTGATTTAAATGGGCCAACTGAGTGGCATTAAAACCTGCCATGCTGAGCAGTTACATAACCACAGCAACACAGTATGAATGATGGAGTGCTTGTTTGTGTAGCCGTACTACGTGATTAGTCTCCCACTAGTAGAATGAATGAATGATTGAGCATGGAGAAGGCGGAGCGGGGTGGGGGTGGGGGGGTCGATTGGCCCCGCACAGAGCTCGCTCTTGTGTCCGTGAGCGATGCGTGTCATCGGCCCTGAATGCCAGCGTCTGTTCTGTGCCGGCCCAGCAGCCATTGTGCTGGAGGTTTAATCTGATCAGCTTCACACAGAGCAGCGCAGTGAAGGATGCTCGTAATCACTGTGAAATCTGGTTTGTACGCACAACTACATCAGCACAGCACAATCAGGTGGCGACACTGGTAGTGAAGAAGGAAAGGTGGTCAGTGAGACAAAAACAAACTAAATATGAAATGTCAACGATGTGTGTTAAGTGTGGGCCTGGCTCCCATAGAACTGTTCACAACCATACAGGGAGGGATTTTCTTTATAACACACTTGTGTTAATCACCAATAATTACACGTACTTATGGGTGTGGCTTATTTCCACTATGCTTAGTTATTCATATTCCACCTCTTTGCCTGTAGTTGGAGTTTAGGCAGACTGCGATGCTGCCACTGTGGTGATGACCTCCCCCAGGGATTCAAAACTTCAGAAACCTTACAAATGACGCCATGTGTACATGTGTAATCCATAGTTTTACACTGTCTGTAATTATTTTGCAGAGATATCTACTGAAGTTTGCATGCTAACCAGTTAGCCACTAACATGATGTAATACCACTTTCTACCACAAGATGGGACAGTGAGTCAATGTAGTGACTAATCTGCCGTCAGTCCACCATGAGAGTTGGAACAACAAATAAGAGACGCTTTGCTTGCTGCAGAGGCAGAGGCCTGGACCACACGGTAACCCATCAAGTTATTGATCATACAGGCTGGTCTATTTACTGATAAAAATGCTGTCCATATATGGAAGAAATAAAAAGAAAGTTGGACCAAAACAGCATCAAACAAGAGAAAAGCACCTTTAAATATTACCAGAAAGCTCAAATACAGCAACACTTCTTCATCCTCTGCTTTACCAACACATATTGATGACATAAGAACAAAACAGAACAAAGTAACCTACTGAACCACACAAAGTGGAGAAAAGTGTTTCATGACAGGACAGGAAGTGACCGCTCACCTTCTGAGTCTTCACTGCAGTCACAGTTTCCATGCCGTGTTTGGGAGGCCGCCTCTGCCTCTTCCTCTTCCTCGCTGCTGGACTGGGCGGCTCCTGCCCAGCAGACGCCGACTCCTTCACCACCACCACCACTTCCTCTGGCTGGACAGAAGGAGCGTGCTTCTCTTTGGCCTTTTTCTTCTTCTGAAATGAAACGCTGACGTTAACACCGTCACTTTGTTGTTTAACTCATGGTGTGTGAGCAGCTTTGGTCAGCTGTCAATCATGTAGATGAAGATGAACCAGACAGAGCAGCAGTGAAAGCAGTGATGGTACATTCCTGTGAGTTTTCCTCAGAGTGTATGAGTGACATGTTTATTGTGTGGAGTCTCTCATTAATAATCACACAATGAAGTCATTCACATCAAAACCTTTGGAGCATAGACCTCCTCCTCTCAGCCTGCTGCTGTGTTATAAAGAAGTAATCACATTACATTGATCCTGGTTTGATCCCTGACACACCTGCTCATCCTCTGATAAGATATAACAGACTGCTAAGTGACTGCCTCTCTCACAGAGCCCTCACATGCCTCTTTGTCCGTCCACTCTGCAGCAGAAGGAAATGGACCTTGGCTGGCATGTCAGTGCTGCTCAGACAAAGGGCTTCACTCACGGAGGGCCTCTTCAACTTATCACACACAATGAGTGCACAGTGCTGCTCTGCTGTGCAACAACACTCATACTGAGGGTGCCAAAACACACCGAGTGAGGCCAGCACATCTCCCAGTGAGGCCAGTGCCACAAGGATCCACTCGCAGGGCACTGACAGGGCATGGATCATAGACGAAGATATAAAAATATTTTTATGGCGTGAAATTAATCCTACTTTAAACAATTATGCAGAACGTCAGTGACGTCTGTGATGTTTCTGTGGACAGCTTCGACCTTTGTGCAGTCATCCACTGCTTCCATGTGAAGAGGGGGCATACAGACATGGTGTCATCCCCAATGGAGTCTTCATCATCACACTCTTAAACAACAGACCTTGGTATCTCCCTGAGATCCTAAAAATGTGAGTTTGGTACATGTCAGGAGACAATCTGCCGTGTCTGAGGTGGCTCCGGAGATATTTCTGCAGCTCAGACTGCAACCATGGATGAGACTTAGCTCCATCATCTCCAACCATTTACCATCAAGTCTCCAAATCAGTGAAGTCTGCTGATGTCCAAGCTGATGTCCTGCTGCTGATGGACAATCTGGAAACATCACACTGTTACAGGGGACGACTATGCTGATATCAGAGAGAGAAGAGAAAAGCTACAAGATGCAATGCTCAAGTCCACCATCGTCCATCAGCTGCTCCCTTGACGTGTTCCTTTAGTCTTCTACCTCTTCAACAAGATGATGATGGGGCTCAGTGGACACTTTGGTTCAACATCTAAAAGTTAATAGGCTCATCAGGCTTTCCTGTTCTTGTGTGGTCCATTAAAGTGTAAGTGAACGAGGGCCCCTTCAGTCTGAAGGTGGTATTACAAGCTGAGATGTGATAAGAGCAGATCAAACAGATGACATGTTCAGCCTGATGTGACTTTTTGTCACATGACCAACGAATCAAAGCCTCTAATGAGACAGTTCCTCACCTGAGCTGGAGCTTTAGATTTGGACTGCTTCATCATCACTGTGAGGGGAAAAATATATACAGATTAAAGAGTGTAAAAAAATGTACATAAGAGTCTTAAAGCTGTGTGCAGGTTATCATGACACTGCAAATAGCTGGCAGGCTTCAGGTCACATTTACAGCATACCACCGAGCTCACATTCAACACACTTAAAGCGTAGTTTCACATGGAAAAGCAGAGGTCTCACAGCCTAAAAATAAAACTGATTTATTGTACGCCAGCGTATGAAAGCCTCATTGTATCCTCTCACATTTAAACAGTAATCAGTACAGCCTCCACCACAAACTGCAGCCGGAGCCAACACGAGCTGGCAGTTTCTGGAAAATGTGGATCCGGCAGGCTTGGAAAGGAAACACTGACAATTTTACAATTACTGGACTGAAAGAGGGGGAAAAAAAGCATTTTCACTGAATGTTCAGTGAAAGCAAGTCAGACTAGAAGCTCACAGCAAGAAGCATCTGTCCAGATGTGAGCCTATCAGAGGCCTTCGCTGAGAGGGTGGGGACGGAGGGGTTCTTAAAGGAGGCACTCCTACCTGCCAGGTACCTCTCCAGGGAGGGCGAGGAGCTCTGGTTCCAGCTGTAGCAGCAAAAGAAGAAGAGCCAGACCAGGAAGGTAGCCAACACCAGAACCAGGACACAGAGGAGCCGGGCCACGGCCGGGTTAGCCACAGCCCAGGTCGTCAGGACATCCATGCTGAAGGCACGCTGAGCTCGTCACCAGCAGAGCCGCGCTATCTGCTCAGTCTGATTCCAGCGTGTGTGACTGCAGCGTAGCTCATGAATGGGGCCGGTTTACGTCCTCTCGGGGCAGCCACGGTGCCTACAGCAGCAGCAGCAGCAACCACAGATGGATACCAGCTGTTCCAGAAGCAGCCGGGCTCAGACCTCAGCCCACGTCAGCTCTCAGCGTGTGTGTATGTGTGTGGGTGTGTAAGCTTGTGTATGTGTCTGTTGTGTTTTACAGAGTCCTGGAAAAGTGTGAGCGAGAGTATGTGCCTAAGAAAAACATTCTGGAGGAGTGGCTAGGAGTTGCAGTGGCTAGCTAAACTAAAAATCAGCCACTCCCCGGGCTGAGCATCAGAAGAAATGCTCACACAAAGTGACAGCAATGTAGAGGGGCAACTCAGAAATGCACCTGGGGCGATTTCCCTGAACACCTGCCAACTGTGACTTGTGTAATAACAGGGGTGAAGCCTGCCTTCCAGCACAGAGCTGCATTAGGAGGGCAGTTTGCTGCCGGAGGTGTGTGATGTTTGAATTCCTTTGTCATTTTTTTGGAGACAAGAAAAAAAAGCAGCAGCACATTCAGGTCAGGGTTACATAAGCGACAGACAAAAGTGACTAAGAACCCATTAACAAAAACTATTCACCCAACCGGTCCACAAACACCCTTTAAAATGTCATTGTAGTAATGCGATGAAGACAGGTTCAACAGTGCATTTACACCAGACAAATATTTACAGAGGATCTGCTGACAGATTGCCACTCCATCTTTAGAAATAAGGTGTGGTTAATCATTAACAGACAAGGCAGAAAAAGACCCCGCCCGTCAGGTTAACGATGAAGACAAAGAGGATCAGACAACCAAGTGTGTGACGGGACTTTTCCCCTCTAAGTTAACAAAAAAAACGCTTGAAGGCATCACCGAGTGGCAGCAGTGGGGAGACGACAGATAACAAAAGTTAACCAACACTGCCATCTAGTGGTCAAATGAGGAAGAAACACGTGTATTTAAAAGTTTTAAAAAGGTTTAATGTGACATTTTGAGTGAGATCACTACTTCCAATGTGTTCATAAATAAGTGAAAAATAAATCTGACCTCTAAAATTAATACCAGGATCTAAACAGGGGAAAAAACTGCGGGAGTGTTGATGATATTCAGACGTCATCAAGCCTAGCTGCCCCTTCTGAGGTGTTGTTTTATTGCCAATGTTAAACTGCCAGTTGTAACAGAGGAGAGAAACTGATAAATTAATGAATACAATAAAAATCCTCATTAATATCCCAAAGAGCCATCTGCGTCTCCTCCGTCTCAGTAGAAGCCGGAGTCTTGAGCAGCCCAGTTTGGTGTCTGAGGAGACGCACAAAAAACAAAACAAACATCAAAAGAAACAGAAATTAGATTTTGTACCAAACCACACAACCTCAAACCCCAAAGAACACCTGCCAGCCCTCACACTGACTGACTGACTGACAACACAGATAAACTCCAATACAACATCAAGAGAAAGGAAATCGGGGGTCACAAACATGAAGTTTTTACCTCGTTTCTGTTGCTGTGCGCCACTTTCTTCTCGATGTTCATCGCCAACATCTGGCTGCGGAATGACAGGCTCTTGGTCTTCTCTATCACCTGCTGATAAGGTGACACCGCGTTGTTGCCCATCACGACGTGACCCTGAAAAACAAGGTCACAGACCGACTTTCACAAACACTCTTGTGCTGTTTATACAAACACTAAGCACCAAGCAGTCACGGCTGTTTATGTCGGGCTCAGTGATTTAAAGCTCATCAGGATCAGCGTGTGCAGAGCCTCACCAGTTTGGAGTCGATCTTGGCATCGAGTCTGGCATTACGAATGAGGTTGACGATCCACCTTTCTGCCTCCTCAGGCGTCATGTTGAGCTTGTCTGCCAGCATGCTGAGTACGGAGAGAGAGAGAAGGGAGGAGGGGGCATTAAGTAAATATCCTTTGGGGAAACGGTAACTTCTCTCTTCACACTTTACTGGTGAATATTCATGGAAGAACTAGGATGAATAACATCTAAGTATAATAACTTCAGAACCTGAAACAGCTTCAAACGCTGAAAACATTTAACTCCTCTTCTTCACAGGTGTGAGCCCATTTTTAAAGACAGCTTACCTGATGCTAATACACTGATGAATCCGACAAAAGGTCTCAAAAATGAAGAGGCGGGCGTTCTCAATGAAGTCTTCAAGGCAAGCCACCAAAAAGAAGTCATTCACAAGGACCTGAAGCAAAACAAGGGACCGTCCTTATTACATTACAGAGAGAAAACTCTGGAAACGTTCCTACTGAATTAAATTACTGTTCCTTCTCTGCACATTTCACCATAGCTATGCTTTGGCAGAAAAATACGTTCCTATTCTACACTTAAGTACAGAACAGCCCCATGTGACGACCACACATGATGTAGAGGCAACAATTTCCTGCGGTTTGGTTACTTTACTTAACCGGAACTGTCAGCGTGATGGCGGGGGAAAAAAAAAAAAAAACAACCATGGCTTTCAAAGCCATTTCCTGTTTACCTCCTGGCTTGGATAATGTTTTTTTTTTGTTCTATCCAGTTCCACACACCCTGCATGCATGACACCACTGCACAAAAAAAGGAAGGATAAAATGACCCTCATTAAAATGCATGTTTATTTCCAGATCTATTTAAGGTTATCTGCTGTACAGGCAGTTCCAGTTAATGTATATTGTACATTGTGTATCTGCAACAAGAAGCAGATGAATCTATCTGAAAGCTGGAGTCATATTTCTGCTTAACGATCTCACACTCAGGAGGAGTTATAAATCTGTGGTAGCACAGCTAAACAAAGGAGCCAGAAAAGGCTGAAAAAAATGGCGGAGCTTCAGGTAGAAAAAAAATCTACCGCAGATAAAATGAAACTTTGCACTCAGTGTCTAAAATGTGATCAACAGTGACAACTGATAGCTGGTAAAGTGAGCCCAGCCACCCTTTCTACTGTTTGTAATAGTGATCCTATGCTCTCAGACCACAGGAGAGACACAACCAACTGATAAACTGGGAGTTCTTTACCTCCTCCACCTCCAAGACCGAGGCTCCCTATACTGGAGGGAACATGCCATCTTTTTTTTGTTTTTAAGTAAACTGGAGACCACCACCTCAGACCTTTAGAAGGGCTTTAATTTATAAAGCATTGAAGAGATGTTAAAAAGAAATGAAATGCCAATTTCACGAACAGCTTGTGTTGTGTAAGAAATCCAATTATTCAATACTTTGTCTGCTAAGTAGACTGAATATTCAATTAGCTTACAAGCTTGATAATTATTTTTTAACTCCTTTTTTTCATCTTGTAAAAGGAGCCCAGGTGCATGACAAACAAATCCATCAAAACGTTCTCAGATGGAAAAACAAACAGCATGTGGTGATGTCAACACTGTAATGAAGAAGAATTAATAATCTCTGGAGGAAAAAATAAAAAGTTTACATCACCGTCATCATCATGACAACCGAATGACATATTAAACTACCTCCGTGCTCACTCTCCTTATCCGACAGGATAGTTGAGCCCTCTGCCAGCACAGCGTAATTTAGCCAAGAGGGGTTAAAAGCCAATTGATGAAAATGTGAAAAGTGGTCCCCAAGCACAACTATAAAAATTGCAGTCAGGGGTTTCTGAAGAGGAGGCAACCGAGTCCTAAATCTGACAGCTGTTTCGCTTTGAAAATCA
Organism: Parambassis ranga; assembly: GCF_900634625.1. Taxonomy (NCBI): domain Eukaryota; kingdom Metazoa; phylum Chordata; class Actinopteri; family Ambassidae; genus Parambassis; species Parambassis ranga. The sequence continues at coordinate 4,238,039 of NC_041023.1, read as the reverse complement.
AACTGAATAAAAGTCAGAGCCGGCAAATCAGGCCAGACATGGATTTGCTGGAGCTGAATAGCCAAGTTAACCGCCCGGGACTCAGGAGATCAGAGCAGCACGGCTGAGGGAGGCTTCATATTAGCCCTCAGACCCAGGAGACAGCTGACTTTTATAGGGTGATTTAGGCCTGTGCAGCATCACACACACAGGCTGAGAGGAAAGCTGAAGCAAACAGAGGAGGATGTTTTTCTTACCGACTCACACTCCCTCAGCTTCTTCTGGGCGCTGTCGAAGTCAAAGTTGACGTAGAGACACTCCACGAACTCTGTGATTGGGTCTTTGTACGTGTACGACTCCTACAGGAGAGAAACAGGCACGTGCTGAGGAAATCCTTGAAACACTTCAAATTAAAATCACTCCTACTACACATTTAGTGGCCTTACCTGTTGAATGACTTTCACCAAGTCCTTGAGAACCTGCCTGCGCTTTCGTACGTCTTTGTTGGTGATGACTGCAGTTGTAAGGTAGCGCAGGATGTGTGGGCACATGGTCTGAATGGCATTCAGGTACCTGAAATACAATCATTATAAACCATCACCATGACTCTGCCTATCAACAGTCACTACATTCCAATAATAGGCTAAAACCTGCATTTATCCAGCGCTTTTTAACCCCAGTAGTTCCAAAAGGTACTTCAATGTCTTTCTCTTACACATGCAATTAGCAGCAACATGGGGTCCAGCACTTAGAGCCATCGAACCTGCAATTAGCTCTACTAGTTGAGCATCAGTATTCAGAAATTGCCTCCAGGTAATAAAAACAAAAACTCAGAATACATCCGTAAAGTGGCTTTTTATCTGGCAAACACAGATACATAAATAAAATGCCTCAGCTGCATGGCCTTGAGCAGGATAAAGAATTCAATCCAAGCTCTGGATGACAGCCTATAGAACACATTCACACACAATCACGCCTGAATGTCGACTTTTCTCTGCTGTATTGAAAACAAAGTGACTCACTGCGGCTGGTAGAGGAAGAGTTCAATGATGTTGTCCCTGCCTTTGGGATGGTTGAAGAACACAAAGAGGGACCAGTGAATGAGCCACGTCCTCTGCTGGAGTGACTGGAGAGGAGAGCTCACCGACTAAAGACAGGCAAGACACAAAGACCGGGAAATTAATTTATAGAAAAATAAATATACAGAAATCCAATATGGGTTCAGGGACAATGAGCAGACTGCAGGTCCATCTGACCTTTAGAATGGAGAAACTGCACGGTTATTTATAAGCCATCACATCAGCATATCAGCATAAACTGACATCACAATGTAGCTTTGATGGCAAGCTTTACTACAGTAGGATCCTTTCATATTTGCCCACAGACAAGTCTTAAGGCTGTTCCATACTCCACGAAAAGAGAGAACAGAGAACTCGCTCCACGGGTGGTAAGAGTAAAAAAAAAAAGTTCTTTTCGGCACGGAGGTACCATACTCCGCGAGACGTGTGTGTGCAGAACTCCTCATACGGCCCTCCTACGCAGCGCACGTCACACACAAAAAATTGACATGCAACTGTATTGTAAATTGTGAGCACAGTCGTGGTTACCTGGCCTAATGAGCTGATAATGCTCAGGGAATTGGGCGCACAGCATGACAATAGATAGAAGATCAGTGCAGCTGACTGTAGCAGACCTCTGGTCTGTGTGAGTTTAATTCTGTGAACGTGTGGATGACTATCTGCAATAATACATCCCGTCTCCCGGTGTTTAATGTGCGTCCAGCCACTGTAACGCCGTGATCAATACTGGGATTATTTTTTATCGCCACCTTTTGTACAGACACTCTCCTCTGTGCGCCGTGTTTCTCCTTCCAGGAGCTGTTTGCCGGCTGCTCATCTTAACTGTCGTCGTTGTACTTCCTCCTTCTGTCTGTGTGTTCTGCACCTGAAGAAGCTCTTGCGCTTCAACACATTTATCACGCCCACAATAAATTCCGACCAATCACAGCATGGTTGACGCACAGCCTTGAGAGAAAAAGTTCTGCCCGGGCCATGTGTACGAGAGCGCTGCACAACGGGCGGTCCGAGATAAAATATGACGTCATTTTGTGGGCGTAACGCAGGGGTGGGCAATTATTTTTTTGCGAGGGCCACATAGACTTCCATTAGAAAAGCAAAGGGCCACAAAAACATACAAAAACATCTGAAGCTGAAGGTTTTTATTTCACTATATGAAGTCAACACTGACCTCATATATCAGCCTGTTCTTGTTTTGTAAAATGACATTTTCTGGTAAAATAAAGGTTCAAATAAATAATGTGATATAACCACATAAATACATTAATAGCATAAATACTATAATCAGATATATGGAACTACTAAAGGCAACTAACTGATTAATAAAACAGCTTTTGATGTTATTATTCATATGTGACTATTGTCATATGACGTAGTTTATCTCAACCGCAACCGCGTTTCCCCTTAAATCACCTATAATGTTTGCTGCGTTACCAGCTCTGTCTGTGCTGAGTTAGGGTGCGATGTTCCATTATCAAGAACGTTGGTCGTCTTCTCTGTGAACATATCCGCGCTTATGTGTGTACGTGTGTGTGAACGCGGACGGGAGGAGAGAGAGAGTTGCGCGGAGTTGAATGAATGGAAAGATAGCGATATTATAAAGTCGCATTGGCGGAGACAAGGCTCAGAATCACTGTGTGGTGGAGGGAGTTGATGATGTGAACTGGTCTGTGTGTTTACTGCTCTCTCCTCTGTCCTCTGTGTGTGTCCAGGTCCACTGAGTGTTGCTGCTTGTATGTTGAAAAACACTCCGCACAGAGCAGAGCAGCAGATGATGTAAAGATATTTTTACAGAAGAAAACCATTAGAGTTAAAACTAACTTTAAAAACAATTCCAAAGCTCTGAAAGTTGGACAAGGTCTGAGCTTTTTAAGAGCAGATGACGATGTCGGCTGCAGCTCCGCGGTAACATCTGAATGCGCCGTGGCGTTTCTTCTCGCTTTACCGTACATTTCAGCATAGTCGCGCAGCATTTTTAAAGTGTACACAGCGCGACCGTGTCTCTACAAAAAGTAGATGGGATGAAGCAGTACACCAGCGTGGAAGAGACAAGGAGGGTTGGAAAGACGTTGCCGGTAATGCCGTGCTGACAGCTGACTTTTGATGCCTTCTTTTTTTTTATTGTGTGTACGAGTCCGCGGGCCGCATTGAAGACGCAAGCGGGCCGGATGTGGCCCGCGGGCCGTACTTTGCCCAGGTCTGGCGTAACGTCTGCAGGGGGGAGGGAGTTCTCTGTTCTCGCGGAGTATGGATCCAGCTTTAGAAGCCCCAACTTCGATAACACTGCTAGCAACAGCACTCTGGACATTGACTCTGTGTCAATGTGAACCATGTTTGTGATGCAAAAGACACTGAGATTTAAACAACCATATTGAGACATCAGACTGATACAAGACCTAAAACACTGTCCTAATGTGGGCTGGTGTAGTACTTCTAGTCCACACTTAATGGACTCTACTATAAAACCGCATTGATTGATGCTGCTGAGTCCACCTGCTCTACAATGCCATCTTACGGTACACAAAGTTTCCTCAAAAGGATTCCTTACATTGTTATCGACTGTCTCCCTCAGGCGGGTGAGATCCTCCATGGCTGCCTCCCAGTTCTGCATCAGGATTTCAGAGGCCAGTTTTCCCCACAGAGAGCTCAAAGCGTTTCTGTCTGTAGAGGGAACCTGAGCAGACACAGCAGCCAGTTCAGTACATCATATCGTTTTGTCATACTTGTTTTGAGATTTTCTCTGTACACGTGTGAAGATTCTTACCAGTACACGGAAGAAGTAGAGGTACTCTGCAGCTCCGGAGTAGTTACCGCACTCATACTGGAATTTGGCGTACCTGTACAGAGTGTCCAGGTATTCCTGACGGAACTGAGAAGGTAAAACATCAGAATGAACAGGGTTCAAAGGTGCAGAGCAAAGCAGATACATAAATAATGTTTACACTTCCTTTAATGTGGCTGATAAACAGGACCGGAAAAGGTCTACAGTCCTGAACTGCAGTCAGACTAACAGTGTGTTCTTCAAACTACTCGTGCTTTTGCTTTTTTTTTTCCTTCAAGAAGGCTAATTGGATGAGGCTGACAGCATGCAGCTGATTAGGAATGTGGCAACATTTTTCATCTTTTCAGGCAAAACAAAGCCTGTTCTCTTTCGCACGGACATTCTCTTTTTATAAAGTAGTTATCTGTTGTCCACCATTGGACACCATTGTTATGTGCTTATGAATCAGCAGCAGTAATAAAAGTAATTCATTTGTAAATTAAATCAAAAGAGTATTATTTTGATTATAGAACACATAATGAGCACATTGGTAGGTGTTGGATGTTTCAGGATTCACTGATTTAGATCACAGTCCTGCTGGTTCACAGTGGCAGCTGGTTGTTATGGAAACAAAGGCACACATTGTTCACACATTGTTCCTTGGAAATTAAAATGCAATGTGGGAAAAACATTTGAAAACTTACATTGTGTTTTTCTGACAGGTAGTCGAACAACATCCTGCCATCTCTGAGGAGGAACAAAACACAGGCTACATGTCAATAGATGACCACATAGACAAGCATTTGAACACCATCAGAGGTGCAGTCAAAGCGAAGTGTTTGAGAGGTTTATCTGACCTTGTGGACTGCATCTGTCGGGTGGTCTCTGGGTCTTCAAACATCTTGACTATTGGCTCCGTCTCTGACTGGAGCTGCTTCAGTTGGGCCACCACAGTGCTCCTCTTCTCCCTCAAGGCTGATACAGAGCAGTCACTTTCATTAAATACAGTATATGAAACCACTTGCTCTCAAAGAGGTTTAACATGACATGATAACTGATGTTTTGTGTTTAAGGTACAAATACTTCCAGATTTCTTTGACAAAAACATCTCATGATCGGTAAATAGACCTTTAATATTGCTCCACTTTTCTTTACTTAATGCAGTTTAATACAGGATTTACATTATAAGCTGACACAAAATCCATATTAAAGGATCTGAACCCATTTAACTCCACTGTTTAAAAGCCAAATGATATTACTTTAATCCTTTTCCCATGAGAACAAATGATTAAACCTGTCTTTTCTTACAGTGTGGTATTTCCTTGTCCGGGTACAGGTTTTTGTACACATCCATGGCAAAATCCACCATGTTTGTGTCGCTAAGGAGGTCCAGCTTCCCCTGGAGCAGTTCCTTCTCATTGTAGATCTGTAGCAACAACAAAAACAAAACTAAACTAACTATCACATAAAAGATCGACCGATTAAAACGGGCCCTAACGTGAACAAGTTTATGATCTGCTTAACAGATGCTACACTGTCGTAGTCAACGTTAATCCTGTGCGCTCACTGCAGTTGCTAAGCTAGCATGCTAGGTTGCTAGGTATCGAAAACAAAACGCTAGTTAGCCCATATATAGGATCACGGCTAACTCATTTCTGATGTGCAGCAACCTACTATAATGTCTATATCCAGGGTCAGTGCAATACTCCAGCAATTAAAGACAAAAATAAATTCGTAGTGAGTGATTAGCTGCTGGCATTTACCTTTGCTTGTTGGGGCTATAACGTGAGAGCTAGCCAGCTACCCGGCTAGGGTGCTCGTTGCTAGCTATAGCCTAATTTCTACCATTTGAATAGTCACAAATAAAACACTAAATGAATATTTGGTATTATACAATGCAAAAATGACTGTACCTCTTTTACAGAAAGGAACTCCAACAAAGGAAAAACCAAATGCCGGTCAAGAAAATGTGCTATCTTGGTTGTCAGATCGTATTCCGCCATCTTGACTGGCTTCAAAGGGAAACTTTATTGACACTCAGAGTGAAGACACAACCCACTGAATGGAACGTCATCAAATTAAATTAAATTAAATTAAATTAAATTAAATTAAATTAAATTAAATTAAATTAAATTAAATTAAATACAGAGCATACATGGTGCAGAGAATGTATATATTATATATACATATAATATATAATATATAATAATAAAAATGTACACACCTTAAAAACCGCTGTAAAAATAATATATATTAATATTTTTTCACACTTTAAATGACTCTTTAAATGAGTCTTTTAAAGCTACTTCAGCCTGAAATTTACATATCAAATATTAATTATATTTTGGGGATTTTAAAAAGGCCAGTTTGTTTACCAAACCCCCTCTGTTTTGTTTTGATTACTATTATACTAAGATTTAGTATAGTATAGTTATTCCATAACTAGAGTCCAGTGGCGCTTGCCGTCAGATGCAGTGGTGTACAGCATCACTGCATCTGACGCTTTGCATGACACTTGGTGATGTATGGCTTGGATGCGGCTGCTCATCCATAGAAACCCATTCCATGAAGCTCTCTACAGACTGTTCTTGAGCTCATCTGAAGGCCGCATGATGTTTAGAGGTCTGTAGCGATTGACTCTGCAGAAAGTTGGTGACCTATGTGCCTCAGCAACCACTGACCCTGCTCTGTCATTTTACATGGCCAACCACTTCGTGGCTGAATTGCTGTCAGCCCTAATCACTTCCACTTTGTTATAACACCACTGAGAGTTGACTGTGGAATACTGTGTTGTTCTTTGTGGCTCCCTTGTAGAAGTGGCATAACGGCTGGGTGGCAAGACTCCTGTATAGGTGGTTACCTGATCTTTCAGCTTCACCTGTGGATCAGCTCCTGCCTTGTCCACTCCTAAAGTGTAAATTCTGGCGTCCTCGGATGCAATTGGCTGCTTGACAGTAATGACAGAGTTTACTAGTCTTCTGCAATCTCTCATGGCGGATGGGTTCAGAGATCCTTTTATCATGGACCAGCGCTGTCTTTTGGTGATGTGGGAGTTAGTCCAGGCATTTTCCTTTGTTCACAGAAAAAAAATCTCCCCATCCTCTGTAGGGGAATACTTCACACAGATACTGATCATGTATGGCATAGAAGATTCCTCGTTCTTCACAGACTCCAGTAAAGCACACGTCATCTTTGAAGGTAGCGTCCTGTCCTCTGCAGAGTTGTACATTGATGGACTGTCTGTCATTACCAGCAGCTCTTCTTCCCCTCACTTTGTGGGTTACGTTCATAGCTCTGCTGGCAGGCCTCTAGCTTTCTCAATTCCTCCATCCAAAGGAGGGCTTGAGATGAGTACCCCTATTGGTATCACTCCCCTTTGTAGCCAGCAGTGTTAACTACCACAGAGCAGGTGTGATTGATGAGATTATTTCGTAGGTTCGTCTGGCTTGGACAGCTCTTTCAGAGGTGACAGGTGAATCCAGGTTGGCCTCTCTCTTAGCAATACAAACGGCAGTGGGTGTGAATAGCAACACGTGGTAAGGTCTCTTCCACCTCTCAGATGACCAGGTTTTTCTCTTTATCACCCTGATGAATACCCAGTCCCCACGTTTCACTGTGGAGGTGTGGTCAGGCACTTCCTGTTGAGGAGAAGAAACAGAAAAGGTAATATCTCTTCCTCGCAACATGGCTGCCATATAATCTGCAGTATTTTCTTTTGCAGAGTTTGTTTCTGTGAAAGACCTTAGTGGGTGTATATAGTAGGGGTGGCCTATATAGCATCTCAAAGGTAGACAAGCCTCTGCTGCTGGGCACTGGCCAGATTCTTAATTATCTGGTTTGTGAAATGTGTACCATTATCACAAAAGATTCTTTCAGGTTTTCCAATGCATGGAATGATTTCTTTTGTTAGTGCTTTGGCCACTGTTAGTGCATCAGGTGTCCTTGTGAGAAAGATTTCAAACCACCTAGTTAACACATCCAGGATCACTAAACATTATTTTTTCACATCAATTTGGCTCAATAAATGCATGTGTGTTGAAAGGGGTACTGTGTTTTGCACAGATAATACAGCCCAAACAATTTTTTTTAATCATTTGTGAATCCGTAAGTTGTGAGCTCTGTTAACTATAGATACCATCCCTCCTGTTGAGGCATGATCCAATCCATGACTCAGAAGAGCAGCGTATCCATAGAGTGATTTAGGTAAAACAGGTTTGTCTTCTGGACCTTTCCAAATTCCATCAGTATGTAATGTAGCACCCAATTTCTTCCAAGAGGTTTTTTCATTAGCTGGGGCAGAGGATTGCATGCTGTGGAGAACCCTCTTCAGTAAAGTATCCCGTCACTATGGGGGCCACCACACCTGGAATGGTCCCGAATGTGTTGGTGATTCCCAGAAGGTGATGACAGTGTGCTTTTACACAGCACTCATCATCTATGACCTCTACTTATTACACTTTCAGTCACAACACACTGCACTAACCACAGTAACCAAACATGGCAGACCACAGTCATTTACCCAGTCACAACTGCACTGATGCTTTTACACTGTCCCACACAACTTCATTCATGATGAGAGCATTATAGCACCAAAACCAGCACATTAATGTGAAACCATACATGAGGATTACGATTCACCACTGACACTGTTAGCCTTTCACATGCAGTAAAATACACTAATTAACTACTTTTGGCATTATCATGACACTAGAGACACACACACACAGCCAGCCTCAGAGACACACACATACACAATATAGAAGCTCATAATGCACAGCAAAGCTAATGAAGCCACATACAGATGTTTCAGTGTACAGGCTAATCCACACAGCATTAACATTAGCAATATGCAGAGAAAAGACACCATGAAACTGCCACATCATTACAGAGCTTCAGCAATATTAAGCAATGCTTATATTCTCAGTTGACTGTTAAAATAAATGAGCCCTGCTTCATTTAGCACCTGCTGATTAACATAAGACACAGTACTTTTCCATTCACATGCTAGCAGCCACACGCTAGCAGCCACACGCTAGCAGCCACGCCTGTCTGTAGCAAACCAGAGAAAGAGCTATGCAAGCACATCTGCTGGTATCCATAACACACAGCAGGAAGTTCGAGTTTAATATTTGCAATGTGTAGCTTCTTCATGTTAGAGCTATGTCTGTGATTTAATCAAGGCTTATTTTGTGTTGCAGGTAGTGTGCAGACTTGCTCTGTAGCTGGTGTTGGCGCTGAATGAGTACAGGCTACCTGAGCGCGAAATCCGACTCGTGCCACGGCGCCCTCTGCAGGCCAAAGCCACTCTTGCAGCTGTCACTGCAGTACCGGGGCTTCGGCTTTTTTACTGTTAAAACGGTTTGGGGTTTTGACACAGAAGAGGTGCCTTTCTATACGTATAGACCTGAGAAGGTTAGTGTATTACACGAAAAGGTGTTATTCTTCGTCCACCTTTAAATTTATTTTAGTCACAGTTAAAAGTTTATTTCCCAAATGGATAGTAATGCCAACCAGGACAGAGAGTTTAACAGGTGTTGCTAATGTAGACTGATTCATTAGGCTAAGCTAGCAACGCTAGCTCTGAAGTTAGCAACAGAACAATTATGGCACAGTGAGAAAAAACAAGTTAAGTTAAGTAGCTAGCTGCTACTCTTAGCATTGAAAGTTTGATCCAATCTTGTGCTTTTATTACCATCATAAGCTTTGCAGAATGTTCAGGAAACCCGCCCGCAGGATCTCAGCTAGTCATACAGTGCGTCTCCGTCAGGAACAGGCCCTCAGCATGACCATTTTCCTCCGGAAGATATATGGCCCGACAAAGTTTCTGCTCAGAGAGCAGGGAGAGGATGCAGAATTCACTGTGAGTTTATTCTAGGGGAATGCTGTGTGTTGCTAAACTCCAACTGATCCTCATCCTTATTCTAACTCATCTGCTCATTTTGGTCAGGTGTCCTTGGGTGAACTGCATCAGTGTCCCTGCCCTGTTTTTAAAACAGAGAAAGAGCTATGCAAGCACATCTGCTGGTATCCATGACACACAGCAGGAAGTTTGAGTTTAATATTTGTAATGTGTAGCTTCTTCATGTTAGAGCTATGTCTGTGATTTAATCAAGGCTTATTTTGTGTTGCAGGTAGCGTGCAGACTTGCTCTGTAGCTGGCGTTGGCGCTGAATGAGTAGAGCAGACCAGGGAATTGTACGGCCCACGGGCCGCATACGGCCCGAGCTGTGATGTCCACGACACAGCCCAGCTGATCATACTGTATTTGTCCGTGGAATAACAGACTTCAAGATTACGGAGGAGCTTGCAGCAATGCGGTCGATGAAAGGAACAACAACAGGGAGCGATCTGTTTATGGGGGTAAATGCTTGCATAGATACCCTGGGGTTGAAGTGGGACAGACTAGCAGGCGTCACAACGGACGGTTGCCTAAATCTTACAGGTAAAAATGTTGGACTTTTGAAACATATGCAAGATAAAGTGACTGAAATTGATGCAGATCAAAAGTTGGTATTTTTACATTGTATTATTCACCAACATGTGTTGTGCAAGTCAGTGCTAAAAATTACCCATGTTATTGATGTTGTTAGTAAAATAGTAAACTTCATCAGGGCACGGGCATTGAATCACAGACAGTTTGTCACACTTTTAGAGGAGCATGAGTCTGAGCATAGTGACATCGGCTACCACACAGCTGTCAGATGGCTCAGCCTGGGCAAAGTGCTGAAAAGAGTTTGGGACCTGAACGCAGAGATTCGAGAGTTCTGTGAGAAGAAAGGCAAAGACATCCCAGAGCTCTCAGATGAGAACTGGACGGTAGATTGTGCATTTGCTGTTGATGTGACTGCAAAGTTAGCAACAGAACAATTATGGCACAGTGAGAAAAACAAGTTAAGTTAAGTAGCTAGCTGCTACTCTTAGCATTGAAAGTTTGATCCAATCTTGTGCTTTTATTACCATCATAAGCTTTGCAGAATGTTCAGGAAACCCGCTCGGAGGATCTCAGCTAGTTATACAGTGCGTCTCCGTCAGGAACAGGCCCTCAGCATGACCATTTGACCATTGGGTGAACTGCATCAGTGTACCTGCCCTGTTTTTAAAACAGAGAAAGAGCTATGCAAGCACATCTGCTGGTATCCATGACACACAGCAGGAAGTTTGAGTTTAATATTTGTAATGTGTAGCTTCTTCATGTTAGAGCTATGTCTGTGATTTAATCAAGGCTTATTTTGTGTTAATATTTTTTAATTCAAACACTGCTACCTGTAATCTTTACTGTTACAGGGTGTTGCTGTGGAGATTCGCAGTACCCAGAGATCATAATGGTAAGTTGTCTTTCATAAATTTGAACATTATGAAAACCAGTTGTTTGTTTATTTTTTAATGTATTTTTTGCAGCCATTCTCTGATTGCTTTGTCACATATTTACAAGTACAGTTATGGTTGCATATGGCCTGTGAGTCCTTTGAAATTTGTCAGCTGTTTGACACATACATGCCACAGATTCATTTCAGCTCGGACTCGAGCTCCACTTCATGGTAGATGGAGATGAAATAAAACCCTGGTGTTTCCTAGGTTGGTCCAACACAATATAATCAGATACCAGTGTCAGAAAGAACAGAAATGTTCTTATACTGGGATCATCCTACAAAAACTTTGTTAGAAAAGGATGGAAAGTCTGATTTTAGGAGTTGATGTCTGGATTGATTTCTTGCTAAATGACTTGGCCAATGTAATATAGTGTAAGACATTAAAGTCACATCGTTGACTTTTTAGATCTGCAGGGTCTTTGTCTTATAGTAATTATAAGAATCACTGTCCTGGCATGATGATACATGTTAAAACATGTATCATATATTAATGATCATATTTTTGAATATGTAACATTGTAATTTAAGATAAAAATTCTAAGAATATAATTATTATTATATTATATTATTATATTATTAAAAAAAAAAAATTATTACCAAGAACAGCTATGGATGTTCAGCGGTGGTGTGTCTGTTTTCTCTCTTGCCCAGGTGTTTCCTATCATGCAATCTGGGCAGGTTTTGCTTGTAGGTGGAGAGAAGACCAGGCTCCAACAGCCCTTTGTGGGTTGGCCCAGGTCTCCATCCATCCATTTTCAATTAACCTGCTTAGTCCCGCAGTGCAGGGTCATGGGGGGCTGGAGCCTATCCCCGCTAGCTTTGGGTGAGAGGCAGGGTACACCCTGGGCAGGTCACCAGTCCATCGCAGGGCAACACACAGACAGACAACCACTCACACTCACACCTACGGGCAATTTAGAGTCACAGTCAATTAACCTATCATGTCTTTAGAATGTGGGAGGAAGGCACAGGGAGGATGGGCAAACTCCAGACAGAAAGTCAGAATCGGACCGGGAACGTTCTTGCTGTTTGTGTTAATCTTGAAGACTGAATTAAAACATTCAAAAACATAAAGACAGAGAAAGAGACTGCTGCATGTAATGAAGTTCATGTGTATCTTTGTGTATCTTTGCCCTCATTTTCTGACTCTAAATAAATGGCTTGGCTGCCCTCTGGTGGTGAAACGCTGACATTCACCACAACTCTATCAGTCTAACTTGCTGTATATGTGTGCTGCATGTCAGCGCGTTGGTCATATGCACACTAGGATAACCAAGAGCCGGAGGGTCCCACCTTATGAGCAGGGTCCTGCTCATAAGCTGCTTTCTGTTACAGGTGTCATATGAAGATGAGATCCCAGAAGCCCTGCCCAGAACTTTTCTACGATGTTTCTAATGCTGCATGTGAGCTGAGCAGGGCAGCCAGGGCATCAGTGATTGGAGTTTTTAAATGCAGCAATGAGCACGCTCAGTACAAACTAATGGGACAACAAAGTCAGCTGTCAAGCCCCCTGGAGGTGTTGTGGGTTTATTTACGAAACACCAGTGAAAGGGGGTACCCAGCTGATGACCTGATGAAAGCACCAAGGGCCCACACCTCACGCTGTGACATGCGAGTGTTGGCCATCACCCTTAAGAAAGTGGCTGAGCATCCACCCAGCCGATAAGCTGACAGCAATGAAGCCGTCGTATTATAGACTTTGGCAGAGTTAATGCAGCAGCTGTATGATAAGAAGCTTCATTTTGCAACTGTTCTACTGTCTACAGTGAAAAATGCTGAAAACATTTGCAGCCCTCCTTAAATATGTTGCTATAGTTCAATTTCTATGTGTGTGTTATATTTTATAGGACACATAACTTGCAGTTTGTTTGAGTTTTCCACTCAAACAAACATTTTCCACATGTTTTGCAAGAAAATGGCTTCTCACCGGTGTGGGTTTTCATGTGGACGGTTAATTCACCAGATCGAATAAAACATTTCCCACATGTTTTGCAAGAATATGGCTTCTCACCTGTGTGGGTTCTCACGTGAACAGTTAAATAACTAAGATTACTAAAACATTTCCCACATGTTTCGCAAGGAAATGGCCTTTCACCTGTGTGGGTTCTCATGTGGACATTTAAACTACTAACATTACTAAAACCTTTCCCACATGTTTTGCAAGAAAATGGCTTCTCACCAGTGTGGGTTCTCATGTGGACAGTTAATTCACCAGATTGAATAAAACATTTCCCACATGTTTTGCAAGAAAATGGCTTCTCACCTGTGTGGGTTCTCATGTGGACAGTTAGCTTACTATTTAGACTAAAACATTTCCCACATGTTTTGCAAGAATATGGCTTCTCACCTGTGTGGGTTCTCACATGGACAGTTAAATTACTAACATCACTAAAACATTTCCCACATGTTTTGCAAGAATATGGCTTCTCACCTGTGTGGGTTCTCACATGGACAGTTAAATTACTAACATCACTAAAACATTTCCAACATGTTCTGCAAGAAAATGGCTTCTCACCTCTGATAATTATCTGATCCGCCGTACCTTTTTTCTTACATGTAACCGTTTTACACAAGGTTTACATTTTAGATGTTTTTTTTTTCCTGGAGGACAGCTATGAGAGAGATTCACGCCACAGATTATTTCTGATTTAATATCACTACTTTCGGATACAGAAGTCACTATATAGGGCTGAGTCTCTGCATTCAGTACATGCTGTCCTTCCTCATGATCGCTGCAGTGAACCTGTGGTTCCTCTTTAACCTGTGGGGGTTCTGGTTCCTTCCAGTTCAGACTGCAGTTCTTCTCCTGGCAACAGAGCTGCTGATCAGCTAAAATCAGCTCTTCCTCATAAATGTATTGGTGAGCGAAATCTGGAGGATTAAAGCAAACAAGAAAACCGAATGTGATGATCAGAATTACATTACAGTTCAAAACAATTGCAACCTCCACAGTTCAAACAGGTAACATGACATTAGCATAGTGAATGCACACAGGCAAACATTTGGTTTGTGTATGTAGTTTGAACAGGGCTCTGGTGTGTGACCTAAATTCTCAATGGTGCAACCAAAAAACATCTGAGGTCGCACCAGTGCGACCAGCTGTTAGAGGGAAATACATTCTCTGCAAATTTTAAAAGTCTCCCTGTTGTCCAACAACAGACACACATCAGGCTCATATCGTGGTCTAAACCTCTGTGTGTGTACTGTAGTCAGACTGAGAGCACAGGAAACCCAGAAGAAGAACATGGACGTTCTGCGCAGAGCTGATGCTATGTGCTAAAGTTTGTTCCCTACTCCACGAGAACAGAGAAATCTCTTCTTGTTCCTGAGGTGACAAGAACAAGAACAAAGTTTGTTTTGACCCAGACTTGTTAAAACATGTGTGCAGAACTCCACTGCACCACGCAGCGCACACACATAGACACACAGACAGAGAGGTTTTAAAGACATTTCACTGCTGAACAGCAGAAACCGTAGTTTAGGTGAACATGTAGCAGAGGAGGAGGATTTGTTGTGAAGGGTGAAAGTATTTACTTTGCACTGTGTTACCATGTAGCTTGTGTTCACATATATTGAAGTTTGTCATTCATTGTTCATTCATTTTTATACATATACATTTATATTTTTTTAAGTGTTTACTCAATAATGCGTTTTTATTAGTTTTTAATGTTAGGAACTTTTATAGAAAATGAAAGCCATATTCTAAAGGAATGTGTTTTTCTCCTGAGTGCCCAGTTTAAGGTCACCCCTAGATCAGCCTCACAACCTATGAGATTTAAGGAATGAAAGCTTTACCTTATTAGGCAGTAAACATTAATGGTCTATTCGCTGTATCACCCAGGGTCTGCAGGGGGGATAGTAGATGCCCCTGTGGGCTGGCAGGCGGGAAAGTCCATGGGGTATATCAATGTGTGAATTCCATGTCCAGTGGTTGTTGATGCGTTGTTCTTTGTTGTTAATGGTTATTCTTGCCTTGTTCTTCTTCTTATTCTTCTTTGTGTCTCAACAACCCAGAGCTCTGTGACTCACTGCCTCACTGTTCAATAAATTGTAATCTTGAGACCAGAATTTACAAGTGGAGGATGTTCTGGCTGACCAGCAGCTCTGTAACCAGAAGAAGAACTCCATTCTGGACCAGGAGGAACCAGAACCTCCACAGGTTAAAGAGGAACAGCAGGAAGTCTGCACCAGTCATGAAGGAGAGCAGCATGTACTGAAAGATAGAGCAGAAAGAAGATTAGGTATAGCTGACTATTGTTTGACCTCTGGTATGTGTGATTTCAATTCTGTCAGGTCAGGCAGTCCATGAGTGGGTGAAGCCTGTAATGCTAACTGAAGGGCTAGAAATGTGTGACTTTGTCATGTCACCACCATGCAATAAGAGCAGATGCCCAGGAAAGACTGTGATAGCTGTACAGTAATGGTGACTGGCTGACTTGTTAGATTAGCATCTATATGTTTGTGTGATCAAACCAGCACTGATGACAATATAACACAAACAGACATTACATTCAACAGCTCACATCACCAGTGAACCCATGTCACTGCTTCCTGTTTGTCTGAACACTGTGTGCAGTCAAAGGAAAGCTGTGTAATGATAAAGTGCATCCTGACTGCACTGTCTCCAGCTGAGTTAATTTTAAGCAAATAATAGTCTGTTTTTGTAGTTTCCCTTACTGAACCCTAACCCTCAGTCCCCGGCTGTTCATCACAACCATCAGCATTAAGGCTGTTCCATACTCCATGAGAAGAGAGAACAGAGAACTCGCTCCACGGGTGGTAGGAGTAAAAACAAAAGTTCGTTACGGCACGGAGGTACCATACTCCGCAAGACGTGTGTGTGCAGAACTCTTCATACAGCCCTCCCAAGCAGCGCACGTCAAACACAAAAGGTTGACAATGCAATTGTATTGCAAATTGTGTGCACAGTCGTGGTTACCTGGCCTAACGAGCTGATAATGCTCAGGGAAGAGGGCGCACAGCATGACAATAGATAGAAGATCAGTGCAGCTGACTGTAGCAGACCTCTGGTCTGTGTGAGTTTAATTCTGTGAACGTGTCTGCAATAATACATCCCGTCTCCCGGTGTTTAATGTGCGCGAGCGACTGTAACGCCATGATCAATACTGGGATTATTTTTTATCGCCACCTTTTGGACAGACACTCTCCCCTGTGCACCGTGTTTCTCCTTCCAGGAGCTGTTTGCCGACTGCTCATCTAAACTGTCCATCGTAGTTGTACTTCCTCCTTCTGTCTGTGTGTTCTGCACCTGAAGAAGCTCTTGCGCTTCTCCACATTCATCACGCCCACAATAAATTCCGACCAATCACAGCATGGTTGACACACAGCCTTGAGAGAAAAAGTTCTGCCCGGGCCATGTGTCCGAGAGCGCTGCACAACGGGCGGTCCGAGAGAAAAGAATGACGCCATTCTGTGGGCGTAACGTCGGCAGGGGGGAGGGAGTTCTCTGTTCTCGCGGAGTATGGATCCAGCTTAACAGTGTGTTCTTCAAACTACTCGTGCTTTTGCTTTTTTCCTTCAAGAAGGCTAATTGGGTGAGGCTGACAGCATGCAGCTGATTAGGAATGTGGCAACATTTTTCATCTTTTCAGGTAAAACAAAGCCTGTTCTCTTTCGCACGGACATTCTCTTTTTATAAAGTAGTTATCTGTTGTCCACCATTGGACACCATTGTTATGTGCTTATGAATCAGCAGCAGTAAAAAAGTAATTCATTTGTAAATTAAATCAAAAGAGTATTATTTTGATTATAGAACACATAATGAGCACATTGGTAGGTGTTGGTGGATGTTTCAGGATTCACTGATTTAGATCACAGTCCTGCTGGTTCACAGTGGCAGCTGGTTGTTATGGAAACAAAGGCACACATTGTTCGTTGGAAATTAAAATGCAGTGTGGAGAAACATTTGAAAACTTACATTGTGTTTTTCTGACAGGTAGTCAAACAACATCCTGCCATCTCTGAGGAGGAACAAAACACAGGCTACATGTCAATAGATGACCACATAGACAAGCATTTGAACACCATCAGAGGTGCAGTCAAAGCGAAGTGTTTGAGAGGTTTATCTGACCTTGTGGACTGCATCTGTCGGGTGGTCTCTGGGTCTTCAAACATCTTGACTATTGGCTCCGTCGCTGACTGGAGCTGCTTCAGTTGGGCCACCACAGTGCTCCTCTTCTCCCTCAAGGCTGATACAGAGCACTTTCATTAAATACAGCAATGTATATGAAACCACTTGCTCTCCCAGAGGTTTAACATGACATGATAACTGATTTTTTGTGTTTAAGGTACAAATACTTCCAGATTTCTTTGACAAAAACATCTCATGATCGGTAAATATCTTGACAATAGCTGACACTACATGACAGACCTTTAATATTGCTCCACTTTTCTTTACTTAATGCAGTTTAATACAGGATTTACATTATAAGCTGACACAAAATCCATCTTAAAGGATCTGAACCCATTTAACTCCACTGTTTAAAAGCCAAATGATATTACTTTAATCCTTTTCCCATGAGAACAAATGATTAAACCTGTCTTTTCTTACAGTGTGGGATTTCCTTGTCCGGGTACAGGTTTTTGTACACATCCATGGCGAAATCCACCATGTTTGTGTCGCTGAGGAGGTCCAGCTTCCCCTGTAGCAACAACAAAAACAAAACTAAACTAACTATCACATAAAAGATCGACCGATTAAAACAGGCCCTAACGTGAACACGTTTATGATCTGCATAACAGATGCTACACTGTTGTAGCCAACGTTAATCCTGTGTGCTCACTGCAGTTGCTAAGCTAGCATGCTAGGTAGCTAGGTATCGATAATACACATAAAATAAAATAAAATAAAACAGCATACATGGTGCAGAGAATGTATTGTTAGCTGTAATCCATGTAAACATATAATATAAAGAAACAGGAAGATAACAAAGGCTGCTGCATGAAAACAGCATCTGAAAGTTTATTGGAAACATATTAATATATTGTAATGTAAAACATTAGGGTCAGACATATTGTTTGGGGGTGTCTGCGCTGTGAGGATGGGCGGCCAACCTGGATGAGTCTCTGCTGTTTTATGACCTCCCTGAGGTCAGAAAGGGAAGTGGTCAGACAGGTAGCAGCTGTCGCCACAGCAGGGACTGTGATCAGGGACATGGGACATTGAGTTCATCAGCATCAGTTAATGAGCAGGAAACATCACTCCTCAGCCTGCAGGGGATGTCACCGGCTCAGAGCAGCTCTGACTACAGAGTCAGTGCTGCAGACTTGGTTGTTTATTAAATCAAATGTTTTGTAGGAGCTTTTCTGGAGTTTGATCAAACAGCTCGGCTGCTAGGAAACAAGGAGAGATGGTTCAACTTGAGTTTAACATTAAGCGTCCGTTGTGCCATGCTTATAAAGCAGCTAAAATGGATAACTTATATGGGTATGTATGGGTACAAAATATTTCTGGACCTCAGCGAGTTCCAACCATGGCTGGGAAAATGTGAAGGAAGGCAAATAAAGACACAATTTAATGGATCTTCTGTAAAAAAAAAATCAACCTTGGAGTAAATAATGTTTCCATTCATCTCTTAGACACAGTTTGTCCTTTTTTTTAAAAAAAAAAAATTCTGCTTCTAGTTCACTAACTTTTAAAAAAATGCACCTTTAACAGTTATGTAGAGGCTGAATCACTTTACACAGCTGCTCTCTCGGGTCCTTACATTCAGCTAGGCAGTGAATTCCTACATTAAATCTCCAGCTTACTTACACCACACAAAAAGTCCACACTGACAGGAACGTCATACTTGCTGGCACACATTCCCATCCCTTCCCCATTTTCTCCCCTCCCTCCTCTCTCCCTCTCCCTCTCTGTCCATCCTTGAGGCCAGGACACGCTGCATCCCGGATCCAATCTGACCGGCTGGCTGCCTTCCACTTCCACTTCTTTTTATGAGAACAAGAGCCAGCTGGATGTGAAGCGCTCCACAGAAAGAAGCCAAGGATTTAATAAAACATAAGAGCAAGAGACACACATTAAAGTGATTAACTGGAGACAAAAGTATCGTTCCATAAAAAAACAGTGACACCGCCCTTGACATCCTGCCTCGGATGGTAATTCAGATTCAGTTGCCTCTTGTGAGACCCGCTGTGCTCTCTACCAGGTGGTCACTGTACCGCCGCTCTCTGCAGCCTCTGAGCAGCGGCAGTACAAATTCATTTCCATGCTGCGACAGTGAAACAGCCTTCTGTCCTGGGGACTCCAATCCTTCCCTGAATGTCAACTCTCAGCTCAGTTTCCACACACTAACACAGTCTGCTGGGTGATGTTTAGAAAACAAGCCCAGCAATGACTTGTGGCTTGTTAGGTGCGCTGGCTCTGCTGCTGTCACCAGGCAACTGTGGTGAGACAACCCAGAGCTGTAAAAACAAGCTTTAAGTGACACTAAAGATACAACTGTAGTGAGGAGAGAGCTGTCTGCTTACTGTCATTCTAAAAGAAGTAAATAAGGGTAATATGCTATTAGTGTCCCTCTGGCTGAGAATGCATTAAAACTCTAATAACTGGTCACCAAGACATCAATCTGATGGACCCTGAAGTGGTACTACAAGTTCAATAACTGGGTAAAAGAGCAAGTAACAGTTCCTTTCTGTCCTTTTAACTGGCAGCCGAGGCTGGAATAAAATATACAAGGATGTAACATAGGCCCTGTTCACACTGGAGAAATTTAATCCAGCTAGAGTAGGATTGTATCCAGATAGCCTTTAAGCTGGATACGTTCAGACCTATTTTCAAATCTGGCTATCACACATGCGTGTCAGCGCTAAATCCGGCTTGTTTGTTGTCCTCCAAACCACTAGGTGGCGCCTCGTAATATACAGAGACTGTTTGTGCATGCGTCGTGCGTTTTTTCTGATTTTTGGGTTCAAAAAGCAGTTTATTACTTTGTAGCCCCGTCGAACATAAACTCAGGGCAAAGCTGTCATAGTTCGACGGTTGTTTACATACAGCATTTTCAATTCAATTTTTCAATTCAATTCAGTTTTATTTATATAGCGCATATTACAATCAGAAATTGTCTCAAAGTGCTTCACAGGAACTCAGAGCGTGAGACCCAGAACCCGAACCCCCCTAAGAGCACTGTGGCAAGGAAAAACTCCCTTTAAGAGGAAGAAACCTTGAGCAGGACCCGTCAACTTAAGATGGAACCAGTCCTGCTGTTAGTCGGCCGGGTAGAGGAGGAGAAGAAGAAGGAGACAGGACAGAGAGGATGAAGGAGAGAGAGAGAGAGGAGCAATACAGCATTTGTACCTGACCCGGACACTCTCCATGTGAACCAGGAAGTATGGCGATGCTAGCGGGATTCGCTAGCCGCATTTGCGTTCAGACCTGAGCCAGATGTAAGCCAATCCGGCTAGATCCACCTCCGAGCGGTGGATTGAAATCAATCCGAATATATCCAGATACAGCCTGAATCCTGCTCTAGCTGGATTGATTTCCCCAGTGTGAACGGGGTAATTGTGACTAGCATGGTCACTAGCTACGAGCACTTTTGTGACATTAAACTGGAACAAAACATTTGAACCAGCTGTGGGAGGATTTACCCCTTATGACATCATAAGGGGTAAATCCTCCCCTGTGGCTGTACTTCCCAGCACCTCGTGAGCGCTCGTTCACTCTTCATTGTATGCTGGAGAAATGAACACAGTGAAGGGTCAGTCTGTTCTGACTATGTCATTAAAAAAATGAACAGAAATCAGATTTTGTCCTCAGATAGTTTCGCTGCTTTAATGTATCCTGAGAGGAGCATGAACGTTTGTGAAACATTAACGGCAGCATACCAAGCCGATGCTCAGCTATTTCAGGCTGAATGAGAGACGGCAACAAATGAGCAATAATAAAAGTGATTTACCATCCTTAATGGTGTCCAAGGACTGAGATCAGCGCTCTGCCTTTGTCTGCATTAGTGTGCTGCTTGTGAAAACGTCCATATTGTCCACACAGGAGACTTTAGAAAGGCTGACATGTTTTTATTTGCCCCCACCCTCTCCCTCCCCGGCTGCGACATCCTGCTTTTACATACTGTAAGCTGAATGAAATGAAGTGAGCGCCCTCACAGTGAGAAGTGAGGCTGCGACATTTCATCGTCTTCTTAGTAATTTATCTGTAATGGTGAGGGTTTGTGGAGGAAGTGCTCGGCGCTTTGATCCCAAACACTCCACCAACCTGTCCTGCCATCACACATACACACACACACACACTGCTGCTGTCTCTTGTTTACTGAAAGCAGGAGCAAGAGAAAAGGTAATTCAGTGTGAAGCTTATTGACCTTGACTGTGAATGAACACCAGTCACTGAAAGTGGCAGCTTACCATAAATGCCATAAATGGCAGCAACACAAAATGAACACACAACCTATGCTTGAAAGGAAAATGTCCTTCTCACCATTGTTCTGTCAGTACCACACTGCTTTCTGCAGGTTTGAGCGTGGTAGCCGTGGTGGCCTGGGGGGGTGTTCTGTGCTAAACAGAATGGAAATTGTTCGGGTCTTGGGTGTTGAAGAGAAAGCTCAGCTCAGCAGGCGGAATAATCAGCGTTAGCTCATTTAAGAGCGGAGCTACACGCTCACATTACTGTTCAGCTTTAATGAGTTTGGAGCGGAATGAATCGATGCTGTTTGCTCGTGGATGCAGAGCAAGCTGTGAGTGCAGCGCCAACAGGTCTATCACCTTATAAAGTTGATTCATGGTTAGCATGTTCACACAGAGCAGCATTAGCATTCATCCAGAGCCATGTTCTTGGCCAGTCACTGGAAAATAAGCCTCTTTAAGCTGTGTTTGATTCCCCACCAAATCCTGAACAAATGTCTGCTTCCTAAGCTGCTAAATGCTGCGCTGTGTTCACCAGCTGTTAGCTTTGTCTGTCTGCTGGTTGGTGCCGCCAAGGACAGAAAGCAGAGTTTATCTGTGCTCTAACAAAAGGAGACTGAGAAGTCAGAGGCTTAGGACACAGCAGAATGAGGAGGAAGAGTCTGGAGGAGGAGTCTATCCCCTTATGAGGTCATAAGGGGCTGCAAATCTGAAGGGCTTGTTCGCACTTAAAAGGACAGAAACAAGGAGCTAAGTGGTCTGTTTGTTCAGCGATGATGACAAGATTTCTTCTGCAGGTCCGAGACACTGGCCACTGTAAGCTTGAGCTTACAACAAGACAATATTTGATTGAATATTTGTAATGTTATTGTTGTTTTTCTTTTTTTTTTAATTTGAATATAATCCTGATACAACAGTTCTCTGCAGGGTTTTCGAACTCTTCAGAGACAGGGTCAGGATCTTGGCCATCCGGGAGGGGAGCCAGTTGAGGTAGTTTAAACGTCAGCAGGTGTCGTATCTGGGAGACGTCTATCGACCAAATATGGTGCTTTTTTCCATGATGAGTTGTACAGTGTGAAGACTGATGGTTTTGGGCTACAAACTTATCAATCAACCCTGCTGTATGCTGCAGAGAGCACAAAGAGGGAACTAAAACATTGTTGAAGGTCTCAAAATAAAAGTGCAGAGTACTGCACACCTTTGTACTAATACACAAAGGTGCAGCCATGTGTCAATGTCCAAATGAGAGTGTGTGAATGGACCATTATTGAATGTGGTACAGCCACACTTTAAGCCTGCAGTCTGCCAATGTGATTTAGACCTTTACTCCAAATGTTCAACAGTCTTAGAAAATCTTTTTCAATTCTTTCATAAAAAAATCTGAACCACACAGAGCACCATCGACTTGTGATTACTGTCTGAACAAGCATCAGGAAATCCATTGTGTTTTTGTGTCTTTGTGTTTTCCACCCAGCCCACAGGTTCTCAGGAAGAGGACGACTTTTCTGACTCACATCATGTAACAGCATTTACACAGCAGAGTGGCTGCTTTGTCAGAAAGCAGTGATTTTATTTCTACAACTGAAGGGAAGCTGTATGGCTCAGAATACATCCTGACATCTCTGAAATAATTCAGTGACTCTAATTAGCTAATTATCCAGATACACTTGAAGGAAACCATCACAGAACGAAGTTAATGTATGCAGCACTGAATACTCCAGCACTGAAAAGCATTTCAGGCCTTTTAGGTTCCACATTGATGAATATGACACCACTAATGTGTATTAATACTTTAATTTCATTGCTAACGCTCTCAGGACAACTTTAGCTTGTTAGTGACATAATGCAGCATACATGCATCCCTCAGAGCACACATTTCAGTTTGACCAACTTAACTCTAAGGCTCTTATTTTGGTCGTTTTTAGTGCTAGCCGTACATGTTTCACCTTGTTTTTTACAGAGCAATCTTGGCTATCAAGTGAAATACATGCACTCTATATTAAGAACATGCTGTCTCATAAAATTGTTATGTTCCTACATGTATCAGAACCACGAGTGGGTTATTCTATGAATGGTTAAAATGTGGATCTAGTGTCTCAGTTATACAGAATCATCTGATTTTTGGTCACTGATTACTGGCTAAAAAACTGATAACCAGTAATTTGTCAATCCAGCTGCTGCTGCTGCTGCTGCAGGAACAATATATCAAAACATCAATACATTGATTTCTCAACAGTGCAACACAACAGAACAGACAAGCAACCATGGGATCAATCAAATGGAAGTGCCTCTTCTTCAGCAAACAGTGAACAAATGTAAACCAACAACATAAAACCATCTGAGCTGCATAGAGCCCCTTCACTGTATACACTGTGAGCACGAAGATCAGAGGGAGGTGAAGAGCGGCGCTGTTATTACAGGGGATTTAAAGGCAGGAGCACGCCAGGTCTGTGAAGTTCTGCCGCTCGCTGTGCAGGCTCATTATTTTCTGTGGACCTGAAACAACGTCTGAAGCAGCAAACCTCTTTTTTTTCCTGTTTTCCTGCATCGTTTGCCTTGTGTTTGTTCAAGATGACACGTGAATCAGCTCAGTTTGATCTGCTTTGAATGACAGGTGGTATAATTCACCCTGGAGACCTGATGGGGTCTGATGTACCCGAGCAAGGAGTCATTGTTTCTGTGTTTTGCAGCCTGATATATTTAAGTCTTCATTAAATGAAACTGTTTTATGCATGTAGCCACACAAAAAAGTGTGCAGACATGCATATTTTAACGCTTTCAAAATCTATCTGTGGGCTTTAGTGTGGCTCAGTGATGGATACGTTGACAAACTGGTGAGTCAGCTGACACATCAGGAACTCAGCAGATCTGTGCTGCTCAGCAAAAAATATGTACGCTGGTATATTCTGAAGAACAACCACTATTTTAAAAAAGACTCAGTCTGCAGCGTTTCTGCTTTTAATTTTTAGCGTCATCAGCCTCCATCTACAATAGAGCTAAATGTGATTTCATCAACATCAAGAATATAACACTCAATCACCAAATCTATTTTAAATTACACAGTAAAAACTTGTGTATCAGAAGGAATTTGAGTGTGGAGGTTTGTCATGCTGCCCTTTACATCCTCCTTCCCTGCATCTGTCCCTTGATCTGATCTGGATGACGTCAGACATCTACATGTTCTGTTAGCATAAGCATAACCTTGTGTCTTTCTCTGTGTCATGCAGACAGAGGCAAAGTTTTGAACAAAAAGCTGAAGCTCTTTGAAAATTCCATGAGGGAGCAGAGGTAACAAAACCAAACAAAGTGAACACAAGGATACCCAGAAACCACAATCACGGCGGGACAGGTAATCACAAATAGAGGGAACACAAGAGAAGGTAAAGCACAGCAGAACCCAGGAAAATACCAGAAGAACTGGGAACAAACAAACCCAACAGAACCAGATACCGACAGAGGGTCTCCTAAAGTGAGTCAATGCCCACAGGCTACGGTTAGAGCAAGAATAAACCTGTTTATAGCCCATAAAACAGCTGGATGTCAGTTGACCTCAGCCTTGACTGAGCCTCTTTGTGTTTGTGTCCATCTTGTTTTTCACACATGGGTCAAGGATAAAAAGTATTTTTAGTTCTGTGTAACTGCATAAATGGCACCACTGACAATAAAGCTGACCGTGACCACTGATTAAAATCTAGAATAGTAAAACCTACATTTTGCATTTTGTGACTCATGCTTCACCTCTTTGCCTGTATTTGGATTAACTGGGAGTTTACGTAGGTGGACTTAGATGCTGACTACAGGGTGACATTCAGATGAAAGTTATGGGTGACGTCACATCATTTATTTACAGTTTATGGCACAGAGAGCAGCATCGATCTTCTCATTAAACACTTTTTTAAAAGTTTGCTGGACATTTTGTTTGTAGCCAATAAACTGGCACTAAGCTCGGAGAGGAAGCCGTCGATAACACAGACCTCTGTTCATTATCTGGCTTCCTGGCAAGGCACTTAGAAGAAAATAACAGAACTGCTGTGAAATTCTTTAAGACTCACCGCGCATGAAAAGAAAACAGCTAAAGCGCTCCAAATATCAAAGTATTGATTCTGATAGAGCGGCACAAAAAGAGCAGTAATCAATGTTAGAAAAACACACACACAGTGTTTGATTCTGAAAGATTGCACTCAATCGATTAGCTCT
The DNA here is from genome assembly GCF_900634625.1 of Parambassis ranga. Lineage (NCBI taxonomy): Eukaryota > Metazoa > Chordata > Actinopteri > Ambassidae > Parambassis > Parambassis ranga. Next base: position 4,212,282 of record NC_041023.1, on the reverse strand, counting down.
GAATAAAGAGATCCAAGGCTTCAGCCTGTTCTGAGAGGAGCTCGTCTGAGTCAGTGCAGGACGTTCAGCTTCAGACGGAGTTTGCATGCTGCTGCTCAGGTGCTATCTGTCCAGATATGAAGACCTGGCACGCAGGATAAACTGCAGCATAAATCAGAGACAATGTAAGCAGAACTGTCCCGTGGTGAGATGAATTCACCTCCTCCTCCAGTTTAGAGGCATTAGGAGGCTTCTTTCTTTCTCTGAGAGATGCCCACATGTCTGAATCTGATGTTTGAAGACTGAACAGAAGCCAGAGTGTTCCTGCTGCAGCGACTCCATCCATCATTTGATTCATAGTTGAGTTATTTTCAGCTGAGTTTTAGTGGTTAAACATTTCACACTTTTTACAGCAGCATGTCTGCTGCACTCTGAGGACCCGAGTGCACATTCATGACTCTGCCCTGTATTAAAGTGTACAGTTTAAACAGCAGAACAAACCTCAGCTGTGAGATCAGTCCCAGCTTGTATTATAACACAGTCTCATAATGGATGACCTTTTCAAATTAAATCATTCTTCACTGTTTAGCATGTTGTTGCACCGAACCAAGCTGGCCTCTCCATCATGTTTCTGGTGCTATGCTAAGCTAAGCTAACCAGCCTCCCTCACAACCACTCACTCCCTCACACCTCCAAGAACCTAAACAAATAATCTGAACATATTTTTGTTCAGTGGCGTCTCCGAGCTACAGGTGGAAAATATGAGCTGTATCGTCACTTCCTGAGCCGACAGCTGCTAACAGTGGCTGTAACAGCCTGTCTTCTGATAGCTGAAACTTTCAAATGTTAACATCGATTGCAGGTTGCTATAGGCAACAAGGGAAGTATTGTGATTCAATTTAATGTTATTTATACAGCACTTTTTTTCAATCAGAATTGTCTCAAAGCGCTTCACAGAGACCTGGACCCTGAACCCCCTTAAGATCAACAGTGTCAGGAAAAACTCCCTTTAACAGGAAGAAACCTTGAACAGGACCCGGCTCATAAGGAGGAACCGTCCTGCTGATAGAGGAAGGAGAAGAAGAGGGAGACAGGACAGAGAGGATGAAGGAGAGAGAGAGAGGAACAAACATGCAGCAAATGACACCAAACTGAACTGAACTTCCAGGCTGACTTGATGTTGCTACAGTTTCAGATTCATATGGTGGTTTTTATTTGCATGTAAGCTACATTCTGACATGAAAATTCTTATTAAATATTAGTTTTGAATCGCAACATTCATCACACACATATCTGTAAATTTACTATGACTTAGTCTAAAAGTTTGTCATAAAGTTTGTAATGGGTTAATTTTTTGTGTGAAATGCCACAGTGAACTACGCCTGTCTTGTTTTTGTGCCATGAACATCACCAACATGGCCGTCACCCTCGACCACGATTCACCATGAAGGAAGTGAAAACCAGACGACCTGGTCCTGTTCAAGGCTACAGAGTTACAGCCGGGCTTCATGTCATGGATTTAATATGTGATTTTAATAAACACTGTAAAATCCTGGTAAAACATGTGGCCCTGCAGTCAGTCATGCTCTGTGGAGAGCTGATGAGGAGTGTTTTTAAATATAACAATAACTGTATAATAACAGGCTGAGTGGCTCAGATATAAAACCTGCAGCAGATACAATAAACAGCAGAAAGGTGTGTTCTCTCCACCACAGTCTGACAGAGATCTGGTCTGTGGGTATGCGTAAAAAAAATGCTGTGCTACACTGAAAAGCACAGTAAGCAGCACATTCAGCACTCAGACTGCAGCACGGTGTGTGATCTGAGCTCAGGTTACAGAGGAAGTGTTTTCTGTCACTTTCTAAAGAGGACGTCTGACGGGAGACATGTGATGTCAGCGCCTGACACGACTTCCCAAATGAAGCGTGCGGTTCAAAAGGCTCTTTACAGCTGGTTATAATGGAGGGAATGTGGTTATAATGGAGGGAACGTGGTTATAATGGAGGGAATGTGCCCGTCTCCCTGCTGCAGCTGCCATCAGAGAGGCAGAAGAAGAGGAGCATCTTTAACTCTGTTAGCCGAGCTGAGCCGTGGCGGCATGCAGGCGTTTCTCCGTAGCAACAGGCTGACCCCGTTTCTATGGTTATGGTGTCCCTTCTGCATTTCTTCCAGGACAACGATGGCAAAAGAAAAAAAAGGAGAAAAAAAGGGACAGGAGTATGTGGGCGCTGCTCAACCTACAGCAGGTGGCTCACTTCATCACCATGAGCAGAGGAAGAGGCTGGCAGGTCATGTGTGTGAGTCCTGCAGCTCTCCTCTGCAGGTTACACAGTTCAACAGAGATTTACCTATAACACCCGCAGACAGGCGGCCTGGCTCTCTCTCCTCTGCCTGCAGCCTGCAGGTGCACCCTGACAGGCGGCCTGGCTCTGTCTCCTCTGCCTGCAGCCTGCAGGTACACCCTGACAGGCGGCCAGAGCGTGGGGACGTCACTTTGTGCAGGATTCTGAGTCTTCTGTAAGTCCCTCTGAGCCGACTGAATCCAGCAGATAAATGATGTGGAGGCTGATTTTATGTCCAACCTGTTAGCCTGCTCCTCCCTGTTCCTTCAAAGAAAAAAGAAAAGAAAAGCTGAAGCTCAGCACAGCCCCTTCTCTCTCGGAGTTGCCTGCCGTTGCTATGCAACAATCAGAGTAACGAGAATCATTATTGAATAAGTCGTTAACTTAAGGCCTTTCAGACCTGCAGACCTGATCTTACTCCTGACAGAACAGAGTGTGTGTGAGGGTGTGTGATCCGTCACTCGTTCTGATGATTGGCTGTGACAGCTGATGATGAGTGGCTGCCAGGCGCTGATGTAAAGCGCCGCCACGGACGCTCTGCTTCCTGTCGGTCCCCAGTGTCCGCAACCACACTCCAGCTCCTGACCCCGAGTGACCCCTGCAGCAATCCAATTCTATCTCCTGCTGCCAGCTGCCCTGAATGATTACTCTGACTAACTCCATTCATGAAAGAGTGTGTATGTGTGTGTTTGTGCCTGTGTCTGTGTGTGCGTGTTTGTCCGTCCATCTGAGTGTTTTTGTATACAAGATGCACATTTGTGAGCAGAAGCCTGAACGATTAACGACGTGTTCACAGGGTTGTGTTCGAAGCTCTGACAGTGTGTGTGTGTGTGTATTACAGGTTTGATTGTGTGTCTGGGGGGAGTCCCCTGGCAAAAACACAAAAACAACACAGACACCAATTAAAGCTGCTGTGATGTCCTGGCCCATGTCAGTAATCACATCAGTAATAATGTGCCTGTAGGAGGAACAGGCAGCTTTAACCCTTTCCTGCCCACCTCAGCTGTGTCTACATGAACTCACTGCTTTCTGTAATTAGTTTAAACTAATGGACGCACACAGGAGAGACATCTATGTTCTCACCGAGGAGAGCTGGACAAGCACCAACAAGAACTTTAAAGTAAAAAAGAACCTGATGAATTGTTCGGGTGTTATTCTCGTTACCATGGAAACACCAACCCCTTAGCACTGCACCAGCCACACTAAAGTTAAATAAGGGGCGGGGCCTGCTTAGGTTATTGGAGCTGACCATTTAAAACTGGGCAGTGACAGTATAGCAATATGCTAGCTACTTTATTGGAAACAAAAAATAGAAATGCTACTTTAGTCAAAAACCAGGAGAAATCTGTTCCACTGAGCTGGAAGGACTAATCTAATATCGCCACCACAGACTCCAGTGTGTTGCATTGACTCTCTTACTTCGTCGTAGTACACCACTGTCTCCATGCTTAATAATACCTCTGTCTCACTGCTGCTCTCTGATGTAAGGAGGATCCTCAGAATCTTTTTTTTCTTTATTGTTATTCTGCTGCATTAAATGAGCTCAGATTAGCATTAGAAACAGAATCATTTGATGGAGAGGTGAGATGATTCCTCCTGTTTAATTATATTAATGAGGTGAGAGAGTGAAGGTCATCTGGAGGATCATGTCTGCCTGTCTAGAAGCTCCTCCAATTACTGAGGCTGCTCACAGTAAGCAGGAGATACAGCTGATGTTTTCACAGCATCATGCGACTTCCTGTGAATCCAGCGCCACATTTCTGTCTGAAACTGCATCTGCAGCGGTTTCAGTGGTGATAAATGGGCAGGATTTTTTTTTAAATTTACAGACCTCCCATGAGCAATTAGGTAACACCAATTACCATGAGCTTTCCCCTGGGGGGTTTGTTGATTTCTCCCTCTGGCTTTCTGTCTGCAGGCTCCTGAACATCTGCAGGCATGCATGTGCATCTTACACAGAACCAGCTTCCCCTGACATCGGTGCTCAAGCACAGAATCTAATTTCACCTCCTGTGGTATCGCTGTTTTCCTTTCAACAAACATGAGCCGACACAAGCCTCACTTCACTGTGTCACAGCCGTATCACACAGAACGTCTGTGGATTCCTGCGATTGTTATTTCTGTGAAGCAGATCTGCACGGCTTCATTCGTGGAGCTGTTTCTAAAAGAGGAGAAGAACAGAACCGGTCGGATTTCTCCTGCAGCTACAGCCTCTTTCAACACACATGTGCGTTTCAACAGGAACTGACTGAAAGCTGCAGCATCACAGGAAGCAGGGTGAACAAAGCAAGCGAGCAAACAACGTGAACAAAAGTGTTTCAGTGAAGAAAACTTCCTGTTTTACCTTTAAAAACTTGAACTTTTTGGTACAGCTCGGTGCAAAACTGAGAATCTACAATTTGAAGAAATTAACATTTATTGATCCATTGTCATCTTCAGTGAGTTTACAGGACTTTAAAAAAATCATTCTCCAAAATTAGCTCATGTTAGCTTGCTAGCCACCTCATGGATAACAGCAGGGGGCTGATCTGGCTGCCATATTGTTTAGAACATTTCAGCCAACCTTACACAACAGCATCAAGCCAGCTAGCTGTAGCTAATGTAGCTCTATTTTATTTATTATGTTGGCTGGTTTGCAAACAAGAAGCTATAAGAGTATTCTTTCGATCAGACCAGTGTTTTTGTGTTATTACCTTGACATGTTTCGACTGCTTCCGGCATTCTTCTTCAGAAGTCACGTGACGCCAGCTGATTTTATGCAGGTTGTGGCGCCATTCTCCCACTACTCCAGGTAGTAGGGGAACAGCGCCACCTGTAGTCCGGCTTCTTCAGCACTGTGTCCCAGGTGTGGGACAGCAGTCTGGTCTCCTCAGTACAGTGTCCCAGGTGTGGGACAGTGTGAATGTCCCCTCGTCCCGGTTCACTGTCCCGTTGGCCCGCTTCCTGGTTTTGATTAGCTCCTTAATCCAACATTTGAATTTGTTGTCCTCATTGCCGATTACTTTTGCCCCATCCCAGTCCATAATGTGTCTTTCCCTTTTGCAGTGATCCGAGATTTCAGGTTTTCTTGTGCTTTCTGTTGTGTCGCCCATGTGATCTTGATCTTCCTGTTTTGCCAATTTAGACAAGACAGGCAGGGTATTTCGTATATGGCGCTGTTCCCCTACTACCTGGAGTAGTGGGAGAATGGCGCCACAACCTGCATAAAATCAGCTGGCAGACACTTCACCGGTAACATCATGTGACTTCTGAAGAAGACTGCAGGAAGCAGTCAAAACATGTCAAGGTAAAAACACAAAAACACCGGTCTGATCGAAAGAATACTCTTATGGTTCAAAAGGTGAACACCAAATGAATCTTCTTGAAGAAAACAAGAAGCTAGCACATTTGTTTGCCTTCATTCACTTCAACAGTATTTTAGCATAGCAGAGCATAGGACGTTGACTGGCTATTATTTCTGCTCAGCATTTTGCTCATGCTAAAATTAGCGAGCATGCTAGCTAAGCCCAGCTGTAGCTTTGTGAGACCTTGTAGCATTGGTTGCTACAGTATGTAACATTCAATCCAGGCTAACTGCAGTTCACTTAACAGCCACAGGTGTCGCTGTAGGGTTCCTTAATACACATATAGTCATTTACACACTGTTAAGTTAAAGCTTCCACAGTCTCTGGGTTTATTTCCACATTGTAACACTTTAAATAACAAAATAAACACATCTCTGTTTGTTTGAATGGGGAAACTTGGCTCCAAATCTAAGAAGAAAAGCCTCATATTTAATATGCACACATCCAGCCAGCATGAGACACTCTGTTGGGGACTGTAATAAACTGTTTATCTGAAAAAGCCAGCAGAAACTCTTTAATGTGAATAAATGTAGTTTAACAGCCTTGGAAAAAATATATAAGCCTGTCCTTAAAATAGAAGATAACCAAACAGACATTAAACCTGCCGGCTGAGAGGATTTTCTGAGCGCTGTCTGGGTCTTTTCCGCTTGTCCCGTCCATAAATTCAGCTGAGCACCTCTAAATCCTCATCAGCCGCTGACACATGGGAGCAGGACTCCCGCGCCGGGCTGGAGCCGGCTCTCAGGCTGATGGAGCCGTACAACTTCGCTGCGTGTTTGGAGTAGGCGAAGGCTTTCCTCCTCATCATCTCCCCTTTCCACATGGAGACCATGAGCAGCGTGGAGAGCAGCACGCCCCCGAGCGTGAGCAGACACAGCCCCGCTATGACGCACCGGTCCAGATGGGCTCCCACTCTGGCTTTCTCCCTCTCCAGGCGCTCCATCTCCCGCGCGGACACGCTGTCCGGGTCCACGCGGACGTCCCTGGGGACCGTGTAGGATATGGCGACCAAAGAGATGCCGGTGACCAGGCAAGTGACGGCGATGATGAAGCCGTAATCCACAGACTTCCCAGAGCCGTCAGAGGACAGGTCGTCGTCGGACAGCAAGTAAAGTTCAGAGATGTCCTCCTCCTCCATCACCACCTCCCCCTCCTCCTCCTCCTCTTCGTACAGTTCACTTGAGGAGCTCTGACTCAGTCGACACAGTCCTTCCTCATCCTCTTCCTCGTGTGTGCAGGTGAAGGAGGTTTCCTTTTCCAGCTCCGGGGCTGCTGGAGCCGCTCCTCCGCCGGCACGGAGCCACTTCCCCCCGGTGCCGCTGAGCTCAGCGACGCGCTCCGGAGCTGTCCGCGGTGCTGAAAGCTCCGCTCCGCCGCTGATCTCAGTGACCTCTTCCGGAGCTGTCCGCGGTGCTGAAAGCTCCGCTCCGCCGAGAAGGAGCGACTTTCCGACGCTGCAGCTGATCTCAGGGGGCCGCTTTAAAGGCAGGGAGGCGGCTCTGGGATCAGCGTGATCAAAGTAAAAGAGTTCCAGATCAGCCATCTGAGCTGGGCTGGGCTTCCCGGTCCGTCAAACCCATGCGGCCGCCTCTGTGAGAGGAACGCGGCGGCTCGAAGCTGCAACAACTTTGATTCTTTGCATGTTCGCAGCAGTCTGAGCAGAGCGGGGTCTACACGCTGCTCTCTGCTGGGCGCACAGGCAGCAGCTTAAAGTGCAGCTCAGCAAGTCAGAAACAAGCCTGTAACACAGAAATGATTCCTCAGCTGTGAGCTGTCAGTTCAAACACTGGGTAACCACGTCTGATTCCGCGCATAACAGGCTATTAAGCAACAGCATGCGGAGCACCTCTCCCTCCGTCCGCGCCTGCCCGCATCCTCGACTGATTCTGCTCCCTGGTCAATTAGAGGGAAAGGTTTGTCAGACCCCTCCCACAGACTGAGCCACAGTAGACCGCCTCAGAAGGCTGATTACTGAGCCAACTCCAGTGTTCCCCGGCACATGCACCCTAATCAGCTGAGAGGAAGGAGGAGGAGTAGGAGGAGAGGAGGAGGCATCGCTGCTGCTGAGTAGATTTCAAAATAAAGTAGCTTTTTTTCTGATAAGAAGCTCATCAGACCTTAATGCGGTCCATCCTGTGGAGAGCACAAACGTCTGAGGTGGATTTCTGTGGCAATTAATCCCACAACTGATGAGGAATGTTTACTCAAAATAAGAGGGTGGAGCTCAGCCACACTTATGTGGATTCATTTACCGGGGCTAATGAATGATTGAGGTGGATTTAATTTGGACCTCATTCAAAAAAGAATGAACGTCTGAACTTTTATTGTAATTAGTTCAACAGCTGCCTTAAAAATCACTCACATCAAGCTGATGGTGGAGCTAAAGATGCTGTAAAAGCAGAGTGATTGTGGTTCAACCTCTGGGGATTATGAATGTTTCAGCTGTGCTACAGTAATTTCAACAGTTGTCACATGCAGCATTTAGCATATAGCTTATGATCATGCAGGAGGAGAAGCAGGGAAATCACCAATTCCAGTGAGTCAACCTCTGGGGACCATGACTGTTTAGTCTAAGTTTTATTACAATCCACCAAAGAGTTAATATAACATTCCAGTTATAGTAACATATGTAAGATTAACGGTGGCATCACAGGAAAAGTTACCAAACTGATTAGGGTTCATCCACAGGAGAGCATGAAACCCTGACCAACACCTAATCTAACAGGTTTTGGGACATTTCACTTAAAAGTACACATGCAAACTCAGAGTGGAGCTAAAACACTGTCACAGACAGTTAGCACAAACAGTTAAACCTCTGAGGATCATGAATATGTCAAGTAGACTCATCGAGTAGACTTCACACAACGCCAATATGATGGATACCAAAGTGACTAGGATCCATCAGCTGGGTATTGCACTAGATTCCATTACAATTTATACCAATGCTTTTCAATTCAAAACACAGCTCAAAGAGTAGAGGAAATATCACCATTCCAAAGGTGAATAGGATTCATTCTCTGGGGGTCATGATTATTATATTATATTATCAGTGAAGTGATTGGGATGTAACGTCAATTGCCCCTCGGGGACAAATAAAGTAGTTCTGAATCTGAATCTGTATCCTCTGTAGATATCATCGCGCTCATGTCGTTGCAGCATTTTAATAATCTGTATAATCTGTATTCCCACACTGTGAGTGACACAGAGATGTAAGAACGAGTCATGTTCATCCTTCAGATGAGCGTTCTGCTCTTCATATTCCTGACTGGCCCATTTTCAGGAGAAACTCTGATATTCAGTCTAAATGGTGTCACATCCTGCTCAGACAGAGCAGCTCCCAACCGGCAGCTTTTCAGGAACTCACAAAAACAACACAAAGCTACAATGTAGATCTATGAGTGTCGAATGTTCCTGCACTTAAAAGACAAAACAACCATGTGACATTATGCAGAAATGCTGAGCGCCTGATGGAAACCCTTAGTGCTCCTCTCTGCCTCTGCAGAGCACTGGAGCATATGTAGGTTATGCTGTAGGTAGCCAAAGGTCACGATTAGAGAACGCTTCAGTGCGTCGCCATTGAAGTTCACTTCTACTGTTTACTCAGATCAAGCACCCTGATGCTTGATGGTGCACAGTGAGAGCTGTGTGCTGTACATTTAGCAGTCAGGACCTTTTTAAGAGAGGAAGCAACAAAAAGCACCAAGCTTCAAGGCGGGTTAACATGTCTGACCTTGGACAAAGAAGACATGTTCAGAGCAGCTGAATTCACAGCACAGACGAGACGGGTCACAGTTTGGGGCCAAAACAGACCATTTAAAACTCAAAATACATGTACCTCAGACTCAGGGTCTGGTCACCCGAGGAGGTTTGTGTAGACAAGGCGGCATAGAAGGCTGGTCACACGGATACTGAGACATTTCAGCAGCAGTTTGTGACCATGGATGAGACCTGGGAACAATCCAAACACAGTGGAGTGTCCAAATCAGTCTCCAAATCAGTGAGATGTGCATGAAGGTCTCTGAGACAACCTTCTGGAACCTGTCTGCTCCACAAAGGGGCTTTGAGGGGCTACACTGACATAAACGTGACTCTTCTACCTTAGACCACAAAGCTGAGCCGTTCATTTCACATGAACAGGGTGCACTCCTCTCTCCTCTCAGACATGGTCACACTGATGTGGGCGATAACCAAGGTTAGATTCTGTTACTTCAGGTGCTGCTTCAGTCAAGGTTCCTCTCAGTCCTTACAGCACACAGTCCACAGTGGGCTCATTGTTAGGTTCTGCAGTGTGAACAGTACGAGCAGGGAAACAAACAGACTGTTATATAATGCAGTGTTTATTTCATACTGATGCTCATGTTGCTGCAACGGTTAATAAACCTGGACTCAGTGTGAAATGACCACAAGACCCTGAACATGAGTCCACAATGTGAACACACTGCTGATGCATTAACAGTGATTCCTGACCCGCCTGCAGCTTTCTGACATACATAACCATGACTGTGCCATGTCACAGGGAGTCACACAAAGACACACACATGGTGGAGCCCGAGGCATCAGACCAGTGTTAGACATGCTGCAGCTTGTGATGATGAAATGTCAGCATCAGTCAAACGTGTAAAGATTTACATTTCAACTAACTCGAGGAGAAAGTACGTTACACAAACACACAAATCATGTAGCATAAGACACGAGGTCATTATCAACTGATTCCAAGCAGCAGGAGGAGAATATTGAAATGTTCTATGAGAGTGGGGACAATACATTCTCATGCTGGATTGCCAAAGGATGTAGATCCATTCACAAGATGAAAGTATGTCATGTTTATGCAGGGAGGACTCAAACACGCACACACACACAAATTCAACAGAAGAAGGGAAAAAAAGCAACAGAGGCATTCAAAAAAACATCAGAAAATCCGAAAAGCAAAACACCTGAACCATCAGGTACAGCCAGAACTGAGGAAAAGCCAAGAACTGAACTGAGACCAGCCAGAAAAGAAGAATCCTGAAAAACCTCTTGAAGGGGGCTGACCACAGGCACAACACAACAAAACACAAGAAGAGGTACAACACATGGAGACACACAGGAAACCTGAATTTCAAAATAAGACAGGAAGCACAACCAAAACAGAACAAATTATAGCAAAGCCAGGAGAATAACTAAGACACGCCTCAAAACAACAAGACCAAGGATCCTGATAAAGTACCGTACACCAAGAAGTGACTTATAAGCAGGAGCGGGACCACCATGTCTGTTTAACCCTACAGGGTTAAAGGGTGCTGTTTCTCTGAGTGACATTCACAGTGCAAGCTTCCTACTTCTGTGACTTTGTGCCCACCTCTCATGCGCCACTTCTTTGGCTGTATTTAGATCAAACAGGAGTTTAGGATGATTCAGAAAGTGCCAACACTGAGTTATGTGGCTCTTTGGAAAACCTGTGGGTGATGTCATGATCAGGAGGTTATCAATCATTTTAACCCACTGTAAGGGGGCAGATGACACTAACTTCCAGTTGTTCTGTTCTTTATTAACAAGAGTCGTCCAATCAACAAACTGTCTGTTTCTTATGATAAAACCATCTCTAAATCTGTCTTTGGTTTGTTGAGGTAATGATGTTTGGGCGTATTTATAGACTGTAGTTGCGTCTGATGACTCTGAGGTTCATTTCTGCTGTGTGCTCCTGAGGTCTGAGTGTGTTTAACCTAATTTTCCTCTACAACCCACCACCACCCGGCAGCAAACAGACAAAGAGAAAACTCATCTCAGTAGCACTTTACGTGCAGCACAGCAGTCAAATTTAAACTAACCACAGACAGATGTTCTGCAATGTCGGCCTCCTGCAAAATATTCTGCTCCATCACAGCTGCAGAGAGAAGAAACCCCAGCGGTCTGTTCCCATGACATGTTTTCCTAGTAACACCGCTGCTCTGCTATTTATGATCTAAAGTGATTTGTCATTTCCTCCAGAGACGCTCCCAACCAGCAGGCCCATTTTATTTACGCCATCCGGTGAAGTGTGGCATTTTACGCTGACGGGTCTGCTGTGAAGCTGCAGCGCGAGTAAAGCCAAGAATAGCTGATGGGAAACCAGCAGCAGCAGCAAAGACGCTGGTCCAAGGTTAGACCAGGACACAGGAGGACACAACTGAGTCAGACGGCCTTGCAGCAGGCCTGGGAGGATGAGGAGGATGGGACTGGACACACACACACACCCACACTGTATGTACAGTAAGAGCTGAGTCAAGCTGAGGTCTTAAGCTGAGCTCTCTCTGCTCTCACTCAGCACTACTTAAATGTTTTGGTGAAGGTTCAAAGAGGTAAACAGTGATAATAAAATCGCAGAGACATCAAACGAACCTTTGCCCCGAGATCAGGAGCGCAACTACAGGCGACAGAGCATCAGCAGGAGACAGACGGCCTCCTTTCACTTCCTCTGATAATCCCTCTGTCTGACACACACGCACACACACACACACACACACACACACACACAGGATTTGATTGAAGCAGAAGTTTCCGATGAGGTTGCGTGTTGGAAGTCTGTCCCGTGTTTGACTGTTTGTGGCAGGTTGTCTCAACAGATTTCTGAGACGTCTCAGTTTGCTTGCAGTTTTGTAGATTTGAGACAAATGCTGTCTTAAAACCCGCAGTGGGAACTTGTCAACACATGAGAAACAAGTGCAAAACAAATATTTTGTGTAAGAATCATCTGTTACAGTTTATGACTGAAAGCTCTGAGCGGCTTTAGATGATCATGTAAAGATGTCACTGATCATGTATCCTCTGCATGTTAAACAGGAGAGATTTGTCACTTAACTGTTTTGACTCAACAGTAACACTTACATGTTTTTAAGATGAGAGCATATTCCTGCTCTGACGTGCAGTTTCTGATCAGAACATATGATCATATTGCCCAACAAACAAGGGAACAATACGGCTGCAAAACTCTCAGTAAGGAGTAAAACAGCAGGTTTGGGATGATGGAGAATATGGTGGAGCTACACTCAGACATCTGAGGTTCTCCCTGACACCTCAACCTGATGTGTTTTCACCAGGCGTTAGCTTTTTGTTTTGTTTTTAATCACAGCAGCTTCTTGTTAAGAAAAAGATTATTTTAAAACACAATAATAAAAATGAGGAACAATCTCTGCTTGGTGGCGCCTCCATCTGGTAGTGGCTGCAGGCCGCACTCACACGTCCTCTCTCTCTGAGATGTTTATCTTCCTCCTCTGAGAGCTCAGCGTGACGTTTCTATGAGCTCTTCCCACCTTTAAAGCCTTTGGTGGAATCGGATGAATTATGAATGTGATTTTTTTTCACACCTGAACACAGAACTCCCTCAGTGTGTGTGTGTGTGAGGAAGACAGAGACTAATGCTGTCTGTCAGTGCAGGTTATAGACTGGACCCCACAGTGTACTTATTATTAATGAAGGGAGGTCAGGGACAGAGCAGCAGAGAGGTTTTATGACTGACCTTGAGTCATTGGTCTGCAGTGAGTGAGTGTGTGAGTGTGTGTGTGTGTGTGTGTGTCCTTTAGAATGAGCTGCCTCTGTAAATCAGAGTGGTCAAAGGTCTTTTTACATTTAAAGTACTGTTTACGTCTTTTCTGAGTTATTACATTTATTTGAACTGCAGCTTTTCCTCCAACAGATTCATTTGTTTTATTTACTGTACATCACGGGAGTGAGCGTATGTGTGAAACAGCCACATAACTCAGACAGAATGGCCACATTTTACGGTTTGGGAGCAGATACAGCCACGCTGATGTTACAGGCACACAGGCTGCAAAACATCGCCGTCTCCTTCCATCCATATTCATGAGGAACCTGCGGAGAACATCATAATCTTTCCTCCTCTGCCATCTCTCATGGTATTTTTGTCAGACCTGAGCAGCGCCTGTGTTAAATGTTTCCCAGGAAACATGGTGTCTAATGTTTCATGAGCTCACACGCCATCGAGTCCTGTGGCCCGGCTTAAGCTGTTTCACTTCTGCAGATTTGTCTCCTTTTTCTAAATATAACTGTGATGGAAATAAAATCAGACGCTGGAGGATTTCCTGCACTCCTCCTTTTCGCTGCTGCACTGACGACTCACTCAGATTTCAAGATGTTTTTCTCAGATTTCTTTCTTTTAACGGTGTGATCTTGTTATTCTTTGTGTTTGTAATAATCAACATACTCACCCAACTCACCCAAGTTAGCATGATAGCCCGTTAGCCATAGCCCGCATTTCCTGTGCAGCACCAATAGTGAGTGAGTGTAGCTCGACATGAGACAGAAGAGGTGTCAGAGCTCCTGGTGTGTGTGTCTACTACACAAATCATCCAACCACTAACCCACATGACGATGTGATGGATGAGCTGCGGCCTCCCGTCTTTGGCATCAGGGGACATTGTTATTGGGATGCGATGATGCAGAATCAACAGCCTGCTCCCTGAACAATGAATAAGAGCATCAGACTCCAGCAGACAGCGTGGTGGGTGTACAGAGACTATAAACAGTGTGTAACTATGGAGGATGTTGCTGTGGTGTTGGACAGTTTAACAAGGGATTGACTCACTTTTGGAGCTCCTAGAGGCTGCCAGGTGAACTGCAACTTTGGACACTTCCACACACTCTTGACTTCATTTTTTAATCCTGGATTTTGCTGCTCTGTAGAGACTACAGCACCTTTGTTTTCAGCTGCACCAGCTCAACTTGTCTTCATTAGTGTTAACAGCCACTCTAGTGCTAGTCTGTAGTTACCTCTTCTCGGTGGCGGGTTGGTGGATGGACTCCTCTTTGCACTTCATAATAAAAGCTGCTTGAGGATCTCAGAGCTAGCTCCTTTAATGAAGCCGTTCAAACATCTCCTCAGCATATCTGTGAATATGAATGTAAATGTGGTCAGAATATGTTAATTAGAACTCTTGATGAGAATCTTGCAGCCTCTGATTGAATAAAAAAAGTGAAGATAATGAAGACTTCTCAAAACTATGAGGGTGAAATGTCTCATTAAGTCTTTTTATTTGTCACATCTGACAGCTGCAGATAAGAAGTTAGTAAGAAGAAACCTTAAACACAACTTACTGATAAACATGTAGTCCTGCCCAGGGTGTACTGGTCTGCTCCGTCCTGTAGGGGGCAGTAAAACTCTTCCCCTCAGTCTCTGCAGAAGCTGCTGATGTGAATAATGTAATCAAGTGAAGACGTTCAGTGAGGAGCCGGATACAGCAGTGATGTCTCCACGATTAATGAAGACTGATTTAAGCATGTGGTTGAAGATGATTAGAGGACATGACGGAGAGCTGAAAGAACGGCTCAGTCTGCTTTAGAGTTCATTTCTATCTGAAATAAAAACACTCATTCAGCCTAATAAACACAATAACAACCAGTCAAACACACATGGGCACTGTGATAAACTGCCTCTTTTCTTCACTGTTGGGAAATAATGGGAGAAAAAAAAGGAAGGGGGCGTCATCGTTATGTAATTCCCTGCCGTACGTGGTTCCACCTGTTGCTCGGGATGGATGGCTGGCAGATCCGCAGCTTCGAGCACAATGGCGTGAACAAAGTGAGTGTTGGCATGATGGCCATAGCTCTCAGCTCGGCACAGTTGGTGAGGAGGAGAGTTTCCCACCTCCACAGAGTCGTGCAGAGAATCTGCAACAGCAGATTCCCATGTCTTTGGACGGCGTGGCAGCTGATGCAGGTCACTGTAGAGCTGGGTCTGTGTGCTTTTCATGTTGGCTTTACAGCAGAGGACCTTCGTGTGATGTTATTTACTGTTTCAGCTGCTTGGGTGGTGAAGTCATTTGCATCAATGTGACAAATCACAGCTGAAACTCAGACTAATGAGGCTGAAATGTGACGTATAGCCTGACATATCAGCAGCAGATGTCTGAGAATATGAGCAGAAGAAATAGAATACGAGCATCACAGTGGACTGACAGTAAGAGCTAAAGTGTTATTTTCTTAACGGATGTTTAGCACAAGGCTGAGCAAATATTTCCCACATTATGACACATTTGTGTGTAGAAGGAAAAATCAACTGAAACCAAAGCAGAAACCTGACGCGTGGAATCAATGCACATCTCCACCAGCAAGATGAAACGAGTAGAAACCAGCACACAGAGTGAACACCACGGAGAGCCTGACGCCACAGAGCGCAAGGCAACAGACCCCTCACACTGTATGAAATATGACAGCATGTCCTCATGAAAAAAAACGCCACGTTTGGTCAATCATACATCTACAACACACCACACTTGGTTTGTTTATTGGCGCCATTTTCAGCTGCCGTCATGACAACTGCCCGCCTCCATGAACACAGCCAGAGAAAGACACACACACACACCATGTTCAAGGACTGAAAGATCAACCTCATGTTAGGTTTTCCTGAAGAGGAGGGACTGGAACGCAGCATAGCCTATTGTTTTGTGAACACTGACGTGAATCATTCACACATACATGAATCAACCATTTCATAATATAAACAAAAAGTCCTGGGTTCATGTCCACTCTGTGGCACCGGTGCTTTGGTGACTGAACTCTTTTATTTAGTTTTCCACTCCTGGTTAGGGTTAGGCATTAAAAACAGGGTTGTAGGTTGTTGTGTTGTTGTGTCAGTGTTTCACTGGAGGTCTCCTGCTGCTCAGCTCCTTCCACATGAGCTTTGTGCACATGCATCATTCTGTCACACAAACACAAAAAAGCATCTTTACTGTACACACTGTGCAGCCTGGTGAGCTGCACACACGGCAGTTCGCTCCATTCTGCAGCCTGCTGAGCTCAGTGAGAGGCACGCCTCACTGTCTGAACCAGCTCCATCACTATCACTGATTTCTGTAAGACGGATCATGGTGCTGTTACAGATGACAGCTGATCGTGTTGATGGGGGAGGTCTGATTGGAAAATAGAATGATGGGCTAATCCCCCTCGCATGCGTATGAGCGCTCGTGCCAAAAGGAAAGCTCAAAACCAAGCCGCCATCTGGCCACACACACAGTTTGTTCTGAGGAGAGCGAGGCAGCACGCCGCCCCTTTTACGCACAGCAAGAGCGCGAAAATACTCCGGAGACCGAGCGTCTGTCTGTCAGATCACGATGCTTTAACGAGCAGAGGACACTTGGGCAGATTCTCGAGCTGTTTAAATCCGTCAACACTTTATTTTCTGAGCTGTGAAGTTGGCGGACGTCTCGTTTCTGCCGTGCGTAAAAGCGGTCCACTGCGCCGGGAAGGTGATTCAAGAAGATGGAGAACCTGACATCCGCTCCAGAGCTGAACCAGACTCTGGGTCCGTGGACGGACTACAGCCTTCAGTACAAGGTGGTAAGCAGCCTGCTTCTGTTCGTGATCTGCGCGCTGGGGATCGTCGGTAACGTGATGGTGATCCTGGTGGTGCTCACCACAAAACACATGAGGACTCCCACCAACTGCTACCTGGTGAGCCTGGCTGTGGCGGACCTGATGGTGCTCACCGCGGCGGGTCTACCCACAATCACCGACAGCATCTTTGCGTCGTGGGTGTTCGGACACTACGGCTGCCTCTGCATCACCTACTTTCAGTACCTGGGGATCAACGCGTCCTCCTGCTCCATCACCGCGTTCACCATAGAGAGATACATCGCCATCTGCCACCCGATCAAAGCCCAGTTCCTGTGCACTCTGTCCCGGGCTAAGAAGATAATTTTGTTCGTTTGGGCTTTCACCTCGCTGTACTGCGTCATGTGGTTCTACCTGTCAGACATCCAGGAGCTGGTGTACGACAACGTCACCATCATCACCTGCGGCTACAGAGTCCCCCGGAAGCTCTATCTGCCCATCTACTTCTTCGACTTCGGCGTCTTCTTCGTGCTGCCGCTGCTGCTCTCCGCGGTTCTGTACGGACTCATCGCGCGGATCCTCTTCCTCAACCCGCTGCCCCCGGACCCCAAAGACAAGAAGAAGAACGGACACAACAACCACGCCGGCAACAAGGGCGCGAGCTGCAAGAACTCCCGCCACTCCAGCTCCACGGCGACCTCGCGCAGACAGGTGGGTCCGCCGCGCGCTTTCACTCTGAAAATCACAGTATTCGGACGAATATTGAAACCCTAGGGATTACTTTCTTTTTATTTTCATTACTTTTTATTTTTTTTTAAATACTTTAATGGCTGCCAGCATAGAGCGCTAGTGTGACTAGGGAGGAGCTGGGATCGAACTACCAACCTTCCGGTTATTGAACAACCCTGCTCTACCACTGAGCCGCTGCTGCCCCAAAGAAAGCTACTTAAAGCTGAAAATGAACAGTGGATCAGAATGTTATAATATTAATTCTACAATAAATATAAATTAAACACATTTAATAAGTAAAACTATTATGGCCTCTAAATTGTAAATTATATTTATATTTATATACTATCAGTTGAATTATTTCATTCTAAAGTCTGTATATTAATACATATAAAGTACAGCCTCCAGCAGGAACATCTTTAAATTCCTAATACTCATCTTGAAAAGTTAAAGTTTGGCTTTTAAAGACTAATTCAATTTTAATTAATATCAATTCAAAACATATAAATAACTAAACCATCAACAAATTGATGCAGCTCTAAAAGGAATTTAAGTAAGTTTTTTATATACACATTCAGGCAGATTTTACTTCCTGATGTCATTTCTGATGCCTAAATCCAACCCAATATTTCAGGTTAGAATAAACTGGTTTTACAGAGGGATTAAAGGTCGGCAGAAAATAGCATACATCAGTAAAAAATCTAATCTAAATTTAATCCAATCTAAATTTCTTCAAAAGTTGTTCAAGTGCATCCACAAAGTAAAATGTTTTAATAAGTTTTCTTTTTCATGTAATCTTCAAATGTTTTATAATTTCACTTAATAATAATAAATAAAAAACCAAACTGCAGCCTGGTATATGTGACCTTTAGCACGCTGTGGCTCAGTTCAAAAAATCATCACACCGAATCAGGAACCAGGCAGCGTGAGCCACAGCTGGCAAGATGTCAGCAACCTGGCAACATTAAGATTTTAAATGATGAACCTGTGATCAGGCCATTTGACCCTCTGATGAAACTCAAACTGAATAGAAACAAAGCATCTAACACAAGGAATAACAAGGACAAAGATGGCAGCAACAGAGGCCACAAAAAGGAGCTACACATGACAAGCTAACTGCTCAGCTAGCTTAGCTTTATGTATCATAATCATGTCTCTCTGTTTCCCTCTACAGGTGACGAAGATGCTGGCAGTGGTGGTCGTCCTCTTCGCCGTGCTTTGGATGCCGTACCGCACTCTGGTGGTGGTTAACTCCTTCCTGGAAATGGCCTACCTGGACACCTGGTTCGTGCTTTTCTGTCGCATCTGTATCTACCTCAACAGCGCCATCAACCCGGTCATCTACAACGCCATGTCGCAGAAGTTTCGCGCCGCCTTCCGCAAGATCTGCCGCTGCGGACGGAAGGGCTCTGACAAACCGGCCACCTACAGCGTGGCTCTCACCTACAGCGCCGTGAAGGACACGTCGATGGTGGAGAGCACCGATCACTTCACCACGGAGCTGGAGGAGCTCACCGTCACAGACGAGCTGCTGTCGGATCAGAAAATGATGTTAGCGGACGCCTGCGTTTACGGGCAGGTGAACTTCAGTGACGCCTGAGTTTGTCTCAGGCCAACATCCTGCAGGTCATTCCAGGATTTAAGACTTAGAAAATGTTGCCTAATGGAGTCTTTTAAGTGGGAATATCGTTTCCTGAGTGCCTGCTGACCTTTCTGAAGGCAGGCTGCTGCAGCCAGAGATGTAAACACAGATTACAGCCACTGATGCGTAATAACAGCCTTTGAGGCACAAACACGCTCGCCATGGAGAACCATCCCGGACATTGTTAAGCCTCAAACATCCACAGATAAACACTCTCAGCTGCTATCTTATCTCAGAGCTGCCCACGTAATATAAGCTCCATGAGTCAACAAAACACCAATGTGAACAAAAACACCATCCTGATATCAGATGGACGCTGTCACAGAGACTCATTGCTGATCAGCTGCTAACATCAGTGAGCCGCCCTGCACACATTCAGCTAGCGGAGCTTTAAACCAAAGACACAACAAAAGCAGCAACTCCGGGTTCAAGTGTGGACTGCAGGATTTTTTTTCTCAGCTGCAGCTCGATGCTGATGTTCACACCCCGAGTCAAAGAAAAGAAAGACCTCCCCCCCCTCCCAAGCAGCTGGACCAGCTCACATCCGGCCCTCCTGATATGTTCAGGGTAGGCGGTCCATTAAAGGCTGAGTCACACATGAACGGCCGCTCGCACAAAAGGCCTTACCTCTGCTGCCGAAGGCCTCGACCACAATGTGAAGCCCGACAGGCTGTGCTGCCAGCGAGGCAGGATTACTGAGAGACGGCAGCAGAGGATCCAAGAAGTGCCCAAATCAAGTTTACTGTCCTGTTCCTGTTTGTCTAAAGAACTTCTATCTTTATGTGTTGCGCTTTAAAGTGACAGTATTTTCTCAGATCTTCATGGTGTTATACTGTAATAAGTTGATTTTGCATGGCAGACCTCATCATGAGAATGACAAAGCTAAGATTTCTATCCGTTTTACACCGAAATTAGTGGGAATTAAAAAGGGCAAAGCCCTTTTCTTTACCCAGAGGTTGAATTAGCTCTTCATTTAGCCACAAATCAGGGTTACAGAACAATACCTGCTACAAAAAGGTGATTTACTGCAACCAGCAGAGAAGCACGATGACCAGAGGCCATGTTACATATACTGCTGTCATCTTTTACCTAATGCTGAATGAATGATGCTGGAGAAGGGCGGGTGTAGTAAAATACATACTCCTGAGCGGTCCTAACCCTCGGAGACAGCGCAGTGTCACAGATGTCGGTGTAACATGTGGAACGTGGCGATGTTTAGCTGCAGTGCTGTGAGCTAAGTGACCGTGGTGTCCGTGGATGTGACAAACCATCGCTTCGCTTATCTGTGCTTCAGATGTGAGAGCCGTCTGTGAGCCCCTGAACGTGGCCCCGTGATGTTTGCTGTAGATACGCTGACGCTGTGTGACGTTTACTGACCGATCAGTGACAAACAGCCTGCCACACTGAGGGAAGGCATGTGTCACAGAGCTGCGTGTGGAGCAGCTCGTTCGTTGTTTAAATGTGCTGCACAGGGTTTTAGGATCAGACTTGTGTTGTGTGTGTGTGTTTAAAGTGAAGCTCTGTGTGTCAGATGTGTATTTGATGCCTGTCTCTTGCTTTTATTATTGTTCCTTGAAACATATTTTATTATTTGGTGATGTATATTCAGATGAATGTGATGCTCTTTGTTTGATGGCTGTATAAAAATACTTTTTTGTCTTTATGTTGAAAATAAAGTTATTTATGGAATGAAACTGGAGGATTTTTCCCTTTTTGGAGCAACTTTAATATGATGATAATAATAATAATAATATAACATTATAATATGATATAACTTTTTCTTTCTGGCTCAGCTCACTCACTGGTTGCACTGAGCAAAACTGAAAAAGCAGGAAGGAGAAGAATTAAAGTGTTTGGACAATCAGCCAAACTCAGCCTCTCTCTAGTAGTAAATGAAGGCTAATACACTGCAGTGGTACATTCATCCTCCATTATCTATACATTTTCCTGGGGTCGGGTCACAGTGGCAGCAGCCTAAGCAATGAACCCCAGACCTTCCTCTACCTGACATCAGAGGTGGCTAATGCACTAATCAATCATTTGTATGTGATGGATGTTTTCAAACATTAATTAATATATCTATAATTTTAAATATTAATGTGAGCTGCATCAACATGGTGCCTCAGTTATTTAAAAGACGTTGGTTAAAAACAGTGTTTCCTTCATCGTCATGCTCAAAGGCTCCACGGGCTAGCATGCTCATTAGCGTCCTGCTGACAGACCTGTACAGACCTTGCACGTCTATAATTCCCATTATCAAAGCCAGCTGACTTCCTGTTGGCTCCATTCACACATGAATGAGTTTAAAGTAATCATCATGCATACTCGTTCTGTTATTAAAATGTCACTTTGCAGGTTTAGAAAACTCAAACATGTATTCATTTTCTTTACACATGCTATGCTAAGTATGAGGAATGCTACATTGACTAGCGTGCTAACCAAGGAAGCTGTGTGCTTGCTTCATTTACAATATAAATAAAAAGTGTCAAAGTGTCCACAGCTTGTTGCATTGGCCCCAGGAGGCCAAAAATAAATAGTCTATCAGCAACCAGACAGTGAACGCAGCATGTCATTTATATTCAGACGACACAGAGCCAATAAACTGTATCCATGCAGTGTTCAGACACTGAATGTAAACAGCAGCTTTCATCCATCACTGCATGTTCAACATAATGAACATTTAGACTGAGGCAGACATCAAGTGTAGCTCCTGGGAGGGGTTTTATAACAGCCAATTTACTGTCATCGCCATGAATAACCTGCATGAGTGGAATGTAAAAAAGCCTCCTTAGATTTCTCTGGAGTGTAAATAATGTTTTGATGTGTGCAGGTGATTCCAATCCATCAGCGGCTTCAGAATCAGAGGTGAGAATGGCTGTGAAACGACTCATTTCTGTCAGGCTGCAGAGAGACGCCAGCCTCCAATAAAGAGTGAGGACAGCACGGAGGCAAAACGTCAGCGTCTTTGAAGTCAGAGTTTTTTTCCTCTAAGAACTTTTGTGGCAAAATCGTCCAATAAAACAAAAAAAGTGTAAAAGGTGTAATCCATAAATGTTAATGATAAAGGACGACAGCTGACAGCTGGATGTTGTGTGTGCAGACGCCCACTGAACGCAGCTCTGACTAAAAGCCCTCACATCTCGGTCGTTGTGTTTTTCCAATCAATGGCAATATGGGTGTCAAAACGTTCTTCCAGCATGCTGAAGGCTTCTGAACGAGTCGACCATGCTGTCAGTGTCACAGTCCACCAAAAAGAGTTCATGCACGTGATGTCACAGGATGTGCGGTTCCACTTACTCAGTGTCTTGATAAGTGTCGGCAGTGTGTTGAAAACTGTGGCAGACACAGATATAAAAAGGTGAAGAGCTGTCGTGTGACTGACTGCTTCGACCTAACATGAGGCCGATACTTCAATCATCCAAAACGGCACATGTGAGCATTGTTTCAGCCGCATCTTTCCATGTCATCACAAAACCTAACCGCAGGTGAAAACCAAGCAGCTTGTGGTCTCAGAGGGGCCAAACCTTGGACTCCTGAGTCCCTAACATGAATTCTGACCCAGATGTTTGCAGCTCCCATGATCAGATGGCACTGATCAATACAATGACAATAATAATATAGTATATGATATCGTCCCTGCTGGACGTAACTATCAATCAAATGTGGCATTTTTTTTTTTTTTTTTTTTTACAAAGAAAGTCTCTGTTGGCTATACAGCTGCTCGACTACACAGTAAACTTCACCAACACTTCCTCCAGATGACAGGTGATCACTGAGAACCTCAGAGCAGAATCACCACAGCAATTATCCATTAGCAGCAAAATCTGAAAAACTAGAGATTACCAGAAAAAGTGACGCTCCTCATGTGACAGGATGCAATTATCAGACAGTCGGCAGGCTTCAGGCCGTGAATAAGACGAATCACATTAGTGCCCCTGTGGAAGTTAAATAACAGAGCACAGCCTGAATTTAGCTTAATCAAAGTGTCAAAACAGACAAGGTGCAAAAAGAAGGAAGAGCGATCAGAGAGAGAAAACCATGGAGGGACAGGAGGACGAGCAGCAGAGACGGGGGAACATGGGCAGGGAGAGATAAGAAACCTTCAGGCTCATTAACTCTGAAGTGAGCGTGTTTCAGCACAATAAAAAGAGGCCTCTCTGTGATAACAGGGCTGTAATGCTCAGTGTAACACTCCTGGACAGAGGGAGCCACAAAGACAGGGGGCGGTCTAATTGCAGCTCTTGTGCTGAACACGAGCAGCCTCTATGAATAATTATAACTGTGTGAGGAAGAAGACCAACTGTGTCACAGGCTGTTCGAAGACAAGTCACTGCTTCTCCTGACAGAAAAAAGTCTGAGCTCCAAGGCAGAACATGTATGTGGATGTTTATTTCAACCATAAACCCGAAAATCTGTTTTATTTTTAACCACTGTCACCAAACATGAACTGATGCTTGTGGATAGTTACACTGATATATGATGCAGCACTGTATCAATCCACTGCAAAAAGTAGTCCCCAAGATTGTACGCTGACAGGAAGTTTTTCTCACTTTTTCTTTGTTTTGGTGGAAAAGATTAACAATAAGGTAAGTTTAGAATATCAACAAGCAACACACACATCTTAGCATCTTAGCTAGCAGGCTAGCTTCTGGACATTTAGCAGCTAATGAGACTATGCCCAAACACTGGACTGGATTCGCCAGTAGGTGGACAGAAACCCCTTTAATTCTAACTAGGAAGGGTTAGCTTAGCTTAGCATTAATAATAATAAAAGAAAAGGCAGGAAAACAGACAGTGTGACTGTGCAAAGCTAACCAAACTCAGCACCTCTACAGCTCGTCAATCAGATATTAAAATTAGTTTGTGTTTCTGTACAACAAACAAAATGTAAAACATAACTATCATTTCAAAACAGTGACCACCAACAGAATTCTATGAATGAAAAAGTCCTCAAACACATCTCGTGTCAAGTTTTCACTGCTTATATCGTCACATTGGATGCCCGCAGACGGGCGGCCGCCACGTCGTCCATGATGGTGTCAAAGCTTCTCTAGGAGCTCTATTCATTACCAAAGAATGTGCAATCACCTCCGTAACTCACTGTATGCTGAGAAATGTGTGGGTTTGATTGATTTAATCATTTAAAAAGGTGCAATCACACCTGCAGAGGAGTGCAGGCTTAATCACAAACCAATTGTTTTTATCCTGACACAGACAATGACACCACTACACTGAAGCAGATGATAAACAGAAATATGATTTATGTTGAATCAATGGAAAATAACAGTAGAATTAGAACACAGTGTTGATAGATTTTCATTATCGATAACCTATACTGGTTGAAACTGGTTGAACAACAAACAGGTGAAGACGTATTTAAAAATGGCAGCTGTTCTGATTTTCTAAAAATATGGTGTGCCACAAGGTGCTTGTGTAGGTCCTCTACTCTGGTGCAGCATTGAAATAAAGCTGTCTATACAGGGAAGAAAGAAGATACCAAACGTCTTGTTGTCATATAGGAAACAGCATATTGAAAAAGTTGTAACCTCCATGATTGAGGAATGGGAATCACTAAGAGATGTGCTAGATTTTTGCCACAGCAACACATTCAAAGGCTCGTTCTCACCCACTTAGATTACTGTCCAGCTATATGATCAATAGGTCCAATAAAAACCAGGACAAACTCCAGTTAGTGCAAAATAGCTACACACATAACTTTGAACTATAACAGAAGGACTAGTACGAGCAGAACTCACACCACACTGAGTTAATGATCGGTGAAGGACAGACTGAGTTTTTCTGCTCTGCAGTATAATAAAGTTTTAATTGTCTAGAGCACCCAAGGTCCTGTGTACTAAGAGCGACGGTTCACATCAGGCTGTTTTTCACTCCCAGCAGAAACATGCTGTTATGTACTGAGAGAGACGAACCATTATCAAGTCACATTGTGTTTAAACTCGAGTTTTGAAACGACTCATTTCATGCATGCTGCTGTATTCTTCCCTGTCTTATTTCGTCTTTTTATCATGCTGATGTTATCTGTTGTAGTGTAACGTGAGCCCGAGGAAGAACATCATGTATCATCATCATGTAGAAGCTGTTGTGAAATCCAAAATAAATAAACGACACTGAAGAAAAAAAACTTCACGATCGCAGCGCTCCAACTTCTAAACAGAGGAACAAACATTTCACAGGAACAGTGAGGACACACCCGAGCCTGCCCGTCTCAATCTTTCAGAAACACTCATGCTAATCTGCTAATGCTATTGGCTTTCTTATTAAGCATCAAGTAGCAGAAGTAATGTCCAAACATCTGTGAGTCTTTGAAAAATGTGGACATGAGGTCACCCACAGGTCCACCATGAGTGAAATCCTCCAAAATGGAGGACAGTTCCACCATCTCAGTCCTCACTCAGTCCTCACAACATCTAAAATAAACATGTTTCACAGGCTCCACACATTACTTTTTCAGTGCCTGTGCTTTATCTTGGTCTGTTCTGTAGTACATCATCACAACTTTACACAACTCAGCAACTTCACAACCTCTGAACATCAAAAGTCTGGAGGTATTTGATGCTTTTATCCATTGAAACCTTTGCTAAAGCGAGCTACTGTTGTTTACTGTCATTGTGTTCAGACAACAAACTCACATCTTGTAGCCACTCCTGCACATTGAAGGTCGGCCCACAGGTGGACTTTGTCTGTCCTCAGCACAGCACCAAGCTATAGGTTCCTGAAATGCCTTTTCGAGTCTCCATTGAAGGCTGCTGTGTCCTCCTAAAACTCTTAATACACAGGAAGAGATTGAGTGAACAGAAAATCACATATATTTATAATTTTTGATGTAAATATCTAATTAATGACCCTTCTGTTATAGGTGCTGGATTGTTGTGTATCGTCTCCCCGGCTGCCTCCCCTGTGCGAGCGTGCGACATCCTATCAGCTCACCGCAGGTACAAATGTCATAAAGTGAATTGACTCTAATTGACTCTATTGAAGCAGTTGTTTACGCTGAAATGTCATATGACTCTCAGCGCTGCATAATCCTCATTATCTTTCATTATGAGTCGTTGCTGGTAAAAGTATATCACAGACTGAGGAGGGGATATGAGTCAGGCTTTAATTCAGGTCTGCTTCTGACCCTGCAGCTGATTGCTGTCAATCTTGAAATTTCTCCTTTAATAAAGTAGTTTTTAGCCCCGTGTTTACCTGACAGCAGCCTATGACGGTCTGTGAAGTGCAGCTACTGTTTTTCATTTCCCTGCCGTCGTCACGCGGCTCGGCGGCGTGTGTTCTTCTTTTTGTGTCCTCAGAGACATTAGTGAGCTTTGACAGGCTGCCTTCAAGTAATCTAAGGATGCTGGTGCGGCTAACAAAAGCAAAAAGCGGTGCCGTCTAATGCAATTGCACACCAATAATTAAATAAAGTGAAGCAGGGTTTTCCTGAACAGAACAATGAGACAGAAAAAAGGCGATTAGAAGAGTACAGAGGAAATGGCAGCACTCAGTGGAGCTGAGGACACAAATTGAACGTAGTCTCGACAAAATTGCAGAGGAGAATTGGACTGCAGCCTCTGACGGGAACTCACACACTGTTCCTCTCAAAACTCTGAATATCTGCGCAGTTATTCTTTCAGTCCTTTTCTTATTTTCCCTTCAGCAGACATGGATCTGTGTATTTACAGGAGGCAGAACCTCCTTTTCTCTTTAGAACGAGGAAGAAAAGTCCATTAGCGTATCTCTGAGTGGGCTTTTGGAAATGTCACATGTTTACTAGAAAGACAAAAAAAAAAATAATGCAGCTACACGTTGTGAAGTTGTCTTCATTATTGATCTCAGAGGGAAAAAAGGACACTACTTGAGGTATTAAGAAAAACAATCAGAGCCTGTTTGACAAGTGCAGAATTTCCATTTCGATGTACCCAAGCAGGAAAAAGCAGCGGCGGTGGACATGATTAAATTTTCAGGCCTCTCGTGATTGAGGCTAATGCAACAGAAGCCGGTGTGATGTGAGAAATATGTTTATGGAAATTTATGGAAATGAACATTTCCACCGTCATCACTGTGGAAATGTTCCAGGGAGCCCAGGAGAGAGGGATTCCATCAGTGTCCAGCTCCCCGCTGACCAGCTGACACAGCCAGCCTTCCACAAGTCTGTTACACATTCAGAATAAAACGTACAGTTTCCTGTGATTACAGCAGCGAGCACAACTCTGCCGGCATCACACTGTGTGTAATGAATGGGCAGAAACATAATGAGTCTAGGAAACATTGTGTTTTAATATTGTTTGTTTATGTTTTGAAAACAAGCAGGTTTAGTTTGGAATCTTCAGTTTGGAATGATCACAGTGTGAGAGAAGTCCCAAATCTAATTATTATTGACCTTTAGAACAAAGAGATTATTGGAGGTCAGGACATACAGTCTCTCGTTGGACGCTCTAAAGCCCAGGATTGGTCTATCGGAGTCCAGGCTCGCCACCTGTTGCTTGGCAACCTGTCCTACCTGACGGCCCTGCTTCCTGTTGAAGAGGACGGTCTCCACCGGCGACGGCTGTCGGTAGATAAAAGCCCGACGGAGACATTCGCACAGGGACGCGTAGGAGAAGTTTGGAGCGCAGGTGGCGAACTTCTTGTCTCGTTTGGATGCCTGGACGTAACCTGAGAGAAGATCAGAGGCCAACAGAAAGGCTGTGACATCGATTTTATACAGACAGGAAGCGGGGGGGGGGGGGGGGGGGGCTGCCTATAAATACAAAAATACAATAAAATACAAACAATAAAAGTATCACTTTATACATCTAAATATAAAAGCTGTATAGAAAAAGTGCTGCTCTTCTCCCCACAAGAACTGACCGTCCAGAGACGAACCAGCTCCTCTAACCTGCAGGTCACTGCTGAGAGCTCACAGCGGAGCAAAGTGTGCAGCCGGGTGGATGTTATGGTGCAGGAGGCGGCGCAGCTCTGTCAGATCTAAATTACCGCCCTTAAATCAGAAGGGACACCGTGGCAACAGGAAGATTGGTCTGATCTCTGCTGAACAAGCTACTTGGAAAACAATCAAGCAGAAACCCAAAGCGTTCCTCAAGTGAATGTGAATTGTTGCCTAGGGCCCCAAAAGTGCCTGGAGTCACCTCTGTGTGTGATGACATTGGCAAGTAAGAGCAGTGGCTTTTTGTTACGGTCCTCTGACTTCAGTAACTGAAGAGACACCTTTACTGCAGCTTAACTATAACCTGCTGTAGTGGAGCACAGTCCACAGTAAACACATGTTACTCCCAGGTCTATATGAAGCTGTGTTATAAATCCCTATTACACTAAAGTGCTGCTTTGGCTCCTTTCATTTTTTCTCTCTGCTTCATTTTGATTCATTGAAGTCATTTCAGAAAACATCCCTGGGATCAGTCAGCACTGGATGATTTATTCCAAACAGATCTGGGCTGATTGGTGAAAACTCGACGAATGAAGCAGCTGTCGGGAGTGAAAATTGAAATAAAACTTGTTCCAGAGGACGTCGTTTGAGACGAGAAGAGACGAGGAGATAAATGAATCAGAGGCTGAACGAGATCAACACATCAGCGGGTGATGGATGACGCTGTTCTCACACAGCAGAAGCTCGGTCTGTTACGTTATAATTACGATGTTTTTGTTGTTTTTTTTCTGCCCCTGTTGTCGTTAACTGTCGCTTTTTATTGTAGCTATTTAAATTGTTGTGTTTGCTGCAGCAGGATGGCAGATGTAAACAAACTTAATAGCCATAAGAATGAATAATTCAGCCTGAGCAGGTGTAATTCATCAAGAATGGAAATTAAGTTTGACTTCCGCTGGGCTCAAACTGTTTCCACACACTGAGACTAATAAGTGGCATGCCTACAGAGGACTGGAACATGGCACTCTGCTCATAGCCCATCTGCTTTAAGGTGTCTGCTCATATGAGGAGCTGTGGACTTCTGATCATCAGCTCGTTGGATGTTTCTTGTGTTGAGTAATGTGTTCAGATTTATCTTGGTCATCATAAGCTGACCGATGCAACTTGACCGACAGATCGGAGACACTAGAGTTTGGCTGATCTAATCAGCAGTCTGAGCTCTTACCCAGCGCATTAAAGGTGGCGATGTGCTCCCACATGTTACTGGGCTGGTCGGGACGAGGCTGCCACACCAGAGCGTCCACATCATGTCGGAGGCAGAGGCACGGCATCTCAGAAGGGTCCACGTCCACTGTGAATAGGTACTGATGGCTTCCCAGATTCACCTGAAGACAAACAGACAGGCAGGAGGGTGTTACCTACATTCAGATTCATGTTTGGATCTGTCAGTCTGCAGAATTAGCAGCACTTCTCTGTGACAGTGAGTGGTGACGGGGACATGGTTTGATGAAGTGCGACGACCCTGGAGCCAGCTGGGGGACAGGGAGACAGTGATGGACAGGTGAACTACTCTGGGGTTAAAATCTGGGACTCTTCAGATAGACTAGAGGTCAGCATTTTAAAAAAGGCAGCTTCTATGCTAAATGTATTTAGAAATTTCTACCAGGAGGAGGAGCAGGTCTTTCTGAAGCCAGAGGGATCCTCAGCTGCTCCCAGATCAACTGGGAGATATAATCCCTTTAGGGAGCCCTTGGCCTGCCCTGTGGCCTGCACTTAGCTGGCCTGGCTCTAAAAAGGGGGCATCAGGTGACCAAATTACCTTCTTTCAAGCTTCTTTCAATGCTTCTTTCAATGTGGAAAAACAGCTGGATGTTTGAAAGCCTTTTGTCATTTTTGTCATTTTAAGTGAGTTGTTAAAAAAAGAAATAACCCCCCATACTGTCACAAAAATGAATCTTATCAATAGAGACCAAAATCACATCTCTTCTGAGGACTAACGTCTGAGCAGTATATATTATTATGACCACAGGAGAGCGCTTGATATGAAACCCTCCAATCTTATGGTTCCCTGGAAAGCATAGACTACACCAATCAGGTCGCAATCGCACTTATAACATGCAGGCAGCTGGTAGTCCCTCCCAGGATGCTAACATGTGAACTTAAAATTCTCATAAAAGCTTTTAGTTTTTTAGTCTCCTGGTCTTCCTACATGGTCAGTGCTTTTCTTAAATGGAGACATTCTTGTTTGTGGCAGGTCTTCATCTGGAAATGAATCATAGCTGAATGGTAGGCGATAAATATAAAAGCCCAGTATTTGCCTCACATCCAGTTAAAGGATGAATGTGCACTGACGTAAATCTGTGTGTGTGTGTGTGTGTGGCAGAGTGTGTGTGTGTGTGTGGCTGTGTGTGTGTGTGTGTGGCTGTGTGTGGGGCAGTGTGTGTGGCTGTGTGTGTGTGGCAGAGTGTGTGTGTGTGTGGCTGTGTGTGTGTGTGGTATGCTGCTATTCTAATGTGACTCTTTGTTTTGGAAAGAAGCTGACCGTTGAAATGACATAATCGCTGCTCGACATTGACTGTTCACATCGATCCCTCACTTAGAGTCAACCCACATGATGCAAATCCATCTGCCAGCCTGTCTGAGAGGCTGTCAGCCAGTGCTGTCCTCCCCGTCTTACATCAATCTTGACAGCCATTGAAAACTCAGTATGAACCGGCTCATACGTTGGTGGTTGATGTTTTCTTCACAATGACAAGGCATCACTCTGCCTCTCTATTTTTTCTTCTATTGGAAGCAGCGTGTGTGTGTTTGTGTGTGTGCTGACTGACTAAATAAACAATAAAAATATGAATTAAATATGGAGGCTGTGTGTCAGGGAGGTCTTCCTCTGAAAACCTACAGCAGGTGATTTCATTGATACGTTCATGCTCCTTCTTTAATCACTAATCAATCAGAGGAATGAGCCATGTGATGCTCAAACCTGAGCACAGCATAAAGGATTGTCTTTATGACAAAAAACCAGTGAACCAGCGTAATATACATATTAAATCCTCACTTCTCCGGCTACTTGAACGGATTATTTCCTAACAGAACACAAAGGTCAAAAGACAGGTAAGAGAGGAGAAACTCTGATTTCCTGAACCTATCCAAGTAGTTTTTGTTGTTAAATCTTCACCAAGTACAGACCGAAACGTATAAAACATCAAAACAAAACATACAAAAGTGAGGTGCAAAAAACATGCATGTTGTTCTACCCTGATCATAGCCATAGGTCACACCCTTTCAGTCTGTGAGAATTCAGTTACAATCAGTTAAAAATCAGTTAATTAAATCCGTCCTCTTTCCAGCTGGTTCCGATACAAACCCTATCGCACCAATAACACCTGAAATGGGCTGCTTGCACCTTTAAAAAACATATTCAAATATTTAATGACACCTTGGTCCTCCAAGCTGCAGCTCTTTGGTGGGTGAGGTGAAAAATCCTCTGATCTGTACATTGGTGAAACTGAACAACCACTCCACAGAAGAATGGCAGAGCACAGGAGAGCCACCTCCACAGGACACGACTCAGCTCAAGGAAAGGACACTCATTTAAGGACAATTATGTCCACAGAGAGGACGGATGGTTTGAAAGTCAAGGAAGCATCTATGTTTAGCTTTTTTTCTTCTTTGCCTCCCTGAGTCGTCATTGGACCCACTGCAGTAATTACATCACACAAAAACAAGTCCATCCACCTCTCCCCCACTCATGGAAGCAGACGGGTGTTATCTGGTTACCATTATCAGGTTATTTCTGCGCCACCTTTACTAAGAATTACACTACCTGGAAGAATAAAACGCATTCCTGAAACACCTGAAGCTTTACTTGGTTTTCTGTCTCCCTGCCTGTGACTAAAAGTCGTTATTGAGCGACTAACCTTTGACGCTCCATACGTCTGGCTGCACATGTCTTTTCCTCATTATTTCACACAACACCTTTTCCTGCAGCCGCCGGCCTGCATGCTGTGTGACACATGACGCACAGTCTGACCTCTTAGTAAACAGTAATGCCAACAAGGTCGTAACGCCAAAGAACTCTGCATTGTGTTCGACTTTAGCTCCTTCACAATGACGAGGATTAAACCGCCAGCAGCAGAGTGGAGCATTGGATTAAACTCCTGTTAATTCCTCCGTTACCTTCAGACACACTGCTCAGAATACAGAGTGAGACGAAGCAGGAGGCTGATTGATGATCCATTGACAGGATGATTGTCTCGTTCAGCAGTACATTTATTGCTAAGCCAAAATGATGCAGTGAAAGTCTGACAGGATCACATCTCTTCTCATCCATCACTTTACACACGAGCCCCCTTTGTATCCATCTATATCAATAAACACAGCTATATGATCCCAGGAGAACGCTTCCCTGTCAGAGGCCAGGCTCATTTGTTTGTCATTGTTCGTCTGTACTTTTCTGCAGGTATCTGTGGCCTCCATCACACAGAATATTTGAGATGGGAGCACCTCACCGCTCTGTGCGAAAGGGTCTGGAGGGGGAACGGCGTGGCATTTTGTTGCACCTCTGAGGTGGAAGTCAACACCGCGTGGAATCAGAAAAGCCAAGCATTCATATCATCACACACCGGACCTCATCATAGGTGAAAAAGGCAGAATAAACAGAGTTGGTCTTAAAGTGAGATCTCAGAGCGCCGCTGTTTTTGGAGCTGCATGTTTCCGTGTTTGTTGTTACTCATCTTTTTGTCTTTCCGGTCTCTTCTCACCCCAACCGGTGGAGGCAGACGGCCGCCCACCCTGAGTCTGGCCCTGTTGGAGGTTCCTTCCTGTTCTGCCTCACACTCACCAAATGCTGCTCGAGGGAAGATTTTGGCATTTTTTTTCCCATTTAAAGTGAATGAATGGTTAAAGGACAGCTTTTAAAGGCTTTAAATATGATGTCCTGTCATCTGTTTTTCCATGTTGATGTCAGCTGTTCCATCTACGTGTATCCGAATACATTTTATGTACAAACATACATACAGTCATGTGGAGCTCACCCAGGTCTTATTAAAAAGGACCTTGGAAACATTTTATACAACATTCATATTACCAGGAATGTTTGTATGAATGGCCACAGCAGAAATGCTAGAAATATCCTCCTGAAGGTTCATTCAGGACCTTGAAATGTTTTCACATCCACTTCACAGTGTCCTCAAGTTTTGATTTAAGTAACAGTGGAGCCTGACAGAAGCTTCCTGTCAGCAGCCTGGTCTGATCCACGCCTCCATTAGCTGAATGCTAGCATTTTATGGTAAACATCCCCTTCTATAGTACCAATATGAAAATAAGATTTTAGTTTAGTTTTAGTTTAGCTATTTAGATTAATTTACTCCTATTTACTAACGACTAAGTCATCATGAGCGCCCTCTAGGGTAAGCTGCTGCAGTGTTTACAACAGGTGTATATACCGTATATACAGATGGCCAAAAGTGAGGCCAAAATATCTCACTTACAGACGCTACCATGTTGGAAAAAGGTGCTGAAAATGTATTTAAAAAGCACTTTTAGTGTTCAATTCTGTGCATGTCACATTCACTACAATAGAGGAGGCAGCGTTTATGACCTATACTGCACCCAGCCACCAGGGGGCAATCCAGATGTTTTGGCCTCACTGTTTAGAAGCTGTTATGTCATGCATCTTTATACTAGTATCTTAGTAGATGGGCCCCTGGGGGTCTCTGTGGATCAGGCTTGTTTTAGTGCATCTAACAAATGTTCAATTGAGTCGTGATCTGGTGAGTTTGGAGGCGGGGTCAATAGACACAGAGCAGAACACTGCATTTCAACTAGAAATTCAATGTTATTCACATCACAGGTCAGTGGTTCTAATGTGGCTGATCACTTGGCTTGCATTAGGAGGCTGCAGCATCAATGCACAATTTTAGTCTGTATAAAAAAAAGTGGGCATAAATTTCTTTGTACCTGCTCTCGAAAGCTTTTTAGCGAAGGTCCTTTTCTTTTTCATCAAAGGATTTACAGGCTTTGTAGATGGAGACAGGAAGTGCGAGGCTGGAGTTATGAAAGCAAAAACAAATGCATCTGTACACAGAGGCCAGATGTCTGTAATAACAGCTGAAATGCCAACTCTCTGTCATCATCACTGATGCTGCCGTCATCTTCCTGCTCGCCCGCCTTTACAGAGGAGGACCAAACGATCGTTATTCAGATTCTTGCTGCTGAATTTTGTCTTTTTAAATCCATCCGAAGAAAACCGACAAGACGACCTTCAGCTTGCTGTAGGATCGGCGGTTTAATCCCTTTCCCACGCCGTCTTAACCTCATGGGCATCACAGCTAATTAGTTCTTTGAGTCTAAGGGAAGCAGATTACCTGAAAGCTACTGGCGGGTGTTTTTCTGTCAGAAGGTGAATGTTCAGACTGTGCTCTACCATTGTTAGATGCTGGTCGGCTTTAAGAATCACACCCGCCCTGGATGACGAAGCTGACACCTGAGAACAGTCCAGTTTCACACCGTGTTTGTCTCTTCACACCGTGTAAAACCAGCAGAGCCACACATCACTCAGCCTGACTCTGATCCACACAGATCTCTGCTGTGCTTCAAGCATTGCATCAGTCACCTCACCACAAACTGAACATTTTACAGAGTTTAAACACAGACACGCTCTGAGGATGAATGAGCACCCAGCTCTAAAGTTCAGTCTTAGAAACATTTACATCTTAACACAACCAACAAAACAGTCTGGAGAACAGCAGACCCGTATCTGTCTTCAGTCTAATCTCTGTACATCAGTGTGCTTTATTTCTCCCATTGCTCTACCCACATGCATTTAGAGGACGTTTATTCTCCGTCCGTTGGTACTGACCCCCTTTAAATGCACCTCAAATCCACAGAGACCAGATTCTTGGTATAGACTAGAATCAACAATAAAAAAACAGAAACCTGGCAGCAAACTGTAAACCTACAGCCAGAGCCTTATAGTTTCTAGAAAAAACATAAACATATCAGTAATTAGAAAGTTTTACCCAACAAACTGAGAACCCTATGAGTGCGACTGGATGAGACACATTAAATAGTCCAACCCAGTCAAGCACACAGTGTATCCAAACAGAAAATGCTTCCAAAATTCAAAGGGAGTAAATCTGTTAGCAGCCACAGCTAGCGCTGATAAAGATAAACCTAAAAATACAGCCAGGCACTGACGAGGCACAGACAACAACTGGCTACACAGGTTCTAACCAACATTTCAAACCTCAGTTTTTAGAATTTAATCACATCTCAGAAACCATACATCTATACAGCATTCGGTTCCACCAAGCTGAGAAGCATATCCGTTTCTCTCCTGAATGAATGCACATGGAAGCAGAAAAACCTTTTTAAAGTGTGTATTATGCGTCATTACAGCCTCTGTGAGTGCACACCGACTCCTGCTGCAAGGACAGGCGGGCTGAGCGAGGTGGAATCAATTCAATTCCTGCTCCTAGAATAAAAAGCTTTTTTAAAGCCATTATTTGATATTTATGTTATATGATGTGGTTATTATTAAAAACCTCAAGATTCAATCAATCTGCTGTGCCAAAATCCTGTGACAAGATGTTCAGATACGCTCCATTGTAACAGGTATTACAGATATGGCTGTGGATATGACTCAGAGCCTCCCCCCTGGAAAACGCATACAAAAACCACTTTCCCTCTTTTCAGCTGGGATCAGAACCAACGACAAAGGTGCCAAATTAATAGGAGGAAGTGCAACCTTAAGCTGGGAGGTTTCATGGAAAAAAAGGTCAGCGAATATCCGGGCAGGCGGGCAGGCAGCTGGAAGCATTAAGGTGGACGCAAAGAGAGACGAAGAATAGAAAAGTAAGGCCTTGTGGATGAGATACTGTACAGAGGAACACATGCTCACACACATGTGCAGCGTATCCTTCAAAAGGCTGATGGAAGCGACCATAATCCACCGTATTTAAGGGCAGCAGCTCACCTGGCTGCACTATTAACGGAGTGAATGGAGGGAGCAACATTAACAGGCTTTTATTCACATTGAGCCCGTCAGCACAGAAGCACCATACTGTATATTCAATACTTATTATTAGCCTTTTATTACATAATGAAAGGGTTCATTTTTGACTGTTGTAAAAGTTTTTTGTGATGGAGAATTCTTCACAAATTATTTGGTAGCAAATGAGACATCTGTGATGGACTAATGTTCCCAGATGAATACAGCTTTTTTGCAGTCTGCTATATACCCGCTGCACTTACACTCAGTATTTCCAAAACACTGAGGTGAGGGTGAAACAGCTGCTTTTACAAACACTGGCGTCACAGAGCAGCAGAGCTTTTTTTTTTTTAATTGGATCCTCAACATGAACCCGTTACGTCCTTGAAATACAAAAGAAAAAAAACATTTATAAATCCATGTTTTCCTCAACCTCTTCAACCAAAACTGCAAAGTATGACGTTAGTTTTTCACCTTGGGAGCAAAGAATGAGGAGAGGAGAGAAGGGTGGGAGCACTTCCTGTTTTTCTACAAGTGGGCAGGGTCTTAAACAGACCCAGGCCCTCTTCTACAGCAGTGATCATCAAGTAGCAGCCCATGGACCATTCAGCCTGAATTCAGGATTAGCCTAGTTAGGAAGGAAAACACATGTTTCCAGTGTCTAACCCAGGGTGGGATTGAACCACCAACCCTGCGGATGGGGATCAAACACTCAACACTTCAACCCTTAAAGCCAGGTTTCTTCATAATAAATGACATAAAACTGCTGGCTCTCAATTAGCACTTCTTTTGTTGTTTCACATGCACGTTTTATCTATTGCCAGGGTTATGTGCAGCAGTCCTCCAAAGACTGCTTTCGGAAGACAGAAAACTCTTATGTGTTTTTTTATACAGTTCCTTTTTAAAAATATAGCTCTCCAGGTGGTCTAATAGCCCCCCCCCACACAACACTCCTACAGCCTCACAAATATAAATATCACAACAGCCCCCTATAGGGGCTTGCTGCTGTACAGGTAATGAGTCTATCAACACTGACATATTTAGAAAGGAAATTTAATAAATCAATATATCAAATAATCTTACTAAGCAACTATCTCTGTTTAGAGACATTCAGTTTCATCATGCATCAAACTGAGATAGGCCATAATAGATCTCATCTATGAGTGAGAACCAGAGAGAAATAGGGGGGGGGGCTAAGTGGATGGAAATCTGTTGATATAAAAACCGCTTAGTTTCTAAGTTTCTAAAGTGGGACTCTGTGACAACTCATTGGTCTGAAGTGTCATTTGCCAGGAGACACAATTTAAGTAGCACTGTATATAGCAACACATTGTAATACAGCTGTTCTCCGTGTTTAGTCAAGTAATGGTGCTTGAGATTATATTCCTTTAGGATGGTGGAAGAAAAATTATATATAATATATATATTTTTTCTTTGTTTTAACACACACTGTGTGTAGTTTTATCTATACGAAGGTCCCAGCAGGAGAGATGGCTGCTGGGGAACCAGAAGGAGGGAGAGGAGGCCGACCCAGAGATCCCTGTTATGTATGAAGCATACTACCAAAGACAATAAATGATAGCAGCAACATCATCGAGGCTGTAAAGATATAGAATTACAGTCTGTTTGGCATAAATGTGGTGCTAGATACTGACCACAAGACTGTTTGCTAACCAGCATCATCACATCACAGCTTCTACTGAGGGATGCTTCTGGGAAAAATAACTTAGAATCTTAGCTTGACTACCAAAAAAAATATTTATCTGTTCCAAATCTATAAGATCTGACCTGCAGCTTTTCAGCATCTGTATCCATTCGCTCGTCCTGACAAGTGACGCACTGCTGCTGGATGAGTGTACGCACACAAGCATTTATAAAAATAGCAAACAGTCCAGCTTCTTACTATTCAAGTCACGAGGGCGAGTGCTGAAGGGGGTGAGCCTTTTCTTCTTTATGGGCTCTCCGGTCAAGTGGCTTGTTAAGGGGCATTGACTGCCTCACAGGGGCCTCGGCTGGATAAAAACACGGTCTTATAAAGGCAGCGAGCATCAGGCAGCCGAGGCTGCACCTGAGGGGAATGACGGGTGAAAGAGGTGACAGGGGCTGAAAAGGTCAAAGATGAGGGCTCACACCTGAAGAACGGGAGAGTCAAAGTGTTTACCAGTGAAGAGGGAGGTGTTACTCACCACCTGAGTGGGCTTAAGTGATTCTTCATCAAAGTGTGTGAGGCTGAAGCTGTCTTCTGGAAACCCATCACACTCCTCCAGCTCCTGAGAATTACAAGAAGGCTTGTCCCTGTCAGGGTTTCCATTCTAGACAGAGAGGAGAAGCAGGAAACACTTGTTACTCTTGTTTTGCATTCATTAACATGTGAAAACCTTGATGTGCACCAAAGGTTTCAAGTGGTCCCACATGATCCTGGTGAAGGGTGAGAGACAGGAAGTGGCTTAAAATGCTGAGAGAAGGGATGTGTGGAAATTTTTAGAGGAGGAGGAGGAGGAGGAGGAGGGCTCAGAGCCGCTGAAGAGGAAAGTATGGAAGGCCTCAGAGGAGGGAGAGACGCTAAAAGCTGGAAAGAACGGTTGTGAGAAAACGAGAAACAACAAACAACAGCCAAGCGTTGTGAAAGGTTTATGGTGGAATAATATTTTCACACATACACTGCTGAGTGATTTACAACTTAACGTCTGAGTGACATTTCCAGAAATGACGACTGAAGAATGATGCTACTGCTTAAATAGGGGCTCTTTTAACATTGTTGATTTATTTAGTAAACAGAGCATGTATGATTCAATACTTCTAACTTAATAAATGACGAACCCAGTGTTGATTTTGAGCAAAGTTTACCAGAATTCTGAAGCCAACTGGACATGATCCTCATGTTGTGTCGCCATTGAACAAGAAAGTATTGAACACACTCCCATTTTCATCCATATAAGGATTCTGCTGTCTGTTAGCTCTGAAGAACAGACCGTTGCTATGGATAAAAGGCCTTTGCTAAGGATAACAGACTGCTAAAAGAATATTGCTATGGATAACGGCCCGTTGCTAAGGATAACAGACTGATAACGGACCGTTGCTAGGGATAACAGACTGCTAAAAAAAATTGCTATGGATAACAGACCATTGCTGCGGGTACCAGACCATTGTTACTGATGACAAACCGTTGCAATGGATTGATAACAGACCATTGTTATGCAATATGGCTGTTGCTATATGGATAACAGACTGAACAGAAAGTTGCTATAGACACGACTCGCAGGAAGGATCATTTGCAATCCACTTAAGAGGTCTGGACTGGACAGAGGAGGATGGTAGAGTGTCCATTACATTGAGTACTGGACTCACCAGGTCCTCAGAGGTGAGGTGGGTCAGCCTCTCATGGATGAGAGCAGCCTGCTCATCGCTCATCACATGCTCCCCTCTCCTGTCCCCCATCACCAGCTCTGGCCACATGGGCCCCTCATTGCGCTTCTGCAGGGTCACCTCCAGGCTGAAGACACAGAAGACACCAATAAATACATGTTCCCTCTCAGACAGCAGACTCATCCTGACTGATCCATATATAGATGAAGAGTTCTTTAGTTTTTTAGTGTGTGTGTGTGTGTGTGTGTGTGTGTGTTGAATTCCATGAAATAAAATCAGAATAACAAAATAATTGTAATTTGTATAACTTTTAATACATTTTTGCCAAGATTGAATAGGAGCTCTATATCATTCAAATGAATGAATGGTAAATTTTGAATACTAAAAAGGAAAATACGTTTTTCCACAAACACTTCAGGCCATTTGCCTCCACTGTGGCTGCAGGTGTGGAGTCTGCATAATGTCATTCAGTCCTATACACTGGATCACACTGTACTTAGTTCAATGATACATAAGGGCCTATTTGTTTGCTCTGGGCATTTCACTAAATGATGGTAATGAGGACGAGTCTTTATGAATTCCAGAAAAACAAGAATACATCAGAATAACATTAGAATGACATTATCCTCTCTGATATACATGCTACACATGATGTGCCTGAAGATCCTCAGTCACAGTTAGGATTTAAATATAACACAGCATGCAGCACAACAGGTGTGAAACACAGAGAGGGTAATTACTTCGACTCTCTGGGTAAAGAAGACATTTATCATGCTTTAAATATTCAAATAATCTTATTTATTTTTTCATTCATTTTAAATAGCCTGCTTCCTCCTTCGGTGTGCCATGCTGGGTGCTTGCTGCAGCTTCAATC
Organism: Parambassis ranga; assembly: GCF_900634625.1. Classification (NCBI taxonomy): domain Eukaryota; kingdom Metazoa; phylum Chordata; class Actinopteri; family Ambassidae; genus Parambassis; species Parambassis ranga. The sequence goes on along the minus strand of NC_041023.1, from coordinate 4,171,843 downwards.
CAAGTATGAGCACATGGAGCCTCAGCAGCCAGTCTCATTTTTACTCTATTGTGCTGCTGGATGTTATAAAACAGCTATATATTTGGGCAACAATGAGAAGATATAAAAGAGACACAAAGGGCAGCTTCTTAATTCACTTCTGGACAAAGCAAAGCAGGACGCTGCTCGCCTGTCTGCTTATAAAGAGCATCACCCATTGGTATGGAAAAGACAACACACAACAACACTGTAACAAGGAGGGACTTACATCACAAATACACACGATGATACACACAGCCGTGCCAGATTTCTATCTAAATAAATGCTGCTGTGCATTGTGTTTGGCTGCCATGGTGTCCTTTGTGTATTGATGGTAAATCATCCAGGAGAAAGGCGGGATTTCAGTGACATACTCGCAGATTAAAAGGGCATCTAGACTTAAACAGCAATGCCAACATTTGTCTTTGTTTGATAAGCAGCAGCCATCTCTCAGCTCCTCACCCTCAACACACACACAGCTTATCAAGGATTATCAGAAAATTATGAAACATGTTTTTATGCTGAATGGAGCTCTGGAGGTCTGATACTGAGGGAGACACTTATAAAAGGTCTTAAACCAGAGGATATGACTCAACATAAAAATCTATCAAATATGAACAATAGTCTACTTTTCATAAACTCTTCAGTGTGAGTTATTGTTTTGCTGCAGTGAATAACAGTGGATGTACTTTGGTTCAATGACAGACATACCATCCAGATTTCTCTGTGGACAGACAGAGATTCAAGCCTAAGATCAGGAGGATTATGGTGGCTCCAAAGTGAGGTCACTGAGACAAAAGGTGTGTAAATGAGGCGAAAATGTTAAAAATGCTATATTTAACACCTTGTGATTGTGTGCCACCGCTACAAGTTGCATCCATTTCTCTCCAACGTCATACACACCAATCAGCCGAAACATCATGTCAACCTAACCTGCTCTGCACTTCGAGCGCCTGACCCAGTCCTCTGGTCTAAATCGTCCAGATCCTTCTGCTGCCTATTTTTCCTGAATCATGTATATTCTGTGGATGAAATATTATAGCTGACTGGTGTATGTGCTTAAGATTTTTAAAGTGTTTATACTAAAAGGTAGGGTAGGAGATTTTGAAAACTCAGTGAGAGTCAGCCAGATTTCCAAAGAAAACACACGCCCCTTTCTCTCGGAGCTCACCCCAAAGCCACGCCTACCAATCACATGTACGCGCATTACCTGAAGACGAAGTCTGTGACTTCGGCCATCATGCATGTACCTCTCTGGTGCGCGCAGAGCAGGAAGAGAGTGACAACCAGCCAATACTCTGTGCAGGGTCCACCCGTAGGATTGGCTGATGTTTTTAGTGTTTTATAGCTTCCACAGATGATTAATATTCTTCGTTTTAATGTGAAACTGCCGAACTAATTGGTTGCTATCAGATTGTAAAGAGAAGTTACACTAATTTAACAAAAAGTGCATCAGAATGAAATCTCCTACCCTACCTTTAATACTTCTGAATCTGGAGGAGCCTCTACCAGTGTTTCAAACACCTCATACCATCAATCATAAAGAGTCCTGCGTTACCATGGCTACCCCGCAAAGGAAAAAATAAATTCAGCCACCATTTTCTTCTTTCAATCATTTCAAGTTTTCAAGTTTAGGAAAAAGGTTAAGATGTACACCTACTTGTAAATCAAGAGCTTTACCCCAAGTCTCAGACTTGGACACTCTTAGGACACTATAAGGCGCCTAAACTATAACATCACAACCCTGAGACTCTCCCAGCTCACTGAGTGAACACTATAAAAAAATACATTTTTAGATCATTCAGATACAGTAAGTGTATCCATGAATGAACTGTACACGTTCCAGACTGCAGACCTTTTGTCGTTTTTGATGATCCAGGCGCTGGCCTCAGGGTCCACCGCCGCATACAGCTGGCCTTCCAGCAGGGGCGGGAAACCCCGAACTCCAATGCTCACGCTGTCCGCCGTCAGCCTGAACTGCACCTCCTCTTTGGTGACGCCCTCAGGCATGCGTACGCACACCGTGATGTCCTCGGCCGTCTGCTGCCAGAAGTAAATGGGATCTGAGGTCAAAGAGGAGAAAAATGTATGATGTCGCCGTTAATGATCCAGCTGTGGGAGATTCATACATAAAACATCTCAAACAGAAACTGAAGGGAATTACTGCTGAATATTCAGAGACAGCAGGTGGGAGAGTTTAAAATAAATCACACTGTGCTGCTTTTTTCCTGCACAAAAATGAATTTTAAACCTGCATTGTTGTACAGAAATAAAGTCAGGCCATGAAAACATACATTTATAAGGGTCAGAGAGGGCTGATTGATAAGTTTGCGACCAAAGAAGAAGAAGCAAGACGAAAAATGCATAAAACCACCAGCCAAAAGAGAGTCGATCCCATCCATCAGCAGCCCCGTTCACCTGGCCTGTCCCGGCAGACCTCCATCCTAACAGTGTAGCAGTGTCCAACATTAATGTAAATTTATCAAGCGATGCCTTTGCCAGATGTAGATATGAGAGGTTATGTCTTTAAATCCTGAGTCAAATCTGTGAACAGCTCGCAATCAAACTGTGCAACTTTTGGCCCTCAGCCAGGAAGCACATTAGCTGTTGGTAATGTGAATCACTGCCAGGTGCTGATTCGTGTTTTTAGAGAACATCAATGACAAACATTTTTTTAGAAAATGGTGATGGCCACAAAGTCTCAAAAAGGCTCCTCAAAAACCTACGGTCCAAAGTTAAAAACGGTCTCTGGAAAATACCCATCACGTCATAAAAATTCTATTTTTCTTCTTTTTTAACAAATACCGTTTATTTATTGGATAAACACAGAGTGATCAGACTTTCTCCATTTACTGGTGCACCACAGACACATTCTTGGAACAAATCTGTTCACACTGATGCCCACATTATTGAGAAGCCAACTCTCTCTCTGCTGCCTCTGACTCAGCACGTCCTCTGGCCTGTTACAAATCAGGCAACACCTGCACTGAGCAGAATACCGTGAGGAAATAAAGGGAGAATTCTCCTCTAAACTTCGAGGATGGAGGTACACTCTGACAACAGCTGTGTCCTAAGACCCCGTTCACACTGGGGAAACCAATCCAGCTAGAGCGGGATTTGGGCCGTATCTGGATATATCCTGTGTGAACACTGCGAATCCTGCTATATCCAGCTTGATTTCAATCCACCTCATGGAGGTGAATCTAGCCGGATTGGCTCAAATGTGGCTCAGGTCTGAACGCAAATGCAGATAGCGAATCTGGCTAGCGACGTGCTACTTTCGGTTAGCGATGTGCTACTTCCGGTTCACGCATGACGCATGCGCACACACGGTCCTACCGTGGCCTGAGCGGACTCTGTATATTACGAGGCGCCACCTAGCGGTTTGGAGGACCGCAAACAAGCCGGATTAAGCCGGATTGAGTGCGGACACGCTTGTGTGATAGCCAGATTTTAAAATAGGTCTGAACGTATCCAGCTTAAAGACTATCCAGATACAATCCTACTCTAGCTGGAATGACTTTCTCCAGTGTGAACGGGGCCTACATGTGCTCCGGTGCTCAATAAAATGATAAGATAAGATCGCACACCGAGTCAGAGGTCTGATAAATATCTCTAAAATAAAGCCGTCTTTTATCAACAGAGGCCTCTTCATGTGTACATCTGATCTAAAAAAAGGAGATTCATACATGTTTTCCTTTCAGGGTTGTATCAGGTCAAAGGTGTCCTGCTTCCTGTAATGCAGCTTATAAAAAGATACAACGAGCCTACGACTCAATAGTCCTCCATGACTACAGACGACATGATTCAAATTTAATTAAATAAAACATCATAAAGTCATCAGGAGATATCAGAGAGCTTTTATCCACTGCTGGGAAACCACGCCGAGACTCCATGTCCTCCATGTGTTATTATTATTACTGCAGCATATTAAAGGGTGGAGTTAAACAATATGAAATATAAGCTGCAGTTCCTCAAATGGCCACTTGAAGCCAAAAGAGAGTCGATCCCCACAAACATCCCACAACACTGTCACGTCCATTCCTCCATTTGACGAACCACTGAACATGTCTCCACATTAAAGGGGCTGTGATGTTCAGATCAATGACTGATGTGAGAGCAACCGAAACGCAACCAAAGCACAAGATACAGATACAGAGACAGATCTGAGCCGGAACTGTCATATATATCCCTCTCTGATAATAACTAAAGCCAGAGCCGGTCCAACTGTGATGCAGCACAACAGTTTGACGGAGCTGCGAAAAACTGTGACTCGTTCATTATTACCCTTTGTTATCAACAAAGAAACTAACGAGGAGGAGAGAGGAGGGCTTCTCCTGCTCTCCTCTATGGACTGCCCACAGAGCAGTCACATGTAATGTACACTCACACCTGATTACTTCTGGTATAAACGTACTTTAAAGTGGATGGTTTTGTTGCCCAGGTACCTTTTCCATCTATTCATCAGGAGCCGTTCTCTATCTGCATGAAGTCAGCTGCCCCCCCTCCCTCTCAGCACTTACAAGCTTCTTTGAAGATGCTTCCTCTCTTGACATCTAATCCACCTTTTTCCTTTTAGAAAGGCAGAAAGCTGATAAAAGGATGGGCTGAAAAAGCTGCCATTATTCTGCATCCACACACACACACACCTCACCCTGTCTGGGTCATCAAGAGTGATTTTTATTTTATCTTAAATAGCTGTTTTTCAGCTTGTTTAGCAGAGTAAAAGCAAGAAAAAGGACCAGTTGTTGAATGTTGAGATCGTATAGATTCTTTCATTGATTAGAATAGATTAAATTGACTTATACACAGAATACATGGTTTGTCTGGAGTATTGAAGAGATGTCTGAACATTTTTACCAAATAACTACGAATTAATTATAAAATACAGAAACAATCATCTATAATACTTATTTTCTATCTAACAAAAACAGCCTGTAACACACTGACATATATAAATGACCTCAACACACACACACACACACACAAGCACTGGTACAGATCACCTAAGCAGAGACCTCAGAGACCGTGCTGCCCGCTCAGCCGTTTCCATGGTGACAACCAAACCATGCCATCGACCCCAAGCTCTTAAAAGGTAATGAGCAAGAAGAAGTTGTGCAATCAAGAGCAGGCAGATGCAACTGTGTAATAAATCTGAAGCAGAAACTGAAGAGGATCAGCAGACAGCTCGACTTTTTACTCTGTTTCAGCTGAAGACAAAAGAATAGATGCACTTTTTATGGTTAAACAGGGTCTGAAATAAAGAGTAAAGACCAAAACCCCTGTAACCATCAGCCTTATAAAGATGTATAAAAGGTTAAAATACTCTGCAGAAGAAGTGTGCTGATACAGGAATGTACAAACTGCAGGGCTGCATTAGAAATAAGCCCGAAGCTTGGATCCCACCCAAACAGGAGCCTTCCGGATGCGGAGCACTCCCAAACGCTGCTTCTCTGGACCAGACTTCATGTAAAAATCAATTCTATACAGTGTCTGCTGGACTCCAGCCTCTACACACACACACGCACTGTATTATAAAGCAGCCAAATCCTCAGTAAATTCTCTCTGCTGTCCTGGTGCCTGACTTCCTGCCTGCTCGGTCTTGTCGCTGCAGATTGAGGCGCCGTAAGAGAACCAGCGCATATCTTTCACAGAGCAGAGCGGAGAGTCGCCTCTCAAACGCACCGCATACAAAGAACACAAGGCTGCAGTTCCTCAAGTGGCCACTTGTGGCTGGATCCATAAACCCCCATAATGTCCCACTTTAAAGCAGAAATAAACATGTTTAGAGAGCTGTGACATAACTGAGAGAACTCCATCATCTTCCTTGCTTATTTCCCAGCAGCACCTCTGACCCACCTGTCTTCTCCATCTCCATGGGCTCCGGTTCTGGCTGCTCCACAGGCTTGCCGTCCACATGTGTAAAGACAAACGGCTTCTCTGAGGCCACCATCAGGCCCTTCCCCTGGGGCTCCACTGCCGCGTAGTGAGGCACCGACTTCCCCCTAAGGACCCTCCTCTTCCTCACCTCATACTTCTTCTCCTGACCTGTGTGTGGAAACAGAAGGGTGGCATGATGAAGAAGCCAAAGTAATCTCATCTTCCATTAAACTGAGATCTAATGCGGACAGAGAGGTTGTGTTTGAGTCTTCCTTCTGCAGATTTATCGACTCGTATACCAACCACATGATACCTGGCAGAATTCTGTTAGATTAGGGATTAAAGCACAATATTAAGTTGTCTTTTAAGAGCGTTCACAGCCAGTATTACCAAAGAAAACTGTAGGCAACATTGATTTCAGAGACCCTGAAGTTCAGATGAGTCACAGCAGCTGATTGGTATTACCCAAGTGTAACCACTAAACAAACAATAAAAGCTTAATCTACAGAAGGCAGATATCAAAGGGCTGCGTCTTTAAATCCCACTAAATGAGGCAGAGACTCTGAAAAGGCTGCTTCTGTTGTTTTGTGTGTCCAATATCTGAATCATTAGTCAGGGTGCCTTTCTTTCTCAGCGAATGCCAAGAACTTTAATGAAAATCCTTCTTGGCAATGTTTGCTTCAGAGTACTCTAATCTCATCTGGGACACAATAATTAAACTCTATTAAAGGAAGACTGCAACTAACACTTCAGTGTGCTGTAATTAAACAGGACTTCAGTTGTCTGCTGGATATGAAGCCTGCAAAAAAAATACTTAATATCAGGCCTGAAACTTTGAATTCTAATTATGTAGCTACGTCTTATCTCGAAATCCATGAACAAACGAGCAGCGGGGGCAGCGCAGCACCCACCCTGTCCTGCAGTGTTGGCGACGGTGATCCACTCCAGGCTGATGGAGAATCCGCTTCCTTTGGTTTCCTGCGGGTCCTTCTGGATGCGCAGCAGCAGAACCTCCATGGTGTGGACGCCAGCCTGGACATGTGAGACACTGTGCAGGACGGTGAAAGGTTCCCCCGTGTCCTCAGTGAACAGAGGCTGCAGAGGACGACATGGACAAGATAAGGCAAAATCACACTACTGAGCCGATAACTGTTGAAGTACACTTGAGAAGAAGAACTGTGATGTCATAATTCTACAAAAAAAGATTTTGATTTTAAATTTCATTTTTGTTTGTTTTTTAGCAGATTGGACGTGACAACAGACCACAAAATGACACAACCAGAATCGAGTCTTCATCACTGCTGTGTGATAAAGTACAATGATGAACATGCTCCTAAATATGCTCACCTTTGTTTGAACAGACGAATATATTTCCATAAACATCCTGTGAGCACAGCTTTATATAAATCTGTGCTTTTCATAACTTTTCACCTTTACAGTTGTTCTCAAACTGTAAAAGTTTAGGAAAGAGCTGCTGCATCTTCTCATGAATATGAAACAGTAATAGCTCTTAAATTGAGTAAAAAAGCCCAAATTTACCATCTGAATAATAAAAGGCTAATACAGTCATACAGATGAATGTCTTTAAGCAAATGGCCGTAGCTGTAAATGTTCTTAAATGCATTTAAATGCACTGTCAAAGACACATCTGTCTTTATTCTACTAATAAAATGCTAATTCAAACTAGTATTTCTATATCAGTGTCTGAAGCTGTTGATGTGATGCTGAGAAGCCCGGTTTTAATGTGACTGCATAAATCTGCTTTATGAGGCAGTTTATTATTGGTATATACACACACACAAAGTGAGAGAGGCAGAGTGGTTTGGCTGCAATCCCCGAGTGCTGAAACTTAAAATTAGAACATTGGAAGTTACAGACTGCAGGGCTTAAAGCTTCATTACAAATTCCTCTCCTGCTCTTTGCTTTCAGAATTGCTCTAAATGTGCTTGTTCGAGGGACGACACTCATTTGCAGCCAATCCCAACTGCACGCCTGTTAACAGGATAAAGTGCAGACAGACATCATTCCTTACTACGACAAGCCAATTACCAGAGGCTGGACAGGCTTTTAAACACAGGAAATGGCTCCTCTGAAGCTTGAATTTGGATAAGACCTCAAAAAAAAGCAGTTTGTGACAAGATCCTGTGAGGATTACCGACATATTTTATAACAGGAGCGTGCAGCTGCACTCTGATCTCTAAACTGGGTTTGTGAAAATCATTCATATTAATAGCCATCTGGTAAGAAAATGCAAAACAAAAGTAGTAGTCGATTTAGTCACCAACAGAGGTCAATAAAAGGTCAGGAATGAGCCTTATTGTTTTCCATACATTAGATTCTAATATTCTGTGGAAGCTGTACTTACCTCCCACTTGGTGTGGGAGCTGTCTCCCCTTTTGCCGGTGCGCAGGAGGCACAGGCGGCCGCTGCCATCAGACAGAGCAGCCCAGGTGGCTGAGGTGAGGCTGAGGGAGGCACAGAGACGGTCCTCGCTCTGGCTGGACTCAGGGTTTACACGGTACACTTCTCTAGGCTTCCCCAAGGCCGTGTCCTGGAATCACAACGTGACAGACCCAACAGCATGAGAGCTATCTACGATTCATTCACTTCAATCAAGTTCTTACTACATTAATTGATGAAATATCACCTTCTGGTTCTTAAAATGGAAAAGAAAATGCAAGAGAAATTTGATTTTTCTTTGTTTAATGAGGCACCTGAATTTAAGCTTTAAGGTGGATAAGCATAAGAATGGTGCAGGAAGAAGGAGGAGAGGATGAAGAGGAAAACAATCAAGGAGGAGAAGCAAAAAAAAGGCAAAGGAAAGAAATAATAAAAAAATGAAGGCACAGAAGAAGAGGCAGCAAAGGGTGGAGGTGGTGGGGAGGGGGCAGATTTAAAAGCATAAAAGGGAAGAAGAAGACGTTTTTATAGTTGAGAGGCTGCAGAGTGGTGCAATCTGAGTGAAAGAAAACAACATGTGGGCGTCCATGTGACTTGGCCTCGTGTGTGTCATTCATATGAGAGCTTTATCAGTAATAAATAGATATGTCACCTTATGAGCATCGCTCTCCGGATCAAGACACACTGTTTCAAGTGTGCAGCAGCTGCCCTCGTGTTGCCATGGAGCGTGACACTGTGCATTATACAGCTACCTAATGTATGATGCACCTCTGAGATCATTTTCTCCAGCAACTGTGCCGTTAATGCCCCAAACAGAGCCCGCACAATGTGCCGACACTCCCCAGCAAACGACACAAAAGGGCCTGCCAATTATCATGTGATGATTGTAATTATGATCTGAGAAACACACGTCCATGAGGAGTCATTTAATGGTGCAACTAACAGCGAAAAATACAGTCTCCTAGGATTATGTTCTGAACATCATCATCATTATTCAGGCCAGTAAAAAGAAAACTCCAAAGCAACTCTAATTATCAGTAATTACGGTCAATGATAGCAGTTTAAAAGGTCGTCTCAACATCTGGGTGACAAACCTGTACCAGAACGAGACATACAGACTTCATGAGCTGATGAATCCTGACTGAACACAAAGTAAATGAGCAACACTATGTCAATGATAAAATACTAATGTTCTTTTTATCCTTTTCTCTTGACATCACCTGCCAGTAATGTATCAATGGATAATTCTGCTGTTGTGTTTGGTCTCCACCTACTGGTGTATCAGGTGCATTAAAATCAACCAATACTCCTACTACTGCTACATCACTGGGATGTGATGGCACCAACAGGGCTGCTGCTGCACACCTCTTTTCTTATTCACAAAAAAAGATGATAAAAACTGTGTAAGGAAAAACTTACAAGGGTGACGGTCAGATTGAGCACACGTCCCTTGCAGTCCACAAAAAGAACGCTGTCTTCGTACCATGGGTCTATGTGCAGGTAATTGTACATGCCAAAAGCACGCATATGTGCCAGGGTGTACTGAGCGTCCTTCAGCTTCACCTCCTCCACAGCTGCAGCAAGTATGGACACAAAATATAGTTACATAAAGACATGAAAATTTTTATCTTTTTCTTACTGGAAAGAAAATATCAAAATATCAAATCAACTTTAAATATTTATATGTCAGTGATATATTGCATTAGTGCCCCTGACATTTCTGTAGTTTGTAATGTAGCTGTGCATCAATTGTCGCCTAAAGAAATATAAACTGTGCTAATTACATAATTTCTTTCTGCTCACCTGTGTCTTTTATGCAAAAACAAACATTTCTAACCTCGGTGTTATTCTGATATAGCTACACATTATCACATAATAATATTTAAATGGTCCTATTGTTTATTTACACTTGCAGCCCTGAACTTTAGTTAATTGGAAGAGCTTAAACAATAATTTGAACCCCCAGTGTTGCTTCAGTGTAAGTTAGCATTACCATTTACCTTTTTAAATACTATCAGCCTGTAAAAATGCATCTTTCACTCCTTCTTATTGCTAAAACACTAACTATATCACAGCTTGTATTAATGCTACTGAGAGCTAGCCGACATGCTAACTGTCCTGTAAGTTTCTTTCACCTGCATCCAGCTCTACGTTGTAGGTCGGGATGGCGTCCAGAGACAGCCTGTAACTCTCGAAGTTGGGGTCCAGCAGGTCTCTGTTGACCTTCAAGGAGTAGTTAGACGCAGCCATGTCTTCTTAATAAAACCAGCTCATTCACAACTTGAGCAGCAGCAGCAGTGATGAAGAAGAAGTCACGTTAAACTGACGCTTCCTGTTTTGTTTCACACGGAGATATTTTACAGCGGACTCGTCCTCCCGCAAGCGCTCATGGGAAGAAGAGTTTTTCTGTAATTTGTCCTAAAATGTTGTTTTAATTTGTGTTTATGACCTATGTTGATTCAACTAAACGTGTTTTAAACATAAAATAATTCATTAACCATTATTATTCGGTTATTTTTATGTTTTTTTTTTAAATTAGCTTTTAGCCGGAACCGTGCCGCTTTTTTGTTTTAGGCGGTACCATTAAGTGAAGGGACCGTGTGTTCCCAGCTGATCCTTCCCGACAAAGGTATCGTCTACCTGATTGCTAGCTAAATGAAACCATTTATTGTGTTATATTTCACATTGGTCCGTCCAAACTGACACCGGCGGAGTTTTGTGTTTGATTTCAGGCAGAACATGAGCAAAGACTCCCAGATGAGGGCTGCAATCAACCAGAAGCTGATAGAAATGGGGGAACGGGAGCGGTAAGCGAGACTTTCCCTCTGCAGTGATTTGGCGCTGAATGTTCTAGAGATGATTGAGGCTCTTTTTATATTGTGTCAAATAATCAATGTGTTTCCACAGGTTGAAAGAGTTACTCAGGGCAAAGCTGGTGGAGTGCGGATGGAAGGATCAGCTAAAAGCACACTGCAAAGGTAATGCTAGTGTGTGTGTCTGTGTGTGTTTTACATGTGTGATTGTATTGAGCTGTATCAAAATAGTGAAATAATTTCCTCCCACATGCAGATGTGATCAGAGAAAAGGGCTTAGAGCACGTCACAGTGGAGGACCTGGTCACAGAAGTCACGCCAAAAGGCAGAGGTACAGTACAGATACACAAACACAACAGCAGGGGGTGGAAGAAAGATGACAATCATGTTGAAGTGCTTCATCTGTATGGGTGTACAACACAAAAACACAATGCTCCTTTGGATTTTTTATCAATAAAAACAGTAGAATGCTGACTTACTTTGAGCATTTCTGCCCCCACCCCGCAGCTCTCGTACCCGACAGCGTGAAGAAAGAGCTCCTGCAGAGAATCCGCGCTTTTCTAGCTCAACATGTCACCTTGTGAATGTGACGATTTCCCTTCTCAGCGTTTTGTTTTTGTTTGTTTTTTTACTCACTGTAGATCCACGATTGAAATCCAGACTGATGTTTGTTCTCATTGTGAGCAAAGTGTTAATTTTATTTTGTATTGTGTGTTTTCATATTGATTTTAGTTTGTTATGCTGCAGTTTTGGAGAAAAAAAAATAAAGTCATGCCTATTTTTGGTCACTGAGGGTCCTGACTGTTTTTATTTATTCACATTTAAACATGCAGACAGAACTTTATTTCTAATGTTTCAGCTGACAGCAGGATGAGTGATTTGTGCTAAAAATAAAACTACAAATATGACAACAATGTCACTGGCTGTCACTCAGTCTTGAGGCTCAAAGAACAGACATATTTTTGGGTAATTATTGGAAACATGAATGTGTTTAATAATGTTCTAAATAATCTGTTCTCTAAGTCACAATCAGTATTCTTACTTTTTTCTTAGAAGTTTTAAACATGTATCCAGTTCTCAGGATCTGATTTACCATTTTCCATCATTTTGCTCAGTGTTATTTGATCATGATGCTCTGATGCTGCTGCGTCACTTTCTGAACCTGCAGGACAACATTTCTAAATATTATTTCTCAGACTTTGTGGGAAGAGCTTGTCAGTTCATTGTCTCTGCCTCAAACAGCGCAGTGACAAGAGCGGTAGTTATGGTCTTAGTCTTTAATTTGGTGCGTGGGCAGAGTGAGAGATTGTGTGTGGGCTGTGTGTGGATGTTGTACAGTACACCACAGTACAGTAGGTCCCTGTGTGTGTGTGTGTGTGTGTGTATACCTCACAGTACCTCAGTGCCAGCGCTATTCATAGGGAGAGTGTTCATACAAAAACTGGAACTGAATGCTTGTGAAAACATTAACAAATATGAGCACAGATTCAAATGAGAAAGTTTAACCCTTACACACACACACATATATACACATCACTACCAACCACTGAATACACTTTGGTTTTGGCTTTATGAACTAAATGTCAGACTGAAAAATAAATATATATTTACTGTATAAATGTCACTTTTGGGCAGAACACAAATCAAATTTTTTTTCATGCACTGGAAAAGAAAAAAAAATGTTTTAGATGATGATGTTCTCGTTTCTGTGGCAACAATGGCAAAGAGGAGCCTGACAGAGGAGCTGTAATTATCGTGTTAGAGTAAAGCCTCGCTAAGCTCTGCTTTGTGTCGTGTAACAAATGCAGAACATTTCTTTGGGCAATCATATTTGACATTAGGTTTGACAGCACGCCAGCTGTTTTAATGAAATAGTACAATGAACATTTTGGTATGTCACGAGCTGCTTTAGATACAATATTAGAGGTACGACTGTGTGAAAATGTGTGTATGTGTACATGTACAGTACGATGTGTCTGAAGCCTCTGAAGGAGCACACAATACAATAAGTATCAGCAATTTGTATAAATATCTGAGAATATGGAAAATACAATACAAACTACACACAAAGTGCATTTCAAAATTAAATAATTACAATTAATTAATTAATTATTAATTAATTTATTTATTATGAGGGGGTGGTTGGACGGTGGAAAGAGTACTTTGAGGGTACCCCAGGTCGCGGTGGAGAGACTAAGTCTCTCGGCTGGCCTGGGAACGCCTCGGGATTCCCCCAGAGGAGCTGGAGGAAGTGTCTGGTGAGAGGGAAGTCTGGGTGTCCCTGCTTAGACTGCTGTCCCCGCGACCCGGCCCCGGATAAGCGGTTTGAAGATGGATGGATGGATTATGTAATCATTCTTATTATTGTAATAAAAATATTGTTTTTAGTTACAAAGATTAATGTATTCATTTATTTTCATATTTTATGATCTTTGTAATAAATGATACACGCAGGCACAGTGTGAATCAAATTATTAGAGAAAGTGAAATAAATGGAAACACTGATGTTAAAGCAACACAGATGTGTTTAGAGGCACTGATAAATTTGTCTGGGCTTGTTTTTTAACATCCCTCCTCCTCTTCTTCCTCTTTTTGACCCAGCTTTCTTTCCTGTTACTGTTTTATTGGGAAATCATTTACATACTGAGCAACAGAGTGAGGCCCGCAGGACTCAGGGACGTCCTGCTGGCCCCGCCCACTTTCAGGTGAGAGGCGGAACACGGAGTTCATTATAAAAAGTCAGTGAAGGTCCCGGCACGCTCACACAGTCTGCATCTGTCTGTGCGCCACGTTTAGACAACAGGTCAGTGTTGTTGATTACATAATTTCATTTCATTAGAGATGAGATTCTGACAACAAGACGTTCTCACTGCTTTAGCGTTTAATACTTCACCATTTTTCCCAGTGAACGTGAACGCAGCGCGCAGGTGAGGCAGCAGCCAAATCTGGGAACTCCCCGGGATGGAGACCGCGATGAAGCCGGCGGCTCCCCTCCTCCTCCTCCACCTCGCACTGTGGTGTGGTTGCAGTAAGTCTCATCGAAATCTATAACATTTATGAAAGTATCATTTGAATTATGTTTAAGTGTTGCAGTCGTTTATAAATGCGCAGAAAAATGCGCAAAAGAAGACATTTTTCTTACATTGGTGACTTTTCAGGTGCGCAACGCATTAACTATGTAAACCCACATCTTGGAAGCACCAATGGAGCAACACGACTCACCATTTCAGGAGAAGGTAAAATGATTAACTTCATAGAGTTCATGTTATATTCACACTCCATGTGCTATAAGGTGCTATTTGAGCCTTCTGTCACCAGACTTGTGCTGTAAGTGATTGTTTTCTTCCAGGCTTTGCTCAGCAGAACCAGTTCCAGCTGAACCCACAGGATGAGCAGTTTGGAAACCGTGTGACCCTGGTGTCCAGCACCATGTCAATCCCCTGTGACGTGGAGAGAGACTCGACCCACAGCAACCAGATCCTGTGCTACACCAGGTACACAAATAATCTGTGATTGGATCTGGAGCACTTTAGTGACACTTTAATGCATCCAGACTTATGATGTCACCCATCACAGAGCCATGCCAGAGGACCAGTACATAGTCCGAGTCAGCGTGGACAGCATGGACATTCCAAACAGCAAAATGTGCAACGGATACTACAACAGCTACCAGTGCAGCTTCTATGTAGGAAACAAACACACAAACACCACACACACACACACAGGTCTGTCTCACTCTGACTGTCTCTGCAGACTCGCTGGTACCGCACGCCCACCATCGCCTCTGTGAGTCCACTCAGTGGTCCTCCAGGTACAGTTTCAACACACACACACACACACACGGTCTATTACCTTCACATTAAACGCACATTCAATCACTCTGCAGGCACGCTGGTGACCGTACGAGGACGGATCTACACTGATGTGTACGGCAGCAACACCGACCTGAGCTCAAACGGCCTCAACGTCAGATTCCTGAGGTATAAAAGTTTAACAAAACAATTCTTCATACAAATGATACAAAAACACCCTGACTGTTGCTCAAAAAGAGAAAGAGAAAACAAAGTTACATTTTGGGGTAATTTAAAGAAAAAAAGTCAGAATTTTCTCTGAATTTTTTAATTAAAGCCACAATTAAGAGCAAAGGTTGGAGGTAAAAAGTCAAATTTCTGAGAAAAATAATATTAGATAAGGTAGATAAACTCAAATGACTCAAAAACTCAGAAAAAAAGTTAGTTACACTCACTCAAAACAGCTCATATATGTATCCACCTTTTAGGAAATAAAAGTTTGAGACTACTAATTGAATGTATGCAATAAAAATAAGATGTTTTCCTCATCATCATCATCATCATCATCATTTCAGATCCTACATGGGAGGGATGCCGTGTGAGCTGCTGAAACCAAACTCAGATGAACTGTACGTGCTGCTTATTAACAAACAGATCATCTGTTGTTTCATTACTTCACACAGTAATTAAAGAGCCTGCTGAATATTTCCAAAGGTATCAACTACAGCTAGAAACTGAAACTTCCACCTGGGGATACATGAGCTGCAAAATGGCGGGCACATATGTTGGTAAGCTGCTTTTTGAAAACTGCTCCTAAAAAATGATCCAAACTGGCCTTTAATGATCATGTTTGGTTTCCAACAGGTCATCACAACATGAGCTACATCCTGGATGCTGACTATGGAAGGTAAGACACTGTTAGAACTGTTAGAACCTCCTGTATCCGTGTCACACACAGAGGCATCTCTACAGGCTACAGGGGCCCCTCGCACCACTATTACACCAACAGTAAAAAACAGTGAGTGCAGTCAGGTGGGGCCCCATCAGGGAGGTTTTGCTACTGTACAGTGTAAACTGTGTTGGCCCTCAGGGGCCTCTGCCATACAGATGCCAGCCTCACCTGCTGTCAAGCAGGAGCTCTGATCACATGATCTGTTCCTGTCTTTCCACCAAGAGAAACTAATGTGATCTCTATGTCTGACACAACTCAAAGAAACAAACCTTTGTTGAGTCTGGGTCACAAACATCCTGATGCTAAATATAGCTGCTAACCGTGTGAGTCTCTCATTATAGTAAAATAAGTCATGCAAACAAAATCTTTGGATCCAGCCCTGCAGGAGACAGGAAGTGTGTCCCGTGTCAGACCAGCATAATCTGATATCTTGTCAGTGAATTGGTGATAATCCTGTTTTAATCCAGACAGATGAGGTTAAAGTTTGGGTTCCACTGATCAGATCAATGACATTTTGTTCTTTCTAATGTTTAGGAGTTTACCGGACAGGAATCTGTACCGTGTGTCTGCTTCAGGAAAACTTTCCATGTTCCAGACGTTTGCAGGTACGTCAGAAACAGTCATGGCTGTGTAGAACTCATTCACCATGACAGCACCGTGAGATGTTTTTCTTTGCGTGTGTCTGTGTCTCAGAGGTGACCGGAGTCTCTCCGTCAAAGGGGAGCGTCCTGGGAGGAACGCTGCTGACCATCTACGGCCGCTTCTTCGACGAGACGGACCTGCCTGCGCGCGTCCTCGTCGGAGGTAAATCAGAAAGGAAAACTTCACCAGAGCGCAGCACCATGGCGACCATGGTGGTGTTGTTATCACACAAAGTACAAAGTGTTCTCCAATAAACAAAAACTGGTCTGCAGACGCATTGTTGGGTCTTTAAGTCGTGTGGTGGTGATAATCCTTTTCAACACAACAGTGCGTGTGCATACTTTGAAACAAAAGCAGCTGTCTGACAGTGGAAACATTCATCTAAAGCTCAGAGACACAGTAGACCATGACAAACCGTCCACCGTCTCACGCAAGATTGATTGATGAGTTTTTCAACACAATGCTGACGTTCTGCAACAGTACATGAAGACGCTCCTGTGTGTCTTACACAACTATACAAGCTGCTGTGTAATCTCATGTAGAGTTCCAGTGACAGTATCAGTCTGTGCAGATCTTAGAGATTTTGTTGTTGTGTTTTCTTAGATGCTTTAAATATTGAGAAAAACTGAAGAAAAACAGCACAGTGCACGTGCAGTGAATCATTTTCTTTAGTTTCCCACAGGTGTTACAGGGTTGTTTTACTTATTTTCAAGTTTTTTTGTTTTAAAAAAAGAACTTTTTTATTCAATAATCAGCGACCACAGATCACTGAAATGACATTTACTGTATTTCCGGATGGCACTAAGCTAATTTTCACAGAACGTCCCGCCATCTTTCCTCCTAAATATAAACCTCTCTGTGACTCCGACGTGCTTTCAGTCACTGATGGTTTACATTTTTCTTCAGGCCTGCCTTGTGAAATCCAGAGTGTGGCTGATGACAGAATTCTATGCAAGACGGCCAGATACCAGATGAACAACAACATCACAGTGTACCCAGGTGAGCGCTCCTCCTCCTCCACTTGTCTTCATCCATCCTGCTGTGTCATTACCTTGTTATTCTTCTTCTTCACTGGAAGAATTTAAAGTGTCCGTCTTATCAACCAAGCTTGATGAAGATGATTTCAACAGGTCACACCTCATTGAGACTGCAGGACTTTGATGTGCTGCGTGCTGGAACGAGATAATCTGTTATCAGAGAGTGACAGCTGAACATTTTTGTAATTGTACATCATATAAACGACGTCAGCGGCAGATACAGCCTCTGCTTTTTAATGGTCTGACTATTTCTGTGACTATTTCTGTCAGGTTTTAAAACAAGATAACATCTGGACATGATGTGGAGAATCCTTCAAAATAAGAGCATCATAATGGTCACTGGTCACTTGGTATAAAAAATAATAAAAGCTGTTTATTGTCAGGCGGCAGAGGACTGAAGATGGACGTGTGGAACAACACAAGGCCCCGTTACCTGACCGACATTCGCAGCTACACTGACAACACAACTGGATACTGGACGCAGTGGATCGACACCCTGCCCTACGTCTTTGCACAAGAACTAGACTATTTCAGCACACGATCCACCGGGTTCTTGGTCCCTCCGGCCAGCGGCAACTACACCCTGTACCTGAACTGTGACGACCGATGCGAGGTCTACCTCAGCAACAGCAGCCGCCCAGAGAACAAGGTACAAAGACGGCAAGGGTGGCAAAATAATCACAGATAACCTTTCATTAAATGTTTGTTTTTTACTACTTCAGGTTAAAGTTAGTTTCCAGCCAAGTTATGTGTCAGACTACACCAAACTGGACTCACAGAAGTCAGCAGTAATGGCTCTGGAGAAAGGAAAACCGTAAGCACAGGCCTACAGATCTTCCATTCATGATACGCAGACAAACATTCCTGATATGTTTATGATTTATTTTTTATTTCTGCAGCTACTATCTGGAGCTGCTGCAGCAGGAGTATGGAGGCGCTGCCAGCATCAACCTGGCCTTGTTCCAGGAAAGCAGCTCCTTCACAGCAGACCAGACGGACGACGCCGTCAACGAAGTGCAGCTCATCACTGCTGAGTACGACGTGTTTGATGAGGAGCAGGTGCAGTGTTAAACACATGACATCACAGATTTTCAGATATACAGATATAAGAAGATCAAATATTGTATTTAAATTATCCACAGAGATAACAGCTGTCTGTAATCATGTTTTTTCTGCTGTGAAGTTGAACATTTAAACATGGAGGTCTGTGCGGACTGACACTTTTGGAGACAGCCTCCAGTGGCCATTTGTGGAACTGCACCTGCACATCATTTCTGCTTACTGTAACCCAGGTGATTAGCTTTGGCGCATGGCCCACCAGCGGTGCTGCCACAGTCAACGAGGTCCAGAAAGTGAACGTCAGCAGCAGCTGTGCCGGCCAGCTTTGTGGGAGCACCTACTTCAGCCTCGGCTACGGAGAGGCCAACACCGGTAATAATGATTCATCTGATGATTCTAAAAAAGGGAAACTTTTCTTCTGTTGCACTCATTTGTTGAAACGTCATCGCCTGCAGGACCAATCCCTGTCAGCGCCTCAGCAGCCGTGGTGGAAGCCGCCCTGAATGACCTGTGGTCCATCAAACCCGACACTGTCCAGGTCACCAAACAGGATGACGCCGATGGCTCGCACTTCACCGTTACATTCAAGTCTGACAGAGGTGAACACACAACACGGCAGCACTGACTGTGTTTTAGCGGACCAAGTGCATTAAAGACATTTATTTTTGTCTGCAGGCGACTTCAAACCTCTTCGCTACGACACTTTTGGTGCTGACATCAACATCACCGTTACCGAGGTTACCAAGGGGAGCAGCAACATGAAGACCTTCACTCTGCTGTGGAACGGGATTCCCACAAAGCCCATCGCCTTCAACGCATCCGAGTCTGCGGTCTGTGACCTCTCACTCTCAGGTCGTTCAGTGATTTGATGTTAAGTCTGTTAAATCATGTCTCATGTGGACCTGCACAGGTTCGGACGGCTCTGGAGGACTTGATGAAAGGCGAGTGTCCCAGTGAGATCCAGCCCAGCGAGGGCACCGACGTGAAGTACTTCAACAACTACGAAAAAGACAACTCTCAGGTCAGTAGGACAGAAGCACCTTTGACTCTGTAACATGAGAAAAGTGAGAAAAAATCATGAGTGTTTTGTGATGTCACAGTTTAACAGTGCTCAGAGAGGGACCCCCGTGCTGTACGCTGGTTTCTGTGGCCTGTGGTCGCTGAAGAACGCTGAGATCCTTTTCTCAGAAACCTACACCTCAGAGTCCGGAGTCACCTACGGGCCCATTTTACTGGATACCTACCCCATGGTACAACATAGCACTGCTTTATTTTCATGCACATGAATACTTGCACAGTTTATTTTGTGTATATCGTTCTTGGTTTGTGCTGTTTTTCATTTCCCATTTATTTCCTCCCAGCTCTGCTTTGCATACAAGGGAACTCTGAGGAATGAAGTCGGAGTGGCGTTTAATTACCGCAACAGCAAAGGCCAAACCCTGACAGCGACCTCAAAGGTCAACACGGTCTTCAACAAGGGCCCCATGTCAGTGAAATCCAATTTTTATTGTCCATTCATGTTGATGTTGAATCTGCAGTGTGTTAGTGTGATTGCTTCTCCACAGGTGGAGTTACAAATGTGTGGACCTGCTCAGCCCTCTGCAGACAGGATTCATCGGCAGCAGGTACAACCTGCAGCAGCTGAACCTCTACAAGGAAGCCTCAGGCGAAGACTTCTTTGTGGACGCAGTTCACATCGGAAAGAGACCGACCACAGTCGATGAAAATGGTACAGACGGAGCAGACAGCAGCTGTTAAATAGCTTTTATGATCAGTGACTAATCCAATTTTTGCCTCTCACAGCTCTTCCAAACAGGAGGAGGCCTCCTCCCTTTGAGAACTCCGGTCGCTCTTTCGAGGCGGTTTCTGTCAGCAAAGACGCATCGAATGCTTCCAAGATCAGCTACGTCATCAAAGCCACGCCTGTAAACTGTGCGTTTGATTTCCCACTGATGGAGGTCGGCTTCCTGCAGGTGAGGAATTCAAGACCTGCAGTACTCCTCTGACAAAGAGAGCAGGTGTCAGCTTTAAGGGTCAGTGTCTCCACAGCAGTGACTCATAAAGACAGAGGAAACGTTCAGCAGCCTGCAGCCGTGTGACATAACTTAACGAGAGGCGCCAGACTGACCCTGCACACGCCCATGCCTTCACATGCTGTGCTGCCATCATTTGCCTAACAGATTACAGCATTAACTTTCCCCTGACAATTTAGCATGACCATGAACCTTCAATTGTCTCCTCTCAAAGATGTCCAGGAGTGGCGAGGACACGGCTGAGTTCAGGGAAAGATCGTCCAGCGTCAACATCACTCGTCCTCACAGAGCCACGCCCCCTCTGAACGGCACCTTTGATGTGGAGATTTATGGAGGCCGAGCTGAAGGTAGCTCACACAGACTTCATATTTGCATGTTTCACTGTCCATGTTCCACAGATAGGATCATCCAAAAGGCTGGATCTACAGTTACCGCTGAGGGACCACAGACTGTAAACAAATCCAAATCAAACTCTCTTGGTTGGTTAAACAGCTCTTGGTTGTTTAAGAAACCACTATTTCTTTCTACTGAAATGTTTAAAAATGGTTTCCAACAGTCACATTATGAGCTAATATGTTAGCTGTTGTAGTTAAAGACACGCTGCAATAATGTGTCTTCCACTGTGTGTCTCAGACCTGCCTGTGAACATCAGTGTGGAGGACCTGAAGTACGCTCTGGAGGGAATCGAGGGGATGGGCCAGGTCAGCGTATCCCAGCAGGGAAGCTGCAGGCAGCCAAAGTGGAGGGTGGCGTGGCTCACAAAGCCCGGAGACCAGCCCATGATGCAGGTCCGGCTCGACTTCTCATCCTCCTTTTGTGTTTCAGCTTATTCTCAAACTGGGTGACTGTGACCGTGCTCCTCGTTACAGGTCAACGACTCCTCAGTTGTCGGCAATAACGCGGCTGTTTCTGTACGTGAGATGGTGAAGGGAGGACTGCTGATCCGAGGCCTGACGGGAGATTTTTTCCGTGTCCCAGAAAACAAACCTCAGGTGAAAGTCTGATTCTTTCACTAATCGCTAATTATACATCCTGCAGAGCGAGTCCTATTTCTGTCTGTCTTTCTGTGTAAGGCTTTTATTCATTTGTATAACTTTTGCCTGCAGGAAGGATCTAATCCTTCTCCCCGCACGCCACTTAATATCTTTGTGACTGACAGCCATTCAGTGTCACGTTACTGTTGTGACTTCAGTTGTCATGCTGGGCGGTGACTTGTGTTATTTTTGGTTGATGAGGCCTACAATGCTGTTGGCAGGTGGAGGTGATCATCAACGGCATCCCCTCCAAGTGTTCAGGTGGCTGCAGCTTTGAATGGTCAGAGGAGAGCACGCCAGTGGTGACAGGAATCAGCCCATCTCAAGGTGCCAAAACCTTCAAAACCTTCGAATGTCAACCACATTAAACTCTTTGCACACCTGATCATATTGATTTGATTATGTGTGACCTTTCTCCAGGCTCTAACAGTCTGGGGACTCTGCTGACTGTCACTGGAAGTGGCTTCAACAGTGAAAATGCTTCCATCATGGTGGGGCCTGCTAGCTGCCGCGTTGAAGCAGCCTCAGGTGAGAGAAATGACAAAACGCTGTACATTTAAGTCTGCAGGACATTAACCAGATTTTTCTGATTCCAGCCACCACTCAGGTGTGCAGACTGGGCAGCGCCGGCGCCGGTACATACCCAGTGTCGGTCAGCTTCCCTTCTCTGGGTAACTCACGCTCTGCAGGCGAGGTCTTCTTCTTCACCTACCAGCTCATCTTGTCCTCTTTCTCCCCGCTGTCTGGAAGCGTCGCAGGTTGGATGTTAATAACAAAACTGTACATAAAACACACAGAATTGTAGTACGTGTTATATTTCTGACTGCACGTTTACCTCAGGAGGGACCCTGCTGACAGTGACAGGCTCCGGCTTCAGCCTGAACACCACAGTCACTGTGGGCGCTCAGGAGTGTGGAGTGGTTGACGCCACCGACTCTGAGCTGAAATGCAGAACACCAGCAGTGAGTTCACACACACGTCAAACTGCTGATTTGTTCTTTATGTTGAACTGTAGTTTCTTTGTAGTTTAAAGCTCAGCCTGAGGCTGAGCTTTAAATGCAGGATGGCGTGCTGCAAGTTACAGTAGCGCACTGTGAATCCTTCCCTGTCTATCATTTCCATCAGCACTCACTGTAATTACTGCATGTATTTATGTGTCTGTGTTTCTGAAATGATTTGGTTATTGACACTTTGCATGCACCAGTACAGTATACACTGATTGTGATGTAGGAAGAGATGAGTTGTGAAAAGGCTCCAATCAAACATCATGTTACAGAAGTTATTCACTTCGTTCACGCTCAGACTAACTCCCAGTGAGCTACAAAAGGAAAGAATCTGCCTTCATACAGCGGTCATGAAGGGGGAAATTATCCACAAAAGCCTAAACAGGACATTTAAACGTGGAGGTCTACAGGGATTTACTCAGTTTTGGAGCCTGCCCCCTAAGGCCACTTGTGAAACTGCTTGATGACTTAATGTCAACACCAAGCAGCAACCTTCGGGGCTCAAAGTGGAAGCCCATGCGGAAGTGTCAAAACTTGTAATTCACGCTGCAACAGCTGGGGGTTGGCTCCAAAAGCGAGTAATTTCCCATAGACTCCCATGTTAAAATGGCCGATTTCACAGCAGAAAAGAACATGTTTACGGCCTGGTACAAAAAATCGCTGTGGTCTCAGATGATAGGTTCTCTTCTAGTGTCAATTGTAGGGGGGGTGAATTTTTTTACAACTCACTCGTTTCAATTGTATTCGGACTTAAAATTACGCATAATTATGGGCGTTGCCGCTTGAGTGACAGACAGTTGACGTATCACAGCGTGAGTTTCCTGCTTCCACGATCGCCCGCCCCCCTAAACCCCGCTCGTGCCCCCCCTCTTTGTCCATATTCGGAGTTTTAGTTGACGTGACGCTGCCAACATGGCGGCGGTCATCACGTCCTGGAACCTCCCACTGAGACTCAAAACGGCTCTTCAGAAACAAACGGGTGACGTCACGGAGGCTCTGTCCATAGTTTTTACTGTCAATGGTCAACACACAGGCTTAGTATTATTAATTAAAAAGCTTTAAAAGCCCAACGTTTTTTGGATCTTTTATTCGAGGACTGTTCAGATTGAAGGAACTGGACTGAGTGCTTATTTTTCTCCCACTTTCTAATAAAAAAATATGATTTCAGGGAGCTGCAGGATCACAAAATGTCACAGTGACGGTGGGAAAGATGAGTCGGACGGCCCCTGCCTCCTTCACCTATGATAACAACCTCACACCTCAGATCTCAGGGCTGAGTCCTCAGACTACCACCGTGTACGGTGAGTCATTTTTAAACCTTCACTGTAAATCTGGTTCTATATGAATACCTGTTTACCCAGAGGGATTATGTCCTTTTATTCATTTAGATGAAGAATGAGGTTTAATGGACTTTGTGCATAAAGGCTAATGTCAGCTGACTGTTTTAGCTGCTTCCTCTTTGTTTGTGAAAACAATAGGATTCAGTGTGTTTTTAGTGACGAGCCTCGGGACATTTTCTGTCACAAACGAAACCACAGAGCTGACGTTCAGACAGAGCAGGTTCCACTTCCTGTTCATTTTATGCACGTCACTGATCACCTGCCCGACATCTCTGCAGTGTGTTTTCTGTGTGTTCTCACATTGTGTGGAAACTTGTTGTTGTCACTGGTTTTTGTTACACCAGTTGTGTAATGTTGACCTGCAGGTTTTTTGCCCTCTGATCTCACTAAACCGTGCCGAGAACTCATGCTGAGGAGATTAGCATGTCTTCCCATGCAATTAAATTAAACAATACAGAAGCATCCACACGCAAAAAAAGAATACCTGTTCAGTGCTGTCAAGTGCAGTACAGCCAGGGCAACTTTGTGAAGATAAAAAAAGAGGAATTAGACAGGTGACATGTGGTAATTATCATGACTGACAGAGGCTCCCGCTTCGTGCAGGAAGGCGAGTTCTCACCATTCAGGGCTCCAACCTCGGAGGCCGAGACAATGACAGCATGGTGCTGGTGGGCAGGACGGAGTGCATCACCGTTCAGTGGATGCCCACAAACATCACCTGCGTCCTACCCGCGCTGCCGCCCGGCCTGCACAGGGTGGACGTGCAGGTTGGGAACAATGGCTACCCGGAGACGAGGTACAGATCAGCCCATCAGCTATGTACAAAACGCGTGTTTGGATTGTTTTTCTCGTGTCAAATGGGTTCATGTTGCACAATGTTCAGATTCTCAGAAATTATATTAGAAATAAACACGAATGTAAAAGAAAAGTCAGGGTTATAGGGTAAATTTCCAAAAGAAAAACGTGTCATATCATTTTTAAAAAGTAAAAAAAAGAGTGAAAACTCAAATTTCTGATAAAACTTTGAGAATATTAAGTCATTAAATTACTTTACAAAGCTGGATTAATCCCACTTGAGTCTTTAATCTCAAAAATGATGTTGTGAATGAATATTTAGCCTGTTACAGTCCATTTATGTCACTGTTGTCATAGGAACGGTGTGAACATGACCACCGAGTACATCCTGGAAGTGTTCAGCATCTCCCCGCTCTTCGGCTCTCTGATGGGAGGAACCAAGCTGACTGTGTCTGGCTTCGGTTTCAGCAACAACACGTCTGACAACAGCGTGTCCGTTGGTAAGAAACACCCCCCAACCAGCAACAGCATGCAGGCTGAATTACCACAGCAACAGTGGAATCAGTGATGATGTAATGACCTGCAACTACGGAACAACAAGTGGTTTAACTCATGCCTGGACTGTTGTGTTGTGACAGGTGATGCTGAGTGTGAAGTGACGGCCGCCTCAGAGATTGAGCTGCAGTGTGTGGTGAAGTCGCAGGAGAAGACCCACACCGTCACCAACCAGGGATCCCACCTCAGTAGGTTTTAAGTTTCCATCCTTTGTGTAGGTGTCAAACTAAATCAAATGAAGGACAACAGAAACAGGGTTAACTTACAGAGAACTGCTGCGAGCCAGGAGGCCCTCACCTGCAGCCTAAATGTGACTCTTAGAGAAGAACACAAAACCAGTTTGACTTCTGTCCTCGGCCAGAGTTGGAGGATAATGTGTGGTTGTTCCCTCTCCTGTGTCGCAGCGTATGGAGTGGGATACGCATGGAGCCCCTCCTCACTCACAGTATTTGTTGGAGACACGGTGATGTGGCGCTGGAAGGCTCCAGCCTTCCAGCAGGTCAGCTACCGGGTCTTTAGCGTTTCCATTCCAAGTGGTACAACTTACGATGGGGGGCCATTAAACAGTGGAGAGTCCAGAACAGCTGAAGGTACGACAACTTCCATACATGAAACATGACGCTGTCCAAATATGATCTGTGTTTTCATGTTCATTAACTCTCACTTCCTCAGGCTATTACAAGTACAAGTTCACCGTGCCCGGCGTGTACTACTACAGCAGCGGCTACATCGACAACACCAACCTCAGGCTGCTGCAGGGAGTTGTGAAGGTCCAGCCTCGGGAGGAGAAGAGCAGTCAGGTCTCGGTCAAGGTGGCGGGCATTGAGGCCAAACTGATGGCAGGAGGTAAAAAAAAAACGATGCTTCCAGGAAATGCATCAATCCAGTGAGGATGCTGATGGGTGGATGTTTCCCTTTGCAGGTTCCCGGCGTGTAACCAGAGCAGCTGAGCGTTGTGTGGCCTCTCCAGACTGTGGAAACACCAATGCAACATCAACTGTGCTCTCCTACAGCTCCTCCACCTGCTCCACCCCCACAGTCTACTCAATATCTCCTAACCAAGGCTCATACCACCAAGTCATCCACATCCAGGGCAGCGGCTTCAGCAACGTGGCCTGTGCTAACGAGGTCAGCACAGATTCAAATGTGTCCTGTTTGTGTAGTTGTCCTTAGTACCAGACGGCAGAGACAACAGTACTGAAGCTTTGAAGCCATTTTAGATTCCATTTTCAGCATCTTAGCCTTTGCTGTCTGTCCTCTAGGTGACGGTTGGAGATCAGCCCTGTCTCGTCATCAACAGCTCTCAGTCTGAGATCTTCTGCCAGCTCGGCCCAAACACTGGACTTCCTATAGGCCTCGCTCACACTGTGGCCGTCAGAGTCAACAACCTCGGCAGCGCCGTCATCGCCGTGCTAAATGAGCTTGACCGCCGCTTTGTGCTTCTGCCTGTTGTGGACTCCGTGTCGCCCCCTATCGGAAGCCCCAACGGCTACACGAGGCTCCTTGTCCGTGGTTCTGGCTTCTCTGAGGGTCTTGTGACTGTAGCCAGCGAGTCCTGCTATGTCCTGTCAATCAATTACACCTCCATCATCTGTGACACCACCTCCTCTAATCCACACACCGGTGATGTCACCTTCACTGTAGGCCGGATCCAAAGCTCCTGTGACTCCAACTGCTCCTTCGTGTACTCCTCCTCTGTTACTCCCACAATCAGCAGCATCTCCCCCAATAGCATCAGCAACATCACCACAGTAACCGTCTCTGGCACAGACTTTGGCAGTCGCTTGGATAATGTGGCAGTTTTTGCCGGCGTTATTGAATTAGAAGTCACCGCCGTGACTGATGGGAGCATCACAGCGAGAGTCAGCGCTCTGCCTGCAGGAAACCACTCAGTCAGAGTGATTGTGAGGAGCAAAGGCCTCGCATCAGGCGACGTCACTCTGCGCAGCATCGCCCAAGCCTTCCTGACCCCTGATGTAGGCAGCCTGGAGGGAGGAACGCCACTGGTCCTCACAGGAAACGGCTTTGCCCCAGGCAACACAAGCGTGACGGTCGGTGGTCAACAGTGCAAGATTCAGGAGGTGACGCCGGGGCTCCTTCGCTGTCTGACGCCTCTTCGTAATGCAGGGCTGGTGACCGTCAACGTCCAAGTCCTCTCTGTGGCATATCCTCCTCTCAGCTTCAACTACTCCGCAGCCCACACTCCTGTCATCAGCTCCATCAGCCCAACCACTGGTAATCCTCCAACACAATTTTACTAATTAAGATAGAACTGTAATGTGAATGCTTATATCTAGACAACAACTGTAAACAACAGGTAAATCTCTGATCCTGTTTATCTCTCCCAGGTCCAAGCGGCTCCCTCGTCACGCTGACCGGATCAGGCTTTGGCACCGACTCTCTGCTCGTCTCCGTCACCATAAACCAGATCCCCTGCAATGTGTCCACAGTGTCCGACACGCAGGTCCAGTGCACAACAGGAAACAACCCAGGAGGGACCTACACGGTCAAAATGCAACACCAGGTCAAAGGTTACGCCCGCTCTGCTGTCACATTCACCTATGAGCTGACTCTGAGCGGCGTGCAGCCCAACCAGGGTAAGCAGTGTCTGAGGTTCATCAGTTCATCAGCAACAAACTTCCAACAAATACAAACAACACAATCAAATATTTGGTTTGCAATCAGGAGATCAGGCTGTGTTTAAACCAGAGATAAGACAGAAAGCAATTTGTCTTCTCTTTGAAGCCTTAACTACATGAACAAACAAAGAATAATTTTACCTGAGCTGCATTTCTTTGTGTTTCTCTGCAATCAGGAAGTTTTGGCGGTGGCGCTCTGTTGGCCATCCAGGGTTCCGGGTTCGACCCGCTCAACTCCACGGTGCTGATCTGTGACAAAAAGTGTGAAGTTCAGAGAGAAGTGTCAACATCAAGCCGTCTGTACTGCCAGTCTCCATTCAACAATGGTAAGAGAGACGAATAAAACTCTGGACATCTTAACAGGAAGGTCTCTAAGGACTGACTCAGCTTAAAGTGGCCACAAGCTGAGGCCACAAATGTGTGAATAAAAGCAACTTTATTGAGAATGTATCCTCTTGATATACAGCCGGAGCTCTCTCATGTGTTACAGCTGGCACAAAAAACAAAAAACAAGCCCCCGGGCTTAGAACAGAGTAATTAACATATTTTTGTCAGGCAGGTAATTATGATGCTCATTTTCTTATCATCAGTTTTACATTCATTATCTTTGACACGTTTTCCTCTAAAAGAATGTGTTCCTGCTGGTTTGTAATGTTTTTGGCTCTCCGCTTTTTACAACAAACCGGTTCTGTCTGAGCTGAACTCTGAATGCCTTAATGGAGCCAGACTGCAGCTGTGAGGAATGCTTATTGTCAGATAAGACAACAGCTTGTCATGGATGAAAGGACAGCTGCCTGTCATCTTTGAGCCCGCATCTTAATTCCTTCTGTTCTTTTTTCTGAATATGTGGGTGTCCCGTCTCCTCTCAGGCACTCAGGCAGAGGTGAGCTGCACCGTCGCCGTCCTTAACCCAGTGGGCACCGTCAACATATCCAACGGCTTCACTTACAAATCTGCGTTGACTCCAGTGATTGCTGAGGTTTCTCCACGCAGAGGAGGCACTGCTGGAGGCACCCGGCTCACCATCACCGGCTCCGGTTTCAGGTGCAGTAACCAGATGACACAATAGAGGGACACACCCAGATCATGGACCGCTGCTTAGGAGTCAGCTTACTTATCTACACAGATTTTTCTCACTGTGATGATTCAAAACAAGAACAATATATCAAATATATTCAGTTTATATACCAAATAAAATTTCTTATTATTATTAATTCTTTTATCACTTTACAGCAATAACATGAATGAAGTCAATGTGACGATCGCCGGCTCGGTGTGTGACGTTCAGTCCACCAACAACACACACATCATCTGTGTGACCAACGCTCAGACGCAGTCTCAGGAGGCCAAAGTCAGAGTCAGCATTGCAGACCTAGGCATTGCCAAGATGGTAAGAGAGGACGAATGGTCTGCATGGAACCAGGATCCTTCTGTTTTCTGACACTGTCTTTGTGCCTTTTTTTGTAGGATAATGCAAGCTTCTTCTACGTTGACGTGTGGTCATCCAGGTTCACATGGGGAGGCCTGCCTCCACCTGAGACTGGCTCCTTTGCTGTCATCACCAAAGGCCAGACCATCCTGCTGGACACCAGCACCCCTGTCCTCAAAATGCTCCTGATTCAAGGTGCGAATATTTAAAATGTTTCACACGCCGTGAGGGGTTCCTATAAGTTCATATTATATGTGAAATTTTTCACTCTCAGGAGGGACATTGGTGTTTGATGAGGCGGACATTGAGCTGCAGGCAGAAAACATCCTGATTACGGATGGAGGGCGGCTCCAGATTGGTCAGGAGGGCGCGCCATTCCAACACAAAGCCATCATCACACTTCACGGACACCTGCGCTCACCTGAACTTCCTGTTTATGGAGCCAAAACACTGGCTGTCAGAGAAGGCATACTGGACCTCCATGGTATGAAAACACAAATCATATGTCGTAGCTTAGCTTAGTTTAGCTTGGCTTAGACAACTGGCTTAGTGTAGAAATGTTTGGTTTCTATCAAACAAAGGAAATGATAATGTTTCCAGTAATGTTTAAGCCTGTTGCTAGGCTAATTGTGCTGTTTGGCCAGCTGTTTACCGGGTTCTTCCACCTCATTGTGTTATTTCCTGTAAGTCCACAGATAACAGAGATTAAGCAACAGAAACTGAAGTCCTGGCCTGAATGTTAAAAGCCCTGATAGCATGTCATTATATCATGTAATGATAAGCTGACAGTGTAATTTGAGCGTTGTGTCCTGCAGGTGTGTCATTATTAGTGACACTTCACCTGCCCTGTCCTCAGGTGCAGCTCATTGTTAATAACTTGTTTCTCCAGGTATTCCCGTCCCCGTCCCCTGGACACACCTCGCCCAGACGGCGAGCAGCGGCTCCACTACTCTGACCCTGATGAAGGCCGTCACATGGAAAGTTGGAGATGAGATTGTCATTGCCTCCACCGGCCACAGGTACAGCCAGGACACACAGTTACTTCCTTTAGTCCTCAGTGGACACATTTGTCGCTGTGATTAGAGAAATAATCCATATTTTATACAGCCAAAAGTTGAAATCTACTTTTTACATTTCCAGGCACAGTCAGATAGAGAATGAGGTGAAGAAGATTGCCGCTGTGTCAGCCAATGGGATGACTCTCACCTTGAACGAACCACTCCAGTACACTCACCTCGGGGTGAGAGTCACACTTCCCGGCGGCACGGTGTTTGAAGGCAGGGCTGAGGTGGGGCTGCTCACCAGGAACATCGTGGTGCGAGGCTCCCAAAACCAAGAGTGGAACGACAAGATTGAAGCCTGCCCTGACGGCTTTAACACGGGTACTGTGTGTCAGAGTGGATAATGTTTAAACAACCAGGAAAGATAACAGTAAAATATCATGTGTGTTTTTTTTTCTGTAGGTGAATTTGCCACTCAGACTTGTTTCCAAGGAAGGTTTGGAGAGGAGGTCGGCAGCGATCAGTTTGGCGGCTGCATCATGTTCCATGCGCCCAGGCCCAATGAGAATCTTGCGATCGGCAGACTGGAGTATGTTGAGGTAAAAAGCGTAAAACTTTCTCTGCTGGAGCACATTTTCATGCACAGACCGGCCATGTTTACACAAATCCAAAGGGTAAATAAATGAAAAGGTCTTTCTTTACCTGTGCCGCAGGTCTTCCATGCAGGACAGGCTTTCCGGCTGGGGCGTTATCCAATCCACTGGCATCTGATGGGAGACATCAACTACAAGTCCTATG
This sequence comes from Parambassis ranga, assembly GCF_900634625.1. Taxonomy (NCBI): domain Eukaryota; kingdom Metazoa; phylum Chordata; class Actinopteri; family Ambassidae; genus Parambassis; species Parambassis ranga. Next base: position 4,140,623 of record NC_041023.1, on the reverse strand, counting down.
TGAGGGGCTGTGCGATCCATCAGACCTACAACCGGGCCGTCACCATCCACAACACCCACCGGCTGCTGGTGGAGCACAACGTTATCTACGACATCATGGGCGGGGCCTTCTTCATCGAGGACGGCATTGAGACACAGAACATCCTGCAGTACAACCTGGCCGTCTTCGTCAAACAGAGCACCAGCTTGCTGAATGACGACGTAACCCCGGCAGCGTACTGGGTCACAAATCCTAACAACATCCTTCGCCACAACGCCGCCGCGGGTGGCACCCACTTTGGCTTCTGGTACCGCATGCATGACAACCCTGATGGCCCATCCTATAACCCAAACATCTGCCAGAAGAGGGTTCCCCTCGGTGAGTTCTACAACAACACTGTGCACTCTCAGGGCTGGTTTGGAATTTGGATCTTCCAAGATTTTTTCCCCATGAAGACTGGGGGGTGCACCTCCACCACCCCTGAGCCTGCCGTCTTCCGAAGCCTCACCACGTGGAACTGTGAGAAGGGTGCTGAGTGGGTCAATGTGGGCGCTGTCCAATTCAGTAACTTCCTCATGGTCAACAACGAGAAAGCCGGGGTCGAAGCCAAGCGCATCCTCCAGTGGGCCGTGAGCGGCTTTGGGGAGAATGGAGGGGCGACGGTGTCAAACAGCACCATGGTGGGACACGTAGATGAGCTTGGACTTGGGAGTGGCTACTGCACCACCCGTGGTGTCATTACGCCTTTTGATGACGGCATGAGCATTCTCAACACCAAGTTCATCAACTTTGACCGCAGCTCCTGTGCAGCCATCGGGGTCACCAAAATTGACGGGACGTGTATTGATCGTTGCGGTGGCTGGGCTGTCAGGTTTGCTGGCATCCAGTATTTGAATACACCAAACAAGGCTGGCTTCAGGTGGGAGCACGAAGTGCAGCTGGTGGACACTGACGGCTCCCTCACAGGTACGTCCTGCTCATATTAAAGCTTAGTTTGAGCTGTTAGCTCTTCTTAACATGTGGTTTTTGCTCATTGATCATAGGAAACGTCGACCACAAAGTTGTGCCTGTCAGCGGCCTCCTGGATCCCGCTCACTGTTCCCAGAGAGACGAGTGGAGCGTGGGTTTCCCAGGTGCTGTGTGCGACCACACCGTCAACTTCCACCGACTGGCATTCAACAATCCCACGCCGACCTCTCTGAAGGCCAAGAACGTCATCTTGACCAACTCACATGGTATTTAAACACATCTGAAACATGTATTGCTCCCTACTGCTCATAAGTAGGACCTGCACAAACCTCGTTGGGTCTGTTCATTCAGGCAGCAGTGTGGTTCCCTATCTGAAGAAGAGACTGACTCATCCAAATGGCTGGATGGCCCTGCTGCCGTCTAGAAAGACATACAACTGGTACTTTGAGAACATGGACCACATCAGCAACATCACTTATGATTCAAAGTTCTACGGCTTCAAGGTGACAGCAGATCCCTCATGTGATGTGAAGAGGTAATTTTTCATGTCTGTATTAATGCTGTTTCCCTGCCTTCAGTCGGACCAATATGTCATCATCAACCACAACTTCACCCAGAGTCTGGACAGTGTCCAAATTACCGACAGGAGGAACGGCTCAGCAATGCCACTTAATTTCACCAACAATGTGAAAGGAGACTGGTACTTCGACGACAGCTCCGACAACCTCTACTACATGGGTTCGACACATTTCACATCTATATATATTATAGGCAACCCTTTGGTACAGCTTTGGTGGTTTAAGATTTGCGTTGTGTCCTGTCTTAAATTGTGCATCCATTTGTCCTCCTTCTGCAGTGTCTGGGAAAACGAGCATGCGCAGGCGGCGTAACAGTGTCGACCGTTCTATGAGTGATGTCCCAGTTTTCTTCATCGTGTACCGCTGTTACTTCCCCAACTGCATCCCTCCACCGCCTCCACCACCAGCCACACTTGCCCCCTTACCCTCTAACCGACCTGCCAACTTTATGTATGTTTCTGAATTCAAACTAGCTTCACGTAAAAAGATGAAATTGGCTTTTTGACCTCCTTTAAAAGAAAGTGTCTTCCATTTTCTGCAGTCTGTGGTCCAACTCTTCTTTCTGGAAAAGTTCAGCTGAAAACAACTTCACTGCACCAGCAGCAGGCTCTGACGTAGTTATCCCATCAGGTAATGTGGAGCCAACAAGATATAATATATGTATATATGACATGTACTGTATATGTATCCAGACATGTATAACAACTCTATATTTGACTACAATGCATGTGATCCCTCCCTTCTTTAGGGATGTGGGTGGTTTTGGACAGCAGTCCTCCTCCTCTCAACAAGCTGACAGTCGTCGGAGTCCTGGAGATTCCTGACAACATGAACAGTTCATCCACCAGACAGGCTCGGTCCATTAATGACTACAGCTCTGTGGTGTTAGACGCTGTGTACATTTCCATCCAGGTCAGCGTGAATAAACCTGTAATTCCATTTCAGCTAAACTAAAAGTGTTGGTGTTGATATTTAACCATGCGTCTCCTGCTTCTTCAGGGTGGCAGGCTGATTGCAGGATGGAAGGATGCACCATTCAGAGGCCAGCTGCAGATCATGCTGAGAGGGAACCACCGCACTCCTGAATGGCTTCTTCCAAATGGACCTAACCAGGGATCCAAAGTCCTTGGTAAGAAAATTATTTGCTTAAATGACCAACATCTGTACTGTCTGTACTTTAGAAATAGAAGTACTTTTTCCCCTGTAGCAGATGTATAGTGACAGGTGCTTCTGTCTCTATTTATACTACAGGTGTGTTTGGTACACTGGAGCTCTATGGACTGCCACACAACGTTTACTACACCAAGCTCGCTGCTACATCTGCCGCTGGGTCCAACATACTGACCCTGAGACAGGCTGTCGACTGGCAGGTCTGTGTGGTTTAACCTTCTGCTACTTTGTCCGATGTGTTTGCTATACTCACAGTTACCAGTTACGTGTTCTCAAACCCTCTCTTGTGTTCACTACGTGTGCAGGTTGGAGACGAGGTCGTTATCTCCACCACCAGCTACAGCGCCTGGGAGACAGAGAAACGTCAGATCACTGCCTTGTCAGTTGACGGCCTCACCCTGACTTTGGACCGTGCTTTGGCCTACACTCACACCGGTAAGTTCCATCCACAACACATCACTCTGGGAATAAAATGTAAAAAAGACACAAAGAATGTAACTGAGAACCAACCAGAGGTTTTAGAGTGCAATGTCCAGGAACTTTAACACAGAGGGGTGACACAGGACAAACTGACAAAGACAAAGGGGAGCACAGGTGAGAACAATGAGGACCAGACAAGGCAATCAACAAGGTGGGAAACACAAGAGCCAAAATGAAACAAAACCAGAAAAACTAATAAAAAAAATACTCAAAATAACAGAAAAACGAGCAATAACACAAAGTCCTGTGGGCTCATGAAACGCTAAGGATTTTCCACAGACACCACAAAACAAAACTACTATAAACGTTTTTCCTCCGGCTTCAGGTGGGACTTACTCGGTGCCAGGTACGTCTCTGTCCTACACTCTGGCAGCTGATGTCGGCCTCCTGACCAGGAACATAAAGATCATCGGTGCAGACTATCCAGACATGATGGCGGAGTCGTTTGGAGCCAGACTGCTGGTCGGCGCCTTCTCCTCAAAAGGAATCGACTACAAAGGTCAGTGATTTTTCTGCAGCTCTGCTGCTGTGAAACCTGTTTGTGTCCTCTGTCACAGTTTGATGTTTTCTTCCTGAAGGCAAAGCTCAGATCAGGAACGTGGAGTTCTTCCACTCTGGTCAGGAAGGCTGGATCGACTCCACTGACCCACGCTACTCTGTGGCCTTCCTCGGCCTGGGACAGGTACTGCAACACACACACACACACAGCAGTGTAGCACCAGAAACCAGTGTTTACAGATGAGGACATGTTTCTCTGTGTTTGAAGGTTTCAGGACAGGACACATACATTCAGGGCTGTGCTTTCCATGATGGCTTCTCACCGGCCATCGGCGTCTTCGACACTGAGGGACTCACCATTGATGACAATATTGTCCACCACACTGTTGGGGAAGGTAAACAGAGTGCTGTCCATCATGAAGCATGGCTCACCAGCCAGTCAGACTCATGTTTGATGATGAATAAATGCCTCCATGTGTTTGTGTTTGCAGGTATCAGAATTTGGGGGAACAACATCACACTGAGGAGAAATCTGGTGACGATGTCGCTGTGGCCTGGATCATACCAGGACAGAGAGGAGTCCTCCAACATTGAATGGAACGCTGCCATCGAAGTTCGTCTTCTCAAAATAACTTTGAACCTGAATTTTCACTCTTTATCTCTCGGAATTTATGACCTGGATTTTTTTTTATACCCATCAGGTCAACGAGGGGACAAATGTGGTGCTGCAGCATAACATCGTTGCAGGTTATGAGAGAGTGGCATATCGCATTGACGGTGAACCGTGCCCAGGTAAAACAACATGTTTACTTTTTGTCTCTTTAAGGACAGTAAAGCAGCACAGCTATTTATATGTCTGTGCAGGTTATGTGAACAGTAACCAGGGGTGGATGCATAACGAGGCGCATGGTGGTCTGCACGGGGTCTACCTGAACAAAGACGGTCTGCCCGACTGCAGCTTGGTTCGCAACTTTTTCCTCTGGAAGAACTTCGACTACGGCATCTACTTCCAGGTATGAAATGTGAAAAATGGTATGAGAAAGTAACAAGCTTAGTGCATTCTACCACCAAATACAAAAAAACACAATCTCCATCCTGCCTGTGACAGGTCACCATGAGTGTCTGGATTTCCAACGTCACCCTAGTGGAGAACGGCATGGGCGTCATGCCTCTCACCTACGGTCCACCCTCGCTCTCACATGAATTTGCAGACAAACCAGTGCATATTGAGGTGGGCTGGTTTATTTCGATCCTCTCATTTTTGTCGAGCAGAGATGTTTTTTTTATTAACTGTGTTCCCTTTTTTCACAGAATTCCCTGATTGTTGGGAGCAGCCCCAGCTTCAACTGTTCTGACACTTTGCCAACCAGCGACTTTAATGTGGCCATCACTAGTGCCCATCGAGCTCCACGACCTCCCCAAGGTGAAGTACAGACTCTCGGATGCAGCATGATTACAGATGTTAACAAGCTTTCGGTGATATTGAGCAGAAACTGTCTTCAGACAAATTAAAACTGTTTCTGTGTGCTCAGGTGGCAGATCTGGAATCTGCTGGCCAAACTTTGGATCTGGACACAACACGGCCCCGGGAAAGCCCCATCATCTCAACATGAACTATAATGCCATCAAAGGGCTGCTGACGGTCAGAGGTGAGACTCAGGAACAATGCTCACAATGATTTGAACATATTCTTCAGTCCTCATTCCTCCTCCTCCTCCTTTTTAGACACGACATTCGTCAATTTCCGAAGCGTCTGCTCCAGTGAGAGTAACATCATGTTCCTCACCAACCCACTGAACGAGGACCTCCACCACCCCGTACATGTTTCAGGCATACGGATGATTGACAGCACAGAGGATGGCAAGGTCTTCATCCACAGGCCTGATTTGGGGTAAGTTTATATCACAGCTTGAACAGATGCCTCAACTTGGATTCCCATCAGATAGCCAGAAAACAAGTTTTTTATATATTTTTTATATATTTATTTTATATAAAACATCTGATTGATGTTATTATAATGACTTCTTGCACCTCAGTAAAGTCAACCCATCTGACTGTGTGGACATGGACTGCGATGGGAAGAAGAAGAGTCTTCTGACGGACTTGGACGGGTCCTTCCTGGGTGCGGCGGGAGCTGTGTTGCCACAGTCTGAGTTTGAGTGGGGAGGAGATCCTAGGAGGGGTCTGGGTGACTACCGCATCCCCAAGGTCATGCTCACTTACCCCAACGGTAGCCGGATCCCAGTGGAGACAATCGCTCCATACAAAGGTAACAGTATCTTTGATTTTGGGAAAGCATAGATTTGGCATTTGGATTGGAACTTTATAGCACCATCTAAGGTAGCAAAACACCAGAAAAAGTAGTTCCTTTCCTGTCCTATCTTCAGGTGTGATCAGGAAAAACTGCACCTACATGACTTCCTGGCAGAGCTACAAGTGCTTTGCACTGAACTACAGGATGCTGGTGATTGAGAGTCTTGACGCCGACACAGAGACCAGACGTCTGTCTCCCGTTGCCGTCCTGGGAGATGGCTACATTGATCTGATCAATGGTAGGAAGACATTTTAATAGACAGATAGAAATGAGGGAATGAGTTGTAATTCATCTGTGTATCTTTGTTACCAGGTCCTCAGGATCATGGTTGGTGTGCCGGCTACACCTGCCAGAAGAGGGTGTCTCTGTTCCACAGCATCGTGGCCACCGGTCGCTCTTTCGACGTCTACTTCACCAGTGTCAGCCCACAGAAACTTCGCCTCATGCTGCTCAACTCCGACTCATCCGAGGTCAGTGTTGACTGCAGAGGACGGGACTGAGATCTGAAAAACACCACAGTCATTAAATCTTCAGTTGTTTCTCATTGTAACGCAGTGTGTCTTCGGTTTGACTTTGTGCAGAGTGTTGTGGTGTCCGTCTTTTACTCCAAGCCTCAGCGGCTTGATGTGTACGTCGACAACAGACTGGTTGCGCCAACTAATGCTGACTGGAACACTGGAAAAACTGACTACACCCTGATGAAGCCACTTTATGCAGGTACAGAAACGTATTTATGTATAAAGTAACGTGTGTATCAAAGGTGTTGTATGGCTTGGATGAATCATACGAGTAAGTAACCCTTTATCTCTCTGCAGGTCAGTACGTCCCTCAGATCAACAACACTGATGGCACCAACTTCTTTGACCAGGACTTCAAGATGTTGAAGGTCGTAGTGAGAGGATCCAAACCAGTGGAGATCAGAACCTCCCCGCTGCTGGTCATTGCCTTTGAGCTGCCCGCCATGACTGAGGACGAGTTCTTTGGCGCAAACCTGGTGCAGAATCTTGCTGTGTTCCTCAAAATCCCCCCCAACATGATCCGCATTTCCAAGATCGTCAGGGAGGATGCACGCCGCAGGAGGAGGTCCACGGGCCTGACGGTGGAGGTAGTGATCACAAAGCCTCCTGTCCAGCAAACTGTCAACACCACCAACGGTCAGTGCTGAGAAGACTTAGACAGTTTACAGTTTAAAAAAGCAGAAATGATCATTCTTCCTGTGTGATCACTTTCAGCTGATGAGGACTTCACCCTCCTGAAGAACATTGCCAATGACCTGGGTCAGGCGGCCGTTTCTGGAAACCTCAGTCAGTCCATCGGCTTTAACGTCTCCTCAATGGGCATCATCCCGCCTCCCCCTTCATCCTCAGACCCCAGCTGGAATCAGGTGAACTGGAACATCTGCTTAGTGAAAACTTTTTTTATATGATGATGAAAACTCATGTTCTGTCATTTTTTTCTGCTTTAAACATCAGGTGGCTACAGAAGAAGTGACAAGAAAAGAACCCACAGTCAGTTACGTGTCCAGCGTGGCCAACCTGCTGCTCATAAATGAACCGATAGCCGGGGAGTTTGTGGGTCCGCTTTACCAGCAGCCAACACTGATGGCTGTGGATGAGCTGGTGAGTCGACACGTTACATCCCAGTGAACAATGAGCCTGCGGTGCTGTGTGCTGACACTGATCTGTGCTGTTGTGTGCAGGGTAACTGTGTCGCTGTGGGAGTGACAACTCTCACAGTCACAGCCAGTCTGAAGGACTCCAGCGGAAACAGCGTGGGCGGACTGGAAGGAAACACCACCATCCGCTTTAGCAGCTGCTGGGCCAACTTCACCGACCTGTCCATCCTCAGCAGCGGTACATTCCTTCACATTAACACGAGAAATTTTTAAAAACTTTATTAGGGAAAGTAAAGTCTGCATTCCCCCTCCTCTTCCTCTCTCTGCAGGCATGAACCTGACAATGGTCTTTACCCTGAAGGACTGGGGCGCAGAGTCAAAGGCCTTCTCCGTCAGGAGCATTCCCACCACCGAGGCCCCGACTGTCAGCAGCAACACTACATCTATCTCAACCGCGCCAACCACCACCGACAACAGCATCTTCGGCTCCAGCAGCACCCTGTCTGCTGGCAGCCTGTGTGTGGTCAGCGTCATCTATGCCGTGGCCTGCTGCTCCGAGAGCATCCCCATCTGTTAGAGCTGTGTGACCGGGCGCTATGAAGGATTTCTCCACTTATATCCACTTTAACATGAACAGAATGTACTTCTATATTATTATTATTATCCGCACATGAAGGTTTTATTTCTGTTTCTTTTTTTTGGGCTCTTTATGTGGAACACTTGAAGGTAAAGGTGCAATAGTGAGGTGTTGGTAACTGCTGCACATAAATAAAATAAATTCTATTTTTCTTTTCTAAACACATCTTTCTTGGATCAGTGTGTTTATTTATTTATTCAATTGTTTTCTGAGGCAGAGTAGAGACTCTGTCCATGGTGCTGAAGCACGCCGATTGGCTGCGTGTCTGCACGTTTTTCCTATTTCCAGTCACGAGAGGGCGTCAGAAGCCCGCGCTCAAGAAGCACTAAAGAACAGCTGGAGTGAGAGTCAAACTTCTGCATTAACGGAGACATTACACATGAAAACCTCAAAATTTAAAATCAAAGTCTTGCAACAGAAAAAAACGAGTGTCACTGAATGCAACAGAAGTCGATGTGCATCTTTTCAGCGCACATCTGCCCTCCCAGGAGGAGGAGGGGTGGGTGATGGGGCCCGACAGAGGAACAATTAGTTTTACAGCCTTAATTTGCGCCCTCCATTTACCCCCCTCCACGATAACAGTACAATGTGGGCGTGTTCTCGGCCCCCACTTTTAAACCGTGCGCCGCCTTGTCCTTCTCTGGAGCCGTGCGCACTTTGCGGAGCAGAGTGGAGGCAGCTCTGGTCCCCCACCGGCCACAGCGCAGGCTCCGTCTCTGACTCAGGACGAGACCAGAGGATGGATTTCTATCACTTCAGTCTTCTGTGCGGGGCTCTTGTGTTACTTCTGGAGCTCCCCGGTTTCCAGACTCTTGCTATTTTCCCCAAGAGCAGCGTGGTGGCGAAGATTTTGGATAGACAAGAAACGTCTCAGTATTTTAAGGACTATTACGCGCCACCATCGGTGGACAGAAGCAGCAAAGAGACCTCTAAAGACTTGATTGAACCTCATGACTACATGTTGTCCATTTACAAGACCTTCTCCACAGCGGAGAAACTGGGACTCAACGCCAGTTTCTTTCGGTCTTCAAAAGCTGCAAACACTATAGCAAGTTTTGTGGACAATGGGGAAGGTAAGAGGAGTTCTCTCTCTCTCTCTGTGTGTGTGTGTGTGTGTGTGTGTGTGTGCAGGTAGGATTCATTGTGACTCATTCTTTATCTCCCATATTAATTCAGTGCAGACAATAGCAGAATGATCCTGTCAGATTCCACTTCTCTGTGGTATGCACATCATCTCCGTGAGAATGCCTCTGACCGTGCCGTTTTAATGCTTTCCACAGATGACCTCCCACTCTCCCCTCTGAGGAGACAGCGGTATCTGTTCGACGTCTCAACCCTCTCTGAAAAAGCGGAGGTGCTGGGAGCCGAGCTCAGAATATACACCAAAGTGTCTGGGAATTTCAGGATATCGGAAACAGAGCCTGTCGACATCCAGCTCCTCTCCTGTCATGACCAGCAGCTGCTCGACTCCAGAACGCTGGACCTGCAGGATTCCCACAGTCCAAAGTGGGAGGTGTTGGACGTGTGGGAAATATTCAAAGAGCGGCAGCACCTGAGCCAGGGGAAGCACTTCTGCCTGGAGCTCAGGGCCATGCTGGACAACCCTGAGAGAGAGCTGGACCTGCACCTTCTGGGCCTGCACCGGCATGGGAGGCCACAGCAAAAGAAAGCCATTTTAGTGGTCTTTACTAGGTCTAAGAAAAGGCAGACGCTCTTCAGTGAGAGGAGGGAGGGCAAAGCGCTGCTGGGCCTTGAGAGGAAGGCTAGAGAGCGGGGCCCTGGCGCCAAAGCCAGCAGGAGACGCAGGACAGCGGCGTCCAAAACCCGGCACGGGAAAAGGCATGGCAAGAAATCCAAATCCAGGTGCAGCAAGAAGCCGCTGCATGTCAACTTCAGAGAGCTGGGCTGGGACGACTGGATAATCGCCCCCCTGGATTATGAGGCGTACCACTGTGAGGGTGTGTGCGACTTCCCCCTCCGCTCCCACCTGGAGCCCACCAACCATGCCATCATCCAGACTCTGATGAATTCCATGAATCCAAGCAACATGCCGCCCAGCTGCTGCGCCCCGTCCAAGCTCAGCCCCATCAGCATCCTCTACATCGACTCAGGAAACAATGTGGTCTACAAACAGTACGAGGACATGGTGGTGGAGTCCTGCGGCTGCAGGTAGTGGATCTAACAGGTGTGGTATTGGTTTACACCACCTCTTGGTCCTGTGTGGTGAGCAAACTGCACCTGAAATAAGGAGAACTTACATGTTTTTAACCAACATGGTCATGTTCAATACCTCAAAGATTTGCTGTGTTTCCTCCTGGTTTCCCTCCTGGTTTCACTCCTGGTTTCACTCCTGTCCACCTGGTCGCCTTAAACTCTGAAAATCACAGTTAACAGTGTCAACAAACTTGGAAGAATATTTGAGCATTTAATAGATGAGAAGATTCATCCCACTTGTGGTACAGCTATAGAACACTATAGGAAACATAGGTCATAGCTCTGTTCAAAGTTCAGAACCACACAAAACTGCACATTTGCATACAGACAGACTGAGTAAACTATGCACCTACATGCTTGGTGAGACTTTGTGGTGCTGGTAGAAAACTTTACTTTCAACTATAGGTGCTGTGATTTACCTACTTTGTTACAATAGGCGACACAAGCTAGCTACAAAGCTAACACGGCCATAGGAGATAACAGAAAAACAACATGAATGCATTTAAAAAAGAGAAGCTGGAGCACTGGCTGCCATGCTGTCCACCTCAATGAGACCAAACAGTTTACTTGGCACTTAATACAGAAAATAAGATCAACACTCACCTGCTGGTACAGAACCAATCACGACGAATGCAATAAAAAAGGAAAAACCTAGTATGCTAGCTAGCTATGTACACATGTTTCTGGTGTTTTATGCTAAGCTAAACAGTGGACTCAAATGTCTCATCTGCAGGAAAGTGAGAATAGTGTCAAAAATGTGAAGAAAGTGTGAGGAGAAGAAGTTTATCATCAGTGCAAACAACAAAATCAGCTGTTGGGACTCCCTGATGGACCAACAGATAATAATAATAAACTCTCGTCCAGTTTCTTTACAAACGTTTTCTGCAGATTTTCAGCACTTGACTTGTGACTCAGGGAACGTCTTAAAGTGCTGAGGTTACATGAACGCCCCCTTTTCTTCCAGCAAGGAGCTTCATATGGTCGTGCACACGTGTCATTTTGTCTGTATTGCACTGATGATGCTCAGAGGTTCCATGTGTAAATATTTGAAAAGTAATTTAAGTTCTGTGAATAAGTTATTGCATTTATTTTGTCTGCTTCCTTTGAGTCACACGCCTGGATGTTCAGGTTAAATATACATAAACAGTTTTTTAAATCTAAACAGGAAGTATTTAGCGCACGCTGTTTCCTGTGGTGAATCGTTTTCTTCATTTTAACCTTGTTTACTTTTTGTTTTTGCATTATTTACTGGAAAATAATATATGATACTGAAAGATGGAGAAATAATGCCAGAGTGTATTTTATTTTCTCTCCACATTATGAAGCAGAAAATGAACTGATGATGTATTTTTACAGTGTAAAATAATCAGCTTGTTTAACCAAATGAATCTATTCTTATAACCTGTATGAAAGTGTGGAAACACAGACTAATTATTAAAATACTTTCAGTTTACAGTGTTTTCTTCTTTTTCTTATAAAATGTTGTTTTTATTATAAACATTATTAGTTAGGATGTAACTGTCATTTCAGGCCACTTATTTATCAACAAATCAGGCGTGAGCAGATTCTAAAAGGTCAATTTATTCAAAATATTTGGTCAAAAGGCTGTTAAAACACACAAAGAGAGGAATATGGATCATAATCACACCCTCTCAGACTCCATCTGAACCTCCACCGGTTCCCCTCAGGGCTGTGTCCTCTTCATTCTATACACTGCAGGTCCACCCACCCACAGTGTCACCCGGTTAGGTATGCTGATGACACTGCTCTCCTGTCCCTGCTCTCAGGCCACTCTCACCACCATGGCCCAGCACTCCAGCAGTTTGTGGACTGAATGTGGAGAAGGCCAAGGAGGTGGTGGTGAGCTTCTCTTGGAAGCAGAGGGAGCTGGATACAACATCTGTCAGCACAATCTACGGGAAGCCAGCAGAGATCACCTTCACTGCGAACACCGAGGAGATCCTCAGGAGGAGAACTTCACTCCTTTGGTGTCAACAGCTCCATACTGACACTCCTTCATAGACGTTCTCTATAACCTGCTGACTGCCTTCCATCTCTCTACAGAACAGGAGCCGCTTGCAGAGCACAGTCAAGGTCTGCTCTGAAACCACTGCACCTCCACTCACAGTGTGTGAGCGGCAGACACTAAGAAGTGCAGTGTTTGAAAGGCTCCCCTCAGGTTCTGCGGGTCTGCTGCCCCTGATGCAGAACCCAGAGGAGGAGGATGACCTTCACTCCCAGAGCAGCTCTGCTCCTCAGCTCCCTGCTATCCCTGCCTGTCTACCCCCCTGCTCTCGAACTGTGTACCCCTCCCACCCCCTGCTCATCCTGCTCACGACCTCCCTTTATATTTATGCTATTTTATTCTTTTATTCTTATATTTACATCGCAGCTGCTGTTATTGTGTTAACTGTTTAAACTGCTCACATGCCTTGAATTGCTCCCTTGGGACAAACCGTCTTATGTCATCCTCCGACTTTCCTTTTTATCACTTTTTCTGTATTTGTTCATTTTGGTCAGAGTATTTTTAACACACACAAACATAATCAATGCAAAAGTATTCCTGTAATGTATAAATGAAGACAGTTGGTGGTAACACTTCTTCTATGGTGGATGATTAATCAAAGTTGAGTACCTGCTGCTGCGTTCAGGAACTTCCTCTGTAGCGTGAAAAGGACGAGCAGGTTGAGTGACAGTTTGCAGGGTGAAAACAGGGTCAGCAGACAAGTGGAGAAGAGCGCCATCTTCCATGGGTGGCCTGCGATTCTGCGTGGGACAAACAAATTGCAGTACAGATGCCCCCTCACCCTCCCTCCCCCCTCCCACCCCCCTGGCTTTAGTCTACATTGGGTCCTCTGCCTGTCAGACAATGGGCAGTAGAGGATCTCAACATCAGATTAAGCCTGGCTTTTCCTCACCGGGGTCAAAGGTCAAGTGGCCCATTGTCTCTGTGAACTGTGGACATTAAACAACGTACACATCCCTTTAGAAAAGGCCAGCAATCAAGAGAGGCTGGAGGGGGAGAGGGAGGGGGAGGAATGTGTGCGATGCTCTGTGAGGGCCAAACAACTAGGTGAGATATAAAAAAGGGGCGGCGGTTTGAAGCAGCTGCTCGGAGCAGCCTTGAGGACAAAGGGCTGGAATGTGCCGTCTCTATAGCGGCGTACGGAGGCGTTCCTGCACTGTGTCTCTCTGTGGCAGATTTGCTGTGAGATGGAGCAAAATATTTGCCCGGGAACAAAAAGCCGGGTGTAAATCGAGTGCAGGACTCAGCTGCTGTTATCAGAGGAGGGGAAATAAGTGGGAACTCGTGTTTTCCTCTTCCCTTTTTTCTGTTTTCTTGCTGTGATGTTAAATGTTTCACACATGTCCAGAGAGGGATAAGCACAGAGATCTGGAAGAAGATGAAGCACAGAAAACGAGCATGTGTGGGTGTCTCAGAAAAAAAAAAGATAAAATACTTTCCCTTTGAAGTATTTAGGGGATGTTATTCCAACACGTGTCTCCCTTATTTGCTTACAGGCGCTGGTAAAAGTGACGACCTGTCACCTTGACCTCAGTGTTTGCTCTGCAGGCTTTGGAGTGGAAATCCTCTCCGTGGATCGGATGGCAGCGCTGACACACGAGGGGAGTGACTCCTGTTGCTTAAGTAAACCTCGCTGATGTTCTGTTCGCCTCCCAGCAGCCTGATTCAGGTTAAAAGACGGCCCATTTATCCTCATATAAATTAATTCAAAAGGGAAATCAGTCATCTTTTTTTTGGCTGCTGCAGGGATGAGAGGGATGATTGACAAAGCACGGTGATGGAGCATGGCAGAGCAGCTCAAACAAGGACAACCTGTGCTGAACGTAGTTTGTGGCAAACCCCTGCCCTGGTCCAAATATGAAAACTTGACAAATGGTTGCACCTACGATCACAGTCTGCTGTAATCTGCGTCAACTGCAAGGAGTTTCCCCGACAGAAACAGCATCCATCAACACCACATTACGTGTTGTCTAATGTTGTTGTGAGCTCCTTCACCTCCTCTGCTCACCACCTCGTCAGCAAGAGGAGCCACACCTGCTGCTCACATTCATCAGCAGGTGGATCGATCAGTCATGACTGACTGTTCGTAAAACTCAGTCTCACTGCTGAGTTCACTGCACGTTGTCAAATGAAAGTTTGAATCATTGTGGCTCTTCTTGCGATCGTACTTCTTCTCGACTCTCTTGTTGCTTTACATTTCACATTTCATGATAGGGACTACTTTGTGTCAATTGGTAACTATGAGTCTGACCGAACTAAAATCACATGCGGGGTTCCTCAAGGGTCCATTCTTGGACCACTTCTGTTCAACATCTACATGCTGCCCCTAGCTCAGATCATAGAACAGCACAACATCTCCTACCACACCTATGCAGATGACACACAGCTTTATATATCAGTGTCATCACATGACTACAGTCCCTTACACTCACTAAGTAAGTGTACTCAACAAATCAATGAGTGGATGAGCCAGAACTTTCTCCAGCTCAATGCTGACAAAACAGAGATGATCGTTTTTGGCCCCAAAAATGAAAGAGCTAAGATCAGTGCTTACCTTGACTCCATGTCACTGAAGGTCACAAACCAAGCCAGAAATCTTGGTGTAATACTCGACTCAGACCTGAACTTTAACACCCATGTAAAAGCCATTACTAAGTCTGCCTATTACCACCTGAAAAACATTGCTAGGATCAGGGGCTTTCTGTCCAAACAAGACACAGAAAAACTTATTCATGCATTTATTTTCAGTAGGCTAGATTATTGTAACGGCGTCCTCACAGGTCTTAGCAAAAAATCAGTCAGGCAGCTGCAGCTGGTCCAAAATGCTGCTGCTAGAGTTCTGAGTAACACCAGGAAAATGGACCACATCACACCGGTCCTCAAATCACTGCACTGGCTTCCTGTGAGTCAAAGGATACATTTCAAAACTTTACTCCTGGTCTACAAAGCACTGAATGGTCTTGGACCAAAATACATCCTGGACTTATTGGTTCCCTATGAACCATCCAGACGCTTGAGATCATCAGGGACAGGCCTACTGTGTGTACCCAGGGTCAGAACCAGACAGAGTGAAGCAGGATTCAGTTACTCTGCCCCTCACCTGTGGAACAGCCTTCCTGAACACCTGAGGTCTGCTCAGACAGTCACTTCATTTAAGTCAGGCCTGAAAACTCATTTGTTTACTGCAGCGTTCTCCTAATTTCTTGACTGCACTCTTCTCATTTAATCATCCTGATTTTATTTGATGTTTTTATGATTTTATGATTTTATTTTTTTATGATTTTAATTTCCTTCTTAATTTAATGTTTTAATATGTTTTTATTCTGTGATTGCATCTTATGTAAAGCACTCTGAATTGCCTT
The DNA here is from genome assembly GCF_900634625.1 of Parambassis ranga. Classification (NCBI taxonomy): domain Eukaryota; kingdom Metazoa; phylum Chordata; class Actinopteri; family Ambassidae; genus Parambassis; species Parambassis ranga. The sequence continues at coordinate 4,124,781 of NC_041023.1, read as the reverse complement.
GTGTATGAATGGTGCTATATAAATAAAGCTTGCCTTGCCTTGCCTTGCCTTCATCCCAGATACCTTTGAGTTTATGTTTTTTTGCAGCTTCTTTTGTATCACTCTCACACACATAATAGGCCTTTAAATGTATGTACGTTAAATCCTGCTAAAAAACAAAACGTAAGTACCAAAAGCTGCAGTTCCTTAAATGGCCACTTGAGGCTGAACACAAAAGTGACTCATAAATCAATGTTAACTTTACAGCACGTATTTAATCCACTTAGTTTAATCATGCTGAGGCATAAATCTCTACATATTCCTGCAGCAGGCTAATTTTTCACATGCACAATATTCAAACGACCACAGGAGGGTGCCAGACCTGTAAACAGTTGAAAAATCTACCTGATCTTACTGTTTTTTTCTGGGAAGAACAGACAAAGAAATAAAAAGGTAGCCGGCCTTTTAGTAGATATTGCATTTTGAAATAAAATTCTACATTATTGCAGATATTATCAGGCTTTTATTTTTGTCCACCTTCACAAAACACGATCAGCACATTGATCAGCTTGTAAACTGTTCTTCCAGTAATACCTGCACTTTGCTCCCTTTAAACTGGGATTAGATTTCACTTGTTAAACCAACACAGACTGAACCCTCCTATCTGTCTCCTCCGTCTCTCCCCTCGCTGAAACCCCGCTCTGCCTCCGTCACAGCACTTTAAGATACATGTTATGTTTCCACTCTTTGAACAGGATCCTCCAGCTTTGTTCCCACACTTGATCTCGAACAGTTTGTGGCCTTGGGTGAAGGTTAAATGAGAGGGCAGCGGGCGCAGATCCATGTTTTTAAAGACACACATTATCCACAACACCTCATTCTGCTAAAGTTTTATAGAGATTTGAAAAGTCCTGATAACACTCCCACATATCTCTGATGCACCTGAAGGGGAAAAGAGAAGGCAGGGAGCCAGCGGCGTGCATGAGGGGAAGACCAAATCAAGGAGGAATGAGAAGATGATTGAGATAAGGAAAACTAATGGAGAGGAGGGCGTGTCAGAGAAGGAGGGGAGGAAAGATAATCCCAAACCACATTTTTCCAACACATGAGCCTAGTTTAGACAAATGGTCACAGTTCTACAGGTTTGTGTGTTATTAGGTTTGTTTCTAACACATTTAAAGTTGGTCCTGAGTCCTGACACTGGTCAGCCATGTTTACATTGCTGTGTCAAATCCTAGGTTTGCTAATGGGGATCAATAGAGAATCATCCATCTACTCAGAAATGAATGCTACATGTAATATGCAATACTCGCATGAACACTAGGGGCAGTGTTTGGCTGGATGTGAAAAGAAGTCGCCATGGAAACCTGCTTAAAACGAAGCATTTTTGAGACTCCACAAGACATCAGACGCCATCCATCCATCCATCCGTCCATCCATCCGTCCATCCATCCAACCATCCATCAATACATCCGTCCATCCATCCATCTCCATCAGTACATCCATCCATCCATCTCCATCCGTCCACCCACCCACTCATCCATCCTTCCATCCGTCCGTCCATCCATCCATTCGTCCTTCCGTCCATTCATCCTTCCATCCACCCATCCATCAATCAGAATTCTCCCCTGTGCCCTCTAGTGGATTCCCACATTATTTCAGATACACAAAGAGGACGTCTAACCTACACGCATGGTTAAAAACAGCTGGGTTTATTCCTGTCTGCTATTTTACTCTGATCCCTACATTTCCCATAATGCAATGTGATATTTCAGAGTGACCCTTTAATAAGGGTGAAAATTTGAAAATTAGAGAGGACATCAGCTAGAAGACGAGAAAAGTAGTGTATGTCTGTGTGTGTGTGTGTGTGTGTGTCTGTATGTGTGTGTGTGTCTGTGTGTGGGTGGAAATCACATAATATAAGTCTTTGAATTTTAAAGTAAATTCTTGGTTTCTCCTTGGGTTAAAATGAATAGGGAATGTAAGTGTGATGTCCTCTGAAGTGATAGAACTGTGTGTGTGTGTGTGAGCTCCCTGTCCCGGCTGCAGAGCCCCATCCGTCAGGCCTTTTGGCAGCAGAACAAACCGGGCAGAGTTACTTTTTAGCGGGTGTTCCCCTCTTCTCCTCTCCACAGTCTTTTACTGTCACAGAGGGATCTAAATGATGAGGACACGCAGAACACGCAGATGTTTGCAATATCTCCCTAATATGAACTCTCTGGTTCGGACGCACCTGGCTCTGATTTGTCTGAGATAGAGCATGTAGCGTGTGCACTTGACATCAGTTTTTATGTGTGCAGAAAGATACTTAAAGGAAAGAGAGAAGCGGAGGGGGCTGTAAGTAAAAACAGAGCAACTGTCGCTCACATGCCCGACACAGAATGATAATCAGGGCCTGAGCTGCTTTTGTACATGAGCAGCTTTGGTTTTGGGTGACAGCGCTGGCAGTGTTGTTTTACAGTCAGTCTGCAGTTGGAAATAAAAACCAGACGAGGCGGGCTCCATGGCCAGAATCAGTCCCCCCGGTAATTAAAAGTGCCTGCTGAGAGCCCTTTACTACACGCAGCCAGATCACTGATCATCACTGACCAATCACATCAAAAGGAAATGACACAGGACACAAGGCGAGCCATTAGTGAGTCGATTTCCCCCAAAAGATCACAGGCAGCCATTGGGTGGTTGATTACCTACAGATTGTCTGTGCGTTCTCCACCTTTCCACTCAAACACGCGCTCATGCTTTAAAATCTGCAGTGAGGTCAACTATTTAATGCTCCAATGACTTGATTTGATGCTTCATCAAATCTCACATTTTGGCCATATTTCAGTTTTAGTGAGTTCACTTTAACTCAATTCTTAAAATATATGAAAACGCATGGACCTACCCACTTCCCCCTGCATCGCCCCCTGCTGTACAGAGAGTACACCTTCCCTATATATGTGGGTGACTACTACATGGTTGTATAGGCTGCTGGTTGTGTGTGGATGTGCCGTCCCTGTATGCACAGTAAACAGGGCTCCACTGACTTCATCGACATTGTTAGCTGAAAACTTTACATACTAATGGATGTGCAGGGGGTCTGTGAGAACACACACTTGTGTGTAGTGGGTGTGTACTCTCTTCTGTCTGAAACACGGAACGACGACGTCTCGAAGCTCAAGCGCTAAAAAGAACCACGATGAAAGCTGAAATATAACACCAGAGTGCTACATCTAAGCTAGCTGGCCTCTCTCAACATGGAGTGCTCGATTTACAAAGTGTCAACAGCCCAAAACATAAAATGAAACTTATCGTTATTGCCCCCTGATAACGTCTCTCAATCCCAGATATCAGATTGTGAACATTTAAAGGTAGGGTAGGAGATTTTGAAAACTCAGTGAGAGTCAGCCAGATTCTTTTCTCACGGAGCTCACCCCGAAGCCACACCTCCCAACCAGTCTGTGACTTCGGCCATCATGCACGTACCTCTCTGGTGCGCGCAGAGCAGGAAGAGAGTGACAACCAGCCAATACTTCGCGCAGGGGCGCCTCGTAGGATTGGCTGATGTTTTAAGCGTTTTATAGCTTCCACAGATGATTCATATTCTTCGCTTTAAAGCGAAGTTACACTAATTTAACAAAAAGTGCATCAGAATTAAATCTCCTACCCTACCTTTAACAGGCAACCAGTAACACAGGGCAGCATATAGAAGTCTGGTGCCGAGTCTGCAGGGCCTTTCTATCCCGTGGGAGAAACCATACCACCAATACAATATACAGAAAATAATAACTCACTGGCACGTGGAATCAAAATAAATAAAGGTATTATGTTAAATGTGAAAGTTCTACTTCCTCCCTCTGTATCTTCACAGACACGCTGGGGTTTCTATTAAAAATCCACTCACAGCCACACAGTCTACAGGCTCACTTTCCCCTAAGTTTGCCCGGCATATGTGATGATTTTTAAGTTCTACAGATGATTGAAGTATAGCAGGAACTCTTGATGCCTCTGTGGTGTCTACATGTAGAAGCAGAACAGGAAAAAGCTTTTATATATATATATATATAAGATTCATTTGGATGTAAAATGTAAGTAAATGTTGCCAAAGCTCTGGAGATGAAAAAGAAAAACTTCTATTTAAATCGGTTTTAAGTTTTAGGTAACAAACTCACAGACCTCCTTCTGTTCTGCATGAACATCAGACATTCAGGGATGCTTGGAGCTGCTGGATGTTTCTGAACACCTTGTTAAATGAGTTGCAGGTGCAATCAGCAACACAACAGCACTTTCAAACCCTGCTTACTGTAATTTATTCCCCGTAAAGAGACGCGGGGGCGAGTTAGTGTTGAGGCTGTGGGGGGGCGGGGAGGGGGCAGCGGCGGTGGGGGAGTTTTGAGTCTTTGGGTCAATAAAAATCAAAAAAGCAGTTATTGACTTTGAAGCCCTTTGCCGTTTGAGGGAAACCCAAAACCGGGCCGATTGCGGCGAGCCGGTCTGGTTGAGGCTGGAGAGGAAATGCAGGGTGACACTAACAGGCTGAAGGAGGAAGTGTTGATGGACTGAATTAAACAAGGGGAGAAAGGGCCTGTGGGGGCGGCGGGTGGGTTTGTGTGGGGGCATGACACTAATGTTTTCCATTGACAAGACGGAAAAGCCCCGCTGCTATGCCACACACACACACACAGCCATAAATGCATGCATTTATTCACAGGGAACGTCCACCCTGAGCTGGCAGCAGGGCCACTTTCCCATGCATACTTTAAGAAACACACACACAAACATGTTACTTCAGCTGAAAAGTGAAAGATCCATCCAATCAGCATGAACCGGGTTCAAAGTTTCCCAGAGAGGTTTGATTAAAGAGCAGAAAAATGCCCATCACTCGACTGGAGTGAAAGAAAATAACAAAGATTCAAACATTTTTCAGGCTACTGTGACTCGGAGGTACACAAGCTGTCTGTTTCCAATTATGGCTTTTAAGCAGTTTGAGGAAATGTGTGGTAACTTCAAGAGGAAATATTTTACATGTCAGGGATGTAATAGAGGAGCATTGTACTTTGTATAAACTGCTGGATCTGCGTTTTATCTCCGCGGGAAAAATGCAGCAGTGAAAACAAAGAAGGAGCCGAGCGGAACATGTTTCACTCGATACTTGAACACTGATTGTTGTTTTATATCTCACAAAAGAACATTAAGTAGAGTGCAGTTCAAAAGTAGCATGCAATGTAGTTTAACCAGAAAACATGCACATAAAGGAGGAAGGCCAGCGGAAAGGAGCTCTTTATAAAACTAATGTAAGACTAATATGAAGAAATGTGTTTATAATGCAGAGATAGGCTAGCATGCTAACAGGCTAGCTGTTGTTTGTCATGTGTAAGGACCATGCTTGGCTGCTTCCTGGACAATACATGGGATTGCATTCAGGAGTTTAGAGATACTGCTTATTTTCAAAAGTGCAGTCTTTACCAGATGCGTCTTCGGTGTCTTGAACCAAAGCTGAGGGTTCTGTTGAACTCAGGGTCTGCTGACAGATCCACGGGCCTTCCTTTGTTCACAAACATTTCCTGGTGGGTAGAAGGCCAGAAAAAACCTACCACAGGAAGTTCAGGGTGCTCTCCAGCAGTGCCCCCTGCAGGTTCGGAGTCTCTTTAGTTTCCTAAACTGGGAAACTGACGCGACAGTTATAAAGCAAGCTCCACACACAGCCAGGCTTCACCTGGTGGTGTCACAGAGGTGAGACTGGCTGTCTGAACAGAACCCGGCCCAGTTCAGGTTCCTTCAGTTCCAGAGGATTTGATCTGTGAACAGTGATGACGTGTTTAAATTATAGGCAGTCAGTGAAATACATCAGCTGCTCCTGACCAGGTCAGGTTTGCAGCATAGGTTCCCATGGAAACGAGCCACCTTTGTGACCATGATGTCACTCCGTGGGTCACCACCTTAGCTTAGCCTTGTTTTTTTTGCTAACAGACATGTAGCTTTGTTGCGTGGTGCAGGTATCTAGTCCTGTCCTCTGCCTGCACATCATGTTTTTTCTCCCTTTGCTTCCTTACTCTGCTTCTACACTGATGTGTTGGGTCAGTGAACGCAGCATGGCCTCGGGGCTGTTTAACAGCTGTGCTTCTGTTTATCATATATCAGTGTAATCAATATCATTTGAATTCTGGACTGTTGGCAGACAAACAAAACATTAAGATCAATTCTCTAAAGCTCAGTGTGACATGCTAATGATTAATCAATGTGATTTTACAAATATATTTATTCCAATATGTCAGAATGTCCTAAAGTTAAACAGGCTATACTTCTTTCATTACATGTCACTGACAAATGAAGCCTATACTGTACACATGTTTTGCTCCTGCTGTCCAGCTAGTGTTCATTACTGTAGCTACAGCATGATGTTATCGCTGCTGTGACGGTATTGATAATAGCAGACAGTCCTCCCCTCTCTGTTCCAGCCTGCATCAGAGCCTGCTTGGATCTGCTGTAGGCTGCTTTTCATATCTGGATTCTGGAGGCACATGGAGGCATGGGAGAGGTCAGCTTTTATGGGCATTAACGCCGAGTCAGACAGACCTCCCACCATGCGCTGCATTCATCTAATAAAGCTAATAAAGTTTACTCGCGGCCCGTCACGCTGAGCCCGCCTTGATAAGGCTGTCAATCAGCTGTCCGAAGCAGCCAAACATCCGAGACCAGATGAGAAAAATACAGAATTAAAAGAGAAATACAAGACAAACAGCAGGAATAAAGTGAACTCTGATGAGCGCAATGTCTCGTTATCAAACCTCCTGTCAGCACAGACCTGACTGATTATCTTACAAAACCACCCTCAAGTGGCCACTTGGGGAACTGCACCTGTTTTGAGCACATGAGTTTTGATTTTTTTATCCCTTTATCTTAAAAATTGATTTTGCTTGGATGATATTCATGATTATTGACTCTCAGAGACAAAATTCTTTTATATCTAAACATACATGCCAAGAAAAAACTACAAAATGTGACAACAGTGGCGCAGTGGGATAGCAGGGTTGTCCAATAACCGGAAGGTTATTGGTGGTTGGTGGTTCGATCCCAACTCCTCCCTAGTCACTGTTGTGTGTTCTTGGGCAAGACACTTCACCCTAGCCTGTGGTGCGCCTTGCTAGTCATTGTATGACACTGCTTGTGCAGCAGCTGTAACGAATTTCCCTCTGGGATTAATACAGTATCTAAAATAAAAAAAAAAACACAAAGTCTGCAAGTTTTATTCATTGAGTTAACATTCTCTTAAACTGACCTTGCGTAACAGTCTAGGTATTGATTACAGCATTTTAACCCACAGCATTTTTACCTGCGGCTGTTCTTCTGATAGTGTGTGTCTGCAGCGTCTGAACAAGCCGATCATCATCATCATCATCGCTCAGGGCTCTCCGCTGGCAGTGACCCCGGCTCCCCTCTTTCACCTTTAGGTGTTGATTGCTTTTAGAGCCTAAGTCTAGATCGAGGGCTTTTCCCATGGAGATTAGACGATCTGGTTTAAAGCTGTTTCAAAAGGTCGCCTGTGAGGGGTCAAAGGTCAATTACATAGTAGTGCCTAATGGTAGCAAATAACGTCAATCACCTTAAACGGACCAGTGGCGAGACTTGTGCCTGACATTGGGGGCTGGAATGTGGGGAATCCAGGGGTTAAGCTGGTGGCATGAAGTGGCTGACCGGACAGACGGACACACACACAGTTCCTAGCCTTGAAGCTGGTCAAGCTCACTCACCATCACCTAGCATGCTATCAATCTTGCAGTGATCTTATACAGTGTGAAAAACACAAAAATAAACAGATGACAAACAAACCCTGGGATGATTTAAACTCTAATCAATAAAACAATTGATAGAGCTGCACAAGAATTTAAAGTGTAGAAGAAGAACACGTGTTCCTGGGGTTACCTCCTGGACCGATTCTGTAATTAATGATTGCACCTGGGGCATACAAACAAATGACGATGCTGCGTAACCATGACAACAGAGCCAGCACTCACCTGCAACCCTGATTTTTTTTGTTCTCATGGTATAGTCGACAGAAGGTGTAAAGAATCACCACCATACGTTTAGTCCTCAGCTGCCAGCACACCTGATCCTAATTCACTGTAATCAGCCTCTTACACAGAGGAGTGTGTGTGAGTGTGTGTGAGTGTGTGTGAGAGTGTAAACACACACACAGGAGTACGTTCAGGATTCAGCACTGTGAAAAGCTGCAGGTTTTAATTTCACCTACACAGCGCGGCAGGAAGAGGGAAAGAAAAACCAGCTCAGTCCTGCGCTGAGCTACAAGCTGAGGTTTGAACAGCTGCTCTTCGTCCACTCGACCCGACAGCTTTCTGATCCGGCCTAAACGCTGCAGGGATTTTTATCCAGTAACAAATGACATCAGCTCATTGTTTCTGTGCAACGGATCAAACTTTAGCTTTTTATTAGTCTTGTTAATTAGGCAGCGGTGGCGTGGAACGCAGCCTGCGAACCATCCGTCAGAGTTCAGGCTAAACTTTGGCTTTCAGAGAGCAGGGCTTCGTCACAGGGACCATCGCTCATACATGTTATTTACAACCAAATAAATATTGATCCTCAGATCAAGTCAGCCACTGACAGAGTATGATGGTTTGATTCCTGTAGTGTTAACAGTTTAATTTGTTTATTATTGTCATAAAATTTAACATGACAAGCTGTGTTCACAGTGCTGCGAAGAAAGACACAGACACTTTTAAACAAACACTTGAATCATCCAGTGTTTGTTTCTGATTACATTTATATAAAAAACATGGAGGACACGACCTGGGTGTCCTCAGAGCGTCTTCAAATGTGCACAGTGTCTCTGTTTTCTCTCCATATTCTATAATTTCATCCATCTGTTAGAAGCGTTTGTTGTGTGCAGAATTATAACGGGATAGTTTTGATTGACAGCAATAATAAATAAATGAAATTCTTCTGTGCAGCAGTGCTGCGAACATGCACACCCTGTGCCATCGTATAGCATGACTGTGGCACAGCACCAGGGTCCCACACACAGTGTTTGTATCTGCAGGCTTTGTGTTTCCATGCCTCCCTGGGACTGAGACGTCTTCCTCTGGGAACAGCACACTGCAATCAGGCCCTGTTTATGGCAGCCAATCTGCCATTCACTGAAGCCCGAAGATTGATGACGCCTGTCCTGACTGACTGGCACTCTGAGCGAGGGGACGCTGTCTGACATGCACCGCACACTCATAAAAGCCGGTCCATCTGGTCAGAGACAAACAAGGAAATGTGTCCATAAATTCTTCGGAAATTTTCATGTCGGACGTGAGAAGAGGAGGAAAATCAGCCCGATCAGCAGCTGGAAACAGCTGCACCTCCTCGTATCCTTCAGCCACGCTGCCCTTTTGACCTGCTGACCAGACCACTTACACTAACTAGACACAATGTATTCTCCCATGAATGCTGCGTTAACCGTCACAGGCTCCCATTGACACTCAAACGGAAGTATTTTTACGGCCTCCAAGCACCACTGAACAAGTTTAAAGCAGCTTAATTGCTGTGTTGACCTGACCGCCAGCAACTTGAATGCGTCTTGGCGGAGAAGAGGCCACCGACTGTTAACTGCAGCAAGGTGCAAAGAAGAAGAAGAAAAAAAAGGGGTTAATGAGCTAAACGCTGCGCTGCAACGCCAGCTTTCAAGTTGGGATTCATTTCTGTGTACAGACTCATAAACATGTCTCGGGGGGGGTGTATGGAGGCTCAGCTCAGACAAGTGAAACTTACTTCTGCAAGGAGGTTTGGAAGAGTTTTGATGTGACTGATCTGAATCCTGGATTGAACCTGGGTACACCCTGGACACCTATGGGCAATTTATAGTCACCAATTTACCTAAGCACGTCTTTAGAATGTGGGAGGAAGCCGGAGTACCCGCAGAGAACCCACGCAGGCACAGGGAGAACATGCAAACTCCAGACAGAAAGGCCGCGGTCAGAGTCGAACCGGGAACTGTCTTGCTATGAGGCGACAGTGCTAACTGCCCTCGCCTGGTAATGTTTCTGTTAATTTGTCCCACACTGGTTCGTTGTTGTGTCTTTTGGCACTTCAGGGCCACCATAGAAGCGGCCATGACTGATTCCGTCACTCTTCTTTGTTTGTGTATTTAAAGCTTTAATGTACCCTCCGTGACAAACACCGTGACGTTCCAATGCTTGTCTGGTACAGTAGTAACAGGAAATGAGGTAATGAGGGGGCCTCTCTGGGAGTGAACGCCATGGAGAGCCATGCACTGACCCGTGACAACCCAGACAGCTCCACTGAACTTTAAAGGTGAATTGGATCAGGGCCCCCCGCCCGGCCACTCAGCCAAAAAACCTCCTGATGAGGGGCTTAGCAGTGGCAGTGAAAGCAACCTAATGAGTGACGAGTAATCAACACTATGACCAGGCTCCAGCCCGGCAGGCCTTCACCACGTTTACAGCCAAATAACAAGCTGGTGTGCTGTGAGGGTGACTAATCAGAAGAGGGGGATATTAGTGCGTTTAGTATAAATCTCTGCCACTGCTCAGCCAAAGGAAAAAAACACAGAGCTTTGATTAATGAGCTGAAGTGGTGATTTTTCGCCCAGGTCTTTAACCATCTGGGGCTCTATCTAAACGGATGACCTCACTGCATTTCACTGGCTGCAACATGTCCCGGCAATCACAGAGCACTTCCAATACAAAGGCCAAGTCCAGACCCTAGTCCCCAGGGTCAGAGTGCAGCAGGAGCCCGGCTGACGTGGAGCCTCACATGACGCAGACAACAAATATTTATGTGAAACTGTTCAGGAAGCCGATCACAACAACGTCAGACTGTCTTTAAAAGGACACCACTAGGGGGCAGAAGCTAGCAGACCATGTATGTTGTGATCCAGGCTAACTACCGACTGTCTCAAGGTTCCTGTAGTTTGTAATTTGCCTGAAATCACATCAAATGAGGGCAAAAGGAGCTTGTTGTGTTTCGTGTCAATGTTGCATCTAAAACTCTTCTTTCTTTATTGTCCATCATATCAAAGTGATTGGGGGACATGAAGCTTTTTAAAGCCGTCCTGAACAGAAGCTGCAGCTGTGATCCCAGGCCTGTTCCGGGTCTGCAGGCAGGTCCTGTGGTCTCCAGGCCTGCTGCACCAGAACAGAGTTCAAAAGTTTAAACTCGGCCAGGGTCCATTGTCAGGACACTTTAAGCAACTTCTGGACTTATGGAGCCATAATCCTTTGTATGTAACTGATTTAATGAACAAAGTAAAAACAGAGAGTTGATCTTCTAATCCCGCAGATACTACCAGCTACTTGAAATACTGGCGCGCCGCGGCTCTTTCCCCTTGATGTTGGTCAGGACTGTAAATCCACAGATTTCTGAGATGGTGACTTATCAATCTTCCAGAGTGGAATAAAACAAAAGCAAAGTGTTTGAGGAGGATCTGTGATATATCATACTGCATACTTTTAGATGGAATCTCTGTTAAGTGGTGAGTGAGGTTGGTGTGTGTGTGTGTGTGTGTGTGTGTGTGTGTGTGTGTGTGTGTGTGTGTGTGCGCTGAATCCTCTGGCATGTGAAACAGATAGAGTTTCATATGGAGATGTGGTCGTTAATTCGCCTGTTTATCTCGATGCAGAGCTCTGGACTAAATTTAAATGTAATATATGATTCTCCCAGACACTTTTTATCTTTGCCGACCTCCTCCTCTTCTCCTCGACTTCACCTCCCCCTCCATCCTCTCTCCCTCAGCACACACACCAGTCCTCCTCCTCCTCCTCCTCCTCCTCCTCCTCCTCCTCTTCTCCTTTGCCAAATACCTTCCAGTCAAACAAACACCCAAACCTGCTGCTTATCAGTCTCATGCATCATCACTCCCACTTCTCACGTTAGCCGAGCTGAAGCTATAATCCCTGTTTATCTCCACATTCAGCAACTGCTATTAGAAGTCTTACAGTTTTGAAGCCGTTTGTCATATTAGCTTCTTCAAAACAAAGACATCACTGTGGATCAGCAGGAAGCAGCGGGGCCCTGCGGCTGCTGCTGCTGCACCTGTAGTGGACCAAGGCGAGCCGAACCGGCTCTGATGTCTGGTGTATGTTGGATCAGGACCCAGAACTCCTCGCTCAGTGCATTATTTTGGCTTCTCACTCCGGCCTGGTGAACACATGCTCACAGATGTTTGTTTGTTTGTTTGTTTTCTGTCAGTTTAACACTGCACAGCTCACCGTGAGTTCTTCCAACAAGCTGGCAGTGCCACCTTGTGGTGGAGCTCGGTAGTGTGATTCAAAGGGTTTTATTTGGCCTGTTATTCCAGGAATGATGTTCGTACAAATGAAAGAAAGGATAGTTTAGTCGGTAGTGTTCCAGTTTGCTGCGGTTTGAAGAGATATTTTCCTCTTTCATCCCAACAAAGTTATAAAAAAGAAGATGAAATCTTTCATGTTTGGTGCTGACTTTGACTTTGTGTAGCCTGCTAAATGATGAATAATATGTTTGTGTGTATTTGATCTTAGTTTATTTGTAAGGAAATGTAAAAATAAACATTGATAGTTAACACTGTAAATGTAACATGTAAAGGTGTCAACAAAGCAGTTAAAAAGAGTTTGATTCTATGAGTTTGAACACATTTATATTGCAGTTACTTCCTACTACATTCATCAAATCATATAATGTATAAACAAATATAATATTAAACCACCTTAAAGAACCTGTGTGTCCGTAATGATTTGGTGCCATACCATGTAGCAGCTAGCATTAGCTCTGTAAATTAGCCAGTCAAATGCTGCTGTCATGTAAATATAACAATGAACATATAGTTATGAATGAAAGAGAACAGAAGGAAGGAAGAAAGACGGGGAACAGGAAGAGCAGAACTGAAGACGAAAGGAGGGTGAGGAGAAGAAAGAGACACAGGAAGATACTGAATAATCCTAAAATGATAAATAAAAACAATACGAATACAAAACAACGATCATAAACACAGGCTCATGATGTTGATCACTCGGGGCTCACAGGCGTGTAGTAGTCGTCTTCATCACCTGATGATGATGAGACAACGTCAGCAGTCAGCAAATGCTACAGATCACATGTGGTGTGTTCTGTGATGTGTACCTGAGCTCTGCATGTGCGCTGCTTGTTCAGAATGAAGCAGATGGTTGGAGTAGGGTGACGGGTTGTAGGCAGCGGCCGGCGGGTCCGGGTCCGGCTCTGGCTCTGTAATGTGAGCCAGCAGACAGCAAAGCGTTCAGTCAAGATTTTCAGGCTGAACTTTTTTACACCACATGAACACATGAGCCTTATTTTCACCCACACACAGGTTTAGGTTTAGCAGAGTGAGCGGCGAGTTTCAGTTCAGGAAATCTGTCTTCCTCAGAAATGTCATTCACTGTCTTTTTGGAAACAAAACAGATCCACAGCTCACGTACTGACATGAAAGTACAACAGATCTTTACATCAAACTCTCAACTAATGACTGAAGCTCATTCTGTAACGATCCTCCTTTCTGTTCTTCGTTTCTTGGTTATTTCCCTGGTTGTTTGTTTAAATTTGTATTTTTATGCTTTGATTTTGTTACTTCTTGTTTTATTTTGAAAGGCCCATTTCCCTTGTGTGTCTGTGTGTGTTTGACTTCCAGCTCCGCCTTCATGTGTTCCACCTGTGTCTGCTGTCGCCCCTCCTTCTTGTGTATTTGAGGTGTGTGTTTTCCCTCAGTCATTGCCAGTTCGTCTGTTTTTCTGGTGTCTGTCTTTGGTTTGTTTTCAGTTTTTTGGTTTGTACTTTGTGTGCGTTTGGGTCCTGAACTGAAAAATCCTGACTACTCCTTTAAATTATAACAATAAAAACACTTTTTAAAAAAAAAAAAGGGTCCATGGATGAGACTCACCCGGAGCGGCCTCTACATAACCGTTGGTGTTTTCGTAACATTCGCTGGAGGAAGTGCTGGAGGTCTCGAACGAGTCCACTGAGATCTTTGACACTCTGGCATATTTAGGCTCCATGGGGTCCCCATTAGAGGTTATTAAGGCTCCTGTCGGCTGAGGAGCTGAAAAATTAAAACAAAGTGAATGAGATCTTTAACTTTGTGTCAAGTACAGATGTCTTTTTACACATTGTAAAGCTAATTTGAAGGTTTGATCTCTCCATCTTGGAGTGAGAGTAACAACACAAAGGGCTTCACTTTCAGGTCCTTGTCTTGACCATTGCTACCAAAATGTCCTTTTTGAGGACAGTCGGGTTCCTCTCTTGGACGTGGCTGTGATTAGTTTCACTATCAGAATGTCAGAATGCAACTTTTATTTACAGGAAATGTTCATGTTAGATGGTTTCCAGTGTCTGTCACATGTCTTCAGTGACTCACCCTCCTCATGAAGACTGTCAAGGCCTGAAGGCCTCATCAAAAGGTTGAAGTCTGTTCTGTACCGCTGAGAATCTGCATGCAACAAAACACACACAATGGTGCAACACATTAATCACAAAGCACCCTCTGCAAACAGCACTGATTCACACACACACAGAGATGCTTTAACCACAAAATGCAGAAACACTCTGAGACACAGAAGCAGCTCAAGAGAAATAAGATGATAAATAAAAGAACATGGCTCACTCCGAAAGGTCGATAAACCGTCAGACGGCTCATTGCCTGGGTCATACTGCTCATAGTCTGTATCTACTGACGTGCTGTCAGCACTACTAAGCTGGGTCAGAAGATACCTGGGGTTGGGGGGGGCTTTATGAGACAAAAACAACAGTTTTTCAACAGTGAGCTACATAAGCAGGCGAACGCTAGTACTAATGCCGCATAAATGATGCGAGGACTGACCGTCCGCCGGTTGAGGGTTGACTTTCACCAGATCCACAGTTTCCTCGTAGTTGTTGTAACGATGTCCAGAGACCGGTCGGGGGACTGAGCGTGTCTCCTGGAGTAAGAAAGCTGTGCACGAAAAACACATGTTTTTACTTCATAAACCACCAAATGAAACCAAAGTTACAACTAGTTAGTGATTTAAACAGAATTGTTGAAACAGAAACTCTGCTCCGGTGTGCAGATGAAGACGCGGCCGTACCGTGTCTCCTCTTGTAATGGAAGCAGAGCACTGTGTTTGTGATGAGCAGCACGAGGAGCAGCAGGCACACAGCCATGGCCACGATGAGCCCCCCAGACTGGAGGGCTGAAACCTCAGCAGCAGCTGTAGACACTGTAGTTGTTTCTGATGGAAGAGGAAACACGTACATCACCACAGGGGACAGTCCAACCTAAGGCCAAGCACAGGATCTCTAAGTGTTTACCTGACATCCAGTCAGGGATCGCACTCGCTGTGGTGACTGCAGGAAGCCCGAGAGAACCTGCAGGATGGAAACACAGCCGGTCACACCAGAGAAGAAGAATTCAAAGGATGACATGTTCACTTAGTATAGTCAGGAATTTGTAGTGAATTTATATTTCTTATAGAGCAAACTTTTTGATTCTGTATGATGGGTGTGCAAAAACATCTTAGGTGAATATCACGTCTCAAATCTAAAACATTTAGAGGTCACTTCTAAATGTATTTAGATTTATTTAAAAATGGTTTACTTCAAAATCAAAATTACCGTGAAAAAACTAAAAGGCGAACGGGGACACTCACCACTACAGATGACTGCAGCAGCCTTAGAGGTGTAGCATATATGTGGGTGGTTAACGTACTCCTTGCACTGCCACAAGCTCTTGTCCTCTGGAAAACAGCTGTAGTAATACAGAGGGCCATTGTTGTGGGTGGGCGTAGGTTCAAACTGGGTGAATTTCAGTGGCTCTTCGCCGCACTCCAGCGTGGAGCACACAATGGCGGCCACTTCTTCATTCCAGCAGGTATCACACACCGTCCCCCAGCTGCCATCACGGTGGATCTCCACCTTACCAGAGCAGCGGTCCAGACCTCCAGTCAGCCTGATGGCCTTCATCTCTGCACAGAGAGAGAGAGACCAGTTTAACTATTTAATCATCAAGATATTTATATTTACTAAAAAAGCATTTCCTGAAGAAAATGCAACTTTGATTGCTGCAGCTGAAGTATTGCTTCGAATGCAACAGTATGGAGTCACTGACCTTAAAGAATAGCCTGTGAATATAATAGGAGGAGCACCTTTGATCTTTCAAAATAACTTAATGTGTCAGTCTGTCACCACGGTAACAGCCCTGTTTGTCTGCCTGTATCCATGGCAACCTGAATGTTTATCAACTGCCCCTAACTGCAGCTCTCTCTGTCCCCCTCCTAATGCGTTTCCAATGTAAAAACACCCTCTAAACAACTTCTGTTTTTGTCCAAACCGACAAACAATATGGACGCCGTCAGAATCGCAATGTTGCTCTACAAAGCGGTGCAATTGTTATGTCTATGATGTCAAACATACAGAAGTAAACGCTCATTTTCCGATTCTGGAATCAGCGTTTTCTTTAAGTTGAGTCTAACATCAATGTCACATCACCAAGAGCTCCACTGTCTCTACAGTCCCTGGGTTTACACTTCTCTGGTCTCTCTATCACACAGAATGGAGTTCGCCCCAATACGCACGCACACACACACACACACACACACACACGTGTACATACACAGCATGTGCGTAAATGCTCACAACTCTCTCTCTCTCTCTCTCTCTCTTTAAATAAACATGATGAAGTTGCATTTATCACTCACTACTGTTGGTACTCACCACAAATCTGACTGTATGAAGAACTATGTTGCTAAGATGTTAGCCTCCTCTGCAGCTGTGTTTCTCGTTCTTCCTCTCTGATCCTTCTGTTCTCCGTGTTTAGTCCAGTAAAGGTATACCTTTGATCTTTGAAAATAACTTCCTGTCAGCCTGTCACCACGGTAACAGCCCTGCCTATCGCAAGCCATTCATATCACATTCGCCAGTACTTACTTGTTACTTTAAACAAAAAAGGAATATTTTCAGAATAATCCTGTAGCTGTGGACCGAAGTGATACAGCAAAGGAGGTCGGTGCTGAATCAGTGCGGTCCATCCTTCAGAGATCATTAGAATATTAGAAAATGCCGTACGGCATTATGAGTGGCTGTTTGGAAAACGCCGTACGGCGTATGACGTGAAAACGGCGTTTTCTGCGGCGTACAATGTAATAAAATGGCGTTTTAAGTACTGGCGAAATGTGATATGAATGGCTTGTGATACCTGCCTGCCTGTCTAATTACGCTGGAGACTCAGGTGTGTCAGCCTCCTTTCACTCCTCTCACGGCAGATCCCATGTATGTTATTTTTGGGGGTTGCACCCTCCAAACAACTTCTCTTTTTGTCCAAACCGAAGCCTTCAGACAAAACATAAGGACACCGTCAGAATCACAAGATGTTGCTCTACAAAGCAGTGCAATTTTTATGTCTGTGATGTCAAAGATGTGGAATTGTCAGTGAGTCAGACAATATGGCTACTTTGCTTCTCTGTTTTTGGTTTTACATTATGTCTGAATGGAAGAATGACCGGCACTCTCCCCGAACAGCTGGCTGTAAGGACAAAATGGTTTGGTGTTCAGTTTTAAGAGTCACACCGTCAGAAAGCTAACGAGTGTTCCTTCGAACTGATATAAAAATTATCCCAGTTAGATGGAAGGTGCAGGCCTGAGCGCAGGTTAGATAGATTTTTTTAGGCATCTCCTCAGCCTCTCTTCACGCTGAATCTCCACTTTGAACTCTCCAGTCGCTTTGCAGCAATTAAACTAAATATAAAATATATGCTTTACTATATATTGACCATCCATCCACTCTTTCTTTGTCTGTGTCTCTGTGTGTTGTTGTCACCTGAGCACACAACACCAGCATCTTCTTTGTGTCCACAGTCAGACTCGTTCTGTGTACTCCGACAGGCCCACAGGTTCTCCTCCCGACCCGTACAGTTCAGATCGTCCAGGTAGATGGGACCTCTGCCGGGCGGAAAGGACCCGGACTGACCCGTCACACTGAGGGCGTATCCGCAGCCGAGCTGGGCACACACCACGTTAGCATCCATCAGGTCCCAGTGGTCATCACACACTGTGCCCCATTGACCATTTCTCCACAACTCCACCCGTCCAGCACAGCGGTCTGATGCTCCGGACAGTCGCACGGCCTGGTGGCCTGCGGATGACATCATTACACAATCAATACAACATTAACTGTGTAACTGTGTTCAGTTAAAAAGACTTATTTGCATTTGGTGTCACTTGGAAACTTTGTGGGAACATTACAGAAGGCCTCACCACAGACTGCTCCACTTATCACCGTGCACTCTCTGTCTGCGCTCTCTGAGCAGTTCTGCAGGTGTCGGTTGTGGTATGAGCAGTGCTGAAGGCAGCTGGTGTTGGAGGGTGGGCTGCTTCTGTTCACATGATAAATGCTGCCACAGTCAAGATCCTGACAGATCTGTTCAACCAGCCGGTCTGCAGAGTCTGATGTTAGGGCCACCACCTCACTGCTGCTGTTCCCGGGCAGCCTGAGCGTCCAGCTGCATTTACCAGTGAGCTGGTGAACATAAGGGTCGGCTGAGGATGTTAAAAACAAAGAGAACGTCAGTAGTATGTAGTGACAATTCAGTGGATCTCACAGCTTCACTTCACATCTATTTTATCATCTTAATTCCATGACAAACACAAGACGATTCCACTTCTAGGTCAGGTTAATGAAAATGTTCACGCTGTGGGTTGTGGGTGGAATGTATATAGCTCTGAATATGTAGATGAATATGAGATATCATAAATAAAGATGATGTAAAGGAAATGAAATGAAAAAAGTAACACTATTAGCCTATTTCTGCCAGGAATCCCATGCGAACAATGAGAAGTGTTGCATGCAGAGCAGAGTCTGCAGAGCAGCGCGTGGGAGAGCGCTTTGCAATTTCAATGTTTGATTTCTGCACCTGCAGAATTCACTTAAACAGGCCACCCCACATCCTGCCACAAGGGTCACAAGGGGTACTCGTGCAGTGTCTGCATTAGTATTAGAGTCTAAAGTTATTATTACATTGGTGTTGTTGACGTATGTGTTGGATTATAAAAACAGACAAACATCTCACTTACTGCTGAGTTTTGAGGTGTTTCTCTCTTCTCTTGTGTCAAAAACCGTGGTGTTGAGTTCAATGGATGAATTTTGAAAGGCTGAAGTGAAGATGAGGAAAGAACTTTTACTTTTACAGTCAGTAACAGAATGACCATGAAGCCCCTACGAGCTACTCACCAGCAAACCCACATCAGACATACACTGCAGGACTTCAGAGGACTCACGGCCTCACCACCATGGTTTGTGTGTGAATGGGTGAGGTCACACACAATCTGTTCACAGTTTACAGTTCTTCTCTACAGAGTTTTTTTGTGTTTTTCATATGAACGTTTTGCTTGTTTTAGTGTCGTTTTATCGTTATTGTTTAAAATGTTTTGACTTTTCTCAGTCTTAATAAATTATCAGTAAAAACAATAAAATTTCCCATGAATACTTGAGAATAGAGATGAATAATAGAACTAAAATGTTCAAGATGTCCCACTGGTAAAATTTAAACCCCACATTAAAAACCATGTGGTTACATTTAAGAATAAAGATGATTCGAGATGATTAAAAAACATGCGTGGCAATAAGATGTGCTGAATACACATATGAAAAATAAAACACTAAAAAAAGAACTAGTGTCCTGTTTATGATTATTTAGAATTTCATTATTGTGCCATATTAACTTATTAAGTGAAATAAATACACCTGAAAATAGCATAAAATTTAAATCACAGCATGTAACTAAACACGTTGTCATTTCCAGTCTATAATGATACAAAAGTTTAATCTTTTTAAATCTATTTATAAAAGTTAGTAAATATATAATACTCGACACCTTACCTTGACAAAACCAGCTCAGCTGGATAATGTAAAAACATTTCAGAAGCATCATGTTGTCTCTGCTCCTAGGTGGAAGTCACACAACTCAATTCTGCTGAACGTGTCTGTGCGCTGTTAGGTTTTCTTCCCATTTGTTGCATCGTAGCAGGAAGTGAAAACTGCATAGCTTTATAGTATTTATTGTGCGGTAAATATGATCAAATATTATATCTTCATTATAATATTAAGTATCTTAATAATAATATTAAGTATCGTCATAATAATATTAAGTATATTCCAAATTAAATAAAGTAATAAAAAATAAAATGTAATGTTTTTGTTTAATATTAAGTTTTATGTTCAATAATAGGTGTTATAAAATTTTTCCATTTTCCAAAGGGAAAATAAACTGCTATATATTGATTCAATGATGGAACCTTAAAATGTTTTAAATTGCACGAAAATCGAAATCAGTTTTATTAAAACCGAATAATAATAATAATGATGATGATAAAATACAGATAAAAAATATTAAGTAATTTAAAAAACGTGTCTGTTGCTTTCTCTTTCATTGCTTTGTATGATCAGCATTTCTACTCTTCCCGTGTTTAGTGGTTTTGTGCTGTTTCTGTCCTCCCCGCAGTCTGGCTTGTCTTGTAATGTTGCGGTGGTTTAAATAAAGTTTTGAGTAAAATGAGGCTTTGTTTACATCCGGCTTCAGAAGCACGCGCTCAACTCACCCCTCTCGGGTATTGGCTGTCCGGATGTGTAGCTCCGCCCACCACCGGCAGACCGGAACCTTTAAGTGACAGAAAGCAAAAAATGTAAACGTTTTATCTTATGTTCTGCTCAAACAGTGACTATAAAAGTACACCTAAAGTGAAGTACATGATTTTAAAAAGTAACTTTTACTGGTAACTAACTCGTGTTTCCTCATTGAGTTACTTGTTTAGTCATTAGCGTACTGTTTTCGCTTCTTGTAGCATTAAATCGATTCAATTGAAGACCATTTTACAAAGCTAACCGAACCGCATTCATAACCACTGGTATTCAACTTATTTACTTATTTTATTTTATCTAAATAAAAACATCCGCTTACATTTTTAGGGTTGGAAGTATACACATGCGCATTGTGGCGCAGACGCACGTTCATTGGCGCCAGCGCCAACTGCAAAGTAGTTATTTCCATTTGGGCTCAGAACCGAAGAGGGTAAGCTGCGCACAGATTAATAATAGTAAGCTAGCTCATGTAGCATCACGGTATGTTTACACCTGTGGTTCTTCTTTGTGTAGCAGAATGTGTTGTAGTGTTTATTGTAAACCACTTTGTTGGTATTTTACTGTCCGGTTGGAGTTCGCAGTGAGACTACTGCTGTAAAACATGCTAGCGTCACAGTTAGTTAAAATAAACTCGCTAAACATCGTGTTGACTTTACTGTGCAGTTATTTATCAACTTGATTGAACCGGGAGGAAACAGGAAGGCAAACGTTGCAAAGCTCCTGGGCTGTAATGAGTTAATTAGCACACTCTCCGTGGCGTGGTGGCATTGAAAGTCGAACAATAGTGCAAAGCTAATGCAGTGATCATAAAGCAGAATCGATCAAATAGTGTTAAACTCTGAGCAGGTCCTGAATGTTTCTGTGGACAAAATGTCCTCCCTGAGCCTTTGTGTTGTCGCTGCACGCAGGGGAACAGTCGGAGCGTCCACTGCCTTTGTCCTGGGGCTTTTTTTTGTCTCATGCAGCTGCAACAATCTTTCCTCCATTTCTAAAGATGATGTGTAATGTATGTGAGAAGCAGCGTTTTGTTTGAGCTGATTGAAGCTGGAGAGCGTTTGAATGATAATATCTGCGGTAGTTGAACAAAGCATACTGCTGAGACAAATTGCGGGTTTGTGCGGGAATCAAAGTGCGTTTTTATGCTTTCATAGAGCTGCAGCTGGTGGTTAACGTCCGGTATTTGCATACCGGACCCAAGTGCCAACTTCCTGGTTCAGTCGTTAATAAACACTGACACCGTTTCCTGTTTTACAGATGAAAGCAGCCACAGATATGACAGGACGCAGGTAATGCCATCTTATACAAAGTTTACAAAAGCAGTCGCAGACAATAGTCTGTCCCTGTCTTCATATGTATATTATATGAATAAAGAGCTGAGCTGGAACACTGTATAAAGTCATCATAAGTAAAAAATCTGCTGTCATTGCAGTGGCCGCCTGCCAAAAAGATCTGAAAATGGGCAGAAAAGCAACGGTACAAAGGTAAGAGACAAACTCTAACTGCTACTAAAAAGCTCTGATCACTGTGCAGACAAAGACTTACAACTTTTTCTTTGCAGCAGAGCAACAGGAAAAAGATTCAGCCCCTGGCGAAGCTGCACTGTGAGGAGGTAACCGTTTGTTTTCTCTCAGATACATGTTGTCTGCCTTCCCTGTTCCCTGTCAAGTGACAAAGTTTCATATCTGTTTCAGAACCAGACGGTACTGGAAGGCGTCACTAAGCCCTGTATCCTCATCGAGACCCCTGAGAAGGGAGTCGCCATGGACTGTGACGAGCCCGCCCATCCTCCCACAGACCCCTTGGTGTCACCGCTGCATCACTTTGGGTGATTGTTGAATAAAAATGTCCGTCTAGCATCAGTCATCAAAGGAGTTCAACACATTGCATCAGTTTTTTTTTCTCTGTTGGTAACAGGTGTAGATCATTTGAGGACGTTTGGGTAAAGATGGTTGATAAGGAGCAGAATCACAGACACAGCAAGAGCTTTCTGCAGAATCACCCCAACCTAGAGCCTGGAATGAGGTCAATCCTCCTCGACTGGCTGATCGAGGTGATCTTTTATTTGCGCCTTCCTGCTTCCTGCTTGAAAAATCTCTGATGTATTAACATCATGTCTGTTACAGGTGAGTGAGGCCTTCACTCTTCACCGGCAGACGTTCTACCTGGCACAGAATTACTTTGACCGCTTCATGTTGACTCAGAACAACATTGAAAAGAGCATTCTGCAGCTCATTGGGATCACCTGTCTGTTCATTGCATCAAAGATGGAGGTAAGAAAGAACATGCTTTAAAAAGAGACTTTTCAAAGAAAGGAAGCACAGCTGAAG
The DNA here is from genome assembly GCF_900634625.1 of Parambassis ranga. NCBI lineage: Eukaryota > Metazoa > Chordata > Actinopteri > Ambassidae > Parambassis > Parambassis ranga. The sequence goes on along the minus strand of NC_041023.1, from coordinate 4,101,885 downwards.
CTGCAAGGAGGAGAGGGATTCATTGAAATGCTGATAAGAAAACAGGGCCTGATGCATATGGAGTGATGTTGGAGGTTACATGTGAATGATTAGTGTCTTACCTCCTCACAGGAAGCTTGTCCTCCGAAGGTCTCTCAGATGGCGTATGTGACAGCAGGGACCTACTATGAAGAAGAGATCCTTCAGATGGAGTTAATCGTTTTGAAGGTAACACTGTTGTGTGTTTGTTTTTTATTTGTATGTACACACAGGCAAACTTCAAGTTATACATAACTGTGTTCCATGTCTGTTTTCCAGACGTTGCAGTGGAACCTTTGTTCCAAAACAGCGCTGTCCTGGCTGAATGTTTACTTCCACATGGCATCAATGAACGCCACCTCTGACCTGCTGGAGCCGCCACATTTTCCACAGGAGGCTTACGTAGTAATGACACGTGTAGGTGTTTACATTCAGCGCACATGAGTCGATACTGTTCCCTCATATCAGACAATTTATTTTTCCTTTTTTGGGATTTTTGTAGCTTTTAGATCTGTGCACCCTCAACATAGACTCCCTGGACTTCCAGCATCGAGTGTTGGCCGCCTCAGTCCTGTGTCACTTCATACAGCAGGAGACTATTGAAAAGCTTTCAGGTAAGATCCTATTTATGGATGAATACAGCTGCATATCCACATCATTCAAACTCAGTAGCTGCACCATGATCAAAACAAGATCTAAACGCACTTGCTCAGTGTGTGTGTATGTGTGTGAGACATCTGATGGTTTCTCGTGTCCAGGTCTGTCCAAAGACGTCATCCAGCCTTGTGTCAGCTGGATGAGTCCTTTTGTGGAAACGGTCAGTCGCTTAGGCAGCGTGACACTGAGGGAGTTTGCTAAAGAAGTAAAGAAAGAAGAAAAACACAACATCCAGACACACGCAGACTACATGACCATGCTGGTTGGTACCTGATGTTGGTTCTATTTGTATCCTCTGCTGTCCACAGTGATGTTTACCTTCATCTTTATTTCTTTTAAGGAGACTGCAGCTCAAATGGCGAACAGTCAGTTTCTCTCTCCTCCAAACAGCAAAGAGAACATCTGCACGTTCTCCAGCGTTCTTCTGTTGTAAAGTACAGGCTCAACTGATGTGAGTGTGAACAGAGGACAACAAGGGTCAGTGTCCTGTGAAGACAGGGATACTGTGGGAGATAACATGACTGCCAGTGTACAGTGTGTAAGCATTATTCAGGACATTTTAAAGACTTTTTGCCAAAGCTTGTCTCAGTTTGTAGCTTTTCTAGAAATGGGTGTGATTCTGAAAAGAAAGAAGTCAGGGTTGGCTCTAAGCTTAAAGTCATTTCTAGGAAATGATGTGATTTGTGCAATTGTTTAGCATCTTTTAGCATATTAAATATGTTCATAGGCAACAGAAAAAACCTTGAAACACTGCATCGAATGAAATGTTAAAGTGAAATCTGCTGAAGAAGGTGCCCTGCATGTTTCTCTTGTTACTTTTACCAAGCTGTTTAAACTGATGCAGCAACTCAGGGTGTTTTTTAATAAGAATTCACATCAGATTACAAGTGTACAAATGAACTGTATTTATTTAGAAGTTTATTTTCTACCCCAAAATAAAATATACATTCCCACCATGCAGTGAGTGTGCTCCGTGTTTGTACTAAAAGTACAGTTTGGCCATCGCCTGCAGGAATTTCTTCTTTCTTTTCTGTGCAGCCAGCTGCAGCACCTCCTCTGGGTTACTGGTGTTTAGCTCCGCCTGTCCGATCGCTTTTATCTGAACAGTTTGGAGATGTCAGAGTTAAAACATGACTCTGCCAAGTTCTCCCTCTGGCAGTATAATGGTGTGATTTCGAAATCAGTTTTTTTTTTAACTTTTAGACCTCCATTCATATGTTTCTATACATCAAATCTGATGAAATGAACACTTACAGCTATCTGTCTCTTCTCAGCCTCGCCTCGTTTATGGTGAATATCTGAACAGAGAGTCAGGAAGAAAAACACACTACAGAAAACAACAGGTAGAATATAAGAGCCTCACTAAACGTTATCTATAAGAGAAAGGATACGTGTGAGATATTCCAGGATGGTGACGTCCCAGATGTAGTCGTAGAATGAGTCCATGGCATCATGACTAAGGAAACATGACACATGTCAGTAGGGATTCTGTGGTTAATATAACATAACGAGTCCGGCTGCGTCGTACCTGCTCTGCTCCTGAAGAGCTTTGAAGGCCGTCATGTAGTCGACTTCTCTCAGAAACTGACACAGAACAGCAACCTGATGAAAACACAGCCCGGTGTGTTACAGTACAGTCAGACACAGACGCCCACTTTTACACATGACCCGCCCCGGTTTGACCTCTGACCTGTGTGTGGCAGTTCATCATCGAACAGCACTTGATCATCCTCTTCAGGACCTGCAGTTAAAACGGTCACAGAGTTATTAAGGAATTACTCTCATGTGTCTTTAACGGTTAGGGCTATTACCTGGTCTGTGTAGATGTCAGGTGGAACAGCTTTGGTGAAGAAGTCTGAGCACACGGCTCCAGCCTGGAGGTAAAGGTTCAGGGCAGCAGAGTACTGATTTGTCACTACAGAGGGAGAAAAAGAGGCTCAGCAGAAACATTCATACTTTTTCTTATTGGTGGCAAATAACAGTTCATACGTCTCTTTAAAGAAATGGTTCACCAGCAAACCTCTTCCGCTTCTCACCAAAGTAGATGTCAGCCTGTGTGATGAGCCACGACTGGTTGTTTGGGTTCAGAGTGAGAGCGTAGGTCACCAGCTCCTTCACCGTTACTGCCACTGCTTCCACATCCACCGCCTGGATGCTGCTCAAAAACACAAAGCATCACAACACAAACAGCTAACGTTATACTTCCTCTGACTTTTAAAATAAGAGCTAAGAGATGTTTTGAAGTGGAGGACAGAACGAAGCAGCTAATTCCAGTCTCCTCATCGTGTAACACTCTTAAATTAGCACCAGAGGAGAAACGGCTCTTACTTGGGGAGAGAAGACGGCCAGATGGAGAGGTGTTCTGCTGTCACTTCATTCACAATGTCATCCTGAAGAAGAGGATGAGAAGAGGTTAAAAGTTCAGTAAGCATTCTACAGTTTTCCGTCATGATGTGGGAGCTGCTGTTTAATTCGTTACCACATCCTTCCCACAAATTTAGTCAGACGCTTACCCGCACGATGCTGTGTAGTCTCACAAACAGTGAGATGAGAGTTGTCAGCACTAACGGCTCCTGGAGAAAATATCACAAAACGTGTCATTTAAATATCTGTAACAGTTCCACAGTGTGTTAAGAGATACTTACTCTGAGTTTCTTGATGAACGTGATGAATTTGCTCCTGAATGGGTTTGACAATAAGACACAGCAGAATGAGTGCGATTGTCTGGTACAGACATCATTAAAATCTTCAATGTCAGGCTGTGTGTGTGTGACATACCGGTGCAGGATGCCCATTGAGGACTCCCTCTGTTTAATCAGGCCGACTCGGCCATCACTGTTCCTCTTGTGCTGGATGGAGACGCTGCAGATCTGAACCACCACGTCCCACAGCTCCTTGGCGGTGCGTCGGCTCTCTTTAGGACCTGGGAGCTCTTTGCATGTGGAAGCCAGGAGCTGCCCGAGCTAGAGGGATGAACAGGAAACAGGAAGAACTTATCAGGAGATCTCTCCGAGTATTGAAGAATGTGAATAAACCAGAACACCCAGACAGAGAGGATGCAAATTCAGGATGTCCTGATCTGATCACGTGATTGGAAATTGGGCCCGATAATGTGATTTCAGACTCGATCGGAATCGGACATTACCTCCCGATCAGGACTCGGATATATATTTATTAGGGCTGTCAAAGTTAATGCCTTCGGATCGGGACTCGGTATCGGCAGATACTCAAAATCAAATGACTCAGACTCGGACTCGAGGGCAAAAAAACCTGATCGGGACATCCCTAATGCAAATTGAAGCAAATGTGACTTTAATGTGTCGTTACCTTGATGTACGGGTTGTTCATGACCAGAGATGGCGGCACCTGCAGGGTCAGGTAGTCGTTCTCCCTCCAGTTTAACATGAAGGCCACGCACTCCTCTCCTACCACCTGGCGCAGGGGCAGATCTAAAGACAAAGACCAGCATTCCCTTTAGTGCACCTTCAGTTTTTGTACCGTGTCTTATGGAGCTTCAGGTCAGTGAGTAAAATGTGTCACAGTGTCGTCACCCTCTTACCGTGAATCCTCATCTCCAGGTAACCTCTGACCCTGCTGACCAGGTCGGGAGGCGGACGCTCCTTGCTGCCCTCGGCTGCCATAGTCTCGTGAGCGCGCACCTCCAGCAGCAGCATCTCATTCAGCATCACCTGCCGCAGCTTCGGGGAGAACTCTGTGACCAGCTCCAGGCAGGCGGAGAAAAGCTGACGAGCGTGAAAAAAGTCCTAGAGATACCAGGAAGACACGATGGAGGTGATTCTGACTGATGTCATGTCAATTATCATTATTGTGTACGCTAAGAGATAATGGCATCAAACCTTTATTAAAATGCAGTGGAGTCCTTTGGCCATGAGGATGTACACCAGGTCCTTGGTCAGGTTGTCTTTGATGCCCAGTATGACGTTGATGTAGTCAGGAGGAACCTCCCACTGCGCATACAAACAGGAAGTGTTACATGAACAGTGGATAAATGGATGTCTGATTCTGCTCCTGAGGGATTCTTTGACCTCTGACCTTGCTGTTCACCCTCCAGAAGGGTCGCTCTGCTATCCCGTGCAGTTCAATGAGAATCTGCCGGATCCTGCGAGGCTCCAGCAAGAGGATGAGCTGCTGCTCCAGCTGCCCGATGTTCACGCTAGCTGAAGCTAAAAAACAGAAATTAAATCAGTCACAACCTCAAGAAAACGGCTGGCAGCTCTTCCTGTTGTCTGTACCTGGAATGTCGTAGAAGGAAGGCAGAGGTTTGGCGCTGAGGTTGATGGTGGCCGACCTCTTCCTCATCTGCTCCACGAGGACCTTCCTCTCCTCCTCCTTCAGCAGCTCCATGAAGAGCTTATGAGACGACACCACGAACACAAGGGACAGATCCTCCAGGCTTTCACAGAGAGTCCTGCGCCACAGAAACGAAGACAGATCAGTCTGACATAAAATCAGCACTGTGTAGACCTCAAACCTACGCCTGACTAACTTCATGAAATTCGCCATGTTTCTTCTGGGTGTCTCAGACGGACGGTCCTTTTCCAGCGAACGTGTGCAAACCTGCAGGACAAAGAAAATCTTACTTTACTTTCTGAAACCAAACTACACTCAAACACCTGCCGTATTCACTTACCTCTAAAATAAAGTCCACCATTCGTTTGCTGGGCTTGAGAAGCAGCTGCTGGAAACGCACACTGAGCACTTCTCCTTCCAGAGCATCTCGGACGGCATTACAAACACACAGCTTGTGACAGACCTCATCCAGGCCGGACTCCCTGCACACAGACAAATCATATCTTTAGCATTATTAACGTCAGCTTTGTGTATCTGTGTAGTTGAGCGTGTGCTGTGTGAACAGGGTTTTGTTGTACCCTCACCCTTGCTGGACTTTATACAGGAATTCCCGGTGAACAGAGCGTCTGAAGTGGTTCGGCAGACTGCGGATTACGTTGTCTTTGATGAAGGCTTCGATGACGGCCTGTGAGAGAGAGAGAGTCTCACATGTGTCAGGATCTTTCAGTCTTATTTATATCTGGCAGTTATATCATTATATACCTGGTAGTTGTGTGCCCGGATCAGGCTGTTGATTTGGTCATAGGGGGTCATCTGAGGGTCGCCGGGGTCACAGTCTCCGGTCATAGCTTTACAGGCGTTCCAGTACCCAGCGAGGCGCTTCTCATCCAGGTGAACGTGGACAGTCAAGTCCAGCTAAAAGACAAAAAGGAAGGATTGAAAGGCAAACTGCGTTTAGGACAAGTATATGACACTGTGATCCTGAGGGCAGAACTACCTTCTTTAAGAGTTCCTTTGTCTGTCTGAAGTGATCCCGGGCTTTCTCATAGGCCGACTGGTCTGTGCAGCCTTGATGGAAGAAAATAGCTCCCAGATCATAATGCACCTGAAACAAAAACCACTTCATTCAGACTGATCTGCAGCTCAAAATATGGATCCCTGAAAGACATCGCCGAGCTCTCCACCCACCTGACAGTGCAGCTCGTCAGCACTGATGCAAAGCCCCGCGGTCGATGACTCCGTTTCTCCATTAGCGGCGGCATCTGCGGTCAGCAGGTCTAGAGTCCTCAGTGTGTGAACATAGAAGTCTTTCTTCAGCCGCAGCGCTCCTTCCAGGACGCTGATGGAGTCGGCTGCCTGCTCTTTCAGCTGAGGGAATAAAAGCAGCAAATTCAGCACCACGATCATTCAATTCATTCTAAATCTGGACAGCATGCTAACCCACTCACCACAGTGAGGATGTTTTCAGTCATTTCTTTCTCCTGCTGCACGATATTTATCCTGCGTTAGATAAAGGAGAACTCATCCAGGTCTTTTGGATTAAACATTAAAATAAAAGCAACAGTGTGTGAATATTTTTAAACAACTTAGTTCTATTCTGAGTGGACACAGGAAGAAAAAGCAGATGTGTTTACATGTTCATCTGGTGAGGTCCGGGTTTGGTTTGTTTCTCTGGAAAGCTGCTCAGCACGATGGTTCTGATGGCCCTTTCAAAGACACAGCAACAAAGATATTTAATCTTCATTTCTCATAGGACTGATCATCCTATTGTTGTTGTTGTCGCATGTAATGACAACAACAATCTACAAATACATTGTTTTAATATTTGTTTATGCAGGTAGTCTTCTTACTGACCATCTGTTGTAGATGATGACAGCCATGGCGGTGGTAGGAGGCAGAGTGGACAGGTCCAAGTCCACGTGTTTCACTCCTGGTGGCACTTTGCTCACGCACAGGAGTTCATTCAGTAACATATTTAACACTGGGATTGTCAGCCTGGGAAGGGGAGGAAGCAGGTGAGATAATGACAGATCGGACCAAACAGAGTAAATCTGCATCCTCACACTCACCCTTTCTCGAGTAAATCTAGATCCCACTTCATGTGTGCAGCCACTTTCAGTGCCAGCAGCTTTAGGGTGCGGTTCCTGCGGTTGTCTGCTGGAGGCTGCACCTGATTCTGCTCATTTACAGACGGCTTAGATGCCTGCTCCAGAAACTGGATGATCAGCTGAACTGGGGTCGGGTCTAATGTGGAAACATAATGCACCACACTATTTATATCACCCTTGATCCATTCAGGTCTGTGTAACAAACATTGACAGTAAATAATCAAACTAAACTGACCTGGGTTTGATTTCTGCAGGTGTTTCTCCAGCAGGCTGCCATCCAGGAGAAACTCAAACCAGGAGGTCTGCAGAGGCGTGCTGGGCCGGCTGCCGGCCACCGCGGCCACCCGGTCCGCTGCTTCAGCACTCATCCTTCCCTGGTTTTAATATCAAGATGTCAGCTCAGGATAACTGTAGGTTCATGAAATCAAATTGGTGCCCCTAATAAAACAACAAAGCTGGGAGCCTTTGACCAGGGGCCCATGGACCCCACCAGAAAATAAATTATTTATTATTATTAATAAAGAAATTTTTATTGTCTAAATAAATCGTTCATAATGACTAATCTTTCAACTGTATTTATTGTTATATTTGTATTGTTTTCGTGGAGTCACAAAGTTTGCATTTTTATTTTTTTAATAATCTTTATTTGTAATGATTTTATACGTTCACTGTTCATTTTCTTAACATATATTTCTTTACTAAAATAATCTCAAAAACTATCCTCGCTGTTTCAAAGGTAACTACATGTCAAAGCTGTTAGCTCGAGTACAGCTAAAGTCTGTTGATGTTTGAATACTTTCACAGTTTCATTCTAACTGGACGGAGCTATACAAGTATATGACATTGATTTGCTCCACGCTGCCGCTATATAAATTTCAAGCGCACCCCAAACATCCATTCTCTGTTGTGTTTAGAGCTTGCGACGTTCTCGGCTAAAATGCTAGCTAGCTAGCTAACGTTCGCTGGCTGGGGCACACACGTTGGGACAGGTTATCTTACCTTAAAAGACCAGAATGATAAAAACAGAGGATAAAAATGGCTGAATGTGCATTAAAACCTAAATATTAAGAGCTGGAGCAGCTGCACAGACTGGTTCTCACATATTTCATTCTGCGGCTCGCCATCCCTCCTCCGTACTTCCGGTTCCGCTTCGTCGCCAAGGCAGGGAAACAGTGCGCCATATTTGCGCATATGCTGCGTTCAAGTCACAGTCAGGTGAAGTCGTAATTATGAGTGTCTGGGTTCAAAATAATCAATTAATGTTTTGTTTGTTTGTTTGTTTTTGTGGTGTGAGTTTTGAAGTTTGTAATCAGGCTGATTACTACTGTGAAATAAAGGAAAACTGAGAACGGGATATGGGTTAATAAAGGGCGTTTTGTCTCATCTTCCATTTACCGACATCTCATAAATTCAACATTCCGCAAACATCTTTGTCAGAGGTTCCTACGTGCTCCTGGCTGCCACCAAATAATCAAAATAATAAAAAGCTAAAATAAAAATAATTTCAGCTCTATTTTCTCTTGGATAGTATAAAAATTTAAAAATATAATGCATCATTTTAAACATGTACTGATGATTATATACAAATCAGATTACAAAAGTAAAAGAACCATCTACAAGTTTGCCCCAGAGATTAACTCATACACACTTTTTAATTTCCATCAGTAAAACCAAATTCTCACAACTTGGCTGTATGCAGAGAGAGACAGATGTGTGATGATGTTTGCACAATAGCACCGAGGGATTTACCACCAAATACTGAAGAACGGATCAGAACCAGTCAGTCCCAGAGAAGAGCGACAGTGATCAATAACAGATGTGGGAGCATCCACCTCTCAATATAAGGCAAACAAAGATAAGGACAAGCAACTTCAGAACAGAGCCTCCACCTTCTAATACAAACTCTCCTTCCACTTCCCTTTTGAAGGTCAGAGCACACAACAAGCAGCATACAGTCACCTTCCCTTTGAAAGCAAAGCATGGAACTTTACAAAACACATGAGTATTTGATAAGGAAGCAAGAGGCAGACAGGCAACATCAGGTTTTAGAATCATTAGACATTATTTCATCTGTTAGATAGTGTGTCCTATTATTAGTTACTGTGTGGTGCTGCATTGTGTAATTAGCCACCATCAAACTATGTCTACACTATAAATGGTCATAACCGTAATACTAATAGCACGTCTCATCCCATGATTAGAAGAAGCTGGACAGCCCAGGAGGTTGGACTTAAAACACCTAAGTTTGGATAAAAAAAAAATGCATAAATACTCCAGTCACACCAGAGGCTTTTGGGAAGCCACGTTAACTTTGTGCTAAATGCTAACAGGCTCATATTTATGCTATGTAGCAAGAATAAAACGTCCAGCTGAGGCTGATGGGATCTGTTACCAGGTTCAGAACTCATCAGACATCAAGAAGGAGACATTAATGTGTGTGTGTAGATCTTCATTGACTCACTGAAATCACTCAGCACCAGCAGCACAAACATGACTGGTAGTCTGGAGATGAAGAAATGAATTGAACCTCATCGACCCCTCCCTGCATTAAAATGCCTCACAGTAACATGAACAGTAACACGTGGCTTATAAAACTACAGTACAGTGATTAGTATGGCATGATTCAACTTAAACATACACATGAAGGCCGTTCCAGTGTGCTCAGCTGATCCCTGCTGGTTTGAATGTGCATCTCCAAGTCTGGAGTCAGACCAGGCCAGTCAGAGCATCAGCAGAGAGGCTGTCAGTACTGAAAGGAGATGACCGAGTTCACTTTATAGACGTGATACGAGCGGTTCCAGAAGACCCGAGTGAAGTAGTTTGTGTAGGGCGAGTAGTTCATCTTTATCTCGTGGCAAAACCGCCCATACTTGGAGAAGGAGTAGATCTCTCCTTTGTCATAGACGACCTGAACAGAACAGACAGATCGTGGATGAAATTTTAAAGAAATATAAATAAACATTTACCGTATTTTCCGGACTATAAGTCGCACTTTTTTCATCCTTTGGCTGGGTATGCGACTTATACTCAGGTGCGACTTATATATTTAAATATACAGTTAGTCAGCCTTGTGTCCTGACGTCCCATTACAGATATAATGGCAGCTGTTCTGTCCCTCTCCTGACGGTTCTCTTCCACCTCTAGCTTGTCCACACTTTGCATTCCGAGAACAGGTGATGATTAATGACAGATTAAACTCACATGTCCATTGGAGATGTCGAGCAGGTCTTTGATCCTGCAGCCTTCAGTAAGACTGAGCTCGTTACAGATGGACTCCTCGATGATCACATAGTTGATCTTTTGCGACGTCAGGAGCTTATAGATGTCCTCTGCTGATCTCATCGCATACACCTGATACATCTTCAACAAGAGAAAACATGTCCCAATGAACAACACAGCCTCACTGAGGAGCACAGCACGTCTAATGTTCTCACTCACGTCCTCGGTTTTCTTCAGCAGGTGGATGTCTGAGTACAGTGGTAAACTAGTTACAGCTGAGCCTGAACACAACTTCACTGCTCCCAACAGCTGGGGACTTCCTGCGAACACCGCTGCCACCGGAGCCTGCGACCTGGAGGAAGAAGCAGTTTGACGCCTCAAATATGACTAATAAATAATCTTCTTAACTTCAGCAAGGATCAGACGACCCCACCTGATCCAGCTCATCAGCTCCACTGTGTCCGGGTCGTAGAACTCCTGCAGGTCCGACAGATCCGCTAACACACGAGGGCAGTACTGCAACACGGGAAAGAGAACACATGATGTGTATGGGACATGGAGAGCTTCTAAAGGAGACAGGCTGGAAGTCTTACCTCTCTCCACAAACTGAAGCCGATGATGGTGGGAACAGCTGTGCTCAGAATCAGAGACTGGAGAAGGACAAAGAAACGACACGACTATTCAACAGATGAGGGTGTTTAAATCCAGAAATCCTTGTAAAACACACTGACCAGCACTACAGGGTGGATGGACCTCAGTTTGAGCCACTTAAACACGGTCATCCACAGGTCTGGAGAGCACACACCAAATGCTGTGAACATGCATACATACGGTGTCCACAAATACTTCATCCTGCAGGAACACAGGAGATGTTTAACTGAGCCGAGCAGAGCTTTTAGAAAGCACACATACTGCAGGTGGACGTACCCGTCGAACAGCAGAGCCAGACCTCCAAACAACAACGTGTGAAACACATGATAGATGACCTGAGGCTGCTCTCCTATACAACCATCCTCCAGTTTGTGCTGGGTGTTCAGTGGCTGACCGCTGTGGAGGAGAGAACGTAAAGCACATCGTTTGATCATTCTGCAGCATTTTGGCTTGAAAAATAAAACCATTTTCAGAGTAAAGTGTGACGGGCTGAACCACCTGAGTCTTCTGTAGATGGTCTGCAGTGTGGACAGCAGGCAGACAGCAAGGACCAGGAAGTAGAAGGGAAGAACTGAGGCCTGCGTTAGTCGTAAAAACAAGTCCTGACTGGGTGTTTGCAAACTGTCCTGGCACAGGAGGAAGTTGGTGACAAAGTCCCTGACGCACACACAAAAAAAACATGCTGTTAGACCTCACACACTGACGGAGGCGCAGTGAGAGTCCAGCCTGTGTTTTAACTCACGTTGTGGTGTTGAGACCAAACTTTACTTCAAGGAACTTCAATATGAAGTCGCTCTCACTGACAGGGATGAGTTTCTGTGGATGAAAAACACTGATTACAGCCTCATAACTGACCCACAGATGTGTCAGCAGTCCCATGTGTGAATGTACCTTAACTAAATAACTGAAGGTGATCCCGGTGGTGAAGACCAGGTGAAAGTGTAGGCAGAGCTTCATCACTCTGGCCACGAGAGGCCCCACCTTCATCTTTTGCTGGAACAGATACAAAGCTCAGTTAATCACGAATAAATCAACAGTAACATGCCACGTCACGAAGGGGAGCTAACGCTACCTGGAAGTACCTCGCGAGCACTGAGCCGATCAGGAGGCTCAGCAGGGGTGAGCTGAGCAGCGCTGCATTCTGAAACTGGAACAAGTAGGCCAGGAACAAGGAACTGAGGTACACCTTGTGAATGTCAGCCATCTGTTCGACACAGAAACGACAGGAAGTGAGAGGAGAGACAGAAATACAGAGATGCTAGCAGTTTAGAAAGCTAAAACAAAGCTTCAAAAATAAAAGCGTAACCCTGGTTATGTAAATTTATGCTAATCAGACCATCCAGGAGAAGATTCAGTAGACATATTGGTGAAGTCCTGCGTTACCTTACGTGGCGGCACCAGGTCAAAAGAGTCAAGCAGAAACAGACAAAGGCCTTGGACAAAGAGCACGTAGTGACTATGCTCCCAGAGCAGCAGGAAGGTGAAGGTGGTGGCACTCATGGTGAGATAGCAGAACATCTGCAGGGAAACGCAGCTCATCAGCAGAGGATTCATTCATCATAAATGAGGGAATATGTGAGACTCACCTCAGCGGCAGAGCTGATGTTGTTGCTCAGGAATCCAGTCAGAGCTGCAACCTGGCAGGAGAAGTACGGCAGAGCCCAGTTGTCCCGTAGAGGTATCGAATGATCCACTTTGGTGGTGTCTGCCCTGTGGGAGAGACGACTGTGGTAAGGTGGGCCGACCACAGGAAGTGCTGACACTTCAGTTTGACACTTGTTATCCGCTCACCTGTTAATCACATACCAGGCCACAGCCAACATACCGGCCACCCAGGTGCCACTCATCACCCAGCTGCACACAAACAGGGCAGTGACATAGACCGCCTGGAGGCCGAAAACCGCCCCGATGTAGAAGTAGATGGGCTCCACATAATCCTGAGAGACAAAGACACACTTTAGTCATTGTGACCCGGAGATTTATACTTCATTTGTGTGAAACACACATTGTCTTTTTACTTCTTTAATGACCAGCTAAACAACTGTGGGGATGATGTGTTCCTGACAGCAAAAGGAGAAATACACCCTCACCTGGCTACCTGTGAGTCTGTAAATGAGGCTGGTGATGAGCTCTGGATAAAGGAACAGGCGTTCCACTGCGTTGATGGTCTGACCTGAGATGGTCCTGTTGTCTATCGTCAGCTCATAAAACCCTGGGAAAAAAAAAACACCACAGTGAAAATCGGATTCATGTTGAGTGTGGTTAGATCTGTATGAGCGCACACGTACCTCTTTCAAAGGATGGTGCTGCTAGCATGTGCTTGTAGTAGTAATAATAGAGCCCGCTGCCTCCCTGGAACGTGATCTCACGCTCCAGTTCCTGTGATAAATCTGTATTTTAGAGCTGGTAGATATGGCTGCACAGTACATATGTGATGGAAGCACAACACAACAGTCTCCCACCTGTCGAGTCGAAAACCAGAACTTCCTGTCATGATATGTAGATAGATACACAGCATAGAGCATGCCACACGCAACTGCTGCCAGGCACCCGAAGAACACCCGCACCAGGCGCTGCAGAAAAACCGCTGAAGGACAGAACAGTGAACACAACACAACAACACTTTATAAACCTATGTCTATGTGTGCTTATTCCCACCAGTGTGCTTTGTGCGTATTTAAAATGCACATACATGTAGTTAAGCTCTTGGGTCTTCTGACAGGGGGCTGGTTTGGTTCTTCATGTTGATCACTAACTTCTCCTTCCTCTCTCTGCTGCAGGTTGTCCTCTGCTCCGCCGCTGTCTGTCCTCTGTTCGTCTTCATCTTCATCGCCTGCTACACAAAGTAGACAGTCCACTTATCACAGCATCCACACAGTGATCTGATGTGTCACATCATAAAGGTTAAGCAGAGCTGGATGATTCTGCACAGGATGCTAACAGGAGTTTAGTTAGCAAACTGATAAATTGAATTCACTTACGTTTTGCTTGCGGCTCTGCATCATTTTGGCGCTCCTCTTCCTCATCTTTATCCCCTTCTAAAATCTCTGATTTGCGGCATCTTAGTTCAGTCATGACGAGATCAAGTTAATCCAAGAGGAGTTGTCTGATGTTTACAGGTAGCAGCATGCTAGCTAACAAGCTAACAGAAGATCGCTTTAAATTAATGTTTACTTTGAACTAAACAGGTGGCCCGTTAGGCTACAAACGTGTCTTTAGCGGACTGACTTTTCCTGCACAGAGACACAAACCCAGCAGCTCATTCGCGGTGTTTCGGTGGATGATGACAGTGTGGAGGACTGAACTTAGCGCTGCAGCTAGTGGGCTGCGAATGGGGGACATGGCGGACGTACAGGATGGCTGCAAAAACCAGCGAAGAAGAGCTAATACGGAAGTTGATTCAAAATTCACTTAATTTAGGAAAAATTAAATTGTTTTTTTTTTTTACACAACTAGGTATATGTATATGCAACAATTGTAAAGTAAATAAATCATGAATATAATAAATAAATAATAAAACGCCATTGAAAATGAACCACTGTAGTTCAATAATATTTAATTCTCAAATTACACTTTTGAAAACACTACATTTTTCTTTTTCACATATTGAATGTCACTTTTTTTTAATTCCCAGGTCTTTTTTAATTTTCATTTTATCAATTGACATAAAACGACAGTTAAAGAAAAATACCAATAAGTATAGAATGCCGAACCAGCTCATAGTGAAAACAGTTTAATACAACAGAACCTATTTTCACCACTGAATGTGGAGTGTGCTGTTAATAGGAATGCAGAGATGTAACAACAGTTGAAGTATTGAGTATTTTCTCTAATAAAAACAATAGGCACATACAGTAAACATCTCACATAAAATCCCGATAGGACCAGATAAAATTGAACCTAACCTAAAAACTGGAGTTAAAACCCTTTAACCATAAAACCATAAAACACACCGATGAACTTGTATAACAAAACTGTGCCTCCATCAGCGTCCGCTCATTTTTACTCTGATGATTCCTCTGAACCTCTGCAGTCTCCCTTTGCAGTAATTGATGTTTCATCTTAGGAGAATAAGAAAACGGTTATGTTTTATTGCAGTAGCAGTAATAAGTTTTGAAAAGTAATATGTACCTGTTCTGTTTTTCTTTGGGCTTCCTTTAACATCACAGCGCTCCAGCTCGATCCTCAGGATTTTCGTCACTTGGGGGTGTTTGATTAAAGGTTCATCATCTGAACTGTTGCTTGATGAATCTATAAAATTAATTAAAATAAATAATCACATGAAATGGTACTAAAGGCGGAACACAGGAGTCAGAGAGCGTACCTGTCACAGGCTTCTTTTTGGGCTTTTTAGGAGTAGTCTGCCTCTTCTTTGTAGCTGCAGCCTTTGTTTTGGGTTTTTTCTTTGTGGAGCTCTTTTTCACAAAATTAATCAAAGGCTCGTCGTCCGAGCTGTCACCACTGGGCTCTGTCAAAGAGAAGGCACAGAAAGAAGGAGTTAAAGTTGTGGTTGCTATGTTTTAAGTCTGAATGACTTCAGGAGTACCTTGTCTCTTTTTTGAAGCACTCTTTTGTGATGCTGCGCTCTTCTTCTTTGCGTTTGTCTTCACTGGTTTCTTCTTCTTGGCAACAAGGTTCGCCAGAGGCACATCGTCATCATCATCATCGTCGTCTGAGCTGCTGTCTGAGGGTTTATAAAAATGACGTTCTACTCATAAGTACATGTACTTCTTCTGTTACTTCTGGACAGTTGAATGTAGAGGGCGTGTACCTTTAAGTAACTTGTTTGTACGTTTTGTCGGCGTTTTCTTCTTTTGCTTTTTAGCAGTATTTGTCAGTTTCCTCTTGACTGTTGCTAGTGGCTCGTCATCTGAGTTGTCACTGGAAGTCTCAGCGTATTTAACTAAAATGAAAAAATTTTACCTAAATATCAGTTTGCTAGATGTTCCCCGATCCCAAGGTTTAACACTTACCTCTCTTCTTTGCTGCGTTCCTTTTTGATTTGATAACTTGGGATGCTTTTACAGCTGGCACGTTGGACGCCTTTCTCTTGGATCTCTTGGCAACTGCACTCAGAGGTTCATCTTCTGAGTTATCAGCATTGTTCTGTGTATCTGTGTAAGAAATGGAAGTCAGGATTAAGTGTCTGATAAAAATAACAGCAGATAGATGAAGCAGCAGAAACAAATCATCTCACCTCGCTTCTTTTTCTCATCAGATTTTTTGGGTGGCGGTGAAACGGATTCCTTGGCAGCTCTGGAGGACACTTTGGCAATTTTAATCATAGGCTCATTATCAGAGTCATCATCAGCATTCACATCTAGACGAGTTAAAGCCAAAAACGTAAAGCCAGACATGTCAGAACAAATCATAACCCACAGCTTTTGTGTAGTGCACATAGCCACCTGCGTTTTTTTGATTTGTGCCGTTCAGCCTGGGCGGCGTGTTTTCCTTCTTTTCCTGTTTTTTGGGCGATTTTGTTTTTAATGCTGTTTTCTTCTTTTGCAGCGGCTCGTCGTCCGAGGAGTCATACAAAGCTAAAAGAAGACACAAACAGACAACATTTGTCTTAAAATCATCAACGCACAACCACAGAAGCTGCTCTGTCGTTATACCTTTGTCTTTTTTGGAGTGTGTTGTAGAGTTGGACCTTAAGCTGGGTTTGGTTTTCCCCTCACTGGGTTTTGTTTCAAGGAGCTTTGACAGAGGCACAAAATCCTCACAGCTGGAGCTGTCCTCTCCTGATCAGACAAAACAAACAACAGCATTTTCCAGTTATTTCAACACCGAAAGTTTCACTAAAACTCCCTTCATACTACTAAAGTAATAAAAATACAAAGAATCAAATGTAAACAGTATAAAAGTACAGCATGAGTGAAGGTGAGTAAACATTTGCTTCCTTTGTGTTGTTAGCAGCAGTGAAGGTTTATTACGAAGTTGTAAGCTAACCTAGCTGCTAGCTACGCACTTTAATAACGCGCGGGCTTCTTCGGCTTAAATAACAAACAGCAGTTGATAACGTGGCTACCTGTGGAGTCACGACTCTCTTCGGCGGTGTTGCAGGCCATTTTTTATGTGTCACTGTAATTTAATAACGATTTTCGTCCGCTAACCGCCAGCTGGGTTTGGCCGTTAGCTCCGTCTTGAGTTGCGTTAGTTTGTGGTTTGTTGTGGTTGTAGCTGGTCGTTCCTTGTTTTTTAACGGTTCCGTGTGATTTTCCGACAGCCTACAGCTAAAAATCGAGGTCCTGGAAGATGTCAGAAAATCTTTTTTAACAACCACCTTCACCCAGACACCGTGGGCACGGCCCCAATTCACGTTTAGTTTGTTGTCTTCCGTGTAGTTTTTGGACGAAGGCGCTATGGCGGCCGTTGATGACGTTGCGAAACGTCATTGGTCTACTGACTTCCGGCTTCTAACTAAAAACTTCCGAATGCAACTAAAACTCTTTATAATCATTTAAATTCTTATTTTAATATTCTAAAAATATATATATATATTTTTAAATTAATTATATCTAAGAAACTTTGAAAAGATGCTGCTCCTTTTATCAGCGGTCAGTTTTCACCTCCTCACAGGGAAGAGAGCAAAGAGAACATACGTCTAAATATTTGCTGCATGTCAGCAACTTGTATTTGCAATTGAATTTTTTTTTAGAACAAAAACAAACAAACAAATAAAAATCGTACATAGATGTTGGTGCTCAGGACAGATGAAGCCTTCAGGCCATCCGACACCAGTGTGATCTCCTGAAAAACACACAGAGCAGATTCAAACTTTATTGAAAGCCTGACTTAGGTTACAGACAGCTCACCTCAACACAACCAGCTTCTATGCACAGACACTTCAGTATGGAAACTCTTTCAAATTGGCCTGTACATGAGTTATATCAGATCAGTATGACATCACATGTAACGCCCCAATAAAACAAAGCCAGGACCACTGCCGTAAACACAGCATTAGGATCAATGGAAGCACAGACGTGTGTCTCAGAGCTGCCTGTGAGCTGATTATGTTATGTATTGTATTGTTGCTTCACATTCAGTCACTTGATCTACAAACCACCATCAGATCACTGTAAAAGGAACTGGAATTTTTAATCAGGCTTGAATTGGGCAGCTACAATAACATTAATGTAGTAGTCATGTTAGCTCTAGTGTTCCTAGCAAGCAGTCTGCGTGTAAGCCTTAATCACACTCACACATCCCTCTCTTAGTGGTGACTGTGAACTGCACTTTGTACTTCAGTACCTGCTTGGCCACAGACACAGCCTGACCCATGTCCTCATCCTGTAGCTGGAACAGCATATAACTCTGTGTTTAGTATTAAACCATGGGGGTGCTTTAGTGGAATAGGGAATCTTGTCAATGTGGAAGGAATCATGAAAAACAGGATGTCAATATCTTCAAAGAAAACTTGAAGCAGCCAAAAAAACCTGGATTTTGGTTGTCAGTTTCTCTTTCATCCAAGGGGACCTTGAGAGCCTCACCAAAGAAGACCACAGGAGCCGTGCCTGAAACACACTGAAAGTGACTCAACCTTGACTATTAGAAGGAACCGACCAAACACTGATTTCACACAGACACATTCTGGAAAATTATTTTTTACATCTTGATTTATCTTCACTAATAAACATTTAAATGTGGGGGGACAGGAGCCATTACTCCACAAACAAGCCGATCATCATGGCAGTCGACAGCTTCTCTTTACTACACACACACACAAGTTAAATACTCAAGCACTGTAAAGTCAGACATAAAAGACACGATCATGTAGACACCACACATCATTAATCAACATCAATCCAAGAAGGTGAGGACATTGTTGTGCAACCACAAACCTCAGGAACTTCAGGAGAAAGGTGGAGAGAACGTCAGACTTTATCCTGATCACATCCCTGAGAAAGTAAAAAGGGACGATCTGGTGATGTTTGATCAATTTCATCCTGAAGGGGATTTTAATCCTACACACACAATGCATCCATTTCTTTTCTTCTTGATTTAAATCAAAAGTGCTGCTGTAAAAACGACTAATTGTCTAACGGCCCATCCTTCTAACGTCACCATTTGTAGCAACATGCTAATCACAAACACAATTCGTATACAGGAGCTGAACAAGCTTATACTTCATTTGGTTCATGATCAGATTACGGAGAAGGTACCAATGCTTGGTGCAGCCTAATTACACAGAGGGTCCAAGCAGAGCTGCACAGGGATTCATTCTTCACACTTTTTTTTTGCAATATGATGATTTAACCTGATGGACTTTAATATAAATAAAAAGCACTTTGACTTCTCCTGTGTTTTGTGCGGAAGCCTCACACATCCCCCGCTGCTGGAAAAGTGACTTAGATGTCGTCCTGCTGATCAGACGCATCCCAGTACCACACGTCATCAGTCCGGCTTCGCTTGTTGTTCGCTTAGTGTAACCCGTGAGTGCGTGCTGGTGTTTTCTGAGTGCTCTGGGACTGTCAGGTCACACAGCCACCATTTTGCTGGCCTCTCTGACCCCGCTGAGGTAGGCGCCTGTCACTGTCTGAGGAAAGTGTCTGTTGGTGGCCTGGTGATGAAAATCAGTAACAAAGCCGTCACAGAGGGTCTCACATATACCACACACGGAATTAGAAATATGGCTACCTCGCCGGCAAAGAACACTTTTCCCTGCACATCTTCAGCTAGGACGTCGTAGGCCTCTCCGCTGCCCCCTGTCTTCACAAAGCTGTACGACATCTGGGACCACATGTCTTTGCTCCAATGTGTGACAAAGTAATGCACTGGCTCTGGGACCTCCTGTCAGGGACAAAAAAATCAAAATCAAAAACATGTACATTCATAGGTAGTATTCAGTGTTTTCTAGAGGGGACGCTAACATGTAGCGCTACCTGCTCTTTGAAGAGTTCTCGCAGCACCTTCACACACTCATCCACCACCTCTTTGTCCTCCATGTCCCGGACAGCAGGCACAGCATCCCCGGTGATAACAGACATCAGCACGGCCTGCTTCCCCTGCAGACACACAAACACACACCACTCTCATGTTTTTCCCCATTTTTCTGGCAAGAGTAGTACGTGATGGGAAAACACAAACCTGTGGATCCATGTCATAGAAGACGCTGAACATGCCTCTCTTCTCAGGACATGGTGGGATGTGACCAAAGTAGTCTGCGCCTTGGATTTTACTGTCCCAGAATCTGTATGGAAACTGGAGAGCGATCTGCCGGCAGTTTAAAGATATTAAAGAATACATTTATTTATCTTTAAAACATGTTATATTAATGTTTGGTCATTTATCTAAGAAAATGACCTTTTCTATGACGCCAGTTCCCAGACTGTAGATTGCTTTCAGTTTCCTCTCAGGAAGCGGAGGGTTAAACTGAATGAAGTTCTTCTGAAGTAAAGTCAACGGGACTGTGATAAGGACCTGAAGGAAGAGCGGGGGTTAAATAACAACAATAAACACACTCTGTATTCTCTGATGTGTGTTATTAAGGGAAAGGTCTTGATGACATGAATACATTTTAAGCTGGATGTGTACTGTGGCCTTACCTTCTGTGCTGTCCACTGAGAGCCATTAGGAGAAGTAACTTTGACAATATCACCTGAGTAATCAACGGCATGAACCTGTTCAAACACAAAGGTTTAAAGTTTGACAGAGTGATTTATCTACAGTGTGTGAAATCCATTATTTAAATACTAACCGGGCAGTTTGTGCGGATGTCGAGGCCCTCGGCCAGTTTGTGTAGTAACACAGAGTAGCCCTTAGTGAGTAACGTGTGGTCCCCTGAGAACTGGGCAAAGAATTCATTGTGGTCCCAGGATCTTGCTGAAACCTGGAAACAAAACATGAATCTGTCAGTGCTCTCCTGTTCCACTTCCTAAATGAACCAGCAGCCTGATCAACAACCAAACCATGAATTCAGCTTTGCTGACCTGGTCTAGCGTGCTTCCACAGGCAAACTCCAGGTTGCTGACATGAAACTGAAGCACTTTGTGCTCCAGCTCACTGAACTGGATCCCGGACTCCTGGAGAAAGTTTTTCTTTACCTCCTGGACCTTTTCTGTAGAGATTAATACAAACAAAACATCACATATATTTGTGGGTTTTTTTGCTCTTATATAAGAAATACGGACAGCTCAGCACCTCCCAGCGGTGTGTCCTGGTTCTGAGACTTGTCCTTCCTCCATTCTGACACCACATCCAAGATGGCGTTAAAGTGGAAGTCCATGCGCTTGTCGATGGCGGGGTCAGTCACCTGTCCTCCCTCCTGGACGAGGTCACAGCGCTCCTCCAGCTTGTGCATCTTGATGCCCATCTGCAGCAGAGGAGAGTAAAGGTGAAGTGACGCAGTTAAGCTCGGGGGGTTTTAACTCTTTAATTCATACCTGCTCACACATCAAGGCAATGGGGTTGTTCACACAGCCGTTCACAATTTGAGCTCCTCGACCCACAGTGATGCCGAGAGACGTGTCATCCCACACCCGACCGCCAACTCTGTCCCTCGCCTCCAGCACCACCACCTGTCAATCGTGAGGAAGCGTGTAAGTGACCAGGAAACATCAGCATCAGCAGAGAGGAGGGAATGATCGTTACCTGAGTGCCAAAGTTTTGCAGCTGTCGTGCAGCAGCCAGCCCTGAAGCCCCGGCACCGACGACGATAACATCAGCCTGCATAAAAAAGAATCAGACGTAGGAGGAGCTGTAAGCCTCAACCAGAAAAAGGAACCTCACATGACAGTACCGCCACTCACAGAGCAGTATCTCTCAGGGAGCAGAGGCTGTTTCACTGCCAGAACTCCGGTGTTGATGAGGCCCTTCCTGGTCATAAAGTGAAGCACCCGGTCCATCTCCTGCACGCAGCGCACACGCACCAGCCCCCGCACAATGATGTTCTGAGCACAGGTCTGAGGGGTCAGCACCTCCTGTGGAAAAACACAAAATTTAATTCACTTTTCCCAGAACAAAACACACACACAGGTGGATGAGGTGTACCCTGCAGTTTCTGTGCCACGAGGCCAGGATGAGGTTACGCAGAGCCAGATACATGGTGGGGTCACGAGAAAATTCTGGAAACTCGTAGAGCTCATCAAGCTCCATCATGTCTGGACGCACACACAGAGCCTTGCCACACTCGTTCGGCTGGTAGAAGGGCTGAAAGTACGGGCACAGGCCTGGAACTAATGACACACACACACACCATTATTACCTCACATGGGTGTTCAGTTCAGCAGTTCTGACTCTGCTGCACTCACAGACTTACTTTGCGGCTGCACAGCTCTGCAGTGATCTGCCCTCAGCTCATTCAGAGACACGCTGCTGGGCGAGCCTGACGGACTCATCCCCACACAGTCTGGGTAGTAGGCAGCGAGGAAAGGGCTGGCTGGACTCTCTTTAAACAGCGGCGGCAAAATCAGCATTGAATGCCACCAGCTGTCTGACACCTCGGCCACTCTCTACAGGAAGGAAACAGCTCGGGGTTAAAGAGGAGACCAACAGCAGCCACGCTGCAGGCATGACTTGAGTCCAGCTTACCAAGTCCTCTGGTTGGGAGCACTGGTCGGGTCCTTCAGTCTGCAGACAAACAAACATGGCTTTACATCAAAAAGAAAATAGTAAACACCTTTTTCTATGGCTGACTTTTTTCTACTTCCTGTTTACCTTGATGTTGCCAAATTTCATTCCACAGCGGTACGTTGCCGCTAAGGACGCAGTGAGTTGGATTTCCTTTGTCAGCTGGCGCCACTTCCTACAATCCGGTTTGGTGCATTGAACCTGGAGGAAGGAACATAAAGATTACTGCATTTATAACTTGGAGAACTTAAAATAAGTCAAACTTCCTCCACGTACCCAGAATGGGAGCTGCTGATCAGCCATGAACGCTTTCAGACTGGGCTCACTCTTCCCATTACTCGTCCACACCCTCTTCCACAAAGCAAAGGTCTCGTAGCCGTCCTTGTGACTGATGTAAAGGAATAAAAGAAACGGACATTATTGAATTGTTATGAGGGAAACAGTACTGCTACACTTCCTTTACCTTCTGTAGTAGTGATCAAAACATTCGTTGCAGAAATGTTCCCCGCACGACAGATGATACCAGCGAGACGTGTATCCATTCTTAGCACACCTGAGTGGAGACAGAGGGACGGCAGGTCAGGACAACCCATCTGAAGTTTGGGTGAAGAAGAGATTATTTTTTTTTTTATTGAACTACCTTTCTGATGCGCTTGCAAAACACACAGGGTACATGGCAGAACATCCGGCCTTCTCACACTTCCTGTACTTCTTCTCAGACTGGTCATCTTCTTCCTCCGTGTCTGTAGCTTTTCTCTTGCTCTGTAATCAGAAATGGCAACTTTATTTACAGAGCGTTTACAACTGAACGCAAATCTGTTAATAAATAAAATCATCAACAAGGTCAGTTTATGGATATTTTGTAAAAACATGGACACTCGCCATGAAACTCAGAATTTAACGGGTAAAAATGATTTATAAAAAACATTTTTTATATATTAAAATCAGTATTTAGCTTTAGAATTATTGCTGAGCTAATTTTATTTTACTATACAGAAAAAACCTGAGGCAGCAGTGAGCCAGAGGACCACAGAGTCCGCACCTGTCCGGGTGGAGGGTTGTTGGTGCGCTTCACCCGGACGTTGATCTGCCTTCCAGATGAACGCGGGGTCTGTCCGTCCCCCGGTGACTCCCCGGAGCTCCTCTTCTTGGCTCTCCGAGCACCAGAGGCGTTCCCGGAGTAATCTAAACAGCAGTGACAACAACAACAACAACAACAACAACAACAACAACATGTCTCTTAATGCAGCTCAGCTCAAGTTAGGCCCTCGTTGTGACTGATGGAGCTCTCACAGGTTTACGCAGATGATTATAAGTTGACCAATGCGATGGAAACACGAGGAGAACTGATATGTAAACAGTGGAAAGGTGGCGATAAGTGTGCACAGTAGCCAGCTCTTTAAATCAGCCAAACAATGTCAGCCTGTCACTTTAGCATGCAGCAGCAGCAGATCGTTGTCAACACTGACCTGCGTCCGACAGCATGGCTGCCAGCGGAGCGTCTTTAAAACGCGGGATTTGTTCTCGTTTCTCTGACTTTCCGGGTTTATCTGTAACAACTGAATTCGTCTTCCTTATTATTGTTGTGGGAGAGAAATCAATGCGCCTCTGTTAACAGAACACCACTTCCTGTTAGCGAGAGGAAATGGGCGTTTTTTTTTTGTTCTAGATTAATTTTGACCTTCGCCGCTTTCCGTAGTGCTACACTCACTGTAGCCATAGCAACGCTGCCAGAGAGACGAATATAAACGGAGCGAAGAGGATGACGTTTGATGTTTTTAGAGAGTTTTGTGACTGAAAAAAACAACTCGAGTTCAGGTTTAGTGTCCGTTAGCGTTAGCTTGTTGTATTAGCAACATTTTAATAACGTTTAAAGCTGCGTTAGTGTGTTTGTAAACAAAACAGGAAGAAAACATTCAAATGAACCGACGATGTTTAGCTTTAGAAAGACACTGAAGTAAAAAAAAAAAGTTTTACAAATGGATTCAGGCAAACTTGTGCACAGAAGAAAGCTGGAATTTCCTGACATTAATCTGAGAGCATCACACAAGAGACAGCACACCCAGGAGGTAAACAGATATTTATTTATATTTATTTATTTCTATTTTTCACACATTTATGTCTGAATAAGCCTGATGATGAGAGGAAACAGAAGACTAGTCACTGATTTGCAGATTATATGTATAAATAAATTAAGACCGTGCTACACCAGAACATAAATGAAGTTAAATTGTGTTTGTATTGTTAAAAAAGTATAAAAAAAGAATATATTCATTATAATAAATGATTAATTGATGATAATGGTGTAGGGGTGTGCGATTTGACGATAAATGATCGTGAAGGATTTGAACGTGTCGGCGATCTACCAGAATGGACAGATCGTTTTATCGTCCATAGAGCACGTTCTATTAATTGCAGTTCTATGTTCGCGCAGACGCATACGTTTTTTCACTCGTCCAACTCTCAGTGCGCTTAATGTGAACCTGTGTGTGTGTGTGTGTGTACATCAGATGCAGACAGAGGCAACAGCTAATGACGTCACCAAAACAATAACGCAGGCATTTGATGTAGAGGCTCCATATGAGGACTCTAGTAAACGGTGGACAGAGCTGACAGCAGCAGCTCCGTTTTTCCTTAGATATGATTCCCATTAAAGTTTGATCATGTGGTCTAAATCACGTTGAACTTTAGGAGTTACTTGAGCACACTTCAGTCTGTTTAAATGACTGTTGAATAATACTTTACAGAATTACATTAGTCTTCTTTTTAACCTATTTGAAATAAAACTTTATTTTGTTCTGTAATTGTTATTTAAATTTTCATGTTTATTGAAAACTAATACTGAGTGCACGTTATCAGAGTTTACTTTTTGATCTATTGACAGTTTTTGAGATGTGACAGAGTAGGCTACCTGACGTCATTTACACAGAAACATGCAAATTAGTGTCAATGTAAAAACAAATC
The DNA here is from genome assembly GCF_900634625.1 of Parambassis ranga. Classification (NCBI taxonomy): domain Eukaryota; kingdom Metazoa; phylum Chordata; class Actinopteri; family Ambassidae; genus Parambassis; species Parambassis ranga. The sequence continues at coordinate 4,076,389 of NC_041023.1, read as the reverse complement.
GTAATAAAATCGTGATTTTATCATTAAAGAATCGTGACATAAAATTTTTGCCATATCGCCCACCCCTATGATGATGTGTCTTAAAATAAGCACTATAGTTTTAACATATTTAACATTATTGGTTGGTTTGTTGGGTATAATTAGGACAACGTGTACTTTATATGTCTGACAAACTTTATAATTTAGTTTTTTATTATTATTATTTTTTCCAGTGTTAATTTGTATGCATTTAATCTGCAGTTAGACAGTTAGACTCTTTACAGGGGACAAATGACTCCCTACCACAGAGTTAAGAGTTCATTTCTCCGCAGGTCAGTGTTAAAAGTCTTGAGCTCAGTAAGGTGGTTCGTCTCCTTGAGGACCCATTGACTGTAAGTTACACTTAAATATCATCCATCATTTGTTATTTTCTTCTTCACATTATTGTAATTTTCTGTTTTCACTGAAGACCAACCTGAAGGAGAGACACCTGTTTGTCCTAAAGAAACTGCTGAAAAGAAGTCACGCTGGCTTTGTATCCTTTTTTTATCAATCTTCTTTCTAAGAAGTCCCATTTTTACACCTCCTAGTTGACACACACTGCAGCAGATTGTCGAGTTTCTTATCATAATAGTCCCCTGGTGCGTTGATGGAAATAAATTGGCTCTCATGCAACCTGAACACAAAGCCACACATTGCTCCCAGGGCTCTAATTTACCACTGACTGTCTGTCAGCATTTTCCTCTTCCAAAAATAACCTCGGGCAACTTCCTCAACTATCTTTAAAGCTCTTAAAGGAGCTGACGGGCATCGCCAGAGTGCTGAACATCTGTGCTGAGAAAGCAACAGATCACCTCGAGTATGTGCCCATTTTGTGTGAAGCAATGGAAATCTGCAGGTAAGAAAGTTCTTCAGACACATTTCACTTTCTCATGAGATGATCTGACGTCACGGTGCCGCTCTATTTGACCTCAGGCTTCCCTTTCTGAAGGAGAGAGTGTCTGATGAACGGAACTACGCTCAGGACGTCATAGAGTTCCTGTCTCATATGGGTATAAAAAAAACCTCACTATTGCACTTACATAGGAAAAGCTGTCAGGTCAAAGGCTTTTAGGGGATTTATTTTCACTTTTATTTTCACTTTTAGCAGCCAAAAATGTACTTTCCTTCATTATGGTCTGAAAAATGTCACTTTTGAGGACAGACTGCGGATTAATATGTGGCCCTTCAGGCCGGCAAAGTGACTGACAGATGTGTTTGTATTGGCAGGGTGCCTGATGAGGGTGTCAGATGCTGAGGTGAAGCAGCACATAGTTGAATCTGTGAAATCATTCTACAGCTGTGTGGCTCCCAAACAGCAGCTCGATGGTACGGACCGTCCTCCCAAGCCAAAGCCTCGGACTTTCCTCTCTAACAACCGATTTTATAGACTGTCACTAAGTGAGACGCTCTCCTGGCTTCTGTGGTGGCATGCTTGTGCTTTAGTTTGAATTTCTTCTCTTCTTTCACTCTGAGAGAGCCCATGACTGACTGTTAACATGTCATGAAAGCTTTTGTACTTACAGTAAGATTAAGAAACCTTTATTAGTCCCACAATGGGGAAATTGCATTAACACAAAAACACAAAATGGGTGTTTGTAGAGACATTCGCATCAGTGTTGGTGTTCTTTTTTCATGTCATTTCACATTCAGTTATAGTTTTGTGTTACTTAAAAGTCCTATAAATAGGCAAAATAAAGAATAAGTTGTTTATTTTGTTTATAATAATGTTGATATAATATGATGTTTTGTTGTTAGTGTCTTTTTGTCACATAAAGTAATGTACTGTTGTGTGGAATCATCTCCCTGCCCTGTTCCTGCAGGCCTCCAGCCGACCTCCCCAGGCTACAGGCTGCAGCTGCTGGAGCACAGCGACCTGGCCCAGACGCTGCTCCTCTCCATGGCCACCCTGGAGAACCAGCCAGCCATCAAGCTGCAGCTCCTGCAGACACTTCAGATCCTCTCCAGCTACTCTGGTCAGTAACTGATTTTTGAACCCTGCTGTAGAGGGGAGGAGAGCACCTGTCAGACCATGTCAATCCAGCAGATGACCTTCTTCATTAGAGAGAGTAGTCATCTCTCAAGAGCATGAATCAGTGTACATCAATCAGCGTGAATCAGATTAACAGTGATGTTAAGTGTCCTTGTGTCAATGTCAACGGGTCACTGGGTTTTTTTTAATTTTTTTAATTACCCATTACGTCTCCATGATTGCAATTCATTTTTCCAAACACAGATATGAACTGTTCGGCAATACTGCATGCACGAGGAGCAGAGACAATATGTCTCCATATGAATGAGCCGGACCCGACCGCTCAGGTGCTCCCCTGCTCCTCCAAAATCCTCTGGAACCTCCTGGAGCGTTGCAGCAAGGAGGAGGTCACCGCCCAGCTCAGCAGCATGGAGTGTGTCCTGTACGTGTCTTCCTTTAAGAAAAAACAAAATATCTGCGCCGTCATTTCTGCCAGACGTCTCAATTCCTGCTTCCTTTGTGTCTTAGATCTCTGAAGGAAGCGTTCTTCCACCAGCTGCTTAACGGATCTCAACCGTCTGACCTGCGGCTGAGAAACGATCTGCTCGTGATCACAACCCTCATCGCTGAAAATCCACAGTCTCCACTTATTGTGCGTGGTGAAAAGTGAAATAAATGGCTTCTGGTTACATCATAGTTTGTGTAACAACACATTTTTCTTTTCAGGAGAGTTTATTCGCCAAAGAGCTGATGGTGTTTGTCACTTTTCCAGAACGTAAGGCCGCACCTAGAGTTTTGTTCTGAAGTGTTGAGAAAGGCTGCAGCATTTTATGATACTGTCATTTGTGTTGCAGTGAAAAGTCAGAACCCTTTGGTCCGCAGCCTGAAGCTGACCTACAGTAACGAAGACCTGAAAATGAAAAAGATGTTGTTGAATCTGTTGGTTTTACTGTCGCAGGATTTAGCTGTGCTTCAGGTCAGTCACATGCTCAGTCTGTGTTTTGGCGACTCTTTAAATCATCTGACTGATGAGCCTGAGTTTTCCTCCCTCAGCTGTATAAGGCTGAACGAGTCATGCTGGCTCTGCTGATGCTCGTGAAGCCTCCTGCCGCCTCGTCGGAGCGGCAGTCAGGCTCAGGTCACTGGTCCCCCGTCCAGCAGGAGGAGCTGCAGCTGCAGGCGCTGGCCACGCTCGCCACCATCGCTCCACTCATGCTGGACGAGTACGTATCCTGTCAGGGAAACAACTATCTGCTGCTGCTGCTGGAGTGGTGCGTCGGCCCAGGTCAGAAAACCAAAACAGACATGCATTCTGTGTGAAGGGTCAAAGGTCACACACATCATTTTTTTACCACAGCTGACAGCTCAAAGCTTTTTATTCCTATTCTTCTATGTTTGATGTGAATCCTCCTTTCTTTCTCTCAGATTCTTACTTCGGTCAGGGCCACAGCTTCCATAGCAGCGGAGGCAGAGGCAGTAAGAAGGCTCAGCTGAGGCACTGCATCAGAGTGCTGCGGTCAGTGTCGTCACAGGGCGAAGAGTATGTGAACCAGGACATGTGTGATCAAGGAATCATCAACCAGCTCCTGGGTAACGTCGATTAAAGCCGCAGCACACCTGCTGATAAAGATAAAGAACATGTTTACCTGATTCAGTGCGTTTCTTTTTTTCAGGCGTTCTGATGCAGATGGAAGGGAATTCTGATGAAGAGGACGTGGTTACTCTGGAGATAAAGTCAGATATGCAGCTGATTCTTTCCACGCTGTGTGACATCGACATGCACAGAAAGGTCCGTTCTGCATAGATCCAAATGTGCCTGTTTTATTACATCTGTTCGGATGCTGTAATGTTGGGTTTCAGGAGCTCTTCGGGTCGGAGGGAGTTGAGATGGCTGTTCACTTCCTGAAGAAAGGTTCCAACATGTTCTACAGCGGCCTGGGACACAACAAGCTCATCCTCTCCACAGTCGACTGCGTGTGGTCAGTTAAAACACACAATGATGTCTGATACGGTCTCCATAGTTTCTGTTTTATTGCCTGGTGAGAAGAAGCCAGAAGAACAGGCTGAGAAAGCTTCTAAAATGTGTGGTTGTTCCCGTCAGGTCCTGTATCGTGGGCTGCTACACCACAGAGGATTTCTTCCTGGCTAAAGAGGGAGTGTTTCTTCTCCTCGACCTGCTCACTGTAAGTGGCTTTTTTTTCCCCAGAGTCTCTTTTCTGATGACACCAGAGTCCTCAAAGGTTAAGGCGTCTCTTTCTCAGACGAGCCCCAGATGCGTGCACGGCATCGTCCTCACCACCCTGCTGGATTTGTGTGACAACCAGAACACACCGTCTCACATCCTGAGCTGGAAGGACGGCGGCGGCCGGACGGCTCCTAGACTCCTGCTGCAGCTGTGGAGGGAGGAGGAGAGGGAGCTGGGCGTCAACCGAAACCGCTTCGGAGGGATTGCAGGTCAGTCTGAACACTGAGAGTTTTCTGCGTCCATCAGTTTTAAACTCATTAAAGCAGCAGTAACACTCTGTTAATCTGTTTTGATCTTAAAGACCCTCAGAGGTCCGTCCTGACTCATGATGAGCAGGAGGACACCCGGCACTCATTCCCTGCCAACCCGCCGAGCGCAGCAGTGCTGGAGGTCTCAGAAAACCTGCGCTCCAAGATTTACTCCATTTTCTGCAAACTTGGTAAAACACTAAACAAACAGTTTTACTTGATTCAATGTAACATAATCAATATAATTCAAGATTCACAAATATGTCAAATGATTTTTCTCTCAGGTTTTCAGGAGCTTCATGGATTATCGACACAAGATTATGTGACTCTGAGTATTGTCAAGAGATATCTGGACTTCAAGGTAGAAAGAAAAAGACTGCTGGGTAAGAAAGGCTGTGAAATATGTGTTAGAAACACACTGAGGTGTGTGTCCTGCAGGTCGGGGAGGTGTGGGACGAGATCAAAAAAGAGCTCATTCTGGACGGCGTGAGACCAATCAGCCCAGACGCGGAGGCTCTGAGCACCATGGGTCATATATGGGAGGACACGGCGAAGAAGATCCTGGAAGAGCAAAACAGCATCCTGAAGCAGCAGCAGAAGGAGGACATGAGCGAGGAGGAGCTCATGTACGCGGAGGTGATCAGTGTTTCTTCATTCTTCACACGTTTTGTTCTCATAACATGAAATAATAACTTGTTTTTTCAGATAAAGTCTCATTGGAAGCAGCAGGAGCTCAGAGCAAAGTCATGGGATGATTATGTATCCAGAACATCAAACTACCAGATCCTGAAGGTGTCAGATAAAACCACAGATCGCACGAAGAATCCATCAGATTGGTTACATTTTCCTCACAGCTGTTGCTGCTTTTCTCCACAGGAAGTGAAAGCACAGAGGGAGAAGTTCAGTGAATCATCCAGAACCACAGCAAAGCAGGAGAGGGCTAAACGTACAGAGGTACAACCACAAACACACAACATTGTTCACCACTCTCCATACATCACAGTGATGCAAACAGCAGGTCTTATTTGCACACGGTGCCAAAATCAGCTTTGAGCTATGAATGAAACCACAGCACCTCCGGGCTCTTCCTAATGTCTTGCTGTGTGTGTTTCAGCATTTCATCGGTCACGTCATGGCTGTGGAAAGCACCGACGCTCAGGGTCCTGCAGGAGTGAAGGTGATGCTGGCCAGAACTTCAACCAAGCCCGCACCGGCACCAGCATCAACAGCAGCACAGGACCCGGAATACTTCAGCACCGCGCCTGTCAAAGACTGACCAAAGATGTCGCAACACAACACAGCAAACGTCTACAATGACTTATTTCTATTTCTTGTAGATGCGCAGACATGCGGTCACTCAGCATGCACAATCAGCACCTTGTTGTCTAGTCCACCCGCTGTACTACACACACACACTACAAGTGAACACTGATGTACATACATGTGGCATAAACATGAAGCTCACTTAAAATTATGTTTATTGTTGTATTTATTTACTTATATACACATTTACAGTCCACGTTTTTACACTCAATATTAAATATAATGCTGCTGCCATGTGTCTTTGTGAATGTTGTCTCCAGCGTGCTGCGTTTATGTAACCAGCAGCATGAGAGATGCTGAACAGTCAATGTGGACACAAAGTCACATTATATAACATCAGATTAATTCCAATCTGAGGGTAAAGGAATCATTAAATACTCATCACAGTTTTCAGCAGCTCTTTCTTCACAGAGCGTCAGTTCTTTTCATACTTTCTTAAAGTGATTTCCCTTTTTGGGTTACATAAGTCACTGCAGCACATTAACACACATGTTCCTTCAAGCGTGCAACATGCTGCACTTGTCCTGCTCCTCACTCGTTACCCCTCGCCCATTTCACTGGCTGGATGACCAGATCAGCCCTGACAGGCCGGAGCTTTTTGTCCCTTCAGCTTTGTGTGAGTTTGAGTGTGGGACAGTCACGTCGTACAAAAGAGCCGGGACACACTGGAGCCTCTTCAGTGCAGCAGGCTGTTTGTTCAGGGGCTTCACATGCGGTCGGCCAGTCTGCGGCTGCTGCAGCCGTCGATGAGGGCGAGTGTGGCTACGGCTGGATCCCGGCTCTGAGAGGACGCGCCGACTCCAAACTGTGAGACAGACTCTGTTTTAACACCTCATTTATCATTCAGAAGCATGTGGTTCATGGCACACAATAAGGAAGATAGAAGCAAATGCAAAGAAGCTTTAGAGTGTTTATTGGCGAACAGCTGATCATAGGTAGAACTTTGTTTTATTGTCTGAGTAGACAGTGCATCCATAAACTTCAAAAATATCAACCTGCACTAATATTTATGAATATGTACATATACAGGGTGTATTATCTGTAATACTGATTGTAACCACTCCACCTGAAATGGAGAATTAAAGTGTCGTTCATATTAAGTTGTCCCAGAATGAGTCAGAAAGACCATCACAGGAACATTAGTGGCATCCTTATGTTTCACATTCATCACATCTGTTTCCAGCTGTTTCAGAGGAGGCAGCTCTTCACATACCATGAACTTTCAAAGTTTTAATGAAAGCTCTTGTTGGAGCAGTGATGTTTGTTTTCCCCTCTTGCAGGAAGCTCCTCCAGCAGCAGAAATGATCATCAGACTGGGAAGACTGACCCCAGGATACTTCCGTCTCCTCCAGGCTAGTGTCTGTTTGATAAATAAAACAGTTTAGTGATGTCACCATGTCCATGTGTACCTTATGTAGACACGATGAAGGTACAAGGTACAAAATATCACAAAGGTTCCTGCAGAGTCACTCAAAGAGTTAAACTGTGCATGCATGAAACAGGAGGCATGTGTTATCAATCACCCCTTGTGCTCTGACCTCCACTTCTTATTGTCTCCAAAGTGACAAGAAATAACCAGAGTAAATATATTAAAACAGGAACATGTAAATTAATATTTCATCACAGGAGGGTTATATTATGTAACCTGTTCTGGCTCCACCTCTCACTAAATATTTTATTTTGTATTTATCTCTAAAGGAAAGGTGACTGATGACTAAAAGGATCCACGTTGGACAGTTTGTTTACCTCTGTCTGTCCTGTGTGCAGAGGCAGGTGTCAGGTGAGGTCCGCATGCAGCCGCAGAGCAGCCTCATCGAGCCCATCGCCATGACGATGGCCACAGTGGGGATGGGAGTGTCTCTGTACAGCGCCAGGCAGATGTCAGAGAAGGTGAAACGGCCCCACGTCTGAGAGGCCAACGCTGAAGGTCTCATGTGTGTTTGTGAACGTCAGAGAAGGTTTGTGACGGAGAAGGCAGCGTGTGTACGTGTGTGTAAAAGGAAAATGTTAAGTCGATCAGTTTGTGATAACTTGTTTATATCGACAGTTGTTTTTAAGGCATTAATAGTTCCTGCAGCAAAACAACCGAAAACATAAAGCACATCTGTCACATTTTCATGTATGTATTCATATAAACCACAGCTTGTTCCTTTAAATATGTAAACTCAGTCATTGTTGTAGCTTTTTATCACCTTTGATGTTCACATTCACTCCCTTTAGCTATTTGTTTACATAGAAAACAAATGTTTTTACCAGGGCACCTTCACTTTGCTAAATTACAACTTGAATTTCATGTTAGAAAATAATTCCAGCTCAAAATGTTGACTTGTTTTTAATTTGTTAAATATTGATTCTCACTAAATAAACATGTTTCCAGTATGAGTGTGCAGACCCAGACATGCAGCGCCGGCTCTCAGGCTTTATCACGGTGAGAGTCGCTGTCTGTCTGCAGTGAGTGATGTGATTTTCACTGTGCGGCTCTCCGGCATGAATGAGATTCCATGAATGAATGAATGAACGGATGGATGAACGACATTCCATATCCTCCGCTGTCTCTAATCAGTTGGTTTAAACAGGCCAGGCTCTGAACAGGAGGTGACGACCTCCCATAAATTCTAAAATGTGTTGTAGCTGGCAGTTTATATAAGACATTAACCCCTTCCTGCTGTGTTGACACAGGTGCAAATCAGAATGTAAAGAATGTAAAGTTCCATGTGACCATCAAAGAATTATTAAAAGGCATTTTATATTCCGTAGTTATCTATTAATCATCTGATTATGTGGCAGCAGCAGAGTGATGATTTGAGTACATTTGACTAGGAAGAAATAAGCCTCATGTAAATATACACATACATTATTATTAGGGCCTGAGCACCGAACCCTAGGGATTATTATTGTTAGAAAAATTCATTCGCCCGAAAAATGTTTAAATTTGCTAACTTTTTAAACGCACATGGGAAAATGGCTCTATAGCGCCCCCTAACCCGTAGCCCCTCTGGCCAGTTGGACACAGGCTCATGAAATTTGGCACACATATGTATCACCCCAAGACGCACAAAAAAGTCTCTTGGACCACCCCTCCAAACCCAACAGGAAGTCTGCCATTTTGAATTGTGTGGCCATTTTTGGCGATTTTTGACCCTTCTACAAAACATTTCACGCCTCGCATGCTTCATCCAATCAAGCTGAAATTCACTGTGTCCACTCAAGCACCATAGGGTATAGAGGCATTCCAAAATTCTTTCAAAAGTATGACGGTGTGGCCGGGGCGTGGCCTCAAAGTTTGTCGATTTCACAGGAAAGTTGCTATAACTTCTACAACACAACTTGTACTTAGCTACACACAAAAACATAATCAAACCTAATGTTTTGCCTACTATCCTCATATCCTAATACTAATTCTAATGTAAAAAAAAAAATCCTTTGATTAGGCCTGAAGTGTAGGAAGGAAGGAAAATGTTAATCTTTTTTTATATTAGTTTGTAGAAGTGGACACCAAAGTGTCATAAATTGTGCCATATGTACCAAAATGATGGCCTGGTAAAGAGGGGGAAATTACCAAAATGAGAAGAAATCCAAATCCATAATCAAATCATCATCAATACAACAATAATCAGTCTGTGACTGCCACCTACAGGCTACACAAAAGTGCATGGAAGCATACACACGTGGACAAAATTGTTGGTACCCCTCTTTTAAGGAAAGAAAAACCCACAATGGTCACAAAAACAAGCTGTAACTGACAAAAGTAATAAATAAAAATTAACTGAAAATTAACCAAGGTAAATCAGACACTGCTTGTGAGTTGTTGTTCAACATAATCATTTTAAAAAACAGACTACTGAAACAGGTCTGGACAAAAATGATGGTACCCAAGAAAAGATTGAAAATAGTTTGACCACAGGGACATGTTAAACTAAGGCGTGTCCTCTAATTAGTATCACAGGTGTCTTCAAACTTGTAATCAGTCAGTCTGCCTATTTAAAGGGTGACAAGTAGTCCCTGTGCTGTTTGGTGACATAGTGTGTCTGCTTGGAGATGGGCTATAAGACCATCTCCAAGCAGCTTGATGTTCCTGTGACTACAGTTGCACATATTATTCAGAAGTTTAAGGTCCATGGGACTGTAGCCAGCCTCCCTGGATGTGGCTGAAAGAGGAATGGTAACTAAAGAGCCCAGAACCACTTCCAAAGACATTATAGGATGAAGCGGGACGTGAAGGCTATAGGATAATGACCTAAAACACACAGCTAAAAGCACCCAATAATGGCCAAGAGCAAAACATTGGACTGTTCTGAAGTGGCCTTCTATGAGCCCTGATCTAAACTGAACCTATTGAACATCTGTAGAAGGAGCTGAAACATGCCATCTGGAGAAGGCACCCTTCAAACCTGAGACAATTGGAGCAGTTTGCTCATGAAGAATGAGCCAAAATACCTGTTGCCAGGTGCAGAAGTGTCATTGACAGTAACAGGAATCATTTGATTGCAGTGATTGCCTCAAAAGGTTGTGCAACAAAATATTAAGTTAAGGGTATCATCATTTTTGTCCAGGCCTGTTTCATTAGTTTGTTTTTTTTTAAATGATTATGTTGAACAACAATTCAAAAGCAACGTCTGATTTACCTTGGTTATTTTCAGTACATTTTTATTTATCGTTACTTTTTTCAGTTTCAAGTTATTTTTGTGACCATTGTGGGTTTTTTTTCTCCTTAAAAGAGGGGTACCAACAATTTTGTCCACGTGTGTACTTACTTATTACTCATACAAGCTTCATTTAGTTGGCTTGAAACAAAAACACAATAATGAACACATGTGAGCAAACAAAGTGTTATGTTTTGGAAGTGGTACAATGTTCAACCACCCACAGGGTTATGCAATACGTGCACGATCACATTAAATCCTATTGCCTGAATAATCTGCCATGTGAAAAATTAAGATTACTCAAGGAAAGTTTATTGTAGTGCAACTAATACTTGTACAGAAATTCTGTTATTCTGCCAGGCGGCCATTTTGGTCCGCCGGCCAGCAGATGTCGCTCCGCCTCACGCTGTTATAGGACAGAGAAGAAGAGTGAGAACCTCTCCCTGATGCATGTGAGTTGACACGTTTGAGGACAGAAAGCAGCAGCAGACCTTTATCAACACTTTCCAGCGTTAAAGCGTCTCAGATTCTTCCTGCTCAAAGTTTGTTTACACCACATATTACCGGCTCTTCTTCTTCTTCTTCGTCTTCGTCCTAACTATGCATAACTCTAACATACCTGGAGTGTTTGTGTGTAAAAGTGCGCGCTTCTCCTCGGCGCACCGCGCTGGCTTCCCGTCCTATCCTCATCCTGATCTTCATGAGCTGTAGAGCTGAGCAGCACCGCCGCACCAGCTGAAAATGGCTGTGCTCCGTCCCGCCCGGAGGAGCTCCGCTCCGCTGCTGACCGGCGTCATGTGCGCTTTACTGCTCCTCTTCCTCCCTGCTGCCTCCGCGAGTCGTGATTTTGCTCCAGCGGACAACGAGACGTGGAGAAATCCAGCCCGATCCACGCAGGAGGAGGTTCCCCACCACCAAACTAACTCCACGGCTCACAAGAAGGCTTTCCCCGTCCTGTCCTTCAACTACGAGCACGTCAGGAAGCCGTTCGAGATCTCTCTGTGGATCCTCCTGGCTCTGCTCATGAAACTCGGTGAGTTTGGTTTCATGACACACACACACACACACACACACACACACACACCTGCTGCAGCCTCCGATTAAAGCATCAGGTGTGCACCACTCAGAAAGACATTGATCTGTCATCCATCTATAAAAGATCAATAGTGCTTATTAAACCTTAAATTACAGAATCAATGCATTCTTTAAATGATTGATGGGTTGTTGTTATTCTGTGTAGAACATTGCGCGTGGTCCAGGCTGCTGTGTGTGAGCTCTGAACATGACTCCTTTCAGCTGATGGAGTTTCCACAGAGTTATTTTTAGGAGCAGCGTGTGGGTGGAGGGTTGGAGTTTGATATTGAGACTCATTGAAGGCATGGAATGAATCTCTGTGGAGATTAATCACATGCTGTGACCTTCAGCTCTGACACAGCTGCCCTCCTCTTCCTCCTCTTTCTCCTCTGTGCTTTACTACATGGAGTATTTCTACCAACAGCCCTGCTGTGGACACGAAAGTTAAAAAGTCTGTCAAACAGTTTGAACTGATTAAATGGTTTAATTAATAAGTATATATCAAAGGTTTATTCTTCAGTGTTTGATTTCTTCCTCTGTGAATCTGTTGACTTGTTTACTTTATTTCTTCTTCAGTTAAACCACTGATACAGATGTGCTGTGACTGTTTGTTTGTATCGTCCACCATGTTGGATGTCTGAACACGCTGCCTCTGATTGGCTGCAGGAGCCCTTCCTGCGGCCGTCCATTGGCTGAGTGAGCTTATCGAGGCTCTCTGGCATCTTATCTTGTCCGTCCAGCTGTTGTCTCCAATAGCCGGTCCCACTTCCTGTCCTAATGCACTGCACGATAACAAAGATGTCAGTGTGCAGAGTCAGAGAGGGAGGAGCGGGAGGGCAGCTTCACACAAGGCTGCAGAAAACACAGCAGCCTGGACCTCCGTCACATGACGGAGAGGCCCCATGTCCCACATGAGCTCAGACAAACTGTGTGTCTCTGTGGTGTCAGACATCAGCCCCTCATCAGTGTTAGCTTAGCTTTAACATGTCAACAATGTGAGTTAATGTGAGTTTAGTAACAAAATGAAGAGATTCTGGTTTAAAAACAGATTAAATACAAGACATTTAGTAATTATTTAAATAATATTATATAAATAATATATTTAAATAAAATGTAATGCATTTGTGCATTTAAAGGGTCCCTTAGTTTGGCTGTGAAGTGATTCAAACGAAAATGGCCATAAGTAGCTTTTTAACCTGCTTGTTGTGGTTGAATAAATATCTTAAGACACAAATTCCATTTAATTTAATCAGATTTTTATCAAGAAAATCAATAAATCAGATGTTTTAGAAGCTAAACACCAACATTACCACATTAAAAAAATTAAAGTAAAATAAGATTGAGTAAAACTTTGATGTTGTCCTGATTGACTCTCGGTCCTCTCTTCAGCCTTTCACATCATTCCCAGAGTGTCGCATGTGGTCCCGGAGAGCTGCCTGCTGATCGTGGTCGGCCTGCTGGTGGGCGGCATCATCAAGGCCGTGGATGAGAAGGCCCCCGTCTTTGACTCGAAGCTCTTCTTCTTCTACCTGCTGCCTCCCATCATCCTCGATGCCGGCTACTTCCTGCCCATCCGGCCCTTCACAGAGAACATGGGCACCATCCTGATGTTCGCGGTGGTGGGCACACTGTGGAACGCCTTCTTCATCGGAGGGACGGTTTACGGTATCTGTCAGATCGAGGCAGCCCAGCTGGGCAGTGTGGACCTGCTGTCCTGCCTGCTGTTCGGCTCCATCATCTCGGCGGTGGACCCCGTGTCTGTCCTGTCCCTATTCGAGGAGATCCACATCAATGAGCTGCTGCACATCCTTGTGTTCGGAGAGTCGCTTCTTAACGACGCCGTCACTGTGGTGAGACAGATGTACTCGTGTCCGTCTATCAGGTCGTCCAATCAAAGCAGACAAAGGGTTAAAGACCTCCTTTCCTCTGTGCAGGTTCTGTATCACCTCTTGAAGGAGTTCTCCCACGCAGGGAGTGTGACCGTCGTAGATGCCGTCCTCGGCGTGGTCTGCTTCTTCGTGGTGTCACTGGGGGGCGTCCTGGTCGGCATCATTTACGGCGTCCTGGGAGCCTTCACGTCCCGCTTCACCTCGCACTCCCGCGTCATCGAGCCGCTGTTTGTCTTCCTCTACAGCTACATGGCTTACCTCTCAGCAGAGGTCTTCCATCTGTCAGGGATCATGTCGTAAGTCGATGAGCACGAGGAGGGAGGGCAGCTGATCTGTAGTGACCTCAGGTGGCCGTTTGAGGAACTGCAGACCGAACTTTGTGCTTTAAATGCAACAAAATTGTCTCTTTCTCACGCAGTTTGATCGCATGCGGCGTGATTATGCGGCCGTATGTGGAGGCCAACATCTCCCACAAGTCCTACACCACCATCAAGTACTTCCTGAAGATGTGGAGCAGCGTGAGTGAGACGCTCATGTTCATCTTCCTCGGGGTGGCCACGGTGGAAGGTCCGCACGAATGGAACTGGACCTTCGTCATCTTCACGGTGTTCATCTGTCTGGTGTCCAGAGTCCTCGGTCAGTGAACATACCTTAAACCTCATAATGTCCCGTAAAACACAGCTGATGTTTGTTCTCTGTGTGTTTCAGGAGTTGTTGGGCTCACGGCCATCATCAATAAATTCCGTATCGTTAAACTGAGCAAAAAGGACCAGTTCATCGTGGCCTACGGTGGCCTACGAGGCGCCATCGCCTTCTCGCTGGGGTTCCTGTTGACTGACAACGAGATGAAGAATTTGTTCCTCACCGCCATCATCACCGTCATCTTCTTCACCGTCTTTGTCCAAGTGAGAACAGTATTCGTATTTTATGTGTTTATATGTACATTAACAGTAAATAGATCCTTTAAAGGATCTGACGGATGTGGTTAACCGCTAACCCCAAGGTTGGCGGTTCGATCCCACCTTGGCCGCACGCCAACACGTCCCTGATGTTTACTAAGAAGTCAACCTTAACTGGTTGTTATGCTCTGTGTTTGGTGATCTGTGATCTGTGCTGACCTCTAGTGGCGTAGAGGAGTCTGTGTTTTGTGTTTTTTTGTGTCGGAGTGAATTTGTGTTTGTCTTCAGGGGATGACCATCAAGCCTCTGGTGGAGCTCCTGGCTGTGAAGAGGAAGAAGGAGAGCAAAGGATCCATTAATGAGGAGATTCACACACAGGTGACATTTTAACCTGAGATATTTCATCATTTAAATATGAATAAATCAGCTCCTTCTACATGCTCATTCTGCCTCCAGTTTCTGGATCATCTCCTGACGGGGATTGAAGGTATCTGTGGTCACTATGGACACCATCACTGGAAGGACAAGTAGGATTTCCTTTATGATCTCCCTCATCAGGAGGACGACCTGCTCAAAAACTGAACACACACACACACTTTTATTTCTGCCTCTCTTTCCAGGCTGAATCGCTTCAACAAGTCTTACCTGAAGAAGTGGCTGATCTCGGGCAACCGCTCCACCGAGCCGCAGCTCATCTCCTTCTACAACAAGATGGAGATGAAACAGGCCATGATGCTGGTGGAGAGCGGGAGCGCCGCCAAGCTGCCCAGAGTCAGCTCGACCGCCTCCATGCAGTAAGAGAGCAGACTGTCCACATGTGGCGCTATGCTAGCAGGCTGCACGGCGTCATGTGAATGTGTGTGTCTCCCTTCAGGAACATCCAGCCAAAAGAGCAGCCCAGGCGGCGGGCGATGCCGAGCATCTCCAAGAGTCGTGAGCAGGAGATCAGGAAGATGTTGCGAGCCAACCTGCAGAACACCAAGCAGAGGGTGAGCGCAGCCTGCATGTGTTGAAATGATGATGTAGAACAGATCGGTGTTTGAGGCCTGGAGGGAGTTAATCCTTTCACGTGTTTTGTGACGCTGCCCTCCTCAGCTCCGCTCGTACAGCAGACACGACCTTATGATCGACCCGCTCGAGGACAACGTGAGCGAGGTTCGCTTCAGGAAGCAGAGGGTGGAGATGGAGAGAAGGGTGAGTTTAAGTCTGGCTCTGAGGACCCGTGTACTGCCTGAAATTCTGTCTGACGGTCCTGTCTCACTGACAGATGAGTCACTACCTCACAGTCCCTGCAAAACGCCAGGAGATGCCGTCCGTGAGGAAAGTCTGGTTTGGTCCAGGTCAGTTAAAAACAATATTTTTATCATTTTTACCAGCATCCAATCAGGTTTATAGCTTTTTTTTAATTATTATTTTTATTTATTTTAATTATACACTCATGCAATAATGAATGAAGAGTCCCCGCTTTGTCCTGCAGAGCAGCAGGTTTTCACCTATGATGACAGTGAAAGCCCCGGACGCCCCGCTGCCCCGGCTCGCCGCGGCCCTCCTGACGCCATCAGCCTGCTGACCGAGTCGCCTCAGAGGACCAACCAGAGAGGCGGCACACAGGCAGCCAACGGCGGCGCCACGGCAAAGGCCGGAGAGCAGGAGGAGCAGGAGGAGCAGCTGAAGCTGTCACGCTTCCTTAGTGACCCCGGTCCAAACAAAGAACAGGAGGAGGAGGAGCAGGAGGAATGATGAAGCACAGTATACTTGAAAACTGAAGAGGAGCGCTCCTTTCTCACACAGAATCCGTTGAGCGCAGCGCAGGGTGGAGGAGCTGCAGCAAAGCTCCATTATTTATCATTTAAAGTGTTTTTGATAAGTAGGCTACTTTTCTGAATCTTTGGAGGATTTGTTTGTTTGTTTTTTTTCCTTTTTTGAATCATGTAACAGTAGTATTACCAGTATGCAGTATTACCAAAGCATTTACGTTTACATTACCAGAGGAGCCAGAGCACTTGTTCTCACAACCCTGAAGCATCACACGGGTGGAGTTTGTCCACTCAAAGCACCGAAACACTATGAAGTAAAGCCGCCTTATTATTAATCATATTGATATAGCAGTTGGTGTGATTATGCAGTATGTGGGCAGAGACATTGTAAGGAAATGTTAGCAGTTAGCTTTAAGCCATGCTACCAGTGTGCATCATGAATTGTTTTTTCACACATTCGTGGCGCTCACAGGATCAATCCTGTTAATTTGAATGCTTTAATCTTTTTCTTCAGCGCCACCATGAGGTGGCACATATACTAACTGTTTGATAGATTGTCATGAAGTTTAGCAGAGATGCTGTGCTATCATCAGTTTAACTGAAAACATTCCCGTCACAGCCTCAGCTGTACATTGTGTTTACTGATTTTTATCAAACGTTAGCATGCTAGCACGCCAAAGTAAGATTTGACATGGCCAACAGTATGCTTGCTCAACGTCAGCATGTTAGCATTGTGAGTGAGTATGTTAGTTTAACCTATTGTGACACCATTAAAAAAAAATAACAGGGAGTTAAAAGTCCCCAACATGCTAACTAGCAACATGTCGCACGCTAACCAGTGCCGGTAGCTTGGTGATGTTAGCAATTAGCTCCACCAAAGCCTCACAAATATACTAGCTTGGCTGTAAATGTTTATTTAAATGTTAATTCTTAAATTCTTTAAGAAAATATCAAAATTTGTTTTTTAAAGAGAACCATATCGGCCTGAATAAGTCCTACATCAGTTGGGGTACACAGGAAGTAGCTACAAAATGCTAAAAATGTTTGACCGAGGTCTGTGAACGATTTGTCTTTACTGTGTGATGCTGCATGACCGACCAGTGTTTCCTCAGGGACTGCAGCAGACCGCCTGCAGCTGGACAGTTGTGTGTTTTTTTTTGTTTTCTTTTTGTCCAAAACATTCTCCACTGTGTGTTTTTTTTTTTTTTAAGCTAACATGTTTTAAGTACATTTGTGGACGTAAACAGATCGTAACATGTCATGATTGTGGAAACTCCATGTTGCCTTTTCCATGTCTGCACCTCACAGCACTGAACTGCCCGAGCTTTTGCTGCCTTAAAATGTTTGCAAGTAATATTTTGTATATTTTGAAACAAACAAAAGTGTTGATGTAATAAATATTTATAAGGAAACCTGTACATCCTCTCTGAAATCAAAGGTTGTCATGATTGCTGTGTGTTGGAGCCTGTTCTGGCTCTCACTGGAAATTCCTGTAAAATATAATAACAGGGAGTTTGAAGTCCCCGACCTGCCAACCAGAGTCGACAGGAACGACAACACAAGCAGCAGACATGGACTTCAGCGGCACCTGGAAGGTTTATTCTGAGGAAAACCTGGAAGAGTTTCTGAAAGTAATGGGTAAGAATGTTTTCTGAATGATTTTATTTCTGTGTGTGTGTGTGTGTTATTTATTTTTTTTTACCTTCAAGGTGCTCCTGAGATGGTTGTCAAAATGCGTAAGGAGGTGAAGCCGGTGATGGTGATAAAGCAGAACGGCAAAGACTTCACCTTCACGGTGAAGACTCCAGTCTTCACCAGAGAGTTCTCCTTCACTATAGGAAAGGAATCGGAGATGACAGCTGTGGACGGCAGGAAGTTTATGGTAATTCAAGGGAAATCACATCCAAAATGGAATAAGACAGAAGTTGAAGGGTTAATACCACAAATGTATGAATAGAAGGGATGATTTATGCGTTTATTGTGGAGAAGCATGTTTGTGTTTGTGTTGTTTTTGCCCAGTGCACTGTCAGAGAGGAGAATGGGAAGCTGGTTTCTGAGACCCCCAAGTTCACTTCTGTGAGAGAGATCCAGGGAGACGACATGGTCGATGTGAGCAGCAGCAGCAGCAGCTTTCATTCTTGTTAAAGACTGCTGTAAATATGAATGACTCTCAAACAGCTCCGTTGTGTTTCTGTCTGCTTCCTTGTTTTTTTCAGACTATCACTGCAGGTTCTGTGACTTACATCAGCAGAAGCAAACGGGTCTGATCCGTCCCTGCAGCTCATGGATCCATCCCAGACGGACTCAGCTTAATGAAATGGACCATCTAGAAATAATTATAAATATAAGAAGAAGAAGAAGAAGAAACGCATTCAATAAATAAATGGGTGCAATCAAAATGTTAAAAAGTCATTTTTATTGAGTGTTGAAGTTGAAGCAGCAGGTGGCGCTGTACGCGTCTAACGCCCTCTATTATAGTGTGACACGAAGAAGAAAAACTAGAAGGCGCCTTGAAAGTACGCATGCGCTCTGCTTTTTTTCTTCGGCAGGTTTTCCTTTTGCCAAAAAATTCCTTCTGCTGAGTGTGTGTAAGTGTATGGACAGACACATGAGGCCTCCAAATACGTCTCTGTTTGTGAGGAACATCTCCGATGAGTCCAGGTGAGTCCTCGTTAGAACCGCAGGTCATTTTTTCAAAGTAACGCATTTATTTATCGGTAGCTAGCCGAGTTAGCTTAGCAGCTACTGTTAGCCTCCTCGGAGGATCCTCAAGTTGCCTTAAGAGAGGCGTGCAGACGCGCTAAATGTGCGAAATATTTACCAACAACTTCAAAACATTTACCCACAGATGCATTAAACGTGCCATCGTACTTTTAAAGTGGCTTTGATTATGATTTAATTCTACGTTTGCAGCGTTTCCTTGTGTTAACGTTTGTGTTGGCCATGCACGTTTCCATGTTGATAATTAGGCTAACATAGCTAACTAGCTAACGAATATTTGTAAATGGTACTTCGGCGATGTTTTGGTGATTTGCAGGGAAAACCTGGGTTTATTTCGGTCGAACGCTATCACTAACCTAGCTAAGCTTAACGTTAGCTCCAGTTGCATTTTTGTTAAGACGAAATATGTGTCATTATGTCGTTAAAACGTCTTAATGTACAAGTTTGCTGGGGCCGTATTCACAAAGATTCTTAGAATCCCCTCTTATCTTGGCCTAAAAACAATCTTAGTAAGGACTCCTAGCTTAAAAGTGATTTGAGAACATTCTCAGAGTGACTCTGAGAAAGGAGCAGACAACATGAGAATACGTTCCTAATATATATAAGCAGCATTGATTGGACCCCTGTTCCGTTAAAAGTGAAATTCTAACAACATTTTTAGAACTAGAAAAGGGCGTTTCCTGAAGAAAATGCAAGTTTGATTGCTGCAGCTGAAGCATTGCTTTGAATGCTGATGTGAAGGATTGATGCTCTGAATTGCTGGAGAATCTGAGCAATTCAGAGCTTTGTATGCCTCTGTGTGTCAGCCTGCCACCATGGTAACAGCAGAGGAGACCTCAAAAACCACTCCAACTTTGAGAGCCTGTAGTGCGGAAACAATTTGGAATTAGAAAATTCTGAATACAAGTTTGATAGAGGAGCATCTAATGAGCTTTTTAAGACTAAAATGGAGTCTGTAACTTGAAATTTGTAGGAGGAGATACATTTGGCAGATGACAAAAACTTGACCCGAAACCCGGACTTCAAATTTTTTTTTTTTTTAAATTATAGTTTTTCAAATATTAAGCAGTTTCGGTGTCATTTTTAACATGGGAGTCTATGAGAGAGCCCTTCAACAAGGATCATGTGCGTTTCAAAAGTCAGCAAATTTTGAAAATTTTCAGCCGAATGAATTTTTCTACCAAGTTTAGTGAGTTTCGGGTCATGTTAAGGCCCCCAAAAATGCGATAATTGAGCCGGGAAAAAACAAAACGAAAGTAATAATCCCTAGGGTTTCACCGTTCGGTGCTCGGGCCCTAATAATTAATCAGCCTCTGCAAATCACCAAAACACAGACACAGAATCTTGGGTCTGAATACAAGCAAAGAAATAAACTTTACTTTTGATCTCGATGCAACCTGAAAGGAGCAACAAGAATGCATCTGTTTACAGAGCTGTGCTTTCATATGACTGCATGTTGACAAAAACTGTGCATATTTTAAAGGGACAGTCAACCTAACCGTGTAGTAGAGATGTGGAGTGTGAGAGGGCTTTTTTAAATTCTGCGTTCTCAACATTTATACACCTTTATATTAATAATGGACAGCAGATTTAAGCTTAGTTCAAGAGAAATCATGTTTTTGTTCTTGACATTCCTCTTAATACTGTCTGCTGTATTTGAGTGTGGGAAGAAGTCAGTTAGGGCATTAAGAAATCCAAAATGTTTTGTTAAGATGGACAAAGCTGATGCACTCATACCTAAATTTATCTAAACTTGACCGAGAGCTGTGGACTGGATCATTCCTTAAAAATGCTCTTAGTATTGTATACACCTTCTTTTTGTGAACTGGATCAGCATCATAGACCAGACTCACGTTGATACTGGCATTAAAAAAAAAAAGCTTCAGTCATACCAGGGTGAATCCAAAATGGCTCCTCATGTTCTGCATCTCCACTATACACACACACTGCTTAGGTACAGATTGTTCAAGCTTCAGTTTGATATTTGTGGATCACTCCAGGTAAGAGGTAAAACATTTTGTGGTGCACTGTCCCTTTAACTTTCTCAGCAGCTGCTCTCCCAGCTGTTGATATGATGTAGTTAGAGTTGATGGTCAGTTGAGTCATACTTGTATTTACGGTGTTCAGGCCTGAGGATTTGCGGCGTGAGTTTGGCCGCTATGGGCCGATAGTAGATGTCTACATCCCGCTTGACTTCTATACACGTCAACCAAGAGGATTTGCATACATTCAATATCCTTTCTCAATGAGTTTTAACTGTGTGTGTGCTCTAGCTAACAAGTCATTTCCTTTCAGCTGAGAAGACATGTTTGTTTTTTTTTCTCACATAATTTTATTAAATATCTAACACACATATTTCTCTGTTATTGCTTCAGAAAATGTAAAAGCATCCAGTTGTGGAACCGGCCACAAAGAGTTACAAAGACCCATGTAGAGTAGCTGTAAAGGCACAGTGACACACTGACCTTCAGGATCAGAGGGAGGGGAAAAGGTTGAAAAGAGAAAGTAAAGCATGAAGAGGAAAAGGGAACGGAGACAAAGCTTGGAAATGGCGGCAAAGAATTGGGAAAAGAAAAGAGGTTTAAGAGGAAAAGGCAAGCAGGAAACCCAAGTCCCTCTGGGAGTCGATTAAAGAATGTAAAGATCAAGATGAAGTTCAAAGTCAAGCATGGGCAAAGGTAACAAGTCTGAATTATTTTGTATCCTCCAAAAACAAATCCACTAATTTGACATGGCACCAAAACCAGCTTTTCCCTGTGACATAATTAACTTTTGATCAAAATGGTAAAATGACGTATTGATGTGTTTGATTTGTTTACATACTTACATTGTCCTGATCCCACAGACAGTTTGTTTGAAGAGCTTGCTTCATCTTTTATCTCTACAAAAATCAACTGTGTCTGTGTTTTCTCACCTGTCTTACAGTCAAATATACAGTATCTTAACATGTTACCTTGTAAAGCGGCCTCACAAGTCAAAATAAATGCTTAAATGTCCCGCAGCTCTGATGAGTACAAAAAGGGAACTTTTGACGTTTTCTTTCTTCACTTCGCTCGACTGAGGGAGGGGGAAAAGCATTTATTTAAATTTGTGTGGTCTGAACTAATATGAGAGCAAACAAATGCCTTAACCACCCAGCATATTTGAGGATGTGCGTGATGCAGAAGATGCTCTTCACAGCCTGGACAGGAAGTGGGTTTGTGGTCGTCAGATTGAAATCCAGTTCGCCCAGGGCGACAGAAAAAGTAAGTTAGCTGCACTCTGTGACCTTAAATTCATGTCAGTTACAACCACTCCCTTCACCTTTTGTGTATTTCTTGTCTTGATATATTTGTGTTAACTACTGTGTCTCTTCAACAGCGCCCAATCAGATGAAGGCGAAGGAGGGGCGCTCTGTCGGCAGATCCTCTCGGTACGACGACTACGACCGAGACGGCCGCCGCAGGAGATCACGCAGCCGCAGCTACGACCGATACAGGTCACGCAGCCCTTCTTATGATCGCCGCCGCAGACGATCAGAGAGTCCCCGAGAGTGAGTTTATTTCTTAGCGGCACTTTCCTTTAAACACAGTTATGGAAAAGATTTTCACTGTTCTTCACTTTAGCTCTCGTGGACGGATGTCTGGAAGAGGAAGGAGCAGGAGCCGCGAGGATGACAGGTAAAACCTGGCTGATGATGGCTGGTGAAGAGCCTCCAAACGTGTGCTGCATGCCCAATGTCCACAGTATCTAAAGAGAAACTGATTTATTGATGTCGTTCGTGTCGTCAGATACAAGCAGAGGCCTCGCAAAGAGTCCAGAGAGAGATCCAGGTCGCGCTCAAGATCCGCGTCGCCGCGAGAGAACGTCAAACCGCCCTCGACCTCCCGCTACACTGAAGAGGAGGCGAGGCAGTCCCCCTCCCGCTCCAGATCCCGGTCTGTATCCAGATCCCGCTCTCAATCACGTTCTCGGTCCCGTTCCTGGGCTGGACACAAGTCAGGAGGACGCTAAGCAGACCCTGTTACCCCCTGTTAATGTCCAATGATCCTGAGCTGGTCGTTTCTTTGTTTAACATGAATGTAACGTCCGCTGAACCATCTGTAGAAGGCTTTTTTGTTTTTGTTTTTTGCAGTTCCATTTTAAGAACGATGCTGTTCCTTAGCCCTGTTTTATAAAAGTTGTTTTGGTGACAATTCCCAGTAGGAAGATCAAAAGGTTTGTGTGTTCAGTGGTGGCCTGCCAGGAATAATATATTATCTTTTTTTATCTACAGTTACTGAGGATTTTGTTTTCTAAACCCTATGCACCCATTTTTACAAAAACACACTCAGTATTTTATGAAAGAATCCAGTCAGACCCATGTTTGTGTGTCATCGTCACATTTATAACGGATCGTGTACTCCTTGCTTTGCTGCTGACTTACCAACAGTTTTATTTCTCTGTAAGAATCACACTCAAACTTTGAGATCAATAATCCATCACCCGGTCATTGAGTTGAGCTGAGCTGTGAGATGAAAGCAAGAATTCACTCTGATGGATTCACTGCAGGTCGTGAAGGTGTGAGTACATGAGGACGTGTGCTGCGGTCTTTAAAAGTGTTAAAAAGTTTGGACGTCAACATCAAGCTGTACAGTGACTAGTTTTAAATTTGTGGTGTTTTCCTGTCGGACCTTTTCAAACGTTGGTTCTGAGCAGAGGAACGGATGTTTCTCGTCGTCGTTTATGTGACTGTTGATGGTTTTTCAGAATGACTCGTGTCACTGCATGTTTATCCTCCTTATATCTTTAGTAGGAAGAAACTCTTATTTTCAATAATAAATGGATAACGTTCAATTTAAGAAAACGGCGTGTGGCTCTGGTTTTTAAACGACATCCCTCTGCTGCCGATCAGCTTGACGAGTCAGAATCAGAGTGCGGCTGCATGGAAAACAGAGCAGTGCAGCCACGTCCATTGATTTCCTTTTAATGGAACAGCAGATGAGGGGAACAAGTGAAATTAGATTCCCACCATAGAAGCAGCCATGTATGAAATCGGACGTGTCTTATTGATCACAGTATTGAAAGACTAACCAAACATGGAGGCTTATCAAACAGCCAGGCTCATGAAGCCAAGAACCTGAGAAGGAATGTGTTTTTTTTTGTCCTCATTCATGTTTAATTATGTTTAAATTTAGACTGTGAACTGTCACATCTTGGTTTCTGGGACATCATGATGGTGACATCCTCCTCCTGCCCTAAATAATTAATAGACTCATCATAACCTGCTCTGGTGTTTCTGGCACCTTCTGGGACTCGGACCCTGACCCGGGACTCAGATTTCAGCATTTAAGTGTGTGGAGAAACACAAAGACGGCATCCAGAAAATGTTAAATCCTGCTTCCTGTTGGAATCTTTGTGCTCTGAAATGTTACTTTGCACCACATATAACCTCACAGATATTTTAATCTGTAAACAACTTCAAGAGTAGTGAGGCTGAGCTCTTAAACATGGTGTCTGCTACAGGAACAAGTGTTCAAATCAGTTCACTGTAGGCTTTAAAACAACAGATCCGCTTTCTACATTTAAAGTACGTTTTGTTTGTTTACGGTGTTATCTCCAGTCTGATTTATTTGATATCTGTCGTTCCAATTTGGACATGACCTCAAATTCTGATCATCATCCACAATCAGGGCCCTGTCTGAAGTCAAGCTAGCGTATGGCCTCTGTCCTGCTTCACAAGGATCAAACCAGTTCAGGGTCCTCTGAGTCCAGGCCACAGACAAACAGAATATTTAGCCCATTTCACCCCTGACGACTCGCAGAACCTGGCAGCGGGCAGTCCACTCGCACTGCTGCCACGTAAATGACAGCACAGCCTTCCCACAGTATTGATTGTTTTGGTCTGTCACAGCCTATAAGTTACGAACAACTAGACTCGTCCCGGATCAGTTCTTTTTAACCAGCCTCAGAGACTGGAAGCTCTCTGAATGGATACAGTGAAGATGCCCTCGTAGGACTGCAGATGACAGCGTCAGCAGCAGCACTGGAGCAGAAACAGCTTTGTTACATTTCATATCGAAGATGAAAGGTGAGTTCATGCATCAATTATTGATCTAATCTTCAAGTTTGTTTAAAGATTATGCAGTTCTCAGTGGGCTCAAGTGTGGGTGCCTTCAGGTTCAATTATAATTTAGTAAACTTTAACTTGTGGAAGAAGTTTTTGAGTGAAATATTTGGAAGAAATGTTGCTTCCATTTAAAATCTGACTGTGAAAGTACACAAGCTGAGCTTTTATCAGAAGTAGTAACCCCAGCGACTTCTCACAGGGCTTCAAGTATCAGGTGTCACATTTCTGTATTTTAAAAGGTGCTTTTGTTTCAAATCTGGTGTCACAACAAACAAGTGCAGCTAGGAAACACCATGTGGGCATTCATCATGCTGCAGATAAAAACAATCATGGTCTCAGAAGCACCCCCCCCCCCCCCCACTGGCTCATATACAGAATAAAAATTCTGAAATTTCCACAAATCGAAGATGATAATTCATATTTTTGGTTTTGGTGGAGTAAATGTAATAGATTCATAGCCTTCTCCCAGATTCATAGCCTTCTCCCAGTGTTTCATAACCTTTTTAAGAGCCGTATCTGTGACCCTGTAACCAATGTTATTCTTTGTTGGCGTTCCAGCTAGCTTTACCTGTCGATTTGAAAAAATATATACCTGCTATGCTTCATAGATTGTTCAAAACTCCAACTTCAACCCGGTGAGAACCCCTGTAAATTGGTTCATAGTCACAGTGGACCCATGATGGTGGCTTAGCTTATGCTGAGAGCAAGTGTCTGACCCAATCAGAGGCGAGTTCACCTGTAGGCGTACATCATGTTCATGTGTGTGCAGTGTGTGTTTCCTCTCGCTGCCAGAAGGAGGAGACTGATCTGTAGCTTTAACAAGTAACAATGATTCATGGTCCTGTTATAAAGCTTTGATAAAACCCGTCTCCACTCATTGCAGCTCTACTAATATAAGAAAATGGGAGACTGGAACTTTCTCGGAGGGATCTTGGAGGAGGTGCATATCCACTCCACCATGGTGGGCAAGATCTGGCTGACCATCCTGTTCATATTCCGGATGCTGGTGCTGGGCGTCGCCGCAGAGGACGTCTGGAACGACGAGCAGTCAGACTTCATCTGCAACACCGAGCAACCCGGCTGTCGCAACGTCTGCTACGACCAGGCCTTCCCCATCTCCCTCATCCGCTACTGGGTGCTTCAGGTCATCTTCGTGTCGTCGCCCTCCCTGGTCTACATGGGTCACGCCATCTACCAGCTGCGTGCCCTAGAGAAGGAGCGCCATTGCAAGAAGGTGGCTCTCCGCCGGGAGCTGGAGGCAGTGGACGCAGAGCTGGTGGAGGTGAAGAAGAGGATTGAGAAGGAGATGAGGCAGCTGGAGCAGGGGAAGCTCAACAAAGCGCCGCTGAGAGGCTCTCTGCTCTGCACGTACGTGGCTCACATCGTCACCCGCTCAGTGGTGGAGGTCAGCTTCATGATGGGTCAGTACATCCTCTACGGACACCGCCTGAGCACTCTCTACAAGTGTGAGAGGGAGCCATGTCCAAACGTGGTGGACTGCTTCGTCTCCAGGCCCACAGAGAAAACTGTCTTCATGATGTTCATGCAGGCGATCGCCTGCATCTCACTCTCCCTCAGCCTGCTGGAGATCATGCACCTGGGCTACAAGAGGGTTAAGAAGGGCATCCTGGACTTCTACCCACACCTGAAGGATGACCTGGATGATTATTATGTCAATAAGTCTAAAAAGAACTCGGTGGTGCACCAGGTTTGCATGGGCACCTCTGTGGGACGCAAGAACACCATCCCCACGGCTCCGAGTGGATACACCTTACTGCTGGAGAAGCAGGGCAACGGGCCCAACTACCCCCTCCTCAACGCATCCTCTGCCTTTGTCCCAATACAAAGCGACCCCGGAGCAAAGCTGGACAGCCGCAAGGAGGGCAAGGAGGGAGTGCCAAGCCCCACGGAGCACAACAGCAACTCCAACAACACCAGCAGTGAGACGCGTTCACCTCCTGCAGACAAACAGGATGAACCAGAGGAGCCGTCTTCTCCACACCACGATGAGTGTGCCGGTTCTGAGTACCCCACCCTGCCAGTAGCAGACACCTCATCCTGCACCGCACTGTCCAGTATTGCAAGAAAGTCACGCCGGGTCACGCCACCGTGGAACTGCTCCACGGTGGTGGAGGGGAACGGCTCAGACAGCGGGGACTCCTACCAGGGGAGCAGCAGCATGAAGCTTCGCAGCAGCTGCGCCGGCCCCAGAGCCAGGATGCTCTCCAAATCAGACGTTAAGAGATCAAGCAGGTCGCAGAGCCCGGACTCTGCAGGGGAGCTGAGTTCTGTGTCCCGACACAGCCGGGAGAGCAACAGCCCCACCGCCTCCTCTCCAAACCGCAGAGTGTCAGCGGCGAGCAGCGGCAGCAGCAGACGAGCCCCGACCGACTTACAGATCTGACTGTTAGGGTGACGCGTTAGTAAAACACTGCAGCACCCTTTAATGACACTTAAAATGAGATTTTAAACCAACTAGAAGCCTTTTTTAAAAAGACTACAAAGGACAGACCAGCTTCCTCACATTTCCAGGTCAGCCACATTGACCTTTTAATGTTTCCACACCACGCCTGACTTGATTAGAGAGGAATGGAAAACCACACAGATCTATAATGTTCTGCAACATGCAGTTATGTAACCTTTAAATCAGTAACACTGTCTGAATTCATCCAAACACTGAACATATGAGCTGCACACTCAACTCTTAAGTTCACATCAAGTGTGTGACCAGCATCTGAATTAGTGTTTTTGTATTAAAAGTATTTTTTTATTATTATTTATTATCAATTCAATATGTCCTTAAAAAAATGACGTGTATTGATGATTCAGGTCATATGAGCGGCCGTACATGTAAGCACAATCTGATGCTGGATGAAAAAAACGTTTTTATTTTCGTGGAAAACCCACATTGCTTCTTGTTATATAACAAAAAAGAAGCTTTTTGTTCACTGTACATTCATAATTATGTAATAAACATTTACATCCTTTACAAAAAACATAAATGTTACGTTTATTGTTTTTTTTTTTAACAGAAAGAAATAAAAAGCAGAAAAGAAATCTACTCAGCTGCTCCCCCTTCAGGCGACGGCTCATACTGCATCAGCTGAAAGTAAAGTAACAACAGGAAGGTTAGAGGTTCCAGTGGCAGTGAGTGAAAAGCTCTTTGACACCAGCGTCTCACCCTGTTTCTCAGCTCTTTGTTCTCCTCCATGAGCAGGTTGCACTTCTGCTGCAGATCAGAAAGCTCCATGCGGAGCGCTTCCACATCCACCACCTCTGGACCGGCTGCCCCGAGGTGAAGTTTGATGAAACTACAGCGGAGTGGTCAAGGTCAAACTGTCCATTTTTCTGATGATTATCCTGTCCAGCAGGCACAATGTGGTTGTTTCCACTCAGATCCTTACATTCAAACACCACAGAGAACCAAGGGGTTCAGCTTGACAGGTGCTATTCTAACAAGTAAACAACATTGGACAACTGAAACATGACGAGTTCTGCCCTTCGTCACAGCTGCCACAAAGGGAAAGCACAGGTTTATTATTGATCGCTGCATTATAAAAAAGGGGAAACCATGTGTTAAAAAACCAGATCCCATTTTGTGTTCAGGTTGTGGTTGTGTTGGTTTTTTTTTTACCACTTCTGCAAACAGAAGGAAAGGATACTCCAGTGGATTGTTGGGTTTATCTGCCTCTTCATAAAGTGCCACTAACACTGCAAAGGAGAAACAGAACTAATCAAACAATGCAGCAGTAAAAAGTTGTTACATTAGTGTTTATGATGAGATTAAACAAGACATTCTGTCCACCCACCGCTTGTTAGAGTGTCAAGAACCCCAGATTTTTCCAGATATCTCCTAAATTGTTCTCGCTTGGATTCTGAGGCCTGAAACACATTAAGTTGACTTTAAACACAGTTAGCACTTTAGCTAGCACAATAACAATAATTATTATTAATAATAATGAAATTTACATTTAAAAAAACTAACTTAACAGACAACAAAATGAAAGGAGTTTCCTATTAGCCTGTGCTGCGTTCACTGCCTGGCACCACCACGCAGACAGTCAGAGGGCACGTTGTCATGCTGCTAGCTAGTTAGCATACGCTTCGCAAGCACCAGCACCAACTGTATACAACACACACACACACACAACAGCAGAAAGTACGTCCGAACAGACTTACTCTATACTGGGCCATGGCTGCGATGACAACTGTCCGTGTTTCGGATGTGTAAACTGAGAAGAGGGTTAATTAAGGCGGACTGACGGCAGCTGGCTCTGTGTTTGCTTCGGTCTACACACTGCAGGTTGCCATAACAACACGTCACAGCGGCGGAAGATACCCGGAAATGAACTGTTAGCTAAACTTTTAAACAGTTTAAAACGAGAAGAACAGCATATAAAACGATATTGGATTGCTTATTTTGTTCATTATGACGTTTTGAGCTAACCCATGAAACACGAGTGAGTTTTAAGCTAGCGAAAGACAGAACACAGGAAGACGCTGTGTTGCCAGATTTGGATAAAAATGTGATAATTTAAGGACATGTTAAAATGTAGATTTTTCCCATTTATTTGGAATGAACACGGAAGAAAATATCGCATCTAAAAAGTCTAAGTTAAACTGAATTTTGTTGACATTTGAGTGCCTTATATATCTGCTTTTTGTTTTGAAATATTCTTCCTTACTTTTCATCAAATTTGGCAACCCGGGTTCCCTCCGGGGTCAAGTCTAGGGACTATCAATAAATCACCCACTGAATGACAGAAAACAGAGAATGTCGTTAACGCTTAGAGATCTGAATAAAATTTATAACAGAACATTTGAACGAAATTAAACTCGTGTAGCAGCTTTTTTCCGTTGCTAATGTGTAATTATTTTTACAAATATGACCAGAACAAACGAAAAAAATATTCCTTTAAAATGTATTAGTACAAGAGACAAATAAGACTTTGATTTGTGTTAGCGGCTTTTTCTTATTAATATTCATATTTTGTGGACAATTGTGATAATCATTTATTTGAAATAGAATACAATCAAATCTCTCTCTCTCTCTCTTAAATTGTAAAAGACACGATAAAAATAAAATTCGAATTCAACAGGTAATTTATTGATGGTCCCTAAATCAGACACCGCTGCATCCAAAAGTGTTGAATCTTCCCATTTAAACCCAACGTCACGGCAGTGACCACGTCATCAGTCATGTGACAAACTCAATGTAGATCTACAAAACATGCTAGCTGGAATCACTTGTGTTCGCTAACAGACAACGTAGCCACTCCAACCTGTTTGAAGATCGTTAACCTGAAGCGGCGTCAAAAAATGAGCCTCTCATATGACTTGTTTTTATGCAGTGTGTGAACACACAGGAGGTTAAATGTTTACCAGCCGGCTGGGATGAGACGGAGTTTCTTGATTTTTAAGCTTCATGTGCTCTTACTTCCACAACTTCGTCACGTATTCGTGGTTTTAAATCATTCACAAGGTAAGATATTTGAACAAATATTCATACTCGTTGTTCAACGTTCACACTAGCTAGTTAAATGACAAACTAGCTGAAGTTTTACGCGGCTATTTTTGTTTTTATCACTCACACATACATTTATTGTTATGTTTATTCATAACTGTATGTTAGCAAACTTCAAGACGTTTATAATAACTGAGTGTTAACTGACAGGTTGTTTTAAATGAGCTAATACATGTTAGCCGTACAGAAAGTATTAGTATTAAGTCATTAATAATCATGGCCTCCCACTTTCATGTCATGTCCACCTTATATTTTCACAAGTGTGTTATTATTAGCATCTTTAAGGGGTGGAAGAGTTTGCTAGTTTTATGTCATTAATAGACGATCCTGAATTTACACCTAGGGATCAATAAATATCCATGAAAACATACAAAAGGGAAGAGAAGTAGAGTGGGGTTTTTGTTGTTGTTGACTTTACATTATCTTATTATTATAGACTAATGGAGCCTAATCTCAGGTGCTCATTTATTTAAATCTAAACCACAAACTGAAACTTGCATTGTAATAATACCTGAGCTGTTTTCCAGGCTCTGAGGATCTCATGACACACACACACACACACACTTTCATAGACAGACATGCCTCACATGGTTATGGCCAATAGTACTGTCATTCATGAGAAAACCTGGCAACAGCTACTGATAACAGACAACATCATGTGATGTGTCAAACCGCTGTGTTATGATGGTTATTTACATGTTGGATGTGATTCAACTGCAGATGCTCATATAAACTGATTCAGGGATCCAGTCCAAGGAATCACATCACTGTCAGTCATTACAGCAGTTATGTAGAGACACACGTGTGCTCTCATACAGCTGGTTTATCCAGTTTGCCTTCTTCTTGTATAAACAGACACTTAATGTAAAGTCGGACAAATGAGGAAAAAGATAAAATTTAGAAATGATCAATTAAGCCGACCTCTGAGACACAACATATTCAGCTACTAAAGATAGATGTCAAGTGTCAGACAGCGGTGATAACTTAAAGTCATTTGTTTTAAGTCGTTTATTGATGTGGTAACCTCAGACCAGGTGGTGTTTTAGCACAGACTTCTGGTGGGATTCTTTGTAAGCTGTGTGTTATATGTCAGTCATTGCTTAGTT
Organism: Parambassis ranga; assembly: GCF_900634625.1. Lineage (NCBI taxonomy): Eukaryota > Metazoa > Chordata > Actinopteri > Ambassidae > Parambassis > Parambassis ranga. Next base: position 4,044,882 of record NC_041023.1, on the reverse strand, counting down.
AAATGTTTACTTTACTAGGATTTCCATAAATAGGTGTTGAGCCACGTTTGTGTTAAAAATTATGTTTATCAAAAGAAGGGGAATTTGTAAAAATGCATGTGAGTTCCTGAAAAGTTACCAAAATGATGGGAAAGTTTTATTCGTCAACAACAAGAGACAAACGCAGATTTGCTGAAGCATCTTGTAAAATCAGGAAGGATCAGTGCACGTGTGTGTCAGCATGTTATCAAACTGCCAAATACTTCAGTAAAAGCTGCTGTCTGTCAGGGTTTTAATGACCATTCGCATCTGCTGATGATGACGTCACCTCTCATGTTCATCAGGTCTCCCGGACGACATGGCTCACTGACGTTCGTTTAACAGACTGAAGCTGTCTCGGTGAGCTGACTGCCATGCCGATACCAAATGGCTGCTCCATCAACGCGTCACCTTCTGACGAGAGTGAGTACAGTGAGCCCCTCATCGAGAATGATGCAGGTAGGTTTGTTATCATCTGCATGACGAAACAGAAAATACTGGAATTTGAAAACGCAGCAAATTATTGTTGAACATGACCATGTAAACTGGGGCACTGATGCTGTGACCAGCCTGGTTGTTCAGTCACATCAGCACTTCAGGGCTTATAGACCTGTTGTGTATGATCTTAGTGAGCTCTCTGATAGTCAGATGGCTGCAGGTCAACTAAAACCACATGATCCTGCAGTAAAGACCAATAAAGAAGACATACAGTGAGAGTGTGTGTATGATAGAGGCCGAAATAAAAAACACTTTGTTCTAAATTGCTGCCAACAGCTCCTCCTCAGTGCTGCTCAGCTCGCCTCAACCTCGCCATCCTGATGTTCTTTGGCTTCTCCGTGGTCTACGGCCTCCGTGTCAACCTCAGCGTTGCCATGGTCGCCATGGTGAACGCCACTGACCCTCAACCTTCAGAGAACAGCTCCATCATAGACGCCTGCCCGCGGCCATCAGGGACAGAAAACACCAGCCAGACCCTACAGCAGCCGGAGGGGGTAACTCTGACGTCCTGTACTCGGGTTCCATCATGTGTCGCTTTATTTTCTGATTCATTTCTCTTTGTGCATCCCTCAGATCCCTCAGTACCCCTGGGACTCAAAGACTCAGGGCTGGCTGCTGGGAGCCTTCTTCTTCGGCTACCTGTGCACACAGATCCCAGGCGGCTACCTGGCCGGTCACTACGGCGGGAGCATCTTCCTGGGTGTGGGCGTGCTGGGCACAGCCGCCCTCACCCTGCTCACTCCCTGGCTGCACAGCTGGGGTCCTACTGGCTGTTTGCGCTGCGAGCGCTGGAGGGATTTGGAGAGGTAGGCTGAGAGGAGATGCTCCTGCAACAGGAGATATAAGGTGCTCTTAAACAGTTTGACTGTTTCTGCAGGGTGTGACGTTCCCGGCCATGATGGCGATGTGGGCTCGATGGGCTCCTCCTCTGGAGCGCTCTCGTCTGATGACCCTGTCGGGATCTGGGGCTAACTTTGGGGCCTTTTTTAGCGCTGCCACTCACCGGATTTATCTGCCAGAAGCTGGGCTGGCCCGCTGTCTTCTACATCTGTGGTGAGCAGGAAGGAAAATGTAGAATATTATGTCTGCCTAAATTACCATTTTAATGACGTTTTGTTTAAAACTTCACAAAAGCTTGAATCGTTTTTTGGTGACAGCATCCTCTCTGTAGCTTTTGATCGGTTCTCCCGTCATCTGTCGCCTGCTCCCCTCAGCTTGCTGCTGACGCAAGGTTGTTATTGGTCAACAAAAATAGTACACTTTTGCGCAGTGGTGTGTGTGAGACTCCTGTCTGGTCCAACTGCTGACCCCTCACTTCAGTAAAAAGAGATACTGAAGTTCAATCTTGTGACTGCTTTTATGATGTGTTTATGTAGGTTAAGTTAAGTAGGCTACTGCTGAAAGGTTAATACAGGTTGTGTGTGTTGAGAACATTCATTCAAACTTAAAATGTAAAAATGTAGTTGCATTACTTTGATAAAGAAATTTAGTAACACTACTATTACATTTTTAACAGTGTAACTCTTGTAACCATTCACATCTTTGAGTTCTAATCAAATGCTGCCTCCATTTGACAACAAAGACCAGTTTACAGTCTCTGAAGGATTCACCTCCTCTTTCAGGGGGGGCTGGATGCCTCTGGGCAGTCTTCTGGTTTGTTTTGTGTCAGATGACCCTCGCACTCATCGTCGAATCAGCAAAGAGGAGCGAGATTACATCATAAACTCCATCGGCCCTCAGGTGAAACATTAATATATGCTTCATTCCCTCTGATACTCTCTCTCAGTGTGTTGCATTTTGTTTTCTATAACAGAGTTTTTGCTTGTAGCAGAAAGTTACTCTTCACTTCTCTTATCAGACTTCCTGTTTCCATTTCCTCCTACTCTTCCTGTTCTCCTCTGCTGTTTCATTCGTTGTTAGCTCTAACCTGAGTGGATATTTCAGGGTACTGCTCATGGTTGGTCCGTGCCGCTGGTGCACATGCTGCTGTCGGTTCCTCTGTGGGCCATTATCATCACCCAGATGTGCTCCAACTGGTCCTACTACACCCTCCTCACCTCCCTGCCCAGCTACATGAACAACATCCTGCACTTTGACCTGCAGTCGGTGAGGTTTTCTCTGAACCTCTGCATTCATGTTGTAATGTCCAGTGCTACATGCTAATGCTAACTTTTAGAGCATTATTTTGCAGGAGGATGGTAAAAATGTAATAATAAAACCTTAATAAAACACATTCATCATTAAGTTGTTTATTTCCTGTTAATCAGTGAACTTTAAATTGGTCACTGTCCACCTTTCTAAAACGCTGACAGAATGAATGTCAGGAATGTAACAGCTGGTTTTGTGTCCGTCCGTGTCTGAACCAGAACGGTTTCCTGTCCGCTCTGCCGTACCTCGGAGGCTGGTTGGTGTCCACGCTGTCAGGAGTCGCAGCGGATGCCCTCATTGAGAGGAGAACGCTGAGCGTCACCAACGTTCGGAAGCTCTTCACATTCATAGGTCAGAGAGCTGCTTGCCCTCATCACTGATCATTAAAAACTTTTATTTTAAATAACACATACAAAGGCTGAAGGATGTCACAGGTGGCTGTAGCATTGACTGTGCAGTGTGCATAGAGTTTCTGAATGAAGGAATTCTTCCAACAAATCTGTTGTCTGTGTATGTGGATGAAAGGCCAAAACATTGAGTAATGCTGCCTCCTTGTGGTCAAAACTCAAAACTTTGTCATTTTAATCCCATCATCATGCCCGCCTCGTCTCCCTGCAGGCTTGCTGCTTCCTGCAGTTTTCCTCGTGGCTGTGAGTTACGCCGGCTGCGACCACGTCCTCACTGTCACCTTCCTCACTCTATCCACAACGGCAGGAGGGGTCAGCGCCAGTGGAGTCTTCATGAACCAGATAGACATCGCTCCTCGGTGGGTTCCGACATCCCTACACACACTATTACAGCTGTTTGTAGCTCTGTGTTATTGAGCTTTTTGAGCCTGATCAAAAGTTTGTTTCGTCTCGGTTCTCTTCTCGGCAGATATGCAGGATTCCTTCTGGGAATCACCAACACATTCGGGACCATTCCAGGCGTGGTGGCCCCCATAGTGACGGGATACTTTACTGAAGATGTGAGTTTCTAAAGATGAATGATTGAGGAATGCTGCATCATTAAATTGGATTTTTTTCAAGGACTGAAGCTTAATTCAAAGAATTTACACGAATGTCTTGTGTAGCCTATATCATCCTTCATCCTTCATCCTTGACTTCCAAAAACAGCAGCTCTGCTAATGGCAGATTCTCCAGTGCTGTTTTTTTCTCACACAACCTGCCCTAAGTTGCATTAATTCTTCTTTTCTTTACTATACATTCATTGTTTTAGGGCCATTGTCTTATAAATGCCCACCTGTTCACAAGCGGCCTGAATCACAGCTGATAACACGTTGTCTTCTCTGCTCCTTAGCATTCCCTCGCTGGCTGGAGGAAGGTGTTCTGGGCCTCTGCGGGGATCAGCTTCAGCGGTGCCATCTTCTACACGATATTTGGCAGCGGCAAAATCCAGCCGTGGGCCATGACAGATGAGGACAGTGTGGAGACGGAGGGAAGGAGGAGCAGGACCATCACACAGTCAACCTGAAACATGGATGAATTGTAATCCTGGGTACTGTCTCTGTAAAAACAGGCTTTACATTTATAGGAATGTACACAGTATTCACACAGTATGGGAGTATTACTGGTGCTCATACGAAATTATTTTTACAGTATTTCAGCGACTTGGTTGAATAGTTTTCCACATGAAAATCTCATGTTTACACATAGAAATGCAAACAGCATTATTTTTGTAACTTTCCTCTCATTCAAACCAGAAAGCTGCTTCTGAGCTTTTAGCCTTTTTTTAGAACAGGGAACAAGAAGGTTTTACTCTGTGCGGATGACACGATGTCAGCATGAGCTGGACTATCGCTGCCTTCATCCTTCAGGAAGCACTGTTGTATAGTTTATTTCTTCATGTTTACAGTCAGATTTGCACTGTGCCTGCTCCTCAGGTGAGACCAAAACAAACCTGTGACCTTCTTCATTTGTGTTTGTCGATACAGTTGTTCTTAATTTGTTTAAAAGCTTTGATCTGATTGGACCAAACAAGCTGCTCATTTTACTTTGACATGGTTCAAAAGTGGAGCTGTAGGTGTGTCAATGTATTTTTATGCCATTAGAGGAGGGTCAGTGCACAGAAGGACAGGGTCAGCAGCAAAAGGCTGCTGCCTCACTTAAATCACAGAATGCTCCTTTTAAAGTGTTTTTAATGCACCACAGGAGCATCCGACTGTCCAGTAGGACCAAAAGAAGCACTAAAAAACTTCACCAAATGCCTTAAGTTCAACAATAACCTATGAAACATGAAGT